>NC_089821.1:144226530-145444030 GCF_035046505.1 Tiliqua scincoides | reverse complement strand
ATGAACGAGTTAAAAAGCATCAGTCCCATTACATGTCCTTGAGGATCCTACTGCCCTTCACAGTGACAATTGCCCAGTTCTTCCTACTCTCTACTTTCTGTTCTTTAACAAATTGCTGGTCCATCAAAGCTTCTGCCCTCTTATTCCAGTTACTATACCTAGGGCACAATCCTAACCGGGTCTATTCAGAAGTAAGTCCTATTTTGTTCAGTGGTGCTTACTCTCAGGAAAGTGTGGTTAGGATTGCAGCCTTATTCAAAAACATTTGGTGAGGAACTTTGTCAAAAACATTTTGAAAGTCCAGTTATACAATGTCAGCAGGATTGCCTCTATCCACATGCCTTTTGACACTCTCAGACTGTGAGAAGGTTAATAAGGCCCGGGGGCCAGATGTAGCCCCAGCAAGCTTTTTATCCAGCCCTCAGGCTCTCAGCTGCTGAGCAGTGCTGAGGTGTTACTGCTGAAACAGCAGCCCACATGAAAGTTGGGCTCTCCCATATCTTGAAATATAATCAAGATTTGCGTATTTTCTCTTTGCAGTTAAGGAGAACAAAATGCTGATTTCTGGCCATCAGCTGCTTAATGACGTCACTTTCTGGTTTATGACGTCACTTCTGACCCTCAGCAGGCATCCTGAATGGTAACTTTGGCCCTCTGTATGGAACGAGTTTGACACCCCTGATCTAGAACCAGTAATTTACTAATAAGTAATTTGTCCATATACTCTAGAACAGGGGTGTCAAACATGAGGCTCGGGGGCTTGATGCGGCCCGTGGAAGCTTTTTATCTGGCCCTCAGGCTCTCAGCTGCTGAGCAGTGCTGAGGTGTTACTGCTGAAAGGGCAGCCCACATGAAAATTGGGCTCTTCATATCTTGAAATATGATCAAGATTTGCATATTTTTTCTTCTGTCGTTTGCAGCTAGTGAGTTCCTAGGTGAGAAAAAGTGCTTGTTTTTGGTTATGACCTGTTTAATGACATCACTTCCTCCCTAATTCCGGCCCTCGGCAGGCATCAGGAATGCTGTTTGGCCATCGGTATGAAAAGAGTTTGACACTCCTGCTCTAGAACAGTAGTTCCCAAACTTTTTTAGCACCGGGACCCACTTTTTAAAATGACACTCTATTGGAACCTGCTTAGGTTTACCAGACTTTTTAAAAAAGATCTTGAAAGAAATATTTTATTTATAAGTAATAACAACTAGAAAAAAGACTCTCAAACATTTCTTTCCCTATATTTACACATGCTTGTAAACTACAGGAGTGGAGCTCTTTGCAAGGTAATTAGCAGGTATAGTATTAGATTTTTTGAATAACCTCTGGATTTAAGGCAATTAGTTATCTGATCTTTCCATCACCCTTTGGTGACCCACCAAAAATCAGGTTGTGATCCACCAGTTGGTCCCAACCCAGAGTTTGGGAACTACTACTCTAGTACCACATCTCTTGTCGCTTCTGTTTGACTTCGTTCTTCAGATTACTTTCCTGAGAAAGTTCGTTCAGATATGGGTGTTTGCCCTACATGTTCTGTGCTGAAAAACAGATACAAAGAATTCATTCAGCTTTTCTGCAATATCCATTTTTTTTAACCTTACTTTTTATTTCTTAATTATCTAATGATCCAACCACCTCCCTGTCAGGTTTCTTGCTTTTGATGTAATTAAAAAAAAAACACATTATTTTTTGCCTTGATTCATTTTAGCCATGCACTCCTTGTAGTTTCATTTTGCATCTCTTATTGTCAACCTACTGTATTTTGACCAGTTTGTGTTCCTTTTTTGTCTTTTTTTGTGAGACTTTCACTTTCTGAAGGAAGCCTTACTGCCTTTTATTGTTCTTTGAGTCTCCACTTGTGAGCCATGCTGGTCTTTTCCTTGACCTGATGCCAGGTCTTACCAGCTGTTCCCCAAGTATTCCTGTGTGTCCAGTTCTAATTGTGAATAGCAGTGTTAACTGCCTGTTGGGAAACAACCACAGGCAAGTGGATCTGGCTCTACTAGTGGCAGAAAACTGGGGCCAGTAGTTGTTCAAAGGGGTTTAAATAGGTGTCTAAAGTCATTCCAAAGTCAGTCTCTAAGATTTGGCCTACCAAGGCCAACCTTACAATTACAAATACAGCTTATCTGGCATCTTGGGATGAGTGACATTCAGGGGAGGGTGGTATAAATTTCCATCCTACATGTTTACATTGTATAGGTTAGAACAGTGTTTCTCAAAGTTTGTCCTCCACCATACCACTCTACATGGTCCACCAATTCAAAATACAATCAGAAGTAACTGGTGATGACATAATCACCAGTTACTTCTTGGTTGGGAGGCTAGATGAGACATGACAAACACCAGTAAAAGGCTCAGGGTGGAAGGAGGGGCTTTTACGAGTATGGAAAATCATGCCTTGGAGCTCTGCCCATGGAGCCAAGCCTCCCACCATTTGCTGCATCATGTTCCTGGTCTTGCTGCTGGGCAGCAGAGATCCAGAGGTCCCCCAAGAACCACCTGACACCACCTCAAATACCACTGGTGGTACCCATGCTACTGGATGAGAAAGTTTCACTTAGAATATACAACCATGTTCTAGAGAGTTAAAACGCTTTGGACAGGTAAAATGGGGAAATAGGCTGCTGCTGAGCAGAATATTCAGTAGTCCGGAGATAAAATAGGGTCAGAATCACAATTAGGCCTGTCAAGCATGAACCCATAGCATACATGATATCCTCCTAGGGATGGATTCATCCCAACAGTCATATGAGTAGTGGTGTTATGTAACTAGTAGAAGAAACTTTAGTCACTCAGTGACTCTATACGTGACCTGCATATACAGGTGATGTACTATAGTATTGTCACCTATCTCTGTATTTTCTTACAGTAGTTCTGTGTGATGCAACACATGCAGCAGCCAATGGTGTTTCCCCCAAGCCCCTGCAAAAATGTCCAGTGGGCAGGACAAGTGAGAGAGAATGTTGTACAAGTCTCAGTTCATGTAGGCACTTCTTTCTTGTTGTCGGGCTTTCTCTTAAGCCATTTCCGCCTAATGTTGGATATATACAACAGGGACCAAATGTGTACACCTGTGGGTCAGGCAAAAATGGATTAAGCTCCTGCAATAACACAGGAAGCAGTTAGGAAAGTCCATCGGTCAGTGTGAGAGGAGGAGGAAATGCCATGTATGTTAAGAGATTTCTCACACCTGCCAATGATTAGAAAATCTGTTGGCCAGTGGAGGGGGAAGAGCTTCTTTTTCTTACCTATACAATAAAGTAGGGCATTGCTGGGTGCACCATAGTAGGAGTACAGAACCTAGCCTGGCCCCCAGATCCAGTGCAGCTTGATGCTACCCTTGAGATAAACAATTTTAGAATGCAACATGGTGTTGTGAGACTTGAATTTCATGTTGTGAATAAATGTGGCACTGCAGCAGTGTTTCCCAAACTTAACCTCATCGCTACGCCCTAGTACCCAGAAGGAAGTGGCAAGGATGTGTGACATGATTGCACAATTATGTTATCACCTGGGTTGGGAGGCCAGATGTGACCCTACAAACAGCAGTACAGTAACAGTAAAAGGCTTGGGTTGAGTGGGAGGGAGGGCTTTTTCAAGCACCGAAAACTGCACAGGAGCTCTACTGGGTGGCGGGCCTCCTGTGACGCCCCATGAGTGCCTTGTGACGCCCCAGGGCATTGTGACACACACTTTGGGAACCTCTGCACTAGAGCCAGGCCTTGAGACAATTTAGCTATTTTGCCTGAAATGGGCAAAAGACAGTTAACCAGTGTTGATGGCCCAAGAAATTCCTTGAATGGTAGGCTCTATCAGGGACCCTCAAGTAGATCTACACTAAAAAGTATTTGGTGCTAAAAGGAAAATAGTTTTGATACCTTCTTAAACTTAGGACCTACATCCATTATGCCCATACGTCCTTGAAACCTGTGTTCAGCCAGCAGGTCTGCACTGCCTCTATGAGTGTCTCTTACCACTAACTCAGTGCTGCCAGATACCTAGGATTGCTCTGAACAATATAAAAATTGATCATCTTGTTCCACTTCCAGAAGCTTAGCCATGCTAGTCTGTTACATTAATGCAGGATCTGCCTGACTCAATCTGTTCTCACACCCTTAGAGGACAAACCCTATTTCTTGAAGGGAAGTGCAGTCAGGGGAGGCAGAACTTCACCAGACCCAACAAGTTAAAAGCCCAAGGACCCAACAATGGAAAAGGGTACCTTGTCTTTCCTCTCTGCTTTCTTCTCGAGCAGAGTCAGTGAGTTAAGCAGTATACATGCACCCGCTTTATAATACACAGGGAGGCAGCTAGCAGCTGATTCACTGCAATCATGGCTCTTCCAATGAAAACCAGGCAGGGTGCCTGCACCAGCAAACTCTGGGTAGGCAGCAGGCAGAGCTGCCTCAGATTGCTCCATATACATAGAAAGAAAAGCAGCAGGGATCATGTGCAGGTAGCCTGCTGCTGTATAGCGCACCAGGGGAGGCAGGTGTTGTGCTGCCACAGGGAAGGGGTATTTCTGTTCTTGCTTTCTGTAGCTCTAGAGTGGGGGAAGGTGAGGTTTTTAAAAATTTATTTCCAGGGGGTGTGCGCATGTATTCAAGTCCCTGTGCCTCCCTGGGTCTGGACCTTACTGTACATCAGTGGTCTATTGCTACTTCTTGCCTGCTCCCATGTCATTTTTGAAGATGGTAGAAATCCATTAGGTCCTCTTGGTGTGACTCTCTTACCTCCTTCTTTGTCATTTATTTCACATGGCTTCTTGACAGATCAAGTTTTTGTGTACCAAAAAACAGCAGCGAACAAGTGTTCTTATTCTATTAGATCTTCCATCACATCTTAAAAAGATGAAAGGACGATCTTAGGAAGCTGCCTTGTACTGAGACAGGCCATTGGTATGTTTAGGCCTTTATTGTCTGGAAATGCCTTGCCATGTTCTTAAAAAGGGGTCTTTCCCATTCCTTAGATTGAAACTGTGCTCTACCACTGTGCTCTACCACTGAGAAGATTGAAACTGTGCTCTACCACTGAGCCACATCCACAAAATAGATGAAAACCTGCACACAAGATTGGTAATCCAAGTCTGAAGTGTTGTGTTAGACAGTTGTACTAATATCTTGCAGCAAAATGTGGTGCCTTTCTGCCCTCTTTTTAAAAAAACAAAAAACTAGGAAAAATTATTAGGCTGGTATTGGAACTTTAAAATTTTATTATTATTATTATTATTATTATTATTATTATTATTATTATTATTATTATTATTATTATTAACAACAGTATTTATATACAGTGATGCCTCGCAAGACGAATGCCTCGCGCAACGAAAAACTCGCAAGACGAAAGCGTTTTGCGATTTTTTTGGTGACTCATAAGACGAATTTTTTTTGCACTTTTTTTTGTTTTGGTTTGTTTGGTTTAGCTTCACAAGACGAAATTTTCACAATACGAAACTATTCGCGGAACAAATTAATTTCGTCTTGCGAGGCATCACTGTACCGCTTTTCAACTAAAAGTTCACAAATTGGCTTACAGAGAAAAATCAAATAACTAATGGCTAAAATTACATCCACAAATTCTTGCAAAAACAGAATGGCTGAGGCAGTTGCACAAGCTGTGCTGTTATCTTATGTAGTAGTTTTTCTCTTGCAGTCAGGCAACTGGATGCAGACATGGGAAACGCATAACCCCCATTTCCTCTAATGTTCTGCTATGTTGTCTCTGCGATCTATCGGGTGGGGGCAGGAATAGGGCTTTCTTGGAAATTCTCCTTGTTTGCAAGCTGTGCCTGCAGTGCAGGTGGACTGTACTTTCTACTGTTTTAGAAAATAGTACACAAATATTTAACTTAAAAATTGTTAACATTGAGTACAAGGCCACTTGCATTAAATGCCACACAGCTTGGATCTAAGGTACAGTACTTAGGCCTAGAGAGTTGTGTGCATGTTCAGTGGAACAGTCTCCAAATCTTCCTTCATCATATAGAACTAGCCATGCAGTGCTTTAGATACAGTTAGTTGAATAGGTAGTTTTAGTCTTCGTGTCAGATTGTATTGCCTTCTAGTTGTTATCTCAACAACTGACTTCTGGTTGTTATCCCAAGAACTTGATTTTAAAATATAGACTTATATCTGGCTCTCTGTATAAAAGCAAGTTGCTTATTTTATAGACAAGTTCCCAGAGTATTCCAAAGAGCAAGGGTTAGTTGTTGAGAATGAATGGGTGTTTACATTATGTAATTTTGATAGTCATGCTTTTGAGAACCAAACCAACTGCTGAGCTAAAAAAAATTATACATAAAATGTTGCCCAGGTATAGGCTCAACTGGAGATTCTGATGAACTGCAGGCTAGTGTTGCCTGGGTCATAATACTTGTGTTGACTTGTAGTTCCTCTCCCTACTAACACCTAAGGCAACAAAGAGACATCCTTAATTTCCAAAGGCCTTTCTTAAACCATTGGTTTACTATGGGCGCAATCCTAACCCCTTATGTCCGTGCTTTCCAGCACGGACATAAGGGCAATGCAGCTCCAAGGTAAGGGAACAAACATTCCCTTACTTTGAGGAGGCCTCCATGAGTCACACCCAACTGCAGGATGCAGCACATGTCCCATTGGCACAGCTGTGCCAGTGCTGGAAAGTACTGACATAAGGGGTTAGGATTGCGCCCAAAATGTCTAGGAAATCAGTCCTTAACTTGATGTGTTTAATGTTGGGTCATAGATTCAGGGCACAATCCTAACCCACTTTCCAGCACCGGCATAAAGGCAATGCAGCTCGGAAACAAACATTCCCTTACTTTGAGGGGGCTTCTGTGAGTGCCCCCCCAACTGCAGAATGCAGCACACATCCCATTGGCACAGCTATGCCAGTGCTGGAAAGTGGGTTAGGATTTGGGCCTCAGTTATATACGTGTAGGCATTGCTCAAATGTGTTTCTGTTTAAGAACTTGATTATGATAGACTCTATTATAGCTGATGTTTTCGAATCTCTGATTTTTAAATAAAATATTCCCTTCTTAAAATTCTACTCTGATCAGTTCTACTTCACTAAATGCAGTGAATGCTTCTACCCTCTGAACTCAGAGGTGTATTACTGCCTTGAGAAACAAGTTGTCCCCTGCATTGCCTTGTTAAACAACAACCGGACATGTTTCATGGAGGAAGGGAAGAGGAGTTGTGTGCTCATCTGGACAAAAATAATCATCATTGGTAATGCTCTTGATGCATGACATGTTGGGTTATGTGAACTACGGCAGTAACTGCATGTGAAAGTGGAGGGGAAGAACTGAAGATGAAATTAAGGCACAGAGTATATAGTTGTTCAGAAGCTAGCACCACTGTGCAACAGAACTACTGCAAGCAGGAGAGGGATTTAGACCACCAGGATAGGATTGTAATAGCTTTTGTCTGATATAGGGTTGTGTGTAGTGCTCAAGTTTGTCAGTACTGAAAATACATGCTTCAAATTCTTGTGTGCAGCAGAAGGCCACGCAGCATTGCTACTGCTTCTAAGCATCCCCAGTCCTCAGCATGATCTACATTAAGAAAAAAGCTTTAAAGTGGTTTTCAGTTGAAGCTTTCTTCCTAGTGGAAATAGCCCAGCAGGGCATGATTTAGACCAGGGGTGCCCAAACCCTGGCCCTGGGGCCACTTACAGCCCTCAAGGACTCCCAATCCGGCCCTTAGGGAGCCCCAAGTCTCCAATGAGCCTCTGGTCTGCCAGAGACTTGCTGGAGCCTGCACTGGTCTGATGCAACTGCTCTCAGTGTGATGGCCAACTGTTTGACCTCTAGCATGTGCTGTGGGACAAGGGCTCCCTCCACTGCTTGTTTTTCACATCTGTGATACAGCAGCAGCAAACGAAAGGCTGGCCTTGCTTTGTGCAAGGCCTTTTATAGGCCTTGAGCTACTGCAAGACCTTCATTCATTCATATAAGTTCCATCTCTAATATATTCACTTATGTAAATTTATTCAAATTTGAAATGTAAATTAATTCTTTTTTTCCTGCCCCCCCCCCAGAGAGATGATGTGGCCCCCCTGCCAAAAAGTTTGGACACCCCTGATTTAGACAAATGTTAAAGATCCTCTCCCCACATTTTTCGGCCTGAACATGCATGTGTACACTATTTGAAAATTAAAGAAAAAATATGAGTCAGAAATACACATTGAAATTAACATGTCTTTACCCTAAATGAATTGAACAGTTAAGCCTAATCAGGATAAGGTTAATGTCAATATGTACCTGAAGGAACTTTTTTCATTCTTTTTCATTACTAAATGAAATATGGCAGAAGCACCCATCATACATAGGTTTCATTAAGAACACACTGTAATAAGCTTTTTAAAAGCAATTATTAATACTGAACTATATATCTTGCAAAAAATGTCTGTCATGTAATCCATTATCTTCAGGATTATGCCTAGCAAAACTGGAAAGGGGAGGGCAGCTTTATATCCAATATACATGTATATATTATATGAAACTGAATTGGTTGAGCACTTCAGCTTTCTCAAATTCCTGATTGCAAAATCCAAAACTGACGTTTCATTCTTAGTCAGCACCTGCAGAGTTGATGAAAGTACCTGGAACAAGTTTAGTCTCCTCAACTTGTATAGTGTATAACCACAGTAGCAAACCACATGCTTCTGAATGGTCTAATTTTTTTCAGCCTAGTGCTGATGTAAATGATCAATCCGTTTATGGTTGAAAAGTACATTGCAGTGCTTTTTGCATCAGTATTGGGAAAAGTTTTGGCATGTACTTCTGTATAATCTTGTTGAGCTTGTATCACTGCGCAATGCTGCCTTCTTGTTTTAAAAAGTGAATTTTTTGTTTTGGGGCAGAGTAGTTATTCTTGTCCCTTGTCTCCACTTGTCAAGGTGTGCTAACCCCACTCTCACGGCACCTTTGACTTTAAGGTCCAAGGTGCACTCAAGGGGAGAGGGAGAAATGCAGAAATGGCTGTTCTACTGTAAAGACTGTCACAAGCCCATGTAGCAGCATTGATACCCTGAGAGTAAATGTGGCAATACTTTTATCCAGGAAGATTTCAAGCCTTCCAGGATTTGGGCCCAATTTCATAACCTGTAATAAAGTTTCTTTGGTATTGCTAGAGCAATTTGGCAAGAGAGCAACAAGAAATCCAGCCAGAAATGGCTCATAAACTTGTCATGCTGAGGCACGCGTTCCTTTGCAAACAGGTCTGCTTAATTTTGCTTGCGTTGAAAGGCTAAGGCATCATAAACACCATTCTTCATAATCTTGTCAAGGCCTTCAAAACTGATGCCAGCTTCTTAGCATGCTGACAGTTTGTCATATTACACTGAAGATCACACACTCCGCTACTGTTGATGCAAGTGCAAAGTGGGTCATACTTTTCTAATGGAGAACCTTCCCCTACAGGAAGTCCCTTACAGGACTGCCTTTGTTAAATTAAAAAGATTGTTTTCATATAAAATTACAACTTGAGGCCATTGCTACTTTGGCCAACTCTGATAGTCTCCCACTGAGCATGATTGTTTTGTCTTAGTCCTTCTAATCTTGATTTGGTTTGTATTCTGATTAGGATAGTGACCCCAAGTGATAACAGTATAAGTACATCAGAGTGTAAACGCCTCTCATTCTGAAAAATAAGTGATAGACAATGACACACTTTCTTGCTGTGCTTGGGTTTGCAACTATATGGGATTAAGGAGTAGGAATGACTTTAAACTTTTTGTGTGCTACAGTCTTGATTGTACAATCCAGGACCAGTCCAAGACCTCCTGATGCCTAAGGCGGCATGCCAAATGCTGCCCCTCCTTATGTGATGCTGTGCCAATCTCTGCTCTTCCACTTTCCAGTATTCTCAGCACTCTCCTCCAAATATCCTTTCTCCTTTCCTTTTCCTTTCTTCGTTTTCCAGTCCAGCATGTGGAAGGAGGAGCAGTGAAGGAAAGAAAGTGGACAGAGACAAGCACTTTCTACCAATCTGCTGTCTCATGCAACAGCTTCAGTTGGCCTCATGTGGTCCTTTAGATAAGAGGCAGATAAGTTAAAGGAATTTACAAAGTTTTCCATATATAAATAACAAAATGTATCTCAGCCACATAATCTAGAATCAGACTTCCAAGTCAGAGCAGACAAAACTTTTTCTATAAGACTGCATATTTCCTCAGTTCTCTGCCTTTTCCCTCAAATACCTACTCAAGTCAAGTTTATTAGGTTGATCAGCACATAAGCCATACACCTATTTATCTAAAATCTTAAAACCACATAGAAACAGAATTTGGCTACATCCACAACACACTCTTTACAAAGACTACTTAACAGTAATTTCAGTCTTAAAGAATTCGAAAACAGATAATTTATGTATCCATTTCTTTAAGAATCTATCTCTCCCTGCTGTATATTTTGGGCATCGGAAAAGGATATTCATCGGGGTATCTAATTCAGATAAGGGACAATCACAATAACACTGCTTGGGCGGTATCCTTTGATAACGACCATTCATTTGTGCAGCTGATAAAGCATTACATCTTGCAATCATATAAGCACGCCTCAACTTGAGAACTGTCAGTACTCGTAAAAATAGATGGGTAATGAAAATTTGGTGGGAGATTTAATTCCGAAATAAGAAGGGGAGCATTTACGCTTAGCCGCCCTTCAAAGGCCATCCCAAACTTGAATTAATAGCTCTTCAACAAGCAGTGAATGGCTTCTTCCACTAAATTTTTCTAGTGACTGTAGGCCCAGCTCACATATTTTCATATTAATTTCATTAATATGAAATACCTGCTCAGGGATTCCCAAAAGTTTGCTTTGCAATGCCTTAGGACATCACAGCATGCTCACAGGGGGGCAACATAGGATATCCCCAGTCACCCCTCCTACCTGTTACCCCTTGGCACCACCATCTTGGATCTCATGAGATTTGGGTACCGTCCTCTTGGATCTCCTGCCAGTCACAAGGCCTCAGGTCTGATCTGTAGGGGAACAGGTTCTCCAGACAAGTACTAGAGAACTGGGGCGGGAGGGACAGAAGATGGGAAGCTCCATCTTGGACATATTGAAGCAAGCAGGCTGAAATGTTAGGCTGCTGAAAATACAGGATGGGGATGGAAGGAGAATGTTTTGAGGTGGACAGTCAGAGAATGAGTATCATACTCAAATAGGTGTTTCTGAAAATACTGGTAAAGATTCAAATAGTATCGGCATTTCAGGTGTTTTTGAGTTTTAAGTCTTTACCAGTAGATCTATCTTTCATTCTAAGTGTAGCCGTCTGTAACTTTGCTCCTTAGTACTTCAAGTGATTTTAGTCTTTTGATAATGCCCTACACTGTGAGGGCCAAAATGTTAGGAGGATAATTGAAACCTTCTGAATGGGGTCAAAAATCCCCCCCCCAAACTTTTCATTTCAAATGAATTAAATTGCATCAAATGGCAAGTGGAGATCAGTTTTGAATTACTCCCCCGCCCCCCACCGCTGCCCATGTTCAGACTGTCCTGCAAATGGAAAATACTACAACAGGTAAGGCCTTTCTCTCTGTTTTTTGTTAGGGAATTTTTATGTACAGTGCTTTTAGGAAAGTGATAACTCCCCAACCCTGCATTCTGAAGTGGTACGGTCTCATTCACACTTCAGGTTTCTGCATGTAAAGACCCAGAAGCAAGAGGGTATTGTCCAGTGGGGGGGGGGGAGGGTCGGAGGGCAAACATCCCAGGTGCCATGTCTGTAGGCCCCTGTGAGGGCGGCCCCGCTGCTGCCACCTCTGGAGCCATTCTGTGGGCTGGCAAAGCCCAGTGCTGCATCCCCAGGTGCTCTGAAAGCCTTCTGAGAGCGCCCTGAAATGGTGCTTCCAGTTTTCATAAGAAAACCGGAAATACTGTTTAACAGTGCTCCAGAGGCCTCGGAAGACTTTCAGAGCTCTTGGGAATGTCACACAAGACTCTGTACGGCTGGGTAGGTCTCCTCTGGGGTGGGGGCACAGCGGTATGTTGCATCCTGTACCCCGGGGTGGCATAGGGGCCAGGTCCACAACTGGTATTGTCAATGGTTGCTTCACAGCTCTGCAACTTTTCTTTGTAAAGTTTGCCAAAGTCAGAGTTTCTGGATGTAACCAATGAGTTGTTAGGTAGGCAAGAATTTTTAATGGTTGAGGAGAAGTGTAAGTGTTTAGATAGCAATACTGAATACGTGGCATTAGATTTGTCATCTGTTAAAATATGTAGAGAGTTTTTGTTGCTTGCCCCAGAGCACTGGATAGAAAATTCTGAGAAGTATATTATAAATCTCAAGTACATTTTATGCAAATTGAGTTGAAAGCCAACATTGTTAGGCTAGGATTGAGAATTGGTGTACTTGAACATAGAGACCTGGTTCCAGATTCCTATGTGGGCATGAAACTCACTAATTGAATGGGAAACCAATTCCTTCCCCATTCCATATCACTCAGGGTGGCTGTAAATTAAAATGGGGTAATCTCGTGGATTACCCTGAGCTTTTTAGAAGTAGGAAGAAATACAAATATGATAGACCAGTGTTTCTCAAACTGTGAGTCGGAAGCCAATTCCAGGTAAGTCCACATTCATTTCAGTATTTTATTTTTAATATATCAGACTTGATGCTACTATGGTATGTGACTGCATTTGGGGAAATGTTACAGATCTGTACTTTTATCAGGCTACTATGTTTTTAACTTTTAACAATGGTGGTAAATGGGACTTACTTCTGTGTAAGTGTAGGTAGGATTGCAGCCTAGGATTTATTAAAAATTTTCCTGCTTGATGATGCCACTTCCGGTCATGACATCACTTCAGGTGGGATCCAACAGATTCTCATTCTAAAAAGTGGTTCCTGGTGCTAAAAGTTTGAGAACCACTGTATAAACTGCATGCTAGACAACTTGTGTAAAACTTGAGCAATGAAAAGGAGACATCAAAGTAGATGTTGCAAAAGTTATATTTACTTATCTCAAGAGGAAATGAGGCACTCTGAACTAATACTACTTCCTATTGGCATAGAGGTTTTGCAGGATTGTTTGGCAATGTATGAATATGTCACACATGTGCTTTAGTGTTCCTCCTACACAAGAAAGCATTGCATAGGGCATATACAACTTTACAACATCTGTGAACGTGTCTGTGCATGCCCTTTGAAGTCATGCATTTCACCTGAAGTACTAAGGAGGATGCATTAGAACTAGATCTTAATTATTTTTGCACCTGTACTTAAAGGTACCTAAACACAAACAGGAAATGGAAGTGCACTTAAATATTCTTCCCTTAAAGGAATGACAGTTCTTCCCTTTAAGGACTGACAATTCCCTTAAAGGAATGACACTTGATCAATTTGTCTAACTTACAAACATGAAATAATTTTTCAAATTACTCAAATTTCAGAACTGACCACAAGAACAATATTTATCAAGCCATGGGGTTGGCAAATTTTAAGCTTCTGGGAGTTTTGTTGTGTTGGGTTTTGCCCACAGCCTTGGGAACTCCTAGTGCAGTGGTTCTCAAACTGGGGCGTTGAGATAGCACTCTGCCCCCTTAAAGGGCAGAGGGAAGGCAGTGATGCAATCCCAGGGATCGCATTGCTAAGGGGGACACAGGGTCTGGCATGTACTTACCAGTCACTGCAGCAGCCTTCTGGGGGTGCAAGGACCCCTGCGTGACCCTCCACAGGGCTCCCCAAGCCTTACAAATTGAAAGTGGAGTGATCACACCCCACTTCCGGTTTGCAATCGCAAACCTGAGGTGGGGCACAGTTGCTCCACTTTCATTTTCTAAAGGTTGGGGAGCTGTGGAGGGTCGGGCAGGGCTCCCTGCACCCCCGGGAGGCTGCTACAGGGACCGATAAGTACATACCAGTCCCTGTGCCCCCCCTTAGCAATGCGATCCTTGGGATTGCGTTGCTGCCTTCCCCACTCCCCCGTACACACTTACATCAGTTCTCGAGCTCCCTGGGAGTTTGAGAACCGCTGTCCTAGTGCAAAATGATGACTTGGGGAGGAGGAACCAGGCACAGAATTTTAGCATATGTTTTAGGGCTCAATCCTAACTTGCCCTTTTTATGTCAATAAAGGTCTTACTGAACTGAACTGAACTTGCCCTGGAACAGGCAAGCAGGTGGAAATGTGCTGTATCTCGCGCAAGTTTGGATATGGTTGTGGCTCGACCCAAGGCAAGGGGAAAGAATTTCGCTTACCCTGTATTGCACTGCAGCAACCCCAATGGGGCTACTTAGATCTGCGCCACCTAAAGAGGTGGCGCAAATTCGAGCAGCCCTGGGCTGCCCAAGAATGGGGCTAGGATCCGGCATAAGTGCCAGATCCTGACCCCACTCCCTGCCTGCCCAAAACGCCTCCTCCCCACACCCCCGGATCCCCTGGAGAGGCCAGCACAAACTTACCAGTCCTGAAGCCCATGTCAGCACAAGGAGGCCAGTCCACGTCCGTGCGCTGGCCTCCCCTACTCCCAAGGCGGTGCAAATGTGCCCAAGTGTGCATTAGTATTGCGCCTTTAGTTGTATTTACATGCATACCTACCTCAGTAGTGAACTCTGCTAAATAAATGAACTGGGATCTGAACCTGGAGGTAGAAGCTGAGAAAGACACAAATTCAAAGACACAAGAACAAATTCAAACTGCCAAGATCAGGAGCAGGCAGAAGGTTCAGGAATGACTATAGACCATCATCAGCACTACCAATACTTGTGGAGCTTCTGTCTGCTCCTGGTCTAAATGTATGTGTGCTTTGTGACTTGCTTTACAATTTTTTTCTTGTACTTTTCTAAATATGAATTTATGCTTACTTCTCCATGTGGGCATTCCCATTTACCCAGTGGGCAATTCTAAACATAGTTAGCAAAATACCTAGATTTGTGAAACTTGTTTTCCTTTTACAATTAACTGACTGGAATGCAATTTCATAGACTGCAGTCAACCAAGATTAAAAAGAGATTGGTGATAAAGTTGAGTTTGAATTTACTTTGAAAATCAGCCAGTACAGTCTTACTGTGATTCACCTTAATAGACCCTTGCTCTTATAGTTATCACTTTACCAGAGAGCTAGAGGAATACCTCCTCATCTGGTTAAGCAGGATTCCTTTCCCTACATTCCACTCATGTCTGTAATTGTTAATGTCCTATGTGTGGGGTTTTTCCCCTTAAACACCTGCCAGATTTTTTTCCCTCATATCCTGACAGCATGATGCTGAAAAGCAAAGTGTGTTCACAGAGTGTGTATTAGTGATTATGTATAATTATAACATGTCTTAAGGCAGCTGCTTGCTTCAGAATACAATTGGTAACATTTTTCTGAAATGTTACTGATTAAGGTTGCTTCTCTTGTCCACTTGTCTTAATATACATGCTGAAACTGTTTTAGAAAAAGAAAGAGTTGGCTAATATCAGAGTACTAAGACTATTGTCTTGAGGGCTGCCATAAAGAAGTAGGGGCCAAATCCTATCCAACTTTCCAGCCCTGGTGTAGTCATGCCAATGGGGTGTACACTGCATCTTGTGGTGGGAGACTAGTTATGGAGGCCTCCACAAGTTAAGGGAACATTTTTTCCCTTGCCTTGGGGCTGCACTGCAGTTGCACCAGCACTGGAAAATTGCATAGGATTGGGACTTAGGTCACCAATAAAGGCATTCATCCATAGATATGCTCCACCATTTCTTCTTGGTGGCACGTTAAATATATTCTGCAGCAATAGTCCAGGTCAGTAGTATATAAGGTAGCTCTGATTTCTAAGGGAAAAAAATTGTGACTTGCTCTCCAAGAACTATCTTTTTCCCTGCACTTATCTCGTTTGTCTCATGTAAATATTCTGGAACTGTCTAAAAAGGACAGCAGTACTGGATCAGTTCTAAAATTAGAAAAACTGCATTTCTCTGTAAAATAAGCCAAGTACACATTGCAGACTGATCAACAGGCTTCAATCTTGTGCACATATTCCTGGGAGAAGGCCCCATTGAACACAGTGGAACATACTTTTCAGTAGACCTGCCTAGATTGGCCTGTGAATTGTGTAATTTGGGTTGGTTTATAGTATTTGTATGTTCATTGAACTCTTCAGTTTTACAACACACTGTAGCTTTGTAGACAGAACCATTTTATGCGTATTTTATTTCTATTTTTCAGGAAAATGGTGTAGCAAATGGAGGCTTCTACAAAAAACCGTTTAAAGAGTCCTTTGAGCAAGCACCATTGTATGTTGCTGTTCTTACTGTTTTGGGTTTTGCACTAGCAACATTTTTTGGCTACGTTAGGGACCTATTCAGAATCTGTGGATTGGAAAACATCATCATAGCTGGAGAACGAGAAGAACAGAAGGTATGTGGGACTAAAATGTGGCAGATTTAAAATCTGTTTGTAGAATCTGGCAAGCATATAAGAAGAATCAAAATAATGTACTGTATGTCACTTTTCCCCTAAAACCTAAATCATGACATGAACAAAGTTGATAGTTCCATATTTTTGGGTCTGTATGTGCACTATGTGATATAAAGTGATTTTTTTTAAGCCTCTTCAAGGTAAAAAAATGCAGGACATAGTTATATGTTTGTTAGTATTCACAACATATTGTATGACATATTTACATTGGGTGACATCAACGTTATTTTTCACTTGCAAGATTTAATAATTCTGTTTAATAGAGTAGTGGTGCTTGAGAGTTTATTATGATTTTCCCAAAAACAAACTTAGTGGAAATTGAAATGTTTTTAATCATCTCAAGAACTGGGAAAAAGCCACTAGATAAACCTTAAAACTGCAAGCCTACTGGTCTCTTTCAGGTTTGTCTCAAGGTCCATCCTTGCAAAACTATTCATTGCTTGTTGATTCCAGATGTCTCGGTCACACATACTGTTTAATTATTCCAGCTAGAACTTTCATATCTCCTGACACATTCTTTTAAATAGAAATAGTTCACTTATTGTTGAAGAAAAAAATATTGTTGCAGCTTAAAGGCTAACACTTTTATTTAAACTATAAGCTTTCATCCGAAGCATGAAATGTTATCCTCTGTTAGCACAGATGTGTGTTAGATACAGCTATTTTTGCACATGTACATACATGGGTATAGGACAGTGCTTCCTAAGCTTACTTGCAATGTCCTTTTCATGGCAGATGGAATGCTTGGAATCTGGGAGTGAGTGTCAATGATGCAAAACGCATCACATGATGATGTCACCACCACTCCTGGGTTAGGCAACCAGAAGCAAACCTGCAGACAGCAATAAGAGGGTCAGGGCAGGCAGGAGGACTTTTCCAAGCGCATGAAAACTGCATGCAGCACCTCTGCCCACCACACCAGGCCTCCTACTGCTGTTTGCAGGCTTGGCCTCATTCCCAGGCAGCAGGCATCCCACAATACCCCAGTGAGTGCCTGGCCATTGTGACACACACTTTGGGAACTTGTGGTACAGAAGAAAATTTAGCAATGTGGCCAAATGGCCAGAAGTATAATCTAAAATAATTTTTATATAAAGCTTAAATGTGCAGTTATCCAACCTAAACTGGACCAGTAAGTGGTCAGAGTAAATGTCAGATAACATGAGGGAACATGAAACAGATCACAAATTAAATGGAAGAAATTAAGTTCCCTGGTGGAAGCTAGGGCATTCCTGACTGATGGGAATGTCCCTCGTTGCTCAGTGTAGGCAGGCCAGTCCAAAAGGAGGGGTGGAGCTCACTGTGCACGGGGACCAGACCCAGATTGTTCCTGCCTCGAGCACAGCCTATATATATTAAGATATATTAAATTGCAATATATTGAGTTTGCTGTTAATCTGAGCATGCAGGACTGGTCTGGGCAGCCAAGTGATTTAACCCAACATAAGGCTGCTTCCTACATCCACATGCTGGTCATGCGTCCCTTTTGCTATTCCTTTGAGAACTGTTTTCTGCCCCTCTTAATCCATATCTTTCCTCCCAGATACACCTTCAACTTGCCCAAATGCCACCAGCATCTAGCAAAAGAAATTCAAAATCTCCCTTTTGCAGAAAGAGGCAGGACAGGACGATGCCTTCACTATTGACACCCCCCCATCCTTCATTTCCTGTCTCTTTGGGAGTAGGAGCTTTGTCTTTTAGCCCACTAGAGGACTAAAAGTGCTTCTGCAGTCTGTAGATGATAATGCTGGTAATAATATGCATGCATGCACAGCTCTGTAGATAGTGTGTTGGATGAAGCAGAATGTCAGATAATCAAAATTTGGATAGCCGGGAGTCTTATGTACATAAAAACATAAGAAGAGCCCCACTGGATCAGGCCATAGGCCCATCTAGTCCAGCTTCCTGTTTCTCACAGTGACCTACCAAATACCCCAGGGAGCACACAAGACAACAAGAGACCTGCATCCTGGTGCCCTCCCTTGCATCTGGCATTCTGACATAGCCCATTTCTAAAATCAGGAGCCTGCACATCATGGATTGTAACTAGTGGTGGACTTTTCCTCCAGAAATTTGTCCAATCCCCTTTTAAAGGCATCTAGGCCAGATGCCATCACCACATCCTGTGGCAAGGAGTTCTACAGGCTAACTACACACTGAGTAAAGAAATATTTTCTTTTGTCTGTCCTAACTCTCCCAACACTCAATTTTAGTATCTATAAGATGAGCATAGTGCCATTTCATAACAGCTATAACTGATTATAGCAAAGCAAGGAAGATAGTCTTAAGCTACATTTTGTAGTGAAGGAGGAAACCATTTCTAGCTGAGAGTCATCAAACAATGAAAATTAGGTATAAACCAGTTCTGTGGGGTATCTGGTGTGGCATATGGATGTATTCCTACTATGTATGCACTGGATTCCTCTCCTACCATCTTCCCCAAATCTCATCTCAAGCAATGGTATGTAATCATCTCTCAGTCTTAATAAGGACAGTCTGAATAGCCTCATAGCACATTATATTCAGCTGCCTCTTTATAGGAAAAGTGCTTTATCTACCATAGTTGTCTGACGCATGGAGACGCTGTTCCATTGCATGAACATGAATCAAGCAGGCAATGCTTCTAGTGAAGGAAAAAATGAAGTAGTCAAACAGCAGTTGGTCTGTCTTTCGAAGTGCAGGTATTTGCACATGCAACACAAATAATCTCAGCAAGCAACAAAGTAAAATTGTATCAGATAGTTTCACAATGTTGAATTCAATCAGCTTGCTGTGAACCCCGCAATCCAGTGCATTAAATGATGACCCAGCTATCTTAGTTATCAACATAAAAACTCCCCATAATATTATCTGAGGTAGGTGGCTCTAAGGTGTATAGCACTGTGTCATACCATAAGTGATTTAATTTTTACAACATGATGATCTTGCCTTGTTTGCTATCCCCATGAAGATAAATAAAAATAGGAGGCCTAGATGTAGTCCCAAAGATTGCTTTTAAAAAAAAAAGATAGAGGAAAGTGCAAAAGAAATGTTGCAGCACTACCTGCTGCCATGCCAGGTCTTGTAGCAGTGTCACCTGCACCTTGTGCCCATTCATTTCCAAAGATCTCTGCAAATCTCCTGTATATCAAAATTTGTAGTGTGTCATAATTTGTGGGAAGGAGCAGCTACTGAGGTCATAAATGCAGTCATGTAGGCTCTGTACATCCATATGTATACATGTATGCTGACGTATACCTTTTTGTTTTTTGAGAAGTGCCAGTTACCTACTAAACTCTTAAAGGTTTGGCTGTTTGAGCAGAAATTGAGATCTTTCTTAGTGTGAGTGAGAGCACAGATTAGGAAAATGCAGATTTTGGCAATGCCCGCTCCCCATTGGAGCCACTGAGTGGGACCAGCTGGGGAGGGGAAGGTGCTTTACAAGGTAGGACTCAAAAGCTGGAGGGGGGCAGCAGAAAGAGACAGTGCAGGGTAGAGAGGCAAGCAGAAAAGATAGGTAGGAAGGAAGGTGAGAGAGGCCAAAAGGGAGAAGGAAATGACAGAGTGGCTCTAAGAGGGACCAGGAAGGAAGCAGACAAATACAGGTGAAATAACCAGAGCCAGGTGGGAATGGCTCATAGAGAACAAAGGCCAGAAGCAGATCAGGAAGAAGAGAGAGATTCTAAAGCTTCCTTGGGTTTCCACAGCAATCTGACATAGGAAAGGGCAAGGATCAGCAGCCTGTGGGAACCAGCCAGAGATGGGAATACTACACCCCTTGCACCTCAGGATTGGGCAAGTGTGAAGCTTTGGGCTGTTCAACTCTTGACTGGGAGGGGGAGGGGGAACCATCAGGCAGCAGACAGCTTGAGTGCTCTGCTAACCCCATAGGCTCTTCCCAGACTAATTCTCTCTGAGGATAGTGTCTGTGTAACCTGTTGGACATTGCCCATCAGAGCTGAGGTTTAAAGTTACCCATGCAAGGGAGACCATGCCCTTTTTTGTTGTTCTGGGTTTAGCAATAAAATCCTGATTTACTGGCCATGGCCTAAGCTCATTTTTTTAGTGCACCCCCTGCCAACATGGTCTTCCAGAACACCTTTGAAGTAGAACTGCTCGCTCTCGCTCTCTCTCTAGGAGAGAGAATGACACTGCTGTCTCTTTGTATGCAGGCAGAGGAAGGGAAGGAAGGGCCCAGTCTCTGCCTCAATACTTTCTTGAGAGGGTCTCCTTTTTGTTTAAAAAAAGGAAAGCAAGGAAAATGGAAGATATCATAGAAAGATAACTGCATGCTTCTTTTCTTTGAAAAAACCCCAGGATTTTGTGCCACTATATCAAGATTTTGAACACTTTTATACCAGAAATCTTTATGTGAGAGTAAGAGACAATTGGAACCGCCCTATCTGCAGTGTTCCTGGACCACAGTTTGACCTGATGGAACGTGTTTCAGATGACTACAATGTGACCTTTAGGTAAGGCAGCTAGTAAGATAACTGAAAAAAACAATGTATTGCCTTCTCTCTTCATAGCAAACAATATTTTGTGATAGATCTACTATTCGGAAGTCTGTTGTGGTGGAGTTATTTGCTTTGTTTCACAATTTATTTTATAAACGTTATCTCTGGACTGCAACAAGCATAAAACTATAAATAGCTTCTGTTGTGAGGATTGTATCTCTCGTGTCCTATTTTGAAGACCTTTTTTTTCTTTTAGATAAATGAAGAACTTGGACTTTGTTCCTGAAAATCATAGCTTTTATTCAAAGCAGCATACCTAGACAATCTGGCACCCCGGGCAAACTAACATTTTGGTGCCCCCCATGATTTAATTAATTAAATTTATTATTATTACAATATTATAGTAGATGAAATAACTTTAGCTTACAAAAACTTGTGCCACATTACTTGCTTAGGGCACAATCCTAAGCAAGTCTACTCAGAAGTAAGTCCTATTGTGTTCAATTGGTCCTACTCCCAGGAAAGTGAGGTTAGGATTGCAGCCTTAGGGCCCAATCCTATCCAACTTTCCAGCACCAGTGCAGCTGCAGTGCAGTCCCAAAGTAAGGGAACAAATGTTCCCATAACTTGAGGAGGCCTCTGTGTCTGCCTCCCCACCACAGGATGAAGTGCATGCCCCACTGGCATAGCTGCACTGGCACTGGAAAATTGGATAGGATTGGGCCCTAAGTTGTCACAGGATCATGAATATTTTACAATCTTGGCACATCTCCCACACATACAGTTCTGTTTTAAGTAGCATTATGAACTCTGAAAATATCTGATCAGAAGCATTCTCTCAGAGACAACTGCATCCTAAAGTGTTCTGTCTCTTTAAAATGCAATGTAAGAAGTTGCCCATAAATCATAATTCTGAGCACATTTATTTTGAAACAATGCCTGTTACCCCCAAAATGGGGGTGAAGGTGTTATAATTATACACTAGAAACTAGGATTGTGCCTTTTGTCTTACAATAGCAGCCAACATGGGAAGTCCCATGTCCCCCCCAGGAGGCAGGAGGAAAAAGGGGGATGGCTGAAAAGGAACCGGTATTTTTATTTTTTAAGCAATTTTTGGAGGCAAAACCATAGAGTGGCTTTTTTTCTTTTTTGAAGGGGGAGGAAAAAGAGAAAGGTGAGGATCCTGGGTTAAGCTGACACAGACCCCAAGCCTATATAGGTCTACTCAGAAGTAAGTCCCATTTGAGTCAATGGGGCTTACTCCCAGGAAAGTGTGGAAAGGATTGCAGCCACACAGAGCAAGATTACAACTCACCCCCAAAGTAGATGGGGGCCTCCTCACACACATACACCCCAACGGGCAACTGCCACCCCTATTCCCCCCAGGCAAGATGGAGGAATGCAGGCTGGGGCATTTGCGCGCGCACGCGCGCCCACACACACACACACACACACACACACACACACACACACACACACACACACACACACACACACTAAGAGAAGGCTGGGCTCCCTCCTTCCCAAGTGGAGGAAAGTGCTGAGCTGCTTGTACTTACTCTTCCCTCCCAGTTTGAAACCTATCAGGAGCTCGACCTGTGCTGATGAGATGCAGCACCTCCTCTGCTGCCCAGCCAGCCTTCTCTCCCACCTCACACTGCCCCACCCACCTTGTTCACAGCCACAGAAAAGCAGCAAGTAGGGAGGCAGCAGGTGCAGCTGAGCCGAGCAGCTACAGCCACCTCTCTCCCCCAGATGCCATGCCTCCCTAGGGATTGAATACCTCAGCTCTATGTAGTTACCTGGGAGTAAGACCCATTGAACACAATGGGACTTACTTCTGAGTAGACAGAAATTGGCTGAGGGGGAACAGGGCTGCAGAAGCAGGTCAGCTGCTTGGCTGTTACTCAGCCAGTGGATAGTCCTGAGTGCCTGTGGAACAATCCCCCATTCTGTACAGCCTCCCACCCTCATCCACCTCACACAACCTTCTTCCCCTCCCGTCTCCCATTTCCCAGCGTGCCCCTCACCCTGGGCATCCTGGGATTGGTCAAGGCTGGAGGAGAGGAGAAGAGTACAGGGGGTGCCTAGAGGGCCTGTGAGCATTCAGCATTTTCCTGCTTTTCCAGCAGAGATCATGCGTGCCCCTTCTGCTTTAAGAGAAGGACAAAAGGGCGGGGAGGGGGTGAGGCTGGTGGAGCCACCCCCAGAGGGTTGCCCCGTTTACCCCTTCCTAGGTCCACCAGTAATTCAAAGGATGAATTGGGTCAGGTTCATCTTTGCAGAATTAGAGTTTTGAACATGGGCTAAGATATATCTTCCATGTAATCAGGCTTATCCTCACTGATCATCAGAGAGGACCCTTTTATGGTTGCCGCCACCTATGGAGGTGGGTGGGGTGATGGTGGTGGCGGCGGACGCGGCGGCGGCGGCATAGAGTGGGGCTCTCTCCATAGTGGCACCAACTCTATGGAATTCCCTCCTTCTCAGTTTATGAACTGCTCCCTCCTTAGAGGCTTTCTGGCGAGGCTTAAAAGCATTTCTTTTTACTCTTGCCTTCTGAGGTTCTGACTTCTTAATATGGATATTTAAAGTTTTAAGCATTAGTTTTATGGGCTTGTGTTCTTTTTTAGTGTTCACAGGTTCTTTTGTTCTTTGCTCCTGGATTTTAATTAGATTTTTTGATATATATATATATATATATATATATATATATATATATATATATATATATATATATATATATATATATATATATAATTTTAGGAACTGTTAAAATACAATATAAAAATATAAATATTATGTTTTTGTTGATTTCTTTTTGTAAGCTGCTTTAAATACCCACTTGGGAGATAAAGCATAATATAAATTTGTAAGTAAATAAAATATAAAATTAAACATTTCATAAATAGAGTTGAATGGTCTTATCTCTGTGAAATTTTACAACAGTTTGAATCAAACTTTTCTCTCAGGATTAAATTATCAATCCCTGGTACTGAGATGCTGATTGAGAGCCACAAACTATCCAATTTTCCAGCACCAATGCAGCCATGCCAATGGGGCATGAGCTGTATCCTGCAGTAAGGGTGCAATCATGGAGGCTTCCTCCAGGTGAGGGAGCATTTGTTCCCTTTCCTCAAGGCTGCATTGTGGCTGCACCGGCACTGGAAAGTTGGATACGATTGGGGCCTGAGTTTTTTTATTTTCTTTTTCTCTGCTTAAAGGTATTAGACAGGGCTGCCTGGTATCACCTAACCTGTTTCATCTTTACTTAAAACCACTAAAGGCTAAAACTAAAGGAACTGTTAATATTAATATCAAAATCTGATGATGGAATCACAAGAACTTAACATCTGCAGCATACAGATGATCTGACTCCAATATTTATGGCTGCATTCCTATATATTTTTATTTGGGAATAAGTTCCATTGAACCTAATGAGGCTTACCTCTGTGAACACGCATAAGAGTGTATTGATAAAGATTTTTCTGTCTTATTGAAGCTCTTAAAACCATGGAAGACCAGTACAGTTTGCTTGATATAGAATTAATCATTTAAGATGGAAATAAGGTAATCTTATTATTCTTGGGCTAAGGTAGGAAAAATTACTGGAGGGAATGAGGTTTAAAATAAAGATGACAGCTTGACGTGTACCAAGCTATGTGCATGCCAACCTGTCTCACAACTGCTGTGGCAGTGGTTTGCTGCCACAGTACTGCACAAGTGTGGACCCCAAATTATCACAAATATAAATCTCACTTTTTTGTTATGAACACAGAGTGTACGTGTATTTGGTGGTGGTGGTGGTATCTTTTTAGTTAGTTTGAAAATATCATGGATTATTTGGATTTTTCTTCAAATTTAAGGGGAATGCTTCTATAACCAAACAATAAGAAATCACCCTTAGTCTGCCATCCCCAGAATGGGTTTTCAAGGAAACTATGTGTGCAGCTGTCAACAAGAGAGTTGGAGAAGAATTTTTCATATGTTTGTTGAAATGTAACTACTTATGAATGCTCTTTAAATAAATAAATTAATCTTTAAGTATTTATGTCCTTTTCTTTTTAAATGAAGAAAAGTAAAATGTTTAGCAAAAAGAATAAGCTTTCAGAATGTCATTTTCCCAGGCGAGCCTAGCTTAAAATTTTGAGCTCTCTTAATTTGTAACTTCAAAAAACATTCTTGTGCTTTCCAAATCTTCCCTAACTATAGGTTCACTGGAAGGAAAATCAAGAATGTAATCAACATGGGTTCATATAACTACCTCGGCTTTGCAGAAGTTGAACCTACTGCTGCAAAAGTTGTGGGTGCTGTGTTACGTAAATATGGCACCGGAGTATGCAGCACGAGACAGGAAATGGGTAAGAAGAACAACTTTCCATTGACTACCATCACCTCTGACGAGGTGGCTGTGCTTTCAAATAACCTGACTGTTAGATGGTATCTTAAAGAAATGTTACTTGCATTAAAATAGAATACAAGGTTCAAACCCAAAGCTAGAATTGTAGAGGGCAAATTTGCTTTCTTGTGCTGGTAAAACTGAACCATGTTTTAGTGTTGCTTGTGAACCCTGGCTGTGATCTTTTGAAAAAATTAGATGGTGTCATACTATTTATACTCCTAAAAATTGGTTGAGATGTTTGGCTGCATTGTGGTGCTCTCTCACACTACACAAGCAGCTCAAGTTGGACAGTCTTTCTTATAGCTATGTATAAAGACGTGGAAAAGATGACTGTCTAGACTCTTGAATTCATGTACCCACTTGATTATTTTCTTGTCCCAATTTGTGGCACAGTTGAAAACCATGTCTGTGTTTTCCAACAAATGGCAGCCCATCAGCTGTTGAAGGACACAGGACTGCATGGGGAAATGGTGTGAACCAGGCTGTTTAAATAAAGCTAGCTGCAGTTTTTACAGTTCCACATTGTGCTCCCCCCCCCAACCACTGCAATCTTGGGAATAGCGGTAGAATCATAAGAATCTGTTTTATATGGCTGCTCAATGTGCATAAACCAGCCTTCAGTTTACTCATCTCAAGGATCCGTTATTCTGGGCTGGTTTACATCCTATGTCATGAATGCTAAATTAAAAGTCCAAAAGAATTCATGAACAGAAATTTGCTGGAAATTGCTTTCTACAAATTGTGTGTTGAGGTTAGAATCTGTTTTTGCATCTTATCATTAATGTTTCTATAGCCTCCATTAGTGCTGTAGCATTTAACAACAGAAGAGATTTCCCAGCAGAGGAAATGGGAAATATTGCCTGGAAAGATATGAAGTTATTTCCTGTACACATACAATCTGCAGGGGTTTGTTTCTGGGACCCCCCACGGATGCCAACATCTGCAGGTGCTCAAGTCCTCTAAAAAAAAATAGCATTTCCTTCCTGTGGGTTTAATGTGTCACAGACTGCACAGGCTGCAGCACAGCAGGGCAGTGTTGGGCTGGTAGCCACTTCTGGGTCACACTGAGGCCTGTGACCCACTCCATTGGCCCTGGCATACAAAGTAGAAGCATTTTGCACAGTTTGGGAAACACTTCCGCAGTGCATTCGGGTGCACACCAGGGCCAATGGAGTGGGTCGTGGGCATAACCCAGAAGTGGATTCTTCAATACTACCCCACAGTGCTGCAGTTGCTCAAATGCGCAATTGCCAAGCCTGCAGTTAAGGAGGGCCCACTGTACTTGGATTTAGTTGCAGTAGAGGGAATAAATAATACTTGTATAATGCTTTTTTTCCACATGCATGGTACTTTACAAGTATTACCTTGATGCAATCCTGGTAACACCTTATAAGATAAGTAGCATTATCATCCCCCTATTGCAGCAGGGATATTGCTCCTGAGATGAGGTGATTTGCGTAAAGCCACCTAGTGAGTTCATTGCAGAGGTGAGATTCAAATTGGAGAAGTTCTGATTCAGTGCAATCCTAGGCACGTTTACTCAGAAGTAAATCCTACTGTGTTCTGTGGAGTGTATTCCCAGGTAGGTGTGCAGGACTAAAGGCTTAGGTACTCTGTAGTAGGTTGTTTGGCTCTGTAAAATGCCCCAAGATAGTTTGTGTGGCATGGTGTTACCAATTTGTGGCATTGGTTTTTCTGCACTGAAAAGCAAGACCATCTCTCATTCTGAAAGCTGCTGCTTCATGTAGTTTAGCAAGGTAAGAAATCTACATGAAAGAGCCCAGTTGGAAATTCCTGGTGCAACTTCTCAATGCTTCCTTGGAGCCATATATTTTAACAGGGAACCACAGGCAGGCTGGAGGAAGGTGAAATGACACTGGGATAATTAATACAGTTAATGAGAATGGTTACAGGCTCATATTGGTGTAATCATGTTTGTAACTGGTGACATGCAAGGGTAAAAAGGCGGGGAAGAATTTTATTTATCTATAAATAAACATTGGTAGATTAACCTTAAGCTGTCTCTGTAGCTCAAGTCCTCTAAAAAAAAATAGCATTTCCTTCCTGTGGGTTTAATGTGTCACAGACTGCACAGGCTGCAGCACAACAGGGCAGTGTTGGGCTCTTCTGGTAGCCACTTCTGGGTCACACTGAGGCCTGTGACCCACTCCATTGGCCCTGGCATACAAAGTAGAAGCATTTTGCACAGTTTGGGAAACACTTCCGCAGTGCATTCGGGTGCACACCAGGGCCAATGCAGCAATGGCTTGCTGCAGGACCCGTAATTCAAGGCAAATTACGGGTCCCCAAGTGCCACAAATGGTCCCTGGGTGAGGGTTTGGGCACCCCTGTTCTAAAGCTTTAGTCCAGAAGTTGTAACTTGCCTCTTCTAGTTAACAGAGTGCTTCTCTGCTACCTTGTGACAGGCCCATAAAATCAAATTCTTGATCCCTTCTTGTGCAACACTAAATTAACAACTATTGTGACCTCTAGATCTCATAAGAGAGCATCTACGTGCAATTCCCTACAAGATGCCTGCTTCAGATTGGACCACATGGGCACTGCCTCCATGTGGCAAGATATTCATCTGGACTAATTCAGTATGCAGAAGAGTAGGATCTGCAGACATAACGGATCCACTGGTAATCTTTTAACCATGCTTAAGAGATGGCAGGCTGCAACTTGACATACCACTTTCTCCTCCTTGGTTTACATGGTCCCTGTAAATCAAATTGGAAGTCCTGCTCTTCCATATTTGAAGAAACCGCGCCTGGAGCTAGGTGAAGAAGTGGGTGATCCACTTTCCACTCCTGTTTAATGAATGGAAAGCAGATCACTCAGGGTTGCATCTGTGGGAGACTGGAGGGAGGCAGTGGCAGCAGCAGACTTGTGATGAAGGGCACCTTGAATCCACCATCCTCTTGCTCCCCCACCATTTGCCATTGACCTTTTCTAGTGGGTGGGGCTGCCCCCGCCTGCCCACCCCACTTGTCAAAACAGCATGACCACAGAATCAAAGTGGCTGTCACGCTGATGGAAGCAAAAAAGAATTTATATGAATGGTCTCAGGATAGCTAAAGACCTATCAAAGACCTTGCATAAAGCAAGGCTGGCCTTTCCTTTGCTACTGCTGCTGCTTCACAAACATGAAATGGCAAGCAGTGGAGGGAGCCTCAGTCTGGAGCTCACATGAGAGGTCAAACAATCGGCCCTTGCACTGAGAGTAGTCATATCGCACCAGCATGGGTTCCAGCAAGTCTCTGGAAGGCCAGTGGCTCATTAGAAACTAGGGGCTTGCTGCAGGACCCGTAATTCAAGGCAAATTACGGGTCACCAAGTGCCACAAATGGTCCCTGGGTGAGGGTTTGGGCACCCCTGTTCTAAAGCTTTAGTCCAGAAGTTGTAACTTGCCTCTTCTAGTTAACAAGGCCTGGTCAGTATTAAAAGCTTAACCTTATTATAGGATGTTCTTTTCAGCAGCTCTGTGGAAGCCAGTTTTCTGGCCACGTGTGAGCAGTTTGTATAGGAGCAAATGCAGGAAAAGATAGGATACATGCTCTGTCTTGAGAACAAATGCAGGATATTTGGCCCACCACAACCAGAAACAGCTCTGCTATGAACTCCTCACAAGAATATATTGTGGATAAATGAGATAAATTTATATTTGGTTTTAGCCTTTCACACTCTCTGATGAAGAAATCCCACAGATGCAAAAGATCAAATAGTTGGTTAGCTAATTTTGCTTCATCCTAGGAAGTAGGATTCCAGTAGGCTCCCCACAGCAGAGTAAAGCGATGGCATCTGAGCTATGTAGAAGTTGAGCTGTGTGACACTTTCTATCTTCTTGTTGTCATAAGGGAGCAGAGTCTAACTGCTTAACAATTCAACAAATTGGCAGGAAACATTGGCAATCCCTGTGGTGCCTCGTGTAATATTCATCTGACTGAGAAAGATGACTTGAGTTGATCCCAGTCTGGTTTTGCTAGCTGTGAAGTTTCTGAAGCCTGAAAGAGCTGTGGCTTTTTCAGCACAAGAACATCAACCTGATGCGAATGGGTACTGTCCTAATTAGAGCAGTTGTAACTGAAGAAAGGAGGAGAATTGGGGAATTCATACTTTGTATATACACTCCATATTTTCCAGCATCCCCAAAGACTTAAGAAAAAGTTGGTGCAATATGTTTGGGGCCCCAGTGGAACATTTTGTCCTATGCATATCTGCTGAATTATCTACCAGTTACATCTGAGTAGTATTTGCAAATGTAACATTGCCAGATCTTAAACATGCACATTGTAGCTCAAGCTGTAAAACAATTTGGCTTCACTTAGGCTGCCATCTGACGCACACTTTGGATTATAGGTGTAAACCCCATTGAACACAATGGGATTTATTTCTGAGTAGGCATGCATAGGATTGCACTGTAAAGCTGTTAATATCTTTTTTGCATTACAATTGGATATAGAAATCTGATTAATCTGAACTGTGCTTTTTATGCCTCCCCACCCAGCATGTGTTGTCAAAAACCTCCCAGTGATAAGATCTGGTTAGGGCCTCATTGCTTTGCTTGAACACCTCACCCACCACCCACAGAGGTTCCATGCTAATTAGAAATGTGCAAAGCAAAGGTTGGTTTTGCATATCCTTGTAAATCAGGTTTTGCTTTGACAAAATGAATCAAGAGTTATTTCTCATTGTGATACAGGAGCATTGTCATGCAGAAATGACTACAAGCAGATGTCACTTGGGACATACAGTTGGAATACAACACAAGCTATAACAAAGCATTCTTTGGGTGTTCCGTTTGTCAGTTGTAAAACCAATGTGACAGAGACGACAATGACAGCATGCTTCCATAATGGCATGAAGTTGGCCAATGCTAACTAAATTTGCACAGCCTGAAGTATTCTACTGTCCAATTAGTCGCATCATCATCCAGTTTCCAGTTTAATGATTGGAATCAAAAGCTAGAGTTTCAACACTTCCCGGAATTTTGAAACCCTAATGGGAAAATGTTTGGGGGTGGGGGGATTTGGTGACATTGAAAACAGAAAAAGAAAAACATAAAAAAGTACATTTGTTGTACTACTTCAAGAACATTACATATATTTATGTATCACTTGGCCTACAACTATACTGTTTTGTGTATTTCTGAGATTTAAACTATAAATGTATTTGTTTTGTTCAAATAACCACCAGTATTTGTTGCCAGGGATAAAGCTACTGTACTGTTATACAGTACTCTAAGATACCCAAGTATATTTTAGCTTTTGCTAGGTGGGAGGAAATGGGGCAAGGAAGATTAACCATCAATAATAAAGCAAGCAAATGGAAAGTTTTAAGGTCAGTGCACTTTTTAAAAAGGCAAAGTGACAATCCTAATTAACAGTTGTGGGGACCTTGATTTGCATTGGGACTGCACTATCAGAATGCTCTAATCCTCCGTAAATCACATTGCAGAAACAGAAGGACCTTACATTTTTAGAGAGAAGACTTGGGTAAATTTGCATCCCTATTTTTGGGGATCATACCAGAAGAAGGCAGGGTGACTGGGGGGAGTAGTTTCTAGCAGTTAGTGTATGATTCCTTCCCTTTCTCTTTTCACTGGGTCAGCAGCTGTATTGGGGGACAAGGACTGGTAGTTTCTATCTGCTGCCACCATCCTAGGCTGCAGAGACCAGGCAGAGGGGGACTGTATGTCTTCCTCACAGGAGAGCACAGGCTCCAGAGGTTCATTTCAAAAATCAAAACTACAGTAGCATCTGTGAGTGTGATCAGACATCATTACCCATTAATATAGACTAGGCAAGCAGAGAATCAAAGTACAACTAGTTTATTAAAAAATTTAAAAGAAAGGGAATCAAACCAGAAGGGGGAGAAAGAGGATAGGAGTTGTAGCGGGTTGGTGGAAAATGCCTGAACTCAGCTGGTTGGATGCAAAGAAAAAACTTGATTAACAACCACTAATGCCTTGCAGGTGGAATGAGCAAACCAGACAAACCCCCATCACTTTCTTATATGCATCACATTATTAAAGCAGTGAAGTTGGGGTCTGACTTGGAGTGCAAATACAAATAAAGCCAAAATAAAATAATTCCCTGACACATCTAGCAAGAACAAGGGCCATTGAGAGCAATTTTATCAGGGAGTACAGAGTTTCTTTGGGACCCCTTCTCCATTGGATCATAATGTATATGAATTACAATATATAAAACTATGTAGGCGTACTCAAAATGTGAACGCTAGTCTTTACACAATATATGCAAACATTTTCTGAGATCCCAAGAAAATTCTGGCTCCATTCCTTTGGTTCCTGGGCCCTATTTTTGGACCCTTGGCCCAGGTGCAATATATCCTCTCTCAAGGGCCCTGCCTAGAACTACTGTACTTATTGCCAGCTAAGTACATTGTCCCAGGAATCATGGTCCCTGCACTTCCTCCTGGAGAGTAAGAAGATGTGTGTTCTGCAAACCAACACTAGATTTCGTGGCAGACCTGTAAGAAAAGCACTTGATCATCCTGTGCTTATACTTAAGTAACCTAGTTTTGATTTTGTCACTGTTACCTGATTAGAGGAGTGAGGCCCACCTGGCATCTCCACCACACCTCTTCACCTAGACAGACAGGTTTGTCTGCCCATTCAGTCACTCTGCAGGAGGGTTAGCTACTCCAGGCATGAAGAATGACTCTGAAGTCACAAAAGCACATGGCTGGCTGGTAATGGAATTTCAGCCAAGAGACAATGACAGCTGCAGGAGAATGTCTCAGCAGCTTTTTAGACTGCTGAACCAACACAGGAGCTTATGGGGAGTTAGAAATGTTGAAAAATACAGGAAAATAGGCAAAAAAAAATGGGGAGAAGGGCATTCACAATGCCTATAATGTAATTAAGGAGAGATAGTAAATGTGGGTGCTTGGTTACCCTTGGAAAACATTCCATGCAAGTATCAGTAACAGGAGATAGACAACATCTTAGCATTCTGGGGAACAAATGCCAAAAACCAACAGTAGTCAAATGTCTTCGCCACCCCTCCTAATGGTCACTGACCTAGTAATCTGTAAGTATGCTGATTTAGGGATTCAAACGTGGTCCCATTACCTTCATCGGTTGCTGGGTTTCAGTGGAACCTGGACGTTTGAGTAGTATGTAGTACCTCTTTTCATTGCAACAGTTGACAAGTCCAGATGAAGTTCATTTGTGTTATCTTTTTAAAATTTTGCGTTAATCTCACATACATACATTTTAGAGTAATCTCTTGGGTTTGTCTACATTTTGCAAACTATTAATGTTTGTTTTGGGATTATCTGGAAGTGTGTGTTCATTTCAACCTCAAATAAGACCTTTAAATTTTTTTTTCTTACTATATGCAACAGGCAACCTTGATAAACTTGAGGAACTAGAGAATCTGGTGGCACAATTCCTTGGCGTCGAAGCAGCTATGGCATTTGGCATGGGCTTTGCTACAAATTCTATGAATATTCCAGCACTGGTTGGGAAGGTGAGAGAACATCTTTAAGAATTGCATTGTTCTGTCTACCCCCCAGGAACCTTGAACCATCCGGGGATTTTAGAAAGATAGGTTATTAGTGGTAGCTTTTCACAAGACCATTAGCTGAAGGAACTTTTCCATTCTACCTTAGAATGTCAAGGGTTCAGCCATTACAGACAGACAGACAGACACACACACACACACACACACACACACACACTCCTGGATTCCATTGTATTGGTCAACTATTGGCCAGTCTCTGGTCTGCCATTTTTAGCCAAGGTGCTCATGCACACAGTGGTGATTCAGCTCCAAGGACTCCTGGAGGAAACCAGTGATTTAGATCTATTTCAGTCTGGCTTCAAGCTAGGCTTTAGAACTGAAATAACATTGGTGAATGGCCCTCTTTTTGGGGAGAACTGGATACAGAGAGTGTGCCCTTTTTAGGTTCTGCTGGACTTCTCTGTTGACTTTCTTATACCATCTATAATGGTATCCTTGTAGACCACTTGTCTAGAATGAGGACTGAAGGTATAGGATTGAAGGATACCCCTGCTAACTGGGTAAGAGGCACTTTTTAAGTGGGTGCTCTTTTATTTAGCGGGGGGGAAAGTAACTGGTCTTCCTCACCCCAGCAGTGTCTTTTCTAGTGGCTGTCTGCTGGTGTTCTTTTGCATCTTTTTAGATTGTGAGCCCTTTTGGAACAGAGAGCCATTAGTTAGTTGTTTGATTTTCTCTGTAAACTGCTTTGTGAACTTTCCATTGAAAAGCAGTATACAAATACTGTTAATAATAATAATAATATAGCGGCTTTGATCCTTCCTGGTGGACAGGTTCTAGAAAGCAATGCTGGAGGAATCCCTTTTTGGACCATGCACTTTCACTTATGTCCCACAAAATTCTATTCTGTCCCCCTGTGCTTTTTAACATCTGCATGAAGCCACTGGGAGAGGTCATCCTAGGGTTGGGTGTCACCCATATGCAGATGTTGCCCAGCTCTCTCATTTCCAGCATCAGCCAAGGAGACTGGGCATCCTAAGCAACTCTCTGAAGGTGGTAATAGATTCTTCACCCTCATCCAAATTAAATTCAAATAAGAAAGAGGTGTTATTGATGAAGAGATCTGCAAACAAAGGAGATTGTGAGACTTTTGGGGACAGGGAATCATTTGGTTTATTTTACTATGGAAACTGCTTCATAGTCAGAAAGTGAACTACTCAAAAAGCGGTATATAAATATTCATATTAATAACAACAATCTATTCTGAATGGAGTTACACTCTCTTTGAAGGATCGGGTTTGATGTATGGAGGTACAAAGATTCAAAACAGTTCACAATACAAATTAAAACACAGGAAAAATCAGATATAACTATGAGACTGTCCAACATGCCTGTAATCCTTCCTCACTATAGCAAGGGATGGCCCCTACTGCTCATTACCTCCACACAGATAAGAAGTATCTTGCCCATATCTTCTGCCTTTATTATGCCAAGGCCAACCTACCCATGAGGCTGAAGTGGCCATTTCAAGCAGCAGGTTTGGGAGGTGGTGGGGGATGACTCTCCTTATCCTGTTCAATGAAAGTGAGCAAAAAGAGGATGGAGCCAGTAGCAGTCTCCAGCACCTCCACTGCAAATCATTACAGCAGCTCAGAGATCCCGTTTTGAGTGTTCATAGAAACTTGGGGAACGAAATAGTTCCATCTACAATTTTCTTGCCACTATATAGAATAACCAATATAAGTTGGTGATTCTACAAAATTTTGCAGTACAATTTATTTATTTTTGCATTTTTATACCATCCTTCCTCCAAGGAGCTCAGAGTGCCAAAGATTGGCAAAGAGATTAAAATCCCAGTTCAAGTTACTCACCCTTTTCCATCCTTACACTCCCAATGCAGCAAGGTACATGGGTGAGTCCCTCCTGTGAGCTGCTTCCCATGTTGAAACTGAGCATCACATCTAAGCATCCTTATGCATGACCTGGGGGGAAAATGCCTAGGAATGATGATGTCATGACTCTATCCATTCATACTGGATATTTTTCAACCACCTGAGCATCCCTATCTGCCTTTTGATGTAGTCAGATCACTGGGTGCCCAGTTATCTGTTGCATGCCAGTCCAAGGTGGGCTGGGTTTGATCTGTTCTAGCTGAATGCTGATGATGATAAACTGCTGTCTTCCAGATGATCTGCCAGCTTTGTCATGCAAAGTTTTGGCAATGATGTTGAATTAAGAGATTCACAGAGAAGCATCCCAAGACAATGGCTGATGTTCTGAATGTCTCAGCACCTGTCACAGGATACTGAGTCCTCATAGAAGGAATCATGGGGACCTAGAAGATTCACAAATAGGCAGAAAGAGATAGAAAAATTGGAGGTGTTCACTATAAACTGTAATTAAATAAACTTAGCAAGCAGATGAAGTTACACAACCTTAATATATAGGAACAGGCAATCCTGTTTGAAGTTTATGACAGACTATTTGTGGTATGAGATCTTGTCATCAATTACTTGTTTGATCTTGCAATTTCTTTGAAGAAGCAAAGAAGTGAGTCCACTGGAAACTTTATCTATAAAAAGCAGTGATAATTTAACAGGGACATATTTATTGGCATTTGAGCAGGAGGAGCTCCTGGTGGATTGTTAGTTCCATGTGTTTTGAGTGCATGTATGCATTTCTAGCAATTAAGCACACTGGTCTGTTACTGTCTTGCTCATCTCTTATTGATCTGCTAGTACTCTACTGCTTAAGTTTGCATTTTAAAATTAAATTTTGAGAAGACTATAATGCCAGTAATTGTCTACACACATTCCTCTAGAATTCCCTATGAATTCATTTTTTAAAAGAAAAATCTTTTTTTTTCCTTTCAGCTTCTGCCTTTTTTAAGGATGGGACTTCATGGGAAGAAATGCAAGTTAGATAAAACAGTCCCTTAAACCCATTGTAGAGGGATAATATTCAGTTGCTTAATTTTCATTTAAATTGTACAAAATGAGGACATCATGCTAGATTTCAACCTGTAAATTGAGTTGTTGAAATTTGTATTTAAAACATTGATACAAAAGCCAGTATGCGAATAGGAAGGAGGAATAAACTCTCTAGTGTTATACTGAATAATTAAGCTGTACTTCCCCACTTCCACTGAATACCCCAAAACTAACATTTAATCTTGGTGCTTATTTGTGAACAAATTTTTATACTCCTTTTCTAAATAAAATTTACACAAAGCAGTTTAACCCCCCTCTCCCCCCAAAAAAGACTTGATACCCAATTTTTTCCAGCTTTCCAGTGGCAATACAGCCCCAAGTTAAGGAAACAAATGTTCCCTTTTGCAGAGGAGGCCACCATGACTTCCCACCACCACTACAGGCGACAGTGCCCTGCTGCATCAGCACTGGCAAGTTGGATATGTTTGGGCCCTAAAGCAATAACAACTACTCCATCAGTAGTCAAAAATATCACATATTAAAGTAGCAGAGCTAGAATACACCTAATAAATTAAAAGCTGAGCAAAAGTTTTTATTTCAGGAAACATTAAAGTTGTTTAATGTGAGGGCCTAGGAAACCCCCTCTTGTAAGATGTTCCACAGGTGCAATGCCACAACAGAGAGGCCCTGCTCCTAGTCAACATCAAATAAAGTTGGGTAGCACCTGACCTCTATAGCGCCTACAGCAAAGTGCTTAAAGTGCATTGTTTATCCTTTCAACAGACCTGTAAGGTATGTCAGTATTATCTCCATATTGCAAGTGGGACTATTACTGAGAGAAAATGGCTTGCCTTGGGCCATCTAGGAAGTTTATGCTAGAGGCAAGGTTCTAACTTCTGACCTGCAACTCAGCCACAATATCATTTGAGATACTGATCTCAAATGATCTAATCACTTTAACCACTATAGCAGGGGTGCCCAGACCCCGGCCCGGGGGCCACTTGCGGCCCTCAAGGTCTCTCAATGCGGCCCTCAGGGAGCCCCCAGTCTCCAATGAGCCTCTGGCCCTCCGGAGATTTGTTGAAGCCCACACTGGCCCAACGCAACTTCTCTCAGTGTGAGGGTGACTGTTTGACCTCTCGTGTGAGCTGTGGGATGAGAGCTCCCTCCACTGCTTGCTCTTTCATATCTGTGATGCAGCAGCGGCAGCTAAGGAAAGGTCAGCCTTGCTTTTTGCAAGGCCTCTTATAGGCATTGAGCTATTGCAAGACCTTGATTCATTTATATAAGTTCATCTTCAATATATTCATTTATGTAAACTTATGTAAATTTATTCAAATTTTAAATGTAGATTAATTATTTCCCCGGCCCCCGACACAGTGTCAGAGAGATTATGTGGCCCTCCTGCCAAAAACTTTGGACACCCCTGCACTATAGCTATTGAGTTGTCCCAATAACTGCATTGCTACTTGTTTACGCACACTAACAGTTATGGTGAGAAGTGTTTCACCAGTTAAATTATATTTACAGAAGGAGTGTTTTCATAATGTTTTTATCTCCATAAAGCAGAAGACAATTTTGTTTGTTTTTGTAATAACCCAGTGAAAAACAAGGACCACGAAGGGAAGTTAAAGAGAGATGTATTTTGGTAGGAAAATGGATCAATACCTGCTTCATAGCAAAACTACTGCCTCTTTTCTAATGAGAATATAGTCTGTAAATATAGGAAGGTGGAAGCAGGGCTACACATTGGCTTGCCATGTGGATTGGACTGCTGTGATGAATTTCTCAAATGGGAAGGGTTTTGCAAGCAAGATGATACAGGTTCAAACACTGGCTTATCCAATACTGCAGTCCCAAGTCCTCAGTGAAGCTCATTGGGAGACTCTAGTCCGATCTCCATCTCTCAGTCTAATCTAACTCAGACGGTTGTTAAAAAGATAAAATGGAGAGGGGAGTAGAATAATCTGTAGTTAAAAAGGCCTCCAGGAAAAACTTTTGCCTGACAATTTGGGTATTTGGAACAAAGCTAATCATTTTGAAAGATAACTTGAGGTTCAGACATTCTATCTTTCAGAAAAAAATTAAATTCATCAAATAATGAAGGCTGCAATCCTGTGCTCATTTGCCTTGGAGCAAGCCCTATTGAACAGAGTTGGGCTGAGTAAGCCTACATAGGATAGTGCTGTATACTAAGGGTTTCACAGAAGATTTGTGGATCAGAAAATGGAAGGCAAAACCATAGTTGTGTTTCAGTGTTCAGTTCCATCGTGTTATTTAGTGGTCAGAAGGTGAAGGTGTTCCCACCGTGGAAGATTATGTTCAGTTGTGCCCTGTTTAGATGAACTGCAGCGAGTCATGGACTCTCCGCTCACAACAGGAGAGGAAACTGAACGCTTTCCACATGCGCTGCCTCCGGCGCATTCTCGGCATCATCTGGCAGGACAAAGTTCCTAACAACACAGTCCTGGAACGTGCTGGAATCCCTAGCATGTATGCACTGCTGAGACGCCTGCGTTGGCTCGGTCATGTTGTGAGAATGGATGATGGCCGGATCCCAAAGGATCTGCTCTATGGAGATCTCGTGCAAGGAAAGCGCCCTACAGGTAGACCACAGCTGCGATACAAGGACATCTGCAAGAGGGATCTGAAGGCCTTGGGGATGGACCTCAACAAGTGGGAAACCCTGGCCTCTGAGCAGCCCGCTTGGAGGCAGGCTGTGCAGCATGGCCTTTCCCAGTTTGAAGAGACACTTTGCCAGCAGTCTGAGGCAAAGAGGCAAAGAAGGAAGGCCCATAGCCAGGGAGACAGACCAGGGACAGACTGCACTTGCTCCCGGTGTGGAAGGGATTGTCACTCCCGGATCGGCCTTTTCAGCCACACTAGACGCTGTGCCAGAACCACCTTTCAGAGCGCGATACCATAGTCTTTCGAGACTGAAGGTTGCCAATACAATACAATTAGCTAGCTTCCTTTCTGCTGTAAAACTTCCCTCTAGATAGCAAACAAAGATTAATTCCCCCAAATCTACCAAACAATAAGACTGTTCTTAGAACATTTCCTAATCAGTAAATAACATCTTCAGCAATTGCCTGCACTGGAAGGTTGGAGGCTGGCAACAATCTTGTGTGCATGTTTGACAAAAATGACCAGTTAGGAAGAGCACATCGGTAGACAGTATTGTGCTAACTCACTGTAATGTGTTTTGTGCTTCCACAGGGATGTCTTATTTTAAGTGATGAATTGAACCATACTTCACTTGTTCTTGGAGCAAGGCTCTCGGGTGCTACAATTAGAATCTTCAAACACAATAGTGAGTATTAATATTGAGCAGCAAATGTAACAGTGGAACGAACTTGATTTGTGCAATTTCCTGTCATTTAGCATGTGAGAATTTTTCTCTGGAGATAGTAGCTGTAGTTATTTAAAATACATTAGTCCTCTTTGTGTAGTTCCCCCCTTTTTTTGCATACTCGTTGGCATGTGCACCACCATACCACTTCTTCCTTGACCCCCTTCCCCCTACTTCTCAAGCTACCAAGCTCCTTTGTCATTCTTCTCCATGTCCTCTTTCCCAACCACCCCTGCTTCCCCATTTCAACACCCCAAGAAGCAAGCAGAAAAAGTAGTTATGGAGGAGAGTTAAAGCGCTGGCCCTAGAGCATCTCCCTGAAGACAATGTAGACCTTTGCCTCCCCTTCTCTTCATACCTTAGAGAAGTGAGGAAGGGAAAAGGAAGTGGCAGTGGCTACTTGTGATGAATCCGATGGGACACGGAGTAGAGCTCATTACAGAGCCTACTCCGTGGCGGTGGTAGCAGCGAAGAGATCTTTCTTCTCTGCTACCATTGTGTCTGCTGAGAACCGTCCGGCAGAGCTGTTCCGTGTGGTATGGGGCCTCCTCCATCAGGCCTCTCCAGTAGATCAGGAGGAACACACAGTCAGCCACTGTGACGTGTTTGCACAACATTTTGCAGATAAAATCGATTGTATTTGTCACAACTTGGATGCCACATTGACAATGTCTGACAATGTCCCCTTGGCAACTGCTTGTCTGGTGTTGTGGGATTCTTTTCAGCTTGTACAGCCTGAGGACATGGACAGACTCTTTTGGAGTGTGAGGCCATCTGCTTGCCTGTTTGACCCTTGCCTAGCTTGGCTGATAAGAGCTGCCCGGGGTGGACTGGCTGAGTGGACAGGGAGGGTGGTCAACTCTTCATTGATGGAGGGGATGTTACCACTCGCTTTGAAACGGGCAGTGGTTCACCCCCTCCTGAAGAAGCGCTCCCTGGATTCCACTGTGTTAGATAACTACCAGCCAGTCTCCAACTTCCCGTTTCTGGGCAAGGTAATTGAGCAGGTGGTGGCGTCTCAACTCCAGAGGGTCCTGGATGAAGTGGATTATCTGGATCCTTTTCAGTCTGGTTTCAGGCCAGGCTTTGGGATGGAAACCGCCTTCGTCGCCTTGGTGGATGACCTACGCCGGGGACTGGACAGGGGGAGTGCATCCCTGTTGGTCCTGCTGGACCTCTCAGCGGCTTTTGATACCATCAACCATGGTATCCTTCTGGGTCGATTGGCTGAGCTGGGAGTTGGAGGCACTGCTTTGCGGTGGTTCCGCTCCTACTTGGAGGATCGGTCCCAGATGGTGGTACTGGGGGATGCCTGTTCGACACCCTGGCCCTTGAAGTGCGGGGTGCCACAGGGTTCAGTTCTGTCCCCCATGCTATTTAACATCTACATGAAACTGCTGGGAGAGGTCATCCGGGGATTTGGAGTGGGATGCCATCAATATACAGATGACACCCAGCTTTCCTCCAGACTCCAGGGTGGAGGTTGAGGTCCTGGAGCGCTGTCTGGAAGCAGTGAGGATCTGGATGGGGGTTAACAAGCTGAAATTAAATCCGGATAAGACAGAGGCTCTCCTGGTTTGGAAATCCTCAATGCAGGTGCTGGAGTATCGGCTTGCACTGAATGGGGTTGCACTCCCCCTGAAGGAGCAGGTCCGCAGCTTGGCGGTCCACCTGGACTCACAGCTGCTCCTGGATTCCCAGGTGGCGGCTGTGGCTAGGGGGCCTTCGCTCAGCTTCGGCTGGTGCGCCAGCTACGGCCGTACTTGGATCGTGCAAACCTGGCCACGGTGATCCATGCCACGCTGACGTCAAGGCTAGATTATTGTAACGCGCTCTATGTGGGGCTGCCCTTGAAGACGGTTCAGAAACTGCAACTAGTGCAGAATGCGGTGGCCCATGTAGTTACTGGAGGTAGGTGGTTTGACTGTCAGTCCGCTTCTCCGGCAGCTGCACTGGCTGCCCATTCGTTTCTGGGCCCAATTCAAGGTGCTGGTTTTGACCTTTAAAGCCCTATACTGCTCTGGTCCAGGATATCTCAGAGACCGCCTACTCCCGTACAATCCGGCCCATCCTCTTAGGTCATCAGAGAAGGCCTTTTTACAAGTGCCGCCGCCTAGGGAGGTATGTGGGGCAGCCGCAAGAAATAGGGCCTTCTCAGTAGTGGCACCAACACTATGGAATTCCCTTCCTCTTGACTTAAGAACTGCTCCCTCTCTTGAAACTTTTTGGCGAGGCCTGAAGACCCTTCTGTTCAGACAAGTCTTCTGAGTTCCTAGCCTTTTTAACATCTCTTAATATTTTTTAACATCTGTTTACAGGCCTGATCCTTTTTTAATTTGCTGCGCTATGCACTTATCTGACTAGTTTTTATCTGACTACTGTTTTTACAATATGTTATTTTTATTTGTTTTAAACTATGTTTTTAATGTGTTTTAACCTTGTTTTGTAAGCCGCCTTGAGTCCCTTCAGAGAGAAAGGCAGGGTAAAAATAAAGTATAATAATAATTATAATAATTATAATTATAATAATACTGTTGCTGGGCCTGGGTGTGCCTACACTCTCATATGCACACTCTCTCTCTGCACTAGACTGGGCCTGGCCAAGAGAAGATGAACACCCAGCCTGGAGGCAGCAGCTCCTGTTGCCAGGTCACTCAGTCTTCCTCTCTCTTTGTTGCACATGTGAGCAGTCCAGTAGCAGCAGCTGCCACTACCTCCAGCCACTAGTAAGGGTCCAGCACAAGTAGCACACAGGTGTGGGGTATGGTGCAGAGCACCACTGCCACCGCTGCCTGAAAGAGCTGCTTCGCCCTGTCTCATAGGTGGGCTGACCCTAGCTGTTGGGAGCATATTTGAATGTTATATGCTAAAATACCTGTATGACAACACAGTGGTTAAGTGTCTTCTGTTCTATGGATAGCTCTGGCAGTGGTGCATCAAGGTAGTAGGACAGTTCTGTAAAGGAAGTTCTTTAGTGCTGTATGTGTAAGACTTGAAAATATTTTTATCCAATGTAACTTTCCAACAACAGCCAAGTGTGCTTGTAATTATATCATGATTAATAACTACAGTATGCTGTGCACACATACTCTTTACCTAGTTTTACTTGTTCTTGTTCATGATGCATACTTTCTATTACCCCTGAGGTATGTGAATTAAGTTATATTTCATTAAAAGCCTTTTGGGTGGGAAATGGGCCTCTGTTGTATCAGCTGTTCATCTGTACCAAGGCTGGCCAAGAAGCCATTCAACTGTCTCCATCAGATTTTTAGAATGTAATTTAACAAATCCACTGGCTGGCAGGCATAAAACCTTACTGACAGAGAGGATGAAAGTCATGTTTCAAAACAGCAACTAAATATAGGCCATCTTTTCAGTTCACTAGTGGGTAACTTTTTCTCCATATATATGGAGTAATATATAATATGTGTGAGAATAATATTTTGTAGCATTATGGAAGCATAGTGGAATACTGAAATGTATCAGTTTCCAGAACATACTATAAGGTGTGTGATTTAAGGCCTGAACCAGGTGTGTGCTACGATTCATTGTGTGTGATAAAGCTGCTATTTCATCATCCCTCCCACCAAACTATTACCTTATCGCAAGTTCAAACACTGATAAGTCTGAGTTGATAGTCTTGGCAAATATTGCTGAACTGAAACTAAAATTAACCTGGCTAGTTCAACAGAAACCTCAGCAGTTGATGGAAAATATTCACTACTTGGCCTTTGTAAAGTCCTAATAGAAGTTTTCATGTTTTGTCAGTTGATCTTTAAGTAGACGCCTAGACGCCTTTAAAAGGGGATTGGACGAGTTTCTGGAGGAAAAATCCATTATGGGGTACAAGCCATGATGTGTATGCGCAACCTCCTGATTTTAGGAATGGGTTAAGTCAGAATGCCAGATATAGGGGAGAGCACCAGGATGAGGTCTCTTGTTATCTGGTGTGCTCCCTGGGGCATTTGGTGGGCCGCTGTGAGATACAGGAAGCTGGACTAGATGGGTCTATGGCCTGATCCAGTGGGGCTGTTCTTATGTTCTTAGAGGTTGAGAACACCAAAATTGGTCTGTTTTAACAGTTAGCTGGTCTACAAAGGCATATGTTTTATATTTAAGTCTTAAGATCCCACAGGGCACTTTCTACTTAGCCGTATTGACATACATCATCATAATTAGACATTTTTTACTACACAAACTGGAAGCTTCTCTGTCTAGATCAAGAACAGATTTTCTGAGTACGTACAGGTGTACAAGGTCCACATTGTAACCACTCTGTTATAAGAAGGCCTATATGTGAGATATATACTGTTTTCTGTTACCTTGAAAAAAGTTTAGTTCTAGCCCTTGGAGGAACTCAGCCAATATATTTCTGCAAGCCGCACATTATTTGTCAAAGAGCTCCATGTGGCTCATGAACCATAGTTTGACCACCTTGGATTAGAATATACAATATTCTATTATACCATTAGAGCAAGGTGATATTGTTGCCATCAAGCAACATGAATGGCTGTTATGTGCTATGAGAGATCATATCTGTATTCCTCCAAAGCTGGAACATTTTTCTGTGATATATTCTTTGTATATACAGAGCTTGAAGGCTAATGGTGGAAAAATGCATTCCTCAGTTGAATCAACTCATTTCTGCCTAGCCAACAGGTGAACACATTTGATCCCTGTTGCGTGTATGCAATGTTGGGCAGAAAGGCTTTTAATGTCATTCAGAAAACACATACTCTCAGCAACTTCTAGACTGGTACCCAGCTTGGATTTCGCTAGAACTCTACTATTAAAGTACCTGTCACTGCCCTTGCAGTTCCTCATTTGACTTTTGTTAATGTTGCCCTTTGGCAAAGCTCTGCCTTCAGTGTGGGGATGACTCCTCTGGAGCAGGATCAGTGTGGGAAAACAGGCTTAATTTAAGCTGATCCTTTTCCTTTTGTGCAAGCAGTATACTCTCTCCTAAGCCTGCAGCAGTTCATTACTTCACCACACTGGTCCTTGTGCCTGGTATTGAAGTTGGATAATGCTTACCAGGAGTGTAATTATGGTGATTACAGTAAGAATCAACGTTGGCTAGCAAGTGGCCCATACTAGTTGTTTGTGTTAACATGCACATTATTTACTATGAAGTTACCAGATAATTTATTAGACTGGCATCTTGCACAAAGATTTTCCCTCAGTATGATCATTAGATGTTCATAAGGTGTGGTACATAAATAGCCATGAATTACAGTGCTTCTGCACAAGACATTCTTTAGTGATCCAGGCCTAGGTAGTGGTGTACACATATTTAGCAGAACACTGCAGATTTATAATGCAGTTCTGAACAAAACAGTTCTGGGGAGCTATATTCCCTGAAAGGGGTCCAAATCAGTGCGCGGACCCCGTTTCTTCCTGTGCAGGGGTCGTGACTGTATTGAGGTGCCATCTCCAGACACTCAGTGATGACGTTGCATGTCATCACCAAATTTCCAGGTTGCTCCATTCCTGCGCAGAGCTTAACTTTGAGCCGCACTCCCTCACAGCTTATTTGGAGCCTTGCTGGGGGAGGGGGGGCGGGTGGCATGGTAAGTGAACATCGAGGATGTACACCCTTGGAGGCCAAGCTCTTTCTCCAAGCAAAGATACTTCTTGATGGTAAAGGGAAGCTAAGCCTGTCTGCCACCAAAAAAGGGAGGTGCTCTTTGGACATTACAGACTTTGTAGCACATCCTTGGAGCACAACTTCACTACCACTTCAGGAGGGTTCAGGATGGAAGTGTAATTGGAAACTGGGGAAATGCCTCAAAGCCCAACTAAACCAAAAGATCTTCACTGCCAAATTGTTCATGGTGGACAATGCTAAAAAGATAATGTGTATTTTCATTTTGGATCCCCACTGTTAATATCTGTTGGAAACCTTTTACACCTTGTACTGCCTTAGAAGGCTGTTGTTTGGTACCAAGAACCTCATACCCTCCAACACAGGGATCCCCAAACTTTCAACTGCCAGGGTGATAGGGTCCACTCAGTCAAGAATTTTCACAATGGCAGAAAAATATTTGCAACTGATAGGCTGTTTGTTTGCTATCGCTCTCTCACCTGGCCTCTCAGTGAGAGCAACCCAACCCAGTACTCATCTGTGAGAAGGTGCATGGCGGCAGGTCAAGTCAGAAGAGGAAAAATGGGGAGGTACAGGTTGAGTCTTGTTATTCTTGAGGGTTCCACTCCCATAATTCATGTGGATGGCAAAAATCGCATTAAAGAAAATCCATTTAAAAAACAATGTCCTTTTGCTCAGTGATTTAAATACAGCCTTACTGACCTTTGTAATGCATCAAGCAGACAATCAGTCTCTCCAGGGGCTTAGAAAGGCTTCACTCTGATGCAGCAATCCCTCCAGGTGCAGCTTGGGGGGGGGGTGGAGATTGGAGGAGGTGATGATCACTGTAATTTAGCATTCTTTCACATGCTCAGGAGAAAGAAAGGGGTTGCTTGTCTCAGAGTGAAGCTGTTCTAAGTGCCTGGAGAGAGAATGATTGATGGATTATCAGCTGGCTGCCCTCTGTCGCATTAATGAGACTATTATTAAAGGATTTTTTCCTTTAATTTAAAGGGCCCTTCTCATCATGTTGAGATAAAACCATAGGTGAAAAATCGATGAATAATTAGGTTATAAATCATTATAATGCCACTAGGCTCATCAGGCTGCTCAAAATGTGTTAGAGGTGGAGAGAGAGTGCCCATAGGCTTGGGGACCCCTCCTCCAGTTTTTAAGGCAGTACTGCTCAGGGCAACCTGAAAGCACAGTTGATTTCTTTTTATCCTTCCCACTCAAGCAAGTATTTTGTATGGGACTAAACCACCAGGAGAGAAACCTTATCTCTAGTGCAGGGTTGCTCAAACCCTGACCCGGGGGCCTCCAATCTGACCCGCAGGGAGCCCCAAGTATCCAATAAGCCTCTAGCCCTCTGGAGACTTGCTGGAGCCCACACTGGCCCGACGCAACTAATCTCAGCACAAGGGCCGACTGTTTGACCTCTCGCGTGAGCTGTGGGCCAAGGTCTCCCTCCACTGCTTGTTGTTTCATGTCTGTGAAGCAGCAGTAGCAGCAAAGGAAGGCCCAGCCTTGCATTGCACAAGGTCTTTTTTAGGTCTTGCATTGCACAAGGTCTTTTTTAGGTCTTGCATTGCACAAGGTCTTTTTTCATATAAGTTCCATCTCTAATATTTTCATTATGTAAATTCCAATTTTAAATGTAAAATTCATTCTTTTTCTCCCAACCCCCAACACAGTGTCAGAGAGATGATGTGGCCCTCCTGCCAAAAATTTGGACACCCTTTCTCTAGTAGATTGATAGGGTTACTGGTGGTATGAGGTCGCAGTGGACTTGACTTCAGCATCCTTTCCAAACAGCTGGTGCAGGTTCTGAATTACTTCTCATCATTTCCTTCATGGGTGGTTTTGAAGTTCTTAAGACTGAGTCCTTCAGTAATAAATGAGTTGGATAAAACAAAAGACTAATTTTTTAACTTTCAACTATAGATAAAAGCTAATTATCACATTTGTGATAATTATATTCTTATATACTACTTATATAAGGATATATTCTTATATATTCTATATATAAGGAGATCGGGGCATTATTTCATTCTGTTTTCTGCAGCCTTGTGAGGTAGGTTAGACTGAGAGATAATGAAGTTCATATCTGAGCAAGGGTCTGAAACCAGGTCCCTAGTTGAAGTCAGATCATCACACCTATGCTGTTCACTAATGTATTTCCCAAAGTGAGACGGAATATGGTAAAAGATTGCATTTTATATTACAAGATTAAATTCACCTTAAACCAATGACTATAAAATAGTTCTTTATACTGAAGTTAGGTTTTGCTTTCCTATTGTGTGCTAATATAGACGGATTAGACTCAGAAACTATTATTTAACACTGTATCTTCTTTTGTATTTCTATAATTAGATATACAGAGCTTAGAAAAGTTGTTGAAAGATGCAATAATAAATGGTCAGCCTCGAAGCCGGAGAGCATGGAAGAAAATTCTCATTTTAGTAGAGGGCATTTACAGGTATGTAATGCATTTTTTAATTTCAACTGAGCAGATCGACTTGTAGAAATTGGTTTAAACTTGGGAGACTTTCACTATCAAAATAACCTGTTAAGCTCACTGATCTGAGCTCAAAATGCATACAGAAGCTCCCTACTCATGAACATGCAAATTAGGGAACACTTTCTACTCCAACTCCTTACACTGACAACATGCAGAGTGGAACTGACAGCAGCAGAGAAGGGGACATTACTGTACTTGGGAACAAAAAGACTTATGAACCAACATGTGAACCCTGTGAACCAACCCTGTGAACCAACATGTGCATAAGTATGGGAGCTTCTATACAATTAAAAGCTACTTTAGATGTACCTAGTGGCATGCCTGGTGGGTTTTTTTAACATTTTGTTTTTACTATTGTTGTTCAACAGCAGAATTTCTATCCACAACTCAAACTACTTTTGAAACTCTGAAACTGAGTTGTTGTTGTTTTTAAATGTTGCATGGGTAGGAGCTGGTCCTTGAAAAACACAAGTCCAAAGCCTGCTTGGGCACACAGAACTGTTAGCACCTTTCTTTGGAAGCCTGGTCACGGTTAGTGACACAGTTTCAGTAACACGCTTAAGGGTGCAGTCCTAACCATGAGTTGGGCAGGCACAAATACAGAGGCACGGAGGTGCGCTGGCACATGGAGGCTTCATCCAGCCTCCATTGCAGCTTGCGGTGCGAGCCTTATGTTGGCTGATGCAAGGCTCTGGGGTGGGCCAGGGGGTGATGGAAGGGAGGTGTTCCGGGGCAGGGGGAGGGCAGGGCAGAGGGCAGTCCTGGGGACAGACAGGTGGGGAGCGGGAGGTGGGGCTGGGATCCAGCTGTTATGCCAGATCCCAACCCCCGTTCCCAAGCAACGTGGAGTGACTTCAAGCCGCTCCACTTTCCTTGAACTTGTGCCACCTCCTGAGGTGGTGCACATTTGAGGAGACCCATGGGGGCTGCAGTGGCTTACCCGGCGGTAAGGGGAAGAGTTTCCCCTTACTGCTGGCTGCGTCACTTTGGCACCCTATCTCATGCTAGATACAGTGCAAGCCTCCTGGCTTGCCTGTTCCAGCGCAAGATAGTGCGCACTGTAAGCATCTTCCAATCACTGCAGGCACTCACCTATAAGTCAATCTCACAGATAAGTTGAGGGCAAAAATATCATGGAATTTTCTATGACCCTTGGATAAGTCGGGGGTTAAACTTAGGGGGGGTGTCTGAATGTAGTTTTGATTGATTTTACCCGAGGCCAAATCCTGAAAAATAACCTACCACTAATTGTTACCTAAGAACTGTACAGTCTCTAATTTATTAAAAACATAGTAAAAGATCATAAGATACATTTTTATTCTTTTTAAATTCTGGTCTTCACCACCTTTTTGTAAACACTATCTGTGCACTGTCAACAACATACCAGTAGAACAGTGATTCCCAACCTGGTATTCATGTACTCCCAGGGGCACTCAACAGGACCTTTAGGGGTACTTGAAAAAGAATGGCTATAATGGCAGAAATGGGCAGGTCGTGCTCCAGAATGCTTTGCAGGGCCAGCAAGGCAGGAAGGAAGGTAGCCAGTTGGCTGTAAAGCCCCACCAATAGCTAGTTTTTTGTCATCAATTCATCTATGAACCTGTGATTGAAAACCATCACAGTAAAAAAGCTGAAACAGAATATGGAAAGTGATCAATCAGCCAGAATTTCTCAGCACACTTCTGGTGCAAAGGCAGAATCTTCTGTTCTTCAAACAGATGAAAAGAGAAAATATGTGATAAATACATGAAGTCTGGGCTTTCAGAGAGAGGAGATGAGGGCTTGTATTATTAATTACAAACATTTTGCTAATATGAAGGGTACAATTTATGGAAATGGACTGCCAAGGGATATGCAAGTGAAAAAGGTTGGGAACCACTGCAGGAGATCCATGAATCAAATCCACCTTTAAGGTGTGTTAAGTCAGAAGCTCTACTTACAACATACAAGCCATAACACATAACTGAGAGTGTGCAATTCAATTCACAGCCGAAAGATGCAGCTGCATATGTTTACAACCCTTTTTACTCAGAAGTAGACCCACTGCTTTCCATGGGTGTTATTCTTAAGTAATGGTGCATTGAATTGTAGCCTGGGACTTTGCTTCAAATGGAAAGGAGGATCCCATCCTGGTGTTGAAAAAAACAGATCTCTGCTAAATGCAAGCCTTTGCAAAACAGAACCAGGCTGCAACAGCATTTGCAAAATGGAACAGAGGAGAATAAAAGGTTAACTTTGGCTGGAATTTCCCATTGAAGTTACTGTAGAAACTAGTCTCTGCATTGCTTATAATGACCCACCAAACTTTTCAGACTTGAAAAGTTCTGCCTTCTGATTGACCCGGATATAAGGCAAAGCGATAAGTGGAGCTTGATTACTTGGCAAAAATTTTACTTACTATAGGCAAGCATTTACTATAGGTAAATGCCAAAGAGAAGCAGTTCACTGAAATTGAACACTTGCAACTAGCTGTTCCTCTCGCATGTTTCTTTTCCCCCAACTTCAATCATCTGATTGAGGCTGCAACTGCCTGTACTGTACAGTTGGCTGTTATTGAAACTGATGAGCAAGGGCAGGGGCACAAGTTATTGTGAAGCCCTAAACTTGGTATAGGGAATAGAGTAATAGAAACTAAAAGCAGAGACAGCAAGTCCTCATTTAAAGTTGTTGATAGGTTTTTGGAAATGGCAACTTTAAGCAAAACTACTTATAATGAAACCAGTTTTAACATAGGCTGATTGATATACATAAAAGTTCTCACAGCATATTTCAGGTCACCAAACTTCTAAAGACCCAAAACACTTTGAATATTAAACATTGAAATAAATGTGATCTTTCCGAGCCAGAGAAGACTTATGCAAACATGGGGAAAACATCCACACAATGCAAACCCTACACAGACAACAGCCCCATCCAGGAATCAATTTTTTTTTCTTAACTTTATAACAAAATGATTTAAAATGAACTGACTTTAAGTGAGGACTAGTGTATTTGAACTTTTGTTTTTCTGGGAAACCCTTATAATTCATTTGTATAGATATTTTATTTCAGAATAATATGTGACCTTAACGTGGCTTGCAAAATGAGCATTTTATATTAATTAAAAAGATCAAGCAGTATACAATGAGACGTTGAGAATGACTAGAAATACTATGATAAGTACTGCAGTTGTTCTTCTGGAAAAGCAATGAACAAAGGCTGTAAGATGGAGTTTCATAGATGATAACCTGAGGCTCAGAGTACACATGAGTACTATCTTTTTAAAAAAAAGTGGACACACACAAAGCTGTATTGCCTCTTGATAAGATTGGTTTGTTTCTCCCCCCCCCCCCCCGAAAAATTGATTTGCAGTTCTTTAGCAGTGGTGGGACCATACTGTCCAAAGATATGGGCATATCTACTGACCAAAGTGCACATGCACCAGCATCTTCACTCTGTTTCAGTCTCACACTTTTCCCTGTTTACCATGTTACAAGTGCTGCTTGTGAGTAATTAGTTGCAGGTGCCACATTCTTACAACAGTGATTGAATCCAACAAGCAGTACTCAGTATTCATCAGCAGTTCTTGTTTTCCCTTAGTATGGAAGGCTCCATTGTACGCTTGCCAGAGATAGTTGCCTTGAAGAAAAAATACAAAGCTTACCTCTACTTGGATGAAGCTCACAGCATCGGTGCCATTGGCCCAAGAGGCAGGGGAGTCTTGGATTACTTTGGAATGGACCCCAATGATATTGATGTGCTGATGGGAACATTCACCAAAAGCTTTGGAGCAGCTGGAGGATACATAGCTGGCAAAAAGGTAACATCAATTATCTCTGGCATTTGCAAGAATGCAAAACCTCAGGGGTAGTAACCACTACCATCTTTTTTTTAAAAACGAAGCCTACCAACTAATAATTGGCCTGTTACGAATTCAGGATTTAGGGTTCTGCTACCTAACTCCTAGAAAATCCTGCAGATGTTTCTGAGCTTTTTAATTTTGTGTCATGTAAACCCTTGGATATATGTTTAATAATACTTAATATTTATATAGTACTTTTTGACTGTGCAAAGTACAATGCGAACTGCAGAATTACACTCAGAGACCAAGCTGGGAATGAACTGTCCATGACAGGAGCTTATGAATTGTCACACATCAAAGCAAACATGAAACTAGAAGTCATAGTTTCTTTGTGGCATTACATTGGCTCTTAAGTTTCCACTGAAAGGTCTCCGAGATGACCCTAGAATTCCCCCCCCCCCCACACACACACACACTCACACAGAAGGCCCTTTTGGTATTGGTCTACTTAAGACTTTTTTATTCAAAGAAGCTTTTAGCTGTTGACACAATGGACTGGCACTTTTGAATGAATGTTATTTTAATATTGTGATCCATTGGGGTCTGATTTCCTTTATTGTTTTAATTGTTTTAGAAAATTTTAATATTTTAGTATTAATCTTTTACTTATATTGTGGTTTTATGTTGTAAACCACCTCGGGTACCCAGTGTGGGATAAAAATTCTTTAAATGAATACTCAATATACAGAAGAAAAAAGAGTGGTGGAATTAAAGTACAAAAAGCTAGATAAAAGATCTTGATGTAACATTTGCAACAGCCCCGTAAGGTAACTAAGTATTATCCCTTATTGTAGTGGGAGCTGAGACTGAGAAGGAATGACTTGTCCAAGGCCACTTAGGGTGCAGTCCTAACCCCTTATGTCAGTGCTTTCCAGCAGTGACATAAGGGCAATGCAGCTCTGAGGTAAGGGAACAAACATTCCCTTACTTTGAGGAGGCCTCTGTGAGTGACACCCAACTATAGGATGCAGAACACGTCCCATTGGCACCGCTATGCCAGTACTGGAAAACAATGACATAAAGGGTTAGAATTGCGCCCAAAGTGAGTTAACGGTCGAAGCAAGAATTGAACTGGGAAAGTCCTGGTTTGCAGCTTAGCTGTCTATGAGACTGGCTGTTTGCAGTAAGCTTGAGGGTTTTCCTGTGGTCCAGTGCGAGTCCATAGTACAGGCATCTCCTCAAGAAATGTGCTGTATAGCGCAGGTGAGGTTGTTCCAGTTTAAAGTCCCCCTTTCCACTCACCAGGTGTTTCGAAGCACCATTTGCGCAGTGCTTGTTATTATCTCATAACATATCAGCTATTTGAAACCTCCTGTTTGTGGCATGCAATGACTCTGCTGTGTTCTAGTATTCAGAGAGCGAAAATCACTTTGTTCCACTGGTTTGTATGAGAGTTGTTTGTGATACCACCTTTTTCAGTCAGTGTCATTGAGTATTACAGTGATACAGGTGAAAATCATGCAGTAGCCTTGCATGTTGACAACCTAATTCTCAAACATGCTTGGAATGTCTCTCTGCATCTCTTTGTTGTTGACTTTAATAGTGGCTTTTTACTGTAGGGATTTATTGTGCTCTCAGAAGCTATGTGTTTGCCAGGAAAACTGCTTTTTCTCAATGAGTCACACTAAGAAAGAGTTGCAGCTGTATAGAACTTATCTGTGGTCCTGCCGAAGGATTAAATGCAACCTAAACTTAAATAACCATTTTATGTTGGATACACAGAATCCTGAGCATTATGATACTTCTGTGAATTTGCAGTTCATATGTGATTGATTATTTGTGACCCTGAGTTTTGGGTGCATAAACATTAGGAGATAATTTTGTATTCAAATCTTTTATTTTGATAAAGCAGCCTGAACTACCAATTTCTCTGTAATGATTGCACTTCATGCCATGTTGACAGAGAGCAGGGTTTAGTGCTGTTTTGTAAGTTCTTGCCTCTGAAGCAGGGTTGCTGGTGACAGAGAGGGAGGGATTTGATGCACAGAGACATTTGGGGGAACTGGACATATAATTAAGGTTATTCCTGTGTTCTGCTTAAGTACAAAGCTAATTTGAAATGGTATATCAGTAAATTTCTCATCTCTGGTATGATATTTCTTTCCAGCTTTTATGGCATGGGTTATTCATATAAAAAGAGAAGATGCTATGCCCTGTGTGAGTAAAAGGGTTTATATGTTGTTTACAGCACAATCCTATATACATCTACTCAGAAGTAAGCCCCATAGAGTTTAATGGAACTTATGCCTCTTATACCTCCTGATTTTAGAAAAGGGCTATGTCAGATGCAAAGGAGGGCACCAGGATGCAAGTCTCTTGCTGTCTTCTGTGCTCCCTGAAGCATCTGATGGGCCACTGTGAGGTAGAGGAAGCTGGACTAGATGGGCATGTGGCCTGTTCCAGCGGGGCTCTTCTTATGTTCTTATACTTCCAGGTAACTCTGTATAGGATTGTAGCCTAAACGTATTTAGATTTATGGCTCCTCCAAATCCTGGGGGTTCTCTTTCAAAAACAAAGGCAAGTCCGTGCCTGTTTTGAAGGACTCATGGTGAAACTAGAATGAAGAAATGGAGTCAAAATGAGAGGAAAGAGAGAAAATTGTCTTTAAAATGTAGGACCAGAAGATTAAAGTGTTCCTATTAAGAAACATTAACCAGTGTAATGACAGTTGCTATTACTTCTGAGTATGTGATGGAGGGGAGGGCTGTTTCTAATAGTCCAGCACAGGGCTGCTCAAACATTTTGGCAGAGGGCTACATCATCCCTCTTGACACTGTGTAGAAAATCTGCATTTCAAATTAGAATAAATTTACATAAATGAATATCTTAGAGACGGAGCTTATATGAGTGAATGAATTTTGCTGGGCTTAATAATAACCAAGAGAACTAGAAAACCAACATGCAAAGAAAACACATGAGAACGATGAACAATTAATGTGAGTGGTGGAGCTGTTGTCTTGAGCCACCAACATATCAGTGAAGTCCAGGAAGGGGAGGGAAAAAATCTCAGAGCCATTTCTCTCTCAGCAAACCCACCACCCCCCTCACTAGTAAACAGCACATGGAAACAACCCTGTTTCTCCATCTCTCAGTGCCCCCCCGCCACCCCCACGACTCCTAAGTTGGCACACATTCCTTCCCATTCAAAAGCCCCACATCTTCTCCCCTCTCAGTCCAGCATCCTCACACTTCTGCAGACCCTTCTCATTCAAAAGCCCCGCGCCCACCCCTCTTTCTCCAGCACCAGCCAAGCAACCCAGCAAGATCATTCCATTCAAAAGTCCCGCACCCACCCCTCCTTCTCCAGCAACAGCCCAGCATCCCAGGTGATCTTCCCATTCAAAAGTCCCACACCTTCTCCCCCTCAGCACCCACCCAACCCCCACGCAAAGCACACCTACTGCAGCAGCATTCAGTTCCGCAGTTTCTCACCCCCATCCAACACCTGGCCTCAGCTGGGGCCTCCCCAACTCCTATTTGGATGGGTGGGGCTTCTGCAGAACTCTCAAAATAGCGGGAAAGCTCTGCAGAGCCTGCCTTGCCCTCACCGCTGCCACTGCAAGGAGCAGGCGCATTGAACAAGCGAGGGCTCCAGCAGGTCTCCAGTGGGCTGAGTGCCCATTGGAGACAGGGGGCTCCCTGGGGGGCTGGACTGGGGGTCCCCATGGGCTGCAAATGGGCCAGGGTTTGAGCAGCCCTGGTCTAGCATCATGAAACATCCTTGACTTGCCAGTTTCTCTCCTCACAGGACAAATTATAAATGCAATGTTTCTCACTGTGCACTAATTTTCTTTGCTTTGGCCCTTTCGCAATTGCTGTAAGACTGTTGCTTGAGAGAGTCCCCCAAAATTGACTTACCAAAAACAGGATTTCATTATTCAGCAAGTAGTTGGCGAACTTGGATTAAGAAGCAGCACAACAGGAACGTCCTTGTGGCAGTTTTGCATTTCAACACCCAGTGGATTTGCAGTAATCTTCAACCTCTATACAGCAGATCTTGGTTAAATCGTGTTTCCTCATTTTAAATATCTGTACCAGAAGAAACAGAGATTTTTTTATTTTTTTTATTTTTTTATTGTTGCATTGACATTATTGTTCTGTTTTTGCTCTGTTAAGGAATTAGTGGACTACTTACGAGCTCGCTCCCATAGTGCCACGTATGCCACATCTATGTGTCCTCCTGTAGCAGAACAAGTCATAAGAGCAATGAAATGTGTCATGGGACATGATGGAACCACACAAGGTAGGGTATCTTGCCAACTGTCTGTCTTAAGAGGACTCCCTTCCATGAATGAATAGAACTGATCATTCATGTGGTCCATGTTTGAACAGAACAAAAATCTTGCCTTTGAGGGGATTTGAGTGGCAGGTACACCTTGCTTGGAAGGTGTTATATAAGAACATAAGAACAGCCCCACTGGATCAGGCCATAGGCCCTCTAGTCCAGCTTCCCGTATCTCACAGCGGCCCACCAAGTGCCCCAGGGAGCACACCAGATAACAAGAGACCTGCACCCTGGTGCCTTCCCTTGAATCTGGCATTCTGACATAGCCCATTTCTAAAATCAGGAGGTTGCGCATACACATCATGGCTTGTAACCCGTAATGAATTTTTCCTCCAGAAACTTGTCCAATCCCCTTTTAAAGGCGTCCAGGCTAGACACCATCACCACATCCTGTGGCAAGGAGTTCCACAAACCAACCACACGCTGAGTAAAGAAATATTTTCTTTTGTCTCTTCTAACTCTCCCAACACTCAATTTTAGTGGATGTCCCCTGGTTCTGTTGTTATGTGAGAGTGTAAAGAGCATCTCCCTATCCACTCTGTCCATCCCCTGCATAATTTTGTATGTCTCAATCATGTCCCCCCTCAGGCGTCTCTTTTCTAGGCTGAAGAGGCCCAAACGCCGTAGCCTTTCCTCATAAGGAAGGTGCCCCAGCCCCGTAATCATCTTAGTCGCTCTCTTTTGCACCTTTTCCATTTCCACTATGTCTTTTTTGAGATGCGGCAACCAGAACTGGACACAATACTCCAGGTGTGGCCTTACCATCAATTTGTACAATGGCATTATAATATTAGCCATTTTGTTCTCAATACCTTTTCTAATGATCCCAAGCATAGAATTGGCCTTCTTTACTGCCACCGCACATTGAGTCGACACTTTCATCGACCTGTCCACCACCACCCCAAGATCTCTCTCCTGATCTGTCACAGACAGCTCAGAACCCATTAGCCTATATATGAAGTGTTGCACTGAAATAAAACAAATACTGACTTCTATATATCTTATAAGTTTTGGTCTGAACTACATTTACCAAAAGATGACACAATCACACCTATATACATGTTTTGGTGGAATCCTGTAGCCAGAAAGCCCAAGTTGTGATTAATATTTTTAAATTTATAATATCATTAAACACTGCAAAATTTTGGGTTTGTTCCTTGTTCCAGATGAAGCAAGGACAGAAAAGATGCACCAAATGAGATATATATTCTGCTTATCTAGTTATGTGTGTGAAGTGGTGCCAAAGTATTTTGGGCCAATCTTCTGTGCCAGAAAATCCAACAAGGAATAAAAAGTTTATCTGTCTGTGTCAGGGGTCGAGCCCTTGTCCAACCCCTGCCTTACCTAGCTGCAGGCCAGGGGCAGAACTGCCCGGCCACAGAGCCGCCGCCACCTCTCCAGCTGACCAGGGAAGACGCAGGGCAGCTGGGTGGGAGAGACTGCCCCCCCCAGAGCTCACCTGACCAGAGCAGTGAGCAGGGCCGGGTCGCCATTAACCACCAGAGAGGAGGGAAGCAGGCCAGGGTCAGAGCCCCTTAAAGCCTAGAGAGGGAGGAAGGGACCGAGGGTGTGGCTGGGGAGGATAAAAGCAGGGAAGCCTGTGATGACAGGCAGTTCTGGAAAGGGAAGGCAGGAGGCTGGAGCTCCTGCCTGAAGACCAAGGGCCTCAGGTCCTGCCTCCAGGGAGGAAGACAAGGGTGTTGTGAACTCCCTCCCCCTGGCTTGGTCTGAGGCTTCCCCTGCAAGGAACCCCAGAGAGGTGGACACCCCACCCAGGGGTCCCAAGATACCATCCAGCTGACCCTCGGCAACCTGCCGGGTGGCCCCCCAAAACCCCCCCCTTTTGGGGCTCCCCTCACAGTCACATTTAAAATTGGCCAGAACCATGTTAGAACTTTACACAAGGATGTGAAGAGGTACCTAGACACTTCTTATGGAGTTCTTGGTGACAGCCACATGAGCAGCATATTGTGACATAAGCATAAATCTCCAATGGTGAAGGATAAGGTATAAGAGATAGCAGCATAGCTTTTTGGTAGAGAAGCAATATAGTTCCTCAAATGCAGTTTTCTAGCATATACTCTACAGGTTCTGCAATGTGGTACCAGGGAATAGAAGATTATATGTGTGAAGAAAAATAAGAATTTATAAACACATTGTTTTATTTCTGATATAAAATTAGATCTGAAGAACATTTTTTAAAAGTACGTTCTTGCCAATGGAGGGCAATATTGTACTGTAATCTTCCAGATGATATTCTTTTTTTCTCTCTGGCCCAGAAATTCTTTCTAGGTTCGTGTGCTTTCTCAACATTGTCTCAAAACTCGTAAACCTTTTTTTTGAGCAATTATATGCCATATGAATGAGATAAAAACCTGCACCCAATTGTTGCAAAACCTCAAGGGCTGTTGTGATGTAAGGAGCATAGCAGAAAAAAAAAATACTGAGTACTGTGTGTGCACAGCAGTGTGTATTCTGAAGTTCTTTGTGTGCCAGTGTTCACATTCAGCTGAATGTCAAGAACTTCAAAAGTTAAAGAACTAGTGCTAGTGGAAATCTCCCTGCCATTCAGAGGAGTTCATCAGAAGCGTAATTAAGTTTGCTATGAGCATATTTCCCTGTTTGCCATATTGCAATTCCTGTGTCATAATGACTAAGACCTATGTCTCACAAGTGTGGCTAAGCTTCTTTGTCTAATAATTCAGGCTGCAGGCAAAGGCTGACATGATAGAATGCTCTCCCATGACAGAATTGTATACATAAACCACTAGCTTAAATACTTTCTCTGCCCCATCCCTTATCAAGATTGAAGAGAACCCTTATAATATTTCTCTAGGGAAAAGAAAGAGGTCTGTTGGGACTTCCAGAAGTGTTGAGCTATCACTTGATGTAGGCAGTACTATGGATAAATCTGTGGTGCCCTCAGTGCTTGTATTTGTGTGTTTTAAATCTGTGTTCTACTGAAAAATAAGCATGTGGTATTATAGTCCAGGAGGAGTCTGCTCAACCTCTGTGCTGCAGAGGTTGAGTACTGCCAGCGAATTTTTTTTAAAAGTTTCCTGTTGTAGATTTGATCTGCATGTGTTATCAAGAGGAAACATAGTATTTAGGTTCAAAAGTATGTAATGCCTTTCACATGCTGCCTGATATATATAGTATTGGCTCACTTTTGGTAGATAAACATTTTGAGACTAATGACCTATCTTCAGAAATTATAAGGGCTGACAAAAACTACTTGTTCTGATCTATTCAGTGTGTGAAATGTACACACCAAAATGCCCTAGCAGTGAGACCAGATGAACCTTAAGGGCAAGGAGTTCACATAACCTGGGGATCGAAGTATCTCATGGCTGTATCCCATATCACTCCCAGCCAAACCTCTGATTGTGCAGAACCATAGACATTGAAGAAGAAAATGGTTTAAATGGCTAAAACCAACACCTTGAACTGAGCTCAGTGATGAATTTGTAACCAGTGCACATGAGCAGAATGGGAGTCTCATGCTCCCAAACCCCAGGCCCCAACAAGATCCTGCATTGCTGGTTCTGGGTCTGCTGAAGTTTTCAAATGCTCTTTAAGGGTAATCCTATATAAAGCATTTTACAGCAGTTTAATCTCAGTGCAACAAGGCCATGTATTACATGCTGGGGTGAATGACACTTGCTGTCTGCTGCCTAAATATAAGAGGACACCACTTGAAAATGTGTCTCTTTGCCTAGTTAGCAGGGTAACCTGACCATCAAGGAGCAAAACCAGGCCCAGGAACTGTCCCCAAACTGCAAATCTGAACTTTCAAGGGGAGTACCTCCTCATCTAGGACAGGGAGCTGAATGACAAGAAGTGTTCATTCCTTTATGCAACTTCTGCATAAAGTTGCAAAAGCCACCTGCTGCTACATATGAATAACAAACTTATTCAAGTGTGCGTGTGTGTGCGCGCGCGCACTGTGTGTGTACACACGATGACAGAATTCAAGTACAATTTTTTATAAAGTTAAAAAATACTTGACTGATAGAAATGTTAGTTTCCTTTTGCAGTTAAGACCCAGCTGGGTCAGGGCAAGGTTTTTCTTCTTGGAGGGGAAAAAAGAAAACACCCTCAATTCAGCCAGAGTTCATCTTGGATCAACCTCTAACGCCTTTGTTTTTTGACTGGAATATCAAACTTGTGTCTGGGTCCTTCTGTTTCAGATTGCAGATGAGGGCTCACCGGATGAAACACTGTTCAGTGCAAAGTTCCCTCTGTGTAGAATACCTCTCGTTTTCTATGAACGGGGGTGGGGGCGTTTGGGAGGCATATTCCATCTTGTGAGTCCCCACCTGCAATCTGAAGTGATAGGATACATATACAAGTTTTCCAAACCTTGGTGGCCTCGGGCAAACTATTCTGTTTGTGGCCTCTCTACACCCCACCTCAATTTAAGGAGGTTAAGATGGCTTACCTTACAGGGGTATTGTAAAGACTGCAGTAAGAAAAATATATAGGTTGAGACTAATTATTCACATGGGTTCCTTTCCAAGCACTCATGTGGATAACAAAAAAACGCACTATAGCAAATTAATTTAAAAAACAAAGTTTCTTTGATCTGGTGATTTAAAAACAACTTTGCTGACCTTCCTGATATAAGAGTCATTAAGAAGACAATCCATCAGTGCTTCACTCAGCCCCTCCCTTCACCAATGCAAAATGATCACCTTTCTTTCTGCCTGCTGGGAGGAAGGCAGGGGTCCAAAGGAGAGAGAAGGATTGATGGATTGTCAGCCAGCTGCCCTCTCTCTCTCTCTCTCTCTCTCTCTCTCTCTCTCTCTCTCTCTCATTAAGGAGGCTACTGTTAAAGAACTGTTCAGTTTTTTAAACTGATTTTAAAGGGATGCATTTTCCCCCTTCTCCAGGGATCAGCACATTCCTTCTCATTTGCAGTGGCCATTCGTGTTGAGTCAAATCTGTGTATAAAAAATCTGTGTATAAATAGGCTGGACCTGTACATGTTTTTCTGTAAAACTTCTACAGTGCTATATTAATGGTTAAGACGAATTGATGCATAATGCATTAAAGACGAATGAATACATAGGCCAGTGGTTTACAAACAGCATGCGCAAACCACCTTCTGGTTTTGATGCGACACCAGAAGTAGTTTGCACGTGCTATTTGTCAACATTCTAAGCCTCAGGGAGCCCTGTGGGGGGCTGTGCGGGGCTCCCTGCAACTCCTGCTGCTTGCTGAAGCCCACCATAAGTGAAAGTACCCCCCTCACCCCTCTTAGCAATGCGATCCTGGGGATTGTGTCCCTACACTTCCCCCCACCCCTTAAAGGGACAGGGGAAGCTTTACATGAACTGGTAGGTTGCAACTTGCCAGTTTGAGAACCACTGACATAGGCAGTAATTTTGAGGTACCCACTCTGGACAGTTGCTGTGCTTTTGCTGTTCTGTTTTGCTGTTTCTCATACTGCAGCTCTACTTGCAATTCCTGCTGTTAGTAGTGGTCTCAAAGAATAGACACACAGCGCCACCTAGCCCCTGCATGAGGTACTGCGTTCATACCACAGCAACTCTATTGTGTACTCATACTATATTCTGTTGAGAACAGGAACTTTTCTTCTTTAACAGAACCTCCCACCATACTCGGTACTGCTTCTTTCTTTTTTTGCTCTTCCCCTTTTTCCCTTCCCTCCCTTCTCTTCTCCAGCAAAGCAATGTATAGAATGAGTTCTTGTTGCCCATCCAAGAAATGGAAGATGGTTTGGGGTAGCACTGTGGTAGTATGAAAATAACTTTGGTATTTGAAAATATCTGCAGTCATTTACTTCAATTACATATGCTGCAGATTCCTTGAAGAGCGAAGAAATTAAAAACCAAGTATTCTACCTAAGTCACACATTTTAAAACATGGTTTCAACAAAACAGTCTTCTCTGTTTCTGCCCCAGTGTAACATAACGCACATTTGATTTGATGTGATTTTGAGGAACCCATCAAGCTTGCAAGTCTGTAATTGCATTCAGGCACTGAGGTTTTTCCAAACTACCTATCACTATAATCTCTGCTCTTGTGTGTTAAAATAGCTCAGCAAAACATGTATGTATGTGGGGTGAGTGGGGGGGGGGGGTTGGTCAGTCAGGCAAGTGTTTTGTGGTCAAAGACCACACACAGCATCAGAAATGAAAGAAAAGTCGTTAGTGGTTTCTTGGGAAAGAATGGTTTCCACCCTTTCAGGCATCCTCTTGAAGCAGTTCCTCTTCCCTTCTATGTTCTGTGCTTGCCTCCGACAAAAATATCAGTGACTCCTGCATGTAATTCTCAAATAACTTGATCCTCCTCCCCCTTTTAAAATATATTTATATAATTTTGTGGCGGGGGGAATACTCTCACACCCATTCACAATGACGCTGATATTTTGGAAATATCTTGGTGTTTGACTTTAAAAACACATGCAAGAGATGCATGTCAATATTGTAAACTTTTTGTCACAAGCCTCAGCAGAGGTCAAATTTCAGATTTCATGGGGGCTATTAATGTGTGAGAGAGAGAAGTTGAAATGGATCCTCTCACATAAGTGCAACACTCACACAAAGGAGGAAACAACAAAATAAGCATGTTGCCCATCTGACAGCACACAAGACAGTGAAAAACCCTGGGGAGTTTTGGGATCTATGGTGAGGGTGCACCAAAGTGTACCAATAGGTATCTACTGTACCGAAAGGTATATGCCTCCTTGATCACATTTGCCATTGTGAGGACAGCAAGGATTGGAGATCCTTCTTTTGTTAACTATTCATTTTTCCTAAGTCAGGTGGTTCTAGTTAACAGGATCAAATCTGTTGCAACGGCAAGGTGCGGTCATTCATTGGAAGCAGGTCAGGCTCCATCTATGCCAGCCTGATAGAGAGATCGGGGGGGGGGGTGCGTGTGTGTGTGTGTGTGTGTGTGTGTGTGTGTGTGTGTATGAGATTGATCATTATAAGTGTGGCCTTCTTCTTAGCCTGTAGATCTTCCCTGCCTCAGTCATGGAGCTAGTATCACATTAATGGTCTGTGCTGTGCTCTTCTGAAAGGTACCCAGCACCAAATACACATGTGCCCATGCAGATTCCCTGCATAAGTTAAAAATAAAGGACATAAGAGCTATTGGGCAACACATGCACCTAAAGAATAACCGCATAGGATCTTAGATTCCTTACATGGCACCCATACTTCAAAGGCAGATCTTCTCTCTACCATGAGTATTAAAGAATGTGTACATCTTCACCCTAGTATAAAGACCTGGTGTTGCCTGTCTGGTCTTGACAGCTGGTGTACAATGTGGTATTTTCCTAGTTCAAATATCATCTCTACCATAAACTCACATGGGGGCCTCAGGCAAACCACTCTCTCTCATCCTTGGCTCCCCAGCAGCAATTAGGAGATGCTTGGGGAGCAACTATAGTTCACTGGTAGGGCACCTTGTTTGCATGTAGGAGAAAAATTAATCCCTGGTTAATTATATTACTGTTTACCATTCTCTTCCCACTCCCTACCTCACCCCATGTGTCATGCAGTTAACTTTGACTTGCCTCCCTCCCTCTACACCAGTGTTTTTCAATCTTTTTCATCTTGCGGCACACTGGCAAGGCAATGAAATGGTCAAGGCACACCATCAGCTTCTTGACAATTGACAAGGCACACTGTGCTGACAGTGGGGGCTCACATCCCCTAATGGTCCTATTGATAAATGATCCTCTCCCAAATTCCTGCAGCACACCTGGGGACCATTTGCAGCACACCAGTGTGGCATGGCACAGTGGTTGAAAATGGCTGCCCTACACTTTACTATTTGTTACCAAAATAATCTTTTAAAAATTAAAAGAAATGAAATGGCAGTTTAGGAGAGAGAGATGGTTTAATTTCTTTAAATATGCCTTAATGAATACAACAGTAATAGCTTAGCACAGCAGAGGTGACTCACAGATCCTGAAGATGTTTAGTCGCTTCTTTGCTTGCTTGCTTAATAAATACAGGATTTGTGTAATGTCTTTTTCACCGACTCTCACAATGATTTGCTGACTCTCACAATGAGTGAGAATCTTACAGACTCAAGGCAGTTCACATATGCGATCCCCAAACCCACTTTTTTTTACAAAAAAGTGGATACAGTTATTGTCCTATGAGAAACTCATAGAACCCTTCATTTCCAGATGTATCACTTCATGGCATGGACATCATTTCTTTATTTGCTGGCTGTGCCTTCTGAGCTTCCAACAAGAGTAGCTACAAATCAGTCAGACTGTTAATTGTTCTCAGAAGCTGACCTCCACACTCCTCTGCATTCTTACAGTAGCATATTGCTATGAGTCCTTCACCTTCTCACAGTGGGGTGAAAAATTAAAAGAAAATTTTTCCTTTAATACAGAAGTTTATGAAATGCAAGCATGAGGGGGTATGGAAAGAGTTGCTTATTTAATGGTGTGTTTGGAGTCTATCATATGTCCTATTAGCAGAGGTTGCAGAACAGTTTTAATGCTATGAATGTGGTACCTGAAAGCAGTATTGCACTTCTTCAGGGAACAAAATAGCATGTGCAGATCTGTGCAACAAGAGCACAGCTTGATTGAGGCATGCAGAATGTGTTCAGCAAATGCACACTTAAAATTCTAAAAACTGTGTGGAAACTCTCTAATTGATAAGTCAGGAAGGGAAAACCTGCAAGGAGACCGTCTACCTCATCAATAGAGCTGAGCGGCATGTTGCTTCTATGCAAGGAAACCTTTTCTGGATGCGCTCTGTACACACCACCTCCTAGCCCTGGGGTGTCAAACTCATTTCATACAGCAGGCTGAATAGCATTCATGATGCCTGCTAAGGGCCAGAAGTGATGTCATTAGGTAGAAAGTGATGTCATTAAACAGGTGATAGCAAAACAAAAATGCCTTTTTCTCACTTAGAAACTCATTTGCTGCAAATGACAGAAAATACATAAACCATGATCATATTTCAAGATATGGGAGAGCCCAGTTGTCATATGAGCTGTCCTTTCATCAATGACACCTCAACACTGCTCAGTAGCTGAGAGCCTAAGGGCTGGATAAAAAGTTTCCACGGGCCGCATCTGGCCCCTGGGCTTTATGTTCGACACCCCTGTCCTAGCCAGTGGATAGTTCTGACAGCACTGGATCACCTGTTTGTGCAGCAAAGCTGTTTTCAAGACCCTGCCCCAGACATATGACCATCTCTTCAGCAGCTGCATGCACAGAGAGCCTTATGAACTGCTGTATATGTGGATCTGTGGATCAGGGACATTGTCAGCATAAAGCACAAAAATAAGTACCAAACCCTATTTACAGTCCAGGAAATTCCACTTTTATGCCAGCATGGTGTCCTTTCGGAAATCAGAAGAGCTGAAATGCCTCATTTCTCAAACCAAATGGGGAGGAAGGGAAGAATTTCAGGATTATTATAATTACTGATTTTTTTTTTTGAATCGAGGGAAAAGCAAAATATTCTTACTTGAAGTGGTGCCTCAGATGAGTGCTAATTACAAAGGACTCCAGAGTCATTGTAAAATAATAATAATTCTCAGCGGGGTGGAGCAGGATGTGCTGTAGATAGCTTCTTTGGAAAGAGGGAAACACTGTAATGACAATGGTGATGTTGGCCTCTTTTAACGAGAAATATGGTGCTGCAGTCAGGCTGTTAAAAAGATCAGAGACGCCGCAAGATCTGCTACTTTGTGATGTACAAAGACTGCCAGCAAGTTTTTGCGAGGATGTGCTTTGTGTCACAGCCCAATCCATACTAAATCTCTGCATGTCGATGCAGCAGCGCAGGCTATGCTGCATCCCACATGGATTTTTGGAGGTCTCCTTGGGATAATCTCCAGGTCTCCGCAAAGGTCTTCTTGGGGTAAGGGAACATTTGTCCCCCTGCTCCAGGGTAAGCCCCAGCAACTGCAGTGGCCCAGGATTCACCAGACCTGCACCAAGTTCATGTTTAATCCATGCAGGCTGATCAGGTCTGGGAAGTGGCCCAGAATTCAACATGCGCCCCCACATGTGCCTCCCGCCCTCATCTCCTTCCCATTCTGCCCTCCCCCCACCCTGCTCTGTCCACCTTTAAGGCACTTTCGCAGCAGCCAGCACCAACGGGGCACACATTCTGCCAGTGCTGCCTTTCAGTTGGATTGGGCCAACAGCCTCTTACTAACTAGCATTAGAAGAAATCCAGCTAAAGCTCCCTTGGAGGTCAAACAAAGGACATGGGAGCCATCATTCATGGATAAGTCCTGCTCATATATAAGCAGAGGATCCCTCTTTAACAATGTACAAAAGCATTGAGTTGTCTTGTCTTCCCTGCTTTCCACCCCTCTTTACCTCCCTATATTTGGTTGCTTCAAGCATTTTTCTTCCTTCCTGGCTGCGATACCAGAAGTGAGGAAAAAATAACTCCTCCTAACTGAGGAGTTAAGTCAGATAGAGGTTAAAAGAGAAGATGTTTCAGACCTCATTGATAAATTAAAGATCAATAAGTCACCAGGCCCTGATGGCATCCACCCAAGGGTTATTAAGGAATTGAAGAATGAAGTTGCAGATCTCTTGACTAAGGTATGCAACTTGTCCCTCAAAACGGCCACGGTGCCAGAAGATTGGAGGATAGCAAATGTCACGCCTATTTTTAAAAAGGGAAAGAGGGGGGACCCGGGAAACTATAGGCCGGTCAGCCTAACATCTATACCGGGTAAGATGGTGGAATGCCTCATCAAAGATAGGATCTCAAAACACATAGACGAACAGGCCTTGCTGAGGGAGAGTCAGCATGGCTTCTGTAAGGGTAAGTCTTGCCTCACGAACCTTATAGAATTCTTTGAAAAGGTCAACAGGCATGTGGATGCGGGAGAACCCGTGGACATTATATATCTGGACTTTCAGAAGGCGTTTGACACGGTCCCTCACCAAAGGCTACTGAAAAAACTCCACAGTCAGGGAATTAGAGGACAGGTCCTCTCCTGGATTGAGAACTGGTTGGAGGCCAGGAGGCAGAGAGTGGGTGTCAATGGGCAATTTTCACAATGGAGAGAGGTGAAAAGCGGTGTGCCCCAAGGATCTGTCCTGGGACCGGTGCTTTTCAACCTCTTCATAAATGACCTGGAGACAGGGTTGAGCAGTGAAGTGGCTAAGTTTGCAGATGACACCAAACTTTTCCGAGTGGTAAAGACCAGAAGTGATTGTGAGGAGCTCCAGAAGGATCTCTCCAGACTGGCAGAATGGGCAGCAAAATGGCAGATGCGCTTCAATGTCAGTAAGTGTAAAGTCATGCACATTGGGGCAAAAAATCAAAACTTTAGATATAGGCTGATGGGTTCTGAGCTGTCTGTGACAGATCAGGAGAGAGATCTTGGGGTGGTGGTGGACAGGTCGATGAAAGTGTCGACCCAATGTGCGGCAGCAGTGAAGAAGGCCAATTCTATGCTTGGGATCATTAGGAAGGGTATTGAGAACAAAACGGTTAGTATTATAATGCCGTTGTACAAATCTATGGTAAGGCCACACCTGGAGTATTGTGTCCAGTTCTGGTCGCCGCATCTCAAAAAAGACATAGTGGAAATGGAAAAGGTGCAAAAGAGAGCGACTAAGATGATTACGGGGCTGGGGCACCTTCCTTATGAGGAAAGGCTACGGCGTTTGGGCCTCTTCAGCCTAGAAAAGAGACGCTTGAGGGGGGACATGATTGAGACATACAAAATTATGCAGGGGATGGACAGAGTGGATAGGGAGATGCTCTTTACACTCTCACATAATACCAGAACCAGGGGACATCCACTAAAATTGATTGTTGGGCGGGTTAGGACAGACAAAAGAAAATATTTCTTTACTCAGCGCGTGGTCGGTCTGTGGAACTCCTTGCCACAGGATGTGGTGCTGGCGTCTAGCCTAGACGCCTTTAAAAGGGGATTGGACGAGTTTCTGGAGGAAAAATCCATTATGGGGTACAAGCCATGATGTGTATGCGCAACCTCCTGATTTTAGGAATGGGTTAAGTCAGAATGCCAGATGTAGGGGAGAGCACCAGGATGAGGTCTCTTGTTATCTGGTGTGCTCCCTGGGGCATTTGGTGGGCCGCTGTGAGATACAGGAAGCTGGACTAGATGGGCCTATGGCCTGATCCAGTGGGGCTGTTCTTATGTTCTTATGTAATGCCTAGAGCAATGGACAGAGGGGACATTTCAGTGCCTTTTTCTTTGCTCCTTTCACTGTTACAGATCCTATTTTGTACCTAACCTGTTTCTGGGACTGTCACCACTAATTCAGATCTTTGATCTTGGCATTTTTGAGAAAAATAATTTTAAGGAATTGCATTTGAGATTACATACATTTTCCGATTATATTGGTTTCTGATCTCAATAAGTATTTTAATTGCAAATTAATCTGGAGTGTAAAGACCTAAATAAATAAAAAAAAGATTCACCATGTGATATGCAATCTTCTGTACTCACTGATTTCATTGTTATAATTTCAGGACTTCAGAGAGTCCACCAGCTAGCAAAAAATACACGATACTTCAGGCGAAGACTGCATGAGCTCGGCTTCATTATTTATGGCAATGAGGATTCTCCTGTAGTTCCTGTGCTTCTCTACATACCTGGCAAAATTGGGTTAGTTGACTTCTGTTGCCTCAAGCAGCTAGGCAAGAGTTTTCAGACTTTGACTTAGTAACATGCTCACTAGGACTTCTTGTTATTGTGGATAAAGTTAAGAGGAGGAGGTCAACCAGCAGAGCATACATAGATGTTCAGAGTAACCTATATATATATTTATTGTGATGTAGAGTCTCTCTGTGTTTCAGTGGTAGTTAATCTTGGGGAGATGTATACAGGATACAAGCTCTGCATCTTCTCCTTTCATTTGTCCTTTTATAGGTGGTTATTGAGCCTTCCTCAATGTCTGTAGTATTGCAGTTCAAAAGCGGACGGGGTAGAAAGGCACCTGGAGCCAAATCCAGTAGTACCACTTCCATTTTTCTTTTTATTTTAAGGTTGGTTGAATTTTAAAGAGAAATGGAGAGTGAAGGTCAGTGCACACATAGACAGAAAAGGTGACCCAATGAAAGAGAGGATGGACCTTGTTCACTTTTAAATCATTGCACAGGAAATTCAACAGGCATGATCCTTCCTAGCAAAATGTTCCCACCAAAATTTCCTCTTCTAGTGTCTGCTCACCCTATAAAGAAAAAAACGTACATTCCTGTACATGTCCATCTCATGTACAGTTAAACAATTAAAAGTGGGTCCTGAGTCTGGAAAGATTTGAAGTCCTCTGATGATGATGATGATGATGATAATAATAAACTTTCTTTATATCCCGCCCTTCTCCCTAAAGGGACCCAGGGCAGCTAACAACATATAAAAACACATTTAAAAACATAAAACAAATAGCAGATAAAAACATTAAAAACACATTAACAGCGACCTTAAAAAACAGTAGTCAGATTAAAAGACAGAATAAAAAGAGTACAAAAGAGCAAGTTACAGAGGAATCAGACCTGTAAAAACTACAAAATGTGTAAAAAATGTTTAAAAGGCCAAGGAATCGGATCTAAATAATGTGTAGTCACAAGATCAGCCAACTTTCATTCTTCAAAGTCATTCTTGACTAAGTTGAGCCATTCTGTATGAGAGAGACTGGGATGTAAAAGATTCACACCCTTTCTGGGGTAGTTGAGGTAAGGGCTGAATTAACAATTAAAGTGTGCAAGTAATCTTGAGACTTCTTAAAGGCTAGGCTAATTTCTCAGAATATATTTATGTTGAGGATGAGCATCTGTGAATGCTTTACAATTTTTTTTCCTTAAAAGATTTTCCCTGCAACTACCCCATATAGAATCGTCAGATTGATTCTTAAACCAACATGAGTTTGAAAAATATTCTTGGCATTTGGTTTAAGAGCTCATTCAAGGGTAATTCTCTGGTTTGTGTTGCAGGGAGAAATATTTCCTACATACATACATACCAGCTACAATTTCCCTTAACATAGTTTCTGTCCTGTTCAAGGCACTGATAGCCTGAGATGCTAAAAACTAGAGATTTTAATCAGTTTAAGCAGGTGGAAATTTCAGACAATGTCATCTACTCTTGCAAATGATGTTAATGTGTCCACACAGTATGCAATCTCTTTTCACTACAGCTGTGTTAGAAGGCTAGGATAAAGTTCACACTTTTTCCTCTGAATCTATTATTAAAAGCTTCCCATGCCCTGGTAGTCAGTCGGTAATTCTGTAGCAGCTACTTGCTGGCCATTACTCCATCACTTTACTAATCTTCTGTATACTTAACAGCCCAAACCTGAGCTGCCCGGAGCTGCAGGACCCGGTGGCTCCCTGGCAGGCTCCCGCTGGATCCAGAGCCGCCCGTGCTACCGCAGGAGGCTCCTTGGGAGAAGGGGATGTTCGTCCCCTTCCCCCGGGTAAGGGAAGCAGCCCCGCAATGGGGCTACACACTTTATCGGCGAGTGTTTGGTTGCCGCTAAAGTGAAGGCACTCATGTAGGGCACACAGGCCTCCACGAGCACCTAGGATCCTATGGAGCTCGGCTCTGTGGATCCGCCTCTTCCCCACCCCCCGGAACGCCCCCGACCACGCCTCCCCCTCCCTGGAATACCTCCCCCACACCCCCAACCACGCCCCCATTCCCCGTTCCACAACCTGGTGGTCACAGGCACCTCCGAGCCGTGGAACGTGGGTGCCCGCTGGGCGGTGGCTCAGCACCGGCTGGAGCTGAGCCACCTCCGGCGGGAGCCCAGGGGTAAGCCCCACAAACGTGCCTTACAGCATGTTTCCGACTGTGGTCCGCACCACGGAGGCGTGGTGCGTACCACAGGGTTGGGCCCTAACTAAACCAAATGCCTTCTTCTCTACCTCATGTGTACAGTGGCTTTCCTCATGAAATTCCTGTTCCTAATTGACCCCTGACTATAACTCTCCACTTGTTACCTCTCATATGTTCCTTCCTTTTCTTTCTTCTATTGGTTCTTTTTTTTCCAGTTCTGTCTCTGAATTATTTGCTCCTGCCTATTGCCAATATTACAAACTGTCCCTATTGCACCATGCCACCGTCCTCTCTTCTAGACCCTTCCACAAAAATCTGCAAAGCTATGGTTACCTAATTCCCACAGAGAAATGCCTGTTGTCCTTTCTCTTCCTCAAACCTCATAACCTATGTTATTTCTCCTTCAAACATATTTATACACTGATGCAATTCAAATACAAAGACAAGTCCAAGGATCCTCCCTGGTTTTTTTTTTACATAGTGATAAATTGAGAACTCCCACCTCCCTTTGAATGCTACAATTCCTCCACCACTCTGCCCATCCTAGTCTTGTCCAAACCAGCAAGCTATAGTTTGCACTTGCAAACCAGGATCATGATGGCAGGTACAAACTATAATTTGCCCTGTCTTTCCAACTGGCAAACCAGGATTGGAGGGAGTGAATTGTGGCACACAAGGAGAGCAGGGAGTACACAAGACTGAGGCTCCTTGCTACTTATTCACATAACACTAAATTGGTTAGAGAAAAAAAAAGTGTGTGTATTGGATACTTTGCAATGCAATCCTATGAGTTTCTACTCTGAAGTAAGTCCTATTCACTTGAAGAGTCAATAGGATATGGGTAAGAGTGTGTACGATTGTACCTAAGTCAGAAAGAGCTAGCATTAGCTGTAACTCCCTGTAGTGCATATGCTTGGTGTCAGATTTGAGTGATGCTTGTAATGTGTAATGTGCTTGTAATGTGTCAGATTTGAGTGTCATGCTTGTAATGTCCTAGATCAGTGCTCTCCAGACTCCAGCCCTTGGCCATGCCTAAACCCTCCCTCCCCCACGTGAATGGTGCTTACCATTCCACAGGGTTGCCTATGCAAAGCCCCTCCTTATGCCTCCAGTCTATGTGTCGGCCAGCCACTTCCAGTTTCCAACACCCCAGCAGGCTTTGCACCCATATTTCCAGCCAGACACAGCTGGCCAGTGCGAAGACTGAGGGCACACAGAACAGCTTTTCAGAGGCTCCCCTGGGTAACAGTAAGTGCCATTCACGGTGGGGAAGCCTTTGCTAGCGCACAGAGTCTCCACTTTGGAGTGAGTGAGCCCTTTGATGTCTGAAGCTGGTCTTCATGTAGACCTGCATCTTGATGGATGCCAACTTCATGGCTTAGTCATTTTGTGTGTGTGCATGCATGCCATGCACTTAAAGAAAATTGTAATCCTTTTTAGTTGTTACACCAGCAGCATTTTATACCACTGTTTTTCTGTTTATAAATGACTGTGTGTAATCACGCTTCTCTTTTAAGCATCTTGCAGTTCAGAGAAAATAACTTCTCATTTCTTTACCAGGGCTTTTTCAAGGCTCATGTTAGCAAGGAATATTGGGGTGGTTGTTGTTGGCTTCCCAGCTACCCCAATCACAGAATCCAGGGCTCGATTTTGTGTCTCAGCTTATCATACACGGGAGATGTTAGACAAGGTAAGCACAGCAGAGGCCCTTGCTAAATGAACGGCACCTGTTGTAAGGGTTGCCTCAAACTTAGTCTGCTCTCCTTGATCTTCGCTTCTCAATTGTGGATGCTTTGATTTTAAAAAGTAAATACTTATGTCGGTATTAGAACTAGCAAAAGATACTACTGCTAATGAAATGAATAATAGATAAAATGATGTATTTCTGACTTGTAAGCTTTTGAGATATCCAGAACTCATTGGGCAAAATGTTAGTAAAATTTCAAGTGTATAATATATACGTGCAGCATTTGTTCCCCATGTGTGTGCACATACCAGATCACCAAAGCTTTCCTTGCTCAGTTGAGGGGGTGAAGGAGGGAGAGGGGGAAAAAGCATTTTCCCTTTTCCTTCTCCATCTTCTCTGCAGCTTCCTTCTGTGTACAGCACAGTACTCTCATCCAGTGGTGGCATTGTGGGTCGGTGAATCAAACTTCAGGGGAAGAACTGCCTGATCTCATAAGGTCAACTCCTCTTTCTCTTTCCTCCCCCCCCCCCCAACAATCCACTTGCTATCCAGGGTGAGCAATCTACTTGGCTGGTGAGTGGAGGAAGGAGGCAAGGCGCAGGACCCAGTTTGAGATTTGCCCTAGTCCTTCCTTCCCCCATGTCCCAGCAATTGGGTTGCCTATCCTGGAGATCAACCAGGAAGGAGGCAACGAAGGAGCATTGTGCTCCACTGAGTGCTTTGCTTGACTGCTGTCAACTAAAGATGGATGCGGGGGGGGGGGGGGCTTCAGGGGTTAGCCAGGTGAATCCAAGAGAGCTTATGGACTCAACTAGTGCCCAATAAGATCAACCTCTGTGTGGGTTTAGGCAATTATATATGTTGAGAGAGAGATCATGTGTTGGATCAAAAATGTGCATTCAGAATTTACAAGATTTTGCACTGTTGAGGGTGGGTTTCTGACAAAGCTATATTGGAAATGGTTGGTGACATTTATAGGGCTTGGATGTTCTGTGCTAGCTCTATTTCCAGCAGGCGCACACACTCTCTCTCTCTCTCTCTCTCTCTCTCTCTCACTCACACACACACACACACACACACACACACACACTTCTAAACTTTTTTAATTCTCTGTTTTTATGTCTGAGCAGAGCTTATGGTTATGGTGGTAGTTTGTATGTGCGTGCGAGAGAGCCATAAGACTTTGCATACTTATTTTAAACAGCCCGTTTTAGTCATAATCAAAAGGTTAAACTGTTGCTTGAAAGGAATTCTCAAATAAATATTTATTTACTTCCTTTCTCTCTTATCCCACCAAGCTCTCAAAGAGCTTAAGAAGAAAAATATATGGTCCCTGCCCCCCCATGAAGTGTTCATGAATAGTTGCTACTCTCTAAAACCATTGGGACTGCAATGTCCATAAATCATTAGTTTACACTTTGATCGTATTGTTCTGAGAGAACACAGAATAAATTGTTCCAAAGGAAAAGCTGTAATTGTGTAGCTTATAAATCAAAATGTGAACTGGTTATGCTTCCAAATCTTCTTGACAAGGAAGAGTACACCACTGAATTTAGTAAGATGTGAAAGCACACTGCTAATATAATGCATATAAAGAAATGTAATGCACTGGAAGGTCATTTTAAGTGAGTGCACTAAAGAATTTGACAGTCACCAGAGACATTCTGGAACTGTTTCAGCACTCCAAAAGTAGCTCTCTAGATTCTGATGCAAATAACAATAATTGCACCTACTCATTTATAGGCTAATACTAAACTCATGTGTGTTGGAGAGGAGGTGCATATTCTGTTCTGAAAGGAAGCATCAGAGTTTTGGGATGGCATGCCTAATTGCTCCTTTTGTCAGAAGCCAAAATGGGAAATTGCATGCTTGATCACTAGCTGTTGTCTCCTTTCTCCTTCTGAGATGTGCCAAGTAGAAATGTATGATTGATATTTAACTAGACAAATTCAGAAATGGAAAATTCCTGCTTGCGTGAAGAGAGACGCTAAAGTTCATTTTTGTCATGGGGGGGCTGTAAAATACAGGCCTGAGTGACTGACTAATGGCTCCTGGCTAATAAGAGGACCACAGTCTGTCATCATCTAACACTTTCAGGAATATAGAATAGCCCTATGGACTGCTCTTTTATTCACCAGTTGTCATGATTCCTTTTTCACAGTGAACACGTACACTTTGCAAGTTGTGCTCTTGATGTTAAGCAAAAGTGAGAGGAACTTTATTTCCTAGTCAAGATGTCTTACATCATGCAATTTGTATTACAGGTCCTGAATGCTTTAGATGAACTGGGTGATTTTTTGCAGCTGAAATATTCCCAGAACTCCAGGTCATCTCGTCCTGAACTATATGATGAAATGAGCTTTGAACTTGAAGATTAAGCTTCCCTCCCATGAAGAAACCATTACTGGGGTAGAAAAAGAAGCTAAAAAATTGGATGCATTTCTTGTTTTCTAAGAACAGTTTTTGCTTCTCAGTTAATTGAACCAAGAGACGTACTATATGTATCTTACTGGATCAGAACTTACCAGATCAGCTTTTGTGTTCAAGAGACTGGGATATTGCTACAGATTTATCCCCACCAAGAAACATGTGGTTCAGTTCAGAAACGGGAGAATCAGTTGCAACCGTGCAGCCATTGTTATATGCGTTTTTTGTGAGCAGGCGTTGGATAGTTCTTAATTATGATTATAATAATTTTTTAAGAGTGGCTTAATTTTTTAAGAATGTGATGTGCTAGTTGAAGAAAAGTTTTACTTGTTAATTGGCTTTTACCTATAGAACTTCATATCTCCATTGCAGCTTTCGTTGCAACTCCATTGCTGCTCCATTGCCGCAGAGGAAATGGCAGGTATAGATATCTCTTGGTTCACCTGAGTGGGAGAAAACGGTCATTCAGGACCCTATTGAACCTGAACTATTTCTGGAAAAAGATTTTGTTCGGTGTGGGGAGGGGGAGGAAAACACGAAAAGAAGGAAAACACTACAACACCTTTTGCCAGCTGGTATTTAAAATATACATATTGTTAAAGTATTGTTAATGTATTCAGTTTGTGAACAAAGGATCAGCTACAAAATACTTGGCTATATTTGTCAGTTTTGGTTCTTACCATTGTTGAAATTCTACAATTAAAGACATAAATTCTTTTTTACTTGCATGTTTGCTTTTAAAACAGGTTTCTAAGCTTTTCATGCACCATTTTACTTGCCATCTAACTTCCCTGTTACACATCCTTGCAGTGTAGGAAATACAGCTGACAATTGTAAGCCTGCTTCTGTTCTTCTTGAGCTACTTACAGGCTCGCAAGCTTACTTGTGAGTAAAGAACACAGACTGTTGCATAGAATAGGATACTTGAGGAGTTTGCTGTTTGTGGACCAACCATCTGTTGAAAGGTTTCTAGGGCCTTTTTATAAAGCTGTTTCTGTGAGGCATACTTTTAAGACAGCTGGAAGTGGTCTGTGTTCTCATTCACTGTGAGATTTGTATAGCTGTAAATTGATTGGTTTAAATGTTTCAAATGTTGAGAACTAGTTTTAAGAACATGACCAAAGATCTGAAAAGGGCATAAGAAATGGGAAGAACAGGTGGCTGCAGCTTCATGTCCAGTGCACCAAACAAATGGAGTCAGGACTAATGGAAAAATATCATTCACTTCAGAATGGTTACATGTGAAATGAAGTTCTCCAGTCTCAGCAGTTCAGGTCTTTGTAGTCTGTGTGACTTCTATTTAAAATAACTGGTTGAAAGTCATTTCTGTAGCTTTGAGGGAACTACAAGCCATTCTGCCATATCTGATGGCACTGTAAACACGTCCGATCAAGAGATGGTTAGCTTTCTGTTGCACAGATGTACTTCACTTTCATGTTCTTGAAAGCTGCGGTATCCACTTAACCCTCAGCTGCAAAATTAGATTTAAGAACAGAACAATTAAATTGTGGAATAGCAATTACAGTATATGACTCTCCTGCTTGTTAAAGCAGCTTTGAGGATAAAGCAAGGCTGATTAGTTATGAGGTCCCTTTTTGTTGTTCAAGTTAATAAAATTCAATGCTGGTATAATGTTAAGAATGAACCGCAACACATTCCAGAATATCAGATGTCTGCTTCAAAAGTGTATTTGTGGGAGAGGGGGTGTGTGAGTTGTGCAGTGCTGGATGATTGTTCACTTCTGCAGATGAACTTGAAAGACACTAAAGGGAAGACAAAGGGAGTCATGTTTGTGTGTTACACTAAAACTACTGTATAAAGAATGTTTTTGTTTATTTTTGAAGTTGTGACTCTTTTGTTCAGTTTGACTTAAATTTCTATTTACAAACTTGGATGAAAGGTCTGGGTGAGCTTTTTACTGAGGGATGACAGTAGGTCACAAAGGAAACATCTGGGACTATGATCTACAATGCAGAGGATGCCTAGAACATCCTGTTTTCATTGATGATTTATGGGAGATGTGGCTATTCTCTCTTGGTCTCTAGACATGCTCCAAGTTACTGCTTTGGCAATAGGGTTCTTCCTAAATGCAGCCATTGCAGGTCTCAAGAAAGAAAAAGGAAGGAAGGAAGCTAACTAACTAGCTAGGCTCTCATTAGGCTGTCAAGACATCCTCCTGCAGTAGCCTTGTCCTTTTTGAATCCATTACCCAAGAGCCACATGTCGAGGAAGCAAGATACCCTCTCTTCTTCCCTGGCTTCACCAAGAACTACAGCTTCTAGCTTAGCCCTTCTGGAGGGGATGGCATATACTAGCAAGGTGGTCACCCCAGTTCACCTGACCAGGTCAGGGGGTCACAAGTCTTCCAACTGGATAACCACATGACATACCAATCTTACATCTTAAGGTTATAGGATGTTTCGATAGAATTATTCTTCACATCTAGCCTACATCTGCTTCCCTGGACATTCAAGTTATTGGTTTTAATCCTACCCTCAGAAGCAAATCAGTAAGTCCTTCCATTCTTCTGCATGATGGCCCTTCAGATATCTGCTATCACACTTTTGCTTCTTGACTCATTTCTTACTATGTGTCCCAACTTTGGCCTTTCTGTCCCAGTTGCCACATCAAATATCTGTGGCTGCAGTATTGAGAATGATGTAATAGCAGAGTCATAGCATTACACAGCAAAGTAATCATTTCCTATTGCATGATCAGGTCCATATATAAGCTACAATATATAGAGGAACCACATTTAGTGCAGATTATAAATTGATTTGGTCAGAGGATAAACAAACTACTGCAAGATGTTCTGAAATCACATTCAATTTGCTGTGTGGTCAGGGTTTATTTCCTGTTGTGAGACTGGGCATATCCAAGTAGGCATAATTCTTCATCACTTGAAGCTAGTACATGATTACATCTAATCCACTATATCTAATAGAGATTGAGCAACTGTGTGTGTATGGGTGGTTGTGAAAAGGTTTTTTTTTTTTTTTTGCTGGCATGTTTTATATATTATTTACCTATAATTTCATGCTTAGATACAAATATGCTACAAATACCTTGTGCTAGAGCCGTTTGGTGTTGCAAATGGGAAGCTACCCTCACTTTTTTGTTTGATTTAAATATACTCTAAATTTCTTTGATTTTCTCAAAAGCACAGCTTCCAGCTGGCCCATGGTTTTTGGGTAGTATTTAGTCATCAGCAGCATAGTGCCCTATCTGCTAGCGTAGAATTTTGCATGCAATTGTACTGTGCCAACCCAGTGCATTGCTTGTGAAAGTCGTTGAGAGTCCAATCTTATGGGCTGTGAGCCCAGCACTGGGTGCCATACCTGAGTGGGGGCGAGTGGAATGCGGCAGATTGGGCCAAGGAAGGGGCAGGAATGTTGGAGCAAGCCTCCGCCACATCCTAAACCCATCCTGGGCCTACCAGTGTTACTTGGAGCTACTTGGTTCTGTGTCAACTAAATAGTTGGCACAGATCAAAGTAGCCCCATTAAGCAGGCTGGGTCACTACATAGGGTAACCTCCCAAGGAGACCTCCCACCTGCTGTAATCCAATGCTGGATACAAAGTGGGCCCAGCAGCCCCACTGCACCAGCTTGGATAGGACTGGGCTGTGAATCATCTTCTTGGAGAGCAGGAAGAGCTGGAACTCTTGGCAGTGTAACCAATGCCCAGTGCATGCCTGATTGAAGCCTGAATGGGTAACTGCATGTAGTCCCCGTACATGCCATCTTGAGCTCCATGATGGAAGAAAGGTGGAATTTAACTGAAATCACAAAACTAATATGCTATTTCAAAACTTTTCAATTTTCCACTGTCACTTCTTTTTAAAAACTTCTTCTTTCTTACAAAGATCGGGTTTTTCACAGATTCCAGAACGAGTCTATTATTAAACATCATTCTTGGACAGCACAATGTTGGTGGTCAAGCTTCAACCATAAACATGGTGCAAAAAGTAGCTGACATGGAAAAAGAAACTCTTCAAATATTAAACCTTGTTATAAATGGTTTAGGGCTTTAATGCCAGCTGGATTGTGAAAATGGTTTTTTCCACATCGATCTTTGTCTTCTGTCTTTAGTGTCCAAGGCCAAGCTTTTCCTATTCTTAAAATGCAATATGTGCTTTAAATATTTGGAAGTGGATAGCCACAATTTAAGTAGGGAATCAAACTTACCAGTAACCTGGAGGCTATTTAAAAAGAGATTGGAGTGTGTTCAATAGTAGTAGGAAATGAGCTGGTTCTAAGCAGCAACTGTAAAACTGCCATAAACAGGCTATTCATCTGTATTTACACAATAATATATAATAAGGATATTATCTGGCATTTCCACATGAAGTCTGAGAGCACGATACAGTCACCTTGCTGAAACTGAACAGCTCTAGACTTGAGTAGGACCTGGATGTGAGACCACCAGACTATTCCATGTACAGTATGTCGCCCTGAACCTCAGCATGGGGAAGAGGCAGAGTAATGCAATGAATAAGTGCATTATCTAGGCAAATACTCTCTAATAGCCCTAGGCATGTCTACTCAGTAGTAAGTCCCATGGAGTTCTCCTATGTAAATGTGTATCTAGGATTACCACCTAAGGGTCTTTATGGCAGTGGAAACGCCATGATATCTGGTGCCCCTGCCTAGAAGTACGGCTGCAGTGTTTAGACGATTTAATTAGATTAATTGACTGAAATTAATTTTTCCTAATTGTTTTTAAAATGTTGACTTTAATGTAAAAATTAGAACAAATTATGAGTAACCAGCAGCATCTTAGAGGCATTCCCCTGTATCTCACATAGGAGGAGAAACCTCTTTTAAGAGAGTGCCTTTCATGGTATACATATTCATAAGCTAAGAACAAGTCACGTTTGTGGTTTTTGTTTGCTTCAGTTGTTATCTGTATGCAGATTTAATTGATTGATTGGATTAAAGTCCCTCAACTAATCAACAAATAATTATTTAACTGTGTGACAGGTCTACCGGGGTAATGAATACAGATCACAGGACAATAGTTTAGATCAGGGTTGTCAAACCCGTTTCATTCAGCAGGCCAAACAGCATTCATGATACCTGCAGAGGTCCAGAAGTGATGTCATAAAGCAGGAAGTGATGTCATTAAGGAGGTGATGACCAGAAATAAACACTTTTTTCTCACTTTGGTACTCATTAGCTGCAAATGACAGAAGAGAAAACATGCAGATCTTGATCATATTTTTATCATATTCAGTTTTTCATCATATTCTGTTATCACACTGGCTGCCCTTTCAGAAGTGATACGTCAGTACAGCTCACCAATGGTCATGCTGGGAGAGCCTGAGGGCCAGATAAAGAGCTTCTGGGGGCCGCATCCAGTCCACGGGCCTTATGTTTGATACCCCTGGTTTAGATTTTGTTATAAAAATCTCAGAAACCAGGATAGCAACCATGAGTCAACTAAAGTTAAAACATTTTAGGTTTACGTATGAGAGGATGCGAAGAAAAGTTGGCAGATAATCTGATGGAGGGAAGTCCAACATAAGCATGAGGCAGCCTTAGGCAAGAGCCAAGACCCCACTGACGACACCTGGCATCGCTTTTCCTCTCCCTGTTAACCTCCTTCCCCCAGTCAAAGCTGGATCATGTGTGCCATTTTAATTTCCTCATTGCCTATCCCCAATGGATGGTGGCCCTCTGGGAAAAATCTTGGGGCCCATGTGATGGATGAGCCATAGATCATCTGCTCCTACAAATTTGCAAGTCGGTCTTAATGGATTTGTCAAGGTGTTTTGTTTTAACTCAATGGTTCCCAAACTCCTGCAAGGCAAGGGTGGGACAGGAGCAGAAACGAAGACTGAACGGGGCAGGGGTGGGCAGAACAAGGTGGCCATGGGGCAGGGGGAGCATGGATTGAGTCTGAGAAGGAGGCGTCAGTGGCAGCCACCGAATCCAAGCTTCCTTCCTGGACCCAAACCTGCAGCACAGGTCCAAGTAGATCCATTTGCGCTGCAGAGGCTTACCCCCGGGTAAGGAAAAAAATGTTCCCTTCCTCAGAGGAGACCACTGTGACCCCCCCCCCCCACACACACACACACACAGGGTGCATTGAGTAGTCATTTTGGCATTGCTGCATCGGTGGGGAGTGTGAAAAGTTAGGATTGGGCTGTTAATTGCTTTTATTCCCCTGCTGCAAGGTAGTTGAATGCTTGCAAGATTTCCTCATTCCACATTTTGTGCTTCTAGCACACATGAGGATTCTTACTGAGTGAATTAATGCATGATAGGTGGATGAGGTCTTTGGAATGTCTGTTTCTAAATGGGCTCAAATCTGAGTGCTGGGACACATGATGTACTCTTGTTCTTGTTTAGTTTTGTTTTTCCTAAATTATTCTTGAGTAAGCCTTGACAAGGGCAGAAATTGACAACTTTTCACATGACTTCTAATGTTATCCATGTTTCTGTGAATGCCATCCCATTTTACTGAAAAGGACATAATGGCTTGTGTTAAAAGATGGAAATAAGCCTCATGAAGACAAATGGATTTGCCTACCTCTAGCTAGTTCCTTGCTGGGCAGGGCAGAAAGCAGCTGGTACAAGCTACTGGATAGAGTAGATAACTGAGTGTCTTATCAAGAAGATTATTAGTTAATGAGGCTTTCATCTGCTGGTTTTCCCAAAAGGCAATTTCAATATGCAAACTGTTCTTCACAATCCTGGAGCCCAGTTCAGGAAGCTTCCTCAGAGCAATATTCACCATTGTTGCTTAATCCGCTCCATCAGCATAGTCATGGTCAGGAGGCTGTCCTGTGCAAAGTGGTTAGAGCTAGCACCTGACCCTGCTAGAGTTTTTGCCCTTTTAAGGTTCTTGGGGCACTTGTCCATTCCCCTTCATGACCACTGGTGGAGAACTGAAGCGCCCTCTTAGAAGATTCAGACTCATGGTCTATCTGGTCCCATTTGGTCTCCTATTCTTCCAAGCAGTGGCACTCCAAGATGAGACACATGAACGGGAGGCTATATTGTGAGCATGTATAGAGTACATTTCCCTCCTTGTCCTCCAAGAACACCCTTATAGCTTGAGTAAACAGGGCAAAATCTCCCTTTAGATTTCCACCATCTTTTTTCATTCCTCACACTAAACTTTTTCCTACAACTAATCACATGCATATGTCCATTGTGGGGGGTAAAGGAATAAGGTGAAAGAATGCACATTTCCATACCATTTCATGAGCACACTTGCACAAGGTCCCCTTCAGACAGGCAGGTGCCCGCTGGAAAGTTTGTTTGGCCTCTTAATTAGTTTTGCAAGCAGCCCAATTGCTCTGCTGCTGGAACGGAACCCTCTCTGCATGGATTCCTTTACGGGCCTCTCGCCCCAGCAGCTTTCACCCTACTGCTGTTCTTGTGTTCCCCTGGCAGGAAGGACTCTGCATTCCCTTTCTTTTGCGTGATCCACATCAGTTAGCATCCAGTCAGGAGGTCTGCTCAGGATGAAAAGAATATTGGATTGTGCAAGTTTCATTTCTTTCAAGACAGAGAAATGTCTTTCTTCTCAAAGTGCCTCTACTTAGCTTTCATTTCCTGTGCACAGAGTAGCTTTGTCTTGACTACAATAATTAAGTTGTTGACCTTCCATAGGGGTCAGACAGAGCTTCCTCTTGGAGAAAGATAATAACTGTCAAGAATGGGCTTTTGGACTGCCCTGCAGATAGGTGATGTCGTCATAATGTGTGCTCAATGCGTCCTCTTATTCAGGCCTTGGGGAACAGTCCACAATCAGCTGGTTTGAAAATGGCAAGGCAGTGATTGTGATTGGGATGAAATCCCCGCCTGTTTTTTCCATGAACTCCTCTCATTGTAATTTGATAAGGGAGATGGAAAGAGATGCTTGATAAGTGAGATTTTAATCTTCCTGCTTTGGCAATTGCATTGTCTGTTCTTAAGGCATACAATTCTTTTCCTAAAGGTGTCGAAACCCAAACAACTTGCCAAAGCTGCAGTGTTTCAGGACTTTTGGCCACATTTTCAGTGTGAACTTCTACATGCATGAAAATATTTTGGTGTGGGAGAAGGGACAGCCTAATTATTGTAATAGGGGGACGACTGCCATTTGTTGCTGCAGTTGTTTTTCAGTAGCTGTGAGTCTCCTTGGGTGCTTCTCAGGAGGGGAAAGGTGAGATATAAATGCATTTGTGTAAAGAAACACATACAATCCTATGCATACTTTCCTGCGAGTAAACTCTACGGAGCACAGTGGGGCTTCCTTCTGAGTGGACATGCTTAGGATTGTGGGCTAATCTATTCGCGAGACAAAAAAACTTCTTGAAATCCATCCCACCACAGGTGTTTACCACTGCAGACTTGGTTCTGTGGTCAATCCTGTCTTCGTTGTGTCTGTTGTGACCATTTCCTTGAAAACTACCCCTCCAGCCAAGACATGACTGTCCTCAATAGCAATGGATCCCAAACTGTGGGTTGGGACTCACCAGTAGATTGTGACCAGATTTTTGGTGGGTTGCAAAACCGACATGCTGATAGCCAACAAGGAAAATGTATTGAGCCCTATGGAAAGCAACACTGACCGCCATGTGTGTTTACTTCTGAGCAGGCAAATGTACCTTGGCTCTTATCGAAGGGGACCACAAGGCCACCAGAATGGTACTGATCCGATGAATGTGGAACTTGACAAATAGTATAGAAGTCAGTGTGTCCGTCCATCTGTCCCCCAGTAAAAAAGATAAAAACAGAGGCTTGAATGGCCGTGTCGCCAGGACCCAGCTTCAGCAACTCCAGCTTCCTCAGAAGCAAGGGGCTACTGGGAGCAAGAGGCTCCTTGGGAGTAAGGGGCTCCTCAAGAGTAGGGGAGCAACATGAGTACAGCCTGAATCCATCCTCTGGGTGGGGAGGAGGTCTCCCTGGGAGTAGGGCCAGAGTTCTCACAAGAGTTCAGGCTGGTCACATGGCTGAAAAGGGTGGGGCTAGCTGCTGGGTTCATAAGGAACCCAGCAGCCAGAGAGGGAGGTCGCTCTTCCTTGGAGGATGACCAGGGGAAGCTGCAGCAACCCCACTACCTTTACTCTGTCTGTCAGTTACCTTGGGGGGCAGAAGCTGTCCCTCCGTGTGGATCCCTGCCTCAGGAGGGGCACTAAGGAGAGAAGGGGGTAGGCACCCAGGGAAGGCGAGAGCAATACCCTTGGGCATGGGGTAATCCCAGGGGACCACCTTGCCCTACAACTGAGGGGGTGCGAGGGAATACCTGTGGACTGGAACCAAGCCTGCCAGCAAGGCACCAACCCTACCCCTCAGGAGGCCTCTAGACAGCTGTGAGCTTCCTTACAGGACACCAGCAACCCCGGCTGGGCAGAGGGACTGACCGCTGTCAAAACGCCTATTGACGTTGTACCCTGTGGACTTTGAGCTGGGCTCCTTGTGGCGCAACAAGGGGTCCAATGAATGTAGAATCAATTGCCCGAATAAACCACCTCTCGCAAGCAAGCAAGCAAGTGGTCTCTGTGTTCCATTCAGCGAAGGGGTTAGTCATCCACACCGCTTCCACTCTCCCCGTTAGAGCCAGACCACCCGGAGGGAAGACGGGGTCCCACGATGGACATCACAGGCTGGCAAAGTGAAACTTTTAAGTCTTGTAAAGCAAGGTGGGTCCTGATTGGGTCCTGTTGCTAAAAAGTATGGAAACCACTGCTCTTTAGTGTTAATACTTGCAGGACAGCCTTTTTCCTCACCACTTTCATCATCAGAGGCCTTGTGCCACATCCCATTGCCATTTATCTTTCCGTTTGCTAGGATGCAGGGAATGTAATTTCAGCAGTAGCACTCAATTTGTGGAATTCCCTTCCCCAGGGGACCATATTTATTATAAATAAAATAAACAACACAATCCTATGCATGTCTGCTCAGAAGCACGTTCCATTGTGTTCCCAGGGGCTAACTCCCAGGAAAACATGCATAGGATTGTGGCCAAAGTTGACCAGTGAATGGAAACCAGACCTTCCACAGATTGTCACCATGTACTGTTATGATGCTAACCACAAATGTGCCTTCTGTTTGGCTGGAAATGGAAACTCCCAGAGCTTATCACACACCTTCAAAACATAAAAGAATCTGGCATATGCTCAACAGTCTATCAGTACAAGTATCTATTTCTTGGTTCCTATCACCACTAAATCACTATCCCTATTTTGTTCTTTTGAGGAATCCCTTGTTAAAACTGTGTGAGAGAGAGAGAGTTGTTCAAGTGGCGATTATTCAGGGCTCACCTCTTTCTCCAAGGTTCCTAAAAGTTAAATCTCCGTATAAATCTTGTAAATCTCCTGTAAGTCTAGGCTTAAATAACTTTTGAAGCTACCTTGAGCTTCTCTTCAGAATTGGAAAGGAGAGGTAGAATGTACCATCCTAATCAATAAAATAATAGATAAAATCTCAGTGAGGCACACATGCATGTAGGCCTCTTTCTCTCGCATGCATGCATCTAAATGCCGGTGCATAGCCTGTCATTCTACATGCTGTAGTACTTGTGAATTGTTGATATGCCATTGCACACTTATGGTTTCCAAGTAGAACTAACAAATGACCCATCACCTTCTTCACATTTAACCAGTGGAGGTAAGCCAACAGCAGAAACAAGTTAACAACACACATTCAAATGGCAAAGAACCTTCAGCAATGCGGGTTTAGACCTACAGAGTGAATCTTGATATGAGAAATCAGGTGTTCAACACATGTTTCCATTTTCATTTGTTGGAGAGTGTGATCTGGTGAGACACGTGGGGGGGGGGAAGACCCTACAGAAATATATACGCCTAAAAGAATAGCATGGGCAGCCATTAAATGTTTTACATTTACCCCAACAACTTAACCCTGGCTACAGTGATTTCTTTAGAGAAACCTGGTTTAAAATGGAGCCACAAACAATTGTACTATGTGCTTTTTGCAGACTCCTCTGGCATTTCTATCAGGCTGGGTCAAGCAGCTGGGGCAGACCTGTTTTCAATAAAGCTTAAAAAAAATTTCTGAATGACTCTCCATGTGCTTTTCTGTTACATGGCATTAAGTGCTAAGAATGCAGCCAAAGAGAACGGCATATAAAGTCCTTTAAAACATTCCACTATTTTATATCCTTCCATTCTGAAACCCACAGCAGAAGTCAAAGAGGAGGAAAAGGCCCTTTACATTTCACCAAACATCTCTTACCATTCATGGTGACAGTTGCAACGGTAGACACCGAAAGGGTCAAACTAGACATTGCATTTGGCATGTGATGATTGGGGCTGGTATGTTTGTTCTTTATTTAGTCAATAGCAGCCCAGTCTATCCCTTCCGGGATTGCTTTGGGGAAAAAGACTAGCATTGATGCCCTTTTTTTCCAAAGGCAAATAGGCAAGGGCAGGGGGGAGAGGGATTCAGGCTGGGACAGTATGAGGGGCAGATGTTTAACCGGCTTCTCCCTCATAGTCACAATCCTGATCAGGTCCTAGTCTTTTTCAGGCTTTGGCTAATGAAGTCCAAGTCTTGCCCAACTGCTTTACTTGCATGTCCTCACACACCAGTAAAGGACTGGAGCTAAACAGAATGGGAAGAAACAGCCGGGCTGACCTAATAAAAGGTATCATCTCGTTTGCTCTTTGTTTTTCATTCTGTGGGACCAAAACTACCGGACTCTTTGATCTTTTGACAGAAAGAATTCCTTGAATTGTTAGACTTCAGACAAGCAAAAGAAAATGTTTACAAAAAAACTCAAGAACTCTACACACTTCAAAACCCCTTTCCTCACAAGCTTTTCGCACTCCATCGTGTCCCCCACCCCACACTTTCATCATTTTTCTTACTTTTAACGGGAAGAATCTCCTCCTTGAGAACATCTGGCTGGCAAATGAGGCTGGAGCCTTTAAAATGACTGGAGCCTTCACTACAGCAACACTGTCTCTGCCTGAACCTACTACATGAGCCTAATAAAGCATTTCGGTCTCTTTCAAGAGATTCTCGCTAAAATTATTACAGACATAATGGTTGTATTTGCTGTTTTATCAGTTTTTGTTCCAATTGCTGTTAATTATTTTGATCGTATTGTTGTACGTTGCCCTGGAATTGTTTTATGTTGAAAGATGATGTGTACATTTTAAAAATAAAAGTAAATCAGTCCTACTGGAGACGAAAGCATTTTTGTCTAGTTCAAGGGGCAGACACTTTGGACCAAACTTCATCGCTTGTGTGTGCCATTTGTTGGCATGAAGCAGGTGTCAATTGAGCCTTTCCTTGTGCGAGAAAGCAAAACAGCACTCCCTGTAGTTAAAAGCTACTTGTAAATCCCAACTTGCTCAGTTGTAGCTTTTCCACAGAAGCAGGCCTGCTGGGGATCTATTTAAAATATTCCTTCACATTCACAGACAGCAGCAAATCAAAGAAGGGGTAATTCTCTCCACCAGATCTCGTATGCCATTCTGGGTTCTATTTTTCTACTCCCCCCACCTTTCCTTTTTTAGTTCAGGCAAAAAATAAATAAATGACCCTCCCCCAAATGCCCACAGCACACCTGCAGACCATTCATGGCACACCAGTGTGCCACGGCACAGTGGTTGAAAATGGCTGCTCCAAGCAATAAGCATTACTCAATCTGACCCTAAAAGGAGATAATTCCAAAAGTCAGAACACTGTCAAAAATCAGAAAGTCAGTACAACATTGACAGAGTGCACGTCTGTCTGTACACGATACTTCTTTTCCACAACACTGTGAAATGCAAAATCTACCTCAGCAAATAGTCCAGTACTGCTTTGTTCCAAATGAACTCACTTTGCCATTGTTGGTTGAAAAGAATGTTCTGGCAAAACAGGCCCAACCATTAACTTAATACTACTACTACTACTACTACTACTAATAATAATAATAATAATAATAATAATAATAATAATAATAAGTATTTATATACCGCCTTTCTTGGTCTTTATTCAAGACTTTATTCAAGGCGGTTTACATAGGCAGGCTTTATTTAAATCCCTTATTAAATAGGGATTTTTACAATTTGAAAGAAGGTTCTTTCTTTCAAGAACCACTACATTCAGGTGTTTCATTCCGATCTGGCTTCACATTCTGGCCTCCATCCTCCCACGTTCAGAGGAGATGGAATTGCTCGGCTTCAGCTTGTCAGCTGCTTCAAGGTCGCACGGTGCCGGTGGCCTCGAACTGGCGACCTTGTGGATGTTATCTTCAGGCAGACAGAGGCTCTACCCTCTAGACCAGACCTCCTGCCGAGGTCTGCAGAACTTCCCTGCACTCCTGCACTAGCTGCAGTTCTTTGCACTTGGGAGGGATGCCCACTGCATTCGGTCAGTGGGACTTATTTCTGAGGATAGAAGCATAAACCAGGTAGGCCAGACCTCATTTTCCCCTTCTGCCTATGTTCCATGTTTGCCACTAATTTTTCCTCTGTTATTCTTTTTACAGGACACTGCTGCAGCACAGAGGACCATCAGTGGCTTCCACTACTTCCAGTTCTTGAATTCCATAAATCATCTCAGGAGATGCTTGGAGTTACCAAGGGTCCATCTAAAAGTGATTGCACAGAAAGAAGTCGCTGACAGCCCAATCATATCCTCACAGTACACCAGTGTACCGCAAAGGTTGCCAGTGTGGCAGAGTCTTCACAACACTCCTGCCAGCATGGCAGCCAGACAGCTGTGCACCTCCTGCAGTGCAGGACAGCTTGGATGCCAGCAGCGTGGAAATCAGGGCGGGATGGGGTGGATCGCAGTGGCAGCAGTGTCTGTTGTATCCTGAACCATTGTCCCAGCCTAAATACACCCATTGAAGGTTTCTCAGAGCTATGTCAGCAAAGAGCTGGTGTAGGCAGAGGTTGAGCGAGACCAGGAAAATCCATGCATTTGACTGACTGAACATCTGTTTTTGAGTAGATACAAACTTCACATTTTACAGAGTTCAGAAAGAATGAGAAAGATAACGCAGTTTATAGAAAGATTATATTTCATACAGACAGTGGCTTAACAAGAAAACTTAGCACATTTAGTGGTTATTGACAATAGGTTATGAGAATATAAATATTCCCTTGCTGAGTCAGGTCAAAGTTCTCTGTCTAACAGTGGTTAGCCATATGTCTTTGGAAGCAGGGTATGTTGGGATTGTCTGCTCCCAACATTTAAAAATCAAAGGCATGGTACCCGAGATTTCATGTTTAGTTATCATGGCTAATAGCCATTAGGAGACTCTATGTATTTGTCCAACAAATTTTGCAGCAAGCTATAGTATTGGGCATAATAACAGAAATTTTGTGCTGGACCTGAGACTCTGGAAAGTTCTCCTAAAGGAGGTCAGCAGGTGTGTGTCCCAGATCGCAGCCTCATGGCTGCAAACTCATCTGTTTTGCATGGCCATGGATATGATGATCCATGGCAATGTATTTTTTAACAGCAGGTTGTAAATGAGTGCGGAGTTCTGTTGAAATTGAATACTTCATACACACACACACGCATATTAATTCTACTTTATAAAAATTATATTTGTGTGTGTGTACACTATATATATTAAAATATTTTTTCTTATACTGTATTCATATAAGCCTGTGTTGGACGTAGGAGAGATAGAGCCCAATCCTATCCAACTTTCCAGCACCAGTCCAGCTGCAATGCAGCCCCAAGGTAAGGGGTCAAATGATCCCATATATTGAGGAGGCCTCTGAGATTGCCTCCCCACCACAAAAGGCAGTGCACGCCCCATTGGCATGGCTGCACCAACACTGGAAAATTGGATAGGATCAGCCCCATAGTAAACAAATGTTCACTTGGGCTAAATGTTCATTCAGCTAATATAGCATGTTGTGTAGCTGATCACAGGGGTGATCCATCGATTAGGTTAGGTGATGCAGGTTGCATCAGCAGCAGATGGGAGGGAATGAGAGGCCAACAGATTCAGGGTGCCCTTCACTCTGAGTTTGCCACTGCCGCCACCACCCTCCAGATCTGCCAAGGGTTCAAGTCACACTGATCTGCTTTCTGCCCCCTAAAAGTGAGTGGAAAGAGAATCATTCACCTTCTTACCTTGCTCCTGGCCCAGTTCTTTCAAATGTGGAAGTGCAAGATTCCTGGTTTGATATATAGGAAACGTGGGAACACATGAGCTCCTTCATTTGTGCAGTCCCTTTAAATAAAACTGGAAATCCTGCACTTCCACACTGGAAGGAACTGTGCTAGGAGTGCAGTAGGAGGCTGCTTTGTTTTATATGTGCAAAGGCAGCGGAGTGGAGGTGGCATTCCAGGTTGAACCGCAATGTTAATGGTTTCTATTTTCAGTTATTTTCCCAGTTTCCCAGCTGAAACTTCAGTATCGAAGTGCAACTTGTACTAAGTATACCTGTGATTATTTTTTCAATAAAAGGAAATGCATGTGTCCTTTATGCTTTATTAAATAAAGTCTTCAGGTGTCTTAGCTTTAGGGGTAAGAGTGAACAGGTTTAGGTGACTGTAAGCAGGCACTGTCTTGCAGGCACATCTTGCTCTTCATCATGACCTCCTGTCACATCTTCCTCTTAAGACAGACACATACATGTACTTTCTTTCATACATGATACAGCCTTGCATGCTGACCCCCCAATTCTATAACTATACACTCCACCCGAAAAATCAAGTTTATGGACAAGCGTTTCCCCTGAGCGTTTACACAAAGAAGACTTGCACACCTTTTGTCAATTTGAAGAATTTCTACAAAAAGAAACTGCCCCCTGGCAGGCAATCTCCACAGAATTTGAGACAAAACTTTATAGAGGCACTCAGGAGATGGGAGAAGTTGAAAAGATACCCCAGTCTGATAAGAATGAAACCAAGCAGTATAAAATAAGCTTTGTAATGTTTGAGGTCAGATCATTTTCAAGTGCCTTTGTGTTTGTGTACATGTTTATATAACACCAGCTATATAACTTGAAAGGGCTTCCAGTTAAGCTGCCCTTCTTTTTCAACTGGAGGGAGAAAGGGAGACTATAAGAATTCAGTTCCAGGCATATGAGACAAGCAGGTAGTCTTTGTGATAAGAAACATCCAAAACAACAAGCCAGTCCCAAAACAGCAGTAATAGAGAAGGGCTAAGTGTAGGAAGTTAAAACACTTTGGTCCCCTGGCAACACACAGTCTACAAAACACAGAACACAGCAATGTTGAACACTTTAAAACCAGATTAACTTTCATCCCTTGAAAATGCAGTGATTCATTTTTGGATTCTCCGTACCTCACAAAAACCACAATTCCCCCAGGTTTCTTGAGAAAAGGCCTGACTGCAAAACCAATTTAAAATTGATAAGGGCCAATTCTGATATAATGTGTTTTTCCTCCTGAGAGGAATATGCATGAAAAAATATAATATCAGAATTGGAAAACCAGATTTTTGAAAGGAAAGATTTGCAAGCAGAAAACCAGATGCTTAATTGCACTCACTCATGAACTTCCTGGAAAATCCATTCCATCCTACATTCCAACATTTATGTTTTTCATATATATTCCTCTACAAGAGATGCCCATGATGGGGGAAAGAGAATGAGAACAAACAGTACCAAAAAAACAATAGTAACGATTTCTTCTCCCCTATCACCCAGAAGTTGAGGAATTCGTTAAACTCTTAAGTTCTATTTATTTTAGTAGGATTTATACATGCTTAATTTTCATTGGATTGCATCCTTCCTCTATAATGTATGAATGGCTCTAGGGCAGTGATTTTCAATCTTTTTCATCTCATGGCACACTGGTAAGGCACTAAAATGGTCAAGGCATACCAACAGTTTTTTGGCAATTGACAAGGCACACTGTGCGGTCAATGGGAGGCTCACATCCCCCAATGGTCCTATTGATAAATGACCCTCTCCCAAATTCCTGTGGCACACCTGGGAACCATTCGCAGCACTCCACTGTGCCACGGCACAGTGGTTGAAAATGGCTGCTCTAGGGCTATACACATTTTCCTGGGAATAAGTCCCACTGAGCACAGTGGGACTTCTGTGGGACTTCTTAGTAGATACACGTAGACAGGGCTGCAGAAAATTTGCAGATTAGAGCCAGTGTGTTGGAGAAGTATTGAACTACAACTGGGGTGACCCAGGTTCAAATCCACACTCAGTCATCAAGCTGACTGGATCACTTTACACCAGATACCATAACTCAGGCTAATCTCTCTCATAAGGTTGTTGTGAGGGTAACATGAAAAGGGGAGCCTATGCTTGCTACCATGAGTTTCTCAGGGAGTGGGATCGAAATATAATAAGCAAAAAATAAGTTATCCCTATAGTTATCGCTACAGTGCTATAGTTTTCCCTATAGCACTATAATCAACCTTGGTATTCATGTGTGGTTCAGACATTCACATTTTCTTTCCCATGCAATGCAACCATGGTGTCCTCACATGATCAATGTAAAGTGTGACTTGAGCCATCTCTGGATGCATCTGCAACTATCCCAAAGTGATATCACGGCTGGAAAATGTGCTGCATGAGCAGGGAGACCATCACTGGGAAGCTGTATTTGTGGGCAGCGCAGGTCCTAAGTTCCATTCTCCACAGAGAGAATTCTCCACATCCAGCAGGACAATTGCAGTGCATCTCATGTCAAAGATTTTGAATATATGAACCTCTGAGTGGTAGTGCTGTTTCTTTTTCATTGCTGTTGTGGCAGCCTTTTCTTGGGACCCACCCAATTCCACCTGCGGTCTCATCTAATGAGTCGCCATTTATTTTTTTTGGCTCTGACACAAAGTCCTAGATTGGCACCCCACATCCATATGGACTTTGTGCTGTCAGCAGCAACCCCCAGGGTTCATTGTTAACATGCCTTTTTAGAAGCCTTTATTCTCCAGGCCTCTGGAGCAAACTATACATGACACACAAATGTATGCCTTGAAGCCAGACTTTTTTCTTTTTTTAATGGAAAACAGCCTTGGGAGGCTCCTATTTTGAGCAGAGGAGAGGATGTGTGTTTAACCCTTTCCTGTTGACTGTTTTTCCACTGCTTTTCCCCTGGTGGGTTTCAGATATGTCTTCCATCTCCCCACAAAACTGCAGCCTCCTAAGGCAGCTTTTCATTTGGCATTTTCGGCCCTTGGATATACTACAGATGTGCTAAGCCCATGTAATGGTGCCCCTCTTGCATGTAGCTTAAGCGTACATAATCTGTTTATCCAAGTATCCAATTATCCATATGTTTTGGATGTGTCTGTTCCAGTCAACTAAATGAGTCATGCTCCTAAGAAATCACAAGAAAAAAAACATGCACATAAACAAGAGTTTTATAGTCAACAATAAGCCTGCTTTCATCATCCTTCTTGTCTCAGGGCAAGGTTCCAAATACATGTTGTTATATTTTCCGGGGTGGAGGGGAGAACATGGGCTTTTCTTGTAAGATGAATTTCTGAATCCAATACAGATGGACACTCAACTGAGCAGAACTCTCACCACCCTTTCCTCAGACTTACAGTCATCCTACATATTACCGGCAGGCTGAGGTGATAGAATTCTTGACAGTACCACTTCACAGGGTGGAAGGGGAGCGTGTGTCACCTTTTTCAATGCTTCTTGTGCCTCAAAAATGCCTCATATATAGTAAACTAACATATGAAGGGGGAAAGGAGGGCATTCAAATAGATACCCCTTTCCACCTCTTAACATCATTACACAATCTCCCACTTCATTCAGTCTACTGTTACTACTACTACTTCTACTACTACTTCTACTACTAGTAGTAGTACTAACTTCTACTAGTAGTACTAACAGTTGACTACATCTTTCTAACCAAGGCCTGGTCTACTCATGTGGCAGCATAAGCTGGAAATTAAGCAGCGAATGAACTATACAGGGGAACATTGAAAAACGTGGTGTCCCCACCTGCAATCTGAGGTGTTATAACTCCTCAGACTGCATGTAGGGACATCACGTTTTTCAGAGTTCTACTGTACTTAAACAAAAAACCCGCCCCACAAATTGAAAAGCAGCATAGCAATGAGGAAAAAAAAAAAAAAAGATCTTTGGCCACATTCTTTCTTGTTGCTATAGTTGAGTTTTTGTCCTATTTGCAAGAACTATTTTACATGGTGAAGCACGTGTTGTCCAGTCCACTCAACCACAATCTCATTCTGTGTATGTTGAAACCAGGCTATATGGTAGTACAGTTCTGAGTAGATTGGTAGGATCCAATGAGGGCTGTAAGGCAGTCCACTGGCAGATGGCCCAGATAGGATTCAGCTGCTAAACTGCCTACAAGAACTTTCTGAGAAGTCCTAGGGATGACTATTCATCTAAGCTCCTTGCCACCTCTTTTCTCAGTCATGGAGTGCATAACTGATTGACACTGCTGTGAATCCCTTTCATGTGTGAGGTCCAGGGCAACTACACTCACTGCCCCCCACATGCCCACAAAGAGTCTGGCCCCCAACTGTGGCTCCCAAAAAACAATTCCCATGTCTGCAATGACTGAAAAATGTTCTGATCATCGAAATAGTCACTGGAATGGAAGCTGCTGTATCTGTGAATTGCCCATGACCAAGGCAAGGCCTCCTGGTACCTATATAAAATGCTGACCCTCCCCTTACCTGGTGATGTACCTTCCTCCTCTACTGTTTCCAGGCTTCCTTATCCAATCCAGAGAATAGGAGGGGGGGTGTAGTAGTGAGTAGTTGGAGTTAGACGCCACCAGCCAATCAGCTGTTTGTGGCGACTGTTTCAGCTGACCTTATGGATGACCTGGCCTTGCTCATGACACAGATAAAGATAGCATCAAAAGAAGCTTGCTGGTGGAAGCTGGTGAAAGAAGCTGGTGGAAGTGAGCATTGAGGATCTCCTCATCTTTAAGAGACCTGGAACATTTGCCAACCCATCTTCATATCAGAAGTGAAACACACTCTGGGCACAATCCTAAGCAGGTCTATTCAGAAGTCCTATTGTGTTCAATGGGACTTACTTCCAGGAAAGTGAGGTTAGGATTGCAGTCTCACTCACCTAGGAACCTCTTTTTCTTAAGATTTATACCAGTAGTTCTCAAAATTTATACTGCCTCGACCCACCTTGTCCTCCAAGCTGGTTCATGACCCAATCCTTGCTGTCACACTGCAAAACATTGCTGGGAGCCACAAGAGGCCACTTCTGGGTCACACCAGGGCCGTGACCCACTCCATTCCAAATCACTGATGGGCAGGGAAACAGCCCTTCAGGTCTGAGTAGGGAAGGAAAGGAGATTTCCACTTGTAATCTACAGGTAGGTAGGTCATTCTGGATCCCAGAATGACTTGCAGAAGGCATTCTGAGAAACATTGGCAGCAGTTGGAGAAATATTGACTTGGAGCAGTTTTCTTAAACTGTGGGTCAGGACTGACTAGGTGGGTGATGAGTCAATTTTAGGTGGGTTCCCATTCATTTCAATGTGTATTTTATTTTTAAAGTATTAGATTTGATGCTACCATGGTAGATGACTGCATCTGGGGAAACATTACAGATCCGTACTTTGATCAGGCCACTACGTTAATGCTTTAACAATGATAGTCAATGGGGCATACTCCTGCGTAAGTGTGGATAGGATTGCAGCCTTTAGAATGTTTGGGGAATTTTTTTTTTAAGAGATCAGCAACTGCTTGGCAGGGTTAGGGGTTTTTTTAAATTTAAAAATTAAATTTTTACTTATTGTAAACTTTAAATTTACTTAATTTGATTTGTCATACAAGAGGGTCGCTGCTCCGTGTGACCACCAAGCAGTGAAACTTCAGTGCGCCGCCTGCGCTAGGACCCACAAACGTGCCTTACGGCACATTTGCAACAGTGTGTGCCGGCGGACTCAAGATTGGGCCCTAAGTCATTCTGGCCAAGTTGCACCAACACATTTTTTTCCCCACCGACATACTTAACAGAGTTGCACCTACCTGTAGTTTACAAGTGGAAATCTCCTTTGCTTCCCTACTCAAACCTGAAGGGCTGTTTCCCTGCCCATCAGTGATTTGTCAATTCCACAAGGTGTATCTGAAAAACAGTTCTTTAGATGTGACAGCCTCAAATAAAAGAAGAGTACATAGCATATCTCGTCTTTGTCAAGGGTCACTCCTTCACTCCAATGGAAATTTTCCATGGTAACTAAATGATGATCCCTCTTCGGAAACTTCAGTTCAACTCCTTGCCAGTAAGACTTCATTTCACTATCTGTGGAACAATAGCCATAAAAAGGGAATGCATGTCAGCTTCAAAGAGAGTGGTTTCTTCAAAGGAAACGCTTACATTTACTGTACTACTTATGCAACCCAACCCCATGCATGTTTACTCAGAAGCAAGTCCCACTAAGCTCAACAGGGCTTCTGCCAAAATGTGTGTAAACAGGACTGCAGCCTTAAAAATCACCATTGTTTGCTATTCAGGATCAATTCAGTATTCGAACAAATTGTGCTTCTGGTAATTATTTATTTTAATAGCATGTTATCACAAAAATCCTCAAATAGTTTGAGTTATGCAGCGTTTGTGGCCCTCCTGCCATTCATCATGTACACTAAACATGTAATAGAGCACATCATGACACCGCTGCACATTCAGAGGATGAATGTAATGGTGCCTACATATGTCCAGTGGTACACCTGTAGGGCTTCTTTCAAACTAATGCCAAACACACAGGGTGCATGGTTAGCAGGTGCACTGGCATTGGGGACATGGCCAGTAGGCACAATCCAGCTTCCGAAACAACAGACTCAAGTGGACGTGTGGAGCATGAATCTTTGCATGGCCCTGCCCAAGTTCAATATACCACATGTTGCAGCTTAATGGCTTGAGAGTGTACAGTTGGACACACTGGCATAGCTAATGGGGTGCAGGGGGTAGCAGTTGCACCGGGCATCAAGCTTTAGGGGGGCAACAAGCTGCGCTTGACACTAGTGACCAACATTGTGAAAATCTTGGTATGTATGAATAATACCATCATGTTATATATAATTGAAAAGGTAATTTTATATTGAATGCAATGAAACAAACTGCATTGAAATATCTGCATTATATCAAAAGTTATGGCCAGTTAACAAAAAATTAAAACAATTGCCTTATGGAACAAAAAGTGGATTTTCTTAACTCAAAACTGACCTATGAAACTGATTGTTCTGAGAGGCAATGACATGTCATTATGATACAGTATGAAACCAATAAGGTGTTAATATAACTCTCATTTCCATGAGATAATAATAAAATTACCCCTGGTAACTGGGTAAAAAGGCACTTTTTCAAGTAGTGCCCCTCTTGTATTTTGCAAGGAGAGATTAACCATCCCTCTTCACCCCTGCACAGTGTATCTGACCAATGAGGGGCATACTTTTTATTTATTTACTTAATGAAATTTGATTTTGTCTGTGGGTTGCTACAAATCTTTGACCCCAGGTAGCAGATAGATGCCTTAGCTATGCCACTGACTGAGGGAAGGCAGCAGAGCAAGTAGGTGGCGAGCTGCTGGGGGGAGGAGGTGAATTCCTCCCAAGTTTCAGTTTTTAAGAGCCTGGGCATGATGTCACTTCCTGTTGTGACATCACTTCTGGGGCAACATTTTGAGCTTGGCAATGGGCTACACAATCATTAGCTACGCCACTGGTTCCCACATGAGTTAGATTATCTCTCCCTTTTTAAATCTTAGAATATAGCACACTCTTCAGCTTGATCATTTCTGTGTCCAGAAACAAAATGCCTTATTCTTCTCCTTCTTTACTTCCTCTTTTACCACTTTGGATGTTGGCGGATGCCATATAAATACATTATTCTGAAGCAAAGTGCGATAAGCATGCTGGTAACACATGGAATGTAGAAGCCTTTTTAACCCCTCAAATTTAAGCTTGAAAATAGTATAGGAGGATGAATTTGTAAACAAACTATATTTGAATACACAAAAGCTGAAATCCTAGTATATATACTTACCTGAGATTTAGTTCAATTAATGGAGCTTAATTCTAAATAGACATGCATAGGATTGCAATGTAATTTAACTTGATTAAGGGCCCAGTCCTACCAACATTTCAGTGCTGATGCAGCCATGCTAACAGGTTGGGCACTACGTCCTACAGCAGTGTTTCTCAAACTGTGGGTCGGGACCCACTAGGTGGGTCGCGAACCAATTTCAGGTGGATTCCCATTCATTTCAATATTTTATTTTTAATATATTAGACTTGATGCTACCATGGTATGTGACTGCATTTGGGGAAATGTTACAGACCTGTAATTTTAACAAGTTACTCTATATTTTTTTAACAATGATAGTAAATGGGACTTACTCCTGGGTAACTATCAGTGAGATTGCAGCCTAGGATCAGTAAAAATTTTCCTGTCACTTCTGGTGATGACATCACTTCTGGTGGGTCCTGACAGATTCTCATTCTAAAAAGTGGGTCCTGGTGCTAAATGTGTGAGAACCAGTCCTACAGTGAGGGAGGCAGTCATGGAGGCCTCCTGTTTGTTTCCTTACCATGGGGCTGCACTGGTGCTGGAAAGTTGGATAGAATTGGGTCCTTAAATTCATAGGTTTAATATGGGTCCCAAATCTGTTTTAACCCATTTCTGCCCAGCCCACAGGTATACACATTTGATCCCTGTTGCATATATGCAACGTTGTGCAGAAGCCAATATTCTGGTGTACCTGGTATGCAAATTGTGTGCCGCAGGGAATCTGCTAAACCTAAAGCAAAGAGGGTTTTTTTTTAAATTGGTGGGCCGGGCAGAAATAGGTTACCAGTTTTGTTTTTTGTTTTGCTTTTTGACAAAAGCAAGGGGCAGAGCTCCCTTTAACAAATTGTCTCTGGTCCATTGGTTTGTGTCAATGAACTCATCCTGTGTGTGGCGTTTGATTCTAAGTCAAAAGCCACCATGTGTGGGCTACCCAAAAGGCAAGACAGCAGACCTTTTCTGTTTATACTGTCTCTTGTTGCATAAGTGCTTTTCCATCGCTCTCCAATCACCCCTGTGATGCTGCTGGCACTGTAACTACAAGAGAATTTTTTGTAATAATACTTCTGAAACAATGTGAACTCATACTTTTTTCCAATAATAAGAGAATCCAGTTTCAAACCACGAGCTCATTACTGCCAACAGTAGTGTTCTACAGTCCTTTACTGTCATTGCACAACATCTTGACACATAAAAGTTAATGTTGCATCCGGAAATGCAAGCCAAAAACAGGCCTGACTCAGATGGATTAAAGATGTTTTTTTTTTAATTATTCATAGGATCATGGTGAACTTGCATTACCCAGAACCCAGCTGCAGATCATATGTGTGGGGTTGTGTTTTTTTTACCACGCTGTCACTTAAGCTGGTATCCATTATGATCTTTCCATCGTTCTAGCCACCAATTTGTAGCCTTAAAATAAAGCGTAACACACACCAAGTTCTGTTTTCTCTAATAACTCAAATCTACTGACATCCACAGTTTATAGATCCAACCCTCAAAAAGCCAAAGTGTTGCACCAAGATTTTCTTCTGCATGGTGTATTTCATGGCTAAAATATAGTTATACTGCTGCCCCACAAGATAATCTTGGAGCCTTAATACCACTAAATTCACAGGTTTCCACTTGTTACATAATTCTAAGCAAGTCATACTCGAAAACCTATGATGATAGGCATACTTACTCAGAAGTAAACTCCTCTGAAATCATTGAGGCTTTCTTCCAAGGAAATGCAGGTACAACAAACAGTAGTACAAGATTCCTTCAAGCCCCAGAGTTTCTTTAGCTGACATTTTAACTAGTGGCCAGCATATTTTAATATCCCTACCACACACAGAGATTTCTTTTGGGCATTTCCCCACATGTAAATTGCAGGTGGTGTTCAAAGGAAGCTATCCAACATCATGTTCAAACTCAAGACCTGTTGCAGAATAGGAACTAACAGGGCAATCTGTACAATTCAGAAGTAAGTCTTGCTATGTTCAATGGGACTTGCTCCCAAATAAAAGTGCATAGGATTACATCCTATGCATTCTTTGGAGAAGTAGGTTTCTACCAATAGCATCTGAGATGACCACCTCTGTTGACCTCATAGGTGGGCTGACCCTGTACATAATCAGACAAGAACTTACTGTGGAAAAAATATCTTGTGGCCAATGCATTGTCATTATACCACGTAAATGAACCATCTCCCCAATTTTTTCTGGATCATATTTATATCAGTTAGAAGGCAACAATTAGTATCATCTCCACACCCACCCACACAACTAAGAAAGATCAATTATTTTGCATTTGGCTTATGTATCTTCTTCAGGCCTACATTATTTTTTGAAAAGAAAATAATAATTTAATAATGCCCTTAATAACCAATGCTGCCAGCACTGCTCATTCACATGCGCACGTATGTTCCTAGACATATCATAAGCCAAACCAAATTGGGCGAATTAGCAATACTGTGTGAGAGGTCAAATTCTGCAGTGTCTGACAGTTTTAGGGTCACTGACATGACTGAGTGGTGCAAACAACCTCAAAGTGCCACAAAATTAGGCTACCAGTAACCACGAGACTGGGTTTTTCATAAGGAGATAAAAATTTAAGAAATATGGATAGTAATTAACTGATAGTAATTTTGCCATCGGTTACAGAGCGTAACAGAGTTTTAAAATGGTTGCAAGTGAAAGAAATACTGCGCTTGTCAACTGGGAATTAACTGGAAAGAAAAGGAGAGAGTGACTGATAATACAACCCTAACCTGCGCAGGAACAGCCAGGCCACATAGTCTGCACTGTATCCTAAACAGGTTAAGATGAGGTCACCTCAAGGTGTAATGCCACCTCAAGCCTGGTGTAGTGCCAGGAGGGAGGTTAGGATACAATGTGCAGACGCTTCAGCCCCCCTCGTGGGCCCAATCCTCCCCCATTCCACCCTGCCGGCTAAAAAACACCCCCTCCACACCCCCTGCCATCCTCTGCCATCCCCTGAACTACCCATCCACCCACTTGCACCAGCCTGTGCGGGATGGGATCTGGTGTTGGCAGACAGGTGTACATTGTTGCGCTGGCACTCCCAGCTCACAAGTCATTGCAAAGGTGCCTTATAGCATGTTTGTACCACTCCTGAGCCAGTGCAGGGCCTGTACCAGTTCAATGACCAGTTTGGATTGCACTGTGAATGAGTCTGTGCTGAACTGGGTTTTCTTTCCAGTCAGTCAGTGGAAGGTGATTTAGCTTTGAATAGGCATGTGAGAATGGAGACTTGGGGTGGGGAACTGTTTTGAGGATCAAGGTGGGGGGGGGGAGATTACCAATCCTATTGTGCTGGGCAGGTTTTGAGTACAAAGTCTAAGCCTTGAAATCTGCAAGATTCCAGATTTCTGGGGAGAAAAATATGGCCAATAGGTGCTCCTTTGAGCGAGAAAGATAGCCGAGAGAGAAGGCAGCTACTAGAGCAAGCGGGTTCAGCCACAAAACCACAAGACAACATCACAAAGCAGAAAATGTGAAGGCTTTCAGCAGGGAAGAAAGCACCACCCAAGTGGAGGGGGGGGATCTCTAGGGGGAAGAGACCACCAAAATGCACAGCAGGATGGGCACCTTGGCAAATGGCAAGATGAAGAAAACACTCAGCAGCATGGAGACATCCCCAACAAAAGTGACAAAATTCTTCTTGGAGCAAAGGACGTTATAGGACATTGCACAAAGGAAACAAAAGCATTTCTGGGTGAACAAAAAGGTTTGGAGCTTCTATTTGGATATGCAGCATGGCTTCTTGGACTGAGTTTTGAGTTCCTGGAGTGCACAAAAGCTTGATTTCTCCCCAATCAAGAAGTTCCTGAGAGACAAAAGGCATGGCAGGGTGTGTGCTGCACCCAGGCTCCTGTTGGTTGGGTGGTGTTGATGACATAGAAATCTGAAAAGACTGTCTGTGGCCTGGCCCCTGGGCAACTTGAAACCTTAATTTAATATTCAGCAGGACCTGTGCATGAAACAATGTGTCAGGATAGAGCACCCAAATCTCTAAGACCCTGAAGGATAGGAGACACCCAGATGGCCAGCAGCACTACAGCCTTAATGGTCCTTAATTGGTGTGACCTCTCCTAAGAGTTCGGCATGATATGGCCCCCTTGCAGAGCAAAGTCCTGCCCAGCTCCCAGGAATGCCAGCCAGAAACCAAAATGGACTCAGGCTGCATTTGTGTTTGGAAAAAAAGAGGGTGCTTATAATACCAAAAGTACATCACAACTTGTCCGGCTAAACCATATGAAACCCCCAATTCTGCAGTCAAATTTAATTCTTCCCATAACTCTGACTGCATTGCTGGTTCAAGGGCATGGATCTGTATAGGTCAAGATGTTAAACAAATATGATATTCCTTACCATTTTCCAATATACTTGCATTTTTTTACATGTCCACCACATATGATAAAACGTCCCTTCTTCACATTTACACTTCCAACAATTTTTTGATATGTTCTGATTCATTTTTACCAGTTTTACTGGTGTCATGTACCATCTATAAAACATTTTATATACATTTTCTTTAAAATTTGTTGCTCTAGTAAATTTTATATTATATTTCCAAATCTGTTCCCACTGTTCTAATGTAATGTTATGGCCTATATTTTGCACCCATTTTATCATACATGCTTTTATTGTTTCTTCATGCATCTCAAAATCCAATAGGAACATATACATTCTTTTGAGATATTTTTCTTTTGTTTCTAATCAAGAGATTGTTGGATTTACGATACCGCTGAAACCAGTTATTTTTGCTTAATATTACCTTAGATATTATAGATAAAGAAAATTATGTGTATTTAGTTATTATGATATTAACTGCTACAAGGATTTTATATGCTAGATATTGGAAAGATATTAAAATTCCAACGAAAGATGAATTAATAGAGAAAATAATGAATGTGGCGGAAATGGATAGACTTACAGAGATTTTGGATTAACAGCGAAAACCAACACAGATAGAGCAATGGAGACCATTTTATGCTTGGTTGAAAATGAAGTTGTAGATGTATAAGATAGGGCATTTAGATGAATATACTGTATACATGATATATTATACAGGGTATGATATGACAGATACATGATATTAAGAGGCTAAACTAGAAGAGGAACAAGATTAGAAGATATGGATTGATTGATTAGATATATTGATATATGATTGCCTGCACCCTCCAACAGTGTGTTTTTGTGTTGCGTATTGAGTCTGTGTTTGTTAGGTGTTTGTTTATATTTGTTGTTTGTTTTTATTAAAAACAGATGTTAAGCAAATATGAAATAGATCTTTTCCAAATCAAAGCTGTCAAAGGAATGTAACACACACTTTGTGACAGATTATTTACTATGGTACTGTTAAGTTTTATTGCTGGTCCAAGAGGACTCAAAAAGTTTGTCCCAAGTTTGATAGCTGTGGTGTCAACACCATTCATGCCCAAGCAGCCTAATCTTATGCGTATTTACTCAGAATTAAATTTCACTTAGGTCAATGTACTTTCAGGTAAATGTGCTGCTGCAAAGGGATTGCAACCTCGAAGTCTGGGATTTGAATTATTAGTTGTGGAATTTTAAGAGAAGCACACTCAGCAACAAAAAGGGGGAAGGCGGGAAGAGTTCAGCTCAATTTCCCCATTTTGGGGAATGATTAGACCATCTTCCCTTACCCGATATGTGAATGTGACAGGCACGTGAGCCACACATGGGTGCCCCTGGCCACGGCAGCCAAGTACACTTTGACTACTTATGATTGTACAAGACATTACAGCAGGGCTTCCAACAGCAATTGTATCAGGGGGTACAAAGTTTCTTTTGGACCCCTTCCCAAAGAGGGAGGGGCTGAAACAGGCTGGGGGGGTGGCAGTGGAGGTGGGCAGCACTTCTATAGCAGCTGTAGTCTTGCAGCTGTGTCCCTGAGCTCCTCTACACTCCTTCATGGCAAGCAGATGCACAAGCCAAAGAGCTCCTGGAGCAGGCCAGCTTCCTCCCAGATGAGACACTGTTAAGGAATGTACACATTCCTGGGCCTGGTGCATATGGCTTCTGGCAGTAGTTACTGTCATGTGCCATGCGCATCCCATGTGAGCAGTGAGTCTGGGTGAGATTGGAAAATGTCAGATTCCAGGAAATTTCTGGGCCCCCTCCTTTGGCTCCTGGGCCCCCTTTCTGACCCTGGGCCTGGGTACAAATTACCTCCTTTACCTCCCTCTCCTAGCCCATGCATTACAACAGTTTGTTGTGTTTTACCTACACGGTTGTAAGCAGGTCTTAGATTTGGACCCGTTTCTATTGACATAGGGCCTAATCCTATCCAGTTTTCTAGTTGCAGTGCAGCCGTGCCAATGGGGCATGCACTGCATCCTATGGTGGGGAGGCAGTTACAGTCTCTTCAAGGTAAGAAAATGTTTATTCCCTTACCTCAGAGCTGCATTGCAGCTGCACCAGTGCAGAAAAGTTGCAGGATTGGTCCCATAGAGCCCTTGCCTAAGCATGTCTACTCAGAAGTAAGTTCTATTATAGTCAATGGGGCTTGCTCCCAAGAAAGTGTGGATAGGATTGTAGCTATACACTGGCAATTCCAACCCAAGAGAGAATCAACACATTTTAAGCTCCAGCTATAAAAAAGAGGAAGAAATAGGAGACGTCAAGAGCGAAGTGGATGTAAACCAAGACCAACCCAAACTGGCATCATGCAAGGAGAAACCTTGCAAGGAGAAGCCATGCAAGGAGAAGCCTCATGAGGGAAACAGGTGTCTTTATTCCAGCCAGAGGGTTTGGAAAAAGACAAACTGGTATATCTTGGTTCAGAAATCATCTGGCTACTTGTGGGTGTGAACCATTTCACGGGCAACAGCCTACTTGAGCCATTTTCAACCACTGCGCTGCAGCACACTGGTGCGCCACGAATGGTCCGTGGGTGTGCCATGGGAGTGTCATTTATTAGTAGGGCCATTGGAGGATGTGAGGCCCTGCCACTGACAGCGTGGTGCGCCTTGTACATTGCCAAAAAACCCCAGGTGACCATTTTTGCACCTCCTTAGGGCCCAATCCTATCCAATTTTCCAGTGCCGGTGCAGCTGTGCCAGTGGGGTGCACACTGCATCCTGTGGTGGGGAGACAGTCACAGAGCCACCCTCAAGGTATGGGAACATTTGTTCCCTTACCTTGGGGCTGCATTGCGGCTATACCGGTGCTGGAAAGTTGGATAGGATGGGGCCCTTAGTGCACCGTGAGATGGAAAAAGGTTGCAAATCACTGGGATGCAGGGAGGCGAGGAAAGCCTAGCTTGTAATTGTCCAAGTTGGCAGTGAGGGGCAAGCAGAGAGCAGCAGGGAGTTTGTTTATTTAAAAAACACAACAAAAAAGCCATCACTGGTGTGACGACAGCAGAAGAGAGAGAGAGAGAGAACTTGCAGGGTCCTGGGCGGGGGAGAGAGCAGAGCAGAGCAGGAGGGAAAGAGCCAGTGCGCAGCTGGTATAAAAGCAAGAGACACAGGCAGCTCCAGTCAGGCTGGACGAGGGGAGGGCCAGCCTCTTGCAAGCTCGCACACGCCAGGCAGCAGGAGGTCGGGCGTGCCTGCCTGCCGGACCCCCCCCCCCCCGAGGCTTTAGGAGCCCCGGGAGCAAATGCCCACCAGAGACTGAGCCACCCTCCCGCGGCTTCCAGAGCCGCCTTTGCAAGAAGATGAGCTGCTGCCGGGCTGCTTGAGGCGGCAGCAGCAGGAGCCGTGAGGGGGGCTGCAGAGGAGGCACTGGCAAGCCCAGGGAAGTCCCGGGAAACTCGAGGCGCGCGACCAGGCTGCAGCAGGGGGAGGCGGCACGAGCGCCCCGGGCAGGAGGCAGAGCCCGGCGCGCGCCGAAGAGGCAGGCGAGCGAGCGAGCGAGCCCCCGGGCTGGGGCGCCGCGTGTGGACGCCAGCAGGGGCGGGCGCCTCCCTCGCCCTCTCGGATGGTGCCTCCTTAGCCCAGCGCAGGCCGGGCAGCGGCGGCAGCAGCTCCTCCGTGCAGGCGGCTCTCTGCCGCCCTCCAGCGCCAGGGCTGCGGCGCGCCCAGAGCCCGCGGTGGTGGGGGAGGGCGAGGCCGGCGGCGGCGGCGGCTGCTTCTGCGGGCAGGCAGGAGGACCCCATGCGGGCGCCGCCGCGCTGCAGGAGCAGCCGCAGTCCCAGCAGCCCCCTGCCCCCGCCGCCTCGGAGCCCCTCTCCCGCCCCGAGGTGGCTCCCCCGTGGTGGCGGTGCGGCGGCTGCAGCAACAGCTCCTCCACAGCCAGCCCGCTTGATTCTGAGAGCGGCGCTGGAAGTCCGGCTCTTGCGGCAGTAGCAGGCGCGGCGGCGGCGGCGGCTCCTCCTCCTGCTGCTGCCGCTCAGTCGCCGCCGCCGCCGCGAAGCCCTAAAGCCGCCCGCTGCAAGAGGATGGTGCGCCTGGCGGCCGAGCTGCTGCTCCTGCTGGGTCTCCTCCTGCTGACTCTGCACATCACCGTGCTGCGGAGCAGCGAGCCCGACGCGGCGTCCGGCAACCACAGCCTCAGCCAGCGCCAGCAGGTGAGTGAGTGAGTGGGAGGGAGAGGAAGGGGGTTGGTTCGAAACACCCACAGCATCCTCGCCATCTTTTGGGGGGCTGGCCCTGGGCAAGGGGGGTCCCAGTCTGCCCCCCCACTCAGCTCCCTGGCATCCTCTTGTATTCTGCCACTCGCCGAACTCAGAGCCCAATCCTGTGCATGTCTACTCAGAAGTAAACCCCATAGTGGTCAATGGAGCTTTCTTCCATGAAAGTGTGGCTAGGATTGCAGCCATTGTCTCCCTGTGCATGAACTTGGACATGCACTGTACATGGGAAGATAAAGCTACTGCTTTCTGTGGAATCAAAGCCCAAGCCTATGCAGGTCTACTTAGAAGTAAGTCCCATTAGAATCAATGGGGCTTACTCCCAGGTAGGTGTGGATAGGATGGCCGCCTCAGATGCTTGACCCACCTAACCCAGAATTGTCTAGTCTGGCAGTGAGGCTGCCATCCTATCCACATTTACCTGGGAGTAAGCTCCATTGACTATAGTGGGACTTACTTACAAGTAGACATGCATAGAATTGGGCTCTAAGGGCCCAATCCTATCCACTTTCCTAGTGTCAGTGCAGCCATGCTAAAGGGGTGTGCATTACATCTTGTGGTGGGGCAGCAGTCACAGAGGCCTCCTCAAGGTATAGGAACATTGGTCCCTTATCTTGGGGTTGCACTGTGACTCAAGATTGGGCCCTAAGTCTCCCAAAGTTTCAGGTAGGAAGATACAGCGGATTCTGTATAACCCTGAAAGTGCAAAAAGAAATGCCTGTGAGCAAAGCCAATGTGTTTTCAGTTCGCTGCCACCATAAGGATGTCTAGCCTATGGAAAAGAACTGGATCACACTTGCTGTCCCTGCCCCCAACCTCCAAATGCATGAACCTTGCAAAGTGTGAGCAAAGGCTTTCTTGTGACCTGATCACAGAGAGTTTGTATGCATATATCTTCCTTAGGAGTAGGTTTTATTCTGATCATCCTGGAGGTCAGGAGTGGGGCAGAGGGTATAATCCTGCTTCCTACCTCCTGGACTTCATGGATTGTGTGAAAACGATTTCAGTCTTCAACTTGTATTGTATTTAAACAAACACCCACTCACCTTTGCCTGCTCCCCTCCAATCCTGTTGTAAGTACACATATCTTAATTGATTTTTGACCATAAGATATATCTCTCAGTGAATGGTAGGCTTTGCCCTGGGAGTGTAAAGATGGGCTGTTTGACTTCAAAAATGCACAAGCATTGTAGTAGGCAGTTTGTTTCCTTCCCCAAACTCTAGAAGTATTGCCTTCCCTCTTCTGAACTGGAAGCATTGTGAAAAGCTCTAAGTTAAAATAAGTGAAAGTGGGAAAGATTATTGCTTTAATTTGTTGTACCGTTTTTCTGATAAGCATTTATATAGCACATCTAGACTGTTCCAATTGTTTCACCGACATTACATCTTGTAATTCTTGCAGCACCCCTGTAAAGCAGGTAGGTCAGTATTATCTCCATAGTGCATGTGTGTGTGTGTGTGAGAGAGAGAGAGAGAGAGAGAAGCAAGGCATTCTGAGTTCACTTTGCAAGCTTTGGGCAAAGAAAAATCAGACCAGGAACTTCCCCATTCATTGTGCAGTGTTTTTGCAGATATGCTATAATAGTTCTATGTGCATGTTGAGTGTCTTCAGTGGTTCTTTATCTGTGCCTGCTTTCTCCTTTCACTTCTTAGTCTACTGCAGGCACAGGAACACTGTGTGCATGATTTGGCACTTTTCACTTTGGGTTCACTTGTATGCGATGTATCTGCCATGTGTAGCTGGAGCCCAAAATACATTGTATGCCAGTGCTTCAGCAGGCAATTTGCCACTCCTGTGAGCTGTCCATGTAGTTTACTGTCAATGATAAAATAGTAGCTGTGTTCTCAAATGAATGTGTTTGTACAACTTGAATGCAAGGAAGTCAAAGGATCCAGAGGCCAGTTTTCAGTCTCTGTTCTCCCATGCCTTTATGGCAGTGGTTCCCAAACCTTTTCAACTGGTGGCTCCCTTCAACTGTGCCTACTAGGCCAGGGATGAGCAAATTTTCAACTTTAGGAATCCTGGTCATTTAACAATTGTATAGAAGAGATGACAAGCTGCACCTGCACCTGTCACAGATGACAAGCTGCACCTGCTGAAATTCCCTCTTCAGTACAATTGTTAAAGGTCCAAGATCCCTAAAGTTGAAAGTTTGCCCACCTCTGTACTACTTCATTGACCACGACTCCCCATACATTGTATATGACAGTGAATTTTTTGTGAGTATTCTGTGGCTCCCCTGGCTGGTTTCCACAGCTCACAGTTTAGGAACCACTGCCTAATGACATTGAATAGTAAAATGTTCAACACAGGGGCAAGTATAGGTCCTTTAACAAGAGTCTGAAGAAGATCCACTCCTTGGAATTTAAACACTGGTTGTGTTCTTTTGGAGAGGAATGCTGGCAATGTTAGGTTGAAAAGGGGATTCACCTATCCTTTAGAAAGGATGTACAATGCAGGATTACCTGAGAACGCTAATAAAGAAGCTATCAGTTGTCCTGGTGCTAGAGCCTTAGAAATCTTGCATGGAGTGATTTGGGAAGAGAGAATGCCAGGCTAGATGAAGTGGAAGCTCTTTCTCTCCTACCACAGTTACTATAGTTACTGCTGTACACAGAGCAAACTACCCTCTGGTTGGGGCAACAACCACACTAGACTTGAGAACTTGCTTAGGCTCATTTTGTTTTGTAGCTAGTTATGCTACAACCAAGTCACTGCTACACAGTGCAAGTCTGAATTCTCATACGTTGGAGGAAGGCCCTCTATTCTTCCACAAATATGAGAATTCCTGAACATTTGGCAACACTCTCCTTTAGTTCATTGATTATGTTGCAGCTGTTCGGATAACAAAATGTGGCAGGAAGGGAATTGTCCACAGTCTAAAGCAGGGGTGGGCAACCTTTCAACTTTAGGTCTCCTGGACCTTTAACAATTGCATAGAGGTGGGAATTTCTGCAGGTGCAGCTTGTCAGATGACAAGCTGCATCTGCTGAAATTCCCTCCTCCACAATTGTTAAAGGTCCAGGAGACCTAAAGTTGAAAGGTTGCCCACCTCCCAGTCTAAAGGAAGTGGTTACTTACACTTCCGGTGAGTGGGAGTCACTTGTGAATGACAGGTGTTGCAAAGATACCATAGGGAAGAATCTCTGTTCTCATTATAATTTCTATGGCCATTTTTTTGACTGAGAAAAGTAGAAATTGTGCCCTCTTCTCTCAAGCTCACAAAGCTCAGTTCAGCTTGCAACAGTTTAAAAACATGTCCCAAAAAGCTTGTAGCTTCTTCAATGTGCATTTACAATTTTAAAATGCAGCTAGGTGAGTAATAAGGTATTGGGCAGCAATTAAGTTTAACTCTTTCCCCATCTAGGCCACATTTACCCTTCCTCCTCCACTAATAAATGCTGCCTTCATTTGTTTTTCATTCTGATAGGTGTGGCTGAGTTTGTGCAGACAGGCTGCAGGAAGTATACACTTCTGCTGTAAAGTTTTAGCCTTCAGAAAGGCCTTAAATACTGACATAACGTGCTTAGGGAATGACAGCTGCATCTTACGCTACAAAGAGACAACAGATGCAGTAATTGGTGGTAGAGATCTTTCTGCAGGCATGTGCCTTTACAGTACCATTGCCTTCTCTGGTAAGCATCAAGATGGGCATCTGGGATCACTTCATGTTCTAATTAACATGGTGGCTATTTCAAAAAATGGATTGCATGACGTTGTGAGCGCACCTGAAGGACAATGTGTTTTTGGCTCAAGACTTCAGCTTGCAGGACAGTCTTGGTTTTCTGAGTGATGGCTGAGAAAAAAACTGAGGAGGCACTTCCAGAGTTCAACCCTGATATGAGACGGAAATAGAGAGGAGGCCCAAAACATTGTTTGTCTAGGGAAAATAAGCCCTTCAGTCGTTCAGTATCTGTGGATCATGAACATGGGTGAGGCTCTGTGCCATAACTAAATATGTTCATTAGGACTAGTACCAGGTTGCTGGAGGCCCTGGGGCACAGCCCTGCACTGGGCCCCCACGTCCCCCAAGCTTACTGGAGGTAAGTGACAACAATTACTTCCACCTTCCCTAAGTGCCAGTGAGAGCATCACCTAGAGGCACTGTGAGGATACAGGAGCCTCTGGGGTGGATTCTCCTATTTGTAGAAGATGGGGTGCTGGGTGCAGCAGTGGCATGAAGATCTTGGCCAACTCGCACCACTTCTGCAGCTGGTACTGGGGAGAGGTTCAGGGGTTGGTCTGTACCCAGTCTGATTGATCCCTGATGCCACACCTGTTTGAAATGTATGCTCAGTGGTCACCTTCTGCTTCCCCCATGTACATTCATTATCCACAATGATGATTTAAGAGGTTATTGAGTTCACCATTCAACAAGTAACTCTGTAACAACATAATCTGAGTGATGATCCAGTTAGTTTCCTGGACCATAGGTAGTAAGAATTCTTGAGGTCTCAGGGACTCCACAAAACCTTCTAGGCAGCACACAGCATCCTTTGATATGCTAAGGTCCCAGCACCTTAATAGGATCCACCACTGGTATTTTCTCTGACACCCCCTTTGTGCCATTTTCCCTCACAGTGGCCCAGGCAACACCCTCTCAGGGGCATTGTAGGAAATCAGCATGTGGTCACCAGCCACCCAGTGCAGACAGGAGTGCTGATAACCAGCTGCTGCTAGGTAAGCCTGCCAGGACCAACCAGCATAAAAGGGAGCCCACAGAAGAGCCAAGTCATCACCCCCCCCCCAAAACCTGAAGCTGGCCACACCTATAGGCCACAGTTCTGTGCACAAGGATATTGAATTAGCTGAAAATCCTGGAAGCCTTCCCCCATCCATCCACCCACCTCTTTCTTATAGCATGGAAGAAATGCCTGATGTGTCTGTCCCTCTGGGTTTATGTTGCCAAATGTATTATTTCAAATACTGGTGTTGCTTTCATGCCTTGGGTCTTCCTGCACTTTAGATGAAGAATGGGACTAGGACTTTGTTTCAAAAAACACCAGTAAACAGCTGTGTGATCTTTGGAGTGATGGGATGCAAACAATAAGATGGCCATTCTTTACTGTGGAATGGGAGTCTCTGAAATGAACAGTTGTTCCTTTTTCCAGTAAGGGAAGCTTTCCTAAGAGACCTCTGGCAACCATATGGCAACACACTATAATTCTGACCATAGTTGTTGGAAAGATCTAAGCATTCTGTAGAGAGCCAGATCAGAACACATGTGAACATCCTTGTTCGCCTTGGACTTGACCTTAAGTAACCCATGTTCAGTGAAGTCATGCGTTAGTTTGATTGGATGGTTTACAACCAACAGGACATTTCTGCCTGCCCTCTGAGCTGGTCAGGTGGGCTCAGATACCCACTCAGTTGGTGCATGCCAATCCCAGCAGGTGGCCTGGCTAGTTTTTGATGGAGTCACATGTTGTTGTTGGCAACCTTCAGTCTCGAAAGACTATGGTATTGCGCTCTGAAAGGCGGTTCTGGAACAGCGTCTGGAACAGTGTGGCTGAAAAGGCCAGTTCGGGAGTGACAATCCCTTCCACACTGGGAGCAAGTGCAGTCTGTCCCTGGTCTGTCTCCCTGGCTATGGGCCTTCCTTCTTTGCCTCAGACTGTTGGCCAAGTGCCTCTTCAAACTGGGAAAGGCCATGTTGCACAGCCTGCCTCCAAGCGGGCCACTCAGAGGCCAGGGTTTCCCACTTGTTGAGGTCCACTCCTAAGGCCTTCAGATCCCTCTTGCAGATGTCCTTGTATCGCAGCTGTGGTCTACCTGTAGGGCGCTTTCCTTGCACGAGTTCTCCATAGAGGAGATCCTTTGGGATCCGGCCATCATCCATTCTCACGACATGACCGAGCCAACACAGGCGTCTCTGTTTCAGCAGTGCATACATGCTAGGGATTCCAGCACATTCCAGGACTGTGTTTGGAACTTTGTCCTGCCAGATGATGCCAAGAATGCATCAGAGGCAGCGCAGTTTCCTCTCCTATTGTGAGCGAAGAGTCCATGACTCGATGCAGTACAGAAGTGTACTCAGGACGCAAGCTCTGTAGACCTGGCTCTTGGTATGTTCCGTCAGCTTCTTGTTGGACCAGACTCTCTTTGTGAGTCTGGAAAATGTGGTAGCTGCTTTACCGATGCGTTTGTTTAGCTCGGTATCGAGAGAAAGAGTGTCGGAGATCGTTGAGCCAAGGTACACAAAGTCATGGACAACCTCCAGTTCATGTGAAGAGATTGTAATGCAGGGAGGTGAGTCCACATCCTGAACCATGACCTGTGTTTTCTTCAGGCTGATCATCAGTCCAAAATCTTGGCAGGCCTTGCTAAAACGATCCATGAGCTGCTGGAGATCTTTGGCAGAGTGGGTAGTGACAGCTGCATCGTCAGCAAAGAGGAAGTCACGCAGACATTTCAGCTGCGTCACATGATGTCACATGATGACACATGACACAAATTAATTGTCTAATTGTAAACTAATTGTCTGCTTGGCCATCAGGTCTTTCTGTAATGGTGCTGATTTCAAAGTGGCACTGTGAAACACCTGGAGGCTAGGAGAAGGGAGTGAGAGAAGGTCACTCATCACACCCCTTTCCCCTTGAAGGCCTTCTCATTACATGTTTGCTGTTGGAGATACCAGTACCATATTGGTGTTTCTCTGTAGTACTGATCTGGATTTCCCCATTTCTCTCTCTCTCACACACACACTGACCTATGGTTGCAATTTTGAAGAGGCAAAACAAGTAAAGCAGTGTTCTTACTGTATCTTGTAATTTGGCCCCTAAACGCATGGCTAGGAACAATATTTGGCTTAATATTCACTCCAAGTGTAAGAGTTGTCATAACTTTTTGATAGATACCTAGCAGCCAAATAAATCAGAAGACTGAAGGGACTGATAGAATAGGGGACTGTCCCCCTGGTTCTTACTGTGAAACGCACAATTATTGCACCCAGTTATGTGAACGCTGATGACTGTACAATAGTGCAGAACTATCTCCCCACACTTGAATCTATTTTTCACGTTTTTATACTGCCCTTCCTGTAAGGAGGTCAGGGTGATATACTTGGGTTCTCCCTCTTGTTCTCACAACAACCTGTGAGGTAGGTGAGGCTGAGCGATAGTGACTGGCCAATGGTCAGCTTCATGGATGAGTGGGATTTGAACCTGGATCTTCCATGTCTAAGCCCAATTCCTGACCAACTACATCATCCTAGCTCTCAAGAGAATGTAGACTTCCTTTGAGTGAAGGTTCAACTAAGTAAGAACTGAGTTCTAAGTGATAAGGATTTATCATTTGAAGCATTTCTTGTAGGCTTTCACTATGACATTTTGCATTAACATGGGTTCTCTTAAAAATATCTTCAAGACGCCTATCAATAACATTTTTAGGAATGATTCTGTCCCTGTATGAGCTCCTGGAGTATCTTAAAATGATATTCTGTATAATAAATCTGCAGAGGCTTTTTTACAAGGTGTTTGCTACCATTGGGATAACTGTATTTCCCCTTTTTGACAGGTTACTAATATAAAGAGGGAAACAGCTGGATAAATGAAAACTAGGTGAAAGTACTTCCCAAATGAGTTTTTATAAAACTCCTGCATAGTGGGGTGAGGGAGTATCTATCTAAAAAACAAAAACCAACAAGCAGGTTCTGGTTAATACCTTATTCACATGTGTATTTTACTTCTAATTTCAAGAAATCTCTACCATTTCCCTATAAAACTATATAAAATTGAGTTTCTATGTGTACACAATAACTCAGACCCTGGTTCAGTAGAACTTTTTCATCATCTTCTGCCATGTTTAGCAATGCAAACTTATAGGCTTTCTAGCTTAATTGATTTTGCAGCGATGGATTTGGGGAAGGCAGAATCTTGAAGACATTAAGGGCAAAAGAGTATATCGGATGTCACACTAAGCATTTAAACAGATGGAAATAAAGTTGCAAATAGCTTATTCTCTAGCTGAAGTTGTAATAACCTAACCTGGATGTACATTTCTAAACACAACTAAACTGATGCTTTCAGGTCTTTGAAAGCATTACTAGCTTCCGGACTTCTCTCATTTCCAAAAAGGATTCTGAACCCTTAAATCTACCCTGTAACCTATGGTGTAGATTAGAACAATGTAGTAATCTGGTCATCTGAAGAGCTCTCTCTTTAAAAAAAGATGCATAGAAAAGGAAGCTTATCTGTTGTTGCAAGCAAACAAAGAGTAGTAAATCAGATGGCTAATGGCTTTAGCTGATTTGTAAATGTCTGCCTCTGAAATGGCAGTTGTCCATTTGATTTACATACAATACTTCCATGTCTCTTGTAGGCTATCTGGGTGCAACTTTGCAAGGGGGCAGATCTTCAGAAATGTTGCAAGACTTCTTGTGTTCAGTTTGTTTTTGTGCTGGGTGTTTCTACCATAGATACTCATGTATAGTACATTAAATTTCTGCCACGTAATCAAGCTCAAACTATCATTTTGCCTTATCCCCGGGTCAATCAGAGGGCAGAGCCTTTCAACTCTGAACAGTTTCCTTTCTCAACTGAGCTGTTGCTTAGCTCAGGCTGGCACCTGGTTAGTTGATATACTTACTTTCCAGGGACATTCCAGCCAAAGTTAACCTTTTATTCTCCTTCCTTCTGCTGCAGCCTGGTTCTGCTTGGCAAATGCTTGCAAAGCAGGTTTGTTTTTTGAAACACCAGGATAGGACCCTCCTTCCCAAGCTACAATTTAGTGCACCATTACTTAAGAATAACACCCATAGAAAGCAGTGGGTCTACTTCTGAGTAAAAAGGGTTGCAAATATCTCAACTCTCTGCTGTGAATTGAATTGCACACCCTCAGTTATGTGTTATGGGTTGTATGTTGTATGTAGAGCTTCTGGCTTAACACATCAGACACCTTAAACGTGTCTTTGATTCATGGTTCTCCTCATGTCCACCGTAAAGGTGGATTTCATTCATGGCTCTCCTGCAGTGGTTCCTAACCTTTTTCATTTGCATATCCCTTGGCAGCCCATTTCCGTAAATTGTAGCCTTCATATTAGCAAAATGTTTGTAATTAATAATACAAGCCTTCATCTCCTCCATATGAAAGCCCAGACTTCATTTATTCATCACATACTTTCTCTTTTCATCTGTTTGAAGAACAGAAGACTCTGCCTTTGCACTGTTTTGCACCAGAGGTGAGCTGAGAGATTCTGGGTGATTGATCACTTTTCATATTATGTTTCAGCTTTTTTACTGTGATGGTTTTCAATCACTGGTTCATAGATGAATTGATGACCAAAAACTTGCTGTTGGTGGGGCTTTCACAGCCAACTAGCTACCTCCCTTCCTGCCTTGCTGGTCCTTGCAAGGCATTCTAGAGCACTGCCTGCCTTTTTATTTCATTCTTTTTCAATTACCCCTAAAGGTCCAGTTGAGTGTCCCTGGGAGTGCACGAATACCAGGTTGGGAACCACTGATTTACTGGTATGTAGTTTACAGTGCAGTTACTCTGATAGTGTTTACAAAAAGATGGTGAAGACCAGAATCTTAAAAAGAATAAAAATGTATCATATGATCTTTTACTATATTTTTAATAAATTAGAGGCTATAGTTCTTGGGTAACAATTAGTGGTAGGTTATTTTTCAGGATCTGGCCTCGGGTAAAATCAGACAAAACTATAGTCAGACACTCCCCTAAGTTTAACCCCCGACTTATCCGGGGGTCATAGAAAATTCCATGGTTGTTGGCTCAAAACCTGCCCTCAACTTATCTGTGGGGTCAACTTATAGGCGAGTGCCTGCGGTGAGTTTCTTTCGGCAGATCAGACTTCTCTCTAGTCAGTGGAGTGAGTAGTGGAGTGAGTGGAGTGAGCAGTGGAGTGAGTAGTTTTGGAGTCGGAGCAAGCCTTGCTTGTTCAATTTACAACAATCATGTATAAATGATACTATCAAAAGAAATTTCCCCCTGTGATAGCAGTTCACAGGGAAGTCTTGGAATCTTGATGTTTTAAGGCTCTTTTTTTTTTTTGGTAGCAAATCTCAAGCACTCTAAGGAAAGTTTTGTTATCAGTCTAACTACCTTTTCTGGACCTTTGACAATTCTCTCCAAATTAAACTCTGCCACCAGAATGTGCCAGGTATATGAGCTGCCCATCTTAAAGGGGGACCTTGATTGAGTGTTTCCAGAATCTAATATAGGTAACAGGGTATTGCTAGAGATAATGAAATGTAAAGCATAAAATGAAATTACCTTCTGGCAACCAAGAGTTTGAAAATTCAGTCTGTATGTACAATGGAGGATTGTACATACAGACTCGTAACGGCTCATGTTAGTTTGGGCTTAACAGCTGCATGAGGATTGGTATGCATAGAGCACAGCATCTGGCGTGCCAGTCCATGTGATCTGTTGTGATATATAATCCCTGTGGACTGGGCCTAAGAGCCTCGGGGTACAATCCTAATCAACTTTCCAGCACCGAGGTTAGGGAAATGCAGCTCTAAGGTAAGGGAACAAACCTTCCCTTACCTTGAGGAAAGTAATCCTGGCACCCCTGACTCAGCATTCATCCCTACACATGCTGACTAGAGTCTGTCTGGGTGTACTTGCTTACTGTTTTCACAGCATGAAAAACCTTATGGGACCAGCTTTCTGACCAGGTGAGCGGCAGGAAAGTTCCAGCCAGGAGGCAGGAAAGGATTAATGTTTGCAATGAATGGGGGGTGGGGGGTGGGACTGGGATCTCTTTTCTATCTCTGATAGGAAGGGACTGATTATCACTGGACAAAGGATGTGCATTCTGATACTTGCATTTGCTGAGGGAGGGCAGAAGGAGAAGCCAAGGGTGTTCTTGCCTTATAATTGACTTGAGAAGTCCAGGGAGGGGGAGGAGGCAGGGAAGGGAGTTCATAGTGATCACACTTTGCACCACATGACTGGTGGGGAGGGGGAACCCTCACTGAATGACCGGCTTCAGTGGAACTGCTTCTGAGTAGGGCTGCAAAAGATTGGGTCATCCTGGTAAGCTTCCCAGTTGCTGTGTATGATCCTCCTCCTTCTTGCCACTTCTCTCCTGGCTCTCTTGCAGTCTCTCTTGCAGCAGGGTGACCCTGCTGCCCTGTTTACAGATGGGTGGGGACATCAGGGGAGTGAGTAAAGAGAACTCTGACACACACATCCTGGTAGCAGCAGTGTTTTTTCCACTTTTTAAGGGGTGAGGACTAGAGTCTTAGAGTCACTAAAGGGTGACTTGGCGACTTGGAAAGTGCCCTCATTATGACTTTTTGTCAAGTCTAGTTGCAGGGGGGTGGTGACATTCCCATGGATGTACTACATGTTTGGTCTGGACCTCACATCCATATTCATTTCAGTAAAACTAAAACTTCAGTTTTAGTGTGAAACATGACTGTACACCTGCTGTACAGGTTACTATGGGCAGACAAACATAAAACTACTTCATGGAGTTTTTACATAATGTTTCTGATCAGTTTGAAGACATCCATTCTTGTTGGACTGAATCCCAACCCCTGCAGAAATGAATTTTGACCTAGTTTGAGGGCCACTGGAAACCCTTGTAATCACTTGTCCTCTATTGCTTTCAGCACTCACAGCTGCCACCTGGTTGTCTCAACCTCAACAGGAGGGCTGAGTGCAGAGGAGAGGGGATTGAGAACAGCTGCCTTAGTTTCCCTCCAACCAGAAGTGTCAGGCTGCAGCCTATTTGCTCTAACTCTATGGACTCAGCACAACACGTTTTTTGTTAATCGCGCCGAGTCACGGAATGGAACTAACACGGATAAATAGGCTCCACCTGTATATCATTTCATGATGAAGTAAATTATTTCTATTATTCAGTTATGATGACATATAAGCTAAGAGCCCGAGTCTATTTTGAAGGTCCCCAGGCTTTGCCTTTCACCATGTAATATGATAAATTCAATTGTTTTGGCATTCAATATCCTATGTTTTCATAAACCAGTCACACAAACTCAGTAGTTTCAAGTCTCTTGATACTTAGCTAGGGGTATTCTTGTTGCCAAAAATAACTTCTTGCTACATTTTTTGGTGAACCGACTTCTTCCAGATAAACTAATTAGGTCACTGACACATCATAAGCAAATTCATAACTTACCATCTTTTCAACTTTCCCTGAAACTTTCTTCCAAAGTTGCCTACCTTTATCACGTTGCCACCGTACATGCTTAAACTCTGCATTATGTTGATGATACCTCTAATAAATGAGCAGGGTCAGCCTTAGGGCAATGTGGATAATGTTGTTGCATGGGGCCCCACTCTCTGGGGGGACCCTGTGCTGGGGCAATGGGCGGATTTCCCCCTGCTGCAGCCAGCATCTGGAGTGTGCAAAGTGTGGTTTGCTTGCCTTTCCCTGGGACCGTTTGGCGTGAAATGAGCCTCCCAGAAGCAGTTGGTGGTGACATTATATCACTGCCAACTATTTCTGGGTGCCATGCTTTACATACAGCACCACAAGTGTCTGGCTCACTGCAGCTGCAGTTGCCACGGCTGCCTGGTGAGTGGGGTGCCCGACACAGGCACCCCGCATTGGGTCCTGCCAGTTTTCAGGCTGGTCCTATCAATGAGCCTACGGAAGTTGGCCTTCAAAAACTGAAAGAATCTCTGCTGGCTGAACGAGGAATTGGCTATGCATTCTGTTGGTGAAATCTTCAGTAACCCCAGAAGCCACTCTGTTCTTATTGGATTAGCCAAACTGATGGTTTTCAAACTGTTTTGGGAAACTTGTGGTTCCTTGGAAGCTCACCAGTAGTTTTTCATTGAAAAGATCCTTAATGGCAGACAGGCTCTCCTAAAATACAGCTTCCCTACTACTGCCAGTCTTTTTTTATATGTTGCTGAAGAGCTCGCTGTCTAGTCGCTTGGGGACAATGATGAGGTCCAACTGCCTGTAAATTCTGTGTTCACTATTTGAGGCTCCCTGTAAACCAACTGTGCATCTTAATTAGAATATGCCCTAGAATCTTCTGTAATGTGCAAGAGTTCTGCTGAGACCCACAAGAATTCCTTGGCAGACTGGCTAATGATATGGAAAGGGTCCCCTGAAGGTAATAAGTCTTAAAACCACTGGTCTAAGTCATGTCACAAAAGTGTTCTTACACAGGAAAGAGTAGACTGCTTTTTTTGGAATGAGGGCACCATGATCTGCCAAACAATGCAAGACTGTCATGATTAAGCTTGAAAACTTCTCTAGAGCAAACATGTCCAATGATACATTTCTTTGAGAACGTCTTGGACTAAGAAGTAAAAAAACGACAGCCTGACTTCAATTTCAGGTCTAAACATGTCAAAGGGGGGCAGATGACTAATAACGCTTCTTGGAAGTTTCTAGAACTCTACTGGCAGTTGTGTACACTGATGGGTAATTTTTCATTTATGCATAACTACATGCAGATTATCTCCTGGTAACATTTAAAATTGTTTTGTGGGCTTTGGAATTTTGTAAAATAGGGTATAAGTACATTATATTATAAAACAAAACAAAGAACTTTTGTTTGTTAAACCATTCACAGGAGCCTCTTCCTCATCTTCTTTTTCTGTGTGTATCCAGCTGCTATTTCACGAAGGCTGAGGTTGCATCAATACTCTTTTTGACCCCGTCTAAAGAAGGAACCCCTTGCAACCTGGATTAAGGCTGAGGTCTTTATATACACATACCTGGGAGTAGCTATGCTGAATTTAAACCATTTCTGCCCAACCAAGTGTGTACACCTGTGGACCAGGCAAAAATGGGTTAATGGGACTTAGAGCACAATTTTGTGTGTGTGCTTACTTAAAAGTAAAGTTGGGTTTTTATTCCTACAAGAACAGCTGCAGCAAGCTGGATAGGAATGCTGTTAAGTTGCATCTGCTCCCTTGTACTTGGCTCTCCCAAGAACAAAGCCACAAGAGTGACTCCTCGTTTTTTATTGTTAATTACCATTGTTGAACACCATGTTGGTGTCTGTAGTGAACTGTGGGGCCCATCAATGCCTCGTGTGATCCAAATTGACTGTGGTGAGTCCTGTAAGCAATTCCTACGTAGATGTGCTGTCAGAGGACAATGGATTTCTCATTCATCCCAGAAATGGAATCCGTTCCTTAAAAGCAAACATTTCTATTCTACTGTCATGACTGAGCAGAAGCTATGCCTGTACCATTCCTGTAGTGCATTCGCATGGAAACACATTAATGAATAGCTGTTATTGAAGAAATCAAAACACCTAAGGGAATTGGCCCAAAGTGTTTTGCACTTCTGGCAGTTGCAATTCTGCCTTTTTGTATCATTTGCCAAGAGGCAAATACTGGGAAATTTCTGATATCCCTGGTGGCATGTTTTTTTTTTTTCCTTTTGTGAAGCTACAACAATTTTGTGTTTGCTGCTGAATTACCAGATCAGCTGGTACCAGGCTAATGACATCTGCATGTATTTACAAAATTTGCCTTTGGTCAAAATATATAGATAGTTCTTGTACTGGAGACATTTAACAAACTCTTTGGGATATAAAAGCCAAAGTCCCATGTGTCCCCAGTCCCCCCAGAATCTTCTGTGTTGACAATACCGTTTGATGTTTGCTGTTTGTGTCAGTACTAAGCAGTGAGAAAGCCATCTGAATACTGCTGAAGTGGACGCCTGTTTCAAAGAGATCCATTTCTAATCTCTATCCTATCTCCCTAGAATATCTTCTGTTTGTGTTCCCCTGTCTTATTAGCCAACATTCCAAAAGAGTTTTACTTGGTGTTTTAATTCTGTTTGGTCCAGCACAGAAGTGAGTTGTATTGACTTTCTGTTGCAAGTACTGTATTGCCTATGACTCGGGAGTAGAACAGTCTGTATATATTGTACAGGTGCCCATAAAGAGTTCCCTCTATCAAAGCTTCCACAGTTACCACAAGTCAGTAGTCTTCAATCTTTGCAGGGCTGGATCCACTTTTAAGTGCAACTGCAACATGGGACCCACTGTGCTGCCCATTCATATATAGTTTTACTTGAAAGTAAGTGCCATGACATTCAGGGAGACTTCATTCTATAGTAAAATGCATGCAATTTTGGGTTTGTTTCCCCTTTTGTCCATCTTCTCTAGGAAAACAAAGTCCTAGACAAAATAAAAGGTGGTGGTGCCACTGGTTTGACCCACCTTATGTCATGACTTGACCCCGGGGTTGAAGACTGGTGCTCTCCAAAGGCAGCCCACATATCACTTCAAACTAGGAAGGCACCTGCCTTTTCTTTGGTATTGCCATTGCTCTTGTACATTGTGATACTTCACACCCACAATATAAACAAAATATGCCCACCACATGGTTAAAAACAATCATACAGTGTGGCACCCACATGGGTGGTTAGGTGCATGTGTGATGTAAGGAAATGGAACAGAGGTGCAAATGTAATGTTCCCCAGATTGGCAGATCAGAGGCTGGAACAGGGCCATCTGTCAGCTTAAAGAATGGTGCCACAGAAAGTGGCATATGCCTTATGTTCCAAAGTCAAGCAGTTGACACTGAGGCACTAATAAATATTGGAGTTGCCAGCTGTTGCTAGTTTCTGTGAGTTTTTTTTAAATGGAAGGTTCAAGAGGTTAGATTGCTCAGTTGATGATGTAGCACCGTTCATTCAAATTCAGCGTATTTCTAATAAGCAGATGGTTGTCTTGTAAGATGTGCTTGCAGCTGCTCACAGGGGTGAGCTGCAGTCCAAGCCTTATTTATTTTTGCAAGGTGATAACCATTCAGAGTTATTGGTGGTTCATCTAAACATGCTCTTAACCCCCCCTTCTGTACTCCAAACGTTTCCTCTAAGACCATTTTCATAGGTGGGGAAAACTAAAGCTGTTTCAGTTGACTCTCTCGGTCCTCATGATCGAGGTTGCCAATTTGACAACTATGCTCAGTAGTGGTTTGAAACTCGTAGATGTATACATGGTGGGGAAACAGTGGAGTAAACTAATGGTGTGTTTTACACACATGCACACACTCGCAGTTTGTTTTGATAGGTGGCAGTGAGAGATTCAGTCTCAAATACCAAATAGGGATGGCAGGAGGGGAACGAAGGCAGGGACTACCCATCTGTCAATTCTCTTCAGCTACAGCTTGCTAAAATGGTCACTAACTGCCTTCAACTACAACAGTAGCTTGACAGAAGATATGTAAAGATAAGAGATGCTGGGCTGCAAAGAAGCTGAATTCATAGCACCAGGGGTGGCCCATGCCTCCCCACTGACTGAATCACTCCCACAATTTTGCCACCCTTGTGGATGTGCCTGTTCCCCACCTCCCTGGTGGAGGAGAAGGAGCATAGGGGTGAGTGCCCTCCCACAGTGGATAGGGAAGAAGAGGGAGGCACTCTGCCCTCTTTCCCCAAGCTTGACATGCAGTCTCCCTTCTCTGCATCACTTCTGTTTTGGATCACACTGAGATTCATGCTGGGAATCCAGCATGAAGGGGCATGGAGGAGGGAGGCTGCATGTCAAGCTCTGGGAAAGGGAGAGGGCAGGCTCCAGATTGCCTTCCCTGCCTGCTTGGTTGTGATGGAGAGATAATCTGGAGCAACAGCAGCTTTCTTCTTTTCTCTTCATCTTTCTTCCTGTAGCACTTGGAGGGAGAAGAAGGCTGCCGCAATCCTTTTCCAAAGAACTTTCAGCAGTCTGGTTTAGAGGTTTAGAGCAGTTGACTGGAGAGGCAGCAGGTAAACTGGAGGCCTGTCCATCGCTGCGGACCACCACATGAGTATTTCAAGTTGCTTCAGGGACAGGCTGGCCTTGCAGAGCAGTCATTTCAAGTGGCTGGATGTGGTGCTGGCTTGAAGCTGCATCTCACTTGCTTCCTGCCACTGATTGTCTTGCATTTTTAGAATGTGGTGTTAGACATAAACTCTCTTTGCCCTGCCCTGTTCTGTGGGGAGCAGGATAGTAAAGCTTAAATGAATGCCCCATCTATGAATTATAGAGAGCCAAGATAGTCCTGTCAATAATGTTAGCCTTAGATTTGAAAGTATTGTTCTTTAAAGTAGTCTGAGTGATCTAACACTGTTGGAGGAACTTACTAAAACTTTTTCATTTTGATTGTGTTTAAGAAGTACTGAATAATGCTGAATAATTTAAGCAAAGAGTATCTCTTATAGCCTTCAGAAGTCTTTTGTTTGTTCTTCAACCATGGCAAGACTGCAGTTATTTTTATGGAATGACTTTGTTTTAGGACATGTTGCTTCTAGAAATCTTCATTTTGTGGAGTAACGCCAAGCACATAGCCAGACCCTCAGGCACGCCCTACTTGGGAGATGAAGGAAGGAAGGAATGAGGCTTTGCCCCACCCTGGCTTTTACGTTTGATCTGCGTGCCTTAAACCAGAAGGTTGCTTAATCCTCTTTGCTCGTTAAGACCAGTGGACACTCTAAAGTGTGGTGGAAGTGGTTTGAACGCACATTTGGTGCTCCGAAAATAAATGCATTCAAATGTAGCGGAGTGTGTGTTCAAGCCACTTCCACCACACTTGATAATGTTTGCCTGTTAGTCTTCACCCTTGGAACATTTTGTCTGTCATCACCCTCTGTGGTGGTGATGACGATGGATGGGGGAGGGCAATGGAATGTGCTTCCTCTATTTCTTGGCTTTCTTGCTTCTGTGTGCGCCTCTTTCATGGACCTTGAAACATGCTCTCGCCCCATTTTTAACATACCTATAGCATCTGCAAATGTTAAAATAGCTCTGTAACGAGGATGGATTAAATTTCTCACAGTGAATGAAGATGTAGGTTCTGGCAATATTATGTGTAACTGATCTTAAGCTGTATTTGCACCTGTAGTCTTCAAAACATTTACTGTTCAAATTGAAAACTAAATAGATTAAAGGGGCTGCAGAGAAAGCATTTTCTTTTTCTTCACAGCATTCTTCACAATCATTTCTTGCATGATTCCGCATTTTAAATAATAGCACATCATCCAAAAATTATATAAGTTCTGATTTAAACATCTAAACATATTAACGTAGAGGAGGGGAACGTCCTTTTTGCACTCAGTAGCTTCTTGGTCATGTATCTATAGGAGGGAAAATCCAGATATGTATATTGCCGTTTACTGTGTTCTTGGTGTTTGGAGAATTCAGTCATTGTGGTGTGCGTGTTTAAATATTCAGACCATAAAATGTGTAAGTGCATAGTCCAGCTAAAATATAATTCGGCCCCATCAGTTAAATAATGATGTATCACCAAAGGGCTTTGAACTATGGTGAGAATGTACCAAGCATGTTAAAAACTGGTAACCACAGTGATATTTTTGTAAGGAATGTTCACCTCATGGGGATTCTTTAAAGGTGCTTCACGTTGTTGGTTTGTAAAAAAGGAAAGTTATAGCTCTCCTTTATTGTACATGATGTCCTATAAAGAAGATCTATGTCTGCGATACCTCTTTGAAAGGGGACCATGATGCTGTCTGTTTAAAGAGAATGCAGTGAAGCAGTAAATTTAGGGGGCCATCTCTTTTCATATTGACTGTATCTGAGCCAGCAGTTGGTCTTTGATGTTGTAACAATGGAGCATAGGCTGAGAGGAGTATTAGGTCTTGAACAATGCAGAAATCAGACTACATTCATTCGTTTTAAAGAGAGGGACTTCTAATGTGTGGCTTGAGCTGTGAGCTTTCTTGCTGGCAGGAGGGCACTGTGTAGTGTCTGTACTTATAGTCTTTGTAGGTAGGCTTTTAGCTTAGAGTCTGTGTAAACATTTTAATTACAAACCAGGTGCTCTGAAAACCTGGACTGTCTGCTTCATGGTTTACCAATCTAATAAATGCTTCAGAGCTTCCTCCCCCCCCCCCCACCCTGTGGGCTTCTTCAAGCCCACTAGCCTAGGCTACATAGTGTAGTTAGTAATACTAAGCAGCTAGGCAGTTATGTGCTGAATGCATGTGAGTTCCACAGCCAGTTTTAGAACTTAGATTTTTTTCTAAAGGAAACTACAAATCTTTTTCTCAGAAATTATTTTTGAGTATTCTTAGTCTTACCTTTCTGCTTCAGATGGAAGTCACCCAAGGTGGTCTGTATCAGCAGTTTAAAAGAATAATTAAAATCTGGCACAAGGAAGTAGGTTAAAAAAATAGTTCATGATTATAGCATGCCATCTGGGAGGGAGCCAGACAGATCTCCTGGCAGGGAGTTCTACAGCCTGGCAACAGAGAAGGCCCTTTCAGATGTCCTCATCTACTGAACCTTGGATGGTGACAGTACATGCAGTAGGGTCCCCTTTGCTGATTGATGTGGATGGGTAGGTTCTTGTAGGAGGAAATGGCCTTCTCAGCATCCTGGCTCTAAGCTTTAAGGGTCCTTACTTCGAATGGAGTCTCAAAATGGACTGGAAGCCAGTGTTAACTGGTATAAAGACTGGCTGGCTCCAGTCAAAGCATTCACTGCAGCATTTCAAACGAACTGAAGTTTCCAGACAACTCAGAAGGAGTTCCATGTAAAGTGTGTGTTCCAGTAATTTCTTCTTTGTAACGGAGGCATGTGTGACCATGGCCAGGTCTGCCGTCACCAGAAATGGATACTGCTAATGCTCCAGCCCAAGCTGGGCCAAAGCAGTTCTGGCCCACTGGGAACTCAGGAGCAGTGCTGGGTCTAGAAGCCTTCTTCCCCAAAACTGCAAGCCTGATTCTTCAGAGAGTCCAGCCACATCCAACACAGACTTTAGAGATGCCCAAAGCATTCCTGTTTCTCACACTCTGACTTGTGTGTGTAGTTCAAAGCTTAATCAAAAGGCCAAGTCACACTTTACTGCACGTTTTTCTTGTTATGTATACATGCTGGGTATTTGAGGCAGCCAATACCTAAGAACCCAATCCTATGCATGTTTATTCAGGATTAAGTACCATTATAGCCAATGGGGATTACTCCCAGGTAAGTGTGGGATAGGATTGGAGCCTAAGGGCCCAATCCTATCCAACTTTCCAGCACCGGTGCAGCCGAAATGCAGCCCTGAGGTAAGGGAACAAATGTTCCCATATATTGAGGAGGCTCTGTGACTGTCTCCCCACCACAGGATGCAGTGCACACCCCATTGGCATAGCTGCACCAGCCCTTGAAAATTGGATAGGATTGGGCCCTAAATGGGCCCAATAGAACATGGTTTCGTGACCATATGGATGACCCATCACAGCCAAGTGTACTAGGTCTCAGAGAAGTGGTTCAGATTATAATTCTGCTTGAATTTGGGTGGCCGTGGGCATATTGCTGTCCTCCAGCCTTGGTTTCTTTACAAGTAAAATGAAAATAGTGGCCCAGTGAGGGTAAATGTTATGGTTGTAAAACTGACTTAGGAATTGCTACAGTGAAGTGACTCAAGCTGCCATTCCATGCACACTTACTTGAAAGTAAGTCTCATTGGACTCTGTGGCATTTCTTCTGAGTAAATCTTCTTAGTATTGCCCTGCATAAGTAAAAACCGTGACACAGGAAACCCCAGTTCAGATCTCACCACTATCATAAACCCAGGGATGGTACAAATGATTCTGATGCTTCCTCTGACCCACTACTACTGATACACTACCACGCTCCAAAAGGTGACAAAGCCCCTTAGCTTCTTCCATTGCACAGTTCTTTTCCCAACTAGAAAGTGTTGAAATTCCTGTTTTATTTAAAGGCACTGCACAAAGGAGGAAGGTCCCTTTAAATAAACCAGGAAGTTCTTCCTGGTTTGGGAAAAGAATTGCATCCTGAAGGAAGGTGAGGAAGCAGATCAATGCTGTTCTATCCATGGCAAGCTGGAGGGAGGCAGCAATGGCAGACTCCCCAGATCTACTGCTCCACCCTGTCTGATGCAAGCTGCATTGTTCACTTTATCGCTGGACCAGCCCTGCTGAACCTATCTGGAAACCTCAGGGAAGCTATTCTTCTTATCTTCATCCCCTCTCGGCAGTGTGTATAGGATGATGAAAAGATTTTAGTAAGATAAAGTACATGAACAGCCAAAAGATTCGCGTGTTTATGATACAGTGTTATGGAGTAATAAACATATCAGTTTAGGTTTTGGTACTGCAGGTTATCAGGAGCTGTTGCTGTTTTATCTTTTCAGTGTTATCTTTTTTTCTCTGATGTGAGTTTATATTTACCCATTTTTTCCCTATAAATGGGGGGAAGTAGTCCATTATTGTGTGAATACATAACATATTATTTTTAATAGTATGATTGGGATTCTGGATGTTAGTGAAAAGATTGGGGAGGGATATCTTGCCAGAAATTAGGATCAATGCCATAATTTTTGTTTTAAAGGGCAGCAACAATAGAATATAGATTACTTCAGTATTCCATCAGCAAGGTGGGCCTAGTATCTGAAGGGCTTGCCTATTGCTGCTGCTTCAATTAGGTGTTGTACTCAAACTGATTCCAAAGTTGGAGATGAGCATTCTTAAGTGTCCGCCAAAGCCCACGCTCCTCTAGGGTGGCATTGCTGAGAGCCCCTTGGCTCTGCTGCACCTCCTTCTCAGTGTTGTTGCTTGTCTGGTCACTTGCCCTCTGGCTTAGAGAGGATGAGCAAGAGAACAGCAATTACTGCCATCTGCTGGCTTCCCAGCTCTCTTTCTGACACGAAACAAGCAACAGTGGCGGTAAGGAAGGCTGAAGGCCCATTGAAAGAGGAGGGGCTACACTGAGGATATTTTGCTCACAAGTCATTGTCGTCCCCAGACTTGGAGATGGCACTAATACACCTACACAATATCTCTTATTAACCTTGCAAGATGCGCAGGAGCAAAGACCAAAAAAATGCAGGTAAGCAAGATGCTCACCCTTGGTAACTTTACAGGTGAGCACTGTGAAACGTACCTATGAATAATAACACCTACCTATATTGCACTGTGCATTGATCCCTGACTCAAAGTACAGCAGAGAAAGGGTCTCTCAATTTATAACTGAAATGGGACTTAAATCTAGTCTTCATGCTAAGTGTGTCTAAGGTTATTATAACTTTAATAACATCTGAGCATTCTGAAGATTCTAAGGCTGCAATGGTATGAAATTATGTTCGGTTGGTTTACTTCCTCAGTACGTGTAAATAAATGCTCCTGTCTCACTGTCACCTGAGATCACTCCCTTTCCTGACTTGGCTGAAGTTACAGCTTCCTTTAGAGATTTTTCCACTTGGTTTTTTTGGACCTACACAAGTAAGGGAAGGACACAAGCAATGTTTGGATGCACCTTCTGCAGCTTCCATGGCACTGAGAGAGGAGCATCCCATAGCCTCCTCTCCCACCCTTTGCAAACAAGTTTCCTCAGAGGTTTCTGTGTCATTGCAGGGGTCTCTAAGGAAGCCCGCATGTGAATGGAGAAGGCAGGAGCAATTTGCTTGACTGAGTGCTTCACACTGCTGCTGCATACTACATTTTGGGGGCTTTGGGGACTGACCAGTTGAGCCCCAGGGGCTTTCAACCAGTAGTTGATCCCTGACCCCAGCTTTGATCATCAGCACCAGGCTGAAGCTTTATTAGTTTGTTGGTTCTTTTAAAATCCAAGTCAAGCTCACATGCAAGGAAGGGAAAGGAGGAGGATCCTTCTCTTTTGCCACTCCTTGGCCATCCTGATTGTGCATAGAACTGGGTGGTTTGTTTATCCCTCCTTGACATATTGTAATCGGTGTTAAGTGAACTTGAGTGTGTGCTCTTAAAGGGAGTGTCCAGTATTATCTATCTAGTCACTTGCTACAAGTCTAGTCTGCGCATGGAGCAGAATAAAGTGGACTGTACCACTCCAGACTGCAAGGGGGAGAACCAAAGCTTTGAATGCTCCCATATATTGAAAAACAAAAGTCTGGTTGGTCAACTGAACCAGAGGATCAGAGGCTGGCCGCAGGCCCGATAGAGGCTCTCCGCGGTCCACATCTGGCCCCCGGGCTGGGGTTTGGAGACCCCTGCTCTAGTGGAACATTTGAAACTGTTTCTCCTTCATGTGTTGCTCAGTCATGTTCTTCCAGCACAAAGTATGGAAGATGTGCCAGCAAGCTGTTAGCTTTGGTGGCATCCCCATGGCGAACCCAATATGTTCACCAGTTCTCAGACTTGCTCAGTGAATGTCACCTGAGGAGGCATCAGACTGTTGCTGCAAGGTCAGATCTTAGTTATAAGTGCTAGAAATTTGCTTTTTAAAGGAGAGAAAAGAATCCCAAGAAATTGAATTTTGCACGTACTGCAGGGGTTTTCTGTCCTTCCACTGGATTGTGGCAGAGACACAGCCCTTTTTCTGCAATTCTACACCTGAATCAAACCTATTAAAGATCATATGACTCAAAACATATTCAAGATAAATGGAGAAAGGACACCACAGTTGCTGTTTCCCTATCACCTTGTGTAAATGGGGGGGGGGGGCTATTGATCTTCTACTTAAACAGATTGCCTGCCCCAGGATCATTCTGCTTTTTCAAATCGAGCACTCGTCTGCTGCTTGCTTCCCTGTTATTTAACATCTGATTGTGTGGTGGAATCCTTGTGTTGCTTGTGAGCCATATGGACCAAATGCTTTCAAGATACTAAGGAAAACACTATTTGACAGGTGATGGCTCCAGAAAATAAATTAGCAAGACACTGGTGAACAATTGGAATGGGGTGAGAGAAAGACATAGAGAACAGCTGCCTACCAGAAACTATAAACCATATTGGGAAACATTTGCAAAAAGCCACACTGTTTTAAAATTAGACTGTTTCAAGCAAGACTTGAAAATCTAGCTGAACTTGACCTAAAAAGGGATTTACTATATCTAGATATGGCATTACTTTCTGTACATTTAATTCTGTAAATTAGAATTTCTAATTCTAGAAATTAGACAGATTTCTTGTCTAATTTCTTCAGACAAGTTTCTGTTGTAGCCAGCCGCACTCCATTCCCAAATTAAATCCCATTTGGGATTTTTTCATGAACTCTTGCACTAGATGGAACCTGAAAACATCTGCTGCCATACTGTGCTGTAAACTAGTGGATGCTCCAAGTATATTAATTTGTAAGGTACCAAGGCAATACTTTGTCTTGCAAGGTATTTGTGTCCCAATTTTCACTAAACCCTTTTATTGACGGAAAAGCATTTGCTTGACTGCGCTACCAGTTTTGTTCTTATACTGTCTCATGATGTCACAGGGTTAAGGAACACTGATACAGGTGAGCTGTTTCTATAGAGTGGTGCAGAAAGAGGTTCTTGCTTTGTTTCACAGACAATTGTTTTTCCCTGCAACAAGTTGATGTCCTTTGTGGTCTAATCTTATATACAGCAACAAAGTGTCAGATTGAGCCATATGATAGCTTTGAAGACCGAAATACCTTACATGTTATGGGTCTGGCTTTCTGACATTCAGCCCTGTACATTTAAGGTAACTGTACGAGACTTGTGGAGAAGGCTTTTTCTGTTGGCCTGGTTTCTTTCTGCATGTGGTTTTTATTTAATGATCTTCATTGGTGCAAAATGTTGATAGATCTGAATCTGATCTCCTGTTTATAACTTTGCATTTTGTTTCCTTCCTCTCCCCCCCCCCAGGACATTCTCCATCGTGATAGCCTTTCATCTCCAGAAACCAGCTTCACGCTAAACCCAGAGGACATACAGGACTATTCTGACCACCAAGCAGCCAACAGACCATTTGGCAAACAGCGATTCAGACCAGAGAATGGGCATACATCCTTGCAAAGAGATGGACCCAGATCTTTTCTTCTGGATCTCCCAAACTTTCCTGACCTCTCAAAAGCAGACATCAATGGGCAAAATCCCAACATTCAGGTAAAGGTGCTCTGTTTATCATCTCTCTTTTTCTTACATATATATTTTCCTAGTCTCTATTGCGTATTCATCAAGGACACTCAGTAGTTTGAAAGTACATAGCTTACTGAATGGTGGAACAAGCACAGAATACATTACCTGAAGCAACAACCAGTTTTTGTGCCGGTTCTTCTGGAGTCCGCAGTGAGGCCTTCGATAGTATGTAAAGTTTGTTGATATTTATTGTATTGGTTGGCTTTTGCAATATTCTTTATAAGAAGAACTCTAATATTTGTGTTGTGTTCTGCCTGGTAGTCCATGACACTTATTCACAGAGATATGCATCAGTCCATTTTTGAGGTCTATGCTCCCTCTCTTTTAATTTCAGTTTTCACAGCAAAAGTCAGCCTTTGACAATCTTACGAGGAATTTCCAGACATGTACTAACCTAAGTGACAATTGAAATGAATGCAGTGCTGGCCTGTTTACATAATTTGGCTCGATCTGCCTCAGAAATAGTTTTCCTTGAATCCCAAGGAAATAGTTTTATTCAGCCACTGTGCTGGTTGTGCCATTGTTTTAGTCTAAGCAAGAAACTTTTTCAAAAAAGTTTCAGAAAAGAAACTTTTTGAAAGAGTAACCCAAGCAGCTGTTACTTTTGTTCTGGGGCTGCTTTTTAACATGGCTGCCAAATCAGCAGCCAAATGCACCAGTGCACTCAAGACGATTTCACAGGAAATCCTTGAAAATAAGGTACTGTGTTTTTTATTTTTTTTTTTAAGCCAGTAACTATTTTCTTTGGGAACAGAGATTTCTCCCTCCTTGATGAAAAGCTCTTTTGTTGATCGCCATTGATTTGGCACATGTCAGTTCATGCAGTCATGCCAGCAAAGCAGGGTTATTCAGTGTACAGTAGGTTCAAGTTCTCTTCCTCCTCTGAAATGAAGTCAGGTGTCAAGAGAATGGGCTCCTCTTCCAAATTATTTTCTCTTTGGTGTTTTGACTTTTTTTGCTCATTAAATGTTGCCCAAGTTTTGAGTTTGTGAACTTGGATTCTGATACCTTACCTTTTTCATTTGCACACTCCTCTTTTTTTTGAGTTCTTCAGTCACCAGTTTCTCACCCTTGTATGCTGTAAAACTTGCCACCATGTCCTCCTTTGCTGCTCATCTGTTGATGTTGCAGCTCAAGTGCAACCAAAGTGAACCGCTCTGAAAGAGACTTTGTGAACTATAGGCATTTGACCCTCTCTCATACTTACTTTTCTTTCAGTTTTTGAATTTTTTTGCTGTTTAAAAAATTGTGTTTATTACTGAGGAAAAAAGTGTTGTCTAGCCAGCATTTTTGACTGCTAACATTGCACAACTCCCCTCTTCAAAATACCTGGTGTCCAGACCTGAATAACTCCTAGACTGCAATAGAAAATAAAAATCAAAAGCATACAAGGCTATAAAGTAATTTTTCCCATCATCAAAACATCCCCAGAACAAATTTAAACACAGTGGAACTTACTTCTGAGTGAATTTGAATAGGATTGGACTGATATATCTACAAGAGTGTGTGGGAATGTGTGTGTGTTTTGAGTGGGGCTGGGGAGAAGACTACCATAATGGTCTGCAGTGCTTATTGGCCATCTTCTTGAATCTTCCAGGTTACTATAGAAGTTGTTGATGGACCAGATTCTGAACCAGAGAAGGATCTTCAAAAAGAAAATAGCAAGCCCAGCTGGCCTGTCCCATCAACAGACTGGAGGAATTGGTGGCAAAGATCAGCTCCCACTGTCACCCGCATGAGCAGCGGTGACCAGGATTACAAGTACGATAGCACCACTGAAGACAGCAATTTCCTAAACCCCGTTGGTGGGTGGGATAGGCATGCACCTGGTCACCGGACGTATGAATCCAAGGAACAGCCAGAATATGGTGAGTCAGCATTCCAAATCTCTTACAGGCATCTCAAAATTCTAGAAGTCAAAGTGATGGGCCACCACTGACAGTGAATACAAAGGGAGGGGAGAACAGGTAAGGAGAGGTCTATAATTCAACAAGTTGAACTCATCTTTTTATTTAGGAAAGTCTGTGTAGTGTGCTTGCCAATCAGACCAATCTTTAGATCCAAGTGTGAATTATTTTCTTGCTGTGTCTACCTTTATGAGCAATCCTTTATTTTTAATCACTTTTACCACCACCACCCCCCCCCATTTTTCTTGCCTTGTCTTTACAGATTACATAGACAGTGAGGGAGACTGGAGTGCTTGGTCCATTTGTAGCATAACATGTGGAAGTGGCAACCAGAAGCGCACCAGATCCTGTGGATATGCCTGCACAGCCACTGAATCGAGGACATGTGACAGGCCAAACTGCCCAGGTTAGCTCTGCTAAACTTCTGTGATCTGAATTATGGAATGAGTAAAACCTGGTGCCTTTTGGCCAAATAACTTTTGGCTGTATTTAATGACAAATAGTAGAAGCAGCTGTTGCCAAACATCTGGAATTATGACTTGCTGTGTGCCTTTGAAAAAATGGAAGTGACGTTGTTCATCCTGCATGATCCTTAATTTCAACAGAGCCTGCTGATATAATCAGGCAATAGAAAATTGTGTTTTTTGCAAGTAGTACTAAATGGGGTGAGTAGTGCAGGGCTTAAGAGTATTTAATCTTCTGAGGTTCTAATGGCTTTCTCCATTATTGTATTACTTGAAAAAGTAAGTCTGTGATACCTTAAAGCAGGGCTGGCCAAACCCCCAGCTCAAGGGCCAGATCCAGGAATTCTTCCCTCCCGTGACCAGCACACTGAGTTCCAGAGCATGGCATCTCTTCCTGTCCCCCAAATTGGTACAATGAAATGTCCCAGCCAGTCGCAACTTTGCAGAAATTTGGGCACAATGCCCGCTGGGGCACTGCACAGTAGACCTGACTGGCTTGGACCACCCTGATCTGGGGACAGCAAGAGATGTAGCGCTCAGGAACTCAAAGTGCTAGTTGCACCAGGGAATGCATTCCCAGTGCACAGCGGTCAGCACTGTGAGCACTGCTGCCTTATTTGTGAAGTGGCACCAGGTTCAGAGCATAGAGAAAGAATGTTTTGCAAGTGTCTTGCACGTGGCAGAGATCAAGACTGGTTTCACTTAAAGAAAGTGAAAGTATTTGTAACTACCCCGTTACAATTCTTTGCATCCAGGGAAGGCTTCTTTAGGAGTGACCACAAGTACTTTTAGGTTTTGGTACTTTTTTTTTTCTTCTGTTTTCTTTTTTCTTGGTGATGAGCAGGACTGGCCCAAGGTCTCCTCAGGTGGCATGCCAACCCCCCATTACCCAGAGGTGTGCCGGTCTGCTCCTCCCACCCTCCTGTATTGTAGCTCAGCACTCTTCTCCCCTCCCATTTCCTCTTCGTCTTTGTTCCTTTTCCAATTCAAGGAGTGAAAGGAGGAGGAGGAGCAGTGGAAACGAATTTGGAGGTCAGAGATTACCTCCCCTGTGGCATCGCTATAGGGGTGTGGGCCACACTGGGTGACACGCATAGGGGGTTGGCACCACTACTGGCCAAAGTGCTTAAAATCTTGGTAATTTCAAATAATGCCATTGTATTGGAATGGCAGAAGATCTGGTGAGGAGGTAGGCTGTGGTGTCAGCAGTGGCCCCTTTAAGGGTAAGGCCTGGGCATCCAGCAGAGTGTGCTGCACAGCAGCAGCCACTTGAAGGCAATAGGGCCCTCAGGGATATAAGGAGCACTTGAGGCAGAAAGGGTTTGTGGGTTGTAGAAGGAGTGCAGGTTGGAGGTAGGAGAGGAGACTGACTGACTTGGCTTATTGACTTTGGACTTTGCCTTGGATACTACTAATGGACTGACTAAGGGACTGCTGGAGACACTGGAGTTTGGTGTGTGGCTGCTGTGCCCAAGACCTGCTGAGGACCAAGGGTCTGCTGTAGTGGCAGGAGGCTGCTGGCAGGAGAGAGGACCTCTGTAGGTTGAACAGGCGAGCTACCCTGGAGGTGGGGTCCAGCAGGACTGCAGGGCAGAACCAGGGTCATTTTTGAGGAAAAGGGGGGGGGCTTATTAGCTAGATGTGTGCACAATTCTCCAGGCAGAGCTTAGATTGAGATTTGGCAGAACAGCCATCATGCTACATATCATTTGATGAGTAATTTCATGCAGAATGCAATGAAACAACCAGCATTGAAATAGCTATTCTATCAAAAGCTATATTAAAAAAAATCAGTAGGATGGGGCAATGGTGCATCACCACATCCACCACCCGGGGCATTGCCCTGTCCACTGCATGGGAGGAGATCTATTGTGGGGGTGATGCGCTGGCCTCCCCCACCAGGTGTCTTTTAGATAAGGCTTTACCTTTTAGTGCCCAGTACTCATCCCCCAACGATATAGAATCTGCTTGTCTAGGATGAGCTTCAGTACATCTTGGAGAGGATCTTAAATGGGTCAAATGCAGGCAGAATACCAGTGTGATTTGCTACCCCACCCACTTGACTGGTTCGTTTAAGCATTCTCCAGCCCCACAGAGCATATTTACTGTGGCTAGGAAGGCCTCCAGAGCAGCTTTCCTTTTTTTGGTCCTTAATATCTAACACACATTCCTAAATATCTGTCAAGTCATATTGTCGGAATAAGCCTGTAATACCAGTCGGGCACTCTGTTTTTTCCCCCCTGAAAATCTGCTAGCACAGCAGTTGACAACTCTGTGTTCAACACTCACTTGCTGGTGCTGCAAGCATAAAATGAAAATGTCTAGGAGCTCTGATGTTCAATGAAATCTGAAAAATTAGACTGTGCTTAAATGGTTCAAAAGAGTATTGAAACGATGCATGCATCTCAAGACAATTATATTTGAGGACATATGGAGAGAGAAATATGAGGTTTCTCTTTACCTTTGTTATGGCTTGAACTACATGCTTTTGATGGGAGCCAGGAGTATCATTCATTTGTGCGTACTTGCTTTGTGAGTCCTTTTATTCAAATAAGTGCGAAAATTTATAGAGCATGAATGTCAAGGAGAGGAGTTAGCACTGGTGGGATACTGATGAAAGCACAATTTTTCTTCTGCCTTATTGTTTTCCATTAAGGAAAAAACTGCTTTCTTTAGGGATTGAAGACACTTTCCGGACAGCAGCCACAGAAGTGAGTTTGCTTGCAGGAAGTGAAGAATTCAATGCTACCAAGCTGTTTGAAGTCGGTAAGTGGACAGTAGCAGTACAGGATAAGATAAGCAGACTTGAATCAGCATTGTAGATTTTACTCTTTTCTGCACATATAGATTCAAAAGAGTTTGAGTGGCTTCTCCTTATGTTTTGCATAAGACCTCTCCTTGTGCCTTGCCGAAGGGTTCTTACAGAAGGACCCTTTTTTCAGGGGTTTAGCTAAGGTTTTCTGTATCCAGGAGAACAAAAATTTTTAACACCACCTCCAAAGGCCCGTGAAAACTGGAAGTGCCTTTCTAGGTCTCCAAGAGGCCCTGGGAAGGCCACACACAGCCTCTCCAAGTCTCAGAAGACCACTTTTTTGCCTCAAGTCCACTGTCAGGGGTGTGGGTTGGCACCCCCTCAAGAAGAGGAACCCTGGGCAATTGACCTCCATGTCCCCCTTAGCTGTGCCATTGCCTTCATTTTCACAGACTGATAAAATGGCCCACCTTAGACTGTTGAACTTGGAAAGCTGCCTTCTACTAAATCAAATGCTTGGTCTGTCTGGGATTTTAGGCAGAAGACTTTCCAGCCCTGCTCAGAGATCAAACATGCCACACATGTGCTCTGTGCCTCTGCTAAAGCCCTCTAGGGCTAAGAATGTAGGTGTGAGGATGAGCTCTTCGATCCTATTTCATGCCCACTTACCCTTCCCAATGGGCTTATGGTTTCCAGAATAAAACTTACAGCTGAAGTTCCTGCTCCCAGCTATAGTTCAGGTTCCCTGGATCATCACATGAACAATCTTTAAAAGCAAAGCCAAGGGCCATAGCAGGATGTACTATGGCCAGGGAGACTGAACAAACAATAAATACAATTTTCAAACTGTCTACTGTGGTAAAGACACAGTTAAACGACAATACACAGTTCACCATCGCTTCCAGCAAGAACAAGTTCTGAGTCTATTCTAGATGAATACCCTAATCTTCACCTCATCATTCATGAGTGTTCTGCTGCTAGAACATCCAGACTAGCAGAGATATCTTGCAGTATCCCCTGGAATGTGAAGCACTTATGACTTTCATTATGAGGAGCTGTTACAGTATCGTCCATTAAAAGATGATGAGAGTTTCTCTCTCTCAGTGCAGCTGCTGGCATGAAGCCCTTGGAGAGGCAGGGAGTTGTTCAGCTAAAAATGAACTCAAATTTTATTTTATTTTTTAACTTCATAACAAAGACTCCACAAAAGCTTGGCTTTGTGGTGCTGCCACACTATAGTACATCCACTTCAGCTTCATTATTGCTTAAGAATGGGCCTGTCTTACTGCCAGGAAGAATGTTCAGGGAGAAAAAGTGACAAATACACATCTTGGCAGTGAAAGGGATATACCCTTTTTTAAAAAAAGACATTGAAATATTACTTTGAATATTGAAAGCAGCTGGATTCATACATCCTTGATTTTGTGATAGAAGCCATAGCAGCAACTGACTGCTGTGCTTACTTGCTTTTAATCAGTATACTGTAATGCTCAAATTATGGTGGGAAAGAAAGGGGCTCCTTAATGAAATCCACCAGCTCCACCTTCCGACCCCTCCCCAATTTTGACCTTCCCCCACCCTCAGCAGTCTCCTAGAAATGGCAGCAAAAAAAAGGCTAACATAAGCTGGGTCCCTCTGGAACTTGGTAATTCAAGTCCTGGTGATGTTGCTGAAATGCTGTGCAAGTCTCTGAAGTATAGGTGTCCCTCGGTATCCAAGGGATACGTTCCTGTTCCCCCTTCTTGGATACTGGAAACCACAGATAAGCAGCCTACAAGGGAGATTTAAGAGTGAACATTAACTTCCTACTTCTTGTTCATGCTTAGTCTCCCTCCTAGGCCACCTGCCTGCTTATCTTGCTATAAGCGTTTTGCTTTTAACATTTATTCAAGTAAGGGCGCAATCCTAACCCCTTATGTCAGTGCTTTCCAGCACTGACCTAAGGGCAGTGCAGCTCTGAGGTAAGGGAACAAACCTTCCCTTACTTTGAGAAGGCCTCCATGAGTGACACCCAACTGCAGGATGCAGCACAGGTCCCATTGGCACCGCTATACCAGTGCTGGAAAGCACTGACATAAGGGGTTAGGACTGCACCCTAAGATACCTTATGACTTTGGGGGAATGTAATCAGCATAAACAAAAGTAATGGGACACCAAGAGTGCAGGGAGTGCACATAACCAGATCTGTGGATACTAGGGGATGCCTGTACAGCAACTTGGGCATCTTAGAGCCCAATCCTTTCCAACTTTCTAGCACTGATGCAGCTGTGCCAATAGGGTGTGTGGTGCATTCTGCAGTGGAGGGACAATCACAGAGGCCACCTCAAGGGAACATTTGTTCCCTTACTTTGGGACTGCATCAGTACTAGAACATTGGTTAGGATAGCGCTGTTACTTCATTCAGTTCAAACTTCTCACTTCCCGCTTCTTCCCAGATACCGATAGCTGTGAAAGGTGGATGAGCTGCAAAAGTGAATTCTTGAAGAAGTACATGCACAAAGTGGTCAATGACCTTCCGGCTTGTCCTTGCACATACCCCACAGAAGTCGCCTACAGCACTGCCGATATCTATGACAGGATCAAGCGGAAGAACTTTCGCTGGAAAGATGCAAGTGGGCCAAAGGAGAAACTGGAGATCTATAAGCCTACTGCTCGCTACTGCATCCGGTCCATGCTATCCTTGGAGAGCACCACACTGGCAGCACAACACTGCTGCTATGATGACAGTATGCAGCTCATAACAAGGGGCAAAGGAGCAGGTACCCCCAACTTGATCAGCATAGAATTCTCAGCAGAACTTCATTACAAAGTGGACATTTTGCCCTGGATCATTTGCAAAGGGGACTGGAGCAGATATAATGAAGCCCGACCACCTAACAATGGTCAAAAATGTACGGAAAACCCTTCAGAGGAGGACTATTACAAACAATTTCAGGAAGCACGAGAGTACTGAGAAGGGGAGCCAACCTCTTTCAGAGACTACAAAACATGGGTGTTTGGTCTGTGTAACACAATCAAATAAGCTCTTGGGAAATTGATTTAACCTTTTTTCATATGATTGTATATAGTTGTATAAAATACACATTTTTCAGAAGTGTGTGTTATTTATATATGCAACCTGCATACAGGCCACTTCATAAACAGACATTAAGTTCTTGGGATAGAAATTTTATATAGTAATACGCATTCTCCACCAGCAGAAGGTTTTACACTTAAAAATCACGTACTGTTATGGACTGCGTTATGATCTCTGCAAGTCAGAAGTGAAAATGTGAATCCTATTGGAATCAGTGGGGGGAAAAATCTCAGTTTTTAATGAGATCTTGGATACAACCAGAGAGTGCTGCTGGCAGAGAGAACTACTGGACTGAATTGTGGATGTATTTTAATCTGATTTAGGGCTGTGTCTGATGACACTGTTTTTGCTTATGTGACTCTATCCAGAAGATGCACTGCAATAAGGACAAAAAAGAAATCCCCAGGGGTTGGACTGAGCCCTGTGCATGAGCCACGCTTTAGACTGTCATGTGCTGTGGATGACCTTAATACTAGTAAAAACCACAATGTCTGAAGTGTGCCTTTGACATACAAAAAGACCTTCATTCTACACAACCTGTGACCATGGCTGCGATATTGTTGCTGTTGGAGCCATGGAGCAGAGGTAAAACATCTATGAAAGTTTCTATACATAAATTATTTAATACAAATGCAGCTGTTAACCATAATTTCTTTAGAGATATATTAATGAAAATATTTAGACATATTTAAGAGAAAATCAACTTTTTTTTTAAGGGATGGGGCAGTAATTATTTGAGGGGGAGAAAAAAGCTAGTATATATAATAGACAAATCCAAACCATGCATGCCCTGCTGTGTTTCGGAATGAAGAAGGGAGTACCACTGGCCTTGTAATTCAGCCCCTCATAGGACCAGTTACAGAAAGCTCTTAGTAATTCTAGGGAGAAGAATGAAGGGGTTTCCTTTTGTGTGCCACTACCACACAAAGATAAAGCCGTGAACAATCTTTGGATGGATGCTTTAATTTTCCAGGTCCCCTTGTTACATTATGTTCATACCAAAACATTCAGAGTGTCAACACAAGCCTGCTTTATGCACAGTGTCGGGACTGATTTACATGATGATGAGTGGGGGTAGTTTCCCCATGTGCAAATCCTCAATGCATAATCACATTAACTGGATATTTGATCTCAGCCTCTGTCTTAAGAAGATACACAGTATAGCCTCCACATTAAGGTTGACTTAAATTCTTACCCGTAAATGATGTTCTCATATGAGAACAGCCACACTGTCTTCATGCCACTACATCCCAAGGCCACAGTTCAACAACTGAGCACCAAAGCCTACTCATTTCAGTTAATTGGGTCATGCCATGACAGACACAAGGCCACAAATACCTTGCTCCATGGAGACTTCAGCCATGAGGAACAGTTTAAAGGCACTTCTATGGGCTTGCTGGATTGCATGTAACAGCTCTTATGTGGAAGGAATGTGCTATAAAAAAAGACCTTTTTAAAAGTGTCCCTAGTCATTATTAATTGTTCCTCCTGTTGAACCTGTATACCAAGTAAATGCACACTGTTATACAAAAAGAAAATCTACTCTTTTCAATGTTCATCAGTGGAAGTGATAGGGAGTCATAAATTCTTTTGACAGCATAATTTTTGTAGTGTATTTATTGAGCTGTAGTTCACCTGAAATCTGGAATGCCAAATCTATGAGGAATGAGTTGTGTCTTCTGAATGGAAAACTGCTGAATGAACCCAAAGCCTGTTTAAAATAAAGCCATGCTGAAACATCTGTTAACGTGCATTCTCATTAAATTGGCATTAAAGTACAATGGAAGGGAGGGATGGAGGAAGAAGCAGTGAGAAGGGTGCTCATAGTTCAGTCAAGGAAACCAGAGCAGGTGAAAGGGAATGCCAGGGAGATTGCACAATGTCTTCAAGCCCACCCACTCTCACTGTCTCCTGATACAGGGACTTCAGGAATTATTTTTACATGCAAATAACCTCAGTAGAAGACAGTGCCTTCCAGCAGTCTGGGACAGAATCAACATCTCTGGTTTCTGTGGCAGGCAACTATAAAAGGAAAATCAAAATTTAGCTTCCAGTGCAAAGCTTAAGTAACGCATCATTAACATTAGCCACCACATGAAGACCTAGGCAAAGGTGAAGGAGGGAATTTTATTTTAGGGTTTGTCTCTCTCACCTCATTTATTTAAAATTCTGGTGCTTCTGACCTGCCAAGACTAAAAACTCTGGCAAGCCACAACAATATCTCTTCAGGAGCACTAGAACTTTTTCCCCAGCATCAGCCCTGGACCAGACCACAAGCAAAAAGTATTTCTCCCTCTGTGGTCTTTGGTAATAGCTTTTTAAAAATAATAATAATATTGTTTTTGCTTGGGGGGGGGGGAATGATTTTATAGCTCATTAGACTTAGTATCCGACAATACTGTCAGAGTATGGGCCAAGTTTACTTCTGGCTCCAGGTTGGAATACAATGATCAATGGGGCTCTATCTTGTAAGTAATGAAGTGTGCATGTGCGTATAATGTAATGGGATCTCAACACAACATGGAAAAGTGTCCCTAACTGGAGATCGGAAAACCAGCACATCAGGCATTGTGCAACCCACATGCATTTGTACAGTAGCCCCCCACCCTGTGTAGAAACGGCACAGTACAAGACTTACTGATGTAGGAGGCCCGGCTGTTCAGCTCAAGTTCACAGTAGGAATTGCTGTATCTTGCTTGAATCTTGCCCTCAAAAGGAGGATGAAAAATAGCATGGTGTTGTTTTGGAGGAGGAAGGGCAGAGTGTTTTACATCCAAAAAGTACTGTACATACAGTACTGTGTGATCCTCATATGTGCATGGGAGCATTGTGATGACCTTTGCAAATATCCAAGGCTCCTATACCTGTCCCAGCAGTCATCTTTGTGATAGGGGTGGAGGGATGGCAAGGAAGATATAGCAGATACCTCTCTTCAGAGGGTTGCAAAAGACTTCAGAATAAGCAGGGACTTAGTACAGAATCTGGTACAATATCCTGTGGAGAAATAGGGTCTCATCCTGTGTGAGCTTAAATATTTTCATGTCTCCTTCAATTTCCATGAGTAGGTACTTAACTTTCACACCTAAAACCAACAGAATCTTAAAGTGTTCCACCTTGGCTCACTTGTGTGCTCTAAGTAATGCTCCAAGATATTAGAGCTGAATAGAACAAGGGAAAAAATTGGAGCATTCAAGAAGAAGTGACAACCCTGCAAAGATCAAGGTGGAAATCAGTGGGTGGCAATGGCAGGTACTATGTTCAGCATGTTTGCAGCTTCTTGGTTGTACTAGGCGCACCTTCATAATGTGGGTGAATTCAATTCTGACATATATTCTGATATCTTAAACAGTAACCAGCCAGGGATCGCATCCATAAAAACAGCAAAATTGGCTCATCACCACCATCACCAATAGGCTTCTATATACCATTTTCAGCCATCACAACTAAAGAAATTATTGCCCACTTTCAACAGAGGCAGCTGCTGCACAAGATGTTCCAATTACTGACTATGCCATGAATTATGTCCTGCTCATTAGTTAAGCAGCGTTTTGGCACAACAACCTAAGTACGCAGTGTGTGCATGTCAGCCCACACTATTTAGCAGGCAATTTGATGTCATCCAAAGGAGGGCAGAAGACCCCCAAAGCCAGGAATTGCCTTGATAACTGACTGCACTGCCTCCTGCATGTCATCTCTTGATTGTTAAAATGCCCCAAAGTTTGTACTACCTAGGCCCTTCTTCTACTCCCCTAAAACATTAAGCCCAGATGAAACAAGCCAATCAACAAGGAGCTCAGTAAGTCCTAGCACTAATTTATCTCATCACAACATAATTTTTGGACAGGCCCAATTTCATTCCCACAAGTAAGAAGTAGATGTGTACTTAACACCACTCATGCCCCACCATAAAGGTCAAACACTGAAGACAAAACAAGATGCACCGTAACTCTCATATTGGACCATTCCTGGAGATCTCACTTTGAACTAAAGCCAGTTATTGAAAGACTGGTTAGCATTTTGACATGCATCCTCAATAAACTGCATGAAGGACATCAGTGCATTACAAAACGCACAGAGAAAGAGAACAAAATAGTCTGTGGGGCAGCTAGGGTTGAATAAACAGTTCCAGTAGAGAGTCGGTCAATGTTATATCTGAACCAGAAGGAGAACAATCCTAGAAGAGCCACTTATGTCTTCTGTCCCCCATGTTGACTTTGGTAAAAGGTTGAGACTGCTCTTTTCTTCCCAGTAATACATGCTACTTGCTCATGATGGAGAAAGTATTCTCATGATTTTAATATTTATTAAAATTGCTGAGCAGTCCAGTACAATATCAAGAGCTGTACTCAATAAAATGAAAACCCTCTTTGCAACATTTGGACTTCCTGATCATTTAATTGTGGGTAATGGGCCCCAACTTTAGGAGGTTTACAGAGGCCTTCAGATTTCAACATGTTGCCTCCAGCCCACTGTTGGAGCAACAAGGAAGCAAAACATGCAGTCAAATCCTTAAAGAATCTGCTATGCTAGACTTCACACCTCTCCTTCACTCTGTTGGCAAACAGTTCAACACACTTGGCCAAAGCATTTCAGCCCAGCATTGCTACTGATGAGACAGGTTAACACTTCACAGTTCCCATTTTTCCTTCACAGTTAGATGCATGTTGGCCTGACTTCCACAGCCTGCAGGAACGAGATTTTGACAAAGTTTGACCAAAGAAAATGTTTGACCTTCACCTGGATACATGTAGATCAGGTGTGGAGGGGGCTACCTCTATGCACATTCAATTACATTCAATGCACACTAACACACATTCAATTACCTTGGATTGACAGTCTGAAAAGCCCTTATAAAGGGCTGCACTGTCTCTCAGCAGCTCTGTCTTTTGCTGCCTACCATTTATAGCACCCAACATCTAGCAGAGGGAATACAACTGCATTTCTTACATGTGCAGTACACATAGTATAGGCAGGGAGCCCACAAAATAAGCAAGAAACTTTTTGGAATCCTTCACTAATTAAGAATATATCAGGCTCTAAAGGAATATTTCCCTTCACCCCTGACAGGGGGTTTTCCTACTTCTTATAAATTTGAACCTGGGAGTTGTCTCACTTTATCTAGCTGGCCCATATAGTGAGCAGACTGGCACTCCTTGCAGGAATAATCATGTGCAAGTTTGCAATGTTTCAGTCCTAACGGCACAGATCCTGTGCATGTCTACTCAGAAGTCATGTATACCAGGTAAGTGTGCACAGGGTTACAGCCCAAGACAGACAGGGAGGTGGAAACATGCCCACTAAAGACATGGAGGTGGAAAGGGGCATTTGTCTTGATGCACAAATTTAATGTGCAGATGGGCCACAAAGGATTAGGCACATTAAACCGCACCAGGGAGGAAACCCCAAAGGAGTACAAGAAATGCTTTAAAAATACTATGTTATAAAAATATAATACTATTATATATGTATTATTAGGAGGCCCAGCATGTTTCAAGTGAATACTCCTTGTCATATTTCTTCTTTGAAGCGGGAGAACCATACAGGTTGTGCCTCCTTATCCACAGCGGTTCTGTTCTAGAATCCCCAGTGGATTAAAAAAATCAGTGGCTACCAAATCAGTGGGAAAAATAGCTTTAAAGATCCACTTCCAGGTTTCTTGTGCCTCCATTGTCACCCCAAAAGGCATTGGAATAGACACTATACCACATTCAGCCACTAGAGGGGGTGAATAATGGCATCTACTAGAATGAAATTATAATTATTTAACAGCGTGAAGATTTTGGCGCTTTTTTCCTTGTTACAAGGCATTTAAAAATGGACCTTGGTATCCATGGTGAGTCAAATCAGTGGATACTTTGATCAGTGGATACTTTGATCAGTGGTTACCAAATCAGTAGATACAGAGGTTCCACCTGTATTGGGGAGAGGAGTATAAAAGGGGCAAAATGCATTTTGGAAGGGGGTGAGTTTTGCCCTGCACACTGGCTTCTGAAAAGCAATCGCATATTTCATATTCATGTGCCCATCATACTTTATGTGAACCATTTATTGGTTTTGCTGGACTTAGACATCCAGTTGGTATGCTTTGAATTACAGCCTTATCTTAATGATTCCATAGTGAGGGAGGGCAGAGAGCAAAGCCACTTGCCTAGGGAACTCTTGCACCCCCTCTTCTGGTCAATCTCTGTTTCTACAGGGGCGCTAATAATACAGAAAGCTACTTCACTTTTTCAGTGCCCTTGAAAGGAGCAGCCCCTCAAAACACCTTGTATTTAATAAAACATTTAAAGCACTGGTTCCATGGACCACAGGTGGTTTGCAAGACCCTGAGAAGTGATCCACATGGTCTCAGGGAAAAAAATCACCTTTGATAACTTCCAGCATCTTGCCAAGCAAAGACTCCCTCACAGACCACCAGAGAGGGTGGAGAGCGAACTGTCCAAAACCTGCACTGAAGTGCCGGCTGTAGGTGGTCCATTCTCCACCCTCTCTGGTAGACTTTGGGGTTATGCTTACTTGAGAAATGCTTCCCTGTGGACCACTAGAGAGGGTGGAGACCTGAAGGCTGTGGCTGTGGGAGGTCTCCACCCTCTCTGGTGGTCCATGGGAAATGCTTCCCCACAGACCACCAGAGAGGGCAGAGCAGACCGCCCACAGCTGGCACTGCATGTGGTGCACGACGATTCCAATTTTTTCCCCAGTGGTCCACAGGCTCCTAAAGGTTGAACACCACTGATTTAAAGGCTTTGCAAAGGCACTTTGGGGCTTTTTTTTTTTCCTCTCCAGCCATTTCTGACTTGGTGCAACCCTCCTTGCCTTTGTTTGGCCCACTGAGATAAATGAACCTGAGCACACCAATGGATTGAGGAGGTAGTACATTTACTAAATAGCTGGCAATCATGCATCACTGAAAAGCTGATTCTGGCATCTCAGGACACAGGCAAGCTCAGTTACCCTTGCAATAAACATAAAGACAGAGGTGAGGAAGGCACACAGAAAATGTCAATAATTGCAAGCGCACTGAAGCAGAAGGTATTTTCAGCACATTGCTGAAACACTGTTCCACTCTGCTTCCTCCAGGGTTTGTACAGGAGACGATAAAAACGTGTGTTCTCCTTGCCAGTTAGTATCTGGTTATAATTTTCAGTGGAAAGTTGCTTAGGCACTTTCCATTCTACTGTACCCATAGGGTGCAAGGCAAATTAAGGGGCTGGCTCGGTAATTACTAGTGCATGTGTGTGCCCACAAATGTGCAAATAAAAGCAGGAAATCCTCCAGTCATTCGCTCCATCTCACTCCCAGACACCGCTATTGTTAGGAACCTGTGGAGAATTGACAGAGTAGACAGAAGGGTCGACTCGCTGGTGCTCTTTGTACTTTGCAGAGGGCTAGTGTGTAGCCACTTTGGACCAATTCCAAGGCACAGCCTGAAATGGTAAGTCAGGCATGCAGGACTCTAGACTTTCACTCTAACTCACACCAGAATACACATATACCATGTAACTTTATCAAAGGTTGACAGCTTAGTTGGTCACAGAATAGTGGTGGAGTTCGTGTGGTATTTTGCTTTTCTTCTCTTAAGGTGTATGTGCTTATACCTCTGGACAAAAATAGCTCTTCAAAAGACGTTTCATAAGGGTTCGGGGGGAAATGCCCTTTGGGGGGGAGATGCAACAGTGCCATTGCCGCATTCGAGCAGGCAGCGAAGATGGACTGTGGTTTGCTTGGAATTTCCAAGATTCTGAGGGCCGCAAAAGACTGGACACCTTTTCTGCTCTAGCCCAAAGTCTGTGTGGCTAAGCTGGACAGAGCCTGACACCACAAACAGTTTCACTGGCCACAGTGTTTTTGCTTGTGGAAGACTTTGCAATATGCCCTCAATAGGTTTTCGTTGCCAGATGTCCTTTACTTCAAGTCCAAAGTTCTCACTGCTTTTCTTCTTTTGCCAGGTACCAACATATCCTGCAGATTGTACCTCTTTTCCATCGTGTGCTCCAATTACCAGAGTACGGTGGATTGGTACCCGATACTGAAGCATATTCTCCAGCTGTGCTTTCTAGTACACTTGGAAAGACAAAAAGGACAGCATTTGGGAGCTATCTAAAATTGGCAGCCTCTAGAAGTTGGAGAGGGACGGGAAAACCTGCCTTTGGGAGGAAAGTCGGGCACCAGACACTTTACAGTTCTCTTCCACGAGCACTTGCTCCAACAGCCTCATGGTAAAGAACACACGGGGAACAGGTACTTCTGTTCCAATCCTGCAAACCAGGCAAAGTGGCTCTGTTTAAAAGGGTGGTTGACAGAAGGGAGCCCAATTGTCCCTCATCACCTCAACAGAGCACCTTTCCCAGTGACCTGGTATTTTTGTTATGCTTTCTTTTTGTCCTGTTTGGATTGTTCGCCCCACTCTGAGACAAGGAACTATCTTATACTTTGGCTGTGAAAACCAATCTGAGAGCTTTTTTGTGGAAAAACAATATACAGCTATTCTGAATAAATGCACTGGAGATTGCATGTTGGCAATTCCCAAGGCCTTGTATCCAGAACAGTAAATTGTAGTGGTAAGAAAAACTCCACAAATCTTCAGTGATATTTCCCAACCTGGCCTCTTTGAAGAGGCACTTGGCCAACAGACTGAGGCAAAGAGGCAAAGAAGGAAGGCCCATAGCCAGGGAGACAGACCAGGGACAGACTGCACTTGCTCCCAGTGTGGAAGGGATTGTCACTCCCGGATCGGCCTTTTCAGCCACACTAGATGCTGTGCCAGAACCACCTTTCAGAGCGCGATACCATAGTCTTTTGGGACTGAAGGTTGCCAACATACATTTCCCAACCTTCACAATCTAGAGCTGCTGTGGAAGCATTGCAGCGTTTTCAACGATTGCAAAATTGGCACTTAATTGTCAAGCTTCCTGCAATCGTACAGATTTTAATGTGGTGCAAGTTTGCCCTTCCCATACTCCAAAGTATCTCATGAATCCATTTGAGAATGTTCACATTTTGTTCTGAGCAGACGGAGAACTTTTTGTCAACTACCAGTTTTGTGCATGCTCCGTGCTCAGTGGTGCAACGGCTTGTTTTTTATTATTTCCAAAATTATTGTTATTTCTAGTTTGGATTTTTTTTTTAAATTACTTTTTAATTAATGAAAGAAGGCCTGGTTGTCCAGGTTTGTACAGACCCGCCTCCTGTCCTGCTGCTGCCGCCCTGAACTGCACCAGCTCTGTCCTGCTCCCTGTGCCAGCCAGCAATGGGCCTGTCTCTCTGTCCACCTTTCAGTCCTGTAGACAAGAGCGAGAGCCACAACAGGTAACAAAGAAATGGCAGCAGGATTGCCGCGGCACTTCAAAGGAAAAAATGGACACACCCCAAATTGTGGCAGCCAAACAGTTTCTTTTCCAACGTGGGCATTTTCTACTAAGGCTGCATTCCTAACCAACTTTCCAGCTCCAAGGTAAGGGCAAAGCAACTCCGAGGTAAGACAATAAACATTGCCTTACCTTGAGGAGGCCTCTGTGACTGCCCCCCAACTGCGGGATGCAGACTGACTGTCCATTGGCACAGCTATGCCAGTGCTGGAAAGTGGGCTAGGATTGCGCCCTAAGTCTGTGATAAATGGCACAGGGTGGCATGGTGTTTACCCTATCCGCTTCCATACTACATATCCCAAGTAGCTTTGTGATATCACACACGTACAACACAATTACAAGGAATTTCAGGTAAATCAGGGCAAGTGCGAATACCAAAAGAACAAATTAGAGGCAATCGTTACTTAGGTTGCACTTTGCAATTGGCTACATGCGTCAAGCATGGAAAAATTTGTGCAACTCTAGAGAGGATTACATTCTACGCTTTATATAGTACATATAATCAAGCAATCCAATTGCCAATTAAGATTCATTGTCCTACAATTGTCTCCTAGACTAAAGCCAGACACTCTGGAACACAGCTCAGCTCTGTGGCACACTTGTCAGATCACAGCAAAGCACTCCGCAACACAGCAAAAGTCTTCCTCGCAAGCTCTCTCTTGACTCTGTTCAGACCCACCATGCTCAAAAATCGCATGTTTGGATGGGAACATAAAAATGTTAAGGGTAAGCGGGACAAAAAGACTACAAATTTTGTGTGGCTGTATTGGAATGACTTTTCAAGCATAATAATTTTTAAAAAATATATTTTTTAAATTGGTTCCCCAAACACTAGCTAAGGACTAAAGAAAAAGAAGAAACTTCCCCCAAAGGCAAAGAGGTATTTTGTAGGGGTTATTTATTTATTTATTTACTTACTTACTTTCCCTCTACACTTTGTTGATCCCATTTTCATGAGGACACTACCACTTGTTTTTGTTCCCTTCTTTCCCTGAAGCAGACTGACTGCCCCTGGAATGAATTTACAAGCACTGGTGCCAAAAAGGAGGAAAGAATGGAAAATGTTTGCTTGTTTCTTTTTTAGTAAGTGCCACTTCCGAAAACTTTGGGCCCAGACCTCTGCTGCGAAATCATGGGCGACACTGACCAAGGTGGGAGGCATCTCTGTCACGGCTGTCTTCAAAATCTTCCTGCACGGGTGACAAAACAAGGGCGCTGCAGTGTGCTAACAGGCCAGGAGTGTCGTTCTGTTTTAGTTGTGTTGTTGTTCAGCTTCATGCATCTTCTTTCCATTTATGAAATATGTTTGTGAAGGGAGGAAAAAAAATAAAAGAGGAGGGATTAGACTGAGTTTGTAACTTATATTTTTGAGATGTTCTTGCAGGCTTTGCGGTAACTACCCATTACTTCTGCTGGTACGCAATGTTGTATTATAGGACATTGGCCTTATGCTGACCCCCTTGCAGAAGAGTTCAAGCAGAAGGATTTGAAGGATTTTATCCTTCTGCTCGCTGTTCTTTGGATGAAGGCCATTATTTTTATTATACATGTGTGTGCATGAACCTTCTTTTTGCACAAGTGCTCCAGGTTGTAAAGGTTAGAAAGCACCAGTGCTGTGGGGCTGTTGCTTTTGCCGCACAGAAAAGGATTTGGACAATTGAAGTGTCTGTCCCTGCTGTTTTCATCATGCATTGTCCTGACAGAAGAGTGAGAAAACAGCAGAGATCAAGAGAAAGTCGCACCTGTGAAAACATGCCCAGCCTGTTGCATAACACACAGCTTTGGTTGCCACCAAAGTTTACTTTTAAATACTTTTGCGGGGTTTGAAGTTCTTATCACACTGTGGTGATATTTGTCCAGGGATGCCAAGTCATTTGGCATCTTAGGACTGCTTTATACATGACAGTTCTCCGCCTACATCAAGGGAGTCTCAGTGGAGGAGAGGGAAACAAAAAAAAACACACAACTCTGTACAAAATAAACACACTGCCGCATGGATGAAGAATATGCAGCAACACCACAAAAAGCCTAATGAGTAAAACCATTATTACTCAAGATGGACTGAATAAAGAGTTCTTACCAGTCATGCTTTAAAAAAAACAAAAAACATGTAACATGCGCACATGAGGGGAGAAGCAATCACGTACAGGGATCCTGTATCAAAGCTAAAGGCTATGTAATTCCATGGTGAAAAGATGACTGAGGTGCTTAGAAAACCAAACAGGGTTTGAAGTGGGACTCTCTATCACACTCTTACGCTATCCAAGGGGGAATGTAACATTAACATGCACACAGTAATGGAGACCCAAAGAAAGCTAGTTAGTAGGAGGAGAGATAAAAAGAGGGGAGGAGAGGGGAACTCTTTAGAAGGAGAAGAGACAAGGCAGAGAGGGGAAAAACGTGGAGGGGGAGAGGAATGTAATTACCATAGGTGAGATGGGCTCCCAGCAGAACCTGGGATAAAATAGGGGAGACTTTGGGGCACAGAAAGGAAGAAAAGGGGGGAGACAGCAAAAGGAATTAGAAAAAGATAGTGGGCAGGAGGTCTGGTCTAGAGGGTAGAGCCTCCATTTGCCTGAAGATAACATCCGCAGGTCGCCAGTTCGAGGCCACCGGCACCGTGCGACCTTGAAGCCGCTGACAAGCCGAGCCGAGTTATTCCATCTGCTCTGAGCATGGGAGGATGGAGGCCAGAATGTGAAGCCAGATCGGAATGAAACATCTGAATTGTTGTAGCTCTTGAAAGATAGAGCCTTCTTTCAATTGTAAAAATCCCTACGGGGATTTAAATAAGCCTGCCTATGTAAACCGCCTTGAATAAAGTCTGAGGAGAAATCTGAGGACCTAGAAAGGCGGTATATAAATACCTGTATTATTTTTATTATTATTATTATTATTATTATTATTATTATTATTATTATTATTATTATTACTAAGCAGGGTTAGACAGTGGTGATGCCATGGCAGGAGGCTGTGCTGGAAATTATCATTATCATTTATTATTAAGAATAAGGCATAAGAATTATTATTCTTATTAATAAGAACAGGGTGTATTAATAAGAATAATAATAAGATTATTAAGAATAAGAATAATATACCATTTTTCAACAACAACCAAAAATTCACAAAGCAGTTTACAGAGAAAATAAAATAACTTAGGGCCCAATCCTATTCAATTTTCCAGTGCCAGTGCAGCAGTGCCAATGGGGCGTGTGCTCCATCCTGCAGTGGTGAGACATTCAGCGAGGCCTCCTCAAGGCATGGGAACATTTGTTCTCTTACCTCGGGGTTGCATTTTGGCTACACCGATGCGGGAAAGTTGGATAGGATGGGGCTCGTAGATGACTACCTGTCTTTAAAAGGTTTCACAATTTTAAAAGATGCAAAAGGACACTAGCCACAGCCAACAGAAAAGACACTGCAGTGGTGAAGAGGGACAGTGACTCTCCCTCTGCTAAATACAGGAGGAGCACCTCTTGAAAAAGTGCCTCTACCCAGTTAACATGGTTCACTATAGCCTGAACCCGCGAACAAGCCATTCAAGTACTTCACCCACTCGCAGCAAGGGAGCTCATCTCCCCTGCCAAACAAACTCTCTTAACCAATACTTCTAGAGGTGGGAGTTAATTGAATATCTTGAGCCAAAGGAAGCCTTGCCAATTGCTGGGGTCATAAACCATTAAATCTGCTGTTCTAGCAGGATTTAGAGCTGGAACGATTCAGTTCTATTTTGGAGGTGTGAAAATGACATTAATGTTTCATCTGTAACCAAGCTCTGTCCCAATCTGAAGGGCTGAATGATAGGCTTAATTAAAGGGGGGGGGGCATTTACAGGACTTAAGATCACAAATGTGTCCTCCTTGGCCTCTACATTTAAAGTGTGGCTTTCCTTGCCAGAGGATCTGTGGCCTTATGCCAGCTGCCAGTCAAGGTCTACCCTTTGCTCGCCAGACTGGCCTTCAGTACCAAGTACACGTGTTTAAATGGGTATGTCCTGTATGCCTTACACATCAAACAGAAATAAAATCCTGACCGTGTAACAGGGTCCAAAGTGGGAGATCATTGGGTAAGAGCTCTGTGGTATTAAAATGCTAGAGTCTTGTGAGGAGTATGTGTGTGTATGCTTTTAAAGTGTATTTGTAGCTGTATGTTGGGTTAGGATCATGGCTGGGAGTCTAGCACATAGGACTGGAGTTTTTAACCCTTTCCCTTTGTGTGGCAGTCCTGTCCAAAATCACAGCACCAAAGGTGCTATCAGCACTGGGGAAAAAGTTCCCCTTTGTTCCAAAAGTGAGTAAGGTTTATAGCAGCTTTGAGGGCACGATTTTCATCAGAACCACAGTGCAGGAAGATAAGAAAAGGGTGAATTTACCCTGTCCCCATAGCCTGTGGTCCAAATTACCCTCTCCCATGTGCAGTTGCTGGTCAGCTTAAGTCATTTCTGCCCAATGTTGCATATATGCAACAGGGACCAAATGTGTACACCTGTGGGTTGGGCAAAAATGGGTTAAACACACAGAGAACCAAATACACACTTTTCACCTAACATATTGCTTGGTCCAAAAGCACCAAATAGTGTCCTGCCTGGCACTTCACACACTTCAGCTATGTATTTTGAACAGTTGGTAACATTTTCTGGTACAATTACAGGTTTTTGAAATCTATGGTTAGCCAAAAACGAAATGCCATATTGGCCATAGCCTAAGGGAAAAGAAAAGCCTAAGGGAAAAGAAAAGCCAATCGAAAAGCAACAACCATGTTTAGATCTGTAAAATATTCGGCAGGAGGAGGGAATGAACTCTTGCCTAATTAGTCATGTTAGAATACATTGAATCTTTAGACCTGGAAGTTGTCGCCAACTTTCTGAATGGCAGGAGACTTCTGTAAAAGAGACACATGGGGATAAAAAAGTCCACTAGATGTTTGCATACCACAAAGGCTTCACCAGTTTCCCATGCAACTACTGAAAGCACAGACACCTTGTGTGAAGAAGAAGAAGAAAAAAGTTGGTATCTCTACCAGGAGACCTGAATTTGAATCCCTGTTCAACTATGAATTATCCAAGCACCCTTGGACAAAACACTCTCTCTGCCCCTTGATATCTCTCAGCCGCTGTTCCTTTTACTTGTAATGAGAATATTAATGATGCTTCTCACAGGGATGTTGGAAGGATTATTGAACTAAGGATTGCAAAACATGTATACTAAAAACGCTCTCATGACTCATTATGATGAGCAAAACCAAAATTATTCATACATTTATTCAACAAATTATTCATACATTTACCACTGTCGGCTGTGACTTCATATGGTCCATGAACTCGGAATCTGCAAACAGCTGGTTTTAGTTAACAATCGTGATGAGTGAGCGCTCCTCCCTCCCACCCCAAGTTCAATTTGCAATGGATTCGCAAAGGTGCTATTGCTGTTCCATGGTTGCTAATTCCTGGGGCACTGCCATACTACCAACTACAACTAATCCAGAACCTCACAGCTGCTGCCAAGTAGAGGAAGGGGATGGTGGTAGCTCAGCTAGTGGTCAGGGAAAGCCCATTAGAAATGGGACCTCAACTGTTCTATAAGGGCCTCAAAGGAGCAAACCCTAGAGTTCCCCTTTTCAAGAATCATATGTACTTAATATTTTTAAAAATGGTGAAGGAAGTAGCTGGTGGGGTAGAGTTTGAATCCTGGTTGATTCCACAAGAAACAATGGTTTGTTGTGGTGAGATTCAGTTATACCAATCCTTGGGCTCACATGTTCCACAGATTTTAGTTTCTGGTTTGCTGTTACATTTGAATAAGAGAAACTGTAGTTTACCGGGTAGATGGGACTCGTCAGCCTGGGAAGGCAGCTCATCTGAGAGAAGGAAAACTCTGATCCCAAACCTCCACTGCCTTGTGGCTACATCCAGTTATGGAAAAGGCTTCAGGAGTCAACCTCCAGGCAAAATCCTGAGCTGGAGTCCCTGAGGCAGTTCATGGCTGAACACAGTCACGTTCTGGCAACTCCTGCGACGTCGCTGGAACCAAACATATTGGCCTCTGCCTTTCCATTGGACCATTTCAGCGACGTGGAGAAGGGGGATTTGCTGCATGGGTAACAGCCTATCCTCCATACCTACTTTACCCAGGCTTCGCGCACTGGAGAGGACACTCTGTTCCAGAACCACCATTCAGAGCGTGATATCGAACTAACCATGGACTTCCTATAGTTAGATGTAACTGGGAATTGTGACTTATTACAAACTGCATGTGGATACTTTAAATCTCCTTCCTTCAGGTGCCCAGAAGGATGAAGGGAGAGGGAGGAGATGAGTTCAAGGCTCACTGTAGCTCATCGCCCTAGTAGTTTGCTGTCATGTCCAAACTAGGCCTGTGTGTTTGCACTAGAGCTCTTCAGGTGTGTTCACAAATGTTGAGGATCTTTTTCCATTCCTTATCTCTCCATGCTTCTCTTCCTCCACACCCTACTATGTAACTAGCAGAAAAATAAGGCTAACCATAGCTATACTAATGGAGCAGCAGAACTCCTGGTGAACTCCATTCAGTGGAACTTCACTCTGATCTCTGCCCACTGTGTGGTAGAAAAATGGTTGTGAAACAGCCAGGGACCTTGGAATGGAACCCATCATTCTAATTTAGCAGGCACATAAAGGGTAACAATTTTCTGCTGTATTTTTTTAAAATTTGAATGGATTTAACAATCTCTGCTATGAAAAACACTAGCCCAAACAGAGATCAGAAAGAAGAAAATAAAACAGCTGGTGGCAGAACAGGGAGGGAGTGCTCACAGTAGCAGCAAACTTTAAATTGAACCTGACAGCTCAGAGCATGATCCCAAAGAACCTAGAAGAAAAACAAAACCTGCTGCTGTCTTAAAAACGGTAGTCATGTCTCCTGCATTTAAAAAACTTGTACAACAGACAGCCAAGGTTAGCTCAGGTTTTATTCTGCCATTTTACCCTAAACTCTGTAACCATTGTAGATGGACATGTATGTTGCTGTTGGACAACTGAGATAGATTTATCTATTGAGAACATTTTCATTTCAACCTTCCCCTAAGAAAGCCAGAGAGACATACCCAATTGTCCCCCCCCACCCCCTCTGATCCTCACAACAAGAAGTAAGTCTGGTAACAAGAATGGTCCAAGGTCATCCCGTGAAATTTTATGACTGAGCAGAGATTTGAACCCAGGCCTCCCCCAGGTCAACACTCATTTAGCACATAAGACTGTTGTTTTTTTTCCAAGTGCATTCCTTCCTTCTTACCTCACAGAAGCTCCAAACACCAAAATTTTAAACAAGCAACTGACATATAGTGACTCATTATCACTGAGGCTATAAACCCCTGCTCAGGCTATACAGGTGTGACCTCGGTATCCACTGATTTGGTATCCACTGATTTGACTCACCACTGATACCAAGGTCCACCTTTAAATGTCTTGTAACAAGGAAAAAAGCACCAAAATCCGAGTTTTCACCTTTGTGCTGTTAAATAATTATAATTTCATTTAACTAAATTCCATTATTCACCCTATCTAGTAAGTAAATGCGGTATAGCATCTCTACCAATGCATTCTGGGGTGACAATGGAGGAGCAAGAAACCTGGGTCTTTAAAGCTATTTTTCCACTGATTTGATAGCCATATTTTTTTTATCCACTGTGGGTTCCAGAAGGGATAATGAGGCACGACCTGTACTGCTTCAAAGAACAGATGATTGGTTCCTAAACTGTGACTCCCCAAGGAGCACAGAAACCAGCCAGGGGAGCTACAGAATCCTTGCAAAAAATCCACTGCCCTATAAAATTTATAGAATTGTAGCCTTAATGGAGAACTGCGACTAAAGGCCCAGTAGATCAAGGAGGCCACCAGTTGAAAAGTTTGGGAAGAAGCACTGAATGAGGGGTTCACATGATGGCATGTCCTTCATACAACAAATCACTTCACAGACAAAACTGCCATATCGAGACAGTGGCATCACTAGGAGGGTGCGGGGGGTGCGGGCCTCACCTGGTGACACACAAGAGGGAGGTGACGCACACTGGGAGGGTGACGTGCTAAAATCGTGGTGGTTAGGAGTAATACCATCATGTTATATACAGTTGGATGCAGAATTTCGAGCAGAATGCAATGCAAAAAACAGGAGTGAAATATCTCATTTCTATCAAAAGTTATTGGCAAAAAATGGAAAACAAAAAGTACATGGAGCCCAAGGTTTATCACGTGCTTACTCATGAGTAGGTGAACATGCCTTAGTCCATCTGAAAGGGCAGGCTGAGAGGAATCCAACAACACCAGAATGGTCCTGATCCAATGAATGTAGCCCCCCAAAAACACCCAAGAAGGAGGTCTCTCCCTCCAAGCTAGCAAATGTATTGCCACATGGTCACATTTACTCGCGAGTAAGCAAACGTGCCTTGGCTCCTGGGCAGGTAAGGCAAAGGGTAATGTGAGGCCACCAGAATGGTCCTGATTTGATGCAACTGGAGCTCAACAAATGCCCCCCCCAAAGCAGCCCCGCCCCATAAAAAGAATGAAACAGGCTTGACAGGGTAAGGTGAAATAAGTAAGCCCCTCTGACTATAATGGGACTTACTTTAGAGTAGGCAGGCATAGGCTTGGGCTTTCAGACTTGCAAAGCCAGGTGGGCCCTGATAGTGATATGCTTGAAATATAAGAACTTAAATTGAACTGGGTACTGGGTAGGGGTGAAAATCTTACTGATTCTTTTGGGGGGGTGTTATTGCAGGCAGGCTACAGAGAAAATTCACTTGGTGGAACAGGACTGGCTTTCCCTTATTTATTGATTTTACTTTAATTTATTTATAATTATTTATTTTAATTTGCTTTATGATGGGTCCTGGACAGATTGTCATTCTAAGAAGTGGGTCCCAGTGCTAAAAGTTTGAGAACTGCTCCAATAAGGTGTTAGTAAGTTGACACCCTGGGGGGAGGTGACACCACTAGTGACCAAAATCACTAAAATCAGAGTTTGGAGGAATAATGCCATCATGTTATATATCAATCAATGTGTAATTTCATACAGAATGCGATGAAACAAACTACGTTGAAATATCTTTATTCTATTGAAAGGTACAGCCAAAAAACCAGTGGGGGCGGGGCGATGATAGATCACCACGCCCACCACCTAGAGTGTTGCCCCACCCACTGCAGGGGTGTGACATGCTGGCCTCCCGCACCGGGTGATGCGAACCCTAGTGACGCCACTGAACAAGGAGTAGGTTCTACCTTAGTTTTCAAAGGCTGCAATCCTTTTTCCAGCACTGACATAAGGGTAATGCAACTCCCAGGTAAGGGAACAAACATTGCCTTACATTGAGGAGGCCTCCATGACTGCCCCCCAACTGCAAGATGCAGCACATGCCCCACTGGCACAGCTATGCCAGTGCTGGAAAGTGGGTTAGGATTGAGCCCTAAGAGTAGGAATTTTTGTCTGTGGGGAAATATTCCATTATTTGAGGCCTGGGGACAGATCCCACAGCGAATCCAGGAGCAGAACACCCAAAAACACTGTCTTTGGTGTACGGCTAAAAATAAAACAACAGGGGTGGGGGCGGCAGGAGACAACACAAGCTTGCCCGTTGCTTTCCTGGCAATGGGTCCAAGTTCACCAAAAAAGAAAACACAATGCAAAAACCCACCCAGACCAGACCAGCCCTTGTTGGCAGGTGAAGCTTTTCCAGTTCTTGAAACTCTGTTAACAAAGAAACTAAATGAACTTCTGGTTGCTACAGTGATTACAGGCACTGACATTCCCCTCCAGGAGTACCCTGTTGGTAAGAAAAGCAGCTGGTGTAGTAATATTCCAACTTGGCAAGGTATAGTTTTTGCAGTCACCTGTGAGCAGAGTATGCATTGAGAGGTGGTGTCCAAATGACTCCAGCATTCCTTCCTGGAGTCAGATGACCCAATACTTTCCTTCCTTCACTACAGCTGCACACATTTTATTCAGCTAGAAGCTCTGGAGATGCAAACCTTCTCACAGGACCTCTGTTTCATTTTCAGGATCTCATGACATTGCTTTCTACTAACAAGGAAACTGGGCCTTCCCCATCCATCTCTGATTACTCTTTATAAAGGCTTCCAGAATTTTCTCCCAACATTGTCCTAATTCCTACCCCTTGCTTGCAGAAAGCCATAGTTCAGCTGCATTAATCCCTTCAGAGGGAATCCAGTGCCACTCTCCTAGCTTGGAGAAATTCTCCTGGCAGGCACATACTATGCTTTTAACACACAAATCAAGAGCAGAACTTGTCCAAAGCTTATGATGGCAGCATTGGTGACCATAGCTTAGTGTTTATTTTAGATACAATTTATGAATTGAGGTGTTTGTTTCTGGTGAGTAAGATAGGACTACTGCCTAAGTCTTATTGAACACAATGGGCTTACCTGTGAGTAAAACAAACAACACCATTTTCAAACACCTCTACTTACAAAGTACTAAAAGTTGTTGCTGCGCATGTCAGGATGCGGACAGCAACTCTAAGTCACAAGTGTTGATCTAGCAGTTTCCGACCTGACAAAGGTAGTAACAGCACACTGTCTGCTTTGATTAAACCACAGGCCCCTTAAGATGCTGAAATATCTGAACATTTATGACAATCATCTGGCGCTTGATTTGTTTGCCTTCAGACAGCAGATTTCACAAGAGACATGAAAGGTTTCGGAGTGGCTGGAAAGTCACTTTTGATGAAATCATTCCTGGCCCCAGGGGCTGCATTCTTGAGAATTTGGGCATTTTGAGGATCAGTGTCCTCTGATGATTTTTTGGCAAGCTTACTCCAGTGTGCAAAAACCCATCTGGAACAAAGGGAATCGAGTAAACATACAGGAACGTGAGGAGAACAAAGCTGGCACAGTCACCGGATGGAATTTCTTTTAAGGAAGCAAAATAACTTCCCCATTCATGGCCCTGGCAAGAGTGCAGGCAAAAATAATAAAGCCTCTTCCCAAAGAAGATTGCAACACTGCTAAAGCCTTCAGACAATGTAACATTCATGGCAACATTTCTCCACATTTAACCCCCACTGTGGCTCTTCCCCAAAATACAGTTCTCTGCCCTCCTCTTTCATGATGCAGAAATACCAGAGAGACTCAAGAAGAAGCAATCCAACTCTGAAATCTAACATAAGAAGAGTCCTGCTGGATCAGACCAAAGGCCCATTTAGTCCAGCTTCCTGTATCTCACAGTGGCCCCACCAGACGCCTCAGAGAGCATGCAACAAGATACCTGAATCCTGTTGCCACTCCCTTACATCTGGCAGTGGTAGCCTGCTTCTAAAACTAGGAGGCTGCACATACCCATGGAACCCCAAATCTGTTCCCAAAGGGGTAGGGAGGCTAAAACCACCATATAGGGTATTCCCAATACTGTGGGTTCAGATCAAAGGTAGAAAAACCTTCCATAAAACTCCACCATAAGGCCAGCAAAGCCACCATATATGGTAGGGGATTTGGGATTGGAGTCAAGTATAGGCTCTCACTCAACAGTGCTGTCAACTTTTATCTCAAGGATTATGTGGGACTCTAAAGTACCTAAGAATGAGAAGAGATAAAAAGTTTTGAAGAGTTAACAATAATCTGTAATCTCTTAGAAGCAAATGCCATCAAACTCTTTTGCCTACTGATTGGCTCAAGTACTGAAAACTCATCTTTAATAGAGGCCCCTTTTGAGGCAGGACGTTATTACATTAAGGAGGATAATTGGAGCTGCAGATGCTGAACCCAGTAACATAATCCCCATACTCACAAACTGCCAACTATAGAAGAAGATAGGCACACCATGCATTTGCAGAGCTCCAGCAGCCATAGCTAGCAATGGTGGATTCATGAGTACTGCCAGCTCTGGATGACTGCAAATATGCCTTCCATGTTCAAAAGCAAAGATACATGTTCTACCTCCGATGCGTGTCTTCAGAGCCTCACTGCTGCTTCTCCTTCGCAAAGTGGGGGAGGGGAGGACACAATGACAAAAAATTATTTCTGCAGGAGTAATGGGAGTTTTAAGGAAGGTGCTTCACCCTTTCTCCAACTCCCCCCACCATTTCTCCCAGAGTCAAGTCTGAAAGTTGGACAGAGGGAAAAGCAGCTGACTGAGGGGAATCACGAGATGAGGGAGTAGGCAGGCAAAACTTTCCTCTAGACCAGTGGTTTTCAAACCTTTTACCACTGGGACCCACTTTTTAGAATGACAATCTGTCAGGACCCACCAGATGTAATGTCATTAACCTGGAAGTGATGTCATAGCCGGAAGTGACATCATCAAGAAGAAAATTTTTAACACTGCCATATGACAAAATCAAATCAATTAATTAAAAGTTTAAAGATGTATTTAAAATAAAGAATCCCCCCCAACCCTCCCAAGCAGTTGCTTATCTGTTTTAACAAAATTCACCTAACATCCCAAAGACTGCAATCCTATCCACACTCACCTGGGAGTAAGCCCCATTGATTATCATTGTTAAAAGCATATGCACATACTAGCCTGTTAAAAGTACAGATCTGCAACATTTTCCCAAATGCAGTCTCATACAATGGTAGCATCAAGTCTAATATATTAAAAATAAAATACACATTGAAATGAATAGAGACCCACTTGAAATTAGCTTGCAATCCACCTCCAGTTTGAGAAACTGTTTGAGACCTCCAGTCTCAACAGTTTGAAAAACACTGCTCTAGCTCCTGATGTCTCCACTGAAAACAAATGCAGTCTCCGAAGGCAACTTTGCAAGCAAGCAATGGTCGGACATCAGAGTTATGTACTAGAGGCAGAATATCATGTTCTGCTCATCAAGCATTAGAAAACAAATAGGTTTGCAGGTATAAATTGATATGGAGGGGAGAAGAAGAGGAGGCAGTGATACCTCCAAAGCAGGTATTCAGGACCAAAGGTTGTTCTTGAATGTGCACATGGCTTGAAGTGTTTTGGTAAAGGTCTCCTGAGGAAACCTAAGATAAGTCTTTGGTACCACAAACGTGCAAGTAATGGGAGAGTTTTTCTTGGTGAGGTGTTAATCCTCCTGTGACTTACACATTTGTGCAATTCCTTGCTGGTAGCAAAAACTTTTCTTTGCACTCCTAAGGAGACGTTTGCCAAAATGCTTCAAAGCATGTGTGTACTCAAAAACAAATACAGTACCTTTAGCCCTGAACCCTCCTTTCAGACAGTCAACTCTTTTGTCCTCCATTTTGATTTGCTGCTACCTGTGAATTGACGCCAATTATTTATGCACCTGAACAGCCCTAGATTAATTAGTTCAGATGTGCATGGAGAACAAAAGGGTGCCAAGCAGATACTTTTTCTATGGCTGTACTATGTTTTTTCCCCCAGGTATAATATAGAAATGGTGTACATGCTATTGCATGTTGTGCTATTGCACAACACTTGCATGGGTGTGCTTCTGAGGTTGGATCTGAATATCTTTCATTGTATGTACAATGTCTTTCATTGGATCTCATGAAAACTGGGCAGCAATTGCCTCAAATCGGAAAGAGGAATTGCTGAGATTACTGGAAGATCGAGTTCTATGGTTAAGGCTGAATGGCAGCCCATTTCCTCAGCGTCATTATATGCTAGAGTTAGTCAGGTTTGGCTTCCTGTTGATGCCCACAATACAGTAGAGCTGGAATACACAAAGGCTGACACTGCCCTGTCAGATCAAATACAGCAGGATGACTTTAAACCGAGGGGAAACATATAACAAAAAAAAGTATACGTGGTATTGAGCTTGATCCCACGGTCATCCAGAGGTAATGATTATGATCAATCAGTAGAGCATTGCTGGGAAAACCCAGTGGTGCTTGACTCAGATCAAGTCACTGAGTCACCACCACCTGTGACTTGACTTGAAAAAGAGTCCTAATGGAGGCACTTTCTGAGTCTCTGAGTCACCCTTTAGTGACTCTAAAGGACTCGTCGAATCACCCCCCCTTTAAAAAGCCTCCCCTTTAAAACGTGGAAAAAACGGGGCTGCTGCCAGGGAGTGTGTGAGTGTGTGTGGAACTTCTCTTTGAATACTCCCCTGATGTTCCCACCTATCTGTAAACAGGGCAGGCGGAGTGGGAGGGACTGCGAGAGAGCTAGGATAGAAGCGGCAAGAGGAAAGACAGTCACATGCAGTAGCTGTGAGGCTTACCAGGATAACCCAATCCTTGGCAGCCCTATTCAGAAGTAGTTCCACTTCAGCCAGTCATTCAAAGAGGGTCCCTCCCCCAAGTAACAACCTCCCTGGGCTTCTGCAGCCAATTGTAAGGTAAGAAACCCTTTGGGCTCCTCCTCCTGCCCCCCCTCAGCCAATAAAAAATCTGAATGCCCATAGTTTGTCCAAAGATCATTGGTTCCTTCCTTCCTATCAGAGTTGGGGAGAAAAAACTCACTCCTGCCTCCCTCCCCCTGCCCGATTCATTAACCCTTTCCTGCCTCCCGGCTGGAACTCCCTGCTGCTCACTGGTCAGAATACTTGTCCCATGAGGTTTTCCACACCGCGAAAACAGTAAGCAAGCACCCTCAGATATAGGCAGTCAGCATGCATGGGGATGAGTGTCAAGTAAGGGGGGCCCTGACTTGAGTCTTTTTCAGAGTCTTCCATGCACATGACTCACAAGTCATTGAAAAATGCATATTTTTGCAACTTGAGTCTGAGTCACTTGATTTGAGTTCCCAAGATTGAATTTGAACTTGGACTTGAGTTGCAAAAATGCACATTTTTGGGTGACTTGTGGATTTAAGTATGTTTAAGCCTACAGTTTTGAACCAATGCAGTCCAGCAGTACCATCTAATGAAATTATTGGAACAGGTTCAGGATCAAAAAGGCAAGTACTTCAAACAGTGTATCATTAATTTACGGCTCTCATTGCACAAGCTGTTGTGACATCCACCTGCTTACATGGCTTCAGAAAGGGCTGACACAACTTCATTCCATCAGTGGTTATTATTCATGATACCTAAATGGAGCCTCCAGATTTACTGGGCATGTTCCTCAGATGACCACAACAATGCAGAATGCAAGTTCACATTTTCGAATGCTCTCCTGTATCAAAAGTTTCCTGTGTGTAGTAAACTATTTACTGATTTATTTTACTGTGTAATCTGCTACGTGAACTACTGCTGTTGTAAAGCAGTATACATTCATTATTATTATTAATAATAATACATTAAAATTAGAGAGATGCCTACATGAAACCTTTCACCCTAGAACAATGTTTCTCAAACTGTGGGCCAGGACCCACTAAATGGGTCACAAGCCAACTTCAGGTCAATGTGTGTACAGCCAACATTCATTTCAATATTTTATTTTTAATCTATTAGACATGATGCTACCATGGCATGTGACTGCATTTGGGGAAATGTTACAGACCTGTACTTTTAACAAGCTACTATGTATATTCTTTTAACAATAATAGTAAATGGGGCTTACTCCTGGTTAAGTGTGGGTAGGATTGTAGCCTAGGATTGTTAAAAATTTTCCTGCTTTATGATGTCACTTCTGGTCATGACATCACATCCGGTTGGTCCTGACAGATTCTCATTCTAAAAAGTGGACCCTGGTGCTAAATGTGTGAGAACCACTGTCCTAGAATACTGTGGGTTGGGACCCACCAGTGTGTTGCAAGTCAATTTTTGGTGGGATCCAAAAACTTTCTGAAATATAAAAAAAAGAAAAAAAAACAACTTTGCAAGCACCCTTGCCCAGTCTGCAGAAGAAAATTGCAGCAGCAGGCAATCCAGATGGAGAATCTGCTCTCGTGGCTAGAATGCTAATCTGTGGTATGTGGTAATCTTCATACCCCCAAATTAAAATGTCACATTTTCTGATTTTCTGTAGTAATTGGCATGCAGCAGATCATGTGTGAACCCAGTTTCAGCCCTCTGTCTGGCCTGGAAGTCCTTAACTGCACATCATGCTCTCCAGTTCTGCCTTCTGGGTACCTGGAAGGACTGTAAAGGTTTGGCGGAACAGTCCTTGAATTCCATTTCTAGAAAGATTCTAACAAATGTTTAAACAAACATGCTATATAAGTAAGGGCTCTAGCAGCCTCGGGCACACAGGACCCCAATGATTATTATTTATTTCTTAATAATTTATTATTATTAATAAAATATTATTTCTTTCTAGATCACTTAGGTCGCAATAGATTGTCATTTTAAAAAGTGGGTCCTTATGCTAAAAAAGTTTGGGAAGCACTGCCCTAGAATATGAGTTTACTATCAAAAGAGAGTTTTTTCACATAGGGAAGCTTTCAAAAATGCAACTGTCCTACCTGCAGTGTGAAGAGGCACAGTCCAAAATTTGATCTCCTTTAGCCTTGGTCTGAAATATATCAAATATGTACGTGATACTTGTCCAGTTCTGAGAACCACAAGGAAGTCAGTAATGCCATAGTAATGGCAATCAAATTTCCATGTTGTCTTTAGGGGGTTTGCTGCTGCTTATTCAAGTGAAATCTTAGGCATCATATACAAATCTCTCCTAGGAATCTGCAGAAAAAGGACGCTGCCAGGCAGACAAATTGCTGCCCCCCCCTCCCCAGGAGAAGCACTCTACTTAGTGCCCTCTGAGCATAACTGTGTGCAGTCTCTGGGAACACTACTGCTGCCCCAGTTTGAAGGCACCATTCTCTTCTTCCAATAAGCTGAAACAATAATGAATCATAGTCTCTCACCCCTGCCCCCTCTAAACATGCAAAATGGACAGGCCTTTCTGGCAGGGGAATACAAAAGACTGGCAGGGGAACAACTGAACCAACTGATTTGTGAAAAGTGCCTGAAAAGGTCCAGCCCCAGGTTGCTAGATCCTGTTCCAGGAGACACAGATGGCATCGCTTTGAAATGGAACGTCTATAACCTCAGATCACCTCGAGCACTGCTCATTCTCACAGAGACCAACTGCTACATTCGTTCAACCAGCAAGAAAAAGAAACCTGATCCATCTTGTTACGCCAGTCAAGCTCTTGGAATTCCTCACTATTTTGGCACAACAAAGAAGATGGAACACTGCAGGCATCTTGACTGCATTCTGGTTCTACAGGGCAATGGGACTCCAAATCAACCCCATAACATCACAGCATGTACAAAAAATGTTAGTCGTTGCTGCAATGCCATTTCAACTGCCACCATTGTTAAGAGAATTAAGCACAATAGGGAGGATGTTCCATTTATCACTTCTATGGCACCCTTTAATATTAAAATTGCTATATAAGTTCACATACAAGTTCATCCTACCAACATTACCATGAGGTAGGCCACTAATTCTTCCATTTTTCAAATGGGGAGGGTGTGGGTGTGTGTATGTGTGTGAGAGAGAGACTGGAACTCAGGGTTCCCAAAATCCATGTCCAAAATTCTGTCTTCACTACACTGGATTGGTTCTTTCCAATTCTCTTTTTTGGGGATGGTCATTTCAATTTTCTGCCTGCAGAAACATTTCCAGCCTCATGCCAAGGATTACTCCTTCTCTTCCCCAGCAGGACTGTGTCCTTAAGATGTTCATCAATTTCTCATTAAAGGGCATTGCATCATTTAAATGTCAGAGACCGTAGCGTGTCACTTTTTTCATCTCAGTCCTGGCAGTCCCCACGGTAAACAAATTCATCAGCAAGGGCAGAACAGAGTGCTCAGTGGAGCTGAAACCACTGGAAAGCTGATCCGAGAACCGCAGAACACAAGGGGCACTTGTTTGTCCAGACAGAGCACATCAGACTTGCTGTTTCTAGACCTCGGGAGCCCTGTGTTCACTTTGCCGCATCCCCCAGTGCAGCCGTGAAGATGGTATTCACCATGGTTCAAAATAGTAAAAGTTGAGGTATTCCAGTCTCTGCGTGTAAAAACACTCTGCTGCCTCTTAGCCATTAAATGAATGAAGAGCAAAGACCATTGGCATCCACAGCCAGCCAAGAGAAACCTCGGAGGCAGCGAGGAGGCTACTGCTTCATACAATGTGGGTCATGTTTCCCAAATGCAAATATTACCCTTGGCATAGGCCAGCCTTGACTTCATGAGTTATGTGGCATTTTCTAGTTGCTATATTTGAGGCTGTGCAAAAGTAAAAAAGGGGGGGCATGAGTAGCTTTGGATTTTCTTTGAGCAATCAGAAAAACTTAGGCCACAGTCTGTGTTACGAAGAACTGCATGTTCTTAAAAAAAGTCCCAAATTTCCATTACAGCTGTCGCCGTCTTCAGCACTTACAAAGAAAACCACACAAGTCTTGAACAAGCCCACTCGCCCTTTGGATCCAAGATATTAAATGGAATAGAAAATAAAATAAATAAAAATCAAGTCAGACAAGGAATGGATTTATACAACCATCTTCCCCATCACAAGATTACAGTAGCGCCCCCCCCCCAGAGGTTAACATGAATCTAGGTCATATGAAGATGTTAACATATTCTGGGTTATTGTTCCTTCAGTCCCAGCACCTGCAAAGTATTTCTGCACAGTCTTGGGTCTGCAGGACACTATATATGTTTAACTGGACATACTTTCATTCTTGGTTGACAGCTTTTAATTTTGTGAATTGACCCTTAGCCAACATGGGCTAAGTTGGCTTCCATAAAACTGGAAGTTGATGAGATCCGTGAGGACGAGCCACATCGTGTCTGATAATGATAGTCTAGGCATGAAATCACTGTCTTACAGCCCAATCCTATCCACACTTTCCTGGGAGTAAGCCCCATTGACTCCAATGGGACTTATTTCTGAGTAGTCATGCATAGGATTGGGCTGTCAATCAATAGACACAATATGTTCTCCAAGCATCTACTTCTTTGTCTTGCAATTGGGCTTCAGCCTCTTGTGCTTGTGGTGCTTGTCATTCTACTTTATTCATGTTTTCCACATGCATACAGTATGACAATAGTCAGGACTAGGTGCTGGGGTGCACTAGGAGCAGCAGTTAGTACAAAAGTCCATGGAATGGGAGGGCAGGGTTGAGCTAACTCACTGCATTATTTAATGGCATAATTTTGCCCTAAGATCATGTTCAATATTATTCTACTCTTAGGCACACAACTGCTTCACATAAATGTGCGTTTTTGTCATATATTGATTCTAGATGAGAATCTACAATGCTTGAGCATAAGACAAGCTTCCATGGGGTCTTGTCCATTGCATGTCTCACAGTGCAATTCTAACATAATGCTCTGCAAGTGCAGCGGTCCCTGCACCAGTGGAAGGTGTAGCAAACATCGTGACACCTGGCATGTAAGCAGCACAGGTGGCGTTCCTGCATCGCCCCGCACAATGCTGCATCCAGCCCGACAGTCACTGGAAGAAGTAACATTTGTGTTGGGATGGAGGGGCAGTGGGAGGGTGATTTGGGCAGGAGGTCTGGTCTAGAGGGTAGAGCCTCCGTCTGCCTGAAGATAACATCCACAAGGTCGCCAGTTAGAGGCCACCGGCACCGTGCAACCTTGAAGCAGCTGACAAGTTGAAGCCGAGCTATTCCATCTGCTCTGAGCGTGGGAGGATGGAGGCCAGAATGTGAAGCCAGATCGGAATGAAACACCTTGAATGTAGTGGTTCTTGAAAGAAAGAACCTTCTTTCAAATTGTAAAAATCCCTATTTAATAAGGGATTTAAATAAAGCCTGCCTATGTAAACCGCCTTGAATAAAGTCTTGAATAAAGACCAAGAAAGGCGGTATATAAATACCTGTTGTTATTATTATTATTATTATTTGGAGGTAGGGGTGTTTCGGGGCAGGGCAGGGGTGGATCAGGCCCTAAGACCCCGTCCTAGAATCATTACACTAGGCCGCTTGCATTTCCACCAGCTAAACAGCTGATGGAGATCTGAATAGCCCCATACAGCAAACTGGGGCATTATTTGGGCTAAGGGGGGAAATATCCCCTTATCAAAGGAGACCTTCAGCCTGCTCCCTGCATTGGATACAACAGTAGCCCTCTGGCCCTGCTATTCCAGTGCAGGTTAGCTGCGGGCCAGGGTCTAGGAGAGGGGGGTAAAGGGGGTAATTTGTACCCGGGCCCAGGGTCAGAAGTTCCTGGGATCTGACATTTTCCTATCTTACCTGAACTAACTGCCAGCACATAAATGCTGGGGCACAACCATGCGCATGCAGTGTTAACTGCTGCAGCAAAGCCATACACACCAGGCCAGGAAAGCATCCATGACCCTCCTTAACACAGTGCCAAATCTGGGAGGAAACTGGCCTGCTACAGTTTGTCTTCTGGATCCCATAACCGTGAAGGAGTATATAGAAGCTGAGAGACCCAGCTGTGGGGTTACAGCTGTTGCAGAAGTTCATTTTGATCCATTCTAGTGTGAGCCTAAATATGATAATGCTAATATTCTGCAATCCATTTTCTATATTTCAAAAATTTTAGAGACACTTAGGAGTGTGCTTGGTTTTCCATATTACTTTATCTAGCTGCTAATTCTGCATGGTCAGGTAGACCTGGACTCTGCATCAAGATGCCTAGTAGATCTGAGCTCCAAAGACTATTGTGGCTGTCAGCACCCTCCCCTGCCCTGTTTCCCCCCCCCCATTCTGCCTGTCCCCATTGCCCCCCTTTCTCTTTGGGAAGGGGCCCTGAAGAAACTTTGTACCCCCTGCTAACATTCATCTCATAGGACCTGCTGTGGGCTGCCTGTCTCACATCTGACAATTTGCACATTAACATCTATTTTACAGTCACTTTCCAAACATGTTTTGAACACATGAGGAGGTAGATTTGTTTTGTTTTTCTAAGCAACACAACATATGTAGATCAGTGTCATTCAATAATCTTTTATAAACAGGCCAGATGATTTATTTGCTTCACTGTATACTCCACCTTTATCCTCAAAGGAGCCCTCAAGGCAGCTTATGCTCTGTGGCTTAAATCAGTCTAAACCATTTAAAACAATGAACAACACAAGATCTCTCAACGGAAGAGTAACATAACACAAACACCACAACCCTAGGAGAACAACTCATGTTGCTTACATTTATCAATAGCAACAGACACCAGTTGCTGCCTCAAAGACCTTTCAAGACAGAAATATATTTTGTCATTTTTTAAAAAGACAATTGAGAGCATTTCAGATTAGCTTCCCTGGGGAGGGAATTCTCTAAAGAGGTATTATAAATATTTTCTATATGCTTTCCCCTCGCTATCATGAGAAGCCTAAAACAAGTTAACAGCATTTTTTCTACATATTAGTAGTACATGCGCTTTTTTGGTAAATAAAAAGGTGCAGGAACTCACAACTTGTTAATCTTTTATTTATTTATTTATTTATTTATTTATTTATTTATTTATTTTTAAACCATTTTTTATTGGAGAAATAAAATATTTTTTATGTGCTTCCCCCCTAAAGATGAACTTACTTCTGAGTAGACATGCATAGGATTGGGCTGTCAATCTCCACATCCCCTTCCCCCCAGCTATTTTTTCTACACAAGGGGAAAAATACTGTACAGGTGCACTTGTAGCGTGTAGTATGTAGTGTGGCACTACTTTGAGGAGAGGAAGCAGTGAATGGATTCTGAAAAATGGCTTACATGAGTTCCATGTAATAAAATTACTCTAAGCAACTGTGGGAGTAAGAACAAAAAAGGAATTCTTACACGAGAGGGGTCCTTAGGTGCACATAGAAACAGCTACGTTTGCAAACAAGCGATTAAATATGGTTTAATTCAGGTATCAGAATACTCAGTCTTTGGGAAGGTGCTTGGCATGCAATTGTATGGTCTCTGCTGCCCTGAGCAGCTGCTGTGCATTGCTGGAGAGGAGCTGCAAACGCTAGCTTGGTGGAGGGCATGCTTGTGGGGGAAGGATGAGGAGGATCTCTGGCAAGGCTGGACAGCACGTTGTACACATGTAGAATCCCTTTTCACCTGCCCTTAGCATGTGAAAACGGGTGCAATATATATCTCTGCCAGGATTAAGAGCCCAATCCTAGGTATGTCTACTCTGAAGTAAGTCTCGTTCTAGTCAATGGAGCTTACTCCCAGGAAAGTGCCTAGGATTGCAGCCTAAGAGCCCAATCCTATGCATATCTACTCAGAAGTCCACTTTAGTGAATGGGGCTTACTGTAGATAGGATGGCAGCCTCAGGGCCCAATCCTGTGCCTGTCTCCTCAGAAGTCAGTCCCATTAGAGGCAGTGGGGCTTCTTCCCAGGAAAGTGTGGAGAGGACTGCAGCCTCAGAGCCCTTCCTCTGCCTGTCTACTCAGAAGTCAGTCCCACTAGAGGCAGTGGGGCTTCCTCCCAGGAAAGTATGGAGAGGACTGCAGCCACAGAGCCCTTCCTCTGCCTGGGAGTAAGCCCCATTGAACACAATGGAACTTCTGAGTAGACATGCTTGGGCTCTCAGGCTGCAAGGCTATGCACCCTTTCCCAGGAGCAAGCCCCATTGAGCACAATGAGACATACTTTGGAGTAGACACGCCTAGGCTCGTGCTGCAGATTTGCACGGGAGCTGCACCAGCCAGCTTCCTTCCCCTCCTCCTCCACCAAGCCAGTACCTGGGTGTTCCGTGGGTGCCGCAGCCTGTCTCCCTGGCTGGCTGGCTGGCTGTCCGTTCTCCTCCTCGGCGTCGGCGCATGTCCCCCGCGCCCTCCACCGGCTTGGAAGCTGCGCTGGGAAGCAGAGCACAGGGGGAGGGGAGGCAGGCTGGGCTCAGGCGAGAGATTGGAGATGGGGCAGGAGGGGGTCATTGTGCGGTCAGGCAGGGGCCAGGTGCCTGCCCACCCTGCGAATGCCTCTATTTTGCTCCCCCCCTTCCTGGAATGCTTCCGAAGGGGAGGGGCCCCTGCAAAAAGGTGCCGGAACTCCGTCCCCCCGCATTCCATTAGAAAAAAAGCCCTGCATGTGAACATAATATTCAATAGTACTACACAAGTCTGAACTCACAACACAAATGTGATCAAAGCAAGGGCTTGTCAGAGGACAACATGCAGAGCAGGAGGGTTCACCCATGAGAAGATCCCCATCCTCAACAACTCAGGCCTAGGTCAATTGGGACGTAAATTGAAAACTGTTTACTTTAATATAAACTGACATATTTTTGATCCCCATCAGCAACTGACCTCAAATAGTCTGAGGGCCCAAGTCTATCCAACTTTCCAGTGCTGATGCAGCTATGCCAATGGCGCATCCTCTTCAAGGTAAAGGAATGTTTTTTCCCTTACTTCGGAGCTGCATTGCGGCTGCATTGGAGCTGAAAAGTTGGATAGGATTGAGCCCCCAGTCTCTTTTGAAGGCCGGTTAAAAATGCATTTTTTTGGTATGGTAGGTCAGAGCTTGTGAAGGAAGTCAATATACAAAGGCAGCTGCACCTGAGCCTCCAGGGTTGGCCCTTTCGACCAAGTCATTCACGACCACCAACCCCTCACCCATCATGGAAGCTCAATTCCAGAGGCCCTTGAGTCAACAACTCACCTTTTGTGGATGGGGAGGTGCCTGAAAGAGGCAGCAACAGAGCTCCATTGCTGTCTACTCAAAAATCCCCACCGTGATGCCAAAGTAAGTCTCCCATGAGTTTCAAGGGGGCACCCAGGGGTACACAAGAGGGCAGTTTGTTGAGGGTCCTCAAATTTGGTTCTCAAATCTGTAGCCAGATTTGAACCAGATGTGTGATATTCCTTAAAGTGTTCATTCCTTCCAGTGTAAACAGTACAAATAGGTTCAACTGAGTCTCAGTTCATCTGCACCCTTCTCAATACAACACAATAATTACCAAAAACCAGCTGTGAAATGGCTGAAGCTAAAAAAGGCATAAATAGAGGACAGCAGGAGGCAGGTTTAAAATTTCTTCCCAATAGAAAACGCTGGCATGTGAGGAGGTTTTTTCTATCAGATATATTATGCTGTTTAGTCATTTTATGACTCTTCTTACATGGCATCTACAAATGTGCTCTGAGGGTAGCAAGAGACTTGGAGGAGGGCCATCTCATGTGGCTTGCTGAAGATTAAAATCTAAATGAACAAAATAAATACAGTCTCCAACACTCCTTAGAACAGATGAATGAACTCATTCTTTTTATTTATTAATTTTTTTTATTTTAATGCAATGCCCTTGACAAGTCCATGCCAGGGAAGTTAATGGAGAAACCTATGACTTCCATTATTATTTTGGAAAAGGCATCACACATTTAGAGGAGACGTTGGCGGCAAATAGAGAGTCTGAAGGATGAAAGAATTGCTTCAGGGGCTGGGCTGATCTTGCCAACAAGCAATGCATGGGGGGAAAAATGACACCACTTTGATGCATAAACTTTTTATTTATTTTATATCCCACCTTTCCTATGCCAATGAAATACCCAAGGCAGCTTGGGTACAAAGTATCATAACAAGTAAGAAGCATTAAAGGCATTAGTTTTAACATTGAACAATGAAACATAAAAAAAACAAAAGAAGACCTAACACATATTGCTGAGCCATTGAAGGAACAAATGTCCAGGGAGGCAGTCAAGTCACAGCAGTATTTCAGAGGTGTAGAGGGCTAATATCTACTCAGCAGCCAAATGCAAGACAAAACAGGTATGTCTTGACCCCTTGCTGAAAAAGCTATGAGGGAGGGAGTAGTTCTCAATTCCCCTGGAAGGTGCCACTACAGAGAAGGCTTGCCCTGGAGCTGCCATCCCTCTCACTTGGGACAGAGGTGGAACTTGTAGAAGAGCCCCCTTAGATGACCTAAGAGGGCAGGCTGGAATGTATGGAAGGAGGCAGTCTGCAGTTCATCAGAAGAATGAAACATAATCCTCAATAAGCATAGGGTATGTGGTCTTATGTGCGTATGTACATATATATGTACATGTACACACAAACTGGAAATATATTATATTATTATAAACTAATACCTTAAGAGGCCAGGAAATGCGAGCGATATCACCTGTGACAATTCTAAATAAAGCTTAAATGTGTACAAGACAAGCACAGTGAAAGTGCACAACAAAAATAACTGGCAATAAATCTTCCTAGCCCAAGTTAATATGCAACATGGCAGGAATTGTTGCTTCAATTTACTGTAGATACTCACATATACAACGTGAAATTTTTGCCAAGTAATCGAGCTCCAATTATCACTTTGCCTGATCTCCGGGTCAATCAGAGGGCAGAGCCTTTCAACTCTGAACAGTTTCGTTTCTCAAGCAGCAGGCAGGCAACAGGCAAGCAGGGCAGAGATCCTTTCTATGGCAACTGGGAAATTCCAGCCAAAGTTAATCTTTTATTCTCCTTCCTTCTGCTGCAGCCTGGTTCTGCTTGGCAAATGCTTGCAAAGCAGGTCTGTTTTTGGAAACACCAGGATGGGACCCTCCTTCCCAGGCTACAATTCAGTGCACCATTACTTAAGAATAACACCCATGGAAAGCAGTGGGTCTACTTCTGAGTAAAAAGGGTTGCAAATATATGCAGCTGCATCTCTCTGCTGTGAATTGAATTGCACACTCTCAATTATGTGTTATGGGCTGTGTGTTGTATGTCGAGCTTTTGGCTTAACACACCAGACACCTTAAAGGTGGATTTGATTCCTGGTTCTCCTGCAGTGGTTCCCAACCTTTTTCACTTGCATATCCCTTGGCAGCCCATTTCCATAAATTGTACCCTTCATATTAGCAAAATGTTTGTAATTAATAATACAAACCCTCATCTCCTCTATATGAAAGCTATATGAAAGTTCATGTATTTATCACAGTTTTGCACCAGAAGTGTGCTGAGAAATTCTGGGTGATTGATCACTTTCCATATTATGTTTGAGCTTTTTTACTGTGCTGGTTTTCAATCACTGGTTCATAGATGAATTGATGGCCAAAAACATGCTATTGGTGGGGCTATCACAGTCAACTAGCTACCTTCCTTCCTGCCTTGCTGGCCCTGCAAAGCATTCTGGAGCACGACCTGCCTTTTTCTGCCATTATTCCATTCTTTTTCAAGTACCCCTAAAGGTCCTGTTGAGTGTCCCTGGGAGTATATGAATACCAGGTTGGGAACCACTGTTTTACTGCTATGTTGTTTACAGTGCACTTACTCTGATAGTGCTTACAAAAAGGTGGTGAAGACCAGGATTTAAAAAAGAATAAAAATGTATCTTATGATCTTTTATTATGTTTTTAATAAATTAGAGACTACAGTTCTCAGGTAACAACTAGGGGTAGGTTATTTTTCAGGATTTGGCCTTGGGTAAAATCTATAGTCAGACACCCCCCAAGTTTAACCCCCGACTTATCTGAGGGTCATAGAAAATTCCATGATTGTTGGCTCAAAACCTGCCCTCAGCTTATCTGTGGGGACGACTTATAGGTGAGTAACTGTGGTGAGTAGCTAAGGCCCAAATCCTAACCAACTTTCCAGCACTGGCCTAGCTGTGCCAATAGATCATGTGTGGCATCCTGCTGTTCGATGGCGCTCATGGAGACCTCCTCAAAATAAGGGAATGTTTGTTCCCCTACCTTAGAGCTGCATTGCCCTTATGTCAGTGTTGGAAAGAGGGTTAGGATTGCGCTCTAAATTAGTTAACTATGGCCACAATCCTAACCAGGTCTACTCAGAAGTAAGTCTTATTTTGTTCAATGGGGCTTACTCTCTGGAAAGTGTGGTTAGAATTGCAGCCTATGTTTCATTAACTGTTGATCGAGGCTAAGAATTTAGAAGACTAAGAAAATTCTCTCTCTCGTCCCTACTCATTTAACTTCTGGTGGCAGGAATGACCTGAGGAAAGACCTCCAATGATGAGACAAACAGTTTGGGCATGCTTATGTGTTCTGACATGGGTGCATATACCTTTATGTCCTAAATGGGACCAGCTATCAACCAGCATGTTGAATTATGCCTGAAAACAGACCAGAAGCCAGTGTGGCTATTGAAACACTACCACAATAGTGGAGTCTATGCTCCCCTGTAGCCTAGACTCCCTTAGTAGTCTAGCAGCTGTACTTTGAACTAAATGAAGTTTCCAATAAGTCTTCAAAGGCAGCCCCAGGTACAGTGCACTGCAATAGCAATGATGGCAACAAATATATATAATCCCCAGATGTGAAACAAGCTCATTGTACAACACATCTGCTTCCCCTACCACTCTACCCATTTCCTTGAGTTCATGGAAATCCACTTCTGACATTCAGCTGCTACCCATTTGAAAAGGTTTACATTTTTAAACAACAGTGAATTTGTACTGGAGGTTGGCCTTTGGCCATCGTGAAAGGTTGCCAAATGATCTAAACTGTTTCTCTAAAGCTGGTAAACAGAGGCATTAGCATGCTATATAAGAGCAAACACAGACTGTGATGTGACAGACTCCAGAAATAGTTTGGTCAACAGATAGAAGATGAATTCACATAATCTTACTTTGTCCAACAAACTGGCTTTTTGCAGCCAGGTCATGTCAAACTTGTAAGCCTTACGTACATCTGTAGCAGAGTGGACAAACCGCAGCTCGCCAGCCACATGCAGTTCTTTGGCATATATGTGCAGCTTGCGGAAATAAATTGACTGAGCTCAGTTTCTCATAGAAATTAGAATAAAAGGCAAATTTAAAAAATCTTCAAGCTTTACAATTTGCTGGATATAAATTGAGTCAACTAGATTAAGACAAAAGTTTCATGTTCATGATGTGTAAACATATTTATGGCTTCTTAAATATTCAAGCTCTCAAACGACTGAAGTTTTATCGTATGCGCCTCTTACACTAAGCAAGTTTGGCCATCTCTATCTCTAGAGATATTATGGGGGGTAAAGAGAAGAACTCACATATAAACACCATAACTATGGTACTAATGTCTTTCACCAACAGCTCTTTGATCTTTAAAGCTACAGTCTAATGAATAGAAACAGCTATGTTAAAATTCAAGCCCTACTACAAAGGCCCGGCCTTTGGTTTCCTATCTGTAAAATGGAAATATTCATGGCCTGCAACATATCCTGAGAGCTTGCAGCAGATCATTTTGATAACACAACGGATTGTGTATGATAAACTCAAACCATTTCTTACCAAGACACTGGCCCTCTTTTGACAAAGTTCTGGTTTCAGCCACTCTTCCTTCCATAATTACAAGCTGCCTGGATACTAACAAACTCCAAGTTATCTGAAGCCATTCACTCAGAATAGAACCTGGTCATTCTTTTTCATGCCCAAGCCAAAATAGACCAAACCAAGCAAGCCAAAAAGTCCATTTATTTGCTTTTACATCAAAATGTAAAATAATATCACTGGTCTTTTCCCCACACATTTGCATTTTGTTTTTCAGCTGCTGGATTCTTTAGAATGCCTATTAATACTCAGAAGTGGAGCATAAGCAATGTCAACTCTTATTGAATTTTTATGACATTTAAAAGGACAGGCACGTACTACTGCATTTTAAAAACCATTCAGTTTGCTGTGTGTCAAATCTAATTAATGCTTGACAATAATTACATAACTAATTTAATAATAAATAAAATAGCAAACAGAATGTGATAATTTGGGGAAAAAGACAACCCAATCTATGTAGATGTAAAATATCTCCATTCACCCAGAATTTCTAGAATCACATGGTGCTACCCCATCTTTCAAGTGTTTATTTTTCAACCAAACATCATCATCTCCTGTAAAAAAATTGAAGGTCCCCTTCTGGCAAGACATGGTCCATAATGGGCAAACGAGCTTACATCCAAGAACTGCTTGTGCCTTTCAAAGGCACAATCTTTTCCATAGGGAAGAAATTTCCTCCATTCTACTCACAGATGTCTACCTGACCAAGATGCTGCAGAAGTAAAAATCACAACAGGTCAACTCTTATGACCTTGACAACAGCTACAAATTAAACCTGATGAGTCAATCCCTTTGGCCTGGTATGACAGTGAAAGTGTTTATAGGGCAGGAGGTCTGGTCTATAGGGTAGAGCTGCTGTTAAGCCTGAAAATAACAACTGAAGGTCACCAGTTCAAGATCTGGTGAGTTCAAGATCGTCTGTGAGTGGCAAGAGCTCAAGAAAGCTGAGAAGCTAAGCTGAGCTCTTCTGGGTGAGAGACAAAGAAGCCGGCTCTGAAGCTTCTTCTGTGAGAGGGAAAGGAGCTGTTTGTCAGCCTGGGAGGCAACTGCAGCCAGAATGTTCACCAGACTGAGAAAAGATCCACCTGGAATGCTGATTGTTCTTGAAAGACAGAACTATTTGTTATTGTAAAAAACCCCACAGGAGTTTAGAAAAAGCCTGTCTGTATGAACAACCTTGAAAAAAGTCAAAGGAGCAATCCAATGACCAGAAAGGCAGTATATTAATACCAGTTATTATTGTTGTTGTTGTTGTTGTTGTTATTATTATTATTGCATTGTGTTTCATAGCATTCCAGCCAGGAATTCTGAGTTTTTGACGTTCCATACATGTTTACTCTTTACTCCTTTCTCCATGCAGGCTGTTTACACATGAAGGCAATGCAGCGTACGCTCCCTGCAGTGGCGTCGCTAGGAGGTGTGGGGGTGCGGGCTGCACCGGGTAACGCACACTGGGGGGGTGACACACTAAAATTGCAGTGGTTAGGAGTAACCCCATCATATTATATACTGTTGGATGCGGAAGTTCGAGCAGAATGTAATGCAAGAAACCAGAGTGACATATCTCCTTTCTATCAAAAGTTATGGTCAAAAAAACCAGAACACAAAAAATGCATGGACCCCTATAGAAAGTATTGTGCATTTTACTCATGAGTAAGCAAATATGCTTTGGAAGATCAGGTGAAGGAGAGTGCAAGGCTACCAGAATGGTCCTGATCCTGTGCACCTGGAGCTAAACAAGTGCTCCAGAAGGCAGCCTCCCCCTCCCCCCACTAAAAAGGATAAAAACAGAGGCTTCAGCTGATAAGGTGAACCTTTTTCAGACTTGCAAAGTCAGGTGGATCTTGACAGTGATCTGGTTTGAACAGAAGTTCTTAAATTGAACTGGGCACTGGGTAGGGCTGAAAACCTTACTGGTTTTTTTTTGGGGGGGGTGCTGTTATTGCAGGCAGGCTACAGAGGAAATTCACTTGATGGACCAGGGCTTGCTTCTGCTTATTTAATTATTTGTTTTACTTTAATTATTTATACTTATTTATTTTAATTTGCATGATGATGTCTCTTCCGCCACGACATCACTTCTGGTGGGTCATGGACAGACTGTCATTCTAAAAAGTGGGTCCCAGTGCTAAAAGTTTGAGAACTGCTGCAATCAGGTGTTAGTAAGTTGACACCCTGGGTGTGTGTGTGTGACACCACTACTGACTAAAATAACTAAAATCACAGTTTGGAGCAATAATACCTTCATGTTATTTATCTATCAATGCGTAATTTCATGCAAAATGTGTTCTATCTTTGTTCTATCAAAAGGTACAGCCAAAAAACCAGTGGGGGAGGAGTGAAAGTACATCACTGTGCCCACCACCTGGGGTGTTGCCCCGCCCACTGCATGGGGAGTGACCCGCTGGCGTCCCGCACTGGGTGACGCGAACCCTAGTGATGCCACTGGCTCCCTGCATTTTCTGCTTTGATTATAGAGCCATGTGGAGGAAGGGACCAGTGGGGGGGGGGCTGGCTCTGTCCACAGCTGCAGGGGGAGTGGCAGACATCTGTTCACCCCCCCCCCCACTCAGGCTTCAATCTGCCACCACTTGTAAGCAGGGCATGAAAGTAAAAACATCAGGTGAGGCTCACAGACCAGTGGGAGGCAGCATGCAGAAAGTGTAGTGCAGGCAATATAGAGCTAGATTAAGCAATCGTCTCAGCCTCAAACTTTGAGCAATGGCTCCCTGAGGAATTACGAAAACCAGCCAGGGAAAATGCAAAATCCTCAAGAAAAGCTTTTTCTATACAGTGTATAAAATTGTAGCCCTAATGGGGAGCAGTGGCCAACAGTAGGTCAAAGGAGCTGCCAGTTGACAAAGTTTGGGAACCATAGTTTCAGAGAGTCACATAAAATTCCTTAGCCCAGAACACCACTTTGTGAAACTATGCTAGGCAGCAAAACAAGGGTATCCTAGTGCACTGCCATTCAAGAAAAACAGTGATCTCTTTCTTGGATTCACTGTACACATGGCTGGTGACACAAACAACCCATCTCTTCAAAAGGAGAATTTTGTTGGGTTTCATACCAATATTTAGAAATACACAGCAAAGAATAAAGTATACTTTCCCATCACGTTCCCAAAAGCACCCCATAAGTCAGTGGTACATGAGGTAATGTGACATAATCACCACAGCAGAAAACACAACTTTGACCCAACAAAATGAATGTACCCCTAGGTCTCACTCACTTGGGAAAATATGACAGGTGGAAGACAGTGAGGTAAGGCCTGGTTAGCATTTGGGGACCTTGTTAGTTATTACATTTTCCATTATATATTTCTTCAAACAAAATAAATTTGGCTTCATGTTGGGATGTATTAATATTTTGTGTATTAGAACTTCATGTAACAGGCTAAATGTCTTAAACAATCAACATGAAGGAGCAGGGAAGATTCATGAAGCCTTTTCAGAAAATACATACATAGGTGATTCTTTTTTAAAGCAGAAAGTGCAATTTAATCCAAATTAAGAGCCCTGTTTTCTGTACATAAAATACAAATAGGTCTAAGAAGCAGAAGTTCACACTTGGGAAAATTTTATTATCCAAGTTTCATGGAAACTGCTTTCATTGATTTGTGAACTGGGCAGCTGCTGAAATCTAATTAGAAGGTATATATGGGAATTATTGGATGGAGTCCCATTATAAAGGCACCAGGACAGCAATCCTGTGCAGTTTAGACAGAGTTGAGGATGGGGGAGGCAAATGAAATGAACATCACAGAGATGTTTTGAAAGTTTTTACTGGTGAACTTGTACCTATACTGTATACATTTCCGCAGAAAAAGGGAAATACTGCCATTTATTTTTAAAAATATGATGGTGCAAAATACATCACATCCCAAGCACGCTTTTGGGAATCTGCATTTGAACACATTTATAATGTAAACTTTGTCTCTCAGTGGTGCTTTGGGCTGTCATATAGAAATGCCCTCTACTTAAAAAAAAAAAGTTTAGAAATTAGAAGATATGATGATGTGGTACAATGTGAATATTTCCCAGGCTGGCAGTTTTAGGCAACTCCATTTTACATGTCAAGAAACTAAACTAAAAATGAGTGCCAAGAATGACATTCTTTTTCCTCTCACACCATCTGAGATGTCATGGGTAGGTGTTTAGAGCAGTTTAATGTAGCTATATTCTACATCCTTAAACATGACAAGCTGTACACTCCCATTACTATTAGTCACACTTTACGTGGAAATATATAGATTACATTTTTAACCCATATTAAAAGTTTATGGATATCTTACATGGAACTATATAGATTACATTTTTAACCCATATGAAAAGTTTATGAATATCTTAAGTATGACTTTTTAGGACTAACAAAAAGACTAATGACCAACTGGCAGGCAGTCATTATAGCTCTTGGCACTTGGGAGGAAACCAAAACCAAAGCTGAGGTGGCAATGGATAGAGGTTCACCGACTAAGAACCCACTCACTATCCAGATTTATATTTTTTTAATCAGTTCAAGGGGAAGACAACTATTTTAACTCTTATGCAGCCATTAAGGTGAGATTGACTGTGAAACCACGATTCAAGGATTGTTCTAAACTTCCTATTATGGGTAGATCTGCCAATTTACACTCATCAACATTTTGGACAAAATGACAAGATTATTCATATTCTGTAATAAAAGATAATGATGCAGAGAAAGCAAAATAACAAAAGTAGCACCTTAAAATAGATTTTAAAAAACCCCTCCTGTTCTTCACACTTAACTGTTCAACTGAGGCAGAGAGCACTAGGAAGTCTGCAACTGGTGGCAGCTGGTTGGAACCAAAGAGAGTGCAAAATATCTCCATTTCTACAATGCCCAGGTAGGGACAACATACATTCTAAATCTCTTGCATTTCCTTAGTGAGGCTTTTCCTCTTTCCAGACACCATCAACACAGAAATTCAACTGATGGTTGGAGAAGAACATTACTGGGACAATATAGCATTGCTTGTTGTGTCTAGGTTCAGGAGTGGGCAACAAGGAGAGGCACATATTTTAAATGTAATTTTTATTGTGTTAGTTGCACATTTGCCCTGAAATTCTGTAATTGCCTGAGATGCACGGGGGGGGGGGGGGAGGAAAGATGTTCATTTTCATTTTGCTAACAAAGCATCAATTCTCTTTCTTTCTGTGTGCATGCGTGCGTGTGTGTGTAAGTCAAATGTCATCTACTTATATCTTTCTGAGCAGGCCTCATATTGTGCATAAAGACCAAATGTTGTTTTAAAGTGATGTGTGCAAAACCACAACATTGTGTTTTATGACAACACTAAGCAATTTCAAAAGATAACATTCACATGCTGAAAAATCAAAGGCCATTTCGGAGGTACTAAATTGTTGGAGACCTTAGTAGTTGTGGATGTCAATATTATATACTACCGCAGTCTCTCCAGGGTCTTGTAAATGGCTGTCAATTGCCAACCTGAGAAAATAGTCTATTTTTCAAGGCATAGTAAACTGCTAGCCTTCATTTAAAGCTGGCTTCCTTCACGATGGTTTCAGCAATTGGTTTCAGCTGGTTTTCCCTCCCACTGTGGTCATTTCCCACTCACAGTCATTACACATTGGTCACACTGAGCCACCCTCAGCTTGGCTTTTGGTTTTCTACAGGACTGTAAACACTGGCATTACAATCCTTCATTGCATTTCCTCACCCATTTTATATTTCATTCTTCCTCCTTCTGCAGACTTTAAAGCCAGTGCCATTTTCATGAAGAACTTCTGTGTGGCTTGGCCAAAGGGAGGGGAGCAGACTGCGGGGGGAGAGGGGGAAGGAAAGAGTGAACAGTCCATGTTATACACAATTTATTTTTCATAAAGATGGAAAGTGTTTTGTTGGGTGGAAGGGGAAAGGAAAAAAATGAATATATTTGTTTGACTTTGGAACACAGGCACGTTGCCACAAAGTCTCTGATAAAAAAAATTTGCTGTCGTACTGGCTATCAAAATTAAACTCAGAAATCCTCTGAGTAATAATAATAATAACAGGTATTTATATACCGCCTTTTTTGGTCTTTATTCAAGACTTTATTCAAGGTGGTTTACATAGGCAGGCTTTTATTTAAATCCCTTATTAAATAGGGATTTTTACAATTTGAAAGAAGGTTCTTTCTTTCAAGAACCACTACATTCAGGTGTTTCATTCCAATCTGGCCTCACATTCTGGCCTCCATCCCCCCACGCTCAGAGCAGATGGAATAGCTCGGCTTCAGCTTGTCAGCTGCTTCAAGGTTGCACGGTGCCGGTGGCCTCGAGCTGGCGACCTTGTGGATGTTATCTTCAGGCAGACGGAGGCTCTACCCTCTAGACCAGACCTCCTGCCCTACTCAGACCTCTGAGTACTACAGAACTCCTAAGAAATGCTCTCTCACTAAACTGCAAGACAGCTAGGTTGCATTTCCCTCTAGTATATATCAGGATTACAAACTCCAAACTGTTGCAGTTGTACAGCGAGTGCCTTTTTCAAGCCAGAAACCAACTACGTTCTAGTTAGGAAACCTGCACTACTTCACCTTCTCTATATACCATCTCCCTAATGGACCAGTAGAAGAGTGTTACACACAGTCAAAAACAAGAGACACAAAACAGGTGAAAAATATGCTGGGCCAAACATAACTAACATCTGTGCAAGAATATACAAATATACAAATGTACTCGTATATTTTGAAATATCCATCAATATTCTTTATTTCAAGAGCATTTGAAGATAACTACTCTCAAGATTTTCTCAAGGGAGTAAAAACAAAGTGGAAGCTTAGAGACAAACATTTTTATCCCAGCTTAAGCTTTTGTGAACTACAAGGAATAGAGGTTACCTTTGGGGCCTGCTTTGTACACATCCGTTCCTTTTTCAAACTAGAGAAATGGGGTCACAATTTCTGTCCCTAAGCACCTGGCAAACAATTTTGCCAGGTGTTTTGCCAGGATCCAGGGTCAATCTGCCACTTTTCATGTACAAGTTGGACGCTTTCGCAAGATAGAGGCAGCTGGCCTGGCCTAAGAGGCGCTTACTTAAATAGTTGCAGAAGCTCTCTGAGCACCACTCTATTACGGTCCCAATAAGTGTGACTACTAAGAGTATCTAACTGAAAGGTTAATTGCCTGAAGTGAACACAACTGAGCTATTGCTCTCCAAGGTACATTTTGCAGGTACTGGCTTATTGCTGGGTTTCTCAGAGACACAAGAAAAAATGAAAAATATTTAATAAATTTCACTGGGTTATCGAAAGTTTTAAGATCATCAAAGAGGAGAAAAAGTTCTTTCTACCCATTTTCTCTACATCATGGATACATTACATGGCTATATTTTATAAATCTTTCATATGTCCCCCATTAGCCATCTCTATCAGTAGCTGTAATTCAGTTTGCTGTTTTACAGCCCACACTAAGGAACTATTTTAGAAATGGGCTATGTCAGAATGCCAGATGCAAGGGAGGGCACCAGGATGAGGTCTTTTGTTATCTGGTGTGCTCCCTGGGGCATTTGGTGGGCCGCTGTGAGATACAGGAATCTGGACTAGATGGGCCTTTGGCCTGATCCAGTGGGGCTGTTCTTATGTTCTTATATGTTCTTATATTTAAACAATCTGCAAATTGGTGTGGCAAAGATTTCCCTGAACTGTACCACTTCGGGCTGCAAGTGAAATTAAATGTTTTCAGTGCTACTGCTTTTTTTTTTTTTTTTGCTATACACAGAAACATTGTATGTCAAGGAGAAAGTTTGGCTGAACGCTTCTCCCCAGCATATCAACATACATGGAGCATGCCATGTGGCAGAGCGCTGAAATGTGAAGCTTGAAGCCTTGGGAAACAGGGCTCCCTACAGCTCAGTGGTCCCCAAAGTCTGGGAATGAGAGCTAGGGTAGCGTAGTGGTTTGGGAGGTGGATTCAGACCTGGCAGATCCAGGTTCAAATCCTTCCTTAGCCATGAAGCTTCCTGGGTGACCTTTGGTCAGTCACTTTTTCTCAGCCTCACCTACCTAACAGGGTTGTTGTGAGGACAAAAAGGAGGGGAGCTGCTGTGGACACCACCCTGAGCTCTAAAAACGTGAAAAATAAAATAAATAAATTACAGATGATTCATCGCTGTGCATCCAGAAATGCTACCAGGCAGTAGCACAGCAGCTGAAAGTGTCTTCAAAATAGCAGTGAACCCTTGGAGGGAATATTGGTTCCAAATGCAGAAATCCACCTCAAAGGCCAGCAAACATTTCCACCTATTAGCTGAATTCCTCAGACATGAGGAGTGGATCTACCAAAGCTTGCAGTACAAATCCTGAACTCGGACAATCTGCACTTTTCCCAAAAGTAGCACTTTCCATTACACAAAAGGTCATGGAACTTCTAAACTGCATTAACCACACAGCAATATTAATCCAAGATTCTCTGAGCATCCTGTATTATTTCCCCATTATCATACTTTACATTAGTTCTGCAAATGTCGTAGCACATAAAGCATGACCAGTCTTGTTAAAATAAAAGGAGTTGGATATTATGGCTCCAACTTGTCTACTGCTATACTAGTGTAATTGTGTTTGATTAATATAAATCAACAGTTTACAAGCAATTTGTATTTACATGCACTTCATCTATTGCCCTTCCTTTATAATTTCAACCATCAAGTATATAATTTCTCCTTGGACTATATCAGTTACTGCCTAGAGCCAAAAATTACATGGTGCCAAGGACTTTGTGGCTCACTTCTGTTGGAATATTTCTGTCCAATAATCCTTTCTTGCTCCTAAAATTAAAAGGCATTTTCTGGGTCTGTTCTTCAAGGGAAGTGAAATCACTGCTGATTGATCCAGTACTCTAGGGGGAGCAGGGAGGTTGAGGAGGGCCCATTTAGGGCCCAGTCTCAGTCTTTGCACATGCTGGCTCACTGCTGGTGCACACTATCACAAGTGTGCCATAAGGCACATTTGTAGACCCTAGTGCCAGTGCTCTGCCTGTGCTAACTCGGCGCTGGGCTAACACTGGTGCAGCACCGGAGCTCTGCCGCTTGGCAATTGTGCGGACTGCCGAGGAGTAGAGAGGTAGGTGGGGGCATGTGGGGAGGTGGGAAGGAGGCATTCTGGGGTGGAGGGAGGCGGAGGAAGAGCAGGGAGGAGGCGTGCTGGGGAAGGGAGTGAGGCAGAAGGGAGGTGGGACCGATCGAGCTTCGTTCCACCAGATCCAGAGCCTCCGTGTCGGGCTAGCCTGAATTCTACGCTGACCTTCGGGCTGAGGTAGAATCGAGCAGCCTCGTTGTGGGGCTACTCACTTTACTGGGGAGAAGGGGAAGAAAGTGCCCTTCTACCAAGGAAGAAGCGGCGGCTACCTGGAGCGTGCAGGATGTAGTGGCAGCCATTTTCGATGCCGCTGCAGCCCCGTGTACCAGGTAGCTCAGGATTGGGTTGCCCGTTACATTCAACTCCACGCCTCTACAACAATCTGAGGGTGGCCATGCCAAATGCAGCAAGATGCATCTGCTGCGCGGTCAGCAAGGCTTTTAGTGTTCAAATCTCATTGTGCTAATCATCAGATTTCTAAGAATACTACATATGATATCCTACACTTCACCCGCATTGTAAAAGTGGGTCACTTACTGGCTTAGAGGAGACTGTAAGAAACATTTTTGTTTACTATTCTTTACTGGACCCTTTAATTATCAAATGCAAAAAGTACAAAAGGGTAAACTCTTCAAATCACAGTTAACTTTATCCTATCTGCATCTATCCTTATCTATTGCTTACAATATATTAATGGCACTGGAAAAAAAGTCAGAACATCTACCACCAATCGTATTTGGTTGACATGTAATAAATATTGTTTAGATCACAGATGGACTGATTTAGAATTCTTGAGTGGGGGGAGGTTGAAAAGAAACATAAATCAGGTTGTTTTCCTATATCCATCAGTACTGTGTGAAAAATCAGGACACGTGGGATAGTCACTAAGATATTCCAAGTGGTTTTACTCAAAGTTCCATGCAAAATTCTGCATTGCCCAACTGATCCACATGCCTCAATTCCATCCATTAATACCTGCAAGCACACTTATAAAGATAAAGACATTCTAACTGTACTTTTTTTTAATAATAAGTGCCCAAACTGCTCCTAAAGTGTCAGTAAGAAAGCACACCTCATTATAATGGAATGAGTAAATAGGAAGGATTAATTATCCCAATCCCTGGACTCAGCTATATACAACATTCAAAATTGCCAGATAAACTCCTGCACCGTATTTATCATTAAGAACATAAGAACAGCTCCACTGGATCAGGCCATAGGCCCATCTAGTCATTATACATTCATCATTAGCATTATACAACTTTGTCAAGATAGTACCAGGTTATCACCTTCACTACAGTACATGAGTGAGGAGATCCGCAAATTTGGAACAGGTTGCAGAGTCATGCTCTTCTAAGGTGAGCAACATCCAAGGAGTTATCTAAAATATTATTATTATGCCAGCTTTCCTTCACCCCTCTCCCATGCAATCCTTAAATTCTCCCTGGCTGCCTCCTTGGCCCACTTAATCTCAGTGGGGCTCAGATGGGGCTCAGATGGGGCAGGTAACTGGTCTCACCTGGCCCCATGGTCCTTGTTATGGGTATGGAGGGAACAGGGGTAGCCCTAACAAGCCTGGGTCCTCAGAGGTGTCAGGTCTATGTTCTGGATAAGGCAGAAACACAGCCAACAAGGTGGTTCAGGAACAGGTGCAGATTGCTGGAGTCAGCAGGATCAGCAAACACCTGTGACTGCCTCACCCTGAGTGTGGCTTAGCCTACACTGATTGGCCACTCCAGCTACTTAATGTTTGGTCTGTTGAGCTTCCAGTGCAGCAGTAGGAGTGTAGTAGGAGACTACTGAACTGCTGCTAGTAACTTGGGAGGCTGGATGTGAGTATATACATGTTACTGACCATGGAATGAACTTTGACTGTGTATCTTGGAAAACTGATTTGGATTTGTTGTTTATGGACTGACTGCTCATCGTGCTGACTAGGACTGTTTACTGGTTACTCTACCTGTGATAACCCTTGCTCCGAAATATAACCACTGCATTCAAAGAACTCTGCTGGTGTATGCTGTTTTGTGTGCCTGCTCATCCAAGGGCCCATACAACTCTTTACCAGACAAAGGGTTGCAACTCTAACAAGAGGTGCAACCAAGGGGTTCTATTGGTGGAGCAGCCATCATCATTGGAGTTGGGGGCACACATCCCTGGGCTGTGTTGAGCAATCTACCACATTTAGCACAAGAAGAGGAAAAAAAAATTCCAACAAACTTCCTTTATTCCATTTGAATAATTCATAAGATATTTAACGATTGTTCCATGGTCATTACATCCTTATAAATTCCAAGACAATAAAAAATTGTTAAAGATCCTGAAACATAATTGAAGGACAAATGAACCAATACTCACAACAAAGCAGATACATAAGCTATGTATTATTATGGATTTTGGCTGTATAAATTATTTAAAAGGTCACTTGTAAGTCTACATGCATAACATGTAAATATAATTGCAGACATTTATATACGTTTGCTACCAATCTGGAATATAAGAAACTGAAGAAAAACTAGGATTCTCTTCAACACATCAATGAATTTAATTATTCATCCAGTAATCATTTATTTCTACACCATTCTCTTAAAATATATATTTCAACCAAATAATATTGACTCTTTCCATAAACTTTGTTCTTATTTACATTCCAGTATTCCATTATACACAAAGATTTTGACCATACGTTATCTTTACAAAGCCTTTCATAATACATAACAGCTTGAAGTTATGTAACATTTAAGCCAGAAAACTACTACCAATTGAATTATTAAACAAAATTCATTTCATAACCCTGTCCTAGTTGCTTCACTGAAAACATTACTCCTTGTCAAAAAGATATATTTTTAATTTTTTTTTTAAAAGAGGCCCATACAGGGAAGAAAAGTGTTTTTAAAGTTATCACTGGACCCACTGAAACCATTAAATGTAAAGCGCATTCAATAACACATATTCTAACTGAAATCTGTACCTTCTCTGTGTGAAATATTACTTGCTACCATACCCATTTTTAACCATTTCCCCTTGCAATTTCAGGGCATTATTGTTTTATATACTAATCAATTAACACATACAAATATTTTGTAACATTAAATTATGCCTACATTATCTTCACCTGCACAACTGGGAACAGAAGTTCTATTCCATAGGGAGACAAAATCTCATATACATTCACACAAAAAGTGTAAGAATATAAAGCTACAGCAGCACTCGTTTCAAGTCAGGGTGCACATGGTTGCAATAAGGAGTATAAAATAAAGAGCAAAATTCTTAACATCTGTTAAAACACAAAGGAGATTATTAGACAAAATAGCCTTTGCACTTTTTTTTTTTTTGCACTGATCAGATGAAGCTCAGCTTGCTGGGCTCTCCAGTCGACAAACTCCTCCTTCAATGGCCACTGATTGCCCTGCCACAGCTCCAGGGGGAAGCCTTGAAATGTGAGTCTGCAGAGAGATTTGGAGGAATGAAGAACACAGAGTTGGCTGGCAAAAAAGACACTAGAAACAACAAAATTGAGCATAAATGTCTCATTCACTGGCATCAATCTGAGGGTCAATGTTATTGTCAGAAGATGTTTAATTGAAAAAAACAGCATGTCCAAGACAGTATGCAAAGCTATTAAGAGAGATGAATTAAAATGCCCCATTTACAGTTTTCTAAGTGCTGTAATGATTCAAAACTTGAATTAATATCAGAAAAATGCAACCCTTAGAAATCTTACTTTTCACATCAATCGTTAAAATGCCTGGTTTTGCAATAGGCTTAATCATATGGTTTGTAACTGCTGCTTAGTGTAATTTTGATTTACATCCTATACCTGCGATTAACATTTTAGCATTATTGCCAATGTTTTCTGTGTACCATTTTCCCATGCTAAGTCAGAGTTTCAGAAGTGTTAAACTCCCCCCTCTCTCCTTCTCCCTTCCACCATGTTTTCTGTTGTAAATTAGAACATGTGTAGTTTGGGGATGGGGGTGTTAGTGGAAGGAGACTAATTACAACTATACATCAGGGAAAGAGGTAAACTATTTCAAAGGTTCTCTTCCTATGAATACTGTTCATACATGTTCTAGGCGCATAACCAAGATGTTTCTCCAGAAATTCTACATTGCAAATTTCCATCAAATAACAGCACACAGCCATTTAACTGCAAAGATGCTGGAACACTCAGCTTTGCTTGTACCAAAAATTTTCTAAGGTCAGCAAATGGAAGAGGTCATATGACACCTGCCATTTGTCTAGGGTGGGGGTGCCCAAACCCTGGCCCTGGGGCCACTTGCGGCCCTCAAGGCCTCTCAATGCGGCCCTCAGGGAGCCCCCAGTCTCCAATGAGCCTCTGGCCCTCCAGAGATTTGTTGGAGCCCACACTGGCCCAACACACTTGCTCTCAGCATGAGGGCGACTGTTTGAACTCTTACGTGAGCTGTGGGATGAGGGCTCCCTCCACTGCTTGTTGTTTCACATCTGTGATGCAGTAGCGGCAGCAAAGGAAAGGCCAGCCTTGCTTTGTGCAAGGCCTTTTATAGGCCTCCAGCTATTGCAAGACCTTCATTCATTCATATAAGTTCATCTTTAATATATTCATTTATGTAAACTTAAGTAAATTTATTCAAATTTTAAATGTAAATTAAATTTTTTTCTCCGGCCCCCCGACACAGTATCAGAGAGACAATGTTGCCATCCTGCCAACAACTTTGGACACCCCTGGTCTAGGGTATTAGGTAAACAGTTCTATTCTATCATACCTATCTATAGGCCAATCTACACAACCAATGTTCCCCTTTGAAGCTGGAAAGGGGGGGGAAAATAAAACATTTTCTTAATGCAATGAAAACATTTGAAGAAAATGTTAGTCAGGTTTCAGAAAAAATAGCTGAGCATTTTGTTTTGAAGTACCACTCTTTTGGCTTTCACGATGCTGAAAATGAAGGGACAGTTAGAAGGGAAAAGATGGGTACAGAAGAAACCTATGAGTTTCAGATTTATGGTCTGGGGCTCTACAAAGGAGAGGGCAAATCCTGACTTGACCTTCCACTACACGTAAGCAATGATCACTTGTTCAATAGCAGGCGCAGATCCAAGGAGACCCATCAGGGCCACCTGGGGATTATCCCTTAACCAATGTAAATCCGGCACTGCTTCCCAGCCCCAAGGGATGTAGCAGTTGCCATTTCGATGCTATTGCAGCCCTAAGCACCGGGAAGCACAGGATTGGGCTGACAGACCCTTCCCAAAGGCTGAGAAGTCTCCTCTGCCCCTTTCTAGGTCCTATCTAAAGGACAGTTTAGCATTTACAGGTTTTAACACCCAGTACCTGACAATGTGAGGGAAAACCTTAGACACTCTGCTTTCCTCTGTCTTCTGTAAGTAAACAGTACTACCAAAGACTTCAGTATGAACCCTGACAATGCCAATCTGCATGTCTGCCTGCCACAAGACAGTACTAGAGCCCTGTGCAGGCAAGGCACTTGATGGATGTGGGAACCCTTGGTCACATCTGTCTTCTGCACTCATTCTGCAGCTGCTCTTCCCATGGAAACCTATTTCTGTGCATAAACTGCTGAACTAGGCAATAGTTTTAAAGTTCCGGACATAGTTTTTATAAAACCTCTTTGGAGGGAAATCACATCAGCCTCCGTTGCAAATGTATTGATTTACGTTTTCCTTATCTATTCAACTTTTACTTTTCTTTGGACCAAAATTTAAAGCTAGCATAATTAGAAAATGGAAAGAAATGCACATTTGGTGGTAAAATAGTGAAGCCCAGCCTAAGGGAAAATTTAGGCTTTTGAGGCATACGTTTGGGAGTATGAACAAAATGTTTCTAATTGGCAGCTGAATTTGGAAAGTTTTCAAGTAACAATGCTAACTGAGCATTAAAAAAAATTCAGACTTCATACAAGATTAATTTAAAACATACATAATTTTAGACTAGTCACTAGACAATACTTTACAAAAAAACCTACCAGCATTTAAGAGTACCAACATCTCTAGTGAATGCATCTGCAAACATATATCCTTAAAGCAGAGTTTAGGCAATCCCATCCTGTTTTTTCATTTGATAAGAGGGTCACAGTTTAAATAAACAGAAGTTACAACCCTAAATATGCACACTTAGAAGTAACAGCCACTGCTACCAGTGGGATTTACTGCTGAATAAACATAGTTCAGATCACACTAAAAAGTACTGAGGCTGAGCAATCTACCATTCGCCAGATACACAACAAACAAAAAGTGATTACGTTTTTACTGTTGGTAACTGTGTAGAGCATTTAACAACAAAAAGCCCACTTCACAATAAGTAGTACTTGCATTCCTACCACCCATACATGAACCCACAATAAAAATGCACCACAAATGCTTTCCTCAGGCGCTCACTTAAGTCTCTCTATAATCTCCAAGAAGATCTGAATCAGACTTCTTCTGCATGTCTATTTCAATGCTGTTTTGAAAGAAAAGCAGCACTAATTTTAGGAAGCATGAAGGGCAGAAATGGCACGGACAAGCGTTGTACTGAACGATGGCCTAAAATAACATTTCCACAGGCAAATAGGTTGTTTCCTTTCAACCAACCATTTCCCATCTTCCTCCTCAAAAGTGTATTTTAAGGCAGACTAAATAAGGTTGATGGAAAAGAGAGAATAGTTACAAGCTCAGTGAGCAGCTATTTTTTAAATTGAAACCCCGGTCGTCAGCCATTTATGGCCAGACCGCTCAAGTCAGTTACTTCTGTCAAGAGCCTCCAGAAAGCAACAACTGCAAATGGATGAACTATCAGTTCTGGTGTTTCTATCATTAGGTGCTCAATTGTAAAAGAGAGTCTACAGAAAATGCCATTCTTGAAGCAAGCGTTCAAATAAAAAGAAAAAATCCATCAACAAGATTTTATGACATTCGCTGCTCCTTTTAGCAGAACATTTCTGGACTACCTTTTTCAGGTGTATCACTACAGGAACAGGCAATGTCAGAATGCAGTGTATACTATACAAACAGTATATAAAAAGTGGGGAACATTAAAGGGCAATACCAAATGTTACTGTAAGCATAAATATCTTAGCCAGACTCCAAACCAAGGCCTGACTAAATAATACCAGAGACCCTTACAGAGCTCTAGAAAGCTTAATTATCTGGGAAAGTAGGTAAGATAAAAGAAGTGGAATAATAAGTGTGCCACACATATGGATGACAGATTGAAAAAAATTCTGAGCTGAAAAGGAAAATGAGTCCAAAAATGAAAATACTTCATATTTATCTATGCACCTCTTATATATATATAAATTTATTAGGTCCAGTTTCATTACAGTAATTTTAAAGCTTCTTCTTTGGAAAAAAAAAGAAAAGATAGGGGATAAGTTACAAACAAACATACGTAATTAAACGTTATTTATACTACTTCAAGATGACAATTGTTCCACATCTGAGTGTACTAAAAGAGATGGACTGTGATCTTCCAAGTCCCCTCAACTAGCTTCACATAAGGTAGTTCTATAATTTCAAAGTTTGCAATTATCAGCTATGAAGCATATGTATAAAGCAAGTTAAAACATGATTGCTGATCAAAATAAGTATATGCGGACAGACTGGTTAACAAGAAAATCTCCTACATGTTTAAGGCTGAACTTTAATATCTATTCCTGGTTAAAAGTTAAAATCTGTTTACTTAATAAAGTTGGTACACTCCAGAGGAGGGCCCATGTACCTAATGACCTTTCTAATTTTTGCATAGCTAATAGTTCTACAGATAAACATGGTGTTACCTTTTTTCCTCCAAGACCACAAAATTTGAATGCTATATTTTATTGTCTATTCTGAGGCTCACTTGTCACCTTTATGTTAGCCGCAGCTTCCAAGAATACGGAATTCCACCCTTTAAAAGAGCAGCTTATTTCATCAAGTGGGCAACTACAGCATTTGTGGTTCCTTTCTGGAAAACATTTGCAGCCATAGGCTCAAAGGAAAAAGAAGGGGAGAGGGATTAACTCTCCTCACAGAAGGTCACAACCATAATTTTAAAGTGAACCAAGAAGAGCAGCTGTGTCTGTCAGCCCAGTCAAGACTACCAGCTGGAGAATTTGCCAGCAGTATGAAAACAATGCACACCAGATGTCCAATGAAGAAACTACAAGTAGGAAAAGATATCAGGGCATGACACCGAACTGTTCATCTTGTTAGCCCTAAGGTTTCATAGGCTATCATCAAGCCAGATTCAATACTAATACTATGACTGCTACCATAACCTTGGGATTCTGTTGCTTCCGATCTAATATGTAACTTGCTTGACAATACAGTAGCAGCATCCTGCTCTCCCTAACAGATGGGATAGGAGAAATCTATCATTTTTCTTAATGGGAAGACATATGGATACAGAGAAGTTGATAATTAAGAAACCTAGCCATACTTGCCTTGTTTTACTCTGAAACTAGGTTACTGAGTAGACACCTTTCTACTCCATACTTTCAGAGGATATTTTAATTTTCCCTCCACCAATTCCCCCTTTCCCTCAAGTTTATTCAGACTCTTTGACCTCAATTTCACCTCATCTGTACATCTACTTTTAATCTTGTTGCTTCCCCTCTGATTCAAAAAAACTATTTCGTGGCCAAAATTCTAGAGGCTACCTTCAACTTGACCAAAGAGAAAGAGCAGAAGGAAATGCTTTTGGCAAAACCTTTTTAGTGCAATTGCTGAATGATGTTATTTAGTCTCTATTGCTTATTGTAAATATTTCAGTTAATGTGTACAATCCTTGGTATGATAACCAGAAAGTGGCCCAGTTCAGATATCATGGCCAAACAATGGTTTGGCAATTGTGAGGACCCTCTGGACTTGGAAATGAACGAACCAATAAAATGAGGGGAAGAAGCACACTAGCCAACTAGGTGCTTATAAGTACAAAATCATAGTTGGCCACTATATCTCAACTAGATTAATGTTTGGTATAGACATGAGTCGCTTAGCTTCCAAACTCACTATCATTCAGTTTATCTTATGTTCATTTTGATGTGATGATAATGTCACAGCAGTCCATTAGATCAGGTGAGTAAAAAAATTCATTACTGCAGTTTGCACAAGTTAAATACTAATTCTTTGTGACTTACCTTAGCTTTGCCATCCTGTGCTGACATATATCCCACGCACATGCTCTCAGTTGTATGACTCCACAGGAACTCTACTATAGATTTGAACACAACAAATCTTTATTTACAACTTAGGACAAATGAGTGAATTATAACCTTGCTTTAACTGTACAATTCCATTAGAAAAAATCATGTATTCACCCATGCAACTTTTTGATTCTGCAGATCTTTCAGAAACTTTCTTTCATTTAAAAAATGCTAACTATACTAAAAAGAAACATGAGCATGTGAAAATGTACACTGTCCTAAGTTCTAAAAATATATATAGTTCATCAACTAAGGGCACAATCCTAACCAAACTTCCCACACTGACATAGCCGCAATGCAACCCCAAGGTAAGGTAACAAACATGGCCTTACTTTGAGGAGGCCTCCTTGACCCACTGGCATAGATATGTCAGAGCTGGAAAGTTAGTTAGGATTGCGCCCCAAGGTTAAGTTTTTCAAAGTATTGTATGTCAGAATGCGAAATATCATGGAAACGGGGAATTGGTCACTTTTAAATATATATCAGACACAAGGCACCAATCTGATCAGGAACTGCTTTAATCAAACAGTATTGTTTTATACAAATCTAATTTTAAATGTTTGTCTTTTTGAAAAAAAAAATCTATAGATCAATCATCTTACTAAATTTCTAGGCATATACTAACCCTCCACTCTTGCAAAGTTGTATTTTTAAAACGACTAAACTTTCCACTGGGCAAGTTCAAACAAGGAGATCAAACAGTCACAATCTTAGCAACAGATAATCTAACTGCAGTTCTCAGAGCTTTGATACAGTATGAATGCAAATACATCCTTCAAGAAGAAACTTTTCAATGTCCAGAGGCAGCCGGAATTGCCATTACAGTGGTGACGGCTGAAGAATTTCCGTAGTCCAAGCACCCGCAACCTTCCATTATAAGGAATCATTCCAGATTATCAAATAATACTAAATTAAAAATACTTCTATATGAAAAAACTAAGGATGTTCTGCCTGCAGTAACAAAATTTGCCATTGAATTTGCAGGTCAGTGAATCAATAAATTCCTTGCATTTGAGAGTATCAGTTTGACTTCAGGAACAAATTCATGCTCATGTATTAGTGAAAGTCAGTTAAACTACAGCCAGATAGCTATGATTGTCCCTGCTTCCCCTTCTTGAGGACCTGATGATACTCATTCTTCAATGGGTAGTTATTTAACTTTTTCTTTTTAAGCGTTATCTTAGAATAGCATCTGCCAAACTACAGCCTTTGGGCCAGATCTGGCACAATGCCACAGTCCTCCCTATCTTGAGTAGCGTTTACTGTTCTGCTGGGCTGCTGCTAATCTGTCCAGCCAATCTGTACAGTGTGATGCTCTGGGCAGTTGCATCTGTTGCTGATCACCCCAAAAGGCTATGCGCCCAGATTTCTGGGCAGACCCAACTGCCTAGCTCTAGAGCAGGGGTGCCCAAACCCCAACCGGGGGGCAAATTGCAGCCCTTGGGGACTCCCAATCTGGTCCTCAGGGAGCCCCCAGCCTCCAATGAGCCTCTGGCCCTCTGGAGACTTGCTGGAGCCCGTGCTGGCGTGAGCTGTGGAATGAGGGCTCCTTACACTGCTTGCTATTTCACGTCTGTGATGCAGCAGCGGCAGCGATGGAAAGGCCGACCTTGCTTTGGGCAAGACCTTTTACAGGCCTTGAACTATTGCAAGATCTTCATTCATTCATATAAGTTCCATCTCTAATACATTCATTTATGTAAATTCATTCAAATTTGAAATGTAAATTAATTCTTTTTTTCCCCGATCCCCGACACAGAGAGATGATGTGGCCCTCCTGCCAAAAAATTTGGGCACCCGTGCCCTAGGGGAAAAAAAGAATTAATTTACATTTAAAATTTGAATAAATTTGCATAAGTTTACATAAACGAATATATTAAAGATGAACTTTACATAAACGAATATATTAAAGATGAATGAATGAAGGGCTTGCAATAGCTGAAGGCCTATAAAAGGCCTTGCACAAAGCAAGGCTGGCCTTTCCTTTGCTGCCTCTGCTGCATCACAGATGTGAAACTGCAAGCAGTGGCAGGAGCCCTCATCCCACAGCTCATGCAAGAGGTCAAACAGTTGCCCTCACGCTAAGAGCAGCTGCTTCGGGCCAGTGGGGGCTCCAACAAATCTCCGGAGGGCCAGAGGTTCATTGGAGACTGGCGGCTCCCTGAGGGCCACATTGAGAGTCCTCAAGGGCTGCAAGTGGCCCCAGGGCTGGGGTTTAGGCACCCCTGCCCTAGAGCATCACTCTGTATAGAATGGCTGAACAGATTAGCAGCAGGATGGTGGAATGGTAAGTGCAGCTTGAACCAGGATGGCTTTTTCGTTGCTCAGCAGTAGAAAGTTTGGAAATTGCTGTCTTAGAAGGTCCAACACTGGAGAAATTTAAAATTTAGAGAAAATTTCCTCTTGTACAGAAATTTTATGTATTAGGTCTCATTGATACGAGTTCTAACCAGGTTTCCCACTAAGCTGCATGGCTGCACAGTTTGAAGCTTCACTCTGGGCAGCACAGAGCTCAGCAGTCTGGATGTTTGTGATGAATGTGACATTGCTGAGTGTCTGGAGACAGCATTGTAATGCAGTTTCAACACCACACAGCTATGTGCATCGATGCAGATCTACACAGGCTGGCCCCCATATCCATAGGGGTTCCATTCTGGGACCCCCTGTGGATAGCTGAAACCTCAGATATGGACGAATGCCCAGCCCCGTGGTCTGGAGGGCTGCCACTCCTCCCTGGAGTTGAGAGGAGTCTGAGTTTCTGCTGGGGTCAGGCTGAGCTCCACAATAGAAAAAAATGCAACCAGTTTCCTCTGTGAAACCGGAAGTAACATTTTTTCTACTGTAGAACTCAGTCTGAGGCCAGCAGAGGCCGAAGACAGACATTCCCAGCTTCTGCTGAGCTCAGACTTCTCTCTGGGCTCCTCTCTCTGCATGTGCACAGGGGGCAGAATATGATCCACGGATAACGGAATCCGCGGATACGGGAAATATAGATTCTAGTTTTTCATTTTTAAGCTCAAAAACCATGGAATTTATTTCATATATCTTTTTTTAAAAAATGTCAACTCTCCTTCCTTAATTATCTAATTCTAAACATTCACAACTTTCTTCACATTCTTACCTAAGAGAGATTGCTTATCCTGTGATGAGTTGGGCTCTGCAGAACATCTACAAGATCGTAGAACTATCACTCCTCCAAGGACACCATCCTCATTGGCTAGAAAGGGTGAACCTGGGTAAAAACAGGAAGGTGGCAAAAAAGAAATGGAAAAAATGAAATCAGTATACTAATGGCCTCTTTTTAGTTTTGAACTCTCAAAACCATCTACTCTTTGCAGACAACGTTGTCCTGGACCAGGTTATCCCAGTTACACCACCAGAGGCCACCACCACAAGTACTGAAAAATAAGCACTTAACACTAAAAGGAGCCTCCTGAATGTTTGAAAATGTTCTAGCAGCTGAAACAATGGAATGGACTATAGCAGTGGTTCTTCAACTTTTCCGGCTGGCGGCTCCCCATTACATCACCTCAGTTACCCCCAAAATGGGGGTGAAGGTGTTATAATTATACACTAGAAACAAAAAAACAGCTGCCAGCACTCTGTGGCTGCAATCCTAACCACACTTACCAGAGAGTAAGCCCCATTGAACAAAATAGGACTTACTTCTGAGAAGACCTGGTTAGGATTGTGCCCTGAGTTTGTTAGCAGCACACCTGGAGGGTTTTGGGAAGGGGGGGGGGAGAGAAGTGATGAATTTGTTGCAGAGCAAATTGCAGAGACTGGCTGCAATCCTAACCTCACTTTCCTGGGAGTAAGGCCCATTGAACACAATAGGACTTACTTCTGAGTAGATCTAGCTAGGATTGTGCCTTTTGTCTTATAATAGCAGCCAACATGGAAAGTACCCCCCCCCCCCAAAACGGAGACAGGAGGGGAAAAAAGGGGGATGGCTGAAAAGGAATGGGTATTTTTATTTTTTAATCAATTTTTGGAGACAAAGCCATCAAGAGTTGCTTTTTTCTTTTTTGAAGAGGGAGGAAAAAGAGAAAGGTGAGGATCCTTGGTTAAGCTGACACAGACCCCAACCCTATGTAGATCTACTCAGAAATAAGTCCCATTTGAGTCAATGGGGCTTACTCCCAGGAAAGTGTGGAAAGGATTGCAGCCACACCGAGCAAGATTACAACTCACCCCAAAGTAGATGGGGGCCTGCTCAAACACATACACCCCAACATGCAGCTGCCACCCCTGTTCCCCCAGGCAAGACGGAGGAATGCAGGCTGGGGCATTTGGACACCCTCCCAAGAGCAGGCTGGGCTCCCTCCTTCCCAAGCAGAGGAAAGCGCTGCGCTGCCTGTACTTACTCTTCCCTCCCAGTTTGAAGCCTGCCAAGACCGCGCCCTTTGCTGATGAGATACAGCACCTCCACCACTGCCCAGCCAGCCTTCTTTCCCACCTCCCCCCACCATGTTTCACACGCCCTCCCTACCTCACACTGCCCCACCCACCTCGTTCACAGCAGCGGAAAAGCAGCAAGTAAGGAGGCAGCATGTGCAGCTGAGCAGCTGTGGCCACCTCTCACAACGCTCCTGGGGCCTAGCCACGCCTCCCTAGGGAGGCCCGACGCACAGATTGAATAACTTAGGACTAGAAGGAAGCCCCAATCAAGGGCAGCTAAGGACTGGAAAGGCAGAGATCTTCCTTGGGACTTGTAGGTGTCGTGCAAGGTATGTACCTTTGGGTGTCTGTGCCTAGGCAGCTGGTTCCCACAATGGCATTTGCTGAACTTCAGGTGAGAGGACCCAGTTGAAGTGCCCTCCAGAGAAAGCCCAAAACCAGCAGAAAGAGTACTCAATTCCAGGCTGGAAAAGTCTTGAAAGGGACCATGATTTAGCTGTGTCCAGACGGGGTACTTTTGAAGAGAATGTCCCTTTATGGAGTGCGACTGGCAGGTTTTGTATCTTGGTCAAGCAAGAGCCTCTAGAATCCCTCCAATAGTGATGATGGTCCAATTGGGAGGGGTTGAAATTTGAGTGCCCTCTGCCCTCTGCCCTCTGCCCATTGAGGATCTCAGAGATGTCCAAAGACAACCTAAAAGCAGGCCATTCTTTGAAACCATCTCTTATAGACAACCAAGGCAGTCTGGTTGAGAAACAGAAGTAGAGTATTAATTGGGGTACTTTGTTTCCCAGACAGCAAACCAAGCCATTGGTCAGAGTTTCTCCTGTGAGTAAAGCCTTAGGTCTTAATATGTTCAAAGGCAAATGTAGTTCCCAGTCCATCCAATTATATAAAGTTCACAGTCAACATTTGAAAAAGTAGCAGAAGTCTTCGGCAAGGTTCAAAGATCGCCTGTTCTTGATGGAGTTAACAGTAGACCTGAGGCTGAAATGATTACTCAGGAACATACTAGAATAAAAGGCCCCTTGTCTGAGCCAGAGCTAACCATCATGCAATGGACCCAAGTGAAGGCAGAGAAGTACTACCAGATCTTTTCTAAGCTTCCAGGGCACATTCACTCATTTGCACTCCCGTTCTTGGCCCTTCACTCTTCTCCTTCTTGCCTCATGGGATTTAGGAGAGCAACTTTTCAGAACGAGCAGCAAGAACATCAGCAAGCCAGGACAAACACCACGCCACCTCAACAATCCAGGTATTACACATGAAAGCGACATTTTGTCAGATGTTGAACAAGAAGTCATAAAATGTTCAGCATTCTAGAGTTACAATACCCAGTAAACAAAAAAGCTGGCAAATATCCTTCCTGTTTGTGTACTACAAGGGTGTCCAAACACTTTGGCAGGAGGGCTGCATCATCTCTCTGACACAGTGTCGGGGGCCAGCGGAAAAAAGAATTAATTTACATTTAAAATTAGAATGAATTTACATAAATGAATTTATTAAAAACGGAACTTATATGAATAAATGAAGGTCTTGCAGTAGCTCAAGGCCTATAAAAGGCCTTGCACAAAGCAAGGTCAGCCTTTCCTTCGCTGCCACTGTTGCATTACAGCAAGTAGTGGAGGGAGCCCTCATCCCACAGTTCTAGTGAGAGGTTGAACAACCGTCCTCATGCTGAGAGCAGTTGCGTCGCGCCAGCTCGGGCTCCAGCAAGTCTCAGGAGGGCCAGAGACTCTTTGGAGACTGTGGGCTCCCCACGGGCTGGATTGGGAACCCCTGAGGGCCGCAAGTGGCCCCCGGGCCGGGGTTTGGGCACCCCGGTATACTATGTATGTTGTGCTGAAAAGTCCGTTAAAAATATTGGCAAGGGGGCAAAAATCAGCAGAAAAATATTTATTTTAAACATACACTTTTAAAAAAAGGTGTTGTACCAGAAGCTGTAATTATTTTTAAATTAGCCAAAGCATTCCTTTTTTTGTGCGACTTGAAATTAATGTCATAAGTCTTAAAATGTGGAAAGTATTTTATGGTTTCAATATGACCTAAACATCTTAAGCCACAGAATTAAACGAAAATGTAACAAGTTAGCTAAGGCCAAAGAGTCTTCAATCACACATTCATTAAATGTTCCTTATTCTACATATCAAGCAACAATATTGCAAGACAACAATTTCATTTATTTTGAAGAAAAAAAGATTTTCTCTTCACCTCAGACTAGAAGATGTCCTTTTGCATCGTAACAGCACTGAACATTTTATACAAAGGTTCAAAGCACTGAATATGGCTCTCATGTAAATCGTATCTGAGCCCAACAAGACTTGCACAATAGTGGTACCTAAAAATTAATTCAACATCTCTACATTCCTATGAAGGTAGTCAAAGAGTATGATACCCATTTGACAGACTGCTACACTGTGGCAAAAACACTACTCACCGATTTCTGGAATCAGGGAAGTGGAATTCTAAGCAACTATTGATTTTCTATGAGGAACAATCAAGACCAGTGATGTCCAAATAACGGCCCTAATCCAACCAAAGTCATGCATACATCCCATTAAAAAAATGAAACAAAATTAATGGGGTTCAAAAGTGCAACTAACACTGGTTGCATCACAACCAATTACCTAGATAAAAAAAAATACCCATCTGTTCCTAAAGTTGCCATTTTAGATCTTTTATTAGAATACTGCATGAAAGAAGTGAAACAAAATTAGAAAAAAGTTCTTCCACCTGTGCAAGAGTGTCTTGAAATACTAAGAGACTGGAAACTTATATAGAATTTACCTACTGAAGTATTGTGAACTTGTGTGCAAATTCTTGTTAAAAAGCACTGGTGAATCCCACACAGTTTCTTTATTAATATTTATGCATCGCTTTTCAACAAAAAAGGTAAAAGCGATTTGCATAGCTAAATAAAATAAATGGTTCCCTGTCCCCAAAAGGCTCACAATCTAAAAAGATGCAGAAGAAGCACCAGCAACCAACCACTGAAAAAAAACATACTATGCTATAGTGGAAAGGAGCAGGTGCTCTCCACCGTACACAGAAAAGGAGCACAGCTTCATAAAGTGCCTCTTTTTCCAGTTTAGTCCTTTCTTTAGTTCTTAAACCACAGGTTAGGTTGCTGTTCTGCTTTAAAGACGGGTCTCCAAAGTTCAGCCCAGGGGCCACGTCTGGCCAGCCACAAGATTTTATCTGGTCTGCAGCAACTTAAAATACTCTTTCCCAACCACGTGGTCTGACAGTTAACACGTACAGTTTTGTCCACTCTACTCCTTTTCATATGGCCAGAGTGGTGTCAGCTTGGCCAACCTGTGCCATATGCTAACAATGCTAACCTCACCCATGCTGAGAAATCAGGTTTCTGTTCGTTGACATTTGAACAATGCCATAAAACTATTGCGGTGACGAAACGGCATCATTTTTGCACATGAGTAAATGAATCATAACAAACCGAGTTTCCGCAACAAATTGGGCAGAGACAGTGTGCTATGTGTCGCTTGCTTCTGTCCTATATAAGCAGCTCACACTGAACCCTGCTTCCTGTATCATCTCTGTGAGTAACTAACATGCTGGTTACAAAAAAGAACCAAATAAAACTTATTCATTCATTTAAATTTCATTCATTTATTTATAAAACTGATATTTTTTTCAGTCTGCAAAAATGTGTTTAAGTATTCAATGTGGCCCTCAAACTAAAAAGTATGGAGACCCCTGCTTTAAGAGACTGCTGAAACATGGAGAACGGAAGTGAATTTCTGAAGCTGAGTCCTGAGCAGAAGGAAAACAAATGCAGACAAGCAACCATAGTTTGCCAATTGTACATATGGAAACTCAACCACAGTTTCATATTATGCCAGAACTTAGTCACCGAGTTCTGCAATTGTCTCTCTTGTACATACTTCTATTCATGAAACCAACAGATTAAGTTGTGTCCCTTGATGTCTCATATATTTACAAAACACATATAGATCAACAATTTCAATATTTAAAAGATCACAGATAATTACATGCATAAAACAAATTTCTTCTTCTCTGGCCCAAATCCTAACCAACTTTCCAGCACTGGCATAGCTGTGCCAATGGGGTATGTGCTGCATCCTAAAGTTGGGGGGCAGTCATGGAGGTCTCCTCAAGGTAAGGAAATGTTTGTTCCCTTACCTCGGAGCTGCATTGCCCTTATGTCAGTGCTGGAAAATGAGTTAGGATTGCACCCTCTGTTAGACTTTATCGTGGATTAACAAAGAAGACTTGTGTTTTAGCAGAACCAGCATTTGTACTAGACTCAACTGGAAAATGTTTCTCCCCCTTCCCTAATAGAAAGGCACCACACAAAAGCAGTAAGTCTATGGTAAAACTTCTAACAAAATTAAGATGAATCAAATTTAATTTCCATTCAAAGAATTATCTACACAAAGAAAAAAGTTATTTTGCTTTTTTTAAAAAAGAAAAATGTTTTGGGCTAAGTGTTATCTAACATCACACATACAGAAGTATCAACACAGCAAGTCTTTATGCAACAGAAATATTTAGATTAACAATGCACTGTTTTGATGGCAACTGCTCACGGGGGACTGAGACTTATGCCAATAATTTTGCACTGCCAATTATACAGTTAAATTTATTAATCAGATTCTAGGTTACAAAAAAGTAGCTTTTAAATCCAGTTTGTTGGAAGTTATCCAAGAACTCAACAGACCTTTGGCTCTTTCACTTGCATGGCAACAAGCAATAGAATACAGCAAACAAGGTGGGTTGCAGGTTTTGGGACCTACTTACCAGAAAACAAAGTGAGGGATTGGCAGACATTGGCCCTCCACTTGAAGGTTTTTCCTTTCAATGCTAATGATGTGAATGCATCTGTTAGTGTTTCTAGGTCACAACTGAAAACAAAGTGTACTTTTCTACTAGACTTTTATAGGATTCTAAAATTCCATAATCAAAAGACTTCAAGTTAGCTAATGAGTTTCATGGAGAAAATGAGAAAGGAATTTCCATTCTCATAAAAAACAAAAATTCACTTACATGTCCATGATAATTCCACAAAAGATGCCTGGTTTTGGATATGTATTTCAACATGTTCAAGTTTTATATTTATAATTTTTTAAAAAAGACATCTTGTATTCTTAGGATACATTAAAGAAATGTAAACATTTGCTTACAAAAATTGCTGAGTTGCTCGCTTGTTAGCTGTTGTTTTCCATGTGGTCTATAAGCAACTAAAAGCACTTACAAACCAGTGTTAAGGGAAGTACTTCCTCCTTTGCACATCAATCAAGAGCTGGCACACTTGAGAAAATAAGGCGAGCTTTTCTCACCTCCCTTACAACAGCAGTAGAGGCAACTGAGTTTAAGAGCGCAATCCAGTGGCACCCCGGGGGTGGAGAGTGAGAGGCAGGGTTGGGATCTGGCACCTCAGGAGGTGGTGCAAGTCCGAGGAGACCCATAGGGGCTTACCCAGAGGTAAGGGGAAAAGTTTCCCCTTGCCTCTGGTTGAGCCACTTCTGGCCCCTATCCTGCACTGGATACAGTGCAAGCCTCTTGGCTTGCCTGTTCCAGTGCAGGATAGGATTGTGCCCTAAATTAGATAGGCCTCTAGGACAGGAAAGAAAGGCCAGATATGTACCAACACAGAGGTCATTCTGAGAACAAGACAACCAGCTTATTTCTTGCATGGCCTCTGCACAGTCCCATGTATGGAAGACTGGAAAGCTACATCCCCTGGAGACTCTTGTGACAACAACATCCAATTACATTTGAATCTCAATGTTTCACAAACATCGAAACAGAATACCAGATGGCAGTCTTACAAACACTGATTAGCAAACTTCTCACTACTGGTGGGGCTAGGTATACTCACAGAGAAGTGGGTTGCAAAGCTAAGAGTTAAGAAGCCTTTGTTGCTTATTTAGCATATGGTTATAACTTCTGTACTAAGTAACTCAAAAATAACCCTATCTCAGTGGTTGTAACATATCCATAAGAAATCTATAGAACCATTTGATCTGATCCAAAAAGAAAGAACTTACCCCAGACACATCTAAGTAGTACAGAGCTAATATGACCAGTGGTTTGAAGTTGGACATCTGTTTGGCAGCAGAGATGAGTGCTGCACATTAAGTGCAGCTGACATTGGTGCTACAGAACAGCTGGAAGTTGTCTAACCAATGAGTGTTTTGGCACCCTTCAGAGTCTGGTAGCTTGGAAACTGTGGTCAATATAGTTTTCTATTTTAGACGCCGGCTCCTATTTTCCTATTTAGAGCCGGCTCCTATTTTCAGTATTCACCCTGAGGTGCAAAGCACTAGTCTGGTGAGCAGCCTTAGGAAAGACTTGACCAATTTTCCAAATGACTATTAGCCCAATCCTATCTAACACCAGTGCTGGCTGAACACGCGTTCCACTGGCACAGGCTGCAACAATGCAGCCATAAAGCACTTTGCAGCAGCCCAAACTGACGGCATGCTGACAAGAAGGCCAGAGCCCTCCCATGTGAGCCAGCAAGCATCAAGAGGCCCACCAGGGCAGGTAAGCCTGGTGCAGGGGTGGCCTGGGGAAGGAGAGGGCAGGGAGGAGGTGGAATGAGATGTGGGTGGGCGGATCAGGTCCAGGAGGGAGATATGGCACCAGCTGCTGAATCCAAATCCCCCTTCCCCAGGGCTGATCTACCTGCACGGGTCAACATGGACTGTGCCAGCAATATCGCTGGTGCAGGTCAAGGGGACCCATAGTGGCTACTGGGACCTACCTCAGGGCAAGGGGACAAATGTTCCTTACCTCAAGGAGACCTTCAGTAGCCTAAACTCACCTGTGAGATGCAGTAGAGGTCACACCAGGGTCACTGCATCGTCGTGCAGAGGTTTAGGTAGAATTGGGCTATATGTTATGGACTTCTCTATGACAGGACAAATACAGGCAGTACCTATGAAAACAGAACGCAATCTATCAAGGCACTCCAAGTTTCTGCGAGTTTACAGAGGAGAACTTCCCAGTGACTAGACTCTACAGCTGTTAAAGACTACCTGAATGTGAGGAAGTCTGCCCTAACTTCTGACTCATGTGGAAATGGAGTTGTACATCAGTCAGGTAGTAGGAGTATGAGCACTTTCTGTTCTTAACAAGCTTCTACATTATGCGTGAGTGCATGTCCCCTCCTAAATATGGGAACTGAAACAAGATGATCAAATAAAATACTTTCTTGTTTAATGCTCACATTTTTTGTATGTGTGGTTTTCAAGGTTTAAAAGTACTTTACATGCTACTCCAAAGCACTACTACGCATACTGTATTTCCATTGTCAGTTTCCCCGATCTGCCTCCCTGCCTGAAAAACAGGATAAATATTTACTGTGAAGTCTGCATTCCACAAACTTGGCTGAGTTAGAAAGGAATAGATAAGTTATAAGACCGTTGTTCTGTATGAAAGATACTTATGTTTACAGAACACCATTTTCACTCTACATCAATCTGTTGTGTATCCGCCAATATCTTTATTAAACCCACTGCACTTACAAAAAAACTATTATTCTGACTCGCGGGTTCTAATCCAACCATCATCTGTGCCATCTATATGCTGTTTGCTATAAAAATAGATGAGGAAAGCACATCTGCCACTAGTTTTGTCCAACGCCTGCTATTTCAAACAACTCTGAATGTTTCAAGCCAGGCATTCCCTAGTAGGAAGAAATATTCCCAAGCCTCTGTGGAAAATTGAATTCCCTCTTTTTAAAAAGATAAATAAAAAGAAGAAGCAGCAAGAATTGGATGGCAAAGCTGCCCTTGAGACCAATATAAGTCACATTTTCAGTTTTGACTATCCCTTTCAGTTCCTTTTCTGCCAAACTATTATTTCTGGAAAGATCTAGTACTATTATATTAAATGTTTTAACGTGACCACAAAGCATGCTACTTTTATATATATATATAAAAATAAAAAGCTCAAGAGAACAAGTCATGCTGTCATCAGCTAGCTATTAACCTACTTTATTCACAGTTATTTAACAGAGAGGGAAAACCTGCATCATACATTACAGCTCAAGCAAACTTTTGTATCACTTAAAATCAACAGCAGGAAAGTTCCAAAGAAAAGAGCTATTCAGCATATGCCCAAAATTTTTGCATAACCTCTTAGGTGTACTTTTGCAAAAACTTAGCTTGTGCTGATTCCGAGAAACGACAGCTTTTAGCAAACCACATGCTGGGGTTTCAAACTTCTTTGGATCCGATGGCATGGCTCTAATACTGAACTATACACTGTCTGTAAAAGGTTCCCTTGCAACATGCAGAATAAAATGCAGTAATTCTTTTCCTACAAGGTATCACCAGAGTAGGCATGCGCTATATACCAAGAAAGCTCTGAACACCACTTTTACAATAATTCTTTTAAAGATACATTAGGAAAAAATTAATATTCAGGACACTGCTAAATGATAAATGTCTTCATCTAACTTCAGTTAAAAAAATTTTTTCCATTAATAGCACCATTATTTCTGCTTTTTCTGTTTGAACAGTACAATCTTATATACATCTATTATATTCATCTATTCTTATACACATCTATTTAGATGCAAGTCTCACAGCCTACTCCTATGCTGTCCAGAGCGTGGGGCTGCCCTGGTGCCAAGAATGGCTGACGTGGCAACCTGATCACAACCGGACAGCTGCCAGCGGTTCCTTGGGAGGGGGGGCCTTTTGTCCCTTTCCCCAGGGTAAGGCAAGCAGCCCCACAATGGGGTTATTTGATTCTGTGGCAGTCCTTGGGCTGGCACAGAAGCAAGAGCCACCGTGTCAGGCCAGCAGGCTCTGGATATAGAGGAGCAGAGGAGGGCTGCAGGTTTTGCACCCCAGCAAAGAGGGAGCTCTGGCATTGTGACTCAGTGCCATGAAGAGGCTGTACAGGAGCCATCAATGGTAAGTAGTGCAGCTGGACAGTGGTGTGGCTTCCCAGGCTGGGGGAAGGTGGAATGAGGAGAAGGACCGGCCGGGGGGTGGGGGGGTGGGTCCAGCAGAAGGACCTCCTCCACAAGATCCTATGCCCCACGGCAGGCTGCAAAGTCCGACACAGGGTTTCTGAAGTCTGTACCTGAAAAATAGCTGGCGCAGACTTGAGTATCCCTACTGCAGGGCCTGGGGCTTTCCTTGGGGGGGGGGGGAAGGAATGAGGAGACCTCTGGTAGCCTCTCTGGCCCCACTGGATACAGTGGTAGCCATTCTGGCGCCACTGTAACAGGCAGGCAGCGGGGCAGATAGGATTGGGCTGTAAATGTCATTTTAATCAGAAATTCAACATCAATTTTCAGGAAAAATGAGAGCCAGACCAGAAACCAAGTGTAGATAGAATAATTTTAATTCAAACATTAAATTTTGAATTTTGAATCAAAATCAAAATTTTGTTTTGATCTGCTAATCCTCATTTTGACTTTCTTGAATGGTCGTTTCTTGCATGAAAGCTTATTAGCAAGACTTCTACAGAAAGACATTCTGTCATCAAATTTATAAAAATCTTTAATTTTACTAGCTGCCAATCAAGAAATTGATAATAAGAACAGCGTATTGGGGAAGACAGAGGGAGTTCAGAAGGAGAGTGAAGCAGACTTCTAGCCCACATCAGGGAATTCATTAACCTATTTCTGCCCAGTGCACACATTTGATCCCTGTTGCATATATGCAACACTGGGCAGAAATGGCTTATGACAGCGGTTTCCAAACTGGTGGGTCACCACCAACCAGGAAAAATGGAAAAGGGTCGTTCTCCTTTAAGTGGAATGACCCAGAAAACTGTAGCAACATGATCATGCTGCTGCCAGAGAGGGAGGAGTTTTTTCCCCACTTATCTGGCTGTCACAGTGGCTCTCTGAAAGGCCTGGGACTCCTCCTGCAGCCCTCCTGGTAGCTTCAAAATCCTGAGAAATTTGCTGACTAATTACATACTTACTAATAAACTTGTTTTGCATAGTTTCTAGTAGAGCTTGATGAGCATCTTCATTTTGCAAAGCACACGAACATTCTCTGGCCAGTAAGGTCCGCACAAGGTGCTCTCCACAACCTACGTAAAACATTCACACATTAGCAAACATGGTTAATGAACGCTTTCAAACAAAATCAGTATTTTATTTTAAAATATATAGAATAAAATTGTTTTTTTTCTCTTCAAATTCTAAAGAAGGTTTTTGTGAGTTAATGATAAAATAAAGCAAGAGAATGTTCATGAAAAGAAGATAACTTAAGAAAGGAATGACTAGGATTTCACTTCATTGGAAAATTTGGTATCATCTGAAAAAAATTAAGGGCACAATCCGAACCAGGTTTACTCAGAAGTAAGTCCTATTTTGTTCAATTGGGCTTACTCTCAGGAAAGTACGGTTAGGATTGCAGCATTAGTGCCTAAAATATTCACCTCTGGCTCTCAGCATGTGAAATAGCATAACTCCCAACACAGATATTTGGGGGAATTCACAATTTACTGCTCTTTTGTGAAAACTGCCTCTATTCTCTACATACTGTTTCTCTTTAGCATATGATCATCAATCCTTTTGGTTCCCCCTATTGCTTTAAAAGGGCCAGTAGCAAAAGGAAGAAAGAGTCATGAGTGAAATGAAAAATTCAACCAATTAGTATTCAATATTGACTTCATTTAATGAACCACATTCTGTCTGCAAAGTAAGCACTCAGTATTAGTTACTAACATCTGAAAGAAGTGACCTGGCCCACGTTCACCTGCCACTTGGGATCTTAAGGTTAGTTGCTGCTCCCCGCAGTGGGTTTCATATATCACACTAATGTTAACCTCCAAGCACCCTTGCATAGTTGTCACCCCCCTCTACACCTCTCCAGTATCTCCTCTAACTTTAGCTCATTTCTTCATCATCATCATCACAACCATCCTTGCCTTGAAGTTGCGTTACTGTTTAATGGACACACAGTGAGTAGTACTGCTAACACCTCCTCATTGCCATCACTGTTCTCCTCCTTCCCCCTCTCTGACATTTCAAAAAGCAGATGGAGTAGGGAAGGGAGAAAGAAATTGAGTGACGGACACAAGACTGTTGGACTACAATGACTCCTTTCCCCAGTTCCTCTTTATTTTATATATTTTTATCTTGCCATTCCCCCACTAGCCTGAGCATCCAAGACAGCTTTCTCTCTCTAACTCTCACTGCCTTTTGAAAAGTCAGGAAGGATGCTTTAAAGTCAGGAGTAGGAGGAGAGCAGCAGTAACAGTGTGTAGGGACTCCAGGTCCACGCTAAAGAGCCCTGCTAATCTGCAGAAGCCAGCAGAGATATCAGCCAAGATTTGTCCTAACCCCAAGGTCCACTGGAGTCGATTCGTAGGCTAGCCCTGCAAAGCACAGCTGTGATTTCAGCCTATTGATTTCAACACTCTTGACATTCAGCAAGAAATCAGATGGTGATAAAGACCAACTTGACCACCTTACTCATCTTCTCCAGGGTTAAGCATAGGAATGTGTCCTAGAAAAAGCAGAGCAGATCTTTTACAGGGGCAGCACCTGGCTCAAACAGTTTAAAATCTGCCAAGTTAACATACTTCGTTACCACTACATACTGGTCCTTTAAGTCCATAGACACTCACTCTTCAACTTTATTTTTAAATCAAACAAAGAGCTGTCACTCAAGGAGGTGGACACTTTTAATACCTACACTACCCCTGACTGACAGACTATTCAAGCCCACTTCCCTTTAGTAAGTTGTTCAAGCACTGTACAAGGGTTAATCAATTTCTCAAAACTAGATGCTCTAAAGTCAGGATACCAAAACGTAGTCAATCATAATCTTCATAAACTCAGCACTTGGAGCTGGCCAGCTCTAATACACCCAGTTCTTTTCATTTCCAAGTTTACTGGCAATCTTCAGGGGACTACAGAACACAGGTGGGGAGCAAGGGCACACCCTCTGACTTCCCCAACTGCTCACCAATTGGCAGAAAATTGTTCCATGGTGGTTGGTCATTATTTTTCTATTCATTTTTATTCATTCTATCCATGAATGTAAGATCCATACATAAAAATGGAATGCCATGGATAAATATACGTTATGAATTAGGTCTCTGTATATGTTCTACCGATACTGTGATTCATGTATTACAAGATTCCAGTTGTCAACATGAACCAGAGTTTTTCCTCTCATAGAGAAGAACCTAAATATTGGCCTGGTTTTCAGTGAGGCAGTGGTAAACTTGCTTCTGGGCTTAGTCACCTCAAGACTACAGGTTGGACAACTCACAAGACTAAAACTGTTCCCTTTATAGGAAAGAGGTACATGGGGGAAGTTAAGTTGAAACTCTAAGGCTGTGATCCTATGCATACTTTCCTAGAAGTTTCACTGAACACATTGCAGTGTAAATTTTCTCTCTTTGGTAGAGAGAGGCTTTTTTGGAACGGAGGAACATTCAGTTGCATGAGTCCTCACCTGCAGTCCTACCTTCGGTAACAATATACTAACCTCAACTACAAAACATCAGCCACATCTCAGAGAATTATGTATAGTCGGCCTGTATCTTATGCATAATAGATTCACAGTAATTCAAGTATATATCTGCCTCTCCCCAAAAAGACAGAGAAAAACAACAATTTAAATAGTTCAGGCGACTCTGCCCGCCATTCCACTTTATGTCCCAAAGTGAGCCTGAAATGGGAGAATGAAACTGCTGTTCTCTCGCGTCCCACACCTCTCTCATATTGTGCTTTTAGTTCCTAAAGAGACAGTGCGTATTTGTTGGCTGCAAGGGAGTTTCAACTCTATGTGATTTGGGCTTTACATGCTGATGTTGAACATACTCTATTTGTTTACTTCACTGAGTGGATATTGTACTTTTAGGAGTGCCTGTTTCTTGCTAAAAGACTAACAAACCGGAACAAAACACAGCTATATTGTAGGGTCTGAACACAGCTGCCTTGAATGCCTCCCTCATAGGTGGGGAAAACACAGGGTATAACATTTTTTAAATATACCACTATTTAGATTTTGTTTGGGATCATTCTGCTTTATGGCAGCACCACTGATATCCCTGGTAATGGCTGTTTTGCTGTTTCCACCAAACCTCATTCAACAGGAGTTGCAGTTTTAACATCTTTTCAGGATAGAGTTTAGAAAAATAAAAACTTTTCAGTTGTGCTGCCTAATTAATAGGATTATCCATCTTTACTGATAGTTCACACTCAGTATATTTCCAGCATCACTTCTGCACCAACCTACATTTGGTACATGTGGCCTTATTATACCAACATTATTAGGAGAACATTTAGGTTGCAATCCTAACCACACTTTCCTGAGAGTAAGTCCCATTGAACAAAATAGGACTTACTTCTGAGTAGACCTGGTTAGGCTTGTGCCCTTAGATTCGGAAATACTGTAATGATCTAAGCATCCTGCTCTTTCAAAGCCAATACCTGACCATGAAAGTTTGATGCAGTTTACATCTGTTAGTGCAATCATATACCCTTAATTTGCATTAGATTCATTACAAAGAACATGCTTTCACAGGTACTCTCTGAATTTCCACATTCATTTTGATAGACGCAGCATTTTGCTTCATCATGATCAGGTGCATTTTCCAATTCTTCTTTTCATTACCATTTTCTGTGGTTTGTCATCATGTGGTTTCCCCGGTTTCCTCTTCTGTTTGACAACTTTCTAGTTCTTTACTTTCAATCCCACTCAGAAGTTCATCAAGTATAAATGATTTTCTCAAACCCGTTTTGGCTTTTGCTCCAAATGTATTCTCATAGGTCTCCCTTTGTTTAGTGGTAAGGACATCTCTTCACAAAATGCAATTCTCCTTACCATTTTTAGTTGACTTTGTTTTTATCCAAGTAGTCAAAATATTTTCAGCGTCTCAGAACCTCATCGTAGACATTGGGGGGGGGGGGGTTGTCATGAATTATGTTGGACATGCATTATTTTTGACCAACTAGTAGAGATCTTACTGGCAAACTCCCACCGTTTGTTATTCCATAAGATACTGGAAGCTCCAAAAATGGGGAAAATGGGGAAAACACTGTATAAGTAAGCTATCTTTAAGTTTTCACTTTCTATGACAAACCTAACAAAGCTGATTAAATATTCACAGTACATAATATAGAAGTCATACTCTTCATTTTTCTGACTCTGCAGATTACATCAATTTGGCAGTGCAGTTTTGTAAACACACTGGTTCCACTGGTAGACCTTTCTTGGCAACAAAGACTTTTATTGGCATGCAGGACAGAGGTTTAAATGCATTGTGATGGTTTCTTATATTCTTATTTAAAATCTTATTTATTCTTATTTAAAATCACGTACTATACCGTTTCTACCACCAAGGTTTCTATTCACAAAGGTGAATGCTTAAGCATTTATCATGCATTATATCAGATTTCATTACCCATTCGTTTGCTAATGCCTGTACTCCCAAAACAATGGGACAGGTATGTTTCTGTCCTCCTCTGACAGAAAAAAAATCCTACCTCTTCAGGTACTAGTACAGGCTTGCGTCATTTAATGACCTCCCGGCTAAGGGACCTCATACACAATACGATCAAAGCGCAACAGAGAGGTTCTTAAAGAGCAATCAGGTCCCCCACAGCCTACAGCAGAGTGTCTATTTACACAACGAAGAGGCTCTTAATGCAAAGAAGAAGCAATCAGTCTCCAGCAGTCTGTACAGTCAGGGAGTGTCTGTTTACACAACAAGACTCAAGATTCGGCTGAATGTTCGCTTAACCACCTAATCGCATAACAGATAGAGCACATCCCCGCTCTTAAGTGACTGTTAAGTGATGCACTGTAGTCCACAAGAATATTCAAGAGATCTTTTGATTTGCCTTCTTTTAGAAAACAGTTTGTGGTAGTAAGCCTTTGAAATTAAGCTACTGTGGTAGAATGCGTCCCCGATCATTTTGCACTTTCTAATTAAACCTTGCTTCTATGGCATTTACAAGTTCCATTTCTTTCACACCAGCTTCCCTTTTCTTTCCATTAATGACCACCCCTTGGTTACGCTGTCTTTTTCTAAAAACACAAAGTCCAGCTTTTATATTCAATTTGTGTTTGTTTCCAATTAGGTAGATTTTCTAAGTGGCACTAGGTTTTAAATCCCATTCGTAATACTCCAGTGACAGAAAACAAACAGAGCAGGTAGGCATGAGTCCAACTGACTATCACACAACTTGGGAGAACACTACCTGTACCGTGTTTACCATGAGATTTTTTTGTTTTTCAATCTGTGGCTGTTTGAATAAGAGCAATTTCTAGATTTTATTAGTGGAAAACATTTATTATAACCTGTATCTTGCACTCCAATAGCACCAGCTTTATGTAACATAAAACATTAAAACAAGCAATCAGTGTAACGGCAATATAAAAAAACTAAGGGCACAATCCTAACCAGGTCTACTCAGAAGTAAGTCCTATTTTGTTCAATGGGGCTTACTCTCAGGAAAGTGTGGTTAGGATTGCAGCCTAAAGCAATAATCAAGAAAAAAATCACCAGTACTATACAATGTGCACTCAAATACCACAATTTTTACCTTCCTTCAGAACTCACTCAGTGACGGAGGTTAATTAGGTTTCCATGAACCATGAATACCAGTAATACTGCTGAAAAGCATGATCATGCATTCTCCGCTCGGCCCCCCCCCCCAACAAACACACATCACATGGGTAAAGCAACAGGCAAGAAGGCCTCTCCTGTTGATCTAAGCGTGCAGGCAGGTTCATGCAGGCGAAGATGGTCCTTCAAAATTTTCAGGTTCTAAACCATTTGGGCTTTCAGCATGAGAACTAACAGCTTGAACTAGGCCAAGAAACAAAGTGGTTACCAAAGCAGCCATTATAACACCAGAATTTTCTTGCTTACCAGAGGAACAGTTTCTTGCTGAACTGAGGAAAGTAACATGCAGGCAGTCTGTACACAAAAAGGAGGAGATGAATAAAAAATTAACAGGAAGCAAGAAGCTTCCTGTCAAACATTCCGGCTGTGTCCTTCTAGTATCCAGGATGCCTGGACACTACATGTTGCGTTCCTCAGTTAAGCAAGAACCTGTTCTTCTGTTAAGCAAAAAGAAACAAAAAACCCATGCTTCCACTGCTTATAAAAGAAAAACGAAGGTAATGGGCATGGCAGGGTGCACAGGGCTGTGGATAAGGGAATCTGTGGATACTGGATCCACAGATATGGGGGAGGAGAACACCTGTACCTCCTTTCCCAGCACAACTGCTCCAAAGTGACAGCCCCCATGGTTGCATGTAGTTAAAAAGAAAATATTTAAGAAATTCAGCCACATAACAACATATTCTCCAACATAACATGTGGTTAGTTATATGGTATGAAATATACTTCATGTACAGGGCCATGTCATGTACTTCATGTACAGAGTCTCATTATCCATGGGGGTTCCGTTCCAGGATAACCCTCAGATAAGGAAACCCATGCGTTTCAGGGGGGCTGTAATCATCCGGAGACAAGGGGAGTTGTGCTCCCTTGCCTCTGGAGAATGTTCTGAGGGCTCAGAATGCCTTTTGAGGCCTCCAGGAGACCTTACAACAGTGGTATTCAAACTGGGGCGTCGTGACGCCCCAGCCTGTGGGTCCTGGCCTCTGCCCCCTTAAGGGGCGGGGGAAGCCAGGAGATAGGGGGAAGGCAGTGGTGCAATCCACAGGATTGCGCCGCTCAGGGGGGCTGAAGGGGCTTGAGTGCACTTGCCCAAGCCTCCTACAGCATCCCAGGAGTGCGGGGAGCCCTGCGCAACCTCCGGCAGGGCTCCCCAGGTCAGGAAAAGTGAAAGCAGAGTGATCGCGCCCTGCTCCGTAAAATCGGAAGTGGAGCACAATTGCTCCGCTTTCCCTTCTGATGGGGCTGCAGGGACTTGGGTGCACCCTCCCGTCCCTGCAGCAGCCTTCCCTGTGTGTGGGGAGCCCTGCGTGAGCGCCTGCAGGGCTCCCCAGGTCAGGGAAAGGGGAGTGGGGCCATCGCGCTCCGCTTCCACAGAGGCAGAGCAGATCGCTCCACTCTCCCTTTCCCTGACCTGGGGCGCTCTGCAGGCGCTCGCACAGGGCTCCCCGCACACAGGGACGGATGCTGTAGGGACTGGAGGGTGCATCCCAGTCCCTGCAGCCCCCTCAGTGATGCAATCCTGGGGATCGCGTTGCTCCCCCCCCCCCCGCAAAGACTTACTGCAGGTTTCAAACTCCTGGAGAGTTTGAAAACCGCAGCCTTACAAGGTCACATCTGGTTTTTTGTAAAAAACCTTTTAAGACATTTTAAGACTTTAGAAGGCATTCTGAGGGCTGGGGAGGCCATACGTGGCCTCCATGGTACACAGAACACCATTCAGAACACCTCTCCCCTTGCCTCCGGAGTGTCCATGTAGGTCCAACCTGCAGATCTAGGGACCCGCAGATACTGAAATCTGCAGGTCCTGAATTGGTGGATACAGCAGGTCCACCTGCATGCATATAGAAAACACAAAACTGCTGGCTAAGAAATTGAACTTCAAATCAAGACCTGATCTGGTTCAAATCTCATCTCTGCCATGAACTCATAGGTTGCCTCAGTAGGAAAGCCACTGAGAGCCTCTAGTCTTGGCTCTCTTGTTGCTATGTGAGAATACTATGCTTAACTTACAGGGATATTGTAAAAAGTACATCATAATACAAGTGAAAGCATGCTCAAAAGTGCTATACAAATACTAAATATTATCAGTTACATTGTCAGAACATGAATCCATGTAGCTCAGTATTGACTGCACTGATTGGTAGTGCCTCTGCAGGGTTTTAGGCTTTTCTCAGTTCTACTTTGAGATTCCAGGGATTTGACCTGGGACCTTTTATGTGCAAACCAGCTGCTCTATTACTGCACAAAGGCCCCCTCCCCAAAGTAGGTAGCACTTACACAATGTCTGTCATGTAGTCCTATTGAACTACATTCAACTTCTTCTGCTTTGCCATTAACCATAAAATCTTTTAGATGACGTATAATTCTTATGTTCTGACAATAGTTTCACATATTTTACAATAATAAATCAAAGCATGCAAACTTCAAGTGTAAGCGCTGTAACTCACTTTATCAACTTACACAACCTTTAATTACTCTATGTATTGTTTCTCATTTGAGTTTGTCACAAAACCTGGGGACTACATCATGGTCTCTCCTCAGCAAAACCATTTACAAGCAGATTTCTGAAGTTTAAAGTAACCACAACAAGAGCCTAAAAAAACCTCTGCGCAGGATAAAGTAAAGCATTACTTATTATTCAAGCCTTGCATCTTAGAGTAATCTATCAATGGAACCAAAATGGCATAGCAAAGAACTTCTGTAAAGCAAGGGGCTGTGGAGCAGCGTGTCAAAGAAACTGTTTTCCACTTCTTTGATGGGCTTTCCTTTCAAGTCAGGAAATTAGAAGCAGGTGTGTCAGAGGGCATCCACATTCATACACCACACTGAAAAACACGCGTTTCCAATTTCCAAACATAAAAGCAGCTCCCATTGAATGGAGGAGAAATGAAAATCCAGCCCTCTTTCTGCATGCCATATGCAACAGCCTTCTAGGGAGAAAGTCATGCAGTATGTTCAAGCTGATGAGCCATTGTTAAATACTGAGCCACCAAAAAAAGTCCTTGAGAGTCTTAAATGCACATGCACACTCATGAGAATTTACACACAAACATCAGAAATGTTTAAGGATCGCATTACCTAATGTACAACACTGCAAATACAGCACTGCTCTCTCTTCCCAAAGGGGCGTTTGCCAGTAGCACTAAATTTTGTTTGAAGCAACTACTCTTGAGAAGTATTGTTCGATGTCAAACATTTTCAAACAACAGTAACAGCTAAATAAAACAATATGATTTGTATATCTTTTACAGTGTGTGCCTGATTTGGAGGATAAGAATCTAGAATACAGAAGGACATGTATAATTGTGTAAATTTTGCAGCCCTGTCGGTTACAAGGCAGATTATAAAAGTTATAGGGGTGTATCCAGCGTTAAGTGGCAGGCGTTCTGCCAGTGACAGCTGCATCAAAACTAGGAGGGTGAGTGGTGACGGCAGACTTTTCCCCCCTGCTGGTTGGTTGGCAACAGCACCTTCAGCAGCACTTGAAGCACTGGTAATTTCCTCAGCAGTTGCATCCTGACAGTTGCCATTTTTCTCCTCCAAAATGTGTGATATAGAGCCGTTTCCTGGCACCTTCTAGAGAAGAAAAACTAGCCATAGCGAATGCCACCACATCAGGGTTTCAAGTACTGTTCAAGTCACTGCTGCCTGCAAAAGCATGACCCAAAAAAAAGTTTTAAAAAGTTGTAACTAGGAAAATGTCCTTGAAGCAAATATTTTTTCCCCTCTAAATTTTAAAAATGCTTACAAGCTATCGTTTTAAGTGAATGCAAGTATTTCGAGTTTGGCCTCCCCCCCCCCATGCAAACTCCTGAATTAGTTTTTTGTCCATGTATTAGAGCCTTTTGGCACACAGAAGGGCACTTTAGGATTCATCTTTGGATAGTGTGCAACTGAAAAAAAAATCTTCTAACACCATAGCTTGATTATTATTTATATAAAAGAATTATATACCACTTTCCCCAAAACTCAAAATGGTGTACAGTGGTCCTTCTGTATCCACGGATTTGGGACCCGCAGATTTCAGTATCCTTTGTAGGGTTCATGTTTGGGGGCTCTAGAGAGGCGAGGGGAGCTATGATTTTCCTGCTCCAAGAGTGTTCTGAGGGCTGGAACAGAACCTCTGCAGATAACGCGGGGCGCCCTGTACAATATAACAATAAGAGCATCATCCTGAGAGCTTTCTGGGTCAGTACAAGTCCCTTGCACTGCCCCAGTACTTCCATGAACGTCTGTGATACTTGTGAGTCAGCTGGGCCAGCACAAGGATGTGCACCTGCCTGTGGAGGCCAGATCCATGTCAACTGGAAGGGGTGAGTTTGGCACCAGCTTCCCTAGGCCAACGTGGCGGTTTTGGGAGGGTGGGACATCCTGGGAAAAGGGGAGGGTAGGTGGTCCAGTGAGCAGACTGACCCTGAGAGGGAGGAGGTATCAGAATCCAGCACTTAGGTCGGATCCCAACGCCCCTTCTCAGCAGCCCGGCCTTACATCAAGTCACTTGGATCTGCGCACCAATTTCAGAGGGGTACCTGTCATGCGAGACAGGTTAAGGGAAATTAATTAATTCTCTTTACTCCAAGTTGCAAGGCAGATAGCCCAAGTTCTGTGCTGGATACGGGGCAGTCCAGATGGCCTGCCTGTTCCAGCATGGTTAGGATCGGGCTGCCCTTGTTGTATAATATGTTATGCAACATATACAGGTGAGCCCCTGTATCCACAGGGGTTCCATTCTGGGGGACCCATGAATAAAGAAACCGTGGATTCAGGGGAACGCTATAAAAACGGTGTCACCCCCCCTCGTGCCCAATACTTTTCTTTATTTATTCTGTACTTGTACTGGAACCACAGGTATTTCTTGCTTTAAACTTGCTTAACAAAGCAATGCAACATTCAGGCCCTCAGTTTCCTGTCCACCTTCCTGTTCGTCACCCGCAACCGTGCAGACTGGATGCCTGCACATCACATTGCTTTGTTTATGCAAGTGTAAAGCAAGAAACACCCACATTTCCAGAGTGACTACACAAAAAATAAGGTAACGCAATGGCTAAGCAGGGGGGCATGCCTCTCCCCAGGCCAGTGGATCCACAGATAACTGAATGCACAGATACATCTGCAGATACAGGAGCCCACCTGTAATCATAATTATATAATCTTACATGCTATATTTGTTAATTATTATTGCAAATGTTTAGATACTGCTTTTGTTATATATAACCAAAAATAAGTTCATAAAGTGGTTTTCATAGCAAAGAATGGAGAAATGTATCCTGTCCCAAAACAGTCACAGTCTAAGAAGATGCAGAAAAATGCCAGCACCAGCTGCAAAAGAGAAACCAAGTTGAGGTGAATGGGGTAGCTGTTCCTCTCCTGCTAAATATAAGAGATCCATCACTTTAAAAAAGGTCCCTCTTTGCCCAGTTAGTGGGCAACTCTTTAACATGCAACTGTTAAAAATTACCACAGATAGGTTTATTTGTTATTTATACAGCAAAATCTTAAATATAGAAGACTACCCACTGTCTGAACCAGTTAAAAATGTAAATATTTGACAGAAAGGAATAAAGGGAGGGGAGGGGATGAAAAGCAGAACATGCAGTTATGACTGCAAGCTTGGATTTTATTGCAGTTGAAGGTGAAGATTTATCCAATAGCCAAACACCACTCTATGTACTGAAAACATCTGGAGTTAGGTTCAGCCTCCAGTGGAATTGCTTTTGCATACTTTCAGTCAGCCCACCTTGTGAACAGGCAAATGTTCTCATTTCCGTAGGTCAGAAAAATGTATGGCAGTGAAGTCTTGTATCAACTCTTTATTCAGCCCTTATGGTTGTCACATACTCATTAGGCTGATCTGTCCTTGTGGATTCTTACCTTTCACAGTACAGCTCTTGTTAGTTTCTCACAGACAAAAGCTGATAATATCAAACAGGCTGCTTTTCCATCTATTTTGCAAAAGATTGCATTTTTCATTGTTTTGTGGGGGAGAGGAATATTAAAATTTTAGTTCTTGAAATTTTTGTGCACATTACTGCACGTATGGTTTCTGCACATAATTGCATGCTACTGTATTGCTGCAAAATGGCAAGAATGAACAATTGTGTATTTTTCCATAAAACTACTAAAATAGTTTTATTAATTTTAAAGTAGTTCTGGTGCCTTTTATTTCTGACTTCTGCCACCACAACCAGAAATCGGGGGGGGGGGGGAGAGGCGGAAGGAAAATGAACAATGACAAAACCTAGGAACAGCGTGTATGGAGGCCTATACTATCTCCCTTGGCAGCTGCTAAAGAATACTCAGTCCAAAAGAGGACATGAAAGCAACAGTTTTTCTTGCTCTGTTCCCTATCTAATAACCTCACACCATACTTCTTTTGAACCAGGAAATCCGTTTAATTATTAAGGCTAATAGCTGCTGATAGACCTACACTTCATGAATGTCTCCAATGCCATTTAAAAGGGATCCATGATGCAGTATACATATTAGGTAGTGAAGTGGGAAGCAGAAATAGTAGAATTCTGGAGTGTCATATTTTAGAATGCTTCCCTGTGCAAACACACATTTACTGCAAATAGAAAAGGTCTGGCATAGACTTTTCCAGGAAGTGCTGATTCACTATACACAGGGTACTTTTTGCATGAGGGAAGATTAAAAGAAAGACTCCCATAAGCAGTCTGAAATGCACCAGGCTATAATAATAGTAGTAGTAATAACGATAAAAATAATAAAGCACTTGCACACCATCAAGATGAGCACAAGTACCTTCAGTCAATTACAAAACAGCTCCTTAATAGGAACAGCACATATACTACAACAGCATTTGTTACACAATCTAAAAACAAAAAATAGTTGCTTATCCTAGGTCCTTGAGAAGGACTCAATAAGTAGATATATACAAAATCTAGTCAAAGACAACATGACTGTGTGAAAATAGATGATGATGATGAAAATAGAATACTTATATACTGCTTTTCAACCAAAGTAGTTCATGAAGTCATTTACATAACAAAATGGATCAAGTAACAGTTCCCTATCCCCAAAGGGCTCACAAAACAGAAGAGACACCTGCAACAGTCACTGGAAAAGACACTATGACAAGGGACATTTGCTCTTCTCCTGCTAAATATAAGAGGGCACTACTTCTAAAAGTGCCTCTTTTACCACTTCAGCATACCATCTCACTCTGCAAAATGCACTGATCCAAGTCAAGCTAAATATGCATTGTACAACCAAGTACTTCCTTCAGCTGGTTGTAAATCTACTGCCAATCAATTTCAGTGGGTAACCAAGTACTCTGAGAGAAGAAAAATCTTCTATCCACATTTACATAAACAGTTTTAATAAAAGCAGTTTTATTTTCTGCCCCCTGCCTAATAAAACCTAATGCAGAACCTGCCATTTTCACTCCCACTGCACACCAAGTTAAAGTTTTTGGAGAGGAATCTACCAAAGTTCCAAGATCACTTTACTGGGCAGTCACAACAGCCAATAAAAAACCCCATCTGCCTGTAAATGAAATATTGGTATTTTGTTCCATACAGCATTACTTTACACTTATCTACACCAGGGGTCTCCAAAACTTTCGGTACAAGGGCCACATCATATATTTTACACATGTTTGGGGGTCATAAAAAGTTTTACATAAATAATGAATAAAATTTAAAATGAATTGAATCCGATTCTCTTGTTTAAAATGAAGGATATGTTTTACTGGATCTTTAAGTTTTACTTGAAGTCAGAAGTTTCAGAGTCGGTCAGGCTGCCATGAGGAAAGGAGGTACCCGAAGCGGTTCCCACAAAGTTGTAGCGCCACGCTTTCACCCTCTCCCTCAATGCGCAAGGCACAAAGCTTTTGAGTCAAAAGAATTACATTTCTCCTCACCGAGCTGATCACTGATTATGCCTCTTCTGCTACTAAGGCAGGGCTTTCTGTTCTGAGGACTCGGAGCTGTGAGAGGGAGTGACACTTCAGTAGAGAAGGGTGAGCACTGGCTACAGCCGGGAGATCAGGTTGGTGGGCAAGCCTTAACTTTCCGCCCTTGGCAAACTGCTCAAGTGCCAGGCAACCACAGAGCTCTACGCTAGGGAGATGCTTCCATGGAAGATTCAGTGAAGGCTCTGTGCCTGTGGGGATTAAGGGAATCCCGAAAGGCTGCTGCTATGGAAGTACTGTACTCCTCACAAAGCCTACAACTCCCATCAGTTCATTCACTTTTCTTACTGTTTGCACAATAACTCAATTTACATGCCACCTTCAAACAGGGAAAAATAACTTTTTTTCCCCCTGCTCGGGCAGGGGGTTTTTCACTACCATTTTCCCCCTGTTTGGAGAATGGGAAAAATAGCTTAATTTCTGTACTGCCTCTGTCAATATTAGCAGAAGGGTAGCAGAGCTCTTTCTGGCAGTTGACTCCTGGTAGACAGGACTGCTTTCTTTCTGCAACCCCCCCCCCCGAGTTGCTTTGCTTTGGGTATTTTGAGAGGGAAAATGGAAGCCCCCACAAAAACATGATGGTCCCAATTGGGATCCGCCATCTCCCCCTCAGTGCCTTGGATCAATGAAACATGTAGGGTATTATGGGTAGGGAGACATGGAGATAGTTACCCAGAGGAATTCTGATGCTCTTTTTCAACTTTAAAAGCTATTAAAAGGAAAAAAAAATACCCACTGCTCTGTTGCGTTTCAAGGTAAGCCCCCGCCACCAGCTACAAAAACAAATAGGGATAATGAACAAACTGAATGATTCATATGCTGTTCAATTTGACTCTTATAGAGACCTTCATTTAGAAATGAATAAAAATTGAACTGAATGGCCCCAATTCAGTTTAATGTTTTTATTTGTACCAAAATGAATGCATACCAGAATGAGAACAAAGTGCTTATTTATGATCATCACCAGCTTAATGATGTCACTTCCCGTTTAATGACATCACTTCAAGCCCTAGGTGTTAGATGGGTCCAAACAGACAATCATTTTAAAAAGTGGGTTGAGGTGCAAAAATGTTTGGGAACCACTGAAGTAACTTACAATTTTGTTATGTTGATAAAATTTATCCATCTAATGAAGATGGACATGTCTGCTTATCAAACAAATATATTTTGGATTCTTTTACTCTCACATTTGGATAAATTTCCTCACCAAAAAAAATAGCAAAGAACACTTACTTTTGATTATTCATGAGCTGTTTGGTAATAGCTTGAAAACAATTTCTAAAACATGCTGTGGACGCCTAGTTTATTAGTTTTAACTTACGTATAAAAGGATTATAATATCTCTACCCAATCAATTATGAAGTCTGGATTCAATAGAAAGCAGTTTTTAAATATTCTGTGATCATGCATAAATTTCACAGTACAGCCTTTAAATGTAATTTTATTATTGCATTTCATCTGGTTGCAAGTTATAAATTTGGCAGATAGCTCCCCCACCCCCGCCACAGCAAGGCAGGAACAGAAAGTGGGTCACTTTCTGGTTTCCTAATACAACTATGCTAAAGTAACTGGCCATATATCACTGATAGCAGAAATTAACCTAGTAGATCCTGGCTAAAGATGATAAAACACACTTACGCAGAAGCTACTGCTAAGCTTTTTAGGGGAAAAAAAGCTGCTGGCATTATCAGAAGCTCCTGAAGGGCTCATACATACACAGCTGCCATGCCAATGCTTTTTAAAACAGGATTTTGGGAACTAGACATGCCATTTTGGTAATTCTCATCAGTATTAAATACAGTGATAAAATTTTCAACATTTCATCCCATCTTTGTTTTGCGTTAAGTCTTATAAATACTTGCGTATATTTGGTAAAATGTAAGGTAAAATTAGAGGTTCTCACTGGGATGACACGGCGACCCAGCCTGAGAAGTTTTGCCACTGTTCTCCTTAAGGGACAGGGGAAGGGAAAGGCAACAGCATGATTCCCAGGATTGTGCCGCAGCCAGAGATGATGGGGGATGATTTTCACTTACCTGAGCCAGATCCTGCCTCCAGGGGTTGAGAAGTCTCTGCAGAGTCCCCCAAGCCTCTAAAAAAGTCACACACACACACACACACACACACACACACACACACACACACACACACACACACACACACACAATGGGAACCCACTTCATGTTTTCTACTCAAAATTCCAATTTTTCCCCCCAATTTTTTCTTGTTACTTTGAGGGCTTGTAGGGCTCTGCTGAGGCTTCTGCAGGGCTCCCCACACCCCCAGGAGTCAGGATCTGGTTCAGATAAGTGAAAATCATTCCAAATCAGTCCCAGCAGTGGCAAGATCCTGGGGATCATGCTGCTGCCTTTGCCCCCCCCCACCTCACTTCTCAAACTCCCAAGGAGATTGAGAACCAATGGTCTAAGTGAAAAATAATACATCAGCAAAGAGACCCATTGCAAATTGTTGAGATGCCGCTAGTAAAAAATTCAGAATTATAGCACTGATACCATCTTCGTAGGAATCTAAAGAGAGTGGGTACACCTCAGTGGCTAGTCTTATGATCGTGAATCTTAGAGAGCATGCAATTCAGTACTGGAGAAAGAGCAAAATTTAAACTGCATGTGCATATGGAACAATGTTTTTTTAAAAAATATTTGAAAGTGTTCTCAGAAAAGAATAGTTCTAACAGAAATTTTCTGTATAGTTGAACTGAATTATTACTATTAAGTCTCAGTAAAAAAACCTTCCCATTCCACCACCCCCATTTTGAAAGAATTTTAATGCTGTGTTCTATGTTTTTGCCACTCCACATGCCAAGTCTTCAGATATATGCTATCATTCCTATAGCCAAAGACCAAAACATTAGCCCTTAAGCCATTTCTGCCCAGCCCACAGAAGTACACATATGAACCCTGTTGCATATACACAACGTTGGGCAGAAATGGCTTGAAGAGGCAATGCAAGTTAACAAGATGGTTGTATTCAAAAGGCTAAAATAAGTCATGTACACATTATATCAGGTAAACATAAAGCAGGTCACATACCCACTTGTGTCCCCATTCTGCTCCCTGTATAAAGGTCTTCACTCTACTGAGAGTCCCCACGTGGAACCATGAAACAACTGGACAACATACAGTACATACTGTATCGTACATACACATACTCTGCAAATTATTATTTCAAGAACAATCCACCATATTCCATGGGCTCATAGCAGTGTACAGTACAAAAAGTCTTATTCAAAATACTCTTCAATATATCAAGAAGGTTAAAATAATCCCCACAGTCCTCTACAGCCATTGAGCATATATGCACATAGGTATGATTTGCATCAATTCTAAGAATACTGAGATTCAAGCAAGAGACATTTGAGAAATTTTTCTTGAGAGTTATAAGGCCTTACGGAACTAATAAAGGACTAACAAGCGAAAGCATTCAGCTGAAACCTCAACTTGCTTTGTATTTGACCTTTCAAAACACACAGCAACAAACTGTATTTTATTCTTGCATGAAAGATGCTAATCATACTGTTGTGTGAATGCACATGTACACACGCAAACTCTTAAGAGACAGGATTTGGGAATCAGCACACTTTTATATAAGCGGTACACAGGAATTTAGCCAGGCTAGGGTCATCTGGGTGCACATATACCAATCATGCACTGCTTTGCCCTACCTAGGAGTTTCTGGAAAACTTGGCTTTCCATTTCCAACATGATAGCATCCATTTAAAGAATGAGAGCTTGCTTTAAGAACAGAAACGACTGTAGTTTAAAAAATACTATGAGAGCTAGTGCTCCCTGAAGTAGTACTCTGAACTCCACCCATCTGACCTGCTCACCCAAGATTTCCCCTGGCCAAGGGGGGGGGGGATTTTTCATCACAATCACCTACAAGCTTATTGAAGTGATCCTGAAAAAAATTACCCTGTTTTAGCCTTTAATGAGGGTGAGCCACAGTCTGGGAAACACTGACTTAGAGTTTACTCGGGCTAGGATCTCAAGCATAGCAGAGTTGAACTACTTGCCTATCAACTTTTACATAGCCGATCATGCAAGTTGATGTTGGCTCTGAGGGCATTACCAATTTCCTTGTATTTCTAGATAAACCAAATCCTGCAACCTCTATAAACCAAGTAGATGTATGTATGCTCACTCTCTTATAAGGCCATCTTCACAGTTATAAGATTTGAAAACTTTCACTGTTTGCCAAATCTGGCACTACCATTGCTCTTTTATGGAACACACAAAGCCCGAGTGTGCGGTCACACAGATAGATAGATTTTGAGGTTCCAGTATAAAACATAAGCTGATTTTAACCAATTAGGCAAGATTTTCTTCTCTGCTCTGAATTCATATCTATACAGAATAGATGTGGAAGACACCAATAAAGGATTAAAATGAAAAATTACAAATTGAGTAATTGCATAAACTTATCATTCAAATCACTTCTTCCATTTGTAGTTAGGAAATACGCTTTAGCCTAATACCACAATGTAGCAGTAGTAAAAAATGCTGAGGCTAGCTGAAATAAAGAATATCAGAATAGCAAATACCTGAGGTACTCACAGCTGTAGAATAAGGGTTCTGAATTCCCATGTTTTCAGCCCAGCAACCACATCCATAAAGAGCTGCCTGACAAAAGAGAAAGACTGTTTCACAAAAAAAGAATGAATCAATCAGACATTTCAGGAATACATAGGCTATAGCAGACAAGGTAATAAGGCAGCAACTCTCAGGAATTAAGAAGGGGGGGAAAGAGGGAGATCATCATTAGTAGTGCATAAAACTGTGGTTCTATCAGATCTCCCTTCTCATAGGTAATCTAAATTCCTTTACTTCTTTGTAGTCCACTTCCTCTACTACTTCATCCTTTTGTTTCAGGAATGCAAGCAAATAGTTGGCAACCTTCAGTCTCGAAAGACTATGGTATAAGCCTACAGCACCCGGTATTCCCAGGCGGTCTCCCATCCAAGTACTAACCAGGCCTGACCCTGCTTAGCTTCCGAGATCAGATGAGATCAGGCATGTGCAGGGTAACAGTTGCTGCTGCAAGCAAATAACGTCACGCCATTTTACTTGCATATCTTGGATAAATATGACTCAAATACTTTGAAGAGAGCTATATCTTTTTAATGAACTTTTGAAGGCACATTCAGTGTTTAGGAGAGATCTGAGACACCATTAAAACACTCCTAAACATAGAGGTATCTCCAAAAGGTTCACTTGAAAAAAGAACCCTTCTCTCCCAGTATATTTAGGACATATTTATCCCAATATTTTTGAGTAAAATGATGTTTTATTTGCTGGTATTACTGTAACAAGGGTTGGAACTTTTAATACCATTTCTGGTGCAATACAGATTATGATCACCTATGCTGTACTCTTCTAAACCAGTGGTTCTCAAATCTTTTAGCTCAGGACCCTTTTTTTAGAATGACAATCTGTCAGGGCCCATTGGAAGTGGTGTCACTAACCTGGAAGTGACAGCATGGCCGAATGACATCATCAAGTAGGAAAAATTTTTAACAATCAGAGACTGCAATCCTATCCACACTTACCCAAGAGTAAGCCTCATTGACTATCAATGTTAAAAGCAGGGCTCCCCGCACACAGGGACGGCTGGTGAGTGCGCCCCAGTCCCTGCAGCCCTGTCAGAAGGGAAGCGGAGCGATCGTGCTCCGCTTCCGGTTTTATGGAGCGGGGTACGATCGCTCTGTTTTCACTTTTCCTGACCTGGGGAGCCCTGCCAAAGGTTGTGCAGGGATTCCCGCACACCCAGGAGGCTGCAGGAGGCTCAGGCAAGTGCACCCAAGCCCCTGCAAACCCCCCTGAGCAGCGCAATCCTACGGATCGCGCTGCTGCCTTCCCCCTGTCTCCTGGTTGCCTCCGCCCCTTAAGGGGGCAGAGGCCAGGACCCACAGGCTGGGGCGTTGTGATGCCCCAGTTTGAATACCACTGCTTAAGTTGAAAAACAAAAAATCACCCAGCCAGCTCTTTTTGGGACAATAGGTTTGCTGACAACAATGCTTCCACTGAACTTGCGAGCCGTAATCAGACCTACCTGACCAACTCTTCCAGGATGTTTCAAGGCTAAACCTCCGCTGGACACTGCAGCGGCAACATTTCCTTCTTGGTCAACAACAACTGCTCCAACAGTATCCAGTGTTCCTGAGTCATTCTCCTATGTGACAGAAAGGCAAAAGGTTCTGAAAAAAATATTCTTAGGGTGGACATGTTGCATTTCAACAGATGAAAGTGAAACCAGTCCTCAGAGACTACTTGAGAATGCAGAAGATGGTCACTCATTTTTCTTTGCTCAGCCTGCCCCTCTTACATATATATGCAAGTTGTCACTTTATTCAAAAACTGAAGGGAAAGAAGCCAGCAAGAACAAAATTTAAGAGACTGGACATCAGTTCTCTCTTCATTTTACAACTTTTATATCCCACTTTTCATGCCGCAGAGGCAATTCAAGGCAGCTTATAAAAGAGCAACAAAAATAAACAGGAAAAAAAAGTATGAAGGCAGTATTACAATAAAAAAATCTAAACTGAAGGCCATTCCTAGTAACCAATCCACACCACCACAACTGGCACCCCACTACCAAAGAATCAATTAAAAAGACAACTCATCAACTAGGGTTTTTCAAGGGAATCTAGGAAGTTGTTAGCTGAAGCCCAAACACTCACTCAAAAATATGACTGGTCCAAAATCTAGAGTGCCAATTCCCCACCCAAGTGGCTCATCCAAATTAGTGTACTGAGAGCCCAATCCTGAGCTCCCGTGGTGTGTGGCGGCACTGAAAACGGCTGCTGCAACATCCTGACCTCCCACGGCAGCCGCAAATGGCACCTCGGGAGAAAGGAACTTCCGTCCTCTTCCCCCGGGTTAAGGGAGTAGCCCTGCAATTGGGCTACTCAGTTCACCGCTGACCAAAAAGTCGGCAGTGAAGTAAGAGCCTTCATGTCAGGTGCCGAGCCTGATGAGAAAGCTCAGGATCCGGTGGAACATCGCCCCACCGGTCCCACCTTCCTCCCTGCTCTATCCCCTATCATGCCTCCCCCCGCCCTCTCCCCACCCACCTTTTAACACGCCTCCCCCCGTCCTCCACCCACCTCCCCCCTGCTTTCAGTCCAGCTTTCTTCTCCACGGATCAGCAGTCCATGTGACCGCCTTGTGGTGGAGGCCGGGTGCCCACCCAGCGATAGTCCAGCGCCAGCCAGCGCAGGGCTAGCACGGGCACTCGCCCAGGGTTAGAGCTCGCCAGTTAGTGCATGCCAGCGGTAAGCCGGTGCGTTGAGCTCAGGACTGGGCTCTGCGAAGAGTGGTGTATACCTTCCTTTGTGCTGAATGATAGTAGAAGGTCAATCAAGCAGTTCCTTATTCATGAAAAGCTTTAACCTACTTGGTTAAAAAAAAGCACCTGAAAATAAACCAAAGTTCTTCCCCCCCCAAATAAATTACATCAAGCTCAAGAAGAGTGAAAACTGCAATCTAAGCCAATGAAATTTGTCTTAGAAAAGTTCAAACCATTTTTCTTTTCCTTTTTAAAAAGGTTCATATGGTTCATTATGAAAATATTTGAAAACCATTGAAGCAGATTGAAGCTCTTGTAGCTTACGTGCCTAACAGCATTCTATCCTTTTCCATTCAAAAGAACACTCTTTTCAGACTAATTACTTAATCTTGATCATTTATGAAAACTACGAGAAACTAGAACTATCAATCTGTTCATCAATATGGCAAAAGAGACTGTCCCTTCTATAACTCTTTAATCATGCTATGTGAACAAAAACTGGTGGACTTACATGGCAGCAAAGTATGTAGGCCAAGCAATTATTGTTAATAACCATGATTCAGCCTCAGTACTGAAGCAGCTGAGGTCAATAGCATGGTGGGAGGTGAGGGAGTAGAAGGCTAACTCTGCCATACAAATGGCTGGAGAAATCTAGTGTCTGCAAAACAAAACACAATCTTGGACATCAAATTTCTTTTATACAAAGAGACAGTAAAATAAATGGCTTGGCTCAAAGGGACCTGGCACAAGCAAAAGATGCTCACAATTTCCACTCTTTCTCCACCCAGCAGCTCAATCTCCCTGCACCAGATCACATGCTGTCCTCAAGAGAAGCTTTCAAGCAGGCAGAGGCTATTATAAGAATTCTTACTTTAAAAGTCAGAGGGAATATCTAGAACAGGGGGGTCCAACTTCTGACAGCTGGGGAGCCACATGACTCTGGCATCACCACCACCCCGACTGCACAGACACGAAACTAATTGGCAGTGATGCAATGATGTCAACACCAATTACTTCCGGGTTCTGAGCTGCCAACATAATTTGGCAGGATCAGTCAGCAGGAGGAAGTTGTGGGTGCAGTGGGGATTTTTGAGCTTCCTGCTGCGCCATTCAGGCTTCTCCAATGGAGAAGCTGGAATAGTGTAGCACGGAGATAAAAAAAGTCACTGAAACAGGAGGATGTGGTGGGTAGTGTCTGTGGTGGGGCTTTCAAGGGTAACCAAAAATGGCCACATGTTGAACCTCCATGATCTAGAACAGGGGTGTCAAACATAAGGCCCGTGGGCCGGATGCAGCCTGTGGAAGCTTTTTATCTGGCCCTCGGGCTCTCAACTGCTGAAGTGTTACTTCTGAAAGGATGACCTACGAGATAATTGGGCTCTCCTATATCTTGAAATATGATCAAGATTTGTGTATTTTCTCTTCACTCATTTGCAGCTAATGTGTTCCTAAGTGAGAAAATGTGCTTATTTCTGGTTATGACCTGTTAATGACATCACTTAATGCTTTACTGCCACTTCCGGCCCTCAGCAGGCAGCATAAATGCCCTTTGGCCCACTGTATGAAACGGGTTTGACACCCCTGATCTAGAAGGTATATTAAAAGATTGACAGCCCAATTCGATCCACACTTTCCAGGGAGTAAGTCCCACTGACTCTAATGGGACTTACTTCTGAGTAGACATGCTTAGGATTGGGCTGTAAGGGTGCAATCTTATCTTGCACCAGAACAGGCAAGCCAGGAGGCTTGCGCTGTATCCAGCACAGGATAGGTGCCCAAAGTGGCTCAGCCAAAGGTAAGGGGAAACTTTTCCCCTTACCTCCGGGTAAACCACCCCGGCCCCAATGGGTCTCCTCCGACTTGTGCCACATCCTGAGATGGCACAAGTCCAAGAAGAGCAGAGTGGTTTGAAGCCACTCCGTGCTGCTTGCGGAACTGGGTTGGGATCCGGCATAACTGCCAGGTCCCAGCCCCACCTCCCGCTCCCCACCCGCTTGCCCCTGTAGCCCGCCCTCCCCCACTCCGCAAAGGACTTGCACCGGCCCAAGGGCCTCTCAGGGTTGCACTGCACAGAGAATTAAAATGAAAGTCAGTATACTACCCAGAAGAAAGTTTAAGCTCAGATGCCTACAGTATTAAAATCTTCAAGCAGATCTTCACAACTTGGGAACTGGAAGGTCTTCCATTAAGGAGTCCCTTTATAAGCCATAGACATGAACAGGCGATGCTATGATACCCTTAAATGAAGATTTAGAAGCCAACTCAATCCCATTGCTTAAAATAAAAAAGACACATACAAGCAACATTCTTTTTGGCAGATTAAGGCCCAGACAGACTTTCCAGCTCAGACATAACTGTGCCAATGGGGTGTGTGCTGCATCCTGCAGTTGGATAGCAGTCATGGAGGCCTCCTGAAGGTAAGGGAATGTTCTCTTACCTAAGAGCTGCATTGCCCTTACTTCAGGGCGGGCAAGTTGGTTAGGATTGTGCCCTAAGAACTATTTAGCACTGTGCATCTATTTTACATTGCAGGAGGTTCCTTCATAATAAGGAAAGAACTTTGGGATGCCTACAATACTATTTACAAAAAACAAGACTCAACAATTTTGTAGGACTTGTCCCACATAAAAATGCTTGTTATCAATCTGTAATAATAGAGTTTTCCCAAGGTGGTCATATCTCAGTCCACTCACAAGAAAAATATATTTTCATTTCTCAAAGGGTTGAAATTAGTGTAGGGAACATGACAACTTACCATTAAGTAGAGATGATCAATAAGAAAGAAGGAAGACTTCTCTACCTAGTATCATTTGTTTACGAGTGTTCCCCCTAAGAAATTTCAAACAGCAGGCAGGTAAGCTCATGTACTGGCACATGTCAAGCATTGACTTGCCCCTTATTACAAGAATTAAGTACCATGTATAGAACCCTCTCCTGAGATAATTTTTAGGTCCCCTAGAATTTTTAGAAATGAAAACGATTAAATGTTATCAGAATATTATATATCCTATTGCAACTGGAAAAATGCAAGAAGTTTTTTTTGCTAAGTGATCCATTCTCCAAAAAGCGTGAGGAGGGGGGGAACCATCAAAAACTTCTACAGAACACAGTTAAGTTTCCTTTTTTATTCATAATAGCTAATACTGTATTCAAAATATACTTGGCAGTAGGAAAAAAAACTAGGATGCTGAAGTAACATTTATTGTAAAGAAAAGGGATGTTGTAATTTTTGAATAGAGGAAAGTTAAGCAATATGAGCCAGGTCAATGCTAGTTAAATGCACAGACATGTTTACCTACCTGATATTTCAAATTTCATCCCCCTTCAGATCCTCAGAAAATGCTTTAAAGTGAGATATTTTCACCAAAATCTTAAAGTGCAGAAAATGTCTCAACAGATATTTATCTTTTCACGTTTGCATGTGTCATGCACATTCTGAAAGTAAAAAATGAACAGTAAATCATATAATCAAATCAAAATAAGTAGGGCAGACGTATTGGTTGTGTAAATAACTTTCGTGATAGCTCATTTTCACTCCCCTCCACCGCCACTAAGAGCAAGATTTATTATGTATATTAGCCAGATCCAAATGATTCCAACTGATCTACCCTGAATACACAGGATTTTTTTTTATACACGCACCCTGAAAAGCTGCCCTTGAAGACTGCCACTAGGCACAAAGGGTTGCCAAAACACACATATCCTATGAATAGAGGTGTTTGAAATGGTCTTTTTAAAAATTTGTTGAATTAAAATGCAAAATGTGATGTTTTGTGTTTTTATTTATCAACAAAATCAAACACCTCTACCTATAGGAATGCATGAGTCTCTTGAAATCCTGGCTTAAAATGCAAAGATAAAAGACCATGGTAGCATGGAGATATCAATTCACAGGAGAAATAAGGTTTCTTCAAATTTCATTATTTAGCTTTGAGTTCCTCTGAACTACAGCAGTTTAAGGGTGACCGATAATTTTTCTAAACACCTACTGACCTTTTCACTTGATTGTCTTCGTTTCTTCAACTGAAAAAGGTCTGTTTCCACCTTTTCTGCCAGTTCCAGTTTCCTCTTGTTTCTCTTAAAAGCTGCTAAGCTAAGTCCTATAAAATATTTAACAGCATCTAAATTACTGAAAGTTAAAGCCCATATAAAAGCAACCATTTCGTTAAACACTACACTGAGAGGAAGCTATTATTGCTAGTGTAGAACTGGCTACATTGAATTTTCTACCCTGAACAATAAATATCAAAAGTTTCTGTCAGGAATTGATGAAATGCTGATACAGGAGTATTCACTAGTTCTATTCCCTAAGATTTTAGCCTAGGACACAGGGTTACCACCATTGTCTACTGGTCAAGCTATTCCCTTTTTCATCTCCTTTTTGAACACAATTCTTGATACACAAGAATCAATTCACTTGATTCTGATATATCAAGTATCAACAATATTTCAGTAAACAAACAAGGGGAAGCAGCAAAACATATATATTGCTCTTAGAAGAAGGTTAGCATTGAAGTAATCGTAGGTAATATGATGGAAGTAATAGTAATGTAACGTATAGCCTTGGTTCACATGCCAAACCACAAACAAACTGTGGTTTCCAAATCTGGTTTGGAAAGAAAGCAAAACCATAGTTTGCCAATTGGATATAATTGCAAATTATGGATTAAGCAGGCACTGAGAGAGGGCATCAGAGTGCATAAGGGGAAAAGGCAATTGTAAGCCCAAAATCTGCTCACGTAATATTTAACTAGTTTGATGTTACATGTGAACCAAACTGTAGCCTAATATGTATCCAACAAAGTCTCATGGCACCTTAAATTTTACAGTAGCATAAATTTGCACATACTACAGTTCACTTGATCGAATGCATGAAGTGTTATCCTCAGTTGGCAGATTTTATACATGAGTGTATGTGTGTGTGCCTGCATGTATACATACACTCACAAATATACATGTGGAAAGAGAAAAAAATGTAAATAGTAAAGCCAAATAGCCATGAAAAGCAAGAAATTGCTATGTTTGTGGCAATACTTGTGAAGGAGAACACTTCGTGCAATCAATAAAATGGATAGTAATCCATGAAAACATATGCTTCAATAAAGTAGGTAGTTTTTAGAGTTCCACAGGGCCCAGTTTTGTTGCAGACTAACATAACAACTTCTCTGGAAAGAGTCTACGACATTCAACAGAGAAGAAATAAATTTAACATCAGCAACTAATAAAATGAGAATTTAGAATCTATTTCTTCAGCAGCGAGATAAACTGCCAAGGGAGAATGTTGAATCTTCTTTGGTTTTCAAAGCAAACTCTTGGAAATAATTCTAGAAACAGGATATCCTGTTAATGATCTATGGAACCCTTTCCAACTCTTATCTCGGTCACTTCCTTTATTACTGGATTTTGACAAATGCAATCAGATTTGAACATACCATAGATACTCGCCTATAAATTGAGAAATTCTTGCCAAAAAAACCAGCGTAGACCATCTCATTGTCCTATCTGTGGGTGACTTAAGGGGCCAGGGCAGTTCAGGGGTGTTGCAGCAGCCAAGAGAAGCCCAGAGGTACAGCAGGCATGAGTTCACCCTGTACAATGTCACTCCAGCTGGCCATGTTTTACCTCTCCCAATGCAACTAGCCAGCACATGACTTGGCAGGCAGCAGCCACTGGGTCTTAAAGCCTGCCATCGACAAATTCAGTACAACTGCAGATCAGGGAAAAAATTCTCGCTCCCTGTCTCCTTCCTCCCTCCCTCCTGGCTGTTCCATTACACGGAAATGGGGAATGGCAAACAGTATTGCATTAATGTCCTTGTTAATGTCTTCAGAAACAGTGGTGCAGCTCAGATTCTTTTCCCCCTTTCAATCAGGCTTAAGAGAAAGCTGCAGCTCTTCCTCAAAAGCACCTTTCCGTAATTTTTACCCCCGACTAATCTGAGGGTCATGGAACATTCTATGATTTTTGGCTGAAAACTTGCCATCTCCTTATCTGCGAGACTGCCTTATAGGCAAGTACCTGCAGCAGCCATTTTCAGCCACTGTGCCGTGGCACACTGGTGTGCCATGGCACACTGGTGTGCCATGGATGGTCTACAGGTGTGCCGCAGGAGTTCGGGGGAGGATCATTTGTTAGTAGGACCACTAGAGGATGCGAGCCCATGCGAGCCCCACACTGTCAGTATAGTGTACCTTGTCAATTGTCAAAAAACTGATAGTGTGCTTTGACAATTTTAGTGCCTTGTCAGTGTGCCATGAGATGAAAAAGATTGAAAATTTGCTGATCTACAGTAACTGCCCTCAATTTCACAAGTTTATATTTTGTAGTAGAATATAAAAAGAATGCCAGCCAATATACATAATCAAGAATCTGTTACTGCCTTGGTGTTGCATACAGTTTCCTCTCAGGATTCAGATCATCACATTTGCATGACTATCTCTGTACTATAACACTTTTGTATCCATCTTTATTTCAGATTTTGCTGCCTTTATTCCATCACAGAACTCAAAACCATGTACAAAGGTTTCCCACATGCCTCTCACCCAAGTACTGACCAGATCCACACCTGTTTCATTTCAGCGTCCTTTCCTCATTGTGGAGCTTTAGAACAGTGTTTCCCAAACTGTAGGTCATGATCTAATTTTGGGTGGTCCGTGGGCCTGCTAAAGCCAGGAAGCTGCAGAATAAAATGGTGTGCAACCATTTCCTTCCAGGGTGTGACTGCACAGTCCCCATCATTGGCTGCAATGAGCTACATTTCCCAAACGGTGTGTTGTGCCAGTGTGTCAGTTGGAGAAACACACACACAATGAGGCCGATGACATTGGGAGTGTACAGGTGCACCCTGGAAGCAACTTCTGGGTTGCTTGCCATTTTATTCTGCAGCTTCTTGACCTCAGTGGGCCCTGAATTCACTGGACACAGTGAGTCGACAAGGTAAGAAGTTTAGAAATTCCTGCTTTAGAGCATATCTTGGGATTTTGACTATAAACCCAGCATGAAAGGAAGAGGCTGCCATCTTCCAGAGCACTCTGTTATTTGTTGATGAATAAGGAGTTTTGACCTTCAATCTCAATACAGTATCAACTTTCCTCTCAAACAAATAGGTCAACAATCATAGAGACGCTGTCTAGTTAGGTTAATAAAAATTTTAAGATGCAATTCCTCTTTCATTGGGCAACGTTGAGGTTCAAACATTATGCAAATGAATACACTGTTACTTTTAAGTGTTAAAGATAATTTGCTTGTAAAGAAAGCCTCTACCAAAATTTGCAATGTTCAGATTCCCCGAGCCACAAAACAGTGAGGACTTCAAAGAACTCTCAGGATATTTCCCCCCATGAGCAGTGTGATAGCGCTCCATCTTCAAAGGAATGTTTCCCTTGATAACAGAGCGTCAAGTACTTTGAAATCAGTCTGATTTTTTGAGTTGTGGGAGATCACTGACTGTTTTGCAGACACACTCCACTTGGGATAGCAAACTTCATGCTCTTTACAATGAACCTGGTGACAATGAGTTGAGGCTAAAATCAGTGTCACCAAGTAGATGAGTTCATACTGCTCTATGAACTATTGTGCAAAGCACTAGCTTGTCCAGTGCAAAGGCAGCGCTAATACCTGGGGTGCAAACAATTCTTTATTGCAAAGCAAGCATTAATGTTTTTGATTGTGAAAATGGAAGTGGTTTTTGATTGCTATTTTAAAATTTTTAAGGCTTGGGGAGCCCTGCAGAGGAGTCTACCCCCTGGAGGTGGACACAGGTGAGGTAAGTGAAAAAAAAAAAAACCCTTTGTCCCTAGCAGTGGCACAATCCTGGGGATTGCGTTGCTTGCCTTTTCCCTGCCCCACAAAGACTTAGTGGTTCCCAAACTTCTGTGGAGAAGTTTGAAAACCATTAATCTTGGTGGTACAAAAGCTCCTTTCAAACCCCATGCCTGACGGTTGGAACAAGCAGTTCCTATAATATAATATAAACCAGGGGTGCCCAAACCCTGGCCCTGGGGCCATTTGCGGCCCTCGAGGACTCCCAATCCGGCCCTCAGGGAGCCCCCACTCTCCAATGAGCCTCTGGCCCTCTGAAGACTTGCTGGCCTGATGCAACTGCATTCAGCGTGACAGCCAACTGTTCAACCTCTCGAATGAGCTGTGGGACGAGGGCTCCCTCCACTGCTTGCTGTTTCACATCTGTGATGCAGCAGCGGCAGCAAAGGAAAGGCTGGCCTTGCTTTGTGCAAGGCCTTTTATAGGCCTTGAGCTATTGCAAGACCTTCATTCATTCATATAAGTTCCATCTCTAATATATTCATTCATGTAAATTAATTCAAATTTGAAACGTAAATTAATTCTTTTTTCCCCCGGCCCCCAACACAGTGTCAGAGAGATGATGCCAAAATGTTTGGATACCGCTGATATAAACGAAACAGATGTGAAAAGTGGACAGCCTACCAATATATAGACAGGAAGACATGCACATACTTGCTGCAGCTGCTTCATAAGGAATGCCCACCATGCCTTGCTATAAAAGTTGGTGGTGAGGGGCAAGAATGACCTTGACCAGTTTCAGCTGTGGAAAGTCCCTGCATCTCCGCTCAACTGCACATGCAAGCACATACAGCATAGCATGGCATTTCATGCCATCCCCAAGAGGCTTTACAGGGAGATGCAATAAAAGAGAACCTGCATGAAAGCCGTTGAGCTTATGGTATTGAGAATCCAATTCACTGCCTCCACACTGAGAACTATAGGTCAAAAATAATCCAGAAACCAATGGAAGGACACAGCCAATGTTACATCTCAATTTTTATTTAGATAAATTTTGGAAAAGGGAATGGAAGAACAACCCAACATTTAACAGTGTCTTCTGAGTGGTATTTTCTATTTAGTCAATCCATTTTTCCTCTGAACTGAGCTTTCCATTTAATTGCATTTCTAAACATTGAAAATTCAATTCAAGTTTGTCTACCTACAGTAAACTGAAGCATCAAATTGGCAGGTTTCATTAGCTGTTACCTAACCATTCCTCAAGAGCATGAACACTCACCACGTCTATTTTACCATCAACATTAAGGCAACAATATATTTGGAGTCACTGTACCTCACAAGCTCTCAAACAAATGTTCAAACCTGCTGCAAGCCTCAAAAGATAGCTAAGATACAAAACAGGAAGCTTTCTCAGTCTTAAGAAAAGCAATGAAACTCTGACCAATCACACAGCACCCCCTGGCAGTCACTTCATGGAGTTAACTGAAAAGGCACCAAAATGAATTGCTCTTGCATTACCCTTCTAAGGCAGTAGGCATAGAGAAAATGCAACTGACAAAGATTATAAAGGGCTATACTACAACGTTCAGTTCAGAGAAGTAAACTTGTTTAGCACAACGGGAAGCTTCACCATTGCTATGGAACTATGAAAACAGAGGAAAATAATTAAATATAAGTAACGTTGCAATCCAGAGAGTAAGCACCATTAAACTCAAAGAGGCTCACTTCTGAATAGACATGCAGAGGACTGCACTGTTAGCATCTGTAAATGAAATTATGTGAACATATTACACCCTAGTTACCTTCCTCCTCCTAATTTTTTGAGTCTAAGTTATAGATATCCATAATACTTTAACAAGGGCAGCAGCCGATTTAAAATCCAGTTCATGTCTTAATAGGTTTGCCAGAACTTGACACACACATTCATACCCACAACATACAAAGCTGTACAGCATTGTACACACACACACACGTGGGGCCTTGGTATCAGTGGGGGACCTCATTCCTAGACCCCCGCCCCCCCTGCTGATATTGAATTCCGCAGATATTCAAATCCACGAAATTCAGCCCATTAACCCCTCCAAAGGGGAACAGAGTTGTGCTCTGGTCCTCTCTGGGGGACTTTCTGAAGCCTGGAGAGGCAAAAAAAAAAGTCACTTCCGGTTTCCCAAGGGAACCTGTTTCCTGGTTTCCCGAGTGCACTGCCTCTCCAGGCTTCAGAAAGACCACAGGTCCCCTTCAGAGGGCTCAAGTGGAGCTGAGTCTGGTTCAATATGGGTTCAGGGAACCAGCACTGAGCCAGATCCACAGATGTATAATCCGCAGATAAACAGATACAGATGTATAATCCGCATACAAACATACTTACACACACACACACCTAGAGAAAAATGTTTGGACAACAATGGTGCAAAACAATATGTCTTTGGAGATTAATCCATAAACGGGCCACTTTCCATTTGCCACCCTCTTATTTCCAAAGGTGGAGCTACCCACAGCAAGATCTCAAAACATGATCTTAGGTCATTAGGTTGTGATGACTGAACTTCCCTTGCTCCTTTCTCTCTGCTTTCCCTTGCTCCTTTCTCTCTGCTTACCTATCTCTCTGTTACAGAAAGCCTCAAAATAAAAAGGAAAGACCCCTTGAGACCAATTGATATCAGCTCCTGCAGAAAGGCCAAGTTTCTGTAGTTTCTAGATTGCTTATCTTCATAGTCCACCAAGAATAATAACTCATAGCCCCTCCACCTGGTGGAATTGGCATCTGCTGGCCGACTGTACATCCAAACCCACCTGACCAAGTTAGAGGACGGGTAAGAATGCCCACAGGGTTGTAAGTTGTCCAAGAAGATGGAGCTATGATCTAAGTGAAACTCGGTTATTTAAGGTCAAATCCAAGGATGGTCATGTGTGTTCTTATTTGATTGTCTTGGAGCGAATCTGTGTATGGCCAATTCCACCTGACTCATTGGGAGCAGACTGGTGTGATGATGCCTGAAAAGCTAAGGTTTGGAGTAAGTACAGACAGAGACCAAAGAGGGAATTTGAGTTTGTCTGTAATCGCCTGCTTGCATTTTTGCTAGCATCCGCACGCAAGCACTTTGAAAGCCCAGGTCAGTTTCCAAGCCTGCTTGTTCTATTCAGTGGCGTCACTAGGGTTCACATCACCTGGTGCAGGATGCCAGCGCATCACCCCCCATGCAGTGGACAGGGCAACACCCCAGGTGGTGGATGTGGTGATGTACCATCACTCCACCCCCACTGGTTTTTTGGCTGTACTTTTTGATAGAACGAAGATAGAACATATTCTGCATGAAATTACACACTGATTGATATATAACAATTGTATTATTCCTTCAAACTGTGTTTTTAGTGATTTTGGTCACTACTGGTGTCACACACACACACACCCAGGGTGCCAACTTACTAACACCTTATTGCAGCGGTTCTCAAACATTTAGCACTGGGACCCACTTTTCAGAATGACAACCTGTACAAGACCCACCAGAAGCGATGACATGGTGGAAGTGACATCATCAGGCAAATTAAAATAAATAAGTAAAAAATAATTAAAGTAAAACAAATAATTAAATAAGCAGAAACCAGCCCTGATCCACCAAGTGAATCTCCTCTGCCTGCAATAACACCACCTCTCCAAAATCAGTACGGTTTTCAGCCCTACCCACTGCCCAGTTCAATTTAAGAACTTCTGTTTAAACCAGACCACTGTCAGGATCCAACTGGCTTTGCAAGTCTAAAAAAAGTTCACCTTATCAGCCGAAGTCTCAGTTTTGATCCTTTTCAGCGGGGAGGGAGGCTGCCTTCTGGAGTATTTGTTGAGCTCCAGTTCCATCAGATCAGGACCATTCTGGTGGCTTCACATTCACCTTTGCCTGGCCTAACCACCAGCCAAGGCGCATTTGCTTACTCATGAGTAAACACAACCGTGAGGCTTAGTTTCGCTTTCCATAGGGCTCAATACATTCGTCTGCTTGGAGGGAGGGACTTCCTTCTCGGGTGTTTTTGGGGTCTGCATTCATTGGATCAGGACCATTCTAGTGTCGTTGGATTCCTCTCAGCCTGCCCTTTCCGATGGACTAAAGCAAGGTTGCCTACTCAAGAGTAAATGCACGATACAGCTCAGTTTCACTTTCCATAGGGCTTAATGCATTTTTTGTTCTCTGGATTTTTGGCCATAACGTTTGATAGAAAGGAGATATTTTGCTCTGGTTTTTTTGCATTGTATTCTGTTGGAAATTCTGCATCCAACAGCATATAACATGATGGCATTACTCCTAACTACCATGATTTTAGCGTATCACCCCCCCAGTGCATGTCACCCCCCATGCACGTCACCCGGTGCAACCCGCATCACCCGCACCCCCCCAGCGACGCAACTGGTTCTATTCTTTTCTTCTTTATATTATCCAACTCAACCCACTCTTTCTGTATGTTTTAATTACCCCTTTTTACAACTGTACTCTTTTCAGACAACAATAAGCAAGGAACCTAGACTGCATTGTACAACAGTCTAGGTTTTGGAAGATTTCCCCACTTAACTCAACAGGAGGATTCCGAGAATAATCTCTCTCTGCATGGTTTTGTCCACTGATTTGGCCCTGACATGAGGCAGACAAGGGGAAAGGGTCCCCACTTCTCTTGAGTACCACATGGTGCTAAGCAAAATAATAAATAGTTTAACAGCAAACAAAGGCCAAGACACAGGATAACATTAACATGTATAGGACTGGTTTTTGCAACAATTGCAAGATTGGTTTGCACTATACTTTTATGTGCAAAGAACCATGAAGGGACTGCAGAACTAATGATTCACTTAATAGCAAATGCAGTTTTAAACTGAAAGCAAGAAATCTATTTTGTCAGATCCCTCCACCCATGGAACCTCAGGGTTCCCTTTCATTAGTGTACCCCAAAGTGTACCCTTTCATCAGCCTTTCATTTCTTAAATTTTCCCCTCCATGCAAGGCGTGAAGATGCAAGAGAGGACAGAAAAGTGACATACAAGATGTAAAGAACATCATTTTTCTTTGTGAAGTCATTTTATTATTATTATTATTATTATTTATATACTGCTTTTCAACTACTGAGACTTGTTTCCCTCTCTGGTCCTGGTTGTGGGGGATGGGGGTTGAGGGGGGGTCCTGTGTCCCTGGATTGGCTGCCTCTGGCTCCCCTCTGTTTTGGAGGCAGTTCTGGATTCCCTACTGCCTGTGTTTTTGCCTGGTTTGTTTTCCTCTCTGGTCCCACTTGTGGGGGAAGGGGGTTGAGGGGAGGGCCATGTGTCTCTGGATTGGCTGCCTCTGGCTCCCCTCTGTTTTGGAGGCAATTCTGGATTCTCTGCTGTGTGTGTTTTTGCCTGGTTTGTTTTCTTCTCTGGATCTGGTTGTGGAGGGAGGGCGGTCCCCGGGAGCTGGGCGATAAGAATAGGCCCTCCGTTCAACTGTACTTGTCGTAAGAGGCGACTAAACAGCCACCAGGTAGGTGGGACTCATTAACCTGGGAAGGTAGCTCATCTAAGAGAAGGAAAACTCTGATCCTAAACCTCCACTGCCTAGTGGTTATATCCAGTTGTGGAAAAGGCTTCAGGAGTCAACCTCGATGCAAAAACAAGAGCCAGAGTCCCTGAGGCAGTTCACAGCTGTACACAGTCACGTTCTGGCAACTCCTGCAAAACAGCTAGAACCAACCGTATTGGCTTCTGCCTTTCCATTGGGCCATTTCAGCGACATGGAGAGGGGGGATTTGCTGCATGGGTAACAGCCTATCCTCCATACCTTCTTTACCCAGGCTTCACACACTGGAGAGGACACTCCAACTTCGTCATACGGCGTCGGCACAACATGGGAAGCAGCAGTTTACCGGTTATAAGTCTTCGCTCGACTGGCGTAGAGCGTGACGCCAGGGACTGCTTCCGATGGTGGGAGAGATCATTGCATCTCATTGGGCAGCTACCACCTGCCTTAAGCTGGGCAGTCCCCAGCCAGTAAGGTGCTGCCTCGCCACGGTCCATTAACCTCACGGGGTGCATGGGATTTAGGGTGAAAACCGACAAGTGGATCAACAACTCTGCACCAGGCAACAGAAAACTCCTGCCCTAAAGCTGGGCACCTGGAACGTTAGGACAATGACACCTGGCTTTTCTGACAACCTGCAAGAAATAGACGCACGCAAAACAGCTGTCAATGACATGGAGCTGAACAGACTGCAGATGGACATCGTCGCCCTCCAAGAGATGAGGTTGCCAGATTCAGGATCTGTCAAGGAGAGAAATTTCTCATTTTTCTGGCAGGGAAAACCACCAAACGAAACCAGGGAACATGGTGTTGGCTTTGCGGTCAGAAATACCCTGCTGGAATCCATCATCCCACCTACTGTGGGAAGTGAAAGAATTTTGTCCCTACAGCTCCACTCATCAGCAGGACTTGTCACTCTCATCAGTGCATATGCACCGACTCTGCCATCTCCAGCAGAAGATAAAGACAAATTCTATGACGACCTGGCCACCACTATCAAGAAAGTCCCCAAGAAAGAGCCATTGTTCATCCTTGGCAACTTCAATGCTAGAGTTGGTGCTGATCACAGTTCGTGGCCCACTTGCTTAGGCCAGTTCAGCACTGGGAAGATGAATGAAAATGGCCAACACCTGCTAGAGTTTAGCTGCCATCACCGTCTCTGTGTCAGCAACACATTCTTCAACACGAAGCCCCAACACAGAGTCTCTTGGAGACACCCACAATCAAAGCACTGGCATCAGCTCGACCTGATTCTCACCAGATGCTCCAGCCTTCCCAGCATCAAGATCACACGCAGTTATCAGGTTGCTGTCTGCAACACTGACCACTCCCTGGTGTGCAGCAGAGTGAAACTGTGAACAAAGCAACTGTATCACACTGACACCAGCAAGACCCAGGATCAGGGAAAAGTGGAGGAATTTGCACGAGCGTTTTAGGAAATTCTTCCAGGCCCGGCCGATGCAAATGTATCCAACAGATGTAAACAGCATTCTTGAAATGTTCCCAACACCACCTTGTCTGTATTCGGCAAGAAGACCAACAAGTCTGCCCACTCTGGTTTGAAGCCCACTCTGAGGAGTTGACACCAGTCATTGAGGAAAGAGGAGAGCTCTAGCAGCATACAAAGCCTGTCCCAGTGAGTGCAACTTGCAGCAAAGTCCAGCAGACTGGCAGGAGATGTGCTAACGACTACTGGCTCCAACTCTGTTCCCAGATACAGATAGCAGCTGACACAGGCAACATCAAGGGGACGTATGACAGTATCAAGCTGGCCCTAGGTGCAACAGAAGAAAATTGCCCCTCTGAAGTCTGCCACAGGCAAGGTCATCCTGGACTGGGTGCAGCAGATGGGACGCTGGGTGCAGCACTACTCTGAGCTATATTCCAGAGAAAACGTAGTTACTGAAGAAGTGCTGAACACCATTGCCTGCCTGCCTGTGTTGCAGTGAACCAACCCTAGAAGAACTTCACATGGCCCTGGACTCCCTTGCCTCCGGCAAGGCACCTGGGAAAGACAGCATTCCTGCTGAGGTCCTAAAGTGCTGCAAAGAGATCATCGCCACTGAGCTGCATGAAATCCTCTGACTCTGCTGGAGAGAAGATGGAGTACCACAGGACATGAGGGATGCAAACATCATCACGCTGTACAAGAACAAAGGCGACGGGGCGACTGCAATAACTACCGCAGCTCTCTCCTTAGCGTTGTAGGAAAGCTGTTTGCCCGAGTTGCACTAAAGAGGCTCCAGGTACTTGCAGAGAGCGTCTATCCAGAATCGCAGTGTGGATTCCGAGCCAACAGGTCCACCACCGATATGGTATTCTCTCTTAGACAGCTGCAGGAGAAATGCAGGGAACAGCGACAGCCAATCTTTATAGCCTTCATAGATCTCACAAAGGCTTTCAGGGACGGCCTCTTCAAGATTCTCCCCAAAATCGGATGTCCACCCAGGCTCCTCAGCATCATCAGGTCTTTCCACGAGGACATGAAGGGCACTGTAGTCTTTGATGGCTCCACATCAGACCCCTTTGACATCCGAAGCGGAGTGAAGCAGGGCTGTGTTCTTGCACCAACCTTGTTTGGGATTTTCTTTGCTGTCCTGCTGAAGCAGGCCTTTGGAACTACAACAGAAGGCATCTATCTCCAGACCAGATCAGACGGAAAGCTCTTCAACCTCTCCAGACTGAGAGCAAAGTCCAAAGTCCAGCTGAAATGTCTGCGTGACTTCCTCTTTGCCGACGATGCAGCTGTCACTACCCACTCTGCCAAAGATCTCCAGCAGCTCATGGATCGTTTTAGTAAGGCCTGCCAAAATTTTTGACTGACGATCAGCCTTAAGAAAACACAGGTCATGGTTCAGGATGTGGACTCACCTCCCTTCGTTACAATCTCTGCGCATCAACTGGAGGTTGTCCATGACTTTGTGTACCTTGGCTCAACGATCTCCGACACTCTTTCTCTCAATACCGAGCTAAACAAACGCATCGGTAAAGCAGCTACCACGTTTTCCAGACTCACAAAGAGAGTCTGGTCCAACAAAAAGCTGACGGAACATACCAAGATCCAGGTCTACAGAGCTTGTGTCTTGAGTACACTTCTGTACTGCAGCAAGTCATGGACTCTTCACTCAAAACAGGAGAGGAAACTGAACGCTTTCCACATGTGCTGCCTCCAACGCATCCTTGGCATCACGTGGCAGGACAAAGTTCCAAACAACACAGTCCTGGAACAAGCTGGAATCCCTAGCATGTATGCACTGCTGAAACAGAGAGGCCTGCGTTTGCTTGGTCATGTCGTGAGAATGGATGATGGCCGGATCCCAAAGGATCTCCTCTATGGAGAACTTGTGCAAGGAAAGCGCCCTACAGGTAGAACACAGCTGCGATACAAGAACATCTGCAAGAAGGATCTGAAGGCCTTAGGAATGGACCTCAACAGATGGGAAACCTTGGTCTCTGCGCATTCCGCTTGGAGGCAGGCTGTGCAGCATGGCCTTTCCCAGTTTGAAGAGACACTTTGCCAGCAGTCTGAGGCAAAGAGGCAAAGAAGGAAGGCCCATAGCCAGGGAGACAGACCAGGGACAGACTGTACTTGCTCCTGGTGTGGAAGGGATTGTCACTCTCGAATCGGCCTCTTCAGCCACACTAATAATACAATAGACGCTGTTCCAGAACCACTTTTCGGAGCGCGATACCATAGGCTTTCGAGACTGAAGGATGCCAATGATCATGTGATGTTTACTGAGACTAGTACATTGGAAGATCCATAACACATCTGCAATTTTTTCCCTTCTACCAGTTCTACTAACCTCAAATGTTTCTTGAAGCTTGTTGTGACAATTCATTTCCATTAAATCTACAGTTCTGTTATATGAGATATTAGTTAAAAATTGAGCTAAAGAAAGCTGACGATGCCAAATCTATTCAAATATTACACCATCAAGCAATGATATTGACAAATAAAATTATAGCACATGAGATCCAGAAATAACACTTACAGCCTGATCCAACACGGTGGCAATGCCGTCGGCCTGTGCGCTGCCTCGGTAACAGCCATTATAAAAGTGCTGTTAGGCACTTCACTGTTGGCAGGCAACGAATTGCAACGGCAGGCAATGAATGGCACCAGCAGGCAACGAATGGCACCAGCAGAGAAGCCAGCACTAGCTGGTGCTGGGCCTCTGCACCAATGAAAAGCTGAAGGGGAGCGTGTGGCAGTAAGTATCCCTGCTGCTCGGTGGGAAGCAGGGGGAAGGCAGGGAGGGGAAAAAACTGGGCAGGGAGGTGAGCAGGAAGGCAGTTAAGACCTGGGAAGGGGGCAGGGATAGAGGCAGAGGCTGCTGCCAAATGTTATCCCCTCCTCTCAAGTCTCTGAGCCCAACACAGGTCTCCTTGGTTCTGCACCAGCTAAACAGCTGGTGGAGATCCAAGTAGACCCAATGGAGATGCCGGAATTCTACACGGAATAAGGAAACTGATGTTCCCTTACCCAAAGGAGACCTCCAGCTGCTTGCTGGGGCCCCACAAGATACAGCAGCTGCTGTTTTGGTGCCAGGCAAGCACAGGATTAGGCTCTTAGAGTGCAATTCAAAGAAAACCTGGTATGAATCACACCTCTCTCAATGTTTTCTGGACTGAAGACCTTAAATCTCTGCACACAAGATTGCTTAGTTCCTAGGAACAATTTACTCACTGGTAGCCATGAAACCTGGAGGACAGGCTGGTATCCCATGATCCACTGCCCATCTGAAGGCTCCTTCTCCAACTAAAAAACTAGGAGGAGATAAAAGGAGAGGGAAAGAAGATTTCACAAAAGGTTTTGACTAGGAACATATTTCAGATCTGGTTAGCTGTAATTTAATTGCAAGCTATTTGTTTTATGAAAGGAAGCAATCCTTCAACTCTTGAAAAGATTTTTTAATTTGTGCACTGTAATCAAGTCATCAAGGCAAAATGGAAAGAGAACTACTCAAAGCATAATACAGTTTACAAGTCCAAGTTAAATGAATAATCCAGCACTTGGAAAAGACAACTAAGCCACACCTTTCAACAAGCTAAAGGCATACTGGCCTTCAGCCAGTCTTTCTAAAATGCTTAATTTGTGGTAAACACTAAGGATTAACTACAGCAAAAGAAACAGATTTCAATTAACTATTTCAAAACAGACTGTAGAATTGCTTCTTAGAAGAGATTTTTCTTTAAAAAACACATTCTTGTTTTAATTCCAATATAATCAAGCATATACAGTTTTCATACATATTTTTAATTTCACACACAGGTATCCATCTGTAGAAACATCTGCTAACTAATGGTTACTTAGAATGTTAGCTGCAGTCTTTCCATAGAAGCTGATCAAATTGAGACACGTGTCAGCACAGAATAATACTGCCTGTCCTGTAACCATAAAGAATCAGAAGTGATCCATGGGGTTTCTTTCCTTTTAGTTCGATGTTTCCTCTTTTACCTTTATCATAGTAAACTGTTAGATCTGCACTGACATTACACATGAGTAACTCCTAAACAGAATAATCTCTTAGCATTTGATCCAGCTGGTGAAAAATCCTGGTTAAGATTTAACCCTAATTTACAGGATATCAGGATAAACTCTGCTTTACAAAGGCAATGTACTGATTAACCGTACTGAAAGGACAGCAAAGGAACTGCACGCAAAAGGGAAGTGAACATGTAATCCACTACCATCTCTTAACTTAATGATTAAGAGATAGATAGATTTACATTTGCACCAACACAAAGTAATAAGTGTGTGTGTGACTATTGGGGGAAAAACAGACACTTTGGGAACGGAATAATTATTAAGTTCCTAACTAACAGAAGAGGTTCCACGTTTCAGGTCATTGATTTGCTATAATGTATTGCATTTTTCATCACATTTTTGTGAAATAAGATACAGCCATCTGCTGATAGTCTACTGTCTGCAAAAAAGATTATTGCAAATTAGCCAGTGAGCCTCAAATCCACAGCTTCCCCCTCCCTTCTCCTTCTGCAGCCGACTTAACCACAGTTTCCAGTTAAATAAGAACCTCAAGAACACAATAACCGTTTGATACTCTTATTTGTTAACTAACTAGAGTTAGAATAGTTAACAAAGGAAGATATCAAACTGTAGCTATGTATCAATTTTTCATTTACATTATTACTCATTTCATTTATTATTATTAGTCAATTTGTCTACCTTTTGTTTGCCATACATAATTTATTGTACTCATAAATAATCTCTCAACTAAAAGTGTGCTTGAGACAATGTACGATAAGAATACATTACTGGGGTTCAAAAAACTTGTCTGAGAGCAGTGGCCTTCTATGCTTCTCCTAGGCTAAACCGATTGTTTAAAAACATGCTCTTTTCACGTTGCTCTCTTCAATCAGTTTCTCTTTTCTCTCCTTCTTTTAGGACAAGAGGGTTCTCAAATAGCCCTCGAGGAAAGGCCATCTCAACTGAAACCATCAGGTGATGGATAATACAAAATTATTGTCTAATTATTAGATGCCATGGCATTGGTAACTTTACCAAAAGCCTCTTGAAACGCCTAGAAAATTATGGCCACTTTGTTTCTTGGAACTACAGAACAATCACAAGAGCCTGAATAAACCACAACCAATTTCAGATTAAGCCATCCATGTACCTTAAAAATATGATACAGCCCCCAAAACACTCCTACTAATGTTTTAATAACTCATCCAATAAGATAAGATGTCCTTTTCTCACACTTGAAAATTAAAAGATGTGCATAAACTCTATACACAACTTTATAGAAATATTAAAAATCACCTTAATATTTTTGCCCACAAAAGAGAGCATATGCAAATTTATACATTAAAAATGAATCAGAAAGTAAAACATGTTGGTTATCTCAACAATGAACTATGTTTAACTTTGAGGTCTGAGTAAGTGAACTTTTCTGATTCAAACCAAAACACTAGAATTGAAAGCTTAGCTTCACCATAAATATATATTCAAACACCACAAAGAAAGAAGTTGAAACTCAGCAAAACATTGCCTTTTATTCTCAATATTCCATTCTGTTTAGGACTGTAATAAATGCACAAGATGTTCTAAGATCAGCGAACAGTGCATATCTTAAAAACACACTATTACTGATGCTGTACAAAGAACATCTGACTTCTTTCAGCAAGAATAACTTTCAAATATTGTACACATTACAGACTAAAATGCTAAAAGAGCAATATGAGCAGAACATAATTACCAGGGTGGAATTCTGCCAGCAGAGAGTTTTCCCTTCTGCCCTTCACATAACAGTCGATTTGCAACAGAAACAGGATTTTTGATTCCTGAAAAGAAGACAGTCATTTAAGATGGTCATATCCTGTTTGTTACAGGCTGCTTTGATGAGCTGGCATTTCAGTAATTTAAGTGAACTAATTAATTTTCAAATGTCAATATTATAGTTGAATGACTCCATTACAACATGCCATACATTATCAGAGTGGTTAATGTTTAAGACATGTAGTAATTCCATCAGAACACAAGAAGAGCCTTGCTGGGTAAGGCCGGGGGGGGGGGGGGAAGAGGGCCCATCTAGTCCAGCTTCCTTTATCTCACAGTGGCCCATCAAATGCCTCTGGTACAACAATACCTATATTTGGTTGCTTCTCAACAATTTCCAGGGCCTTGTGTTAAGAGGAAGACCCACACATAAGAATAAAAACCTACAGGGCAAACTTTCAGAATGCAGGCTTATTCTTTAATATTGTCAGAGTAGAAAATGAAAAGCTAGATATAATTTCACTGTATTTGCAACCTTAAGAGACATCATGAGGTTTGAAGTATGCTGTTCCTACAAAGTTCAGAACCTCACTAACATTTGAGGATACGGTCCATTTTTATTAGTTTAGTTGTGTACAAGTAAATGCAACATACAGTATTATGTTACAATACCAGATGACAGTGGCACTAATCTATAAATTAATCATATAGCTTTGGATAGCTGAGTTCTAACTTTCCTAGTCCATGTGAATAAAGACATATCCCATAAAGCTAAGGTTCTCAAACTGGGGCATCATGACGCTCCAGCCAGAGAACCTCAGCCTCTGCCCCCTTAAGGGGCAAGGGGAAGACAGTAACGCAATCTACAGGATCATGCCACAGCTGGGGACACAGGGGCTGTTTCTTACCTCTGTCCCTACCAGTCTCCCTAGGGTGCGAGACGCCTCACAGAGTCCTCTGCAGGACTCCCCACAGCTTATTAAACGTTAAAAAAAAAAAAGCAATCCTGACCCACTTCTGGGTTACGATCGCAAAAGCAGAAGTGGGTCACAATCACTTTTTAAAAAACTTTTTACAAGCCACGGGGAGCCCTGCGGAGGGCTCCATTGGGTTCGCCACACCAGGAAGACCAGCAGGGGCACAGTTAAGGTTGAAGACAACCCCCTTGTCCCTGGTGGCAGCGTGATCCTGGGGATCGAACTCCGGGAGTTTGAGAACTGCTGCCATAAAGCATTGGAAGGATGACGAAGACAAAATATCAGAGGCAATGTACTTCAGGAGCATACTTCTTGACACCATTTCCAATAAGCCCAAAAATTGTGAGTTTTTAAAATCTTTATCTTTGTTTTCTAAACAGCATCTCAAAATCAACTGCACTATAACACCCTAATCACAGAGAAACCAAATTAAATCGCAGTGGAAAAGTGTCTGAAGGAATGAAGGTACAAAGCTCATAATGACAGTGCAAAAGGGTTAAAGCCAAAGGACAAGAATTCAAGTAGACAAAGCTTTCTTGGACACAGTGCATAAAGACAGTGTGCGTTACTATTTGCTCCAAGCAATCATAGTATCATACTCACTTAAAAAGGATCTGAAATATCACTATGTACCATCTGACAGCATTTCAGTTTGCTAAGACATAGTATGATTCTCAAAAATCTGTTCGAACTTCAGCATTTCACCTTTTAATCAACTTACCACTGAGTGCACCTACAGCTCCAAAATTTAGTGACTTTCCATCCATAATACTGGCATCGCATTCTATTTCACCCAGGAGGTTTAGATTGGAGCCCATTCCTGCATTTGTAAAGGGTGAATCCTACAAAGAAGTGGGTAAAAAATTTATATATTAATATATATAAGACAAACTTCCATAATTATGTAAATAATAGACATCAAATGATAGCTACCTAGCCAAATTTGGCTGTCTGAGATGTGCATCTCAGCCCATCAGTTGTAACTTAAAATTTTACCAAAGAAGAGCAGAAATATTGGTGGGGGAGGGGTAAAGAGAAAATGCACAAAAAGTTTCAGGAATAACAGGCAGATGAAAAAGCAATTGCATGCGAGTTGTCTTGAAACAACTTAAGAGTAGTCCTATGGCTGTTGCTAAATAAAGACAACTACAGGGGGGCCTCCATATCCGCGGATCCCATATCCATGAATCAGAATCCACTCCCCAGCGTGCACACCCTCACACCTACCACCTCCAGAGGAGCCTCTGAGCTGAGGATATCTGTCCCCAGTACCCTAGACAGGGACAAAGAAAGACCTCTAAGGCTCCCTTGGGCATCCCAATGCCTTATAAGGCATTAAAAACATCACTTTCTCCATGAAACCGGAAGTCACATTTTTTAAGCTTCTGAGCTCAGCAGAGGCTGGGGATGGAGGCGAGGGGAGCAGAGCTTGACCTGATTCTTGAGACTCAGTGAATTCCTTATGAGTACACAGTAATCATTTTACATGGACATAAGAATAACATGTCAAAAGTTGGTCAAGAGCAGGGGTGCATGCAACTGCAAGTGTGTGCTCACTGTTGTACAATGTGTGAGTAACTCACAGAAAACAAGCTCTGAAGTAGACTGGCTAGAAAGAGATGAAGTTATGCAAATGTGTGGTTGAAAGAGATAAAATGGGCCATAGCTCATGCAACAGGTCTCAAATTCTGTCTCCAGTTAGGGCTGGGAAACATCTGCCAGAGAACTTAGAGAGCCACTGCTAATCACTGCAGACAATGCTCAACTAGATGAATCAACAGTTTGACTCTATACAAGACAGCTGCCTAGGTTCCCGATAGAAATTAACCAAATCTCCATTCATTAGCTGGGATACACAATTCTGTGTATGCTGTTCTGCTTTCACACAGGAGCTTTTCAACTCATCCTTCCAACGGCAGCCTCCTACAGGCATACCCAAAAGCTGAGGGTCCTCTGGAATGGCACTCCATGAAATGCAAGCAGTTGCCACCAGAAAGAAATACCATTTCTCCCTATACCAATGTAAGTGGAAATGCTTTCCATTTATGCACAAAGAGAGTTGAATCTTCTCCATTTAACCTGGTTGCCCAATTCATTTTGACGTTACGATGAATTAAGACTTATTCTAAAATTCCATTTAATGATTCCAATTCCAATAATTGATTTTGCTTCCTACAAATACTACAAGCAAGCAACATTTTTACAGTGTGGAAATCCAAAAGCACTTAAAAAAATTATCCACACCTATGTCCAAATCCAAATTCTACAAGAAAACTAATATAAGAATAAAATAAATACTGATTCTACAAGAAGAGTAAACCTCTTATAGATTATGACTTCTGGTTATTATCAGACAAAGAGTTTAAGGTGTCAAGCTTTCAAGCCACAATCAGTTCTGCAACCATGCGACTGAATCGATGCTTTTACAAAGAAGGAATCTGCCAAACTTGCACTGTTCCCTCCCTTTCTCCTGTCTTACCAGGTTTCAATTTAGAGATTTACAAATGTGGAAGCAACCCCAGACTTAGTTTGGAAGAACAGCATAACCACAGGTTATTCTAGTGCACAATATCAATCCAACAAAAAAAAAAGAGGGAAGATGAGGAAAATCTAGCAGTGGTCGGTTAAGAAAATATAATCCTATACATGTTTACTCAGAAATAGGGTTCCATTATATTCAGTTGTGCTTACTCTCAAGTAAATCTGTATAGCAGTGGTTCCCACACTAAGTCGTGGCTTCCTGGGGAGCAGTGGAATCCTCACAAAAAACCCACAAGTATAGCATTATAGCCCTAATGCGGAGCTGCAAACAATGGCCCAGTAGGTCAAGGGAGCCGCCAGTCAAAAAGGTTTGGGAAGCACTGGCATATTGGATTGCCGCCACTGTGGCCTGGTTCAGATCTAATGGGAAACCATGGTTTCCTGCTAGATAAATAAGATTTGGGGCGCCATGGGCTTGTGTTTTTAAAACCTCCCTCCCCTCTCTACCTCTTTCACAAACACAAAGAGAGAAAACTTTTGCTTTTGGTTCAAATGAAGCCATAGTTGTACTGCTTACAAATTTTGGCACATGTGGTTAGTTCAAACTGGAGTTAGGAAAACAAATCAGGATCAAACTGTGGCAGGTTTGCAGAGGCTCATTTTCATAGCAGCAAAACATGATTTCTCAATATGTCTGAACCATGCCCAAGACATTTATCATGCTCCATGAATGAATATTATGTCACCACTAACTTATTTCTACAGGAGCAGCAGTTCATAATTCCAACCAATTTAATAGTCAAAATAATTTCATTTCTGTGGTGAAATTAATATTTCTGGAATATTTTACTTCCACGATACATTTGCAAAACTGCTGGCAGTTTCACAAGCGCTCAGTACTTTGTAGTTGTGTTCAATCAATGCACAAGAATATAAATATGTTCTGGGTCTTTGATGTCCCAGTGAAGCATATAACCAAACTATTAACCCTGATCTGCTTTCAATAGGTGCTAAATAACTTTTCCGCAATTATGGACGGAACTTGATTAACATTTGTTTGCTCTTATACAAAGCAAATATGATGCACATGGGGTGCCCACAGATCATCTATCAGTCAAGATTTGGACATCTCTTGAAATCAGGCCATCCAATTACTATTTTCAAAGTAGAATTGCAGGACTCTGTGAAGCATACTCAGTTGTTGGAACTAAAGTTGAGAGAACTAAAGTTCTCTCTTTCAGTGTTAAGACATAAGTAGTTTCAGGTGCAATGGCGCTGGGCTGGAAAAAACTAACTGTTCCCATCTATGCTGGTAGCAATCAGACCTCCAGAACCTAACCTCTCCATAGCAGGGGACTTACAGTCCAATCCTATCCACACTTTCCTGGGAGTAAACCCCATGGACTCTAATGGGACTTACTTCTGCATAGAAATGCATAGGATTGGGCTGTTAATGTACTGGACACATGGCGGGGCTAAGAGCTAAAGCCTCTCTACTCCACTACAGCTTCACAGCTGTGCCAAAGCTCACCAAACAAGAGTTAAACTCATGCATTTTTTGAACAAGTTTAGTTCTGAATTATGAACTCTTAGAAGACAGTATATTGTACAGTATAGAATCTCCCTTAAATTATCAGCGTTACAAGCAAGCAATCTTTGTTATACGAGAGTTTTCTAAAACCTAATATTTTCTAAAATCCCAAGCATATGGTCAGAAAAGTATCTTATAGTTTTCTTCTAAGTCAGAGCAATCCCCTAAACCAGCATTTCTCAAACTCTGGGTCAGGACCCACTAGGTGGGTCACAAGCCAATTTGAGGTTGAGTCTCCATTCATTTCAGTGTTTTATTTTTAATATATCAGACTTGATGCTACTATGGTATGTGACTGCATTTGGGGAAATATGACAGATCTGTATTTTTAACAGGCACCTATGCATATGCTTTTAACAATGATAGTAAATGGGACTTACTCCTAGGTAAGTGTGGGTAGTATTGCAGCCTAGAATTGTTAAAAATGTTCCTGCTTGATTATGTCATTTCTGGTCAGGACATTACTTCCAGTGGGTTCTGATAGATTCTCATTCTAAATTCTCATTCTAAAAGCGGTTCCCAGTGCTAAAAGTTTGAGAACCACCACCCTAACCAAAATTGCCATATTTGGTTTTATTTCAGTGTAAATTATCAACAATTCCTATGCAAAGTTCTATGATGATTTGTTGCATCGAAGAGATAGCAGATAACTACAAAACACTAATCAGACTGGCCTTTTCTAACCACTCTCCAAAGTACTACTAGCAAGGTAGATAGGGACGTGAGGAGTGGGATGGCAGGCGAGGCAGAACTGCCCCAACACAGCCCTCGAGAAGTGCTGCCACACTCCTTGCACACTCATACAGCAGCAGCAGCTTTCAAAGGACTACACTGGGGCAGTTCTGCCTCAAATGCCATGCCCACACTGCACATCCCTGCAGGTAGAGGCTTACAAATAAGTAATCTGAGGGTTAAGGAGGAATGGTCAAATTATGAAGGTTGCTCTGAGTGCTCTCAACTTGAAGACAAGATAAAGCAAGTTACATCTGCTTAACTTATGTGTAAATCAATATGCTCATTTCATATTTTCCAATTTTATGCGAGTACTGACTGGAACAAGAGTTAGGAACAATTCACATTCCTACTATCAACAAACTCCCATCTATAGCTGAGTGTGCAGGAGACTTAAGGATACACTCCCTAAAGTGTAGGGAGCCCCCCTCTATCTCTCATCGTGCACTGGAGAATGGAAGCATATTCATTGTGCCTTGCATTGGATCCACTCTTGTGAGCTTTTCTGAAGAACATCGCCCAGAGAAGACGTTGCAACATGTTGGAAGAAACACACAATAACTTGTGCTCACAAAATCCTGGTACTCAGGGCAGAAAGGGTGGCTCTCACCCAGAGCCATTAATATAAAGCTGGCCCCCGTCTCGCATGCAATAGACTTGCACGAATTCAAGTAAGTATAGGTCCTGACCCCCTGCCCAAGACAGAGAAAAACAGTTTGAATAGTGCAAGTAACTCAGTCCACAATTCCATTTACTCTGACTATGCCCAGGGCAAGCCTGAAATGGGAGAATGAAGCTGCTGCTCTCTTTGTTCCCTTTGCATGTCTGGTGCTGTGCTTTTAGTTCTTAAAGAGTCAGTACATATTTGTTGGCAGTAAGGGCAGCTATTAGAGCAGCGGTTCTCAAACTTTTAGCACTGGGACTCACTTTTTAGAATGGGGATGTGTCAGGACCCACCGGAAGTGATGTCATAACCGGAAGTGACATCATCAGGCAGGAACATTTTTAACAATCCTCGGCTGCAATCCTACCCACACTTACCTAGGAATAAGTCCCATTTACTATCATTGTTGAAAGCATATAAATAGTTGCCTGTTAAAAATACAGATCTATCACATTTCCCCAAATGCAGTCACATACCATAGTAGCATCAAATCTAATATATGAAAAATAAAATATTGAAATGGGGACACACCTGAAATTGGTTTGTGAAACACTTAGTGGGTCCTGACCCACAGTTTGAGAAAATTGTATTAGAGAGTTCGGCTTTATACACTGACCACAGAACATAACTCTCTTATAAGATGTGGGCCAACTATATGCAGTTTAAGTTGCCTGGTAAAGTACACTTATATTCAGATTGCCTGAACGTCTATCATACCTTCTGTTCATACAAAATTGAATAAAATTTAAAATTTTGCTCCCATCTGGTATACACCTGCTATTAATATCTTCAGTCTTAATCTAAAGTCATATATCAGCCATTCAAAACTAATGGCTGATTATTTTCTATACATTCAACTGTTCTTTCTGCATCAGACACATGGTAGTTGGCAACTTTTCTGTTAATCCACACATTCTGGCAGAAGCAGCTTGTGTTCTTTCCATATAGAAATGAAGGACAAACAGCCAGCATATCACAAGCAGATTGTCAGTTAGCTCATAAAAGATCAATAGAAACTCCTCCTTGACAGATCTTTGAAGTGATGCCTCTTGGACTGGCTGCAGCTCCGTGTAATTAGCAACGTGTAAACTTGGCAGAACCGAAGAGGAAGCAGATGGGAAGAGACAACTGCCTCTCTCTCATCCAACAAACAAAATCAGATTATTTTTTGAAAAGTCGTTGGACTCTGCAAAGTAGTCTTAAAATGCTTAAAAGAAAGTCTTTCCCAACTCAACTCCACTGAGAGAAGTAACAGATTTTTCTCACTTTCTATTTTTCCTCCAGTTATAAGCCTTATTCTCTTCAAAGTATCCATGATCACTTTGACACTTATGAAATTTCAGTTCTTTCATTTCCTAATACTCTGTGTCTAGTTCCTTTTCCAAGCACTCAAGTATTCCAAGGCATGCCTCTGAGGTCTCAAGTATATGCTTGATGCTTTTATACCACTGTTTTATATCTCTTTCTTTTAACTTGGTGCTTTTGCTTTTAAAATGTTCCTATTCTTTTAAACTGTCAACTGCTTTGGAAAAGTATTCTATTTTTAACAGCTGTATATAAATGGATTAATGCAATCTGTTTTTCACTATATAAGTGCCTAATTTCCAACTTCAGGTTTTCAATATAAACGTGCATCAAGAACATCAAACCATTTATCACTGAATGTATAATTCAGTGTTACTAAATGAAAACATTCTAGGTTCCATACTGACATCACAAACTCTGTTCCTGACATTGAAATAAATGAGAAAACCCACTTCAGCAAGAGCGCCATTTGTTCTTCAACTGTACAGTTATCAGGTCATTTTGTTGTTAAGGTTGTAAAGGTACTTCTGATGCAGCTCAAAACAGACTTTTTATCAGCACTATTTTAAAAAAAGCTTTGACTTATATGCTACATAAACATGCTCACTTAAATCTGCTGAAACACGTCATATTTTGGACATCCCTTTTCAGAACTAACGATCAGTTATCTTCCTCTTGAACTGCTTTACCAGGACAAGCATGACAGAAACCGTCAAAAGACTGAGGGGACATGGAACATAAAAATTTTCCCAAATGTCACCACAAATACTATACTCTCCTAGGAAACAATGAGGGAAAAATGCCTCAAAGCGTTTGGGTCACTGTAACATCAGCAGCCATACACCAATCCCCAATCTGTACCATATTTGGATTCTCGAAAATTCAAAGGACTAAATGATCAATGGAGGCATATTACAGAGTTCAAAACCCTGCCACATTTTGGCCTGTCAGGAAATAACTTAAGGCACAAAAAGTTCCACCAGGAAAAAAGGCAATAATGTTAAAGGAATCAGGTGTCACAAGAAAGAAATGTGGGAAAGCACTTTTCTTAGGTGTGTTGGTTACAGGCAAGCAGAGGTTTGAGATACAGCTGAGAACTGGGACATCAGCAGCCATACCCTCAGGTGTATATTGTCAGATAACAAAAGGGAAAGAAAGAATAGATCTTCAAAAACCGTTTCTTCCTCTTGCACAAATGCAACTTCTTCCATGAATGGGAAAAACCTCTTCAGGTAACATATTTAGTTTAATATTGAATATTTTAATATTTTAGATGTCAGGAAAGCACTCTTGTGAAACTGAAGTTTGAAGGTTAAGAACTGACATAAGTCATTGGGGCAAGTTCATCTGTATACACAACCTGTAGCTACAGAGACTTTCAACTCATTTTCCCTCTCAGGTACAATCAATGGGACAATTATCGTTCCCTGTTAAAATCTCTGAGTGACAGAGTGAAATGAGTGACAGAAAAGACAGTGATAATCAAAGTTACATTCTACCAGGTAAGATTTTTTAATGCACCTATTTTTAACTGTACCACATTTTTTAGGACGAAACAGTTGTTTCAAGTCTTATTTGGGAAGAGTTTTTACAACATTGTTTTGCTTTGATACAAACCCTAAATAAAATTAAATATATACAGTAGTTTTCAGGAAACATTTTGTGGATCCCTACCAGATCCCTTGCTATGGCTAAGACAGGCACTAAGGAAGCTAAGCCAAGCTGCCAAAAAGAAAAGAAAAAGATTGTAATGTGCCCAGCCAATCACTTTCCATCCCCATAAAAGAAGGAATAAGGAGCTACAACAAACTGACAGAAAATGAGAAGCCCCAACAGAGTATTATTAAAATATGCCCTATTACATATGAAAAACCTCTAGTGCAGGTTGCTAAGTTAATGTGTTTTATCAAAGAAATCATGAACAGGACAATGTGACCAACCAAAAAGTGAATTCCTGAATAAATCAGTACCTCTAGTTCAACTAGTGCTGCAGTCACTGCATCTGTTACAAGAGCCCCAGCCTGTAGCTTTTCAATTGCCTAGAAAACAGAATTTTTAGGTATAAAGTTTTGTCTCAATTTTTACATGCTAAACCTTCTACACAATAAATTTGGTACGAATTGAGAAATTTGGTACGAAACAGATTTTGTTTGAAAATATTTCCAGGAAGAATTTTGCAACTACATTGAAAAAGGAAATAAGAATGGAAAATTACGAACTTACTTCATTGCTCTTAAAATTCATGAAACCATACAATCCAAATGCTCTGACCACATTATGAACAAAAGACATAAAGACAGTAAAGCTGCCATATACACACAGGTGGAAATATTTTAAGTGTCTCCTTTCATTAGATGAGAAAATTACTTTCTGCTTTACTTCCTATTTCTTTATTGACCAACTATCGATTTTTTTTTAAAAAAAAAACATATTTCTATTTCTAAACAGATTTCCTTAGTGAAAACACTGAACAAATCTAGCATCATACTTCAGCAGAAAATGGATCATATAGGCTTGCCTTTGCTTTGGATTGCCTCATTACCTTGTGGAGAGACAGTCAGATGAAATGTCAAGTTGAAACTAACTGAGGGTGCAATCCTAACCCCTTATGTCAGTGCTTTCCAGCACTGACATAAGGGCAATGCAGCTCTGAGGTAAGGGAACAAACATTCCCTTACTTTGAGGAGGCCTCCATGAGTGACACCCAACTGCAGGATGCAGCACATGTCCCATTGGCACCGCTATGCCAATGCTGGAGATCACTGACATAAAGGGTTAAGTTTGCACCCTGAAAGTCTCAAGGTGCATGTGCTCACACAAGGGATCTTTTGCTCTTCTTGTACCCACTGTACCATGAAATCCCTCAGAAAGTCATTTCTGAACGTCAGGGGACTCTCAGTAACAACATGGGATGTGGCACATATTGCTGTAGGGGGAAAGGAAAATGATCAGAAACTGGACATGGGCATTTTCTGCAAGCTGGAAAACCATTTTGGGGGGGGCTCAAGTGCCTGCAGTGGGGAGGGGGGAGTTCTTTGTGGCAGCAGAGTTCTATTCACATAAGTTCAGATATAACCCAATGTGTTCCATGCAGCAAATGAAAAAATGAAAGCACACAGAGGCATTCTCAACTGCTCCTCACCATTATGGGAACTCCCTTTTTCTAAACGTTTCAAGAAACCCAAGGTGAAAACAATACAAGAACTTTCTTTAATTTAGGGATGCAACTTATGGCTAGGTCTGAACTGCTTCATAATAAGTAAATCTGTTTAGATGATTCAATTGGAACAAAAATCACAGGAACTAAACATTCAAAAACAGATGATATATCAATAAACTGAAGTCGAAACACGGTTCAAAAGACAAGTAAGCAGATTAGGTACTCTTTAATGCAACCACTTCTAGGTGGTCAGATATTATACCAAACGCACAGGGGAGATGAAGTAAATATGGGAAAGGGCAATAAGTAGAGCTATTAGAAAGATGTTGTGTGCTACAAATTCAAACTGAAAGAAAATCATTTTGCATAACTGAAAAAATTAGGTCTGGCAGGAGGTCTGGTCTAGAAGGTAGAGCCTCCGTTTGCCTGAAGATAACATCCGCAGGTCGCCAGTTCGAGGCCACCGGCACCGTGAATGGTGAGACCTTGAAGCAGCTGATAAGCCAAGCCGTGTTTATCCACCTGCTCTTTGGTGTGAGCGAAGAAGCATCTTGGCTGCCCTCCATGTGAGAGATGAAGGAGCTGCTTGTCGGCTTGCGTGGGAGGAAACTGGAGGCCAGAATGTGATACCAGATCAGAAAGATCCATCTGAAATGTTGTGGTTCTTGAAAGATAGAACCTTTCTTCAATTGTAAAAAAAACCTACGGGGATTTAGAACAGACTGCCTTTGTAAACCGCCTTGAATAAAGTTTGAGGAGAAATCTGACGACCAAGAAAAGTGGTATATAAATACCTGTATTATTATTATTATTAGCAGCAGCAGCAGCAGCAGCAGCAGCAGAAAGTTCAAGATTTTACCAGGTGCTGAAGCAGTTTTGTGAATAGTTTCGATATTGCTGAAAATAGCAGTATAGCTTGCACAAGTAGTAGCACCAGTATTTCATTCTTTTTTCCCCAACATACATTATAATTATCATTAAGATGGAAACAACTTTTCACTTTTAAAAAGGGCCCCATATACAGTTTATTTAAAAAACAAGAACACTCCTAATGGCTAAATGTAAACTCAAAGCCTTTGCAACAGAGGTGGCAAACTCTTACCTTCCGACAGGCTCTTTTGCACACATGCTTATATTCTTTGGCCTTGGATTCAGAATGATACCCTGCACCTGATGTCATAGTAAATTTAAAAGAAAGAAAAAAAAAGTTCAGGTAGAGAAAATTATCGTTTTCCAACCTTACAAAAGTTGGCCTTTTTATTTCGAAGTACTATATGGCTCAGTGTTTCTCAATGTTTGTCCTCTGCTGTACCACTACACAAGGTCCACCTATTTTAAGTACCACAGGAAGTAACTGGTGATGACATCACCAGTTACTTCTGGGTTGGGAGGCCAGATTGATATGACAGACATCTCAAGGTGGACGGAAGGGCTTTTTTGAGCACAGAAATCCATGCTTTGGAGTTCTGCCCACTGAGCCAAGCCTCCTACCACTGTTTGTCATGTTCCTGGTCTCACTGCTGGGCAGCAGGTGTCCAGAAAGTATCAGACACCACCTCAAGTACCACTGGTAGTACCTATACCACTGGTTGAGAAACACTGATATAGCTGAAGAGATTTCTGCAAGGTGCAAGATTTCTTCAGTAACCAACATCCATGAAACGGAGGCATCCTTTGCATGAATGGCCAATTGTGTGGAATCTGCTTCCACAAGACGCAGTCCCACACTTGGAGGAATGCATGGGTGCATAAACCAACCCTGAGGGCAAGGGCTGATCACATAGTTCTTTTCCACTGATCAGCACCCAGTAAAACTCTCATATGCATTATCATACATCAATCCTTGCAGTAAGAGTGGACCATGAGAAAGCAGCTCCCACACACCTGGCCCTCATACAGCATAATGGCTTAAATAAGAATGGCTATGACGGCCATACAACACACATGACAAACGAGCTACAACAGACAGCTACCAAAAAGTCTGAGATACACTAATAAGAACTTATGTACAACGGGCTAAGAAAACAATTAGTATCTTCTTCCTTCCTGATTTCTCTCTCTCTTTGGTTGCTTGTCGTCTGAAGTTACCATCATATACCTGGACAGGCAAAAGTACTTTTTGTCTATATAGCCATATTCCCACTTTTCTTTTATTATCAATTCTGTACTATTGGTTACTATTGCACTTTTTGCCTCTCTGGCACTGATAACTGAGAGCTTTTTTTTTTCTTTTCATTGGTTCTCAAATGTAAATTGGGATAGCTACTGTGAAAATTTTGAACACATATACTATAATTTTCTAGTTCTTTTAATAAAAACGTCTTTTAAACGTTGAAAGAAATGTAAGAAGTTACATGCTACTTTGTAAACAGAGATTCTGATTTCACCCATGTCATCAATACCTGCATTAAAACAATAAAAAGTTGGTATTTTGATTTTAAGAAGTCACACTAATTACCTCACAACAATGAAAAATCCAGCAGATATTTTAAAGCACATATGAGTGCACGATATATTTTTAATGCTTGTTAACCAAAATTTTAGGCTGCACAATAGATTAGAACGTTTCCATCTAAGAGCCTCTTGCATAGCTCTCTAGCAATAGAGTTAATGAAGAAATTTAGTCAAGATCTAAAGCAGTGTTTCACAACCAGTGGTACTTGTACCACAAGTGGTATCTGAAGTGGTGTCCAATGGTACTTGCAGGATCCCAAAAGCCCTGCTGCCTTCCAGTGGAAGGAGCTGGGCAGGCAGAACTCCAGAATGCGCTTTTCACATGCTCAGAAAAGCCCTCCTGTTTGCCCTGAGCCTCTTACTGTTGTTGGTCATATTGCATCTGGCCTCCCAATTCAGAAGTAACTGGTGATGACAACATCATCAGTTACGTCCAGTGGTACTTGGAATAGGTGGACCATGCAAAGTGGTACAGCAGGGGACAAACGTTAAGAAACACCTATCCAAAGTGTTTCATCATCTACTTATAAGGCCATAAACTATCTAGCAGCTTTGATTTAGTAAAAACTTGGCATATAAACAAGTTTCAAAATTTGCACAGCTTACCACTATACTTGTACGAGTAGTTAAACTGAGCTGTCCTCAGGCCTTGGTTTACTAAAGGCAATGTTACTGTCAAATGTAGTAAAAGCAAAGCAGGATGATAGAGCAGTTCAGTTAAGAAATGATATTTTAAAGTAGGAGGAAATAATATTAGCTTTAAAATGAGGTACCTACTGTCTAAATAAGAAGATAGTAAAGATCTGCACATTGTACTTCCTAATGTAAACAAGATAACATGGATGAAAAGGAACAAGGCACAATTCAAATCTACAACCCACTGGAAGTTTGCAAAGAAAATGTATCCCAGTTTAGAGGACTACATATCCATCTCTACCATGCTTCCTGTTCACCTCAAAGCATCAAAAACAAACATGCTCTGGCACACACCGCATACTGCAGATTCAGATGCTGTGTCTTTACCTGCATGTACAAGGACAAATCCTACTCGTCTCACTTTTGGAGCTTGTTTTGCTTCATGTTCTTTCACCATCACTGCAGCAGCATGAGAAGATTTGGAAGGTAAAACTTCTACAGAGCTTATTCCCTTTTCCATGATCATACTTCAAGGTTACCATCTTCTATGGAAGAGAGCATGCTTCCATCCAAGAGAAAACACAATAAGAACTCTTTCTGAAAGCAAAATTGTATGCACGTGACTGTCTAGAAGAGATTTCAGGCAAGAGAATTTCATGCAAGTTCAACCAAGCTCACTCTGTTTGGGAAAATCACCCACTTACAAAGTACTATTCAGATTATGATAGGACTTAGTTTTGATTTTTGTCAATTATGAAAACAGGAGTAGGAAACTACAGGTAAAAGCCTATATGTATGGCAAAAAGGTACAACATAGACATACCACATAATCAACTTTTTCTACTGTGCTGAATAAACTGCTCTGTAAGCAAACAACAAAAACAAAGTTACAAAGAGTCAGTAAAGAGCAATCATTTTTTTAAAGCTCAACAGAATATCCTGAAGAGCATCTTATACTGGAAATTCTTAGCAGAGGAAAGAATTATGCAGACACTGCTCCTCCTGCTACCTTGCAAAAACCGGGCCCAAATTATTTGCAAAAACTGCCAGTCTGCAGGGCTCTGAATGACAACACAGGAAGGCAATAACAGAACAGAAAAATATTAACACATACACTGCATCATAATTTTCCCCATAGCAGGCAGTAGTAAATACCAAGATAAGGCTGCAATCCTATGCACTTTTACATTAGACAAAATCCACTCACTTTTGAGTAAGCACACCCAGAATTCGGATTGAAACCCACAGGGGGAAGGCTTATACCCAAGATGATGTACTTCAGACCAGTAAACTTTTTTTTTTTTTAAAGTAACTTCACTTACAGTCAGAAGTACAAAAGAATGAACCAGGATTCAAATCAGCATCGGTAACAGCAAATACAGAATCAGAATGCAGTAGACATTCCAGGTGAATTGCCATAGAACACTAGGGCCTTAGAGTACAAGTGCATGCATGTTTACTCAAAAGTAAGTTCCACTGTGTACAATGAGGCTTACTCCCAGGAAAGTGTGTATACTGCAGTGGTTCTCAAACTTTTTGCACAGGGACCCACTTATTAGAAAGAGAACCTGTCAGGACCCACAGGAAATGACCTCATGACCAGAAGTGACATCATCTAGCAGGAAAATTTTTAATAATCCTACCACATTTACCCAAGAGTAAGTCTCATTTACTATCATTGTTAAAAGCATATACATATAGCCTGTTATAAGTATAGGCCTATAACATTTTTCCTAATAGAGTCACATACCATGGGAACATCAAGTCTAATACTTGTTTTAATAATACAATAAAATATTTTTAAATATTTTTAATAAAATATTTTTTTTATTTTTAATAAAATATTTTTTTATTTTCAGTTGTAATAATTAAAAATAAAATATTGAAATGAATGGGGACCTACCTGAAATTGGCTCACAACCCACCTAGTGGGTCCCAACCCACAGTTTGACAAACACTAGCGTATAGAATTTCTGCCTTAGACAGGTAGCAGAAGAACACCCCTGATACAAACCTGATACAAAGGAATGACAAGAAGGGGTGTGGGGAGAGGGCTCATCCACACATCACTATTGAAGCAAGCAACATGACAGCTCAGGGGAACAGATACCCCATCTATCCCTGTCTCCGTTCTGGCACCCCAAGGAGTAGAGCTGCCAGTTTTTTTCTTAAGGATGAACTAAGGCTGCAATGCTAGCCACACTTACCTGGGAGTAAGCCCCATTGATTATAATGGGGTTTACTTCTGAGTAGACACGCATAGGATTGGGCTCTGAGGCTGCAATCCTAACCACACTTTCCTGGGAGTAAGCCCCATTGACTGCAATGGGGCTTACTTCTGAGTAGACCAGCATAGGACTGGGTTCTAAAAACGTCTACCCAAGAGTATTTTGCTGTTGGTTCCACCCCCATTTTCATGACGCTCCACCCTTAGTCATCACTGCCAAGCTCTGCTGCCTCACCTGCCAACCAAGTAACACCTTCTGCACCTCCCACAGGTGGAACCCCCACGCCACCAGACTCCACCCACTGGCTCCTAGGTGCCCCCCCTCCCCATCAAGGTCTGACCCTCAGGAGACCACACTGACACCCCTGCAAGGGAGCTCCAGGGCAAACCCTGTGAGGAAGGAGCGTTCTCGTGACGTCATTCATGCGCTTCTTGCGTCATCGCGTGACGTCACACGAAGCGCACCACATCCTGAGGAGGGGGGAGGAAGCCCGCACCACTGTAGAAGGCTGACCCTGCGTGAGCCACGCACTCACCGCCGCCCTAATCAGGCATCGTCAGCGGGCTGGCTCGCGCCCTCCCCGGCGCGCGGGCGGAGGCGCGCGCGCGCTCATGTACACCAGCCATGTATTGGTCATCGGGCGGATTCCCGCCTCCGCCAGGAGAGGAGGAAAGCCAAAGAGGTGCGGTGGCGTTGCAAAAAACATTACTTCCGGTATCATTAGACAGCATCCACCATGTGCGGGGGAAGAGGGGTGCAGAGCCACATGGGGGAAAGAAAGGTCCCTGTTCATTGCAAGCACGGAGGAAGGAAACTGGGCGAAGGGATCAGGGCAGGGACGTGCGGTGGGAGGGGAGGTAGGTGAGGCAGAGCCTCCCCTAGAACAGTGGTGCTCAAGCTTTTAGCACCAGGACCCACTTTTTAGAATGAGAATCTGTCGGGACCCACCGGAAGTGATGTCATCAAGCGGGACCATTTTTGACAATCCTAGGCTGCAATCCTGCCCACACTTACCCAGGAGTAAGTCCTATTTTTCTGTTGTTAAAAGAATATACATAGTAGCCTGGTAGGAGTGCAGGTCTGTAACATTTCTCCACAATGCAGTCACATACCATGGGAGCATCCAGCCTAACATGTTAAAAATGGAATATTGAAATGAGTGGGGACCCACCAACCTGACCCACAGTTAGATAAATGCTGCAGAAATGCATGGGTGTGCAGTAGGGAGGCAGGTGATGCAGAGCCTCCCTGTCATAGTCCTTCTAAAAGTGTCACCGATGCCCTGTGAGGTGTGCAAGGACTCACAACACACACACAGAGCATGGAGTGAGGCGAGCATGAGTGCATGCTCATGCACAGAGCATGGAGTGAGGAGAGCAGAGTGCATGAGTTCTGAGTTCTTGCACACCTCACAGGGCAGTGGCTGCACTTTTCAACTCTGCCTCACCTTCTTCCCCACCCACCACATGCCCCTGCATTTTTCTAGGGGAGGCTCTGCCTCACCTGCTTCTCCACTCACCACACATCCCTGGATCAGGGGAGGAGTCTGGGGGTGCCACACTGATTGGTAGTACAGAACTCAGTACAGTACAGGGGCTTTTTGTTGGTGTAAAGAAACAGGTGTCATGAAAAATGGTTTACAGATAGAGCTGCCAGGAACCAGCGCTTTAGAAATGCTGGCCCCTGCCCCTTCTCAGTCCCAGCAGGCAGGGTGCTATTTCAAACTGCAGTTTGATTTTGACTCTGATTTGCCAGCTGGAGACAGAAAAGGGAGATGGTGGCTGAGCTGCTAGGAAGAGGAGCAGCAGAAGGAGAAGAAAATGGAAACAGGACAGCAGGACATGCAGCACAGTCATAGGAAATGTTCGTTCAAAATTAACCCAGGGCCCAAGCCTAAGTATGTCTACTCAGAAGTTAATCCCATTGTTTGTGTTCAGTGGAGCTTCCTCTCAGGAAAGGGTGAATAGGAATGCAGCCTTACAGCCCAATCCTATGCATGTCTACTCAGAAGTAAGTTCCATTATAGTCAATGGAGCTTACTCCCAGGAAAGTGAGGACAGGATTGCAACCTTTCTGCCCAATCCTATGCCTCTCTACTCAGAAGGAAGTCCCATTATAATCACTGGGGCTTGCTAAGAGGAAAGTGTGGATAGGATTGCAGTTGCAGCCTCAATCCCCTGGAATCCAGCGTCAGATTCTAGTGTGAAAGGTCACCAAGCACTGCAACAGAAGATGGAATCTTCAGTTCTGAACGTTCTCTTCTTCCTACGTTCCATCTCCCCCCACCCCGCATGTGGAGGAGGCAAGCATCTGCAGGGAGGAACACAAAGCAGTGATGCACAACCACACACACAACACACAGAGCCTTTTGGAGAAAGGATAAGAGCCTTCACTCTGACATAAATAAAAACCACACACACGCACAATCAGGCAACCGGAAGTATATTGCACACAGTAGGGTGCATTCCTTAACTGTGAGATATGCAAACGATTCGGCTCCGCCCACCTCTTTATCCCAAAGTCTGCCAATCATGAGGGATAGTGGGCGGGACTTAAAATGTAGCCGGATTCTTTCCTTTTATCTTTTCTCTGTCCCTCAGTTTCCTGGTGACGTCACAAAGGTTGTCAAGAGAGACAGCGTGCTTGGTGGCTGCCTGACCAGAACTCCAAGCCTGCAGACTTTTCTGCTGATGTGGGAACTGCTGACTTTTGCTTGAAGTTTTCAAGCTCATGCAGGTCAAGCCATTCACACCACCCCTCAGTTCTTAGAGTGAGGGCACAATCCTAACCAGGTCTACTCAGAAGTAAGTCTTATTTTGTTCAATGGGGCTTACTCTCAAGAAAGTGTGGTTAGGATTGCAGCCTGATTTTGACATGTTTTCAAAAGATGTTTACCTGTAAGTCTCTTTTCCCTAGTCAGCTTGTGCAGCGGCCAATAGCGCAGCTATATGATTTGGCAGGGAAAGGAAGGAGGAGGTATGGATAAGAGGTGCAACAAAACCACTTTCTTGGTATGATTTAACTTGAACCTAGCTAAACTTGCTCACTCACTTTTACGTCTAGATGAGGGAAAACTATATCTAATCCAGATGAGACAGAGACACTGAGGGCGCAATCCTAACCCCTTATGTCGGTGCTTTCCAGCACCGACATCAGGGCAATGCAGCTCTGAGGTAAGGGAACAAACATTCCCTTACTTTGAGGAGGCCTCCATGAGTGACACCCAACTGCAGAATGCTACACACGTCCCATTGGCACAGCTATGCCAGTGCTGGAAAGCACTGACATAAGGGGTTAGGATTGCACCCTAAAAGATAGTGGGCAGTTGGTGGGTCTGTGATCACAGCAACAATTTTGTTATTCCAGCAGCATTTGGAACTGGCAAACTCCATTTGAATTTTGGAACTGGTAAGTCTGTCTTTGAATCTGGAACATGAAGGGCTCTGTTTGAATCTGGAGCATGCAGAGTTCTCAACCAGTGGTATTTGTACCACCTGTGGTTCTTGAAGTGGTGTAGATTGCTACTCGCAGACCCCCACCACCTGACAGCAAGACCAGCAATGCAGTGTGACAAACAGCAGTTGAAGGCTTGGCTCAGTGGGCAGAGCTCCTGCATGCACTTTCTTGTTTGCCCTAAGGCTCTTACCAGTGTTTGTTGCATTGCATCTGGCCTCCCAATCTGGAAGTAACTGGCAGTGACATCATCACCAGTTACTTCTGGTGGTACTTCCAATAAGTGGATCATGCAAAGTGGCACAGTGAAGGACAAATACTGGGAAATGCTGAGTTAGATTAATTAAGGGGGTGGGGTGATTATTTATTAAAAGTATGGCTTTCCTGGCCTGTGGATCTTAGGCCTCTTGTCATCAATCCATGCAACATGCATGCTACTGGTCTGGCCCTTGCCCTCCTTGCAAGCACCAGGTAAACGTGTATATATGCACGCTTTCTACACGTCTTGCAATAAAAAAAAAGAGAATAAAAGTGACTGGGTAACACTGTGACTTCAATCAAGCATGTGCCTTTGTCTTCTGTGTTCTCTTACCCCACCCCTAGCAGGCTATGAACAGAAGGTCATGGTGTTCCTCAGTAGTCAAATGGCTACATCTTAATAACACAGCATCTGCCTAGATTTTCTGAGCATGTCAAGTATTTCATGTTCACTTTCTTGATGTAATATTTATAACAGCCCTGTAAGGTAATTTTTGAGGTGGTTGCAATCACCTGGCAGGACAAAGTTCCAAACAACACAGTCCTGGAACGTGCTGGAATCCCTAGCATGTATGCACTGCTGAAACAGTGATGCCTGCTTTGGCTCGGTCATGTCATGAGAATGGAAGATGGCCGGATCCCAAAGGATCTCCTCTATGGAGAACTCGTGCAAGGAAAGCACCCTACAGGTAGACCACAGCTGCGATACAAGGACATCTGCAAGAGGGATCTGAAGGCCTTAGGAGTGGACCTCAACAAGTGGGAAACCCTGGCCTCTGAGCGGCCTGCTTGGAAGCAGGCTGTGCAGCATGGCCTCTCCCAGTTTGAAGAGGCACTTGCCCAACAGTCTGAGGCAAAGAGGCAAAGAAAGAAGGCCCATAGCCAGGGAGACAGACCAGGGACAGACTGCACTTGCTCCCAGTGTGGAAGGGATTGTCACTCCCGAATTGGCCTTTTCAGCCACACTAGACGCTGTTCCAGAGCCACCATTCAGAGCACGATACCATAGTCTTTCAAGACTGAAGGTTGCCAACGTACGGTTGCAATGAACACAGAGGACATAAACCAACTGGATTAATGCAACCATTAATTTTTCTATTTGCATAATTAGGAGAATATGCAAAATATACTGCCCAGATATTTAGGGAGGGGCTGGAATATGGTAAACCTAATCTTAAAAAAGATGGGCAGATTAACATGGAGGAAGCTAGGCCTTCTGGTATCTTGACCATAAGTTGTTCAGGGCTTTAAGAGTGATAACTAGCATCTTGAATTGTACTCAGAAACATACTTGTGTCCAGTGCAGGTGACAGAGCAGCAGGACATAATCACAAAGTCCTGTGCCTTTCAGAAAACAAACAGCTTCATTTTGCAATTGGCACATCAGCAGAAACTGGATAAAAGCATCCAAGTCATACTTGCTACCTGGGCATCCAGGAGCCAAGCTCAGTCTGGGAGTACTCCAAAAATGCCCCTGCATCTCCTGTCAGTTGCTCTCCAAAACTCAAGCTTAAAAGCTGCTTTGTGACTTTTCTTAATGTTAAGCATCAGCAGACTGATTACATTGTGGTTTAAGTGGAGCCTGTCAGACTCAGATTGTCCCAAAACATTTCCTAGCTTAAACAGATCAAAATCCAAAGTATTCCCACTGACACCAAAGGGATTTGTGAGCTTTGTATATGAAACAGCAGCTGCACGGAGGTTGCATTGCTTGTTTGTTGAGGCAGATACCTCCACACAACAAGCCTTGTGCAAGGGTTCACTATGTTAACCAAATTTCTCATGGCCTCTTTGATCACTGGCTGCTGAACTTTGCCCTATTAGTGAGGGCCACCTTTAAAGGTCCATGGGAAATCAAAAGGCACAGACCACACAAAGACACCAGGGTGAAGCTGAGCAAGAACAAAGACTTCTATTAAGAGAGAGATAAGAGGTAAAGCTTTGTTATAAAGAGCAAAAATCCCCAGAATATATTCGTAGCTATTCCCCTTCCTAAACCCTCTGCTGAGCAGGTTATTGCAAGGGAAGGGTATGCATAGTTTTCCTCTCCTTTGCCAATGGAACTCTGGATCTTTGGACAGTACAGTCTCTGGTAGGTAACTTGGGGCCCAATCCTATGCATGTCTACTCAGAAGTAAGTCCTATTATAGTCAATGGGGCTTACTCCTAGGTAAGTGTGGATAGGACTGCAGTCTTGGACCACAGATGGACATTTGGGTCTTGGCTGGAGCTCAAGAGGATCATCAAGATAGGTATGGTGTCTCCCTGTGAGCCCTTCTCCTGGAGACTCTTTGCCAGCCTCCTCCCTTGCCCACAGAGAACTGTGTGCCTTTTGTGCTCCTTTTTATATGCTGGTCTCATAGAACCTTCCAGCTATGTAGCCAATCAGAACACGTTGTCAACTGGGAGGAGCAAAGGAGGAGAGTTTAAAACATTCTAATCTCTTCCTTGTAAACCAGTGGTTCCCAAACTGTGAGCCATGGCTCCCTGAGAACCTTGGAAACCAAGCAGGGGAGCCATGGAATCCTTGCAAAAAGTCCGCCTCTCTATACAATGCATAGGATTGTAGCCCTATTGGGGAGCCACAGCCAATGGCCCAGTAGGTCAAGAGAGCCGCCAGTCAAAAAAGTTTGTAAACCCTTTCTTTAACCATTTTTCTTACAATTATGCAGAGAACACCAGTGTGGTATAGGGGTTTGTGTGCTGGAGTAAGAAGAGTGAAGAGGTCTTTCAAATACAGTCAATTCTTATTACCCCCCTGGGGTTAGGTTCCTGAAAGACCCAGTGGATACCAAATCATTGATCCTATGGGATCAATTCAGTTAGAAAGAGGGGTATCTAACCTGGTGAGGAATGCCAGCGGCAAATAGCTTCAGAATGTCTTTGTATTCTTTTATTTATCATTGTAAGCTGGCTTGGGACCCTTTGGGGAAGAAGATGGGATATAAATGCCTGTGAGTGAGTGAGTGAGTGAGTGAGTGTTGCAGATGCAGCTAATAGCTTTAGAATGGCTATGGATAGCTTCAAAAGGGTGACCACAAATAGCTTCAGGATGCCTGCGAAAGTCATGGATGTAGTGAATGGTGCAATTTGAGTTACACTCTTGTTCTGGCAGATAAGCGAATCTGTAGAAGTGGAGTACGCAGATAGTGAGAATTCACTGTACCCACTTCTTTATGGCGGGACCTCGGATCAGTTGTCTTCTCTCAGCCTAACCTATCTCACAGGGTTCTTGTGAGGACAACATGGGGAGAGTAACCTTGAATGCTGCTTTGGAGTAAGGGTGAGACATGGAAATGTAACTAATAATATTCAGATAGGTCAATTTATTTCCCCATCATTTTTGTTAAAGGGGAATGGAACAGAATAAGGGGAATGGAATAGAAGAGAAAATGTGAAAGAGGAGAGCAGTGGGCTAAAGATACGGAGACAGCTAGGCCACCATCTCCACTCATCTCCACTGTTCTCCATTGCTCCATTTCTGCTTTGAAGCCAGGAAGTGGAAGGAGAAGGAGTGATGGAGGCAGTATTGGCACTGCCAAGTAAGAGGGCAGCAGCATATGACATGGCAAAGCGCCATGAGGAGGGCAGTATTTAGCAGATGACAGGAAGTCTTTGGCTGGCCCTGTATTGACTCACCAGTAGCCATGACAGTGTACCATTTTGAACAGCAGAATCCAAAGGACATTTTCAGGAGTAGCTGCAGCAATGCGTCTTGCCATCCTATTTGCAGATTATTTATGAATGCTTGTGATAGCAGCTGCTTGGAAAACAATCATTTGCCCTCCTCCTTCTTTGCCTTTTTAAGCCTGACTATGCGTATAGTCTGGTTTTGGCTGCTATTCATATTTACTGGGAATTTTGTAAATGTTCCACACAGTCATGAAAACTCCTTCCCTGCCTCCCTCTTTCTTCATTTGCTCCCTCCAGCGCCAATAAACACAACCAAAGCACTTTTACATATTTTTAAAAGTCAGAAAAAATATAGACATTTATAAATTTTAAAAAGAATTGAATAAGTTGAAGTTAGCATAATTCCAGTACCAAAGCTCACATGCAGGTAGTTTGGCAAGTTAGGCCCAATCCTATCCAACTTTCCAGTGCTGGTGCAGCTGTGCTAGTGGGGTGTGAGCTGCATCCTGCAGTAGGGGAGCAGTCACAGAGGCTTCCTCAGGCTTAGGGGACATTTGTTCCCTTACCTCGGGGCTGCATTGTGTCTGCATTGGCATTGAAAAGTTGAGTAGGATTTGGGCCTTAGGGTCCAATCCTATCCAATTTTTCAGTGCTGGTGCAGCCGTACCAAGAGGCCTCCTCAAGGTCCAGGAACATTTGTTCCCTTACCATGGGGTTGCATTACGGCTGCACCGGTACTGAATATGTTTGGGCCATTAGATGGACTAGCAAACCTGTTTCACTAATTTGCATCTCATTGCTGGAATTCTTTCCTCATTGCATCTGATTTGTCTGCAAATCCCCTCTTAGCCAAACCTCTCCACAGGTGCGCAGCCAGAGCCAGTAGTTCTGCAGCCCGCTGCTGACTTTTGGGTGATGTTTTGCTTTTCCAGCAGGTCAGCACTTTATGCTTGGTGAAGTTTTGCATAGCTGTACGGTTTTAACATACGTTAGAGTTTTGTTGGGTATTTTCTGCTTGCTAACGTTAAACTAAAACCTGCCTGGCGTGGGGCAGGCTAGAAATCCAATGAAATGAAGTGAGCAAAACCAGCCAATTCAGTTTTGGTGAGGGCAGGGACAAGGACTCCCATTTTCTACTAAAAGCAAAAGTTAAGCTTTTTGCAAGCAGCCTGGAGGGCACGTCTGTTCAGGGTTGTACTATATCCTGCATATGAAAGAGTCCCTTTCCTGATCTCCAGCCAGCACAGCATGCTGGTCCTCAGCTAATCACCTGCTTGACATGACCAAAATACTTCAGCCTGCTTCCCTGGATCTGTCTAAATAGCATTCTTTATCATTTCCAGTTGTTTTAACACCCACTCACTACTTTGTCCAGTGCATTTTACTTAGCAGGGCAGCAAGTTTTCTAAGTAAAATGTGATCTATGCTAACTTTCGCAACTCAATCTTTGCTTAGGGCAAACTGAAAAGATCAAAATTTTATAATTTTGACTCAAGGTTGGCCTTAGTAGAGTGACATGAGCAAAAATGGTTGCAAGTATAAAACCTGTAACAGCCAAGTTTCTGAAGGTTCAGCAGGCAAAGTTCCACAGTTCAAAGCTGCTTCTCAGGCTAATATTTCTGTTAAGGAGAAGACTCTTACAAGTCGCTTTTTTTAAATGAGTCACAACCAAGGAAGAATTTGTGCTCACATCCACTCACAAGTCAAATACAAGTATATCGAGTCATTCTCACATGCCCACATAATGACTTGGCCTGTTATAACTCCTGGAATGGACCACTTGTCAGTGATTAGTCAGAACATTCTCAATATTGGCCTGGGTTAAGGAATGGCTTGATTCCAAACATAACAGCTACAGCACATCCAAAGAGGAACTTTACATTCCCTGGCTGCACTTCTTAGGGAAATCCACCTCACATGGGAAATCAATTTATGAGATGCTCCTGCTTCATTGGCTTCCTGTCTCTTTCATACTCAGCACAAAGTTCTTGTCCTTCCTTTTGAGGCTCTCTTGGGCCTTGTTACCAGTGGTGTGTGCTTGTGTGTGTGTGTTAAACATTACTGTATTTTGTACTATGCCCTCATGTAGCCTATGAGCTAGCAATGCATTTCTGAACTATTTTCCTAAGTCTATATATGCAACTATGGATACTGCTCTTTCTGAATGTAGCTCTCAGAACTCTTGACCTCTGCTACCAAGATGCCAGCCTGTGCAGGTCACATACATTGGGGAAAGCGAAGACTGCAAGCTACTGATGTTCTGATGTAATGCTGTTCCTGTCAGTTAGCCGTCTTTTGACTATTATGGTGCTATCCTGTGTGTCTCCCCACTTTATCAGAGACAACTAATCCACACATTAATCAGTTTGAGGGTCAGGAAAAGTGAGCAGATAAGGAACATCCTCCACACAAAGGACCACGTCCCTAGGTAATGGATCAATCAGTCACAATCCCTGGAACACATAAATGTTCTCCAGCCTTGGGGTAGGGAACCCATTGGGGTAGCAAACCCTCAGTTTGTAGGACTGCAGTCACTTATGGGAATGAAAGACCACTGGAATAGAGCATCACCAGTTAAAGGGGGGGGGTATCTGATGTACCCCTTCAGGTATCAGGAGATTGTGTCCCAGTCCTGCTCAGGATCTTAGCAACTGTGCTAAAATAGCTTTCAGTAGTGCCAGGCTTTGTGGGAACTTTTTCTGCTCTCTCTAATAAGTCTATGTGGCTACAGTGAACAGTGCTGGGAGGGTTAACAGGGGTGCGGGCAGTGATGGGGGTGGGCGGATAGGGTCCTGGGAGGAGTACAGGATCAGCTGTGGAGTCCCTAGTCTCACACTTTATTTATTTATTTACATGTTGGGGTTGTGGCATGAAAAAGGTTGAAGACCACAGATAGTTAGGGTACTTCTTCTGGTCATGCTACGACCAGCAAAGCATGTCTACATCCCCCCAGACTCATAAATATTGGGAACCTGCTCAAGTGATGGTGTGATCCAAGCATGAGGCAAAGACAACCTGTGTCCTTGCATCATCCTTGGGTCTCCAAACGCATGGATCCCAGCACCAAGGCTAGGCAAGCTGTCTTCAGGAAGGTAACTGTACTTTAAAGTTGTACTTTAAACTCTCTTTCCTCCCCTCTATCTCTCTCCTCCTTTCCCCTTCAGAGTAGGGATTGGGGAAAAAACTGTAAGACTCCCTTGGATTCCTTCCCAGAACTTTGTCCCTTTTTTCTTACTTTCTCCATGCATAAAATAACACACACTGCAGATATCCACCCCAAGTCAGGAACATGTTCATATTTGATAGGGTTGATTGATACATTTCTTTCTGCATTTTTACGGAATCATTGGTGAAAGGATATCTTTGGTGATCATTATTTTAATGTCTATTATTTTACAATAAGTTGTTAATCAGTTTGTTAATGCTCTCTCTCTTTCTCCCCCTTCTTACAAGCCTTACCTCTCAGACTGTCTTCTCCTCCTGACTGTGCTCCTGCCACAGTCACCTGCCCAGAGGTTTCTTACTCTTTACCCCTCCAATATATCAAACTTTTTCCCTAAACAGAGATATGGTTCAACCACCTCTCCTTCCTTCCTCAAACCCACCCTTTTCCTCAAGACCTTTAGTTTAACCCAGTGGTTCCCAAACTGAGCTGTGAGTTCTCGGGGAACCACAGACAGAAACCAGTCAGGAGAACAGTGGAATCCTTGTGAAAAACCTGCTGCCCTATACAATGCATAGGATTGTAGCCCTAATGGGGAGCCATAGCCAATGGCCCAGTAGGTCAAGGGAGCCACCAGTTGAAAATGTTTAGGAACCACTGACTTAACCCCTCAATTTCCATTCCCAACTGTTAAGCACTTGCACCAACATTTGCCCAGTTTCATTCCTCCCTTCCTACCTCCCTCTTTTCCCCCTTCCTTTATTGTTTTCCCTATTGGGCCAACATGGACAATATTTTCAAGTCTGAAGTAGCCCCACATGATCAACAACACATCCACTCACGGCATGCAGCTGCCCTGGCCCCTCCTTTCTTCACTCCTTGGTGAGTTTCTTTAATCACTTGTGCCATGAGCTCTCCAGGACTGGCCTGGAGTCTTCAGATGATTACTGAAAGCAATCTTAGAGATATGCACAGGGTCTCCATAGTTGTCCAACATCATACTGGGGAAAAAAGCATTTCCAGGATTCTCCAGTCAGCTTTGGTACCCCTAGTTTACCCTCTATCATAGCATGATGTGATGCTTGGAAACAATCAAAAAGATGCCTTGGTAAATACCATTGACTCTGTAAATGAGGGTGAGATAGTGAAATTTACTCTGTAAATGAGGGTAAGATGGTGGCATGCCTGATCAAAGATAGAATCTCAAAACACATAGATGAACAGGCCTTGATGAGGGAGAATCAGCATGGCTTCTCTAAAGGTAAGTCTTGCCTCACAAACCTTTTAGAATTATTTGAAAAGGTCAACAGGCATGTGGATGCGGGAGAACCCGTGGACATTATATATCTGGACTTTCAGAAGGCGTTCGACACGGTCCCTCACCAAAGGCTACTGAAAAAAACTCCACAGTCAGGGAATTAGAGGGCAGGTCCTCTCTTGGATTGAGACCTGGTTGAAGACCAGGAAACAGAGAGTGGGTGTCAATGGGCAATTTTCACAATGGAGAGAGGTGAAAAGCGGTGTGTCCCAAGGATCTGTCCTGGGACCGGTGCTTTTCAACCTCTTCATAAATGACCTGGAGACAGGGTTGAGCAGTGAGGTGGCTAAGTTTGCAGACGACACCAAACTTTTCCGAGTGGTGAAGACCAGACGTGATTGTGAGGAGCTCCAGAAGGATCTCTCCAGACTGGCAGAATGGGCAGCAAAATGGCGGATGCATTTCAATGTAAGTAAGTGTAAAGTCATGCACATTGGGGCAAAAAAATCAAAACTTTACATATAGGCTGATGGGTTCTGAGCTGTCTGCGACAGATCAGGAGAGAGATCTTGGGGTGGCGGTGGACAATGAAAGTGTCGACCCAATGTGCGGCGGCAGTGAAGAAGGCCAATTCTATGCTTGGGATCATTAGAAAAGGTATTGAGAACAAAACGGCTAATATTATAATGCTGTTGTACAAATCGATGGTAAGGCCACACCTGGAATATTGTGTCCAGTTCTGGTCGCCACATCTCAAAAAAGACATAGTGGAAATGGAAAAGGTGCAAAAGAGAGCGACTAAGATGATTACGGGGCTGGGGCACCTTCCTTATGAGGAAAGGCTATGGCATTTGGGCCTCTTCAACCTAGAAAAGAGACGCCTGAGGGGGGACATGATTGAGACATACAAAATTATGCATGGGAAGGATAAAGTGGATAGAGAGATGCTCTTTACACTCTCACATAACACCAGAACCAGGGGACATCCACTAAAATTGAGTGTTGGGAGGGTTAGGACAGACAAAAGATAATATTTCTTTACTCAGCGTGTGGTCAGTCTGTGGAACTCCTTGCCGTAGGATGTGGTGATGGCATCTGGCCTGGATGCCTTTAAAAGGGGATTGGACAAGTTTCTGGAGGAAAAATCCATTACGGGTTACAAGCCATGATGTGTATGTGCAACCTCCTGATTTTAGAATGGGCTATGTCAGAATGCCAATGCAAGGCACCAGGATGCAGGTCTCTTGTTATCTGGTGTGCTCCCTGGGGCATTTGGTGGGCCGCTGTGAGATACAGGAAGCTGGACTACATGGGCCTATGGCCTGATCCAGTGGGGCTGTTCTTATGTGATGATTGTATGACCATTAATAGGTTTCTCATAAAGTGTGAGTGATCCACAGGGAGAAACCAGCGCACAGAATAACATATGATTCTACCATGTTATCAAGTCTTCTGAATATTATTCTCCTATTTATCACAGCCAGTCTTTTTTATTACAATCATTATGAATATTAAACTCTTTTTAAAAAATAAAGCATTAAAATTTAAAGTGAGTATGAAACACAGGTCTAGTAATTTTAAGAAAAATCATAAATATAAAATGTACTTTGCTAGGTACTATAATGTATTTAGCAGATTTCTTTAAAAAAATCTTCAATAGCAGTTTATTTGAACTATGTGTCAGCATGGCTTAGCTATGTTATTTTTGGAGGTTGCAGAAATATGAAAGGGAATAAAAACCAACTGTCGCTGTTGATTGGAAATAATAAATTTAATTCTGGAGGGCAGAAAGAATAAAAAACATGCGTGCCTGTTTACCTCTGCTCGTCTGATCTTTTCCTTTGTGTTATTAAATAAATCAAAACCTCTTGTGGTTCCAACCTGTAACATATGATCTCTGATCGCCTGACCTACGCACTCGGTAATCGCCATAATAGTTGCCAACTTTGGGGGGAAACGGCTTGACACCAAATTGTCTTTTAAAACACACACACTGGAGTTACATGCATGGTCCAGTTTTTTAAAATACTGGGTCAAAGTCTTTTTCAGGGCTGATCACGACTTGCTGCTAAAGGGGCTGTTGACTGATTCAACGTTAACCCCTTGCCTAGTACTATTTTATTAAAAAAAAAACTCAACAGATGGGCCTTGAGGTCGATCTACAAGGAGCTCCCTCTCCTGAAGTTATCAGCAGACTTGTGAAAACCAGACTATATGATATAGAAAGGCAAGAGATTCTAGGCGCAGCACAGAAAAAATGTTCCCCTCTGAATTTTCAACTTACGTAAAATTACAAGTGGTCAACAACCAAAATATCTGTCCCTCCTAATGCATCCCCTGGAGAGAAGGGCCTTTACCTTGGCACGTTGTAATGTGACCCCCTCTAACGACTTACATGGCAGATTTAGAATCGCCTTCTGGGAAGATCGTTTATGTAGCTGCAATTTAGGCGAAGTAGAATCATCCACACACATTATGTTGCACTGTCCCAGATATCAAGCGCTAAGACAGCAATTTCTCCCTTGCTCCATGCTAAAACAGGGCATTCTGAAAAAGCTATAATTCAATTCCTTCTAGCAGGTGATGTAGAGCATACAACCCTCTCAGTCGCACAGTTCCTAAATTTGAGTAATCTGAATCGAGCCAAGCTTTCTGTACCACTGAGTAGATTACATCTTGGCAATATCTGCAGAGTAACTGATTGTTTTCTGTCTTTTAAATAATTCATGTTTGTATGTAAAATGTAATGTATATTCGTATCTGTGTGTACACGTAGGTGTGCACATATACATATATTTGTGTACTACTTAGGTTTATATTCTCTCTACGGTTTCTGTACAGAGTCTTCACCTATCAAATGTTTATGACTGTTGACTAAATCACGCACATATACGTACATATACAACATTTACATGGTAGGTACTTCTTAGCATATGCTGTTTATGAATAGGGCTATATAGCTGCTATTTTAGTGCGTTTTCCAACTTAATACAGAAGTCTGTTTCTTTATGTTTGCAGGTGAAGGTTTGTATGGCTTTCACTTTTCTGAAGATCTAACCTGCCAGGTGGAGTGTATGTTAGCTTGACAGCACAACTTACTTTACTAGACCAAAGTCTGTAGGCTACAGATCCTAGTTAAAAACGGGATATGCAGGAGAACAAGAAGGGAACAACGACATGTGCTATCCATAGAAGACAACAATTTGTGACTCCACCTTTTATATAGGAAGCTGCCTTACGTATAGGTGCCTCCCTGTGTTCATGAATCTGGTATCTGTGGTTTCATGTATTCACAGATATGGGGACCCCCCACCCTGCATCCATGACTGTTGTTTTTGTTTTGCAGTGATGGAAGCAAGGGGATTTCTTGTTTTCAATGGAATCTTTTTGCTTAACTGAAGAAAGGGATATGCAGGCAATTAGAGAGAGACTAATTGCATGCATGCTAGAGAGAGACTAACAGGAAGAAGGACCATTTTTGCTTCCTGTTAACATTCCTCTCTGTAGCACCAGGCAACCAGCCCATGTCCCATTCTTCAGTTAAGCCACAATGTTCCTTTATTAGCAAAAAACACCTGTGCTTCCACCACAGCTAAATAAAAACAAAGATAATGGGTGCGGATGTAGGTGCAGGGGGCACTATTTATATAGAATTCCCCTGTATCCCTGGTTTCCATGTCTGCAGGGAAGGCCGGAATGGAACATCAGCAGATACAAGGGAGCACTTTTATCGCGTCAAACCGCTGATCCACCTTAGCTCAGGGTTGATGACACAGACTGGCAGTAACTCTCCAAGGTTTCAGACAGGAGTTTTTCTCTGCCAGACCTTGAGATGCTCCAGCATTGAATCTGAGTCCCTTTTCACGCAAAGCAGATGCTCTTCCACTGACCTGCAGGCCACATGTTATGTACCCTTCTGGGGTTCCATCAGACAAGAAAAAGAACAGCTGTTGGAACCGGTGTATCTCCTCAGTAAATGTTCCCAATGTGTTCTGATGAAACCTTTGTCAGTGGACTGCAGTATTTACAAGTAGTTTCCATACAGACCAATTCCCTGTGAAGTCTTTCCCAAAGACAGTGAACTGGTCTTGAAAAAAGTTAATATTTTCTTGAAATCAATTTCATTTAAATACATTGGGAATATCTATTAAAGAAAACACCAGTTCTGGCAGCTCTCCTTTTTCTTTTGTGGCCTGATTTGCAGCAACTTTTGTACCTCTTTGCTTCTTTTCAGTCAGATAAAACCTTTTGGGGTTATCAGGTCACTCTCTTCAGTACCTGACATCTCATTGATCTCAAACAGGGTTATCTTATACCGTTGAGCAACTTATATAGTTGTTAGTGATAGTAACACTTCACTTCACTTACCTTACTCACTCTTCCTAATACAGGTCGTGCCTCCTTATCCACTGACGTTCCATTCCAGAAGCCCCAGTGGATAAAAAAAATGGATACCAAATCCATGGAAAAATTGCTTTAAAGACCCACTTCCAGGTTTCTTGCTCTTCCATTGTCACCCCAGAATACATTGGTATAGATACTATACCGCATTCAGCCACTAGATGGGGTGAGTAATGGCATCAAATGGAATTGAATTATTCAATTAGATTCAGTTATTCACCCCATTTAGTGACTGAATGCAGTATAGCATTTATACCAATGCATTCTGAGGTGACAATGCAGGAGCAAGAAACCCTGAAGTGGGTCTTTAAAGCTGTTTTTCCACTGATTTGGTGGAAAGCTATCTTTAACGCCAAGAAGCTTGCAACCAGTGCGGTTTAACAGTGCAAAGATAGGAAATGGAATTTTGGTGCTATTTTTCCTTGTTATCAGTGGTGAGTTAAATCAGTGGATGCCAAATCAGTGGATACCAAGGTCGCCACCTGTTTGTAGACTGGATGTGAGTGTAACTAAGATGTGTCTGTCTAGTTAAGATTATTACCTTGAGCACGACATGCTGGTTCAGGCCCCTTCTAGCTCTGATGTGCTTTTCTTCTTCTTCTTCCATCTATAAATATGGGAATGGATCCATGTGAATTGTACTGGCTGTCCAGATCACACTAAAATATTTGTATGACAGCTGCAGAACTGGACATGTGAAAGTCTTAACTGGTGAGTAGGAGGCACTTGCTCATTAGTAATACTCAGTGGGGAAAAACAGTGTGGCTGGGGAAACTGTTACCAAGAAACTGTTACTAAGGCTGCAATAATATACACACATTCCTGAGAGTAAGTCCCAGGACTTAACTCAACGGGCCTTACTTCTGAGTAGACATATATAGGATTGTGTTGTAATTCTCTTCAGATTTCTTTTGACATACATTTAACAGTGAAAGCCAAAAACAGAATGAAAATATCTGCATAGCTAGCTAACATTATGAAAGATTAAATAATGTCAAGGGGCTTGATAATAAGTGGTAGTTTCAAATGCCCATGAGGACAAGGATTTGTCATGGCACATGGAACATAAATCAAGTGTGTTTTCTGCATTTCCTTAAAATAAAGTTTCTCCCTAAAGCTCTGCCATGAACACATTCCAAATAAATTCTAAGCTGGCCAAGTCCAAATATCTGTGGTTGCTCCAACATTATCATGTTTCAGATACAAATGATTAAACCTTGCCCAGGAGTTTCCATAAGCCAGTGCCTTTAAAATGAGATAGTCCAACAATCCTCTATGTACCATAAAAGGTGCAATTTCAGAGCATTCTTAAACCAATTTAAGTCTTTTATATTCATTTTCCTTGCACCCATCCCTCCCAAAATGTAGGATTATGGGGAGAGCTATACAGTATGTGTTTGTTTTACTTGAAGATGCATGTGATATAAATCTTTTTCAATAAATAAATGCTAAAATACTTCTATATTGTTTTCAACAACAACAAAAATTTCACAAAGCAGTTTATGTAGCAAAAGCAATGAAAAGGTGGTTCCCTGTCTCAAGGGACCTTATAATATAAAAAGATTCAGATGAAACACTACCAAGCAGCCACTTGAGAAGATGTAATGCTGGGGTGAAGTTGCTCTCCCCTGCTAAAAACTAGAGGAGAACCACTTTCAAAAGTGCACTTTACCAATTTAACAGCTATGGCCAACCAAACAATTTGCATTGTTGTTTCATTGACCCAACCTCCCCATTTTCAGCTGGGCTTCCTGAGATCCCTACAGTGAGGAAGCCCATTCACAAAGGCAAGGAAACTACTTGGGTGTCCCTTCCTCAGCATCACTGGAGTGCTGAAGAAGGGGCAGCAGTCAATCATTCCTCTTCCAATCCATAACTCTTCCTGCACAAGGAAGAAGAAACAGGAGTGATCATGGATGGTGCTGTCTCCTCAGCATTGTTGGAGTGGGTGAGAGAGAGACATCCATTGCACTGAGATCCCCCGATGTGTGCCGAATACCGTGGTTAGGCTGGAATCTGGTACCCCAAGTATAGAGATGTCGATGTGGCTAAATACCTTGCATTATTTCTTGAAGATTCTGTTAAGACAGTGTAATTTTACTCATTTGATATTTTGGATCCCTTTATAGGCTCCTGGGAAAAGAAGTGCCTGGATTACTTTAATTTTTGCATCTTTCCCCTGAGTCTTTAACAATGATGAGCCTGGGAGACGCAAAAGAAATTTTGCGTCAGAGGTTGGTGGATCTTGAAATGAGATCTGCGAGAGCCAGACTTTCTACATATGTTTTTCTTGGGGATCAAGCTCTTATGCTTTGTCCTGCCAGGTATTTTTATAACATCGTTATTCCAAAATTCAGGATTGCTTTTACTAAAACCAGGTGCAATGCACTCCTATCAGCAGTTCTTTTGGGGCGTTACGCAAAGCGTCCTTATTCAGAGAGACTGTGCCCCTGCCATAATAATGTGGTGGAGACAACTGCCCACATTATTCTGCAATGTTCAAATTATGATGATTTGCGATATAAATTTATTTCCCCGGTTTTTGGCGCTGTAACGGGAATGCAGGTGGAGGAGCAGCTTGCCTTTCTGCTGTCTGATGTAAATCCTGATATATCGCTCAGGGTGGCCCGTTTCTGTCATGCTGCACAGTTGATAAGAAAGAAAATTGAACATAAGAACATAAGAACATAAGAACAGCCCCACTGGATCAGGCCATAGGCCCATTTTGAGAGTATAAATTGATGATTTTATGATTTTATATATGTGTAAAGGGATGTTGGTTTTAATTTTGTGTATTTTGTTGTGTTGTTTTGTGACTAGCTGGTCGGATGACCGTTAATAAAGTATCTATCTGCACTGAGATCATTCCATTTTGCCAATGTGATTAGGAAAACAGAGAGAAGCAATCTTAGAGGGCACCTCTTAGCATTGATGGGGCACTGAAAGGCAACTCTGCTGCGCCATGCAGGGCAATGGGGTGGAAGCATGCATAGATGCAGGCACCAAAGAGGGCCAGAATTTACCTTGGCCTAAGGCACCTCAAGCCCTGCCATCAGCACTACTGGTGACCATTTACCATTGAGATGGAATTGTGACATTGTTCAGAGTATATACATTTAAGCTGAAGGATGACCTTGGCTTTGACTAAGCAGTTGGTGCATTGTTGGGATCCAACCCACCTTTCTGGGGAAAAGATTTCATGGTGGACAGAATACAACATCCAGAATAAAAGAAGAATGGGGACTACTAAGGAGGTTGTGACTTCCTATAGACTTCTTTAGGAAGGTACACCAGATTTTCTATTTAGTTGCAGTGTTTGTCTTTTACCTGATTGCCATTGCCTTGTAAAAACAGTGCACAAGCCATCCATCACTGAAGTCTTCTTGCATATATTGAAATATGCATCTTCTTGAAATAAACTATGCTTTAATCTGCTGTTTTAAACAGCTTTCAGTGGAGAGCTTGAGGCTATATACCCATGATCTAAGCTACTAGAGTTGTTTTTTGGGTACCTCTATAAATCTGGGCTTCCCACCATGCAACTGGAATTGAGGATCTCTAAGGTGGCCCCTCCCCTCTTCCTGGTTGTAACCTTAGTGAAGGCAGGAATTAACACCATTTTATTTTCCTGCATAAAGGGCGAGTTGGAGAAAGAAGAGGGCCAAGTGCAGAAATTCCTTTCCTCTCCCTCCACAGCACCCTCAGCATGAATGGCACTCACTCATCTTTATGTTGGCATCCTTCAGTCTTGGAAGACTATGGTATCGTGCTCTGAATAGTGGTTCTGGAACAGTGTCCTCTCCAGTGCACAAAGCCTGGGTAAAGTAGATATGGAGGATAGACTGTTACCCTTGCAGCAAATCCCCCTCTCCACGTCACTGAAATGGTCCAATGGAAAGGCAGAAGCCAATACGGTTGGTTCCAGCGGTGTCACAGGAGTTGCCAGAACATGATTGTGTTCAGCCATGAACTGCCTCAGGGACTCCGGCTCCGAATTTTGCCTTGAGGTTGACTCCTGAAGCCTTTTCCATAACTGGATGTAGCCACAAGGCAGTGGAGGTTTGGGATCAGAGTTTTCCTTCTCTCAGATGAGCTGCCTTCCCAGGCTAATGAGTCCCATCTACCTGGTGGCTGTTTATTCACCTCTTGCGACAAGTACAGCCAAACTGAGGGCCTATTCTTATCCCCAGTCCCTAGGGGAGACACTCATCTTATTCTGGCAATAATGTAATAAGAACACTAGTGCAATAATATATGCTTTTAAAGATTTGTGTGGTGATAGAAATGTAATTTTATAAAATCAAATCTAGTTAAGGGAGCAAAAGAAATGCCACTACTGGTATGCAGCCAGGGGCACAAGTTGCTCTGTTATTATCTCAAGTGTTTCCATCTTTCAGTAAATGGGTAGTTCACATATAAATGCACTTTGTGGTATCATCTGAGTCTGGTCCAACAAGAAGCTGACGGAACATACCAAGATCCAGGTCTACAGAGCTTGCGTGCTGAGTACACTTCTGTACTGCAGCAAGTCATGGACTCTTTGTTCACAACAGGAGAAGAAGCTGAACGCTTTCCACATGTGCTGCCTCCGACGCACCATCGGTATCACCTGGCAGGACAAAGTTCCAAACAACACAGTCCTGGAATGAGCTGGAATCCCCAGCGTGTATACACTGCTGAAACAGAGATGCCTGCATTGGCTTGGTCATGTCGTGAGAATGGGCGATGGTTGGATCCCAAAGGATCTCCTCTATGGAGAACTTGTGCAGGGAAAGCGCCCTACAGGTAGACCACAGCTGCGCTACAAGGATATCTGCAAGAGGGATCTTAAGGCCTTAGGAGTGGACCTCAACAGGTGGGAAACCCTGGCCTCTGAGCGGCCTGCTTGGAGGCAGGCCGTGCAGCATGGCCTTTCCCAGTTTGAAGAGACACTTGGCCATCAGTCTGAGGCAAAGAGGCAAAGAAGGCCCATAGCCAGGGAGACAGACCAGGGACAGACTGCACTTGCTCCCAGCGTGGAAGGGATTGTCACTCCCAAATTGGCCTTTTCAGCCACACTAGATGCTGTTCCAGAACCACCATTCAGAGCGCGATACCATAGTCTTTCGAGACTGAAGGTTGCCAACACTGCAGCTTTCCTTGCTCCTGAGGTGGAGAACTGTATATGCTAAACATTGACTTTCTTAGGACAGATGTGGAAAAAGAGATCACTGCAGCGGTGAGCTACAGTGATCTGTTCTGTCAGGACCTGAGAATAGCAGCTGCTAATCAGTTTGATAAAAAGGTAGGAGGGTTACACGATTCTTTTCCTTTGGCTTGCAGCCAAGCCTCTATTGGGGAATCTGTTATCAAGCATGTTTTTTGAAACAAGTGAAATGTGCACGTGGGGGTGGGGGAGGACTTGTGTGTGTGTGCAGGGACCAAGCACAGTGGCTCATAGCACAGCTTAATGGAATGATGTGAAATGGAGGAGGAAGATCAGATTAAAAGATGCAAGAATAAATAGCTTTTATTGTGGGGTTAAGAATACAACAACTGGGAAGGGGAATAAAAAAATAAAATGCAGTGCAGTGCACACAACTAGGCCCTAAACACCAATGGTTTCTAGGCAGAAGGAAAGAGAAAATTAATATAAGAAAAAGGAAGCATGTAATGGTGAAAGTGGAGGTGAGGAGAAAGAATTGGGAGCAGGACATCGGGAAGCCAGGAAAGTTACCAACCAACAGTATAGGTGTTTGAAAGGAGATTGATCTGAGCATCCCCCTTGAATAGCTGCAGTGACAAGAGAATCCATCTGAAAAGGAAACCTGGGCATTATCTTCGGGCTTCAGACTTACTGAAAAGTAGACTAAAGAACCCTAGACTCAGACAGAACATTGAACATGTGGTCAATTTGACTGTGTACAGGACAGAAGATAGTTTCCTCACAAACTATCAGGGTTGCCAAGGGCCAAGTTTACCTATCCATCTCTGCAGAATAGGAGAGCACAGATTGTGGGGCTAGGGTGCCAAGATGCAGCAGTTTCAAAGGTGGAGTGAAAAGCAGAAAGCGGCTTGAAGAGCAAACATGTGAGGGCTCCCCATAGCTGGGGAGGGAGGTGAGGCAAGGAAGCAGAGATTTTTTCCTGGGGGAAAGGATCCATGGGGGCAGCTCAGCCAGCACTGGAACAGCGCCTTGCAAAACCACTCAGAGGAAGGGTGTGGAAAGAAGGGGAAAAGGTTGGACAGTGAAGGGAGCAGTCCAATACTTGTCATGGATGCTGGTAGGCAGTAATTCTTGGGTGGTAAAGGGAATGGGGTCCCTTTACTTGATGCAGCGTTATCAAGTAAAGGGATCTTGATGCAGCATCAGCAGATCTTAGAGCAATTCACAAAGCAACAATAGCAAGAATGGGAATTAGCAGATGACAATGACAGGAGGATCTGGGACCCTGCATTTTATACTCAAAGCATCCACCAGAGAGCACAGCGGGGTGAAATCAGGGCCTCTGAAATCATTGTTATTCAATGAGCCTTGGTGGTCCATCCCCAAGGCAAGATGGGAACAACTCTATTGTTCTGTACCCTACCACAGGTGTCCCAGCAGATGATTGTTTGAGGCCCAAGTGTCCATTAACAGGCAACTCTTGGTTAAATGTACCATGAAACTAGAGAGGGAAGTTAGAGTTGAAGTCACATGCTTTGTATAACTAATGACTTTGTTTACTGCAGAGTTAGGACATCCCCCAAGATGCGGCATTGTTTACCAATTCAAATCTGCTGACCAGCTAAGTGCAACTGGTAATGGAATTTTCAAAAAAGATAAAGAAAGGAAGGCAAGTCTTCTCTTAAGTTAGAGAACTACAATAGGGTAATGGCAGCTGCTTGGGAAAATCAAAATTTGGACTTTCCTTTAAGGCCTATGGGACCCAAGGCTTCCATGTCATCAATTCAAATGCCATGAGTCTGTCCTCGCTTGATGCTAACCTGGCAGGCACCCAACATCATGTACACATGTATCTAAGGAACATGTCAGGCAACTGATCAGGCACCAAGGTGGAGCACAGATGCTTTAAATCAGTGGTTCCCAAACTTTTTCAGCTGGTTGCTCACTTGACCTACTGGGCCATTGGGCATGGCTCCTCATTAGGGCTACAATTCTATACATTGTACTGTACAGGGTGGTGAGTTTTTAATGCGGATTCTGTGGCTCCCCTGGCTGGTTTCCATGGCTCCACAGGGAGCCACGGCTCACAGTTCAGGAACCACTGCTTTAAATAAAATTAATATCAGTGGCAGGTCGGCTGTAGGACAAACAAATCCCTTCAATGAAGTAGTGCACCTGGACAACCCCAGTAAAGAAAAAAATTAACTGCATAAACTTGGAAAGACATTCTTTTTCTTTCCACTCAAGCTGTGACAGAAGATGTTCACCACCCATCTAGATTTACATGATAGCAAATACTCTATCTCATGACTAATTCGTATAGTCATGAGAAAACAAAAACCAGTAGGGTCTGTTTTATGGAAGACACGCTTTTGGAGACACAGAGTTATATAGCAATTTAGGAATGTATCTAGCCTTTTAAATGCTTGGGATTTACAGTAAATGCTTTTTTGTGTCTAGTACTGTACAGAGCAATTTAATATGCTGCATCTTAACTCAAGAATTTAACTGAGAACTGTGATACTCAGAAAGGTAAAACAAACTTGTTAAGCCCAAGCTTCTGGGAGAAAAAAAGAACAGAAGTTTTGGATTGTGATTAATTCAAAAGAAAAAAAAATCATCAAAATGCTTTGATGTCAAAGCTCCAGGTTTTTTAAATTTAGCCTCAATTTTAAGTTTGCAAACATTAAAAAGCGCTATGCAAGCTCTACTGAATCTTTATATACATGTACAAAAGGTATTACCCAATAACTAAAATAAACCAATAATTAAAATTTTGTTTACAATTGTACAGATCATATATTCAAGTTATTCATGCAATCTTGTCAATTAATCCATTTTACTTACATACTTGTTTAACTCTGAATTACTAAGCATTAAAAAAAAGCTTATCTGAGGTTCATGTCAATTCTTGAGGCTCAACACCATCAGCCGTCATACAAAAACTAAGTTGTTTTTTATGAAACCAAGCTACATCAAATGCCTTCAAGTATATTAAATATGTTTCTAATGTAACTTGTTTTCAGTTCATTGGCAAGCACTTTGCCTTGTCTTAGCAAAAAAGAAGAAGAAAAAAGGGCCATCATAAATAAGATGGTGTTCATCCCAAAGCCAGCACTCGCTTGGATTTCTTCAAAGTCCTTAGTCTTCAAAGTCTCACTTTCAGAATTAGGAGATTCTACTTATTTAATTTTCTGTTTCTTCCTTGCTTGAAACTGTTCTGTTTTATTCTTGACAGATTTTATTAACATTGATAATGCAGGATCGATGGATTTTTTGATAGCAGTTTTCTCCTCTGCCACAATCTCCTGCATCTCAGCTGCCTTCGTAAGTTCCTGCTCTCTTCTGCGAGCTTTCTCCTCCAGAATCTTTTCCACTGCTTTTGTTTTCTTAAAGTTTGGATCTGAAGGATCCAGATTAAACAGATGGGACGTATACATGGCTTGGAATCTGGCATCGGCAACATTCACCTAGGGCCAGAAGGACAAACATACTTAGGTTGTAACAATGAAAAATTAAGACACTCGTTCATGCATCAAATCAATTTCCTAACAAGGAATATAAAGTTCAACAGCCTTCTATTTTAAATTATTTCCCCCTTCACCTGCCTCAGAACAGTTATCTATGAAGCAGCTTTAAGCAAAAGGCAGGAAGACACCTGTGCAGTTCCTCTTCCATGAATATAGACTATAACTGCTCTTTACAAAGTTGAAATGACAGAAGTAGCACTTACATGCAAGCACTGTGTGGCTATGAATGAAACTAGACAAAACTCAGTTTTGGTCTGGGAGGGAACATGCCAAATAAAAACAAAATTCCAAGTCAAATCCTTTTATCTCTCCCAAACTTTAAACTTCTTGAAATGTCTGCAATCATATACTACATGAATTTGTTTTTAACCAGTCAAGGAACTGGAAAATATTTATCCAATGTGACCAAAACCAAGGTGACTGCTTTGGTACTATCCACCTCCTCTGCTGGATCAAGTTAAAACTACACCTGTAGTTAGTGCTATATGTTGCATGTACCTCCAAACACAAGAACTAATGGCAAAAGAATGTTCGGTTACTCAGCATAACATGCAGAAAGCAAAAGCCCACAGCCCAAATAAGGAGACGCTTTCGTATCATTCCAAGAACACCACATTAACTAGGTCTTATGTGAGCATGAAAGCCATAAACTAATCCTTAGAAATATATCCAAAGAACAGCAGATGAACCCATAAAAAACAAGCAGCATACAAAACGTTCCACATGTCTGTGCAAAATAGGATGCTTTTGCATCATGATTTATAATTAATTTCGTTACTGTCCTTTTTGAAAAAAAAGAGTAAACATATTTTAATGTATACAAAAACAAGGTTATTGATCCACTTCAAACTTAAAATGACTTGCATTTTTAAATTGCATTTCAGAACTAGGATGCTCATGGAGTTACCTGGAAGTCATCTGTCAGCAGTTCCTTCTTTTTCATTAATAGCTTCTTTTTCTTTTTGCCCAGGTTCTGCTGTTCCACTATCTTGTCATAATTGAAGTGTCTCCTTTCATCTTCTTCCTCATCCATCACCAGCAAAGCCATTTCGGCCTGCTACAATCAGAACAGATAGGATCTGTTTGCACAACATTTCACAGAATATGGGTTGCAGATGTTACCCTGTCTCATCTAAAGATGCAGTCACTAATGCACAACAGGAACAGCTATAATTGCCTATTGGTTTACAAAACATTTTTATTGGCAATGATGTGAGTACTTTACAATAAAGCACAAACGATTAAGAGCATCACTCTCACTTCAGTGAAGCTGGACCAACTGCTCTGAGGCAAATAGCTAGGATTTGTTTATTGCACTTTTAACTCATCCCCTTTTTTTAAGCTTATCAATTCAAGCTTAGAGAGACTTGGAAGACCGTGATGAAATTGAAATTTCTTCAGTTAAATGTCATTGTGTGTAAGATAACTTCTCTGAGCAATTTTAGCTACATACTTCATATGTTGAGCCAATTGGCTGGAAGACAACATGGTGGAATGGGGCTGAGCCTTGGGTGCACTTCTTCAACACACAGAGAAAACTGCATGCTACTCCAGTGGTGTGTATATTCTAGATCACATGCAACATACTATATGTATGTATGTGGTTTGTGATGCACTGTGAGCCAAAACATTGTCCCTATACTCTGCCTTTTGCAGGGCTAAATGCAGGGACTGGGTGGGTGAGAGAACCAAATATAACAGCCATAGTGGCAGGTTTTATGACACCATGGCTGTGAGACCATATATTATGCCGAAACATTTCAGTGCATTTTAAACAGTTGTTTGTACTTTCCATTCTGTTCTAGCAAAACTTTATTCTGTTGGCCAGTAATCAAGTCTCATTAATGTCCAAGGTTTTAAAAGGAAGACAGTCGGCCAATTTTTTTTAAAAAGTGAAAACAGCACACGTCTAGGACCACATGTCACTGATAAAGTAGCTGAGGTTGCTTGCACTGATTACAAACACAAACATCAAAAGAATTTTCTGTTCTGTAGTTGAAGGGAAACTGATTCACTACCCTATTATTATTTTAATCTCAAGATAAACAAAGGAGTGTTTTTATAATATATAAAAAGAAAATATATGCCACTGTGGCAAAAACAGCAGCATGCAATGTAATATGCAAATGTAGCTTCAGAATGATTATGTGATAAGCAACCTTGTGCACTAGACAGGAATGACAAGAATTCTACTTATTATGAATATAGCACACAAAAGGCATAATCCCCAGCACAAATGACCTTGCCACAAATCCCACTGAAAGCCTATTCACATTTTCAGCATATAGTGTCCGCCTGAACACACCGTGGGTGAGGGACTGTGTGCCTACCACCTCCACACATTTATCACATCAAAAAGGCATCTTTTTCTATACACGTGTAAACACACACACACACCTTGCTACTATTCTCCTCTACTCAGGTAACAGGGAGAAAGACTGTCTAGCACTTGCAGAAACAGATGAATGTTGTTTTCTACATTTAGACAGTATGGAATGTGTTTAGAGACAGATGAAGATGGAGGCAGGATGGGTAGATGGACAATCCTTTGCTCCCTGCAGTCATAAGTTCTCCAAAAGTATGAATAGGCCTTGAAACAAACAACAATGTGAATGGAAGAACTGTGTAAGATTACAGCAGCCTATTCATTTTGGCTACAAAAGCACTAAAAAAGCTTGATGAAAATCCATGTGGTGCTGAAGTCATTGTGTGCAAAGGTTTCCATATACAGGGACTGCATTTTCACAAGCAATAGATTTTTGAAGGACCTTCAAAATGTGTGTTCTGCCTAGAGATGTAGACTGAAAGCATGTTATACTATTGTTTTCACTGGGGATTAACTAATGGTCTATTTAAATACTATAGACAACATATGGAAAGAGCTAAAACATTCACATGCAACAAACATAATGCTTGAAAGCTGCCGCCTTTGAGTGTCATCCCAAACATGTGCAGCATCTCCACATCAGTAACGCACATTAACCACGCCATGTGGAGTATCATTATGCGGAAACACTTTTTCCAATGACCTTTCCATGGAGGCTTAATGTTTAGATTTATTCAGACAGTTTGGAGAACTCTTTGGAATATTTTGCAAATATTCAGAGGACACTTCAGAGTTATGAAGGAGGGATGCTGAGGGGCTTCTTAAAGATGTACCAGATGTGACTCCAACTCACATGTTGAGACACAACTAAACTAATTGTTGTCAACAAGTCCTACCCATATTACATGATGCAACAGCATCATTGCATAGAGTGGGGCCATCCTTGGGGAGGACAGGGGAACGACAACAAAGTCATGTTAGCCAGTCTGTGACCCGATAGTGTGCTTTTTCTCCCCCAAGAGAACTGTGCAGTAGCAGGACAGAACTTAGTAGAAAACTGGATTATGGCTTTGCATCCTCCTTACACCCTCCAACATTAGTGTATAGCTTAATTAGTCTATTAAGATGACACTGAAGAAAGTGGAGCCACAGATTATCTTGAGAAACAGTTTGCTGCCTCCGTATTCATTTGTTCCCTCCTCTTCTTTTGACTGAGAAGTAGAAAGCACAGCATGGGTCTTGAAAGATTGAAGAGCCAAGTAACTGAAGTGATTCTACTTCTGGTCGCCTTAGCTGGGACAGAATCAGAATCTGTTATGTCCTACACTGTACAAGAGCCTGCAGACTCCGACAGGCCCAACCAATTCGCTCCTGAAGCTGTACTTGCAATACAGCGGGTAGCATGAATCAACCAACCAAGCAATTTGCTGCCTACAATGATGAAGGGGCCTCTAAGGAAGCCCATTTGTGGATAGGGAGGATAGGAGACTGAGCATTCCCCCTCCCCCCCACCACAGCATTGAAGAAGGGGAGCTGTCTGATTGGTCCTCCCTCTTTCCCTGACTTATCCTGGTTGGGGAAACAAAGAAAAACAAGTTTGGATGATGCTTCCCATGCTAAAATGCTAGAGGAGAGGGAACCTCTGCTGAAATGGCTGTTCTCCATTTCCCCAACCTGCCTTGGTAGCACAGCCCAAGACAACTCAGCAGGGGAGGGGGGGGGACAAAAAAATGCATGTGTGTAGGCACAAATGGGGGGCAGGACTGAGAAGGTTCCTGAGATCTGGAGGTGACCATGAACAGAGAAGTAGCATTAACATACGTACTAACTTGAAGAATCATATTCCTATACCTAAATTTTAATGCTATATGTAGTATGTTCTCTTCTACCTGATGCTTTTCCATGTCAGCTTCCTTTTCTTCAGTACCTTCTTTCTTGGACCTTTTCTTCAAACCTAATTGTAAGTATAACAGAAAAACACAACTATTAAAATATGCAGAAACACAGGACAACAGGAAAGCATGATTTCTCTCCCTTCAAATGCCAGCTTCAAGGACACATTGAAACTTATGTGCTGAAAATGAGTTGTGTTTGTTCTGTTTGTTTCTGTATTTAAAATTATTTTAATAATTGGAAGCTTTGGGTATTTCTTTGGAGAAGAAGAGACTGGGTGTAATTTTTAAGTAAATGAATAAAACCAAGATCTTCATAGAGCTTTCTTCAGCCAGAACCTTCTAAATTTATGTAGAGGGAGATATCAATAGCAAAGGATAATGAAGGTCTTCTCCAGTGTTCTCTCATCCAAATGATGGCTCTGAAAACCATTGGTATGATTCAAGCATCACAGCTCTGACAAGTTTCCCACGACGAGTGCTTTTCCCATGACGAGTGCTACTTAAACCTAAATAATCCTGTTAAAATAATTGCATATTGACTGGGATCTACAGCATTGTCATTGGTGGCTCATTCCTACATGGGTTTTTTTTGCAGCAGCCCATTACAACCTTGGAGACTTTCTGTGGAAATACCACATTATAAACAAGAGGCTGCCATCAGACGGCAAATATCCCATGTTCATTCATAAAGCAGCAAATTCTGCCTGTGAACAGTCTGGGTGGGGCAGAGTCTGAATCTTGGCCAGTGTTTAGAGAAGTAACATTTAAAAAAATTACAAACGCAACCTAAGTGCAGTGGGATTTAGTTCCAGATGAGTTTAGAATTAGGGTACTTAAACAGTTACTGAAGCAACCATTTCGTTAAAAAATGTACTTATTCCAAGCCTTAAGTACAGAAACAGGTATGAAGAACTTTTAGTCGTGTATTGAAAAAACTGAGTCAAAAGGCTCCAAGGCCCAAAGTTTAATTTCAGAATATCTCCTCAATCTTGCTTGCCTGCATGAGCTCACATCTTTCTCCTGTATGAATGTCCTGGATAACATTTCCCAGATCTTTTTGTGCCAAGTACTTTTTTTTAAGAATTACAGAATAGTTGTCTTCCTCTAACTCCAGGTGTTATGAAGCGATGTTAACTAATCCTATTTTCTATTCAGATCTTCTCACCCTTTCCAAGAATTTGAAAGGATGAATCTACTCAGCTCTCTCTCTCTCTCTCTCTCTCTCTCTCTCTCTCTCTCGTTTTCAATGGGATATCCAATGACCCCAGTATAAATTAAGGAATTCACCTTGGCTTGCAGGGCTAAGGAGAAGTTAACAAATGCACACCTTCATGGACAGCATTTTCTAGCCCCCTGGGGATTAGGATAGGTTTCCAATTTCCTTGTTAAAAACGGGTTGATGGTCTTTTTTTCTGCAATCAAGAATATAGAACCTGCTTGGCCAGAGCCAACTTTGGCTAGGTTTGTAGGAAACCTATTGTACTTCCTTCTGAAATCTTTTTTGCTTTATCTTTTTACCTCTCAAAAGTCTGCATGTTCTGATGATTTTGCATAAACTTCATGTTTTAATACTATAAGCCTGTGTTTCTCTAAGTTTCTCTACTCTAACCATACCTGTGTCACCACAAGGGTTCATGTTACCAAGATTTGAATCTGCCTAATTTCAACAGAGGCCTTTTTACACATTTGGGGGTCATTCCTGGGATCTACTCCAACTTGGCTCTTTTTTACAAAGATTCCATCAGCCTTCGTCTAAATTGGTTGGTGGCAAAAGTTACATTGGACCTGGCCCTATAGCAGATCTTTCTTCTAAAATCAGGATCCAAGAAATACACTAGGGTATAGGGTTTCTAAAAGATGCTTGTTAAGAAAAATTGTCATCTAAAAAAGTCAGTATCTAGGGATAGTGCATGAAGTAATTCTTAAAGCATAAGAAATGAGTACATTTCTAAATTTACTTACTTATTCTTATATTTAAAACTATAGGGTTTTTTTTGTCTAGCACGCAGAACACATAACAACAAATTCCACTAAGAAATCTGTTTTTCTATCAAAGCATATAAAATTACCCAAGGGCAACGCAAAGCAGCTTGGAACAAGTGAACTGCTCTCCGTGCTTCCTGTGGATATGGTTTCCAGGAATCAAGAGAAAACAACAGTCTCATAAAAACTATTCAGGTATGACAAAAAGCAGAGTATATTTAAGTGTACATAATTTCAATAAGCCTCTCCCAACTAGGATGTATGAATTTTTTTAATAGACCTATCAGTTCTAATTCATTTCAATATTTTTTCCACTATCATCAGCCAGTAGGATGCATTCTATCTCCTACTAAAACACAAATTTACTATTGAAAAGTTAATCATCTAGGTTGGAACAGTCATGAAAGAATTTTACGGCATTGCTCAGCTGAAGCAATTCTCCCATATTTGCCTGATATTCTACAGCCAACCGATTACTTTTTCAAAACAGTTAAACGTGGCTAAATGTTAGATGAAACCTTTCAAACGCTGTTAGAAAAGAAATTCAAATTGATTGCTTGACTGGATTTAGTGGTAGCATGTACATGAATTCTAGTTGCAATATCCAAGGCTGTAAACCTCAACGGATGTATGCTTTGGCATTCATGAACATTACACAACAGGACTGCAAATGTCCCAGATCTACCCAATGCCCAGTTTCTGGTTGTAATTAGGCATTACTACCAACTGCGGGTCAACTGAAAGGGGCAGGGGTGCCACCCAATACAGTGTAGCAGGTCTAGGCAGTGTCCCGCATTTTTAGGAGAACAAAAGGAGAAAAACCCAGCAGATCCCTGTTCTCCTGATCTGGTAAACAAGATCCTTCACTCCGCACATGCTTTCTCTGGACACAGAAACTGGTTTGCACAGACCAAGCTTATTTTGTCAAACCATATTTATCATACCATACTGTGTTTCTGTACTTATATTTAATACCTCCACACGGTCATCCAAAACAAAGTCCAGCAAAACAGCAGTCAGAATCCCAAAGCCCTTCGCTCTTGACACATGTAAACAGGTAAGAGTTAATCAAATTAAGAAGGAAACTAACACAAAGCTTACCTAAATAAGCATATGCATCTGCACTATAAGCTAGACAAAAGACACATTTAACTAAGGAAATGTGGGTATTTAATTTTGACGGGCCATCAGCTGTACAGGGAAAGCTGAGAGGATTCTTCTGAATGCTTTCACTTACTGAATATATTAGTTTTCAAACTGAGCTGAAGGCCATACACCTTCTTGTCATTTCCCCTTTTAAAATAATTAACGTTCTCCTTCCTGCTGACAAATGACAGCTGCACAACATTCCTGCTCCTCCGGTTCCAAGACATTCCTTCCTGCACCCTTTGTTGGGTGCTCACACTTGTGGACAATGTTACAGAGAAAATAAATTATAGCATTTTTTGCACCTGTTCTATTAAGGGCCAGGACGATGCTGGACTCTCCAGAATTTTCCTTTTCCGTCTTCTCATTTAGAAATTCCATTTTAAATATCATGAAGGATTACAGAGAACTTTTACATGATCCCATGATTTCTGACCAAAGGCATTTCACATAAGAAAGTCCTGTACACATATGACGCAACACATAACAAAAAAATTCTAAATCTTGCTCCAAGACTAATTATTTTTATTTCCCACCACACTTTGTGTCCAAAAACAGGCTACTGAAGGAAAAGCACTTTTAGAATATAACTGAAAGATGTAATTATTGCCTTGTTGGATCAGACAAAAAAGTTCACCTAATTCAGCACTCCACGTAGATTAGTTGTCAGTCAGGCATCAATAAGAAATCCACAAGCACAGCATTATCGAGATAGCCATCCCCTACTTGTCCCTGCCTCTGAACCTGGGGGCTCAACTATTATAAATGGCTAATAGACATGATTCATAGACCAACATCCACAAGTATGTCTGCTGCTTCTCAAGCAACTCATGCTCACAGCACTGACAACAACCAACAGAAATGAACTACGCATTATACAAAGTCATTCTTCCCATCATTTTCAGAATCTTAATTTGCAATGGGTTTCCAGTGAGATAGATAATGTTTAGTCATTCACTGTCTTTTCTGTAACTTTCCAGCTTCAGAATACCCTTTTTCAGATGTAGTAACTAGAATGGCACACAGCAATCCAGAATTGCCAAACTAGAATTGCCAGCACTCCAAACTAGAATTGCCACAGCAATGGCACGGATGTATCATAGATTTATGTTACAGAAATATACTTGCCATTTTATTTTTCCATTTATTTCCTAGAAATTTGTGCAATGCCACAGCACCCAGAACTGGCATTCACTAAACTTCCTAAAATGACCCCAAGATTTCTCATTTGTACAGTGACAATCGATCCTCAACAGCATACATGAACTTATTATTTTTGTCCCAGTGTGCATCACTGCCCTTCAGTTGAATCTCTTCTATACTTTGGCCTTGCACCCATGTTTAGAGAGCAACTTTTGAAACTTATATTCTGCTTCAGATGTTATTACCAATTTATTTGGTATAATCTGCAAGTTTTTCAAACTAACTCCATATGAGTGTTAAATAGCACAAATCCCCAATGCATATTCCTGGTGGATCCTACTATTTATTGCTCTTGTAGCGAAAAATGTCCATTTATTTCTATCTTATTTTTCCCTTTCAACAGGGCATCAAGTGGCAGAAGGGCTTGTCTCCAAAGCACTGAAAGCTTCCTTAGGAATCATGAGCGAAGTCCTGAAAAAACTGAAGAGGATCTCAAATTCTTTTCTCTACCCTGAGTAAAATCTTACAAACTCAAAAAGAAAACTAATCAAAATAGACAACTCTGATGTTTCCTGAAAGTCAGATCAATTTTAGGCAACTTACTGTTCTGGAGCCTGTAGAGCAGCTGGCTCAGAGGAGGAATAGCACTTCCTGGCATAGGTAGGACGCTATCCCTCCACTCTGAAGGGAGAACCTATCACGGCATGTCTAACATTTCCCTCTCACAGCCACAAGCAGCATCCTTGGACAGGATTTCCAGCAGCTAACTCACAGTACAACCCTATGAATATCTAGGTCCTATTATAGTCAACAGGGTATGTTGGTATAGTCAACAGGTCAACCTAAGTATGCATAGGATTGCAGCCTCAATCAGGATGTGCCGGTAAAGTTACCTCAAATTCTGCTGGATCTGCCAAGTGAGTTGTGCAGGTCAGCTTCTGGTGTACATTATTCTCAGTCTGAAACCCAAGATGGGGAGCATCTTCACCAGGTAGGGCTACTAACGTTTGTCATGAAGTTGTAGAAAATGGCCCTTGAAATGCGAGGAGCAGTCTGATTGGGCAGAGTGGACTCTGTTCTCACAGCAGGTACCACATACAGGATTTGGTTAATTGTGCCAAGTTTGCTCTCATCACTGCTGAAGTAACCATCGAAAGAGAATACTGAATCCTAGCTAACCAATTAATTCTAGTTTAATAATTAACTAACCAAGGCAATGAAGAATTTTGAAGGCAACATTGATTAGATTTGTCCCAGCCCTGTTCCTTGGAGTAAGACCAGAATGGAAGTGGGGGAGTAGCTTCCTCTGATGAGTCAAGAGTTTTTTTTTATACAGCACCCTCTATCTGGGGCAAGTGGGAAAAAGCAATCTGACAAAGGACACCATCCTCTACTACAGGGGTGCCCAAACCCCGGCCCGGGGGCCACGTGCGGCCCTTGAGGCCTCTCAATGCGGCCCTCAGAGAGCCCCCAGTCTCCAATGAACCTCTGGCCCTCTGGAGATTTGTTGAAGCCCACACTGGCCCAACGCAACTTCTCTCAGCGTGAGGGTGACTGTTTGACCTCTCATGTGAGCTGTGGGATGAGAGCTCCCTCCACTGCTTGCTTTTTCACATCTGTGATGCAGCAGTGGCAGGAAAGGAAAGGCCAGCCTTGCTTTGTGCAAGGCCTTTTATAGGCATTGAGCTATTGCAAGACCTTCATTCATTCATATAAGTTCATCTTTAATATATTCATTTATGTAAACTTATGTAAATTTATTCAAATTTTAAATGTAAATTAATTCTTTTTTTCCCCTGGCCCCCGACACAGTGTCAGAGAGCTGATGTGGCCCTCCTGCCAAAAACTTTGGACACCCCTGCTCTACTACAAGAGAAAATCCAAGGACACAAAGTCTCCTTGATCATCCTTAAGTACATGGAACAGCAAGAATATCAAACCTGATTTTCCAAGTTCCTCAGCAAAGTACGGGTCATCCAAATCAACATCAGATGGGCATTCATCCTCGCTCAGTGTTTCCCCAGCAGCAGCCTGAAACAAAACATATTGCATTTCCATTACTAAAAACACTAATAATGTGTTAGTAATACAAATTAACATCATATAAAAACACAAGGCTGCCAAATACAAATTTCAAGAAATACCCTCAGGGCACAGACTTAGAACACAGGAAGAAAGCAATTTCAGTGGACGCTTTTGCTAAAACCAATGAAACTACAGGGCTGAAAGCATCATTTTGGGCTCCATGGACAATTCCATGAGCAACTTCAAACACAGCCACAAACTCAAAGACTTTAACAATGGACACCATTGTCCCTCGCCTCTCCTCTCCTATTCAAAGCTTTACAAAGTGGACAGGGGACCAAGTTGTTTGCAATGACTCGCCTATTTTCCAGTTCTTATAAAGGAGGGGCCATTAAATTACTAAAAAAGTAAATATATACCCACTTTCCAATTGTCCCTAAAACAGCGGTTCACAAACTCACAGGGAGTTTGAGGACCGCAATAAGTCATTGCAGGGGAGCCAGGAAGGCAGCGATGCAGTCCCTAGGATCGCGTCACTAAGGGGGGTGCAGGGACTGGCATGCACTTACCAGTCCCTGCTGCGGCCTCCCGCGGGTGCGGAGAACCCTGCGCAACCTTCCACAGGGCTCCCCAAACTTCAGAAAGTGAAAGCGGAAATGGAGCGCAATTGCTCCGCTTTCACTTTCTGAAGCTTGCAGAGCCTCCCTCGGCAGGGACTGGTATGTGCATGCCAGTCCCTGCACCCCCTTAGCAAAGCCATCCTGGGTATTGTGTCCCTGCCTTCCCCCCGCCCCCACCCCTTAAGGGGGTAGAGTTCAGGGCCCACAGGTTGGGGTGTCGCAACTCCCCAATTTGAGAAGCCCTGCCCTATAACAAATGGCACCCCACCCTTTTCTGCTCAGAAGAGACCTGCAGTCAATTCTCTTGGCTTTAAAGAAGCAGGCCTTTTAACTGGGCAAAGTGAAGGAGACAGGAAATATGCCTCAACCCAGAACCTGAATCAAAGAGTAGTTGCCCTGGAAAATGCGGTTGCAGTGAAAGCTTTTAGAGAGTGGTTCAGGGATACCTGCTTTGAATAGTATTTGGGATAACCAGGTAGTGAGTACTGTGAACCAGAGTTGTGGCTTAATTAAAACTTGACCTTAAATTTCACTGCTGCCTCGAAAGCCACTATTTCTCAGTGTAGCCTATTTCCCAGGCTTGTTTGCTAGGACGATAAAATGACACAAAACCATATATGCAGTCCTGAGATTCTTAGAAGAAAAAGCAAGATCCAAATGTGATAAATATGTACCCAATGTAAATTGTTTAGTTGTCTAAGAAACAATCTAACAAACGATAGCCAAAAATTTGGCTATTTCAATCACCAAAAATTTCAATAACCAAAAACTCAAGAATGCCAAACTTCAGGTCATAATCATGTTTATGGTGTGTGTAAGTACTGCATTTTCAACAGCTGTTGATCCAGTAATCAAAATGGGAAAAAACAAAATTTACCCATTAGGTTTGCTAGAACATTTTTCAAAATAAGGCAGACTTTGAAGCTTAGTTGTCTGTTCCATAGAGTTCCTTGGCTGGCCAATGTCAGAACTCTTGGACATTCCACATGGAGACAAAATGCTTTCAGAGCCAGCCTAAAAATGGAGGTGTGTCTGGCAAACTTATGGTTATTTTACAGAAACAATGAAGTTCACCATGAAGACACTCTCATCAGTTTTTCCAAAAGAATCCCCAAACAAGCATTTCTTTGAAGACTTTCCCAGTGTTTTAAAAAAAAAAAAAAATCTGCTTCTAAAATTCTGCAGGCAAGATTTGCTCATCGCTTAAGACTTCTCATCCAAGGCTTGGCAACTCAAAAACAATGATATTTCAGGAACAAGAATAACTATTCCCTTTAGCAATGCAAAACTTATCAAGGACATGAGATCAAAGGATAATTTCTGGATAGGTCAATACATTTATTTTCCTTTAATCACATCTCTCCCTTCATTTCATTTGGCAGCCAAAGACAAGTGAAGAGTGCTTAGGCCAATTATGACTAGTGCTACCATAGTCAGTCACTTGGCTTGCCTCTGTGCTTTCTGTAAATGCCCTGAGTGCTGGTAGGTTTAAGAAGCACAACTCCAAAGGAAAAGGGCAAAAGTTTTCAAAATGTGCTTTGGGAACCCAGAGATTCCTTGAACACTTATCACGAGTTTCTCAGCAAGATAAGTCAAGGTGGACAAGTATTCCTAAAGGACTGCCTGGGCCCTTGACATGAGGCAAATGATTGGGGCCCCAACTGAGGAGTGGTGCACACCCACCAACTCCCCCCATTCTGCAGCAAGGAACGGAACCAGTCCCTTTCGCCTTAATCAAAGCAGGAAATGCAGAAAGTGTGCCCTGCAGTACCTGTTTTGTGTAAAGAACCCACACAGAGGGAGGATCCCTGCATTCCAATCCCTAAAGCTCCTTCACCTTCCTTCACCAGGCACTTTGAAAGAGTCAGTGGAGAAAGAAGCAAGACTGCCCTTTTTTCTGCACGGGCTCTTACATGAAAGGAGGAAATGTAGAGAGATCCCAGGGTGCCTCACATTTTCTGCTGTGAGTCAAGCGTGGATGTGGAAGGAGCCACAAGATGAGAAGAGCAGGGAAGCTACAGGCTGCCTCAAGCATCCTGTTTGGGCCCACCTCTATCAATCTTCTCCTGTGGCTGCAACTTGCAGGGGAATGTTGGGCACATGCTAGAGAATGCTCCAAGTTTGTCCAAGCTTCCTGAACGGCTTCCTGCAATTCAGTGGATATGGAGGGGTTTCCTGACAAAAGACAATTTGGAAAGGGCTCCCTAAAGGCAAGAAAGCTACTTGACTAGAGCAGTGTTTGCAAATATGGCCCACAGTCTGCATCCAGCTCACCACTGAAGCCCTCCTCACTGTAAGTAGCACTTGCCGTCCCAGCGTGTCGCTCATAAGAAGCACCACCTGATTGCTGCAATGAGATGCTCTAGGCCAGGGCTTTTCAGACTATGGCGTCATGATGCCGCAACCTGTGGGCCCTGGCCTCTGCCCCCTTAAGGGGCAGGGGCAGCCAGGAGGCAGTGGCGCAACCCCCAGGATTGCGTGGCTCAGGGGGCTGCAGGAGCTTGGGTGCACAGAGGGTGCAGAAGTGAAAGCGGAGCAATCGCACTCCACTTCCGCTAAACCCGAAGTGGAGCGCTATCGCTCCAATTTCACTTTTGAAGCTGTAGGGAGCCCTGCAGAAGGTCGCACAGGGCTCCCTGCACCCCCAGGAGGCTGCAGGAGGCTCTGGTAAGTGCACCCAAGCCCCTGCAGCCGCTTGAGTGGCGCGATCCTGGAGATCGTACAGCTGCTTCCCCCCGCCCCCACTGCCTCCCCACCGCCCCTGCAAGAACTTAGAGTAGTAGTAGGCAACCTTCAGTCTCGAAAGACTATGGTATCGCGCTCTGAATGGTGGTTCTGGAACAGCATCTAGTGTGGCTGAAAAGGCCAGTTCAGGAGTGACAATCCCTTCCACACTAGGAGCAAGAGCAGTCTGTCCCTGGTCTGCCTCCCTGGCTATGGGCCTTCCTTCTTTGCCTCTTTGCCTCAGACTGTTGGCCAAGTGTCTCTTCAAACTGGGAAAGGCCATGCTGCACAGCCTGCCTCCAAGCGGGCCGCTCAGAGGCCAGGGTTTCCCACTTGTTGAGGTCCACTCCAGCCGTCTGCAAATTCCTGGTGAGTTTGAAAACCGCTGCTCTGGGCAGTTGCATCTGCCTGGAAATGCAGGCACAAAGCCTCCTGGGGCAGTGGGCTACAGACATGACTGCCTAGAGCAGCAGTCTCCAAACATTTTGGCCAGAGGGCTGCAGCAAATATCTGGCATGGTGTTGAGGGCCAGAAAAAAAATTAAATAAATACGTTAGCGATTGAACTTAGACGAGTGAATAAATGGGCTCAAATTTCCAGAATTTTTCAAAGCACCAACAGACACCACAAAATAAAGCACATACTCAAATGGACCCCTAAATGGAGGCCTCCCCAACCCTCAGAAAGACTTCTAAGGCCTTCAGGGGGCACAAAAAAGTTACTTCCAGTTTTTGGAAAAACCAGGAAGTGATGTTTTTGGATGTTCACAGGTCCAAGGAGGCTGCACGCAGCCTCCTCAGCCCTCAGAACAACCATAGCACAGTTCTGGTCATGTTTGTTCAAGTTGGTGTTTTGCCAGATTCCTGGTCCAAGCTTCACTTAGAGAACCTATGCCCACTTTAACCTAATTAGCTCCCCTTTGTTCCCCAACAATGGCCCTAGTTCTGCACTGCAGCACTGTTGGACCCCACCACCAAGGTAGCTCACATGTTCAACCTGCAGAGGTCCTCCTTCCTCCCAGCAGCTTCTCCAACCACTACAGCAACACTTTGGTCCTCAGCAGGTCTTGGGTGTGGCAGGCACACACCAATCTCCAGTGTCTCTGTTCCAGCAGTCCTCTTCCAGCAATCCTCACAAGTCCATTCATCCGTCTGTCCGTTAGCCAGCTAGCCCACTGGTCAGTCAACAGGTCCAGTAATCCATCAGCTAATCCATTAGTTCTTCAGTTCATTAATCCATCAGTGTAGCTTGCTTGCTTCTCCAAGCTTTCTTCCTTCTACTACCCACACCCCTTTTCCTTCCTGCTGGTGCTGCTTTTAACCCTGAGGGCCTTTTTGCCTCCAAGTGGCTGCAGCTGTGCAGCACACTCACTGTAATCTAAGGCCCTGGTATTAACCCCATGCTGGCCTGCCAGAGCAAGGTGTCACTGTTGATATCACACCCTATCTCCTTGAGGGACCTTACGCATTTCCATTACAGTTGGCCAGAGGCTCTCAAGGGACCAGAGGCTGGCTGCGGGCCGGATAGAGGCTCGCTGCTGGCCACATCTGGCCCCTGGGCCAGGGTTTGGATACCCCTGGCCTAGAGCATCACACTGCAGCAATTGGGTAGGCTTCTTTTGAGCAACACACCGGAATGGTAAGTGCTGGTCCAAACAGGGACCACTTTTTCCATGCACAGCAGTTGCAAGGTCTAGATCACTGAACTAGAGCATACAGTACCTTCTGTTTTTTCTTCAATTTCTTTTTTTCTTTCTTCTTTTCGAGAAATTGTTGCCATGGAGTCAGTTTATCCTTTCCTTCTAACTTGTTCCTTACCATTTCTTCAGCACTTTCTTTAAGCCCTACAGACAACCATAAAAAATTAATTCACATTAGTACTTCATCAAGATTTGTACATAAGAGACTGAAAGGGAAGCAGTATTACCCAGCATGAAGCACAAAGGAAGCACCAGTTCAGAAAATATTGTATGAAACATTGTTGAATCAACTAATGAATGACAGACATCCCAGAGCTATTCCGCAGTCTCTTAGTTATCAGCTGTGGAGTGCTCCTAAATCTGCAGTAGAGCTTACAAGGCAAGGCTTGAGTAGTGACTAAGAGTGCATTTCACCTACTACATCTAGAAAAAAAAAACTTGCAGGCCTTTCTGCCTGTTGAAGATCTAGAAACAAAGTGAAACTAAATGAATCTCAATAGTTATACATTATTTGCATCTATCTGGAGCTGCACTTGAAAACTGAACATCAGATAGCACAAAACACAGTAGCCCAGCTGAGTTCTCAAAATATGAATAGTATCTGCACCAACTTTCCCAGGCAAAGATTAAGGAACTGCTTTTGAACCATCAACAGGGCTATACATATATACTACTTGTCAGTGTTCTCACTTGTTTCTAGTCCTCATGACTACAAAAAAGTCCTAACTGTTAATTTAAAATGCCTACTGAAATAGCAAGAAACCAAGGGGAATGAGCAAGATAGCTACCAGTGCTATGCAGTTTTCAAGTAATTCATTTAAAATCATTATTTCCATAAGGAACTCAATATACTTTTTCCCCATTCTTTCATATGCTGGTTCCTTTAAACACATGTCACATCCATGCAAAGTTTCATTATTTATTACTCCTGAACAGCTATTTTGGTTAGAAAAGGGCATTTGATAAATTAGAAGCAGAAGGCTTCCATTACAGCAGGAAACCAAAGAGTCAAAGTTTCACCAGTAACTTGATTATTTTAAAAATGTTAAAAGGACAACAAAAATTGCAGAAACTTGTTCCAATAAGTCAATCTAAAGTGGCTATCACAAAAATAAGTAGTCAAATTATATTCTTTTCATTTGGTTGAGTTTTATCAAGTTGTCTCCTATACTAATATTATCTGCTGTAAGAATAGAAAGATCAAAGAATATGAAGTTACTATTATCTACCCCTGAATTCTCCCACAGGGATGTGTAATCATCAAACAATGAACACAGATTTTCATCTCTGTGATGCCCTTTGGTCACATCTATGTACTTGAAGAAATTTTTACATTAGCATTTCCGGACCTGTCAACAGTTAGAAGAACATGATATCCATCTTAAATGCTTGGTTGAAAGAAACATCCTCTTTTACCACAGCAAATGACAATTTCATAGAGCTAACAGGAAGAACACATTCCACAGAACTGCACACTACCTGATCCAAGTTTCCCCAGTCATAAGAGCCTGAGAAACGCATAAAGCAATTTTAAAATACTTTAAAACACACAGCACACAAAGAAATGCCAGGTATTGCACCTATACATTGGGTTTTCTTGCTCCTGCAGCCCCTTGTAACTCTGAAAATCTGGTTCCAACAAGGGAGGATACCCAAGGTTGCTATGTAACATATCTTGGAGAGCTGCAGCTGGCAGGGGGAGAACTTGGTTCAAGCTTTTGTTTTATTTTTCATATACCAAGGATCAGCACAGGTAAGATGCTAAGCAATGGTTTGGTGATATTACATCAAGCCTTGTGCTCATAAATGTACTCTCTTACTGTTCAAATATATATATAAACCCCCTTATCAGAATTCAAGGCGGTGCACAACTGAAAAAATGTCACACACAACAGAACAGCAAAAACAAGCAAGCAAACAAGAACTCCCACACTCAGAACAGCAAAGCTTTTCACAGTAGCACATTTGCAAGTCTGAAGCTCTGACAAAACAGAAAGGCCTTCAGAAATCTGGGAGAGAAGGTGCTAGGCACACCTTTCAGGTCAGGAAATTCGATAAGACCAGGGCTACCACCACAGTGACCACAGCTACCTCCCTCAAGTTTCCATCAATCAAGTCTCAGGGTGGTGAAACTGGCAAGAGAGGCTTCTTAAAGAATCTTATTGCATAGACTGGTTCATATGGAAGATGACAATCCTTCAAACACTTCGGCCCTAAACCACTTAGGGCTTGAAAAGTCAAGACCAGCACTACGATGTGCCAGCCCTCACATGCTCTAATTCACAGAGATATTTTCTCTTTAGCACAAGTTTCAGATTGCCATCCCATTCAAACCAGAAAACATCTGAACTTGTTTTTCAAAGCCATGGTGTGAAGATAACTGGCACCCTGATTTGGAGAGCATACATGATTCTTTGGTGGTTCAGACAGCAAGTTATGGTTTGTGTTCAAGAGGAAATAATTCACTGAATTGGAACATGCGAGAGGAAGGAGGAACAGACAAACACAAGTCTTGTTCTTGTAGCACTTAAAGGTTTGCCACCATGTGTGTGAACTTGTTCACCCTCATGCACATGTTCCTTTCATAACATTCATTCAGTGGAAAGCCAGGTTTCCATTTCTTTGGCTTATAAGAATGTTTAAAGTTAAACAGGATTCCAAGCACTCATTCAACTGTAATGAAATTTCACACACAACCAGAGCTTTCTTGCCAATTTATAGAAGCTCTTATTCTGGATAAAGTAGCAACTTTTTAAACAAAAATGGTTAGAAAAGGCAATACTGTGCTGCCATACTGGTCTTTCTAGCCAGAGTAAAGATCACTGAGGCAGTTTGAAGGAGACCATCTCTCCAAATAGGGCAACTATCCTCAAACTCTCCAGGAGAGTCTGGGCCACTGTAAGTCCTTGAGAGGGAGGAGGAAGAGGCAGCGACAGCACTCCCACTATGCTGCTGCCAGGGAACAAAGCGCACTATTTGAAGAAAAAAAAACTTTCCAGAGGTACTGTGGCCCTCTGGAAGGTGCAGAGAGTCCACAGCCCCCTCTGCAAGCCTCTCCATGCTTCCAAACTGCTCTGGTTGGTTGGTTGGCAACTTTCAGTCTCGAAAGACGATGGTATAAGCCTACAGCACCCGGTATTCCCAGGCAGTCTCCCATCCAAGTACTAACCAGGCCTGACCCTGCTTAGTTTCTGACATCAGACGAGATTGGGCATGTGCAGGGTAACAGTGAAATACAATCAAGACCCACTTCCTCTTTTTATTGCAAAACCAGGTCACAACTGCATTTCAGAGTAGTTTGGAGGCATGCAGAGGAGGCTGTAGGTTGCCTGCACTTTCCAGAGAGCCATAGGACCCAGGTAAGTTTTTTTTAAAAGCCCTCTGTTCCTCAGCAGCAACTCAATCATACAGGTACTGTCAATGCTGTTGCTTCACCCTTTAAAGGGGAGTGACAGAGATTCCCTGGCTGGGGCATCGGGCAAATGGCAATCTTTGTTATTTCCCTTTAAAAACATGTTCGTTCTGAATAAACTTGATGGGAGTCAAGACTATAATGAAACACCATGAACTCGAATTATACACACAGCACATTTTCTTAACAGGGACAAAAAATAAAAATTGAAGAGGAGGAAGCATTCAAAAGCTACTTTTTCCCTACTTAAGAACTTTGCGGCTCTTCTCTGTATTAGCTGGATGTGGTATGGTTACAATAATTGCAGTTTGTAGCCAAAACAATCATAGTAGTAATTACAAATAAAGTAGTGGGATCATTGACAATAGAACTGCAAGTATAAAAATACTTTTCAGACATCATATGCTAATGGTCAGGTAACATCCTTTGAAATTTTTTTTGAATAGAAATAAGGTTAGATATTTAAACATAGCATTCCTCAGCAGAGGAGTCCTAAAACAAACAAAATTGGGTTTTCCAGATTTCAGCTGACTAGAAAATGAAATCAAATTGCTCCATCTAAAGAAGTAGGACTAGTAGGATAACACAGCCTTTTCATGAAAGCCAAAAGGGATTGAATTTCCTCCACAGATTAGATGGTCTTAGATGCTGCTGCCCAAACCATTTCCTGAGAATGGGATGACGGAGGGGGTCAAACTGTACAACACTGAAGAAATAAAAGGAGCTGCTTGCTTAAATGAATGGTTGGAGCAGTGGTTTTTAACTGTTGCCGTGAGGCCGTCTCAGGTGTGCCGTGGGATCAGAGGAGGCTGGCAGCAGCTGCGCGCCCACGTGCGGGAGAAGCGGCTGCTTTGAGCCTCCTTCTGCAGGGAGAACAAGCAAGGGAGCAGCCAGGGAGAGGGCTGATCTCAGCTGCTTTGCACCCCACACAGCAGCTGAAGAGCCCGCTAGGAGGTTGCTCCTGCTACTGAGCACGACTCAGGCTGCAACCTGGTCCTCACTTTCCTGGGAGTAAGCCCCGTTGGCTACTATGGGGCTTACTTCTGAGCAGACATGCATAGGGTTGGGCACGAAGGCGGTTGTTGCCTGCCTGCGTGCTGATTGGCCAACCAGAGAAGCCCGGAGGAGCCAGGAGGTGGGAGCTACAGAGTGAGTGAGAAGAGGGAGCCAGAAGCAGGCACACAGGTACATAGTGAGCGAGTCTGCTGAGGCCCCCAACCTAAGGACTGGCTGGCAGTCAGGCTGCCTTAGGCTGGCAGTGAAAAGGGTTCCTGAAAGTCCCTTTTCCTTGCCAGTTTGCCTGCAATTCCCCAAAGCGACCCTCCCTGCACTTTGGGGCTTTTAGAGGAAGGGCGCTGGGTCACAATCCTATCCACACTTACCTGGGAGTAAGCCCCATTGACTATAATGGGGCTTACTTCTGAGCAGGCATGCATAGGATTGGGCTTTTGGTTGCACTCTTTTTTCTCAAATACACAAGCAGGCAATTGGCACTTCTCTCTCCTCTTCTCCCCCACCTACCCCACCCCCTTCCCCAGGCATATATTTCCCCCCAAATCTCACAATCACAGTTAGCAACTCTCTTACTGTCCCTCCCCTCACTTGTCAGCACCTTCCAAAGATACAGAATCACTGCCTCACATTCTCTCTCTCTCTCTCCCCCACCCCCAGTTTAATCCTGCACTTGTTTCAATCATTTCTCCACACTGCCCCTCACCCACTATGTGATCAACCTGCCCTGTCTTTGCTAACACTTTCTGGCACTTTTGATAAGAATCTGAACATAGGACTTTTTCCTCCTTTTCAGAAACCACATATACTTTCCTCTCCATGCTTCTTGTCAATTTTTTTGTCATGTAATGATTTAATTGTATTAATTTTATTAATTCAATATTACCTGTAATGTAGTAACTTAATGTAAGTAAAAAACTGGTAGTGTGCCTTGACAATTTTAGTACCTTGTCAGTGTGCCATCAGCTGAAAAAGGTTGAAAATGGCTGGGTTGGAGGGTGAAAGATGCTCTATAATATATAGTATGTCTATGTTAATCGGTTAAAAACAAAACATCTATCATTCAGATGGCAGAAAAGCAAAGCACAACAAGATCAGTGAAAATACTATGCCAAAAAATTTTTTGGCATATGTAGAATTTGGTAAGTTTTTTTTCCAGGTATGGAGCACAGAGCTGAAGAATGATGGAAGACAGGCCCTGTTCATCCCCCTTCCCCAAATGAAGACTGTTTCACAAAAATGGTTCTCTAGGTGACATTGAGAGATGGTGAAGTCCCCTGTTAAAGCTTAACCACCTCACATGGAAACTGCTTTCAGTGTCATCCCCATACCAACGACTTCCAGAAGTACAGTGACTTATAATGAGATCAGGAGCGGCGTAGATTCCATCTGTACTGCTACCAATTTTTATGCAGAAGTTGGGAGACACCCAAGTCAAGCCACTACATAAAGACAAAACACAGGGCAGCTTCAAGTGACCAAGATGTCAGCTACTGTGAGCACCCCAGCACTGGACTGTTACCGCCTCAAAAGTCATAAAGGATATGGTGCATGCACATGCAACACTCAGCACCATCTCTCCTTGCTCAAGGAGTGGAGTGGCAACCAGAAAAAGAACAGCTGTATCCCTGAACAGTGGTATTCTACAGCTGTCCCTGATGAGACAAGATGCTTCTTTTCAAAAAGTAGTCCTGGCTCATCTGCTGCAGTTGCAGGGATGTGTGCATACACAACACTTTGTACTACATGGGCATTCCTGGATTTTTTTATTCTGAGAAAGGGGAAGTAGAGCACCCCCAGATTTTCTCGTTGCTGAAGCACTGTGGTAAAGGTAGCCACACTTTGTCATGCATGTACTGAAGTCACAGAACAACCCCACCTTATTTTCAGGAAAATTTCCCAAGGCTACAGAAGTAGTATCCTTGGGAAGAAGATGGGGATGCTCCTCCCCCAACTTTATTTGATTCATATATGCGAATAGATGAAAGTTCACCAGATAATTAGCAAATAAAATAGGACAGCTTAGTCTTGGACCAAGATTTCAGTATTGTTTGACAAGTTAATAGAACTAACAATTAAGGAAGGTGATGTTCAGTTCATATTGCTTTACCTGTCACATATTTCTAGAGGTGAATCTAAGCAGATTGAGTCTAAAAGAAGGATGAACTCAAGAAACAGAAAGGTAGCATTGCAAATAGCATGATCCATTTACCTGGAACCCACTTAATCTCCATTTCCATATCTGTTTCTTGGTGCTTTTTTTCCTTTTCATGGATACTCTGAAGGAGTTCTCTGTATTTTGCAATTTGCTCATCATCATCCTTGGAGTGGTGCTTATATCTGTCACTCTCTGCTGTGTGTGTTCCATCAGTATCTTTGAAAAAGGGAGGAAGAAAAAGCAAGGAGAAAATTCAAAATGTAGCTTTGATAGATAAACAAAACGTCCAGGGAATAGGCTGGCTGTTAAATGGTAGACTGTAACAGATGCATCCTAACTGTGTAGTTAGGAGGAAATACTCCTCCTTTGACTGGACAGAAAGAAGTGCCTTCCTTGGTTATACATGTTGATTATTTTCCTGGAACTATTCGTGTGTTTGGAAATGAAGAGTGGCCAGCAACACTTCTCACCAATTTCACCTGGTGGGAAGCAAGCAGAGGTTTTCTTTAACAGCTGCATACTTGAATACAAATTCAGTTTAACATTTGAGGAAACTATAACAGCAGACTAAGATGAGACAGACTGCTCTTTTTATTTATGTACATCACCTTTTCCCCCCCATAAACACATACAAGGCAATAAGTACAGAGCATTCTTTCCGTCTGATCACACTTTTTACATTTCTATTCAAACAGCTGAAATTCATTTTTTTTCCTGTTTGTGCTTAGTGCCACAATAAACACACTGGCTAGAATCCTGTCATGTATCCTCTAACTTCATAAAACATCAGGAACACGTTAAAAGCAATGGCTATGTATTTTCTATTAAAAGTTTGCTTTTGAAAATGTAATTAAATTCAAGAACTTTCCAAACTGAAAATACCCCAACAAGTCTCTGGTCTGGTAACACAGCTTAAACCAGGGTTCTTAACTGTAGTTAGCAGTGCTCTTTCATGTGGCCTCTGAGGCCGCAATGAAAATAATACAGGAAATAAGTTCTTTTCCATAGGAATAAGTGGACTGCTCAGGAACAGTCAGGAAGTAATCAACAATACTGGATTAAACCTCAGTTCCTTCTGCTCTCCAATGCAGCTGTATTGAATGCATGAGGTGAACAGAAAGGGCATGCATTGCTAGACAGAGTGTAAGCACATGCTTTGTGCCACTTCATTTGCCAGTTGCCACTATTTAAGATCCTTCTTTTACCTTTATTTCTTTTATTTTTTCACATTTTTATATCACCCTTCCTCCAAGGACCACAGGGTAATGTACACGGTTCCTCCCCTCCTTTTGTACTCACAACAACCCTGTGAAGTCACTCTGGCTTTCCTGTACATCTTTACTGCAGTGCAGAAAGAGTTGACTTTTGAAATCCTTTCAAATGGTCTCCATACAAGAATTTTAAAGAAAGAAAGTTCGGTTCTTGCCCCTCCTTCCATGCACAACAATATGACTTCTTCCTTCTGCATATCATGAATCACACAGGAGTTAATCAGTACTGCTAAATTTACTGACAGCCAGAAAAAGGATATAAAAATACTGGTTGAGAAGTTCCATTACAATACATATTATTTTATGTATTATAATAATTATGTATAATGCATATACAGGGGGTCCCTATACTCACAGATCCTGTATCCACGGTTTCAGGCTTTCCCAGCTCTCATAATGCCTTATAAAGGCATAAAACACCACTTCTGGGTTTTGGGGAAAAACCCAGAATATTTTATTTATATTTGGGTTTTCCCGAAAACCCAGAAGTGACATTTTTTTTGCTTATTACAGACATTCCAAGCCAGGCAGAGGGCGTGGGCAGATGCGCATGGTCTCTGCTGGGCTCAGAAGGCCCTCCAGATTCTTTGGAGGGTGGAGGGAGGCGTCCCCCACATCCACAGATTCACATATTTGTGGGGGGTTCCAGAACGGAACCCCTGCAGATACAAAGGCACACCTGTACTGTACCCACACTATTATGATTCAACAAGATCAAGCACTTTTATGTCCCAGTGGATTAGATTCACTATTCTCCAATTGGAGTACGTGCTGAAAAAAGCATGGAATTATGCCTCCCTCCCTGTTGTTCCTGTATAACCTAAAACAGTGGTTCTCAAAAGTTCTCCTTAGGAGGACAGAACCACTTAAGTCTTTGTTGAGGCAGGGGGTTTGCAGCAATTGTGCTGCTGTCAGAGAAAGACGTAGGGGGAGTTCTGACTTACCTGAAGCTAGTGTCAGCCTCCGGGGAGTGCAGGGAGCCCCATGGATGCCTCCACTGGGCTCCCCAAGCCTGGAAATGAGTAAGAATTGAGATCGGAAGCCATTTCCAGGTGTTTTTTTTTTACTCATTTTTACTCATTTCCAAGTTTGGGGACCCCGTGGAAGCATCCATGGGGCTCCCTGCAAATCAGCACATATTAGGGCCCATCTTGTTGGAGCAACCATAGTTTTCCACTCACACATTGCACTTTTAAGATCAAACTCATCCTTACAGCATCCATTTTTTGTTTTATCTTTTCTATTCAAAATTTAAGAGACAATCCACTAATATGCAGCATGCCAGAATACTGAATGTATATAATGCATCCCCCACCTACTTCCTGAAGAAGCAGAAAAGAGAAGGCAATGGTTTCAGGGACCTTACTACTGCACTAGTGTCAGTGCTACCAATATTCCTTCAACCGGCAAGGTTGCCAAACAGCTCAAGTCCATAAAATGCATACCAAATGCTATCCATTAATACTCACTTCAGCTGGCAAGACTCATCCTGCATAGCCCACAGAGTATTAGGTTGCTCTACAATTGCACAATTTCAGGTGCCCAGTTTCCAAGAAAAAGAAACATTTCCATGAACAACAACAAGAGCATTAGCTACAACTGCTGTAGTCCAAATTCTTCCAATGGTTCAAAGAAAATTTATTCCAATCACGGACAAGATTTGAGGCTTTGGTTACACAATGACTGCTAATATGATTTAACCCAGCTTACTCCAGTTTAAAGGCCTAAGAGTGTACACATTTTAAACATTTATAATATAAGATAACTGAGAACCACAAAAATGACACCCCCATTTGTCAGAAACTGACAAATTATATAGAATTCAGATTACAGAAGGTAGAAACTCTGATAAATTCCTTGAAATCTGGTTGCTGTTCATATCGTATTTTGCATTCTAATATGCTAATCCAGAACCACCTGTACCTCCTTTAATCTAATGTAGTGGTTCTCACACATTTAGCACCAGGACCCACTTTTCAGAATGAGAATTTGTCAGGACCCACCGGAAGTGATGTCATGGCCGGAAGTGACATCATCAAGCAGGAAAATTTTTAACTATCCTAGGCTGCAATTCTACCCACACTTACCCAGGAGTATGTCCCATTAACTATCATTGTTAAAAGAATATACATAGTAGCTTGTTAAAAGTACAGGTCTGTGATATTTCCTCAAATACAGTCACATTCCACAGTAGGTCTAATATATTAAAAATAAAATATTGAAATGAATGGGGACCCACCTGAAATTGGCTCATGACCCAGCTAGGGGGTCCCGACCAACAGTTTGAGAAATACTGATCTAACAACAAATACAACGAATGGATACTAGGGAATTCTAACCAGTTAAAAAATGCACTTTGAAGTGAGTGGAATAAAAAAGTCTTACAAGAAGAAAGCAATGCTTCTTCATAATGGTTTTTCCATATAAATACTCCAAACCAGGCATATTATTTGCAGTATGCACACATGTATTATTTAAATGGAATTAGATAATCAGTAATCTTTTGAGGCTTTGTCAATAAGATTCCATATGTGAAATTTCTGCAAGTCCTAGTACCACAGGAGGAAGACAATCCATTATCAAATTTTCATACAATTGAAGCAGGGGAGGGTGGAAGCACACACATTATTACCAATTTCAATTATGGGAGAAACTTCCAAAAACCCGAGATTCAGTGGCTGTAGAGAATCAAGTAGCAGCCAACTTGAAAAATCACATTAGTGCAGGTGTTATCAAACTGTGGGTCCAGGACTGTGTTATCAAACTGTGGGTCCATGACCCAATTTTTGGTAGTTTGTGAAACTGACAGGGTTGATTAGGCTATGTGCATCAAGGGTTCAACAAGCTGCTACTTGGGGTGAGCACAGCTGCCCAATCACTATTACAGCCACACCTCTTGGCATTTATAAATCAGGCAACAGTCTCTAAAAAGTTTGGAAATCACTGTACGAGTGTTTATCCAATATGCAACTACAATCAATTCTTGTTATCTGTTGGGGTTAGGTTCCTGGAAAACTTCGATGATACCGAAGCATTGATCCTACAAGATCAATGGGGTTGGGGGAGGGGTAGGTCCCAAGCCTATCCTATTTTCCAGCATCAGTGCAACTGCAATGCAGCCCTGAGGTAAGGGGGAAAAGTTCCCATTCCATGAGGAGGCCTTTGTTACTGTCTCCCCACCACAGGACACGGCACACGCCCCATTGGCACGGCTGCACCAGCATTGGAAAACTGGATAGGATTGGGCCACTAGCCAGTAATGGCAGTGGATAGCTTCAAAATGTCCACAGCAGATGCTTCAAAATATCTCTGAACAGCCTCAGGGATGTAACTATTAGCCACAATTTCCACCTCTAATGTAGTTATTATAATAATAATACTTTTCTTCAGGTTTGCTGTATGCATTACTGAGATATGCACAGCGCACTTGGTCATAAGAAAAAAGGGCTCTGCTACAGCCATAATCTGGCAAGTGCCTAGGTAGGCATCTTATATTTATTCAGCTTTACTGTGAAATCTTGGTAACCAAGAGAAGAAGCTTTAATCCTAGCAGGAAGATATGATAGCCCTCAGAGGAACTGTCCACTTCTTAAAATGTGCAACTTAATAATATGAGAAAAAAATTAGCAACATTTAGAAGAGTTAATGTCTTTCTATTATAACAGAACATGAAATCAGTGTCAGATATCATCTTAATGTCAAAGGCAACATCCCACAGCTCTAAATATTCCTACAAGTTTTAAAAAAAACCAAAAGTTACCATCGCATCCAAAAAGCAAGTTTGATTGTAGAAAAATCCCAATTGCTACCTCTGAATACCAAAATTGTTACAAAAGTGGACTAATCCATTTTTACAGAAATAACAATTTAACAGTGAGATTAGTACACACATTGCTTTAGAACAGGAGTGCTCAAACCCTGGCTCGGGGGCCACTTGCGGCCCTTGGGGGCTCCCAATCAGGCCCACACGGAGGTCCCAGTCTCCAATGAGCCTCTGCCCCTCTGGAGATTTGCTGGAGCCCATGCTGGCCCGACGCAACTGTTCTCACTGTGAGGACAACTGTTCGACGAGGGCTGCCTCCACTACTTGCTGTTTCACATCTGTGATCCAGCAGTGACAGCGAAGAAAAGGCTGGTCTTGCTTTGTGCAAGGTCTTTTATAGGCCTTGAGCTACTGCAAGACCTTCTTTCATTCACATAAGTTCCATCGCAAATATATTCATTTATGTAAATTTATTCAAATTTTAAATGTAAATTAAATCTTTTTTCCCAGTCCCCAACACAGTGTCAGAGAGATGATGTGGCCCTCCTGCCAAAATGTTTGGACACCCCTGCTTTAGAATGACAGCTAATAAGCAGAAATACTAAAACCTGGTCATTTAAACAAAACCTCTGCCTTCCATTCAAGTGATTTTCTCAACTTGATTGCTATTCTATTAAGAAAAGAGACATATTTGTCTTAAAATCTAAATGCTTGATCTATAAAAAGAGATATTTCCTGAAAAATGCTCCTTAAAAAGAAAAGATAGGAAAAAACAACCTTGAATAAACTTTTAAATCATCAACTCTTTTACACAGAATGTTAACTGTACCTTCTTGTTCTTCCTCCTCACTTGATGAAGCCAAGTAAGCTTGGAAGTCCATGTCCAGAAGTTCATCTTTTTTGAAGGTTTTGTTTAAGGAAGTCACTCTTTCATGATCTGTCTCATCCCATGTGACATCTATCTTAAATCAGAAAAGTACTATATTGCATTTTATACTGTAGATATGCATTTAAAAGTCATATAATTAAGGCAATGAGTACTCCTAAGCAAAGACACTCCAGCACCAACTCAGACTTTGTGCCACAAAGAATCTTGCTGCTCAGAAGATGACTATATGGGTATCGGTATCTTTGCTGCACTCTAAGAGGTTTCAGAGAAGTTCCATCCCCATCACAGCAATAAAAAGTCCATAGGAAGGAACCTGACAGGGAAAATTGTGAAGACAACAGACTTGAGGCTGGAAAGGTGTGCCCCATTTCCTTTGCTTTGGATATTGTTGCAGTCCAAGCCTCTACTAGAACACAGAAGTTCAACGCAGTAGTCAGTAATAGCCAAGACTATAAACCTAGTTTGGGGAAGTCCACTCTAGGACATATTTTAGATCAAGCAGGCTTTGTTTTTCAAACACAGAAGTTCAGCGATTACATATCAGGAAACTGCATCTTAAGTATCACTGGGGACATGCATTAACTTAGCATGTCTTTCAAAAGAAGCTAGTGCAACAAAAAAAAGGATATCTACAAGAGCAGTTTCAGGCTCCTGACCCCTGGTGAGCACTGCCAAAAGCACCCAGGCACACACAACACTGCAATCTGTGGCAAAGTTTCCTAGAACTGTGATTCTGGCTTCTGACAACGGCGACAATACTAAGGGATGTCTCCCTTTCTATCAACAGTGAGACTGCTGTTGTATTTATGTAACTTACAAATTAAGAACACACAGAATAAAAAAAGGGCTACAAAAACACTGTCAAGGTACCTTTGATGTTGCCACAGCGGCAGATGTGAAGTACTTTGGCTTATAAGCAGCTCCGTCCACTTCTGAGGCCACGTCCTTTGGCATGTTGTCAAACGTCACATCATCTGGAATAAATCTTAAAAGCCAGAGAAAATTATTTATTATTAAAACAGATACTGAAAGGCTTCAAAGGGACAAATATTGACGGGCCCAGCTTCTCTCTAATTAATATTAGCTGAAAGACAAACAGAGAATTGTTGCTCAGCTATGGCTTAGCCTGAAGCAAAAATGGGAAAGAAGGTAGAGCTAACTTGCTCAGGCCAGGAAATGTCTGGCCAACTCCAGTGTGCTTCCACTGAAAATTAGGGAGCTCCTGTTATTATTCTTCAAGTTAAGGTTGTCCTCCCAAGTTCCCTGACAACCTGCAACACACACTGTTCTTTTCAAAATAATTGTCATAAGCTGCCTTGGCTTACACCTGGAAAACAGAGTAATTCTTTTTAAAGCAACACACAACCATCTCAGAGGTCAGGAAGCCAAGAGGGGAGCGGTCGTTAGTTCAACCACAGAGTCGGTGCTTTGCGTGTATTACATCCTCAGCTCAATCCAAGGCATGTTTATAGAAAAGAGTTCAAGCAGCAGGGATAGTAATGACCTCTGTGCAAGTCCCTAGAGTGGCATTTACTGCTAGAGCAGGCCACCCTATGCATAATGGACCACAGATTATTTATTTGGTTCATGGACCTTAAGGTAGCAAATGTGAAGTTCTCAGGTATTCTCTCATTCAAGCACAGACCATACCTAGATCCGACCGCTTCTGTAAAATGGCTGCATCATGTGCCCTCAAGACTCTGCTCTGGGCATGATTTCCTAACAGGACACCTCTAAATATGAATGTGCAAACATATTTTTGGCTACTGCCACTCTTCTCTCAAGTCTCTGCTCCTCTCAATTTTCTTTTTCTCTTACCTTCACCCAATTAATTGCTGAGGCTTAGGCTGTCAGCCAACAAGAATCGACATTTGCACCTCAACATTCTTTAAAGTCATAGCTGGAATCCTCTTAAACAATCTTCCACTGTCTTTTTTAGTTATTTGTGTTCTCGTAATAAATTCAGATTCCCATATTATAGGGGACTGATTTCTAAAGAACTTCTTTGGGACAATTTATGAAGAGCCACACTCAAATTGAAAAAAAGACTTTTTAAAATCAGGTAATCAAGGAGAAAAATGTTCCAATTCAACAGTGTTAGCCAAAGCATAAAACACACAAACACACCACCATTCAGTATACCTCAGGTCCACAAAAGAACAACTGCTTTCAAATTCCAGCCCATCACACTCTTCATAAATTTTACTGGCAGTTTCTGGAGAGTCACATTCAACTACTGCATAGAAATACTTCAGACGTTTGAACTGATAGTCTCTCAGTTTCTCCTTGTAAATGCTACAAATAAAGAGAGTAACATTCGAAAATCAAAGCAACTCTGAAACAATATACTGCAATTTTTAAAAAAATTGTCCATGTATGGCTATGATAAAACAAGAGTATCTGCCAATACATGCACGTTTCACTTTATAGGTCATGATCAAAGCATTATCAAAGAAAAAACAAAAAAAACACCAGACACCAATTAGATGCTTAAAAGTCTGATCTACAAGCCCCAATTCTCCAACTGTGACATTGCAAGAATAAGAACAGTTAGAATGTACTTTTGTATACTGCATACTAAAGAGCATATTCCACTGATGGCAGCAGACAAATTGAAGTAGTACATGCAGAATCTCAAACTGTGAGTTGGAATTCACTAGCTGGATCGCAAGCCAATTTCAGGTGGGTCCCCATTCATTTCAATATTTTATTTTTAATATATTAGACTTGATGCTACTATGGTATGCAACTGCATTTGGGGAAATGTTACAGATCTGTACTTTGAACAGGCTACTATGTATATGCTTTTAACAATGATGCTCAATGGGGCTTACTCCTGGGTAAGTGTGGATAGGAGTGCAACCTTTGGGATGTTTGGGGAATTTATTTTCAACAGATCAGCAACAGCGTGGGAGGGTTAGGAGGGTTCTCCTTTATCTTAAATAAATTTTTAAACTTAAACTTATTGTAAACTTTTAATTTACTCAGTTAATTTAATTAATTTTATCATATGGGGTGTTAAAAATTTTCCTTCGTAATGATGTCACTTCCGGCCATGACATCACCACCAGGTTAATATCACTTCCAGTGGGTCTGACAGATTGTCATTCTAAAAAGATGGTCCTGGTGCTAAAAAATTTGAGAACCACTGCACTAGAGCATAAACATAGATCATCCAGGTTGGATGGCTGAAATACAAATTATGTTTGCACATGGACAAAAGGATTCCAAAAAAACAAAAGCAATCTTTTGCAAATATTTTTTTCTTCCCTGTGATATCTCTTTTGAAAATTCCTGGATTTTCAACAGCAACTTGCAGCGTGCCCTTAGGAGTTATGGTTTCAAGAAACACAATGTGCAAGTTACACTGAATAACCAAAGCAAGGCGTCTTTAGCATATAACCCATTGAACCTTGGCCATGGTTTGTGAAGCCCTCCTGCAAAATGGTATATAAACTGCCCTGCACAGAAGTGGCCATGTTTCCAAACTCACTTGTTTTTCTCAAGAACAAAGCATAAATTGGAACTTACAAGCAGTAAGAAAACTTGCTTGCAGCTCAGGTTTGAGCTGAGAGTCTCTGCTTTAAGTTATGAGGGAACAACCCCAATTTTTTCCTGGTGTACTTTCTGCTACCAGTTACCTCAATGGACAGTCCTCTGAGTTAAGTGCCATGCCAGTTTTCTGTTGCCTAAGAAGTACCTAATATGCTTTACTTGCTAAACAAAGGTAAAGCAGCAGGAGTTAGCAACTCAAGTAACAATTTTCTCCTTTTTAGATTTGCTGTGATTACACAGCAAATTGGTGACGGTTACCCAATGATAGAAAAAATCTCCATCTAGTGGCAGAAATGCAACCCTCTATTTTCCTTTTTATTTTTTCCAACAGATACCCTAATATTCAGTTGCTCAAAGGCTCTATGCCTTCAACTCACGGGGCTTATGGAGAACTGTTTTTCTTTTAATGCACCAAGTTATACATGTATATTTGTGCACATCAACAAAGCCTTCTCAAGTACACAGAGCCTCATTTCACTTCTATTCAAGGTCGCTATACAATATTAAAATACCTGTCTTTCTCTGTGACACCCTCGGGAAGGCTTAATAGTTCTGCTGGCCCATTCACTTCTTCTTCTTTCATTCTCTTTTTTCCAAACTCTGATGGATAAATCTAGAAATGGGGGAGAAGAGAACACTGTTGTACTAGGGTGACTTGAAAGCAACATAGGCTTTGGAGGATGGGATAATAGCATGTTAGGTTCAATCCCTGGCATTTCTGGCTAGAGCTGGAAAAGATCACTGTCCAAAACCCTGCAGAGTTGTTGCCAGTCAGTGTACTGAACTACACAGCCCAATGATCCAGCTCAGTATAAAGAACTTCATATGTTTGTATAGGTTTGTTCTAAGAGGTGTTTTTGTTCCCATGTGTCTTTCTTTCCTACCCAAGTCACCATAAAAGTACAATGAAATCCACTACACCCACAGCACTGTAAGCAAATCATGGGGGTGGGGGGGTGGCAGGGGGAGCAAAACTGCCAACCTTGTACTAACCCTGAAAAAACAGAATTCACTCATTCTTTCCTGTTTGTAAAAAATAAGAACACCATCTTTAGGAATGAGGCTCAATTCAATGTGCAACAGGAGTACTTTGGAAATGGCTAACCTTGAGGCTGTAATGCTATACACGCTATCCTGAGAGTAAGTATGATTGAACTCAGTGGGACTTACTTCTTAGTAGAACTGCATAGGACTGCACTGTGAATAATACACTATTTTAGGGGTGGGAATATCACAACTTAAATCATTCTACCATCCTTCTGTTTCTCCATGGAAGAGACTGAGATGCTTAGTTAACAGAATGTAAATATATCCCAAAGTTCCAGAATGTAAAATACTTCTTCAGTTTTGCAGAAACAGTTTACATATAGAGTGTTCATTTAATGAGCATTCAGTGCCTGGGTGTAAATAAATAAAAACCAAAAATGTTCAAACAGCCTTTCATGTGAATCTGCTGATTCAGCGCTCCCACAAAGCAACACACTGTCACCACAGGTCATTTCCACCTTCTCTCCTGTCAAGGATGAGCCAAGTGCCCACTCAGGGTGGAGCCAGAGGATGAGCCAAGAACCAGGAAACAACTTTTGCCCAGGCAAAGTCCCAGCCTGGATAGGAAGTCTTTTCAGCATTTCTGTTTAGGAGGGCCCAATGGCCAGCCTGGGTGTGAAAGGTGTTGGGAGACAGGAGCATATACAACCCATTTTACATCAGATGGACTATTGCAATTTGCTTCCTGACTCAATGAAAGGTGCAGATTTTAACCTTTAAAGCAGTGGTCCCCAACCTTTAGGAGCCTGTGGATGATTTTAAGCATTGAAGCAAAAAGTGGAACTGTCATAGACCACATGCAGTGCCAGCTGCTGCTGTGGATGGTTCATTTTCTACCCTCTCTCATGGTCCGTGGGGAAGCGTCTGCTCAAGTGAGATACTGGAAGTGATAAAAGGCTATCTTTTCTTCCCTGAGACCTCAAGCACCACTTCTTAAGGGCTCTTGGACCACAGGTTGGGAACAAGTATTTTGAAGCTTTGCACTGCCTTGAAGCATCATACTTTAAAGACCATCTCTTGCCACCCACTGAGGTCCAGACAGCATGCTTTGCTGGTCACTCCACCATGCAACAATCTGGATGGTGACAGCAAAGAGTCTGGTGTTGACTGTGATTGCTCCACAACTGTGAAATCTCCTAACAAAGCAAGAACAGCTAGTTCTCTACAGCCTTCCAAAAGAGGTGCAAGATGCACCTCTTCTGAGGGATTTTTGGAGAATATAGTGTTCTGTGGCTGTTTATATCACATACTATGGTAATTTTATAATAGTTTGTTTTCAAATTGCATTTTTGCCTGCAAAGTTAAAGACGCTGAACCTTAAGAAAGGCAGCATATAAAAGTGTTAATAAGCAAATAAATAAGCTGAATAGTATCTCACATACCTGTTGTGCAACCCTGACTAAGGGCCCAATCCTATCTAATTTTCAAGGGCCGGTGCAGCTGTGCCAATGGGGTGTGCACTGCATCCTGAGGTAGGGAGACAGCCATAGAGGCCTCCTCAAGATATGGGAACATTTGTTCCCTTACCTCTGGGCTGCATTTTGGCTGCACCAGTGCTGGAAAGTTGGATAGGATTGGGGCCTAAATCTTTTAATCAGACTACCCCTTTTCTGCACCAGCATACTCTCATTCAACTTACACCAATACTCATTATGTAGATTTTGTTACTGAAAGAAGAGAGCTCACCTTTACAGAAAAAACAACTCCACCTTTAGGTGTAAAAGAATTAAGTAGAGTCAGTAAGTCCTTAGCCTTCAGTCGATCCCAGTCCATGTTGCAAACTGCTAACCTGTGTGTGACCTTGAATGTGAGAACAAGAATTTATAACAGAATCTTTTCAGTTAACCAAACTGTAACTACATTGTACAGTAATACAAATAAATAAAATTACTAGCATGAAGACTGTCATATCATTCAATTAAGACTTTTCCTGGGCCTCCTACAGCAAAATCAAACTTCTCCTGGGCCTATTACAATAACATCAAACACCAGAATTCCAAATAGATGGACCGGGAACTAGCATGACGGGAATAGTAAAACAAAATATGTTGAATGGTTTCAATTTGACCCTGATTGCAGGGGCGATAATTAGGCTCTCCAACGTCTTGAAAATTTGATCAAGATTTGCATATTTCCTCCTCTGGGCAGGAGGTCTGGTCTAGAGGGTAGAGCCTCCATTTGCCTGAAGATAACATCCACAAGGTCACCAGTTCGAGGCCACCGGCACTGTGCGACCTTGAAGCAGCTAACAAGCTGAAGCCGAGCTATTCCATCTGCTCTGAGCGTGGGAGGATGGAGGCCAGGATGGAAGCCAGATCAGAACGAAACATCTGAATTGTGGTGGCTCTTGAAAGATAGAGCCTTCTTTTAATTGTAAAAATCCCTACGGGGATTTAAATAAGCCTGCCCATGTAAACCGCCTTGAATAAAGACCAAGAAAGGCGGTATAAAAATACCTGTATTATTATTATTATTATTATTATTATTCTGTCATATGAAGCTAATGAATTCCTGCATGAGAACAAAGTGCTTATTTCTGGCTTTCATCTGCTTAATGATGTCACTTCCAGACCTCAGCAGGCGCCACCTATGTTATTTGGCCTACGGGATGAAATGAGTTTGACATCCCTGGGCTAGAACAATGCACAAGACAAAGTATTAGGTATAATGCGGGAGGCCAATATTCAACAACACTGTCAGACATGACACTACCGGGTGGATGCCACCTAGTTTATCATCCTATGTTTTTGAGAGCAATTCTAGACCCTTACTTGAGATACAGTATCTTTGAACTCAGTGGAACTGACTTTCAAAAAAACTAAAGTAGGATTTTGCCAGAAGTGAGGTCAGAAGTGAAAGTCCTTTCTAAACAAAAAGAACTGAAACAAGTAATAGTTAACTCCTTAACAACATGTCCCTTCTCAAGACTTGCCTTATCTGAACGAGGTGCATCTTTAGCCAGCTCACCCCATTCATGTACAATTTCAGGCTCTTTGGGAACTATTCCAGTCAAATCATCTTCTTCTTCATCCTCAGAGCTAGTTTCTATATTGCCTCTCCCTCTTGCCAAATCTGGTCCACTGTCACTTTCTTCATCATCTGTCTCATTTCTGTATTTTTCATCTTCTGAATCATTTTCATCTCTCATTTCACCATCATCTCCTGAACTGCTTTCTTCTTCCAGATCTCCATTATCTTCTGATTCACTTTCCTCTTCAGTTTCCTCATTGACTTCTGATACTTCAAGTTCAAAACTTTTCTCATTTTTAGAAGCTTTATTTATTTTATTGATCTGTCTGCCATAGACATCCTCTTCTTTTACTACATGAAAACACCATATTTGACTCACATGTATTATATATGCAGATAGTTTGCTTAAATACATTTATAACCAAGAATCCACAAAAGCACTTACAACAGATGTCACAGAGACTGCCATTCCCAACTCCTCAGTGGGGCATGAATGAGCCAACAACAGAGATGTCCAGGTAAATATTAAGTTTACTATTTGTGTGGATCATTAGCACAGATTTTAAAGAAGCTGGGCTAGTCACTCTAAATGAGTACAGTATTTGGTTGGTGGAACTAGTTACCTTGCTAATCAGAGCTAGCAGGGATTTCAGGTTAAATACAGAGGAGAAGAAGAAAGCATGCTCACCTAAGCTTTCAAAAGTCTGTAGACTATTAATCAAACTACTCTCTATGCATACATTTTTCAGTGTAACTAAGGAAGCATGGGGAAAGACTGATTTGAATAAAAGGCAAAGGGCCAGAAAGGGAGGCAAGGAAGATCCAGAGGGGGAATGATTGGCGACACAAGGAAGACCAGGATGGATGTGCAGAACTGGCTAGAGGGCCCCTCATCCTGCAGTGAACCACCAGAGCAAAATGGCAACTGACACAACAGTGGGCTTTGAGCATCACCGTGTTTGCCCCCAGTGCACAGCAATGGGGGAAATTGGATTGGTGAAGGTCCAAGGTACCCCATGAAGGTATCACTCAGAGATACTGTTAGATCATGGGATGAACTGGTTCAGTGCGAAGGGTGAGAACAGTCCATTAAAATAGATAGAACCAGCCCATTAAAAAATGCTTCAAAGTGTGAAAGGGAGAGAGATTACCAACAGAAGAAAAAGGCAAAGGGCCAGAAAGGGAGGCAAGGAAGATCCAGAGGGGGGAAGATTGGCTACCCAAGGAAGACCAGGATGGATGTGCAGAACTGCCCAGAGGGCCCCTCATCCTGCAGTGAGCCACCAGAGCAAAATGGCAACTGACATAACAGTGGGCTTTGAGCATCTTTAAAATTATTATTAATAAGAACATTTATATATAGGGGACAGCTGTATCCACTGATCCTGTATCCATGTATTCAGTTATCTGCGGATGGGCACCCACCAGAGGGTCCTCTAAGCCCAGTAGAGACCGCAGACATCCGTCCTCAGCCTCTGCTGGCCTCAGACTGAGTTTGGCAGTTTAACACAACTTCCAGTTTCATGGAGAAACTGCAAGTGATGTTTTTAATGTCTAATAAGGATTAGAAGCCCCGGATGGGCTCAGAGGAACCTCTGGAGGTGAGGGAAGTAGAGTTCCCATCAGCTCGGGGGGGGGGGGCATTTGCACTTATCTGTGGCTTCAGGTAACTGCAGGGGATTTTGGGACAGAACCTGTACAGGGTCATACCTGTACTGCTTTTCAACAAAAATGTTCACAACTTTGAGGAACATAGCCTACTTTTTCTTTCTAGAGCTTAATATACTGATTTTACCAGAAAGTACAGGTTGAGTCTCATTATTTGTGAACTCACCTGGATGGCAAAAAAACTGCAGGATAGCAAATCAATTAAAAAAACAAAGTCTCTTTGTTCTGGTAATTTAAAAACAGCCTTGCTGACCTTTGTAATGCACACAGAGGCCATCAGTCTCTCTCCAGGCACTTAGGCTTCACTAGGAAGCAGCAATCCCTCCCTTCACAAGGAGCCCCAGCAAGGGGGAAAGAATGGAGAAGGTGATAATTGATGCCCTTTAGCCTTCTTTCACACGGTCAGGGGGAAGGGAGGAGTGAAGCCTGCAGAGAGAATGATTGATGGACTGTCAGCAGGCTGTCCTCTCTGGCATTATTAAGACTTTTTTCCTTTAATTTAAAGGGCCCTTCTCATCAGCTTTGAGACAGAAAAATCTGTGAATATTTACGTTATACCTGTAGTCACTTGCATGACTGTCTCTCTGCAACAGTAAAAAGCAGTTTTTTAAACTGTGGTTTTAAAGGGGTGCATTTTTCCCCTTCTCCAGGGATCAGCACATTCCTTCTCATTTGCAGGGGCCATTTGTGTTGAGTCAAATCCGTGTATAACAAGGCTGGACCTGTACTTCCAAGTACGTGCACTTCAGAACAGAATTATTTCAAAATCACACTACTGATAAATAAATTTACTATTCTGTACTGTTCTTTTATCTGTACAATAAATCAGTTGTCTCTAATAAACTGAAGTTTTGCACACAGACATTTTATGAAGACATTGTTTATTAAGGCTGCAATCTTGAGCACACTAATTGGCAAGTAAAAGCCATTGAAGTCAATTAAGCTTACTTTCAATGAAGGAGGGTCCATGTGATAATCATTCATCCAACCCACTGGTTCTCAAATTGCAGGGTTGCAACCCACCAGGAAACCGGAAGAAGCCCATTCCTCCATAGGAGGAGTAGACAAGAAATCAGCAGCAACGTGATGGACATGATTGCACTGCTGCAGGGAAAGAAACTGGTTTTGTTTTTTTTAAACTTAGCTGGGGGTTGCTATGGCCCTCTGGAAGGTCTAGGGAGCCTGCAACCCCTCTGCAGCCCTCCCCATGCCCCCATGAAACTAAAAGTGGTTTGTTTTATTTATTTATTTATTTTTACAGTGCTTTGGAGGTGTTGGGAGGGCTGCAGAGGGGGTTGCAGGCTCCCTGGAGAGCCACAGCAACCCTGGGGTAAGTTTAAAACAAAAACAAAAAAAACTGCTTTCCTTCAAGGCAACAGTGTGCATTGCTGCCCTTTTCCCTCCCCCACAAACACTTATCAGTTCTGAAGTTTGAGAACCACTGATCCAAACTAATCCGGTGCCTATATGGTCCACATAGCTTCTGATGCTATGATTTTTCACTAGTACTACTGTATTTTTTCTACAATTTTTTATTAAGTTTTCTTACCTGCATCTTCTGCTAAAACTTCTCCTTGCCTATATTGTTCTTCTAACACACATTCCTTATCTTGTAGAGAACTGTTTGCATTTGTTTCTTTTTTATTCTTTTTGGACTTGAACAATTTGCTTTTTTGACCTTCATTTTTGGATAGATTTGATTTTGATACTGATGAACAAACATCATCTATACTTTTGCTCTCTTCCACAGAGTTACTATCAACAGGAGACTTCCCAAGGTGTGTGTCTCTTTTAGATTTTGTCTTTTTTTGCTTAGTTTTCTTCCCAATCAATTTATCATCAGACTCTGAAAGATCAGAATCAGAAAGATCATAAAAGCGTTTCATGTCCTCCGTAGAGCTACGATGAACAGGTCTTCCTCTCTTATCCACAGTATACTGCAACTTGAATTTCTTGTCATGGAACATAGCCCGAAATCTTTTATCAATTTTGATCTTTCGATCCTTTTCTGGCATTTCCCAAAATCTGGGGTCTTTGGTAATGCGGGAAAACCGCTGGTCACTAACGAGTTCCTTCTTAGATGCCATTTTCACTCTTTTAAAATGTCCAAACTTGAACTATAGAAAAAGAAAGCAGGGGTGGTTAACTTTGTAAAGCATCCTAATAAAGAGTACATTTATTTAGAGCACTGATTCCCAAACTGGTGGGTCTCAACCCATCAGGAGAACCAGAAGCAGGGCATTCCCCCTTAAGGGGAGTGACCTTGTTCCAATGCCAGCAACAATGCTGCAATGATCGCAGTTCTGCCACTGCCAAGGGGCTTTTTTACTTAGGTGGGGGCAGCTCTGGCCTCCTGCAGGATCCTGGAGGTTCACAGCCCCTCTGATCTCCTGACTTAGAGGGTTTTTGCAAAGCAGTAAAAACTACTGAAGATGACAATAGACTCACTGCTACATTTGATAAAGGAGAAAACAAAGTACACAATCAGTCTAGAAAACTATATGGCACAGTCCAGGCAGACAGCAAGGCTTTTTACATTATCTGCTCAGCAGCAGCTTTTTCACAGAACTCAAAAAAGACCTTCCATCTGCTCTGATTTTCTTACCGGTGTTTGTCATGTTGTGGATGGCCTCCCAATCTGGCAGTAACTGGTGATCACATCATCACCAGTTACTTCCAGTGGTAATTCCCATAGGTGGACAATGTGAAGTGGTATGGCAGGGGACAACATTGAGAAACACTGGTTTAGAGCTATGATGAACTGCAGTGTGGGAGGCAGCATGTGGCCTGAATGTTTACCAGATGAGTTTAGTATAGTCTACCTTTATGAACTGACTTGAGTCTGTAAGATTCTCACAATGCGTTACAAGAGTCAGTGAGAAAGGCAATATACAAATGTTGCAATTCAGTTTTTCTCAAGGTTCGTCCTCTGCCATACCACTCCACATAATCCATCTATTCAAAGTGCCACCAGAAGTAACTGGCGATGACATCATTACCAGTTACTTCTTAGTTGGGATGCCAGAAGTGACACAACAAACAGCAATAAGAGGCTCAGGTTGGACAGGAGGACTTTTTTGAGCATGGAAAAGCATGCTTTGGAGCTCTGCCAGCAGAGCCAAGCCTCCTACCACTGTCTGTTAGGTCACATTCCTGGTCTTGCTGCTGGGCGGGAAGTGTTCAGGGGTCCCTCGAGTACCACCAGGCACCACCTCAAGTACCTCTGGTGGTACCTGTACCACTAGTTGAGAAACACTGGTGTAATTAACAGCCCAATTCTATCCAACTTTCCAGTGCCAATGCAACCAAAATGCTGCATGCAACCAAAATGAACTTGCATGCGCTGCAAGGAACGAACGTCCCCTTGACTTGAGGAGGTCTCCATGACTTCACTGCCACTGCAGGACACAGCACACACCCCAATGGCACAGATGCATCAGCACTGAAAAGTTGGATAGGGCTGGGCTGTAAATCTCTCGAGAAGGGGATCTGAAGCAGAGCCTCCCCATGTCAGTAGAGGGGGGGGGTGAGGGGATCAGATAGCTGCATGGTTTGTCAGTGATCAGCACTGACAGATCAGGAAATACTTCACACAGCGCATAATTAACACGTGGAACTCCCTGCCACAAGACGTGCCCTTGGTGCCCACTGCACTAGATATCCCTTAAAAAAAAACTGCACAAGTTCATGGACAACGGAAGAAAATACCCCACTGCTGGGAAACCCCCGCCCCAAAAGAGGGCAACAAACATCTCCATCTCAGATAAATGCTCCACCTGTCCACGGTGGAGGAACCCCCTTTAACTCACCTGGTTGTACGCCTGCAGCTGCACACACTCATAGAACGCACGCGCTTCCTCCTGGGGAACACGCACGCGCTGCAAGGCTGCTCACTTCTACCCCAACGACGGTGGCCCTAAAAGGCCAAACTAGTGAGGATGAGTGCGTATTGACTTGATTGACTTTTCTGCTGACCATGAATGATCATAATGGGAATGGATGATGTTTTTCAAGGCACCAACTTTAGTGGTGGGGGGACATCCCTCCTTAGCTAATTCCTTAGAAACTTTCCCCCACCCTGATGTTCTGCATGACGATCTGAATTTTAGGGCTGCAACAAAAGTTAGCCTCCCCTCGCCCTCGCACTGTCATTAGACTTGATTCCTTCCTACCACTCTTAATGCCACGCACATGGAAGATGCGTTCGCCGACAGGGAACCGGAAATCAAGACGCACGGCCATTGCGACTGCACCTATTGGGACTGAAACAAGTACAGTGCAGGACTAGAGTGGCAATTCCCCTGTTCGGAGAAAGGGCTTGTTCGTTGCTTTTGAAGCTGTCTGGGGGTTAAACACAGCCCGATCGTACAGCACAAGCTCACTGGGAAGTCGGTGGTACTGTATCAGTAAGGCTTACTCGCAGGAAAGTGGGCATTACAGGATTGCAACTGTGTGTCTCACTGGGGAGCAGGGGGTTCCCTTCTCCCCACAAAAAGTTCATTGCAACTCAGCTCTTTCATCCCGCATAAAAATGGGGCTGGGGTTTTCTTTGCTGTTGTTCTTAAACATCTTAAAAAATTGTTTTGCAACAAAAGGCTATAATATGTTATTATCTCACTATTCCAAACTAATAGCACAATCCTCTGCATGTCTACTCGGAACTAAGCTGCATTGTGTTAGTGAGTCTTCTTCCCAGGAAAGTGTGGATAGGATTTGCAACCTTGGAGCCCAATTCTATGCAGGTCTGCTTAGAAATAGGTCCCATTATAATCAATGGGGCTTCCTCCCAGGAAAGTGTGTATAAGACTTCAGCCTTGGAGCCCAACTCTATGCAGGTCTACTTAGAAGTAGGTCCCATTATAATCAATGGGGCTTCCTCCCAGGAAAGTGTGTATAGGAGTGCAGCCTGTGGTTGAGGTATAGTGCCTTATGTCATGTAATCCCCCCACAACCCCCCCCTTTTTTGCAAACGACTGTGCACAGCAGCCCTACCTGCAGCAGCAAACAGCGGCTGCTCGGAGCCCTCTGCCTGGGTGCACCGGGAGAGGGCGCATGCGCAGAGGGAACTCTACCCTTTCCACCTCTAGGGCTGGCTGCCCTCTGCCCCGCGAAGGTGAGAGCCTGCTGGGGGAAATGGGCGCCCCCGCGGCGGAGCTACTGCTGCGAGGCGCCTGTTGGGCGTCCCGGCTGCACCGCTGCAGTGGCCGCCGTGCTCCTGCCCTCTCCCCCTGGACGCTGCGGCTGGCAGGAACTCGCGCGGCCGGCGGGCCTGGAGCCCGCAGCCCCTTCGACCGGCAGCTGAAGAGAAAGCAGAAGAACTGGGCGGCCGCGCAGCCGGAGGCGGAGCGCTGCGAGTACTTGCGGGAAGAGGTAGAACGAAGCCGGGGCGGGGGGGAAATGGAACGCGGGCCCGGCGTTCTCTTCTGGAACGCTGAGGATGGTAGAATTCGAAAGTGTTGCACTTCAGGGCCCGAGCCGGCGCTGCGTGTGCTTTCCCAAGCAGGAAGCCTCTCTGCGTGGCATGAATGAGTGCATGGGGGACAGGCGGAACCCGGGGCTGTCCAGCTCTTTTCATACAGAGGACCGCAAGCTAGCCTCCAGGGTGCCTGCATAGGGCCAGGAGTGACGTCATGAGGCAGGGGATGACGTCATGAAACAGTGGATGGCACAGTCCTGTCCAACTCTCCAGCCCTGGTGTAGCCACAGTGCAGCCCCATGGTAAGAAAACTCATGTTCCCATACCTTAAGAAGGCCCTAGCGACTGTCTCTCCACCACAGCTTGCAGTGCACACCCCACTGGCACAACTGCACCAAGCACTGCAGAACTGGATGGGATTGGGCCCGCAGAGGGACAAACCAAAACAGAGTCTGTGTGTGACCTTGCTATAACTTGCTTTGTTTAGCGGTTACATATCACCTTGGAGAGAGGGTTCCTCCAGAGCCTGGGAAAAAAACAACAACCCTAATTCACATTCCAACCAGTGTGATCAGATACAAAGGAGGACAGAGTGCCTACGCCTTTAACCATTGTATAGAATTTTGGCAGGTGCAGTTCAACATGGAAGGGTTTAGAAAGGCATATCTACCAAAATTCTCTCCTTTATATAATATTTAAAGGTGTGTCCTCTGGTCACCCTGATTCCAGTTCATGTTCACTGCAAATGTAACATCAAACTATGATTTGGTAATCAGGAGCACCCCCAGTGAACTTGCATGCACCTTCCTCCCTTTTCTGTGATTTAACACAGGCCTACAAAATTGAGTGTCAGAAAAGTTTTTCCCAAACTTTATGGTGGTTTGATATGAATTTGGGGTGCCGATTCCAAAAATGGCATCCGTTTTGCCCTATCACACCTAGTTTTGGAGATACAGTATAGCCTCATTAGTGAATGGTTCAAGGTGTAGGCTTCCTCATGAGGAAGCTGCTCATGAGGAACCATTCACTAAGCGGCTATTCAATGTCTCCAAAACTAGGCGTGATAGGGCAAAACTGATGCCATTTTTGGAATTGGCACCCCAAATATACCCAGGAATTGGTATAACGTTTAAGGAAGCAAAATGTGTGTTGGCCTGTTATCAAATTGGCAGGCTATGGCTAGTACTAATCTCCAAACTCAGATTTGAAAACTTGCTTCTAACCATTGTTTCAAGTTATGGTTTGAAAGCAAGGAGCTTGGCCAATTCATTCATGAAATGCAGTCTAGCTTAGCAAAAACTAAAAAATACACAAGAGAACCCACACACTAAAGGAGAGGAGGGAGCATTTGACATTGTGGGAAGCGTTGCTTGTCACCAAATGGTAGCTTGACATTATCTCTGATTTCTCAACATATTTTTTCAGTCGAAGAATTAAGTTTTTCCTGAGATTGAACTTAGTAGTAATGCTCTTTTGTTATTGAATGCTAATTTTTGTTTATTGCAGGTTGGTGCTAGGATAGCAGACCGTGTGTTTGATATAGCCAGGTAAAACGTTATAGCTTATTTGTCTGTTTAGTTCTGTGGTTTTCAAACTCTCTGGGAGTTTGAAACCCGTAGTAAGTCTTTGCGGGGCAGGAGCAGGGGGAAGGCAGCTTCGTGTCGCTCAGGGGGCTGCAGGGACTGGGATGCACTCACCAGTCCCTGCAGCAGCCATCCCTGTGTCTGGGGAGCCCTGCGCAAACGCCTGCAGGGCGCCCCAGGTCAGGGAAAGGGAGAGTGGAGCGATCTGCTCTGCCTCCACAAAAGCTGTATTAGAAGCCTCTGAGGCACGACTAGAAGACACTTTCATTCGCATCTGGGAGGTTCTGGGAGGTCATCGGGACCTACAGTAAGTCAAATCTGTGGGTCCTAAACCCACAGATAAGAAGGGCTAACCTGTACTCTTTTGATCCTTGAGACTTTGATCTTTGTCTCTAGAGCAGGGGTTTCCAAAGTTTTTTGGCAGGAGGGCCACATCAGCTCTCTGACACTATGTTGGGGGCTGGGGATAAAAAGAATTAATTTACATTTAAAATTTGAATAAATTTGAATAAGATTAATAATAAATAAATAATAATAAACTTTATTTATACCCCGCCCTTCTCCCCAAAGGGACCCATTCATTACATAAATGAATATATTAAAGATGAACTTATATGAATGAAAGAAGGTCTTGCAATAGTTCAAGGCCTATACAAGGCCTTGCACAAAGCAAGACTGGCCTTTTCTTTGCTGCTGCTACTGCATCACAGACATGAAAAAACAAGCAGTGGAGGGAGCCCTCATCCCACAGCTCATGCGAGAGGTCAAACAGTCACCCTCACGCTGAGAACAGTTGCGTCGGGCCACTGTGTGCTCCAACAAATCTCTGGAGGGCCAAAGGCTCATTGGAGACTGGGGGTTCCCTGAGGGCCACATTGAGAGGCCTCGAGGGCCGCAAGTGGCCCCAGGGCCAGTGTTTGGGCACCCCTGCTCTAGAGGTTATTGTTGAAGATTTGTCTGTTCTTGTGAGAGCTTGGAAGATCTTTAAAAGGACAACTTCTTTTCATTCTTGCCCTAGTAACTAGCTAGCAACTTGCCATTATCATTTCTTGTATTTCTCTGAAAGAAACCAACAACTGTAAAGGAAGATTATCTGAGGTACACAATATTGGCTTGTAACAGCTGCTATGAAACTAAGCAGCATCTTATAAAAGAGGGTGAATGACAACAGTAGACAGTAGACCTGAGCATATTAGAAGTACAATTGATTTTTATACAGCTTTGACAGTAAGTTATTCAGGGCCCAATCCTATCCAGCTTTCCAACAATGGGGCAGCTACAATGTAGACCTGAGGTAAGAGAACAAATGTTTCCATATCTTGAGGAGGCTTCTGTGACTGCCTCCCCAACACAGGAAGCAATGCATACCCTGTAGGTACAGCAGCACTGGCACTGGAAAATTGGATGGGATTGGACCCTTTGTAAGTAAGCGTTGAGGCATTAGTGTCAACTATGGATTTATGCTTTTGTTTACACAAAACAGTGCCGTATAAACATGCCAGGATAAGCTTCCCATCAACTAGTTTCAAGTGGGGAAACTAATTTCTGGAAGCTAAATCCATACTTGCATGTTTAACTTCTGAAAATTTTATGGAAAAAATATAGCTTATTCTTATGTACTTTTTGGTTTGAACTCATGAATAACAAAAGTTCCAGCATTTTATATTAAAGCAAATGTTAGAATACTCTCCTGACAGTGCAATCTTATGTATGCTTACCAAAAAGTATATCCCACCAAGTTCATTTGGACTTATTTCCAAGTAAATATGTAGGAGTGCAGCCTAAATTGGGGACAGTAAAAGTGTTCATACTTCTTGAGGAAGCAAGGTGAGCAGTTTTGTGATACTACATTTACATTATCACACTAAGCATAGTGTTCTGATGTAAACTCCACTGAGTTCACTGGGACTTATGGTAGGTAAGATTTCAGCCTAATTGGTAAAACAAGAACTTGATCAAATAATTGTATGTTACATAGTTCCCTGAGTTTCATTTTTGCAAATAAATTGCGTTTATTGTTTTTGAAGGTCTTTTCCCTTTGCCTTGGACCTTGGTTGTGGACGAAGTTACATAGCTCCGCATTTAAATAAGGTATGATTTCTTAGGCTGCAATTCTATACATAATTACCTGGGAGTATACCCCATTCAATTGAAGGGAGCTTACTTTTGAGTAGACATGCATAGGCTTGCGCTTTTAGTCTTTATATATGCGCTATGAATTTGAATTCCACAGACTGAACTAACAAATAGATCATCCTTGAGTTTTACTTTGCTAACTTCTCTGTACAAATTAACTTTCAATTGTTTAAAAGTCTAGCAACAATGCTAATACTGTTTTATTCTTGTTGTCTTGAATAGTTTGCTCATTGTGAAAGATAATGTCACCTTAGTAGCCTAATCTTCTAATCTACATAATTACTCAGAAATATGTTTTACTCAGTTTGGTGGAGCTTACTTCTCAGTATGCATAGTATTATCACCTAACTCTGTTGTATTAGATTAGGGGCCTTGAACCCACCTCTCCCCCCCCCCAATTTAAGCTTGTTCAAAGTTACCTACAGTATCAGGAAAAATATTTGTATGTATGTTCATAAAAGTTTTGGAAACAATATTTGTTTCTAAATAGTTTGTAACCACAGTGATGCATTTTAAAATTGTTTATTAAAAGAACATTTTTAATATTTGCTATAAGAAACTAAGACGCAGTATTAAGCTATGTGTAATGTGACATTATCTTTTAAGAGGCTAAAACCTTATGAAAGTATACACTTATTACTTTACACCCCTTGCTAAACCAATACCCTTTCCCCAAAACACACTGGGCAAAACAGTTGATGACAACCTGCGACTCATTTTAATTTCAGGAAGTTGTTGAAAGGCTGTTTCAAACAGATGTTGCCGAAAATGCTTTGGTAAGTAACTGTGTGACATGGTCCTGGTATTTAATCCCCAACAACGAAAAGTGAAACAGCTTTAACTGTAGTCCTAATGGCAGTTATGTTCTAATCCTATTTAGAAAAACACAGTAGAATCGGAAATACCTACAGTCAGTGTTGTAGCGGATGAAGAATTCCTTCCTTTCAAAGAAAACACATTTGATCTTGTTGTCAGTGGTCTGAGGTAACTAACAATTGAGTTAAACTAGAAAAAGTATTTGTAGCGAAAGCAGCATTTCTCTGTGATTGGAAACCGCAATTCATTTTGTCACAATCCACATCTTGTACAAAAGCATTTCCCTATGTGTGGCTAAGGGCACAATCCTAACTATCGGTTAAGGCCGTAAAGCACGTTTGCACCTCCTCGTGAGTCGGCTGGGCCAGCGCAGGGATGCGGGCTGGCCCATGAAGGCTGCATCCAGCCTCCGTGCCGATGTGGGGAGGGAAACTTGCATCAGTTGAACTCAGCCAATGCAGGGGTCTGTGGAGGGCAAGGAGAAGGCAGGAGCGAGGCATTCTGGGGCAGGGGAGGGTGGCCAGAGGGCGCTCTGGGGGGGCGGCAGGCAGGGAGTGGGAGCAGGGAGCAGGAGGCGGAACATTTATGCCGAATCCCTTCCCCATTCCCTGAGCATTGTGGAGTGGCTCGAAGCCGCACTGTTCTCCTCAGACTTGTGCCACCTGAAATGGCGCAGGTCCAAGGAGGCCCACTGGGGTTGAGGTGATTTACCCAGAGGTAAGGGGAAGAGTTTCCCCTCACCTCCGGCTGAACCAATTCTGGCCCCAGTCTTGCGCTGGATACAGCGCAGGCCTCCTCGCCTGCCTGTTCCTGTGCAAGATAGGATTGCTCTGCACAGCTAATAAGTATGCCAATAGTTTAGCTTGTGGTCAGGAGGCCTTTGTGTACATATAAAGTGCTTTCATGCAGGGGGAGCCTTTCTGACTTGTTACTGAAGTACCTTGCATTGTAGTGAATGTTGCTCATTGTTTCCAGAGTAGCCTTTTGAGGGGTGCAAGAGACTGTCCTAGAAAGACAGGGAACAAGGCACAAGAACCAGTCATCTAGCCTGTTATGAAGAGTGAGCTAGTTAGGCAAGTCAGAGGAGGAAAGAATGTTAGAATTAGTATATTTTTTCCCCCAAAAGAAAGCAAAATGGTGGGGCAGAAAATTAGGGTTCTGCTTTGGGTGCCACTTCAACTTGGGTTGGGCCTGCTGACTGGTTGCAGAAATGTTAATTTTTTTTTTGCTGGTATATATGTATTCATTTTCATGTAATCCATAGGAGAAATGCATAAATGACTGAGTTTTTTTGGGGTGTGAAAACAAGTGCTGTATAGCATAGTGGTTTAAACAGGGTATGTAAACTTGTATGTAAGTGAGAAATAAGCTGGCTTGGCTATAGTGAGAAAGAAGACCCAAATAGCACAATTCTGTCTTCTCAGACATGTGTTTTGGATTATAGGCTAAGTATTAAAGCCGTTACTTTAGGCTGCAATCTTATATGCAGTTTCTACAAAGTAAGTGTGATTTAACACAGTGGGACTTCTGAGAATGCACGCTTAGGATTGCACTGCTTTTCTTCATTTCAGAGACTTCAGGGTTTTAGGGCATAATCATAGTTTAAATCTAAGTGACCTGTATCACACAAAGGGCGCAATCCTAACTCCTTACATTAGTGCTTTCCAGCACTGGCATAGTGGTACTAATGGGACATGTGCTGCATCCTGCAGTTGGGTGGCAGTCACAGAGGCCTCCTCAAAGTAAGGCAATGTTTGTTCCCTTACCTCGGAGCTGCATTGCCCTTATGTCAGTGCTGGAAAGCACTGACTTAAGGGGTTAGGATTGCACCCTTAGTTTGATAAATTTTGACCTGCATACCTTACCTGCCAACCTGATTCAGCTGCTGGAAACTTGCAAGTTTGGGAAAGTTCTGTGCCTTTGTTCAGCTTATTTTACTGTTTGTTTTTAGCTTGCATTGGGTGAATGACCTTCCCAAAGCACTGCATGAGGTAAGCGCAAGTGTTACTCTCTACATAAAGAAGCTGATAATGACTTGTCTCAGGGATGTCAAACTCGTTTCATACAGAGGGCCAAATAGTATTCATCATTCCTGCTGAGGGGCGGAAGTAATGTCATTGGCAGAAAATGATGTCATTGAATAGGTTATAACCAAAAATAAGTACTTTTTTCACTTAGGAGCTCATTAACTGCAGATGACATAAGAGAAAATACACAAATCATATTTCAAGATATGGGAGAGCCCAAGTTTCATGTGGGCTACCCTTTCAGCAGTAACATCTCAGCACTGCTCAGGAACTGAGAGTTTGAGGGCCGGATAAAAAGCTTCGATGAGCCGCATCCAGCCCCGGGCCTTATGTTTGACACCCCTGACCTATCTGTTGCTCTGTATTTAATTTTATCTTTAGAACAATAGGTAAGAAATTGACTAAATTTATGAGGCCTATGTACAAGTGGCTAATGAGAGTGACTTTAACTCTCCAGAATTATTCAGTGTGCCCCAGTGAGCAACATGATCACCCATTCCTAATGTGGTCTCTGGCTGCTATCTTATAAGGATCCTTTTCTCTTATACTGCAGAAACTGGTTGTCAGGTCAGCAGGGGAGGATAGCCCTTGCTTTCCCGATAGCAAAGTGGCATGGGAGTGTAGGAAGACAGCACAAGAAGCAGGCGATCCCAAACAGAGCCAAAGAAGCAGACACAGGCTTGTTTGTTGCAGGAGCATGTATTGGTCAAGGAGCAGGCAGAAGAATAGTCAGTCTTACGGTCCAGAAGTCAGGGATATAGCAGGTCACAGTCATGAGAAGCCAGTCCAAATCAGTACACAAACCAGCAGCACAGCATGCAGAAACTCCACCACAACACCCACACCTTAGTGTCTGTGCTTGCCCCATATATACTGGGGTCAGCCAATCAGAGTAAGGCAACCTCATAGTCACAAGACAGTCTTGTGACCCACTCTGATTGGCTGTCCAGTGGTGCATTGCACCACTCCACCATAGCCTATGTGACTCTGCACACATCTCTCCCCAAGTCATGTGACTCCCACCTGTAACAGGTGCAGCTGATTGCTAATCAGCATACAGTGTTGCTGTTCCTTGAAGTACATTTCATACCAGGCCTGGACATCAAGGCCCCTCCTGCCACATCCTGGCTTACAATAATTCAGGGCCTGGGATGCCAAAGGCCTGACACTGGTGATGGTGTGATTTTCTCCCCTATCAGTTTTCTGCCTGCTTCTTATCTACTCTTTGTTTGAAATTTATCTTCCCTCAGTTTCACTGTGCAGTATGAACTGCCGCTGCTGTTTTTCTAGTCTTTTCTCTCTGATTTTGATACTTGAATCTTGGCTCTCCATTCTGCCTTATCCCTGTGAACTGGAAACAGACAGCCCAATCCTATCCACACTTTCCTGGGAATAAGCCGCATTGACTCAAATGGGACTGACTTTTGAGTAGACATGCGTAGGATTGGGCTGTGATTCTTCTACTTCTAGCTCCCAAATTGTTGGACTATGTTCAAGCAGAGTTAGTTCCTATGGGCACTGCTGTCAAAAGGAAACTTCATCAGAATTATCAGTGCTTAACTATAAGATTTTGATACACAATCAATGACTTTGAATTGCATTTTATTTTATATACTGACTCTTGAATTAACTAGCAATCACAAACAACTTGTACTTCTTGCTTAGTGTCTTTTAGGCACTTAGGGGACGTTTTGTTTTTTTTAAAGACCCTACTCTTAAATGTTCAGGTATTAGCGTGTTGGTGTTTCTGGATTATTACCTCTTACATCTCATGTTTCTGTTTGTGCTGTCCCATAATGTCAGTCCCTGTTCTACTGTTCAAACTTTAAAACTACAATTTTAGCTACTGTGATAGTAGCAGGCCAAACGTGATCAGAGATGTTCAGAGTTGGAACACTTGCTTGTCCACAAAGCTCATTATTTGTTTTCTATTTTACCACTTTGAGAGCCTTGTTGGTTGAAAGGCATATAAATAGTAATATAAATGCAGTTTAAATAAAATGAATAACTGCCAAGCTACAGACTCAGCCTAATCCACCAAGAGGGAGGTTGTGAAACTAAATACAAATATTTATCTGTAAAAATATTTTGAAGTAATGCCTTCGGAATCAAAGTTCAAAGCTTATACATCACTGCTGCAGAAGAATTTGTCTACGTGAATGACATTCTTTAATTGTACTCTTTTATTGTAGATACACCAGGTCCTTAAGCCAGATGGAGTATTTGTCGGAGCAATGTTTGGGGGAGATACACTTTATGAACTCCGCTGCTCTTTGCAGCTGGCTGAACTTGAAAGAGAAGGTGGATTTTCTCCACATGTCTCTCCTTTTACTGCTGTCAGTGATTTAGGACATCTACTGGGAAGAGCTGGTTTCAACACACTAACTGTGGTAACTATCAATGGCACAAAAGGAACAGCTCAGGAAAATGCTGACTGATCCTTATCCATTTGTTCCAGTACAAAGCAGTCTGCAAGCTTTAAACTGAAGTGTTTTGGAGGGAGAGAAGATCATAATTTACAAATGAAGTAGGTATTGCATAGGAGACTGCCTTGTACTGAGTCAGACCGTGACCCATCTAGCTCAGTACTGTACTGTCAACACTGACAGCCAGTGACTCTCCAGGGTTTTAAAGGGGAATTTTTCCCTGCTGTATGTGAGGTTGCTGGGGATTGCACCAGAGACCTTTTGTATGCCAAGTATGTGCTCAGCCTCTGAGTCACAGTCCTTCACCAAACTCTGAACAAATTCAAAATGTTGCATTGGAAGAATCAGCTGTAAAAATAAACTAACTTTGAAATGGATGAGCAGCAAAGTGCAAACCACTACTAATTTTTCTACTATTTTGTTGTAATAGATAGAAAAGAATCTACAATACCCATGAGGGTGCCTATTAAACCAGGAAATTGTGGTAGATAGTGATATAATCTCTTTCCCCTTGGACTCTAATCTCATTTCAGTGGAAAACATATTCCAAAGCAAGAGTTCTGCTAGTTGCTTGACTCTTGTGTAAAACAGTTTGATTAGTGAGATCAAACTGAGGTTCATCTGTAAAATAAGTGGTAAACTTTCAGTCAGAGATCTGGCTGGTTCAGTCAATATGAAATTCAGTCTGCCTTGGCTGCCTTGTCCACAGTCACCAAGCCTCCAAAATGTATTTATTTCTCCAGGGTATACCACTTTTTCTGGCCCAGCAGGCCAAGTTTCATTACTTATCAATTTCCTTCCTGCTATTAGTGTGTAATCTTTTCTGTTCCTGGCTCCTGTGTTCTCCCCCCACCTCATTTTTCTTTTACCTTGATTTATCACGAACTATTCCAAGTGCCTATGCCCTAATGTTTTTCAAATGTATCTGCTTCTCAATCCGTAACCTTGGTTTGGATCTGTTTTCCAGTCGTCAGCTCCTTCCCCCATATCTCTGCTTTCTGTAAGTAGCACAACCCTTCCTGTTGCAGGCTTTGCATACTTTTACAACCAATTATAGTCATCTATGTATACTTTTACTCTTAGAAGTGCATTGTGTTAGATACTATAAAAAAATCTAATCTTACTGTTCTTAGGATACTGATGAAATCCAAGTTAACTATCCTGGAATGTTTGAAATTATGGATGATCTGCAAGGCAAGTCTTTTTGTGCTTCTGTTTTTTGTTTTAAATGGTGAACCAACAGAATGGCTAGATTTTGAGGAAGAAGTGCCACAAATGCAGAATTAAATTATTAGAAAATGTCTTCTGTTGCACACAGGATTATGAAATAACTGGATGAGAATTAATACAGTTCTGCATTGGAGGGATTAATAAAAAGTGTAAAATCATGCTATTAAAATTACATCTGTATAGATGCATAACTTATTAGATGCTAGATATTGACAATCATATTCTCCAAGTGAGTGTCAATGCAGAAAATTTTTGATACCATGATTGGGTTGTTGTTGTTATTATTAAGAATATGTATACACCGCTTTTAAAAAGGAGTGGTTTACATAATAAAAGAAATCAGTAAATGGTTCCCTGTCCCTGAAGGGCTCATAGTCTAAAAAAATACAGAAGAGACACCAGCAACAGCCACTGGAAAAGACTCCATGCTGGCATGAGGGAAGTGCTTTCCACCTGCTAAATGTAAGAAGACACCACTTTGAAAGGTGCCTCTTTGCCCAGTTAGCAAGGGTTGGTTGGGAAAAGAACAAGTAGGAAGTTCCTTCCATTGATTGTATGTTGCCTATTACCCTTTGAAGTAGATAAAACACAAATTTAATAACTAGCAGTATACCCCTTGCTTTAGCAATGTGCTAGTTGTGAATTCCCAGACTAAGTGTGGATGAAACAGAGTAGCCATTTTGGGGTTTGACTTAAAGAATTCAAGAAATCCTTTTGCCAGCTGGTGTGTATTGCTGGCAAGGGTTAGAACTATGGTTTTAAAATTGCCTGGGACCAGCTGTCATCTCTTTTATGAATCTGCTTGAGAACCCCAGTGCAGAAACTCTGCTCTATGTTCCCTGTTAACCAAGAATTAAGGGTGAGCACAAGAGGGACTTCTCAGTCTTGGCAGTGGGGCTGTGGAACACCTGCCTTAAGGAGGTTGCCAGTCTCCATCACTACTGGCGTTATTTTGGCAGGCCGTGAGAACTGTTCTATTTCAGCATGTTCCTAGTTGGATCAGTTGCTATGCTGATTGCTTTGAACCGCTATTTTATGTTTTCAAGGCAGTGGTGGTTGTATTATGTTTTAATTTTTGTATCTGTAATTTCTCTTGTATTTCTCAAATTGTTAACTACCTTGGATACGATTCTTCTGTAGTAAAGCCAGATATAAATAATAGTAATTGTTAAACATACAAATTTACATAAATAGGAAATATACTTTCTGGAAATTTCCCCTGGTAACCATTTGAGAAGATCTTCCAAACAAAGGCAATGGTTCACCAGACATCTACTTTAATATATCCCTCAAACAATAACTGAGTTTCTAACCTGATTCTTGGTGTTCTACAAGTTGACTTATCTCAAAGAGTCCTTTAAAGACAGTGTAGAGCTCTGTGCTTTGCTTACTAAATAAATCTCACAATTGTTCCAAAATAATCTTCGTCTAATCATGTCCTATAGTACTGTACTCTTTATTTGAAATTACACTAAATGTGAAACTCATGGTGTATGCTGTATCTTTTTTTAAAGCCTGAAAACTGTTTTTAGGTATGGGAGAAAGTAATTGCTCTTGGAGCAGAAAGCCAATGCTACACAGGGATACCATGTTAGCAGCAGCAGCAGTGTATAGGGGTAAGCGCATACTGAATTTGCTGTTTAAATTTGTATGTCTTGATCGGTTGAGATCAGTATAGCAAATAAGGCCCAAATCCTAACCAACTTTCCAGCACTGACATAGCTGTGCCAATGGAACATGTGCTGCATCCTGTAGTTGGGTGGCACTCACGGAGGCCTCCTCAAAGTAGGGGAATGTTTGTTCCCTTACCACGGAGTCGCATTGTCCTTATGTCGGTGCTGGAAAGTGGGTTAGCATTGCGCCCAAAGTGTGTCAGGGCTGTTCACCTGTCCCTTGCTATTGCCTCACGTTTCTCACTCCCTTCCCCCAAAGCATACACAGCTTTGCAGTCTTTGTGCATTTTCTACTGGTGTCAATATCCAGAAGGAGTGGAAATGCACAGCTGCTTTCCCTAGCTAAGGGAACAGAAGAATACTAGGCTAGTTGTAATACTTCGCTGTTTCTCATCTGGCATGAAGACCAGCAGAAAAAAGAGTAGATGCAACCTTTGTAGCCATGAAAATGCAGTGCACTGGCATGATCATGCATGAATGGTCTTTCTCCTGCCCAGTGCTTTTTTTGTGTATTTTTTTTTTTTTTAAAAAGGTACAGGAACTCACAACTTGTTAATCATTTATTTATTTACTTACTTACTTTTAAACCATTTTTTATCGGAGAAGTAAGTAATAAGATACAACTAGACATAGTCAATAACTATACACACATACACACGTCCATCCCGTGTGAGCTCCCTGATAGCAAAAGCACTCCTGCCACAGCTGGAGTGAAGCACCCCATTTTTTTTAGGTGGGGAGGTGCTCCATTGGGCTATAGGAAACTCTCTCCATTGGGCTATAGGAAAGCCTATAGTTAAAGTGTTCAGAACTAATATATAAGGTCTTGAGCCCAGCTGGTGGCTATCAGCGCCTCAAGTATTAGTTCCAAACACTTTGAGCCTAAGAGTTCCTAAGGCTCAATTGCTAAGGTGCTGGTCTGTGGAGCCAGAGGCTAGGGGTTCAAATCCCTATGAGGAATAATTTTTTTTTTTTTTTAGGTGGGGAGGTGCTCCATGGCTGCAAAATATAAAGGTTGTTTGCCAGTTGCCAAAAGGGGGGCCAGATGAGGCTGCAAAACTCCTTTTTTCCTGGTCTGGTCTGGTTTTTACCTGGTCTTTTTTCCTGACACAGTGTCAGGGAGATGATGTGGCCCTCCTGCCAAAACGTTTGGACACCCCTGGTATAATAGATTGCACTGGGTTCTGCTATAAGTTTTTGTAACTTATAATATATGCATGTTTCTTTAACAGAAATGTATGGAAATGATGATGGGACAATACCTGCCACGTTTCAAATCTATTACATGATAGGCTGGAAATTCCATGAATCACAGGTAATGTACACACCAGTCTTTTATGTACAGATGTCTAAATAAGCATATTGTACACTAAGTTTTAGTTACTTTTAGCTGTAACAGTTTAGGCTGCAAACCTGTGTGCTCTTTTCTGAGAATACACCAAGTACTTGTGATGTGCAAGTACTGCAAATCACTTTTTACTGAGCTTGGTTTAATAGTTCTGCATATACAAAATTATAATTCCTGTCTCCTTTCAGGCAAGACCAGCCCAGAGAGGTTCGGCAACAGTGTCATTTGGAGATCTGCGTAAAATAAATGAATTGATTCCAGGAGGAAAAAAACTTTGACATGAAGTACGACAGTGGCAGTTATACTAGACTTTGCACTGCAGATAGCCTGTGGTTGTCATGGCAATACATTTCCAATGTAGTCACTTCAGTGCCTAGAAAAATCTTGTATACTCGTGTTTACCACCTCACTGGCTATACTCATGTATGTAAATTTGTAAGTGTGTGGAGTGTTTTTGCAGAAAACCAAATAAAGTGATAATACTGTGTGCTTCTGTACAGAATGTAACTATCTAAACATGAGACTATAAAGAGATCTGTGTCTAATGAGAAACAAAGGGATGGCAAACAAGGGATTATGTGGTGCAGCTGCCACCCTAGCCACCATGTAGAAATACCACTGTTCCTCTTTATGCTGTATTCCTGGGTCTTCCAGTGGAATGAAACAAACTACACTGGCCTGTGTTTATTTAAAGAAAGAGCCTCTAAAAGGCGCTTTAAAATTGCATATCTTTGTTAAAATCATTATAAATTTGATTAATTTTCAACCCCCAAAAAATACTTCTGGGATAAGAGAATTTGAGCAGACATCAGTAAGTACAATAGCAGCTGTTAACCTTTAATGCCACTGCAAACTCAGCTGATTCACACAGTGCCCTGTATAAAATGGTTTAGGCTGCACACTTTCCTGAGAGTAAGCCCCTTTGAGAGTAACCACACTTTCCTGAGAGTAAGCCCCTTTGAACAAAATAGGACTTACTTCTGAGTAGACCTGGTTAGGATTGTGCCCTCACCTTGCCTTTTGTGAATGAAAAGTATGATAAAAGGTGGAGACAATTCTGAAGAGTGAAATCATGCTAGTCAACTACTTTGCTTGAAAGAAAACATCTTTACTGTGGACAAGCATAACTGGCTTCCTGCTATGGGAGCAGCTGTTGCCACCCATTAAATCAGGAATTGCTACATCTGTGAACTACCTGGCTCATATTCCAGTTCCTTTCTTTAAATGTAAAACAGGTAGCAGCTAGCAATGAGTTTTTCTTTGGGTTGTTTGTTGCTGCACGTTTTTATGAATATTACGGATACTTAAGGTACTTTTCAGAGAAAAATGTTCACAAAATGGTGTACATAACATCTTTTAATATTAAAACAGTACAAAGTGTAGCACAAATACAGCTTGTTCATGGCTCCTGTATTGTGTGAATGGGCAGTGGAGCTTGGAATATAAGGGCCAGGCTGGAGCAAAAATAATTTGGGCAGTTAGCCACTCCATTCTAAATAGTGTTTTTTGAAAGTTGAAAAGGATCAACCTTCAAATCATTGCTTTGTATCCTTGATCGATCTCACTGCCTCCTTGATTTTGTGATTAACACAGCAACATTTCTCTCCATCTCCTTAGTATGCTTCCAGTCCATTGAGCAGTCTTTGAGCTGCAGATTATGGAAGAGCTGGACTGGAAAGAAATGTAGCTTCAGGTAAATTTCAGGAGTTATCCTATGGAAGACCTTGACCTTTTGTCAGCTATAGTGAAAGAATGAAAAGGCAACAGAAATCCTTATGAAAGAATGTGAATTTGGCTTGCTTATTTAAATACAGGTGGGCCCCTGTACCTGCAAGGGATTCCTTCCATGCCCACCTGCAGATATGGGGGAATCAGGTTTCTGTGCCCTCCACATGCCCATTAACATTGTTAGATCCTTACCACTACAAAAATGTTTTTGCTTTTACAGGTCACTATAGTGTGTACAGTCAGGCTGCAGCAGCTGGAATATTTAAAGAGACTCAATCAACGTTAACAGGAAGCAGTTAACTTCCTGCTTCCTGTTAGCATTCGATCTAGTCTTTTCAAGCAGCCTGCATGCACTATAAGCTTGTATGCTTTTAGTGACCTATAAAAGCAAGAAAATTTTTGCAGCAGTAAGGATCTAAACGGCATTAATGGACACGGTGAGGTGGATCCACAGAAAATTGAATTCACAGATACTGAATCTGCAGGTCCAGGGGTCTGCCTGCATATTAATCTTATTTGATTCTTCCTCCACAGAACTCAGTGCAGCAGAGTTGTTTCTTCCACGTGGCCCATTTTGTCCTCCCAATAACTTGGGAGGACAATAACTTGGGAGACTGATGGGCCCAAAGTCACCTGGTGTGTTTTCATAGCTGCAGTGAAATTTGAAGCAGAGTTCACTAGTTTGAGTCAGATGTCATCTGTTATATACCACACAGACTATCTTCTGCCCTTATAACTATTTAAGATTATTGTGTTGATGGATTACAGTATACAGGGAAAAAAATGAACTCTTAGTCTTGTTCTTCCAGAGGATGTCTAGTGTATAAGCCATGCACAGAGTAACACTGTCCCAGGGCATGAACTGAATGAGAACAGTCAGGGAGGAGAACATAAGACAAGCTGTGCAGGATCCGCCAAAGGCCTATCTAGGCCTGTCTGTCTATTCTGTTTCGCACAGTGACCCACAAGAGAAGCCCACAAAAAGGCATACTTCTCTCCTGCCCTGTTATCCTGAAACTGCGATTCAGAGTCATATTTAAAAAGATTACAGGGTTGGGCTAATTCTAGCCTAGAAGTACTTGGTATGGACTAAAATCTTACAGTGGTGCTAATAACTATATTTTGGCTAAAATTGAAATTCTGATCCAAGGAAAGTGGAATTGAGTCTGACATAAATTACTTGGATTGACTGGATTTGTATAATTCTATTTTTGCATGAGGGGGAAGTGCAAGGGACTGTGCAGTGGCCTGGAGCTGCATTACCACCATCAGAAACTGGATTCATTAAACTTTGTGGCTGCTGAGCATATTACCCATTCACTTTTCAGGCAAGGTCATCCCAGTCATGAAGCTGTCTGAAGGGGCTTCTCTGAGTGCTGGGTGGGGGAGGAGAAATGGTGAATTGATAAGGTTTGCCCCCTATCTGTCTGCCATCCCTTAAGAACAGCCCCACTGGATCAGGCCATAGGCCCATCTAGTCCAGCTTCCTGTATCTCACAGCAGCCCACCAAATGCCCCAGGGAGCACACCAGATAACAAGAGACCTCATCCTGGTGCCCTCCCCTGCATCTGGCATTCTGACATAGCCCATTCCTAAAATCAGGAGGTTGCGCATACACATCATGGCTTGTACCCCATAATGGATTTTTCCTCCAGAAACTTGTCCAATCCCCTTTTAAAGGCATCCAGGCTAGACACCATCACCACATCCTGTGGCAAGGAGTTCCACAGACCGACCACACGCTGAGTAAAGAAATATTTTCTTTTGTCTGTCCTAACCCGCCCAACACTCAATTTTAGTGGATGTCCCCTGGTTCTGGTATTATGTGAGAGTGTAAAGAGCATCTCCCTATCCACTCTGTCCATCCCCTGCATAATTTTGTATGTCTCAATCATGTCCCCCCTCAGGCGTCTCTTTTCTAGGCTGAAGAGGCCCAAACGCCGTAGCCTTTCCTCATAAGGAAGGTGCCCCAGCCCCGTAATCATCTTAGTCACTCTCTTTTGCACCTTTTCCATTTCCACTATGTCTTTTTTGAGATGCGGCGACCAGAACTGGACACAATACTCCAGGTGTGGCCTTACCATAGATTTGTACAACAGCATTATAATACTAGCCGTTTTGTTCTCAATACCCTTCCTAATGATCCCAAGCATAGAATTGGCCTTCTTCACTGCCGCCGCACATTGGGTCAACACTTTCATCGACCTGTCCACCACCACCCCAAGATCTCTCTCCTGATCTGTCACAGACAGCTCAGAACCCATCAGCCTATATCTAAAGTTTTGATTTTTTGCCCCAATGTGCATGACTTTACACTTACTGACACTGAAGCACATCTGCCATTTTGCTGCCCATTCTGCCAGTCTGGAGAGATCCTTCTGGAGCTCCTCACAATCACTTCTGGTCTTCACCACTCGGAAAAGTTTGGTGTCATCTGCAAACTTAGCCACTTCACTGCTCAACCCTGTCTCCAGGTCATTTATGAAGAGGTTGAAAAGCACCGGTCCCAGGACAGATCCTTGGGGCACACTGCTTTTCACCTCTCTCCATTGTGAAAATTGCCCATTGACACCCACTCTCTGCTTCCTGGCCTCCAACCAGTTCTCAATCCAGGAGAGGACCTGTCATCTAATTCCCTGACTGTGGAGTTTTTTCAGTAGTCTTTGGTGAGGGACCGTGTCAAACGCCTTCTGAAAGTCCAGATATATAATGTCCACGGGTTCTCCCGCATCCACATGCCTGTTGACCTTTTCAAAGAATTCTATAAGGTTCGTGAGGCAAGACTTACCCTTACAAAAGCCATGCTGACTCTCCCTCAGCAAGGCCTGTTCGTCTATGTGTTTTGAGATCCTATCTTTGATGAGGCATTCCACCATCTTACCCGGTATGGATGTTAGGCTGACCGGCCTATAGTTTCCCGGGTCCCCCCTCTTTCCCTTTTTAAAAATAGGCGTGACATTTGCTATCCTCCAATCTTCTGGCACCATGGCCATTTTGAGGGACAAGTTGCATACCTTAGTCAAGAGGTCTGCAACTTCATTCTTCAATTCCTTAATAACTCTTGGGTGGATGCCATCAGGGCCCGGTGACTTATTGATCTTTAATTTATCAATGAGGTCTGAAACATCTTCTCTTTTAACCTCTATCTGACTTAACTCCTCGGTCAGGAGGGGCAGTTCAGGCAGCGGTATCTGCCTGAGGTCTTCTGCCATGAAGACAGATGCAAAGAACTCATTTAATTTCTCTGCCATCTCTAAGTCTCCTTTTATCTCCCCTTTCCCTCCCTCACCATCCAGAGGGCCAACCGCTTCTCTGGCGGGTTCCTGCTTCTAACATATTTGAAGAAGCTTTTATTATTCCCCTTAATGTTGCTGGCCATGCGTTCCTCATAGTCTCACTTGGCCTCCAGTATCACCTTCTTACATTTCTTTTGCCACAGTTTATGTTCCTTTTTATTCTCCTCATTAGGGCAAGACTTCCATTTATGGAAGGAAGCTTCCTTGCCCTTCACAGCCTCTCTAACTTGGCTGGTTAGCCATGCGGGCACCCTCCTGGATTTAGTGGAACCCTTCTTTCTTTGCGGTATACACCTCTGCTGGGCCTCTATTACTGTTGTTTTAAGCAGCCTCCATGCACTCTGGAGAGATTGGACTCTTTTTACCCTCCCTTTCAACCTCCTTCTAACCAGCCTCCTCATTTGGGGGAAGTCTGCCCGTCAGAAGGCAAGGGTTTTTGTTAGAGATTTGCCTGGTATTCTTCCCCCAACGTGCACGTCAAAACGGATTACAACATGATCACTGTTCCCCAATGGCTCAGTAACGTTTACATCTCTAACCAGGTCCTGCGTACCACACAATATTAAATCCAGAGTCACCTGTCCTCTGGTGGGCTCCGTGACTAGCTGATCTAAGCCACAGTCATTTAGCACATCAAGAAATCTGGTTTCCTTATCGTGACCAGAACACAAATTGACCCAGTCAATATGAGGATAATTGAAGTCCCCCATGATTACAACCCTGTCCCTCCTTGTCACCTCCCTGATCTGTTTCCTCATTTCAAGGTCCCAATCCGATTTCTGGTCTGAAGGACGATAGCACGCCCCCAGTATTACATCGCTGCACAAGCCTGATAATTTAACCCACAGAGATTCTACGGTGGAGTCGGACCCACCTTCAATCTCTACTTTGTTGGATTCTATCCCTTCCTTAACATAAACGGCCACCCCACCTCCAACACGTCCCTGCCTGTCCCTCCTGTAGAGTTTATAGCCCGGGATTGCGGTATCCCACTGATTCTCCGCATTCCACCAGGTTTCCGTTATGCCCACTATGTCAATATTTTCCCTTGTCACCAGACATTCCAGTTCTCCCACCTTTGCTCGTAGACTTCGGGCATTCGCATAAAAGCATTTATACACGGAATGCCCCAGGATGGGCTGCTTATTTGCTCCTTTGTCCCCGCATCCTCTCATTGTGCCAAACCGTCTATCACATCCCATCACACTACCTTTCCCAATTTCTTCTCCTACCCTGCCTTTGTCTTGTTGTTCTCTAACCTCCCCATCCTCATCCCATAGGGATGAGGAGTCCCGAACCGGATGCCCCTCGGCTCCTGTCGGCCTTCCCCCAGGGATCAGTTTAAAAGCTGCTCTGCCACCTTTTTAATGTTATGTGCCAGCAGTCTGGTTCCATTCTGGTTCAAGTGGAGCCCGTCCCTCTTGTACAGGCCCCGCTTGTCCCAAAACGTTCCCCAGTGCCTAACGAATCTAAACCCCTCCTCCCTACACCACCGTCTCATCCACGCATTGAGACGCCTGATCTCCGCCTGCCTAGCTGGCCCTGTGCGTGGAACAGGTAGTACTTCAGAGAACACTACCTTTGAGGTCCTGGCTTTCAGCTTCCTGCCTAAAAGCCTAAATTTGGCCTCCAGGACCTTCCAGCTACACTTGGTTGGTGCCGACATGCACCACAGCCACTACCTCTCCCCCAGCACTGTCTACTAGCCTGTCTAGATGAGAAGTGATGTCCGCAACCTTCGCACCAGGCAGGCAAGTCACCATACGGTCCTCACATTCGTCGCAAACCCCCCCTCTCTATGTTTCTAATAATCGAATCCCCCACTACAAGAAGCCCCTGACCCCCCTCCCGCCAAGGAGTATCCCGAGTGCGTTCGGATACAGGCCCATCCCCTGGAGAAGGGGTCCCCCCTAGGGGATTGTTTCCCTCCTCTCCAGGATGACGTCCTCCAGTCCCGAGACTTCCCACCCGGGCAGCCAAGGAGCTGCACGCCTGAGGTTGGGACGAAGCCTGATCATCCCCAGAAGTCTCCCCACGGTCCTCCTCTGCCTGCCTGCGCTTCTCCCGGTCGGCCACCAAGGCTTCAAGGGAGCGGACGTGTTCCCTGAGACCCTGGAGCTCCTTGCACCGAGGACACACCCATGACTTATGCCCCAGAGGCATATGATCATACATGTGGCACTCGATGCAGAACACTGGATAGCCCCCACCATGCTGCTGGCTGTCTGACTGCATAGCTTTTTTGTTGTTGTTGTTGTTGTTTTATTTAGGGGTCCTTTTATAAACCCTACACTGTATAGCAGCCCTCTTCTCAAGGGAAGAGGAAGGGCAGTGTATGGGGCCCTGGCCTCCTCGCCCTGCTGCTGAACTCGCCCAGACACTAAACTCTCGTGCCTTACCTGGCACTTAGTTCCCAAGGCACTGGGTTCCCAGAGGCCACACGTGTCTGGAGAGAGCCTCACGTGATGGCCGGCCTAGCTTTATACTCCTGGCTGGCTCCTCCTCCCTCCTTCCTTCCTGATTGAAAGGGGGCCTGCCTTCCCAGGTGAGTTTACAAAAGCTCAGGAAGGCAAACGGCTGCTGATGGGCGTAACCTACTCTGCAGGCTCCTGAATGGACTGCTTGGATTAGCCTAATGGGGCTCTTAATGGGTTGGGAATTGCCCCATACTAGGTTCTTTCCCTCCTAGTTCTGTTCTCTTAGGCTGGACTGTTTTTGTAACCTCAAGCTAGTTTTTATTTGGGTTTGTTTAATTATTTATTGCTCTCTAGATCCTGTGTCCTGTGTCCCAATTTACTGAACTGTTTAGGTTATGTTCTAACTTAGATTAGGTTTAACCTGGGTTAAGTATAGGTTTAATTTAAACAAGTAGAAAAACCTGCTTTCCACTTTATCCTCCTCCCTTCCTTCGATTAGGTGCTACCTTAGGTGCAGCTAACTTTCAACTTTGATTTAAATGCCTGACCCTTGGGCTCTTACTCATGAGTAGGACTCTGCTCTTACTCATGAGTAGGACTCTGCTCCTCCCTTATGGTGCTAACTTTCAATTTTGATTTAAGGTTGATTTAAAGGTAAGGTTAAGGTTAGAAGACAGGGAGTTAGAAAGACAAAGCGTTAGAATGAGTACACTTACCCTCTCGTCATCTTCCTCCTCCTCCTCCTCTAAAACTCAGAGGTCTACTTGCCTTCTCCTTGCCCAGATGCTAAACTCTCGTGCCTTACCTGGCACTTAGTTCCCGAGGCACTTGGTTCCCAGAGGCCACATGCCTTGGTTCCCTTGCTGACCTTGGTTCCCTTGCTGACCTGCTCCTTGTCCAGCCGTTTCAATCAGCTGAGGCTAAGAGGTTCAGGGCAGTAGTAGTCCACATCTTCCTCCAGTGCCACTCTGTGAGTAATTGTGGCAGTAAAGCTGTTAGAAGCAGCAGCAGGATGATTGCTTGCTTCTGAGAATGATCAGAATGGGATTGTTAAACTTCACTGGCTTCTCTTTGGCTACCTGCCAAGAAAGCCACACTGTTGAGAAGGAAGTGGACTCCCCCCCCCCTCTTCCTCCTTACCTATTGGGCCATTTGCTGCCACTGACCCTCTTCTCCCTTGTTCTCCACCCAGTCTCTGGAAATAATCAGCATGGGTAGAACCTGTTAAGGGAGCATTTTACCCAAGCTGCTGCTCCTGAAAGAGGGGGAAAGCATTATCCTAAGTTCAGGCGTAACTGTAGAGCTTATGAATCAGCTGACTTTTGATGACAATAAAAAGCTTATACTTCAGGTAGCATGGTTGTGCAGAAAGGTAGGGTGGGCACTAACATCTTTCACACAAGCCGCATTCACAATTGCTGAATACAGGGAAAGAGGAAGTGAGTGCACACCAGCTAGCTATGCTGATAGGCTTCTTGGCTATGCCTGCCAAACTTCCCTACCTTCAATTTTTTCTCCTAGTCTGCAGGCAAGTGTGGGGGCATCCAAGGATTATGGACAGCTGGTGTGTTCCTGCTTCTAACTCTGGCTTGCATGCTGTAAATGAGATGCACCCTTCGTGCTGCATTTTCTGCCCCCCTTCTTCAGTGTAGCAATTTTACTTCCTCACTCATTACCCAGAATAATAGGGCTATTATTCCAGGATAACTGATTATTTGGAAGCCTGCTTTGTATCCCAGTCATCTCTCTCCAACTGGCTAACATCTGTTCCTGGAAGTTCTTAAAAATTTCTGTCCTTCTAAAGCTGTCCTCTGCCCCCAACGATGTTCTGCTTTACATTACATTCCTGGCATAGATGCTGCTGGAGCACTGGAAAGAAATGTCAGAAGTCTTAAGCCGCAGGAGAGGAGTCCTGCTGCAGCTCCTCTTCACCCCAGCATTGCTCCAGTTTCTAAGAGGGGAAAGCAGCGTACGACGAAGCCACATTGTGCACTGTTTCTATGTGGCCCAAGAATTGTGATGTCAGCGGAGCACTTCAGAAAGAAGTGCAACAGTGCGTACTGCAACAGCTCCCATAATCATAATGTGAGGAAGTGGGGGGGGGGGGGTGTCGAACTTTTTGCCTTACAGACATGGGTATCTTTAGTCCTCATGCCTTTCCACCCTAGGCACTCATTGTGGTGCTGCTTATGCCTCAACCAACTTCCCTTTATTCTCCTTTTACATCCCTCCTCAAAAGCCCCTTATTAAATAAAGCCTTTTAGAAAGTGCCCCCATTCTCCATTGCCACTGTTCTCGCTTGACCTGTTTTCACCAGCTTCCATTATAAATCTCTTCCCCTTCCATTATTGCCTGTCCAATGGAGGCTGTAAAGCGACTGTTGCCGCTTCATTTTGTACATCCTTTAGCACATTGGTTCTATATTAAACAGTAATGCCTAGTGATGTTTTTGTACGGCTTGTCTTGAGGAAGAAATAATTGTGTTACCACAAAATAAGTGATCATACACAGAGTCACTTCTATACAGAGTTATGTGGCTGTTAATTGTGGACAATGAATCCACACCCTTTCGCATGGTGGCATAGGAGAACACTTTTAGGCACCTTGAGTTGAGCCTAAGTATATTAGTGATCTCAGAAACATGGAAGCAATCATCCATTTGTTGATTAGTAAAGCAGCTTCCTTTCTTGTGGAGATGACAGAACCACAAAAGGTGGGGGAAGACATTATTAAAACTGGACACCTTCCCCAGCCTTTCCGGAAAATACCGGGACTTGAAATGACAAATTCTCAGTTCTGTCACCTTGGAAGTGAAGAGAGACTGAGGTTCCTTTGTCCTCCAAAGTAACCATGGGGAAAAGGAAAAACAATCTGTAGGATTAATTCTGGGGCTATACACTCATGTAGGTGGATCAACCACTGCCAACTATACAGCAGTTGGGAACTCACAACTGCTGTATAATTGGCCATAGTTAATCTCTCAGCTCATTCAGTGGAAGTTAAGTAAGCACTGATGTGATGCCAGGTAAACCTTGGAACCTGGCTGCTCAGGGCAAATATTCCTTGGTTTTGTGAGGAGTGCATGGTGCTCTTCCCTAAGAAAGGACATAGAATGGCAGCCCCAAAATCAAGGAAGCCCAGGTAGGGGCTTGGTAGGGATACAATTAAATACGCATTACCTCTTGCACATCAAGTTTCATGTAGAAGGTCTGAGGCTTGGAGCTGTAACTGGATTGAGAATCTAGATTTCCCTTTTGCAGGGTGCTTCCCTCTAGGAAACAGCTCTAGTGTGGAAATTGCAGTTAGGATAGTATTTACAGGTTTGGCACAAGTGCTCTGAGTGTTGAAACTGGTTTAATAGCTCACTGGGTTTGACAACTATGAAAAATCTAAATATAAATGAACAGCAGTTACACAAGGAACGAATCTTGGAACAGGAGGCCCTAAATAAATTACAACAGATTGAATTTGTGTAAATCACACATACGTTGAGAAGTTGCAGATCGTAAACCACATGCATAGTTTCTCGTTTTTATATGCTAGGAGCATGGGTACAGATGCATCTGGGTTTGTTTCTGCTGCCAGGCCATGTGATCAGAAGATATCTATCTAGCTAAATATATATCCTAAAAATAATGGTCCACTTCTAACATTTGTAGGTGACTTCCTTAAAGTGTCGGAGATAAAGGTACCTTCAAAGAGCAATGCACTTAACATCAGTCTGATTGATATCAGAAGAGACAATCAATGTTGTCAAATTCCATTCACTGAACCACTGAAGTACATGCAGCTTGCAACATCTCTTACTCATGCATATACTTAGCCTACTTTAGTGAAGTATCCCCTGGGGATACTTATCCCCTGGGGGCTGGGGATAAGAATAGGCCCTCAGTTTGGCTGTACTTGTCTAAGAGGCAACTAAACAGCCACCGGGTAGATGGGACTCGTCAGCCTGGGAAAGCAGCTCATCTGAGAGAAGGAAAACTCTGATCCCAAACCTCCACTGCCTTGTGGCTACATCCAGTTATGGAAAAGGCTTCAGGAGTCAACCTCGAGGCAAAATCCAGAGCCGGAGTCCCTGAGGCAGTTCATGGCTGAACACAGTCATGTTCTGGCAACTCCTGCGACGCCACTGAAACCAACCGTATTGGCCTCTGCCTTTCCATTGGACCATTTCAGTGATGTGGAGAGGGGGGATTTGCTGCATGGGTAACAGCCTATCCTCCATACCTACTTTACCCAGGCTTCGCGCACTGGAGAGGACACTCTGTTCCAGAACCACCATTCAGAGCGTGACACCATAGTCTTCCGAGACTGAAGGATACCAACAACTTTAGTGAAGTTTTGTGGCCATTTCATGTTATCTCTAGTCAGGCAATAGAGGATTCTAGTTGTAGACAAAGCTACTATTATCACAAAGATTGATTAGAAACACAGGGTGGAATCTAAAGCATAACGGACAATATTTTGCTTGTACATGGAGATTTTTCTGTTATTTCTGCAAGTGGCAGTCGTCATCGTCCCACACACACACACTCAAAAGCCCTTCACCTAAGGCCTCTGGAACAGCACCCCATGAAGTATGAGAGTCAGCCACAGGAAGGAAATAGTGTCCCCAGGTGCATGCAGAAACAGTTTGGGCCCAATCCTACCCAACTTTCCAGCACCAATGCAGCCCCGAGGTAAGGGAACAAATGTTCCCTTACCTTGAAGAGGCCTCCATGACTACCTCCCCACTCAGTTCAGGATGCAGTACACACCCCCTTGGCATGGCTGCACCAGCTGGAATACTGGATAGGACTGAGCCCTTTACAAATCTAAAATATAGAGTGATATTGTGTATTCTTCTTTTGCCATGCCAAAACAAGACTAACATAGACTCAACCAACTGTAGTGGCAAATATGATCTATGAAGATCCTAATTCTTCAGTTTTGTTTTAAGCTATGCTTGTTATCTAGCTATGATCAGTTCAGTTAGAGAGCAAATTCAATCTTTGCTGTTCTTAACATTTTAATCTGGGGAGGAATTGCCAATAGGATTGGGCTAAAAAGCATGTAAGAAGAAATGCTGAAATCTAAGTTGTCTTTGGGAGTCTCAAGAAAAGGATAAGTTAGGACAAATTAACTCTAAGGGAGGGGCAAGTTGAGAGCACTCTTCAGTTTGATATCTAGAGAATTCAGTCACCTTCAGGGCATGGAGGAGGGGACATAGAATTTTCTGGAGCAAGAATTAAAGGTTCATGGTAGCTAAAGCTTTACTGTTCAGTGAGTTTTTTTTTCCATGCTTCGCACATCATCCAGAAACCTTGAGAGGCATGTCAAAGAGCTGAAGAAATAATCAGCTCTAACAAACATGAGGTTGCATTTTTCAAAGCACCTGACCTTTTCTCTGAGAGAATGGAAGAGCATTCCTGAAACAATAAAATGAAACAGTTATAAAGTAAAACCACTTAAGCCGTTCAGCACTTATAAGTATCAAAACAAGATAAAAGCCCAATCCTATACCTCTGCAGTTCTTGGCAGTATAGGTTATGGCATATGCCCCTGAACATGGTGCACTACCACTGCAGGGGTGGTGATGAAGCCCCACCACACCACTTGTTATGGCTGAGTGGTTAGTTGAGTGTGGGTTCAAGACCCACATTCCTCTTTTGTCCTGCCATGAGAGTTTCTGACATCACATAAAAATAGAGGGTGATGTACATTATAATAAACCCCAACTGGACTCAAACCCACCTTGCCTAGATCCCAGTCTGGGCCTCTACACAGTGAAGTACCAGAACCCTAGCTTTCTTGAATGCTTTGACTGGCCCCAGATCCACCTTTGGCAAAAGGATTCCTTCCAGCTGGTGCACTTCTCCACTGAGAGCCTTGCAGGTTTGTTTTACGTGGCTGCCCTCTCTTAAGGGAACTGTCTTCCTTCCCTTGTCCTGTTGCTGTCAAAAAGGCATTCTGAAAAGTGTGTGTGTGTATGTGTGTCATAAGAAAACTTAAACTCCAGGTGCCAGAATTCCCTACAGTTCTCAGTTTTTACATCCTTGCTCTCAGTGGGAGTGTACAGGTATGGTGTCATGGGGGCATCTCCCCATGGTCACTTGGTACAGTGGTGGCTCTCACTGCATACTCATTTCTTGGGTTGCCAATAGTGGCCACTGGATAAACCTGCACCTGCCACTGCCCCCACTTGGTTCATTCCACTGATGCTTCTCTGGTCACTGACATTTCGAATATGTAAGTTGTGGTGATGAATTCCTTGCCTGTCTAACCAATAACAGGCTGGGGGACCATGACTGGTGCATGGTGTTAGGATTTCCAGGAATGCTGGAAAAGTTGCTGAGAGGTCTGCACCCACAATGGAGTTGTCCTGCTCTTGTTTCCCCCTCCTGCTTTGTCCTCAACGGGCTTAGGAGAAGAGAAATGTTGCTTGGATATTGTGCCAATGTAGCAGGGACACCAGTGCTACTTGGGCATAGGATTGCACCATTGAGAGTACAATCCTAATCCACTTTCCAACACTGACATAAAGGCAATACAGCTCCAAAGTAAGGGAACAAACATTCCCTTATTTTGAAGAGGCTTCCATGAGTGCCGCCCAACTGCAGGATGCAGCACACGTCCCATTGGCACCGCTATGCCAGTGCTGGAAAGTTGGTTAGGATTTGGGCCTTGGTGTGATTAACCCCATTTTGCCTGGCCCACAAGTGTACACATTTGGTTCCTGTTGCATATATGGTTGGGCAGAAATGGCTTAACTAGTAATATTTATTTTTTACCCAAATCTATTTTAAAAGTGAAAGTTGTATAATCATGCATAGGGATTGATGCAACAAGAACACAGGTGAAAAAGAAACAAGATTTTTGAGCACATAAAGAAGTCCTCATGGGAATGCCAGTTTAATAATGAATTAAAGGGAGGAAGGCAAATGCTGCCTGAACATTCCATGATTGTGGAATGACTTTTGGGATTGTTTAACATTCTTGCTCTTCAACTGCAAGAACAGAATGGTAGGAAATCACCTTAATAAGAGTGGACAGCTGCAGGATAGGTTATTTTTAACTCTGTTCATACCTTGAGTTGTAGTCCACTGCAGTAAAAGAAGAGCCACTGGATATATTAGACTTTATGGAGAATGTTAACCTTTTCTGTAACAAGTCAGTGTTACAGCGTAAACTTCTCTTAATATAATCATTGCATGTAAGAATACAGGTAGTTGCGAGATTCTCTAACCAGATTCCATAATGAAAGCTAAATTATTTTTCCCAGACAACCAAGTGGCTGGTTATGTGCTGGTCCTTCTCTATGTCTTGGGCTAGCCAAGCCTCCTACTGAATTGGCATGTGCCCCCTGATTGGGCACCCTGTCTAGATTAAGGGGTGTGATGAAGTGGCCAGGTGGTTTCCATTCATGCAATCAGGTGGCATGAAACCTGGCTTCTTAAGCATACTTGGGGGCCCAATCCTATCCAACTTTGCAGCACTGATGCAGCCATGTCAATGTGGTGTGCACTGCATCCTGTGGGGGTGGAACAGTCACGGAGGTCTCCTCAAGTTAAAGGAATGTCTGTTCCTTTACCTCAGGGCTGCGTTGAGGATGCATCAGTGCTGGAAAGTTGGTAGCATTGGGTCCTTGGTGTGTTTTTACCTGGTTTGCAGCCTGCCTTTTTGTGTGCTTTGTTCTTAAGTAGCTACCCAATGGCTTCTGCAGGGTGTTTCTAGTTACTACATCCAATTTTATACTTTGTATGCATCCAGACAAGTGCAGGCATTTTTTTCATTTTTCATCACCTGTCTGTTGTACTTTTTCTGCTCTGCTTTCCCTTGTTGCTAGAGTGGTCATATTTTGACTCCTTGCCTACCTTCTATGTTCTGTGTTCACAGGTAATTCAGCTGGTTATCATGCCTGACTGCTCACAGGCTCTACCGTTATGTGATTTAAATAAGAACCCATGGTGTTCTGTGCTTTTCTGAAATGGGTGGTTTTTCCCAGATGGCCTTCTCTGCCTGGTCTCCTTAGTTTGGGATGGTGCCAGTGGATAGATCTACAGGTTGCCCCCGTTTAGCTGCTGAGCCAGTAACAGGGAATGTGGGGAGCAAGAAGGGGTGTGTTGAGGCTAACTACTAGGCGCTATTCTCTTCAGTTGGCCTGGAGCCTTTTGTGCCTTCCCTGTTTCTTTTTACTTTTAAAAGACAAAATAGTGCTTTTAAAGTGTTTTACAAATTTTTTTTAATGAGAGGAATTACTAATTAAAGCTCTCCCTTGCAGGAAAAGAAACTGACATGGGGCAATTCAGAGATGCATTCCAGGGGCAATTATTACTCATTAAGGGCCCAATCCTATCCAACTTTCCAGCACCAGTGCAGCTACAATGCAACCCCAAGGTAAGGGAACAAACATACCCTTACCTTGAGGAGGCCTCTGTGACTGCCTCCCCACCAAAGGATGCAGCAGATGCCCCATTGGCACAGCTTCACTGGCACTGGAAAATTGGATAGGATTGGGCCCTAAATCCCCAGCTAGAATTAACAAAAAGCAATAAACTAGTTGAACCAGTAAACAATAAACTTTATTTGGAGTTTCCATTTGCTGACTGAATCAAATGAGTAAATATTAAAGAAAGATACTGGCCATAAGGAAGAGCACTGTTAATATAGTGCTATATTACATGCTGTGTAGAACTGCTTCCAGTTAATTGAGGAAAAGCAATGTCTTAAGAGTTCTAAAGGGCTTTAGTATGGAAGCAATCTCCCCCAAGATATTGCATATGAAGGCATTCTGTAACTAATTTTACCTAGCATTTTTAAAAGAATGTCACTGAAGTGTGTGTCAAAGTACTCCTTCTACACTTAGAGAAGAGAGGCCCAACTTCAGACAACAAGTATCATTTCCTAAGTTTGGCATTTTCATCTACTCTCCAGATTCCCTTCTCATGATGAGGACCATGACTTCCTAATCTTGACCTGAGTGTTCCTGCTCAAAAGAGTCAAACGAGTGGAACAGTCACACTCCCTGCAAGATAGATGTTCTTCAAAATTAATTAATTAATTAATGCCCCCCCCCCCCCAAAAAATAAGAGATCATTTCATTGTAGAAAGAATGTGGATTCCAGCTTCAGATGAGGACAATTCTGTAGATCGGTTTTGTGAAGTTTTGTAACAGCCTTGTGGTCTAACTCTATTCAAGGTTACCCAAGACTAAGTTCAATAGAATCTCCTTTCAGGTAAGCATGCCTACAATGGTAGATTTTCTGTGTCTGAGTATGGGGTCCCCCACACCCTCCACCTCCTGTCAAGGGGATGACATCTATGTCAGGGAGGGGTTTGGACATGACAACTGGTGATGGTTGGCAGTTGATGAGAAGAAGGTATGTTTGCTGCTGAAATGGGGCTTATTGAAGATTGAACAGAAAGCAAAAGCTCTTGTTTTGTCACAATCAAACGGCCCTTCTACTTTCTCCCCCTTGGTTCAGTGCACTGGGGTCTTGTTCCTGGTCATTTACTATGAGTTCTTTCTAGTTAGGTTGGTGGACTTGCCTGGCAAGAATGGCCATGCCCAGTGTGGATGCTTATCAGGCTCAACAGCATAGATATGGGCACCTTGGTGGGCTTATAATGTCCCCTGGCTAGAAATTGCACTTCCTAAGCTTTGGCAATGGGAGGGCAGTTCAAGGTCAGTGCTAGCAGCTTCTTGATCCCCATGAGTCCCTTCCTGTCTTGCTTCCTGACCTAGCCTCTTCTTCCTCCCGTTAGGTCTCTGTCTTATTTCCCTATGCCCTTCATTCCCTAATACCTCATCCTCCTGCATCTCAACTCAGTCCTCCCTGTATGGACCCTTTCTCTTCTTACTCTGCTACAGTTGTCTTCTGCTCTCTGGTCTCTCTCTCTTCACCTTGGCCCCTCTGCCTGTCCTATTTTTCTTCTCTCCCTTGCTTTTAAATTCTTCTGCCCCTTGCTTTTAAATTCTTCTGCCCCTCTCTGGAAGCCTGACCCCATCTGACATTGTTGGGTCTCCATAGGTCTTAGGCGCCCAGCAATCACATTATCACTGGCCACGCCAGAAGTCCTCAGGTAGCTGAGCCTCACAGGCTTGTGGAATGAGGCCGAATACCTCACAACAGCTCAATCCTATCTAAATTCATGTGCAGCAATGCAGTGGTGGTGTCATGGGCTACACTGCAATCCACTAGGGATTTTTGACTGCTGGAGGTCCCCTTGCCCCATGGTAAGCCCCAACAGCTGCAACGAGTCAACTCAATCCTGTGCTAGCAATATTGCTGGCATAAGTCTGCATTGATCTGTGCAGGCAGATTACGCCTGGGATGGAGGTTTGGATATGTCCTGTGCTGATGCCAATGATGCCACTCTCTCAGTCTTAATCCCTGTCCTAAAAGGGCTCACACTCTTAAAAAAAAAAAAAAAAAGGCAGAAGAGACACCAGCAACAATCACTGAAAAAGATACCATGCTGGGGGAAGAGGGACAGTTGCTCTCCTTTGCTAAATACAGAAGGTGCCTCTTTGCCCACTTAGCAAGGGTGTACAGCCTTTAATGCTGAACAACTTAGCTGCCACTTACGAGCACCAATGCATATGGTGCTTTAAATGATTAAATTAAAAATGCAGATGCTAACTTTCTAAAAATACAGGCAAAATAACAGGAGAGAAATGAAGGCACAATGTGCTTTGACACATGACATCCCCAATACATCTACAACTTGATTCTCAAGTAAATTTTTGATGTGGTGAAGTCACGGAACAATACCTTCCCACAACTTTTATGGTGTCAGTCTTTCTTTCAAATGTGCCCTTATGCAATTAGATCTAAAGGTTACCACATGCATTATATTTGTCTATAATATAGTATAATACTTGTAGTGAGGCCTCTCACATGGATTGGTTGTGCTGGTTCAAGAACATTCCAACCATGGGTGGTGGTGGGGTTTACTGGGCTGGCAGGAGACTTTAGTTTCTTATTTTCACCTGTAAAGGCATTGCCTGGAAAGGAAATGGCATCAGCCAAAGCCCCTGCTGCCACCCCAGGAAGCACCTGCGCCCCTAAAATTGCCACAAAATTGCTGGTGGGGAAGTGAGATATCCTCATAAATGAGTGAAGGGGCTGGGGCCAAAAACATGACCTAGCACTACTTTTAAGCACACTTCTAAAAAACCCATTTAGGTGAGTGTGTTGTTTGGCCTAAGAGAAGTTGCAAAGGTAGATTGTAATGTTGAATTGAAGAGATTCAGCAAGTTTGTCCATTTGAAAATTGAATGTACATTGTAGGTTTTTAATTAACTTTTAAAGGGTTGGGAAAGGTAAGATCAATTTATGTGTCCTTTGCAGAAAACAAATAAGTCTTAGGGCACAATTCTAACTCAGAAGTAAGCCCTATTTTGTTCATTGGGGCTTACTCTCAGGAAAGTGTGGTTAGGATTATAGCCTTAGCTTGTGATCTAGAAAGGCACTCATGTGCTTATCCTTTTTCCCCTCAGACAAGCTGCCTGACAGAACTTCAATGCTGTTCAAGATTCCCAGATTCAAAAAGCTGTCTGTACATTTGCTGCATGAATGTTTTAAAGGGGAAGTCGAGAAAATAGCATGCACACATGGGCAGCAAATCTCTAGCCCCAACTTCCTAAAGTGTGTTTTGAAATTACACACCAATTACGCCAAAATTTAAGCCCAGGCAGGAGCCCAGGTCTACCCACCCAACAAACCTTAGTCACGGAGGCCTGTAGGGAAAACAAAGTATGAGTAACCCTGGGATTTTTGGGTGAGAAGTAGAGTGAAAAAACGATACGAAACACCAGAGGGTGGTGTAGGAACTTATATATATTTACACCTACTGACATACATAAATACAGAATTGCTTTTTTTCTCTGAGTGAGTGGTTCTCCAATGCTCAAGGAAGACCCAAGGAGTCTGAGGACAGGAGGTTTTGGAATATCAGATTCTTTGTAACAACTGTTACCACAAATGAGTGTTGCCAAATTTTAAAATCCAATTCATGAGGATGGCTGACAAAACATGTGAATAAAAATGTGAAAAATTTACGGTTTGAAGTAGCCAGTTGAGCTCTAGAGGCATTTTTCCCCCCCTAATGCAGTACATTGCCTTCTTCAACAGCCATTTCTTTCAAAATGTGAGATGGGCTTTCTTGAAATGGGCAAGGCAATTGCGAGGTATAAGGAAAAGACAGAAGATATGGGGACAAACAAATAGAGGAAGAAAGCCAGGGCAGAGTATGCTTAAATAAGGAATTTTCATGAAGCTGTCACGTTGTTCATGTCTTTGAATGATGACACATAAATATGTGATATGGACATTTTCAGGTTACATTAAGACAACGTATTAGACTATTACGTGAAGACACACACACACATACCCCTTCATAAAATTGTCAGTGGGTAAATATATATTCATAGTATTGAGAACCAAATTAAAGTGGCAGATTGACTGTGATGTGCTGTGTATATTTACTCCTTCAGGTAGAGGCATGTATTTCCATCCATATTATGAAGGAACTAACATTTACTTCAGTCATTCTATGTTCAAGGTCATAGATAAGAGAAGATATTCATTGAGTGAGTTAGTATCATGCCACAAAAAACATTAGGAAATTGATGGTCCTATTTAATTCCATACGAATGAAATAAGTGAATTGTATATATAATAATTCCTTCCTTGTGAATAATTATAGGACAGTTTAAATAGAATATTGTTCAGCATGCTAACATTTAAGTCAGAGATTGTATTCTCAGGGTGTCATTCTGTTTTCCAGAGAATAACCCAAGTGCTGAAAATGTATTCTGTTACATAAACCAGCCCTCATGAGTGGTCAAAATCCAAAATAAAGTCATGCCATTTACAGTGCAATCCTAACTTGCGCTGAGCAGGCAGGCCAGTGTGCCTGCACTGTATCCAGTGCAAGTTTCAGGCAGCCAGAGGCTCGCCCCAAGGCAAGGGGAAACTTTTCCCCTTACCCCAGGGAGAGCCACTGCAGTCCCAATGGGGCTACTCGGATCTGCGCCACCTCAATTGTCGGTGCAAATCCAAGCAGCCCAGGACTGCTCCAGGCTGCTTGGGAATGGGGCTAGGATCCAGCGTAACTGCTGGGTCCTGGTGCTGCCTCCTGCTCCTCACCTGCCCGTCCCCAGGAATGCCCACCGCCCGCCCACCCCCTGCCCCAGAATGCATCCCTCCCCCCTCCTCCTCCCCCCTTCTCCACACCCCCTTCAGATTGCCGTGCCAGCTGAGGTCAGCTGGCACAAACTCACCCTCCTCAGGGTGCAGGGAGGCTGGTATAAGTCGGCCTAACTGCTTCCAGAGTGGTGCGGAAGTGCTTTACGGCTCTAACGCCAGGTTAGGATTGCGCCCTTAGTTCATGAAGCATATGCAGTCTGGCATAATATTACATACAAACATGTACCATACATTTGTGGATTACAAACCTGTTACACATACAATCAAAAAGAGAAAAGTAACATTAAAGTGAAGAAGAAACTTGGAGAGTTTTTTTCTTTTCCTCACATTTCCATTTTCGTTGGCAGTCTTGTGGATACTATAACTTTATTGTAACATAGAGTTCTTGGTCTGCCCTTGGTCTTAATTTCCTGTAATTTTTAAATGACATTTCAAAAGGGTTTTTAATGACATTTCCAGAAGGGTTGCTGTACTAACCTTGTTACAGCAAAGATGTCAAAGAGTTGTAATACATTAAATATATTTACTTTTTTCTATTTTTTATTATGTTTTAATAAATAAAAATACAACAAACCAACATCATACGTTAAACCCCATTAAACTTCTAGTGCTCCCCACCACCTTCTCCGGGTATGATTACACATTCTCTTCCATCTTCATCCTTTTCTATTTCATCTTCATTAAATACATTTATTGAGATGATGATATTTATTGTGGCATTAAGTATATGAATCTCGTGAAACAGACTTGAGTACCTGAAAGGTTATGCCACAATGAATATTAGTCTTGAATGTGCCACAAGACCCTCCCATTCCTTTTAAAACAAAGATGAAACTGACCCTAACAAAGGCCAAGATGGAAGAAATTCAAGCAGGTGACAAGGATAAGTCTAAAACATTAGTGAATAGATAAGTAGTGAAAGAGCTGACAGGCCTGTCTTGTGGATATTATGCAAAACTGTTCAGAAGCCAAGTGCAGAAGTTACATTTTTGCAGATATGGGGGTCATGTCAGCACACCTGAGCTAATAAAGCCATCAGCCTATAACTCATGACTTACCAAAGCTGCTTTGGCATGTTGGGTCTGTCTGCAAATCAGACCCATCCACGGTTCATGAAGGCTTTTTATCAGGCATCCGCAAAATGTTCTGAAAATCCAACTAAAGCTTCAACAACCAGCATAAATTGTGAAACACCTCATCATATTCTGCAAGAGCCCAAATGTGGAAAGAAAAGCAAAAGCAAGTTCATTTGTGATTTGCTAGGTAAGTGATACTGCAGTATCTAAATTGTCAACTTGTCCCTCAAAACGACCACGGTGCCAGAAGATTGGAGGATAGCAAATGTCACGCCTATTTTTGAAAAGGGAAAGAGGGGGGACCCGGGAAACTATAGGCCGGTCAGCTTAACATCCATACCGGGTAAGATGGTGGAATGCCTCATCAAAGATAGGATCTCAAAACACATAGATGAACAGGCCTTGCTGAGGGAGAGTCAGCATGGCTTCTGTAAGGGTAAGTCTTGCCTCACGAACCTTATAGAATTCTTTGAAAAGGTCAACAGGCATGTGGATGTGGGAGAACCCATGGACATTATATATCTGGACTTTCAGAAGGCGTTTGACACGGTCCCTCACCAAAGGCTACTGAAAAAACTCCACAGTCAGGGAATTAGAGGACAGGTCCTCTCCTGGATTGAGAACTGGTTGGAGGCCAGGAAGCAGAGAGTGGGTGTCAATGGGCAATTTTCACAATGGAGAGAGGTGAAAAGCGGTGTGCCCCAAGGATCTGTCCTGGGACCGGTGCTTTTCAACCTCTTCATAAATGACCTGGAGACAGGGTTGAGCAGTGAAGTGGCGAAGTTTGCAGATGACACCAAACTTTTCCGAGTGGTGAAGACCAGAAGTGATTGTGAGGAGCTCCAGAAGGATCTCTCCAGACTGGCAGAATGGGCAGCAAAATGGCAAATGCGCTTCAATGTCAGTAAGTGTAAAGTCATGCACATTGGGGCAAAAAATCAAAACTTTAGATATAGGCTGATGGGTTCTGAGCTGTCTGTGACAGATCAGGAGAGAGATCTTGGGGTGGTGGTGGACAGGTCAATGAAATTATCGACCCAATGTGCGGCGGCAGTGAAGAAGGCCAATTCTATGCTTGGGATCATTAGGAAGGGTATTGAGAACAAAACGGCTAGTATTATAATGCCGTTGTACAAATCTGTGGTAAGGTCACACCTGGAGTATTGTGTCCAGTTCTGGTCGCCGCATCTCAAAAAAGACATAGTGGAAATGGAAAAGGTGCAAAAGAGAGCGACTAAGATGATTACGGGGTTGGGGCACCTTCCTTATGAGGAAAGGCTACGGCGTTTGGGCCTCTTCAGCCTAGAAAAGAGACGCCTGAGGGGGGACATGATTGAGACATACAAAATTATGCAGGGGATGGACAGAGTGGATAGGGAGATGCTCTTTACACTCTCACATAATACCAGAACCAGGGGACATCCACTAAAGTTGAGTGTTGGGGGGTTAGGACAGACAAAAGAAAATATTTCTTTACTCAGCGTGTGGTCGGTCTGTGGAACTCCTTGCCACAGGATGTGGTGCTGGTGTCTAGCCTAGACGCCTTTAAAAGGGGATTGGACAAGTTTCTGGAGGAAAAATCCATTATGGGGTACAAGCCATGATGTGTATGCGCAACCTCCTGATTTTAGAAATGGGTTATGTCAGAATGCCAGATGCAAGGGAGGGCACCAGGATGAGGTCTCTTGTTATCTGGTGTGCTCCCTGGGGCATTTGGTGGGCTGCTGTGAGATACAGGAAGCTGGACTAGATGGGCCTATGGCCTGATCCAGTGGGGCTGTTCTTATGTTCTTACGTTCTTATGTCAGTCATTCCCTTGGGCATAATTGGCCTTTTATATGATGTTTTATCTGATTTGGGCCCCAATCCCAAGAATAGACCAGTTAAAGTGTATTTTATTTGTTGTTGATGTCATTTCTCCACCCCCTCCCCCAAAGATTTAGCTTACTTGATTTATGAAAATATCTTTGGCTCTAACAAACCTAAATTTATGGTTTTAACTCCAAGGAAACCATTGACCACTTTCACAATTTTATTTCAGTAGGATCAAGATGGTATTCTTGATTTGAAATTGAATTGGTCAAGGAGTTTTCAAAGATTTTTTTTTTTTTAATATCCAACTATCCTTTTTGAATAACACAGTTATGAATAATTAACTTTGTGTGCCCACCTTTATTGACATTTCTTGGCTCAAAACAAACCACATTGTACTGCTTTTCAAATATTTATGAAATGTTCAGTAAAGTACTATCTATTTAAAGTTTGTTAATTAAAGGACACACAGTTTGGCTTTTATGAGCCCCTTTTTCAGGTAAAATTTAATACAAGGAAACAGATCCTTTTATGTTTTGAGGATAATCATTTCCAAGCAGTATGTCAGCCACCAGCTTCTTCATAGCTTCTGGTTTCCCATTTCTGCTTCCTGGTAAGGAACAGGTTCTAATTCAGAACTACCATGTTCACATTTAGGATTCAGTCCTATCTGGCCCTAGTGCTGGCGCTGAGCTCCAGCACTAGTGTTTGGTGTCATAAATGTGCCACAAAGCACATTTACGGCACCCTCTGAGTAAGGAGTGTTGGCCCAGCGCCAGCGCTCCTTACTCAGAGTGTGCTGTAAATGTGCTTTACAGCATGTTTATGACACCTAGAGCCAGTGCTGGAGCCAGTCAGCGCTGGACCAGATGCCAAATGGAGGACACCATGGGAGCACCCAATAGTAAGTTGCACCACCAGGTGGCAGTGCGAGTTTTCAGGATGGAGGAGAGGCATTCTGAGTCGAGGGGAGGGCAAGATGTGGGCGAGGAACCGGCCAGGGGGTGGGACCAGCAGAGCCCTCCTCCACTAAATCCTATCCTCTGTGTTAGGCTGCACAGTGAAAGGCCCCATTCGCCCAAGGAGACCTCCAGTGACCTTCGTGGGGCTGCTGGATACAGTGGTCTCCATTTTGGTGCCACTGCAGCCAGCGGCCCTAACAAGGATAGGACTGGGCTGTTAGCCAAACACTGAGAGAGAGAGAGAGAGAGAGAGAGAGAGAGAGAGTAGTGTCCTTGGGGAACTCCTCATGGTTGGTAGAGGTGCTTGTTACTGTATTGCTCATTGCCAGTGGCTAGGAGGGGGCATCCCCCCAGCATTAGCTGCTCTTTGACCCTGCACCTGACTCCATCCCCTGCTCTGTTTACCCTGGCAGTGCTTCTCTGGCCACTGCATTGGGGCAGTGTGGCTGTGGTGATTGCCTCCTTGTCAAGATGCTGCTCTGTGGATGATTGACTGTGTGGGTTTTCCATGGGCAACATCAGCATTACTGGGAAGGATTGTATCAGTATTGCTGAGAGGACCGCACCAGCATTCCTGATAGGGCTGAACTGGCATGACATTGCCTGGCCAGGCTAAGGGTGTGACGGTCATGGTACTGGCATCCCTGTGCTCTCAGCAGTGTCCACATAAATCTGGGTTTTTATTTTCTTTATCAATAGGATGGTGGAAGATAAATTCTGAAAATCAGTCATCTCTGCTCTGCCACACATATCTGTATATTTCTAGATCAGACAATGAAAGCTGACATGCAATTTAATCCTCCACAGTTTACAAGTACTGAGTGATGTTGAAATGAATTTCTTAGGCAGTCAATTATAACTAACTCCTTAGGTTTGCAGTTGTGTATAGGTAGAATGGCACGCACACTGGCTGCTGCCAGGATAACTAGAGCACCATTCTGTGCTTGGCATGTGGAGCAAGAAACCCTGGCAGAGAGCACCCGCTGATTGCAACATGTTGCTTATTGCCATCAGTGTGGATGATGTTTTACATACAGCGAAAAGGCAGATCCTTGCTCTGAGGGGCTTACACACTCATTACTGACACACAGAAGACAAGGGGGGTGGGAGAGGGGATGGAGGCAGAGAAAGTGCCTGCAATTGTTTCAATTACAGATAACAGGCTACAACCAACTTTTAGGCACCTATGAGTGTACTGGCAAAGCTTGTTCAGCGATGGCTTTAATGTTGAAAGATATGCCTGCTCCCAGTTATGTCCTTTCCAAATTCCCTCTATGCCAAATAATTGCTTTATCTTATGTGATGTTACTACTCTGCTTCTGGCAACACTGGATTTTTTTTATATCAGCCATGATGCTATCATAAAATGATAAATTACCACATGCTCAGAAGTACTCTTTATTAAGAACGGTTTAGCTCAAGGTTAATAGCTACAAAAAACATAGAAATGTAATGTGCTATATCTAGAAGACTACCTAGAGCCACTGTCCTGTTTTATAGGTATTTAAGAACCATTAAAAGATATATTTACTTGTTATAAAGTGATATCGCTTTTAAAGAGATGTAATAATAAATGTTTAATACATTTCAGAGAGTGCTTGAATCTACATTTTGATAGCAAACTACAACTTTTTTGTAAGCCTGCTTGAGCTTTATTCTAAGGTCCTGCCTTTCTGACAAAAGGATTTAATGGCTGGTTTCATGACTTATTTATTTTACTTGAACTCCATCTTCTCTGAGAGTTAGCTTTCTGCAGAATATGAAGTCAGGCAATTATGTCGCAACAGGAAAAAGCATCCTTTCCATGCCACTTCTAGAGATTTCTATTCCATTCTGTAAATGGCCTTTGTCATTCTATATTGCTCACCAGGGGTAAGGATCATTGTTGCATTGTTCAGAAAGCAAGCTGCATGCTTTAAAACACCCCCCCCCTTTCTTACAGGCCAATATCCTCTCACCCTCCTATAGCATGCAGGTATGGGAACACAGGCAGCACTGTGTGTGTGTGTGGGGGGGATTGGAAAGCTTGGGAGAGGCAAGAGAGAATATTTTCCCTTACCCCTCCAAAAGCCTCTCAATCGCCTATGTCACCGATGGGTCTCTTTAGATCCGTGCCAGCTGTATAGCATGGCATGTTAGGGAGCTCCAGAGGGGATAGCATTTTGGTGCATGTCGCTCACACTGGGATGTACCCTCTCCCACCTCTGACATGCCTCCTGCCCTCTGCCCTGTCTACCCAGGACTATACTTCCTCCACCCGTGGAATGCTCCCCATAAATGTACTGGGACTGGCGGAGCCTCACCTACCCACTGCTACCCCTCCTAGGGCTGATCCTCCCTGGTTCTGCCCTCCCTCACCCAGAATTGCCCCCTCTCCACCCCCAGAACACCCTCCTGACATCCCCTGCATCACCTGGCACAAACTCACTTTTCTTGACTGGCATAGGGATGGGAATCTGGTCCAGCAGGCTGGCACACATTGTACCAGCACAACTGGCTCACAAGTTGACACAAACGTGTTTTACAATGCTTTGTTCCTGAGCTAGTGCAGGGGGCCTGCTTCGGTATAAGGCATAGTTAGGATTGCAACATAAGAAGATGAGTAATACTGAAAACAGCTGAAAAAGACATACCATTGACCAGCCTTTGTGGCAGAGGGCCCAGCTTGACTCAGCTGAGTCAATTTTAGGTTAAACCTACCTAAAGATTCCCTGAAGGAGGAAAGGGGGACAAAAAAGGGGTTTGCCACAGTAGTACAAATCCCTCCTCAGAAAGTATGACCAGGCACAGTTTTAATTCTTATAATGTATAAATCAATGTAAGGAATGTGTTTTTATCAACAAATATAGAAAGAAGCGAATGAACACTTACAGAATTAGCTCTGGAATTTGAATTCAGCATCTTAAAAAACGTTCCATTGTCTTTATTGTGGCAAAGAGACACAGAAAATAACACGTCAACTGGAAAACCATTATGTGATATGACATTTCAGCCAATGCACCCTCTCTCCCTTATCACAAATTGTCACAGCCCCGTTACCTCTCCCTCCCTCCAGATGTATGATATATTTAATAAATTACCCTTGTGAGAATGTCTACGGCAAAAGTCATCTGTGCTTTGGGACCATTCAGGTTCTTTCTAAAAGGACAGTGCTCCAGGGCTTCTACTTCCATTTTAACCTCATAAGAATGACCCTTTTATCTTTAGCTTTCAGTTGATTCAAGACTCAGGAGCCCTTCCGCAAGAACAAATTACATTTTACACAGAAACATTTTTGTTCATTTTGGATGTAACTTTTCGATAGTTTCACTGCTTGATGAATTACAGTTTGGTTTATTGTTCCTGAAAGGTAGTAAAACTTTCCAATTCAACAGTTGCTCCTTTTTGGCTTTCCTAAGAGGACCAAAGATTAAATACACTTAAGTGGTTTACAGAATTACAGCACAATCCTATGTGTGTCTACTTAGAGGTAAGTCCCACTAAGTTCAGTGGGGCTTACGCCCAGGAAAGTCTGTCTAGGATTGCAGCCTTTGGCACAGTCCTAACCCACTTTCCAGTACTGGCATAGCTGCGTCAGTGGGGTATGTGCCGCATCCTGCAGTTGGGAGGCAGTCACAGAGGCCTGCTCAAGGTAAGGTAATGTTTGTTCCCTTACCCTGGAGTTGCATTTCCCTTATGTTGGTGCTGGAAAGTTGGTTAGGATTGCTGCCTTTATAATGTAATACAATACTAGACATACTGAAATGTGATGGCTGGTCATGCTACAGAGGACAACGTTTATGTGCCTACTATAATCTTTCTTAAACATTTTGGATGTGTAGGGGGAGCACTAATTGACTTATACCTTCTAAGATCTCAGTTCCTTCAAAGCTGCTTGCATAATTCTTACTAGGGGCCAGGAAGGGTATTTTCTCTGACATTTAGCCATTGCTTGTCAAAGGAACACTCCCAGGATCCCAGAACTTGTGTCCCTGCTCAGCTGTCTTCTTGTTGCCCCCCTCCCCCAGTCTAGGACTCTACAATCTACTGTTAAGAACTGACACATCCAGTTCTGTACATCTGTCCCTTTAAAAAGTAGCTACTGTGCATTTCAGCAACTATTTAAATTCATCTGCTACTACCACCATGCAGTTAAATGGATGTCTACAAGTACCCCTAAAGTTACAGGTTCTCACTGCAAGTGTATCTAATGTATGTGCATGTACGTATTTCTAGCACTTCTTACATAGTTGGGACTAGATTCACTTCTGAGCCTATTGGTGCAAGCCTGAATCCTTCTTTTGTCTCTCCTGGTCATTTGCATAGAATGAGAGAAAGAGGAAACATTATACTCTATTTCTGTGTAATTGTTAAAGCTCCCATGATATGTAATAACAAGTGAGGGAGAGGCTGCAAAGTGAAGGAATATCTGGTGCCAGGGATAACCCATTTTTATTTTGGGGGGGAGCAATCCTTTTATACATAACTGCGTGTTTGTCTATGCTTACAAATAGCTTGGGGGGAAAGTGGGCTTGGTATATGTGATTTGAAGCAAGAAAAGCTGTGGACAGGCAAAGGGTTAAACACTCCTCTCTACCTCTCACTAATTTTCCACTCAAAATCACTCTCTCCTGAAGCTGTTCCTCTTATTGATGCAACACACACACACACACACACACACACAGATAAAACGTGTCATTAGGTTTTTAGGTATGTTGAGTCAAAACTTTGGTGCTTTATGAACTGGTTTTTAATAAAGTATCATACAAAACTCTGGACAAGTCTGCATCCACTCACGAACTGCTGGCTACGTCTGTGTCAGACTAAGTTCCATCACCGTCTCTTCTTCTTGAATGTCTGCTCTTCTAGTCCCCATGTGAACAAAAATAGCCACTCATGCCACATTTGGCATTCCTTCTAAAAATGCCGACAAAGCTGACAAACACATCTTTGGGCATTTTTACTTTTAAGTGGAAGATCAATATTGAGATTTTTATCAAATGCTTCCAAAGGGTAATTTGTGGCAATTAGCAGAACTTGAAGAGAGAGAAATATACCTGCATTTCTTTTAACATTCTACATTAAAATTTGAGTTATGGAGAAATAACTGCAAATCTTACCCTGGTAATTTCAATTAAATGGTAATTTCTATTAAATTTTGGATATTTTGAAAGTATGGGGTAAGGTGGCTAGATAATGAGAATATGAAAGTTAATGATTTTGACTGATGTGAAAGTATAAATGTACTCTTATCTATTTTAATGACCAGTAAGAAATATCTAATAATATGGGCAGACCAATCCTAGTCTGCACTGGCACAGCCAGGCCACATAGCCTGCACTGTATCCTATGCTGGTTAGGAGGTGATTGGAGGTCACTTTGAGGTAAGGGGATATTTTTCCCTCTACCCTGTGTTGAGCCCCAGCCAACATGGAGCTTTTTGGATCTGTGCCAGCTATTTAGCTGGTGCAAATCTGAGAAGCCCGTGTAGGGCTGCCCAGCCCAAAAGCAGGGGTTAGGATACAATGTGCACTGCTGCCAACAATCCCACCCCCCACACAGGCCTGATCCTCCCTGTTTTGCCCCTGTACCTCAAAACACCCCCTCCCCGCTTCCAGACCACTTTCCCACCACTCTCTCCCAGTCCCTGTACCACCCAGCACACACTTTCCTGTGCTGGCCATTGCAGGGGTAGAATTAGGCACCAGAAGGCCAGGCCACACTTTGGGGCCAGCTCTGCCAGCTCTCAAGTAGCTGCAAACATACTTTACGGCACGTTTGCAAGACTCACAGCCAGCACAGGGAGGTCTCTGCCAGCCCAACTTAAGTTTAGGATCATGCTGTTAATATTATAATATTCTGAAGTAATTTTGTATAAGATGACTTCACTGAGTAATGTGTGACCCACTGTTGCCCTATCTCAGTAATTCCCAAACTTCTGCAACTGACGGTTCCCTTGACCTACTTGACTGTTGAATTACAACATACACAGAAGATAGTTACAATAGGTGTCAGTCTTTCTAACTTATCTCCAATAGTTCAAGAGTGCAGACTTTGCACCATGTCACTCAGTAACCGTACCCCGTCCAGAGACAGTGTGTGGGTGGTCTATTTCCATGTAACCTGTGTGGAACAGATCCAGGTGCACTAAACACAGGAAGACATTGCTGTATGTTGTTTCCTTGGTTTTCAGTGAAGTCTTACCTTTCCTCCCTTCTATTCTCCAAATCCTGTTTACTTTTGCTTAATTAGCATCATTTATTTTGATCACAGACTTTGAATTTCCTTGGCACAGAAATTAATTAACTTGGTCCAAACTCTTCATGTTTGGAGAGCAGAGGACAACACAGACCTATTATGCTTTCTGTACTGAATGAACATGAACTCATTATACTGTTCTCTTGCAAATATTTAATTAAGTAGGTTTCTGGGCATGGTAGAAGGAAAATGGGAAAAAAAGGGTTTTTATTGAAGACATCAGAAAGAAACTGTTTAAAAAGCATTTATAACTCTTATATTACCTGAAACTGCTAAAAGGAAGCTACAAAATGTCTGAGGGAGAAGGAGACAGGAATTGAAATGTTAACCTTATAATTGAAAAAGAATCTTGAGCAGTTAATCTCTTACAATTCAGCATCTCCAACAAAACATATTTAATAAATATGTCATCATTCAAAGATGAAAGAAAGAAATGTGTATGTGATCAGTGTGCTAGAAATGGCGTAGCTGTACAGATACAGTGTCACATATTAAAAGAAGCCTCAAAGTTATTAACTCAGGCCCAAACTTTAACCAATTTTGCAGCACTGACATAGCTGTGCCAATGGCGCATGTGCTGCATTCTGTAGTTGGGTGGCAGTCACAGAGACCTTCTCAAGATAAGGGAATGTTTGTTCCCTTACCATAAAGCTGCATTGCCCTTACCTCAGTGTTAGAAAGCTGGTTAGGATTGTGCCCTTATTGACTTAACTTGTACAAAATAATGTTTTAGTAGTTAACTGGCAGTCCAATCCTAACCTGCACTAGCACAGCTGGGTCAAGTGGCCAGTGCTGTATCCAGCACAGTATAGGAGCAGGCTGGAGGTCTCCTTGGGTTCAGGGGATATTTTTCCCCTTATGCTAACACTCCAGCCTGCCCAATGGGGTTACTCGGATCTGCGCCAGCTAAATCACTAGTGCAAATCCAAGCAGCTCTGTGTAGAGTTTTCAGGCCCGGGGCTTAGGACATGGTGGAAGCCTGCTCTGCCATCCCTGCCCCGAAACACTCCTCCTTGCCTTCTACTCTCCCACCATTCTCTTCCCACTTCTTGGCTGCTTGGTGGAGTACTCACCTCTGCTATTGGCGGGGATGCAGCGATGGCAGGCTGGCTCAGGCCTTTCCAGTGGCACTACTTGCACTAGAGTTGTCACAAACACGTTTTATTACACATTTACAACACTCTAGGCTGGCACAGCAACTGTTGTGCGGGCCAAAGCCAACAATAGGTTGCACTGTAAGTTACTGGTATTGAAACTCATAATGAGAATGCATACTGAAACAGGAATTAACTGTAGAAAATGAAAAAGGAAGAAAAAACCAAGGATTTAAATTTGCTTTTAAATGGCTGTAGAACTTTGCTTTCTACATGAATGACTAAACAGTACTAAGTGGCTTGAATTCTGGCCTAGCCAACACTGCATACATCCTACACCACTCTAAAACATGTTATGTAATGTCACTCAAGACTGTAGCAGGAAATGTGTTCATCCTGAGTGGTTTTCTCCCTCTTAACCCATGTTAGATTTTTTATAATTCGGTACTTTGTGTTCTTTTACAGTGATCTCTAATATAACTTCTAGTTGTTTATACTCCAAATTATATTTCAGTAATTTGATTTGATCAACCTGATCATTGTTTCCAGACATCCTTGTCCCTACTCAAGCTGTTTATTTGCATGAAATGACTCATTCTGAAGCAGCATCATTTATTTTCCATAGAGGGATTTCACATTTACAATATGAAACAACTATTCATCAACCATATAATCTATCACTTAGGCTGTGTAAGTCAAAACCAAATTTGCCATAGGCAATAAACCAGCATTCAGTGGAAAGAAGTGACCCTTTGGAATAAAGTAAGAATTTTACCAGGGGAGGCACCTGAAGAATCTTAGCAGTGAATGCCACAGTTAATTATCTCTTCTCTCACTTGTAAATCTAACATGCACCAGCATAGAAATAACAAAAACAGATAGAGATGGGCGGTACTCTTTCATATATCGTAGCAAATATTTTTACAATTAACTTAATAATTGCTTTAAAGAGAGCCAGGGCCCAATTCTATTCAACGTTCCAGTACCAAAGCAGCCACAATGCAACTCCAAGGTAAGGGAACAACCCTACCTGTGGCTGGCTAATCTTATGATTGGGCCGCTAGTCTATCTTTTCCCCAACCATTTATCTTTAGATTTTAAAGCTACTGATTTCCCAAATGCCAGAATAAATCTTCCATATTCTTACACTGCTCTCACATGGAAGATAGTTGTGTGCTACAATATTCAATTGGCTGATTATTATGCAACACATCTGTTTGCATGTCTACTCGGACGTTGCAGCCTAAATAATTTAAAATAGCATATTTAAATAATATGATAAAGCAAAATCATTTTTGAAAAGGCAATAATTCACCTCTTTTGAAATATTTTTTTCTCTCTGATTGTCAATACTTCCTTCTGTTTCTTTGAAAATAATAAAGTCATCAAAACTTCTTTTTGGATAAAACTGCAACTAGTTCTGTATGGAATGCCGAAGGAATGTTTGGGCTGCCTTTTTTGTAATTCCAGACTCCTTATGGTAACACTTCGAAAGCAAAGGTTTAAAAATGGTTTGTGATTCAGCATAGGGTGGTGTTTTTTTCCTTTGTTCTTCAGTGGAAAAGGAAGTGAAAAATCCCACTGGGCACACTCCAAATCTTGGGTACACCTCAAGTAACTCTTTGATTATCCCTGTCATAATGAACTGATAAATATTCTGTCATTCAAATAAAGAAAACCCTTTCGAACAAGGTGCAAGCTGCTGCTGGGGAGGGCGGAAGCATGATTTTTGGCAGGAAAAACAACACAGGGAAAAGCATTAAACCCCCTCACCATATGCTATGGTCCTATCATCAATGATATACAGAGTGGTCTTTGTATCCAAGGTTTCACTTAACCGTGGATGCGGGGGGGGGCACGCCCCCTCACCCTCTAGAGGATGAGGGCGTCCCCAGTATCCATGGCTTCAGGTATCAGTGTGTGTGTGTGTGTGTGGGGGGGGTGTTCCAGAATGGAACCTCCCCTGTGGATACCGGGGCATGCATGTATTTATAACACAGGGAAACAAAAGTTTCATTATTTTAAAATATAATCAACAACATGCTTAAACTGCAGGAATTGCCCTCATAGCTATTAATGGCCAGATCCATAACCTATGAACAATGGCATTTCTGCATTTGAGCTGATTTAGTGCCAATTAAGTTAATGGGACCAAACAAGATAACATGTACTATATCAATTTAAGTGGTTTGTAAATTATACAATTTAACTATTCAGGGAGAAGCAACTTCTTTAATTTAACGGCTTATTGTAATCTCTCAGCTATTGTGTGTCAGTTACTAACATCCCTGGTGAAATGTAATTCTACTAGAAATTCTACAACAGTTATTTCTTTCATACATTAAGTAATACAAAATGACAGCCACATGAACAAATACACCAGTTACAGATTAACACACTGTTTTGTCTGGCAGCTTAATTTTTGTGTTATCTGATGGACCTAAAATAATTTCCCTGACAAGATTAATTACAATAATAAAGCTGTAGGGAACATATAACTATTTCTCCAGGTTTTTTTCTTGCAGTTACTCAAGCAGAGTAACGTGGACTTATAATTGCCTAAGAGACCAATCTTATTCTCCCCCCTTCCAGCAATGCACCATCACTGAAATAGCTACCACTGTATCCTGTGGGGTGGGGGAGAATTGCAGAGGTCTCCTCTGAGTAAAGGAACAATTATTCCCTCACCTGGGGGTGAGCTTCTGTGGTGTGTATGCATGTGTACTCAGTTCTGTGACATCTGAGATCCCAATGTGGGATTGGGTCAGGGAAGTGGCTTAGGATGTGGAGTCTACCTTCCTGAACCCAATCCACCCATTCCCCACTCCCATTGCTAACCAATTCTTCCCTCCCCTACTCTGTTGCCATCTCATTTCACCCTCCCCCACTCCTGTTCCACTATCCCGCACCCACTCCTGCCTTCCCCATCATCGAACCTTGGTTGGCAGGCAGCTCCACATCTATTGGCACAGGCAGAAAGACTCCCACTTCCCCCCAGTATCCCAGAAGTATACTACTCAGCATGATGCTGGAGTGCCTTTTACTACTGACACTGACTGCTTTACAGCAGTCAGTGCCAGTGAAAAAATAGCTCTGACGATGGCCGGCCCTTTAGGATTGAGCCGTAAGACACAGAACATATGCAAAATTTTAAAGAGCCAACAAATGTTGTAAATGATAAAGTACATTATTTATCATTAGGCAACATTTAACTTTTATGAACATGTATATATTTATCCCAGCAGATCTTACAGACATGATGATCTTACAGACTCAGCAAGCAAGAATAAATATCAAGTCTTTATTACTCATTTTAAAAATATGAATAGTTCTTACAATGCTGATGTTGACTCTTCTATTCTAATATCAAAATGTTGACATTCAGTTTTAAAAGACCAAGTTAACTTCATAAAGACCATTGTACTATTGTTATGTGAGTAAAATGAAAAGAATCATTACTTGCAGCCTGATCCATTGCTGCCCTACTGCTGGTGCTGGGTGTCACAAATGTCCTGTAAGACATGTTTGCTCCCCAAGGGAGTAAGCAATGCTGGCGTAGAGGCCTGCACCACCCCATTGATGCTGCAGCAGGAGCCCTGGCTGCTGGTGGAGAGCAGGTAAATGCCAAGCAGCATGGGGGCGTAGGGAAGGTGGTGGGAGGGTGTGGGGAAGTGTTCCTGAGTAGAGAGAGGGTGGAACAAGGGAAAGGAAAGGCCCAGGAGGAGGGTAGGACTGAATCCTGTAGGAGGAGTAGGAGTCCTCTGCTGAATCCTGTCCCTGTATTGGGCTCAAAATCTCGACATGGAGTTTCTTGAGCCTGTGCCAGCAAAATAGCTGGCACAGACTTGAGTAGCTCCATTGAGCAGGCTGGGGTTTTACTTGGAGTAAGTGGACAATTTCCCCCTTATTTCAAGGAGACCTTCAGTCTACTCAATTCCAGCATAGGGTGCAGCAGTGGGTATTTGGCGCCACTGCTCCTGTGCTGGATAGGATTGGCCTGAAAATGTGCTTTAACTTTAGCTGGATTGTGCCCATTCTTGATTTTGAAATATCCCTTAATTGTTTAGAAACCTTTGTTCCATATCTGGTAATTCAGGTTGCATAGATGGAAACACAATCTACATTAGAGGAGAAACTGATATGCATATTTAGAATAAAAGCGTGAATTAATGTATCTATGCTGTTTCAGAAATATTTTTAGGAATAGTTGCATATATGTTTTACATCATTTTAAAGATTTTTTCAGTGTAACTTGAGTTGGCAACATGATTTTCATCTATATAAGCATTAAGTCTGTATTAGATGATATTGGGTATACCACTAGAGTGGGCTGTACTTAATTGCTTTTGAGTTATACTATAGTTTTTAGGTCAAGCTATGGCACAATATTGCAATCCTTTCCCTCTTGACTAAATTTATTTATAATTAAAGATGTGTGCCTTGCATATATTCGTGGATTGGATTCTAAAAACCAAGTGGAACTTATTGCATTTTGCAGAAAAGGGATGTTCATTTTCTGTTTTAAGCTTAGAATAATGTCAGTGCATAATTTATCGCACAATCTTATGCATGTCACAAGTTATAGTGAGTTCAATGGAACCTGCTCCCAGGTAAGTGTGTACAGTATAGGATTGCATCCTTATGACCCAATTCTAACCAATGTTCAAGCCCCAATGTAGCTGTACCAAAGGGAGGCATGCTCCATTCTGTGATGGTGGTGCAGACAAAAGCTCTCCTCAAGGTAAGGGAATACTTGTCCCCTTACCTTGGGGTTGCATTGCAGCAGAATTGGATCTGGAAAGTTGGTTAGGATTGGGCTTCTGGTTTTCATTTGAATAATCTACAAACTATTCTCTGTTCAAATAAGCTAGTCACCTTTACAATCTTTCTTCTCTTGGGTGAATAAAAGTAAACTAGGACCACTTTGCCATATCCCTTAATTCCCTTGATTGGGATGTGAAAAAAGTCTATGTGTATTCATGCAGTGTTTTTATGCGTCCAAGGAGACTTCAATAGCTTTTATTTTAACTGGAGCTGCTAATGCTGCAACAGAGGGCCTTCCAACCTGTTGCTGTAGCATCAGGGGCATCAAATTCACTTTGTACAGCTGTCTGAATAGCATTCATGGCACCTGCTGAGAGAAGTGATATCATTAACCATTAATTTTGCTTTTATCAGGGTATATCTTTAAGCAGGAACCACAGAAATTGCTAAGTTCAAAATTTCGGATTTCAAATGATTTGTCATTTGACTGGTTTGCCTACAATCATACACTGGAAGATTTTTTTTCTGATAATAGGCTTGAACCCATCTGTCACAGGTTCTAGCCAGGCCATCTTGATCTCTGCTGAACCTGAGTGAGTGCAGCTCTGTAATAGTAACCTGTAAAACTGACTTGATCAGAGACTGCAAAATGCAAATGTGTGTAGCATGTACCGCTGGCAATGACAGTATCATTCGTTACTCGGCCTTTGATACCTCAAAAGATATCATTGGGTACTCAGCCTAAGAGTACCCAAGGACTTCAAGCATTTGTTGATATTGACATACCCACTGAATTCTAAATCTGAATTCTAAATCTCCACATACTTCTAGATCTGCTTCAGATTTACATTTTACTTACACAGAAAGTTCTGTAGTTTGGGGAAATCATGAAAGCCATACGTGGATTATTACAGGTGATAATTCCACATCTTTTTGCTTGCATGTACATGTACTGAAGAAACACTGACATCTGAGGCAGAAGTCAGTTTGACAAATCTTTTCCCTTAATCCCCGCCCTCCAGATAAAATGCTAAGTGAAGGAGCAACAATCTTTGAAAAGAAAAAAAATGCTTTCTTTGAAGCATAGCCCTTTAAAGTTCCTTTGAACTAAGGTGAACCCTTTTTGAACAAGGCAGCAATTTTCAACCACTGTGCTGTGGCACAGATGTACCACCGGAGTTTGGGAGAAGGTCTTTTATTAGTAGGATCAGTGGCGGATGTGAGGCCCCCCCACCACTGGCAGCATGGTGTGCCTTGTAAATTGTCAAAACCTGATGGTGTGCCTTGACCATTTTAGTGCCATGAGATGAAAAAGGCTGACAATCACTGGAATAAGGTGTGAAGCACAAAACTGATACCTACTGAGCACTATGAGCCAGAAAAAGACCAGAACCAGAGCTACAAATGGAATCTCCATCTGAAATCAATAGGAGCAATTCCTTTGTGGCTGGGATTCCCTTTAAGAGGCAGAGCCAGTGGCTCAGGATTCCCCTCCTCCTCCTTCTACACAGAAGCTCCCCAATGGAACAGGGCAGGCTGCTGCAAGACGTGCTCCCAAGTCAATTGGCGCACTGCACTATCCACACCCTGCAAAAGGCAGCTTCACCTGCTACACAGCAGCAGGCATCTCCCCGCCCACACCTTCAGCATCATCTCCTCCTGCCAAGGTTTGGCCCTGACGCAGTTACACCTAGTAACCGTTATTCTTACAGCCAACCAATCACAGTCCCTGAGTTCCAGCTGACCCGCTACCAGAAAGAGACAACATCTGCCTTTGCTGTTCAGGCTGGGAAGTTCACAGCACCTAACACTGCAATCCTAACTTCACTTTCCTGGGAGTAAGTCCCATTGAACATAATAGGACTATCTTTTGAGTAGACCTGCTTAGGATTGTGCCCTAAAACGCCAAGGAGGGAATGATGTGGTGTTGCTTTCTTTATAGACATCAGTTATTTGATGGGGAGGGTGACCAGATTCAAAGGGGATAGACTGTCTATAATCAGTGTATAAAAAAGGGAATTTGGGCAGGTGCAGCATGGAAGGGTTTAAAAAACAGCTCAGAACCCATCAGCCTATGTGGGAAGTTTTGATTTTTTGCCCCAATGTGCATGAGTTTACACTTACTTACATTGAAATGCATCTGCCATTTTGCTGCCCATTCTGCCAGTTTGGAGAGATCCTTCTGGAGCTCCTCACAATCACTTCTGGGCTTCACCACTTGGAAAAGTTTGGTGTCCTCTGCAAACTTAGCCACCACACTGCTCACCCCTGTCTCCAGGTAATTTATGAAGAGGTTGAAGAGTGCCGGTCGCAGGACAGATCCTTGGAGCACACTGTGCTCTCTCCATTGTGAAAATTGCCCATTGACACCCACTTTCTGTTTCCTGGTCTTCAACCAGGTCTCATGTTTCGGTTTATGCTGTGAGCAACTTTGCACTAGTTACTATGTTCAAGTCTAACTTCCTTCATAGGTAGGATTACCAGATACAAAGTGGGACAGAGTACCAATACCTTTAACCATTGTATAGAGCAGGGCTGCTCAAACCCCAGCCCCTGGGCCACTTGTGGCCCATGGGGGGCCCCAATCCGGCCCCCCAGGAAGCCCCCCATCTCCAATGGGCACTCTGGAGACCCACTGGAGCCCTTGCTGGCCCAACGCGACTGCTCTTCTCAGCAACAGCAAGGAAAAGGCTAAGCCAGTGTTATTCAAACTGTGCGGTGCAGCTCTTTACGGTGGCGCCAGGAACTCAAAGGGGAGGCACAGGATGTCCTCTCGCAGCGATACATTCACACCCCTGGGCAGAATACAAGCCCCGATTCTGCCCGTCGCCTAAGCTTTTTTTTAAACCAGAAGAAACAGGAGTTGCTCAGCTGTGAGAGTGGCTGCTTCCACCCACCCTCTTCCCCCTCCACTCCAAGGCTGCTGCCTTCTGTGTTCACTGTATGTTGTTTCAAAAGCTCTTTGGCTCCAACCCCCATCTGGCAAGTACAGAGCATGCTCAGCTTGCAGTCCTTAACCTTTGCTAATCCTTGTCTGGTTGGTTCCTAGTTCCCAGCCTGGGTTTGCTTCTCATCAAAGTGAAATCTCTCTTTTCAACCCCTCCCTCTTCCACTCACCCCTTTCGATCTCCAAACCTTCCCGCTTTCCTCCCCCTCCCCAAATAAAATGCTTCCTATTTTACCAGTCGCCAGGGGTCTAAAAGTTGTTTCCATGCAGTTGGCAAAGGGGGGGGGGGGAGAAAGAGAAGCACACACTTTACTTGACCAGGAGCAGAAAAAGGGTACTGTTTTTAAAGTGATTTATTGTTGTTTGACTGAAGAGGAAAGGCTGTATTTTTAAAGTGATGAATCTTGCTATTTGAAGGGAATACTTATCAGCCATTGATGAAGTGATTGCCAGCCCAATCCTATCCACACTTTCCTGGGAGTAAGCCCCATTGACTCTAATAGGACTTACTTCTGAGTAGACATACATAGGCTTGAGCTGTGCATCTCCTAGTATAGGAGACAAATCAGCTTCCTAACCAAGCCCTTATCAGCTCTGATATATTTTCATGGTCTATTTTTGTTTCCCCCACCAGCTGCTGGAAAAATTTAATTTCATTAAATTAATAAAGGGTTCAATCCTATCCAAGGAGAATGGGAGAAATGACTAGTTGGACTGGGGTCCACAGGGGTGTGTGTGTGTAATGTTGGTCAGACTGGTTGTTCAGAAAGTTCATTTGATAAAACAATTCTATTGGTATACTTACAAAGTTTTAAAAAATGAGTCCTCCTGGACCAGACAAAATCTACCTATTCCAGCATCCTGTCTCCAACAGTGATCAGCAGCTGATCATTTATAAAGCATGTATATTGCTGTGTATTAATAATATATTTTTAAGATCTGCATTTAATTAATGATATGATTAATATAATTACTAATATAGTTAATATATATTTAATATTTATTATTATATTATAATAAATAAATTATGTTATATTTATTTAATATAGTTAATATTTCTGGCCACTTCCTGTTTAATGATCATGTTCACTTCCAGCCCTCAGGAACATGATGGGGAGTCATAGCCAACAGCCACGGGGGTCAAGGGAGCCAGTGGCTGGAAAAGTTTGAGTACCACTAGGCTAAGCACTCACAGCAGAGCAGGAGCCCCTTGGGGAGGCTGCAGCTGAGTCCAGGCATCCTGTGGGTGTGAGAAGTCCTGGGTCTGTTTGCCCTGCTGTTTGGGTTGGGGGTAGGCACTGAGGAGGAATGGGAAACTGTGGGTCTATTTGTGCTGCTTGCATTTGCTGGGGGCCGGGCGCTGCAAGGGAGAAATCACGGGATGTTTGAATGCAGTTGGAGAGCATGTCTACTCTGCAGTAAGTCCCATAGAGTCAGTGGGGCTTATTCCTAGGAAAGTGTGGATCTGATTGGGCTGTGAGTGCTTGGTGTTGGTGGTGGGCCTTGCAGGGGAGAACTCACAGGATGTTTGGATGGGAAGGAAACCTACTGCTTTTGCTGGTTGGGGTTGTTGGCAGAGAGGGAGGAAGATGGGGGTCAGTTTGTGAATGGGGAAATACACATAGCTCTCTGCCTACTTCTAAGTTTGTTTGGTGCTGGGTGCAGGCTTGGGGAGGGGGGGGGACTGAGAGAGGAAGACAGGCAGCTTCCTTCTCTGTGTGAATGAGGAGAAACAAACTCCTGTCCTGAAGGGTCAGGTGCCCACCAGCTCCCTGACTGATAGTGTTCCTTTGCTGTTGCTTGTTGCCAGGATGGGGGGGGGGGGAAGAGTGAGTAAAAACATGCTCCCGCATGGGGGGGGGAAGGAGCCCATGCTGACTCCTCTTAAGTTTGTTCTGTACTTTTCCTTAGGAAGAGGTGTGTTATATGTGTCAGGAATTATTTTAACTCCCCTTTTCTGGATCTCATGTGTATTATGAATAAGCTCAGTAAAATTCATTCATTCAAATAAGTTCTGTTGCTAATATATTCATTTATGTAAATTTATTCAAATTTGAAATGTAAATTTCCCCGAGGCCCGACACAGTGTCCGGGAGATGATGTGGCCCTCCTGCCAAAATGTTTGGACACCCCTGGTATAGACCAGGGGTGGGCTTTCAACTTTAGGGATCCTGGACCTTTAACAATTGTACAGAAAGGCTGTGAATTTCAGCAGGTGCAGCTTGTCATCTGTGACTGCACCTGCTGAAGTTTTCTCTCCTACACAATTGTTAAAGGTCCAGGAACCCTAATATTGAAAGTTTGCCCACCCCTGGTATAGAGGACGAAAATGTGGCAGGTGCAGCTCAACATGGAAGGGTTTGAAAAGCTGCAACTGCCCAAATTGCCTCATCTATGCAATAGTTAAAGGTATAGGCACTGTCCCTCCTTTCTCTCTGGTAGCCCTATTCATAGGGATGTCCTGAACATAAAAATGGGGGTAGTGGGGATTACATCACCATGAACTCCTTGAAGTGGGATTTTTAAAAGTCTTAAAGAAAATTTGGGCTGCTGAGTGATTTGGGTGTGTTCAAACAAGGAAGGTTCTTAAATACAAGGTGACTAAGCCACACTGACTGCCAGCATGTCATGTACAAAATGTGAAAGGTTCAGGAGTTGTCTTCCAGCAGGAAACTTTCTCCAGTGAAGGTTTTCCTCTTTCAAGTTTTGGCAGGCAGGCAGGCAGGCAGGCAGGCCTTAATTTGAACCCGAGGACTGCTCAGTGCCAGAATAAGAGCCCAATCTTAGGTATGTCTACTCAGAAGTCAGCCCCATTAGAGTCAATGGAGCTTACTCCCAGGAAAGTGTGGGTAGGCTCACAGCCTACTTTCGTGGGAGAATAAGCCCCATGGAAGACAATGGGACTTCTGAGTAGACAAGCATAGCATTGTGCTCTTAGTGGTATAGTAATTATGGTGACCAGGTACAAAGGGGGACAGAATGCCTACACCTTTAATCCTTTAATCATTAAGAGGGAATTTGGGAAGGTGCAGCTCAGCATGGAAGGGTTTAAAAAGCTGCACCTGCCCAAATTCTTCTATACAATGATTAAAGGTACAGGCACTCTGTCCCGTCCTTATAGTTGGCCACCCTAATAATAATGCCTGTGGTGCCTCCGAGTGCATAGCCTTCCCCCGCGAAGTACCTTCACAGCACACAGTCCCCTGCTTGCTAACTCAACAGTAAGGCCCATTGCACTCAGTGGAACTTACTCCCAGGAAAACCTGTCTAGGATGGCAGCCTTGGCAAGCAGCGTTCCAGGGAGAAAGGCTGAGGTTGCAATTCTAGTCACACTTACTGGAGTATAAGCCCCATTGACTATAATGGGATTTACTTCTGAGTAGGCAAGGCATGCCTAGGATTGGGCTCTGGGGAGGCTGCAGCCTCCGTGACCCGCCTTGAGAGCACCAACAGTGCAGGCAGGCAGACCTTGAGAGGCTGCCACCGCTTCAGCCTCAACGCGCGTTGGGAAAGTAAGCCTGGTTAGCACGCAGGGCACGTGGGAACGCTTGCAGTGCAGTGCACTTGCTCTGGAGTACCATTGAACCCACTTAAAGCCCAAGCCTATGCATGGCTACTCAGAAGTAGGCCCCATTATAGTCAATGGGGCTTACTTCCAGGTAAGAGTGGATAAGCTTGCAGAGCCCAATCCTATGCATGTCTACTCAGAAGTAAGCCCCGTTATAGTCAATGGGGCTTACTCCCAAGTAAGTGTGGATAGGCTGCTTGGCTATCCACACTTACCTGGGAGTAAGCCCCATTGACTATAACGGGGCTTACTTCTGAGTAGACTTGTATAAGATTGGGCTCTTCTAGGCAGAGCTGTCACTCTTCCTTGCACCTCCTTGTGGTTTATGGGCGCAAGCCCGTAACTGCTTTCCTACGACAGCAGAGAGAGCTGTCTAGCCTTCTCACTGGCACTAGCTCTATGGACAGCGCCTCTTTCCTCTGCCTGTCAAGGTGCGCCGCTTCCCCCGCCCCCAGCCTTCGTGTGCGTGCCTGTCCCTTTAAAAAGGGTTCCCCTCCCAGCCGTTGCGGCGGTTAGCCTGGGAGTTGCAGGAGGGGCGGGGCGCGCGGCTGAGCGACGGCCGGCAGCGCCAACCGGCGGCGGGGAAGGAGGCGGGCCCTGCGGGGGTGTCTGTCGGGTTAGAGCGAGGCGTGACCTAGTTGACGCGCGCGCTGCGAGGAGAGGAGAGGGGAGTGGGAAGGAGGTGGAGGTCCAAACAGCAGCGGCACCTCCTCGGCGCTGTCATCGTCCGAGCCTCGCAGCCGGGTCAGCCTGCTTCTCCCACCTGCTGTGAGCCTGGGGAACCTGCAGCTCAAAGCCTCCGCCAGCCACAGCACCATGTACCCCGGGAACAAGCGGAAAAAGGTCTGGAGGGAAGAGAAAGGTACTGCCCCCGCCTTCCTCCGCCAGCCAGCAGGGGCGTCTCCAGGGGGCCCGTGTGGGAGTGCAGGGGAGCTGCGCCTCCTCCTCTGTCGTCTCTGTGCACAGCCCCCTCGGACAAGGTCTCCTGCCCTTGCAGTGCTTCTCCATCCTTGGCTTACTCTGCACTGGTGGTGGGGCAGTGCCGCCTTCTTCCACTGCCCCCTTGAGTGGTGGGGGCAGTGTCGCCTTCTTCCTCTTCTCTGTCCCACTTGACTCATGGGGGGCAGGCAGTGTCACCTTCTTTTCTGCCTCTCTTTACTGGGGGGCAGTGTCACCTTCTTCCTCTTCTCTGCCCCACTTGACTGGTGGGGGGGCATGCAGTGTTACCTTCTTACTCTGCCCCACTTGACTGCTGGGGGGGCATGCAGTGTTACCTTCTTAGTCTGCCCCACTTGACTGGGGGGGCAGTGTCACATTCTTCCTCTTCTCTGCCCCACTTGACTGCTGGGGGGGCATGCAGTGTTACCTTCTTAGTCTGCCCCACTTGACTGGGGGGCAGTGCCACCTTCTTTTTCTCTGCCCCACTGGTGTGTGGGGCAGGCAGTGTCACCTTCTTACTCTGCTCCACTTGACTGGTGGGAGGGCAGGCAGTGTCACCTTCTTCCTCTTCTCTGCCCCACTTGACTGGTGGGGGGGCATGCAGTGTTACCTTCTTACTCTGCCCCACTTGACTGCTGGGGGGGCATGCAGTGTTACCTTCTTAGTCTGCCCCACTTGACTGGGGGGGCAGTGTCACATTCTTCCTCTTCTCTGCCCCACTTGACTGCTGGGGGGGCATGCAGTGTTACCTTCTTAGTCTGCCCCACTTGACTGGGGGGCAGTGCCACCTTCTTTTTCTCTGCCCCACTGGTGTGTGGGGCAGGCAGTGTCACCTTCTTACTCTGCTCCACTTGACTGGTGGGAGGGCAGGCAGTGTCACCTTCTTCCTCTTCTCTGCCCCACTTGACTCATGGGGGGCAGGCAGTGTTACCTCCTTTCCAGAATACTGAGCGTTACTCTTCCAGAGGAGAACAGAGCAGAAGGGAATACAACCGGCATGATGTTTGCTGCAGCTCTGAGGAGGAGGAAGAAAGTGATGGGGGGCACAGTGTTGGGATGAAGTAATAAGGGGCTCAGTCCCCTCATGCATTCTCCTTAGTTCAGTGGTGTGACCTTGTCAGGAGTTCCAGGCTTTATACAACTAGTCTGCATCTTAGTTGTGGCCTGCTCATGGGAGCCTGGCTCCTTTTTTTGTCTGACTTGCACTTGTTTGCAGTGCTTGATCATTTGCACACCTTACTCTGCTTGTGTGTTGCTTTATAGGTCTCTCACTCTCTCTGTGTCCTTTTCTTGTTTTTAGCTTGTCATGCTTCTGTGTGTGTTCCTCTGTCTTCTGGGTGTGTGTGTGTGTGCATGTCTTTGACCCCAGTGCCTGCAACACAGGGCAAAACTGTAACTTTAACATCCTACTTTCTCTCTAGCACTCATGTTGCCCTAAACAAGATTCTGTACAACTTATCAAAACAAACTGTAGCTGTGTAAAGTGTCCAATATCTCGCAACATATGGTGATGGTAGTTTATTAAGGAAATCCTCAATACCCCAACTTTTTTTGTTTTCAACTTTTTGCCAGAAGGTCAGCCCAAAGGGTAGAGCGGTAAGTCAGTTGGTGAGTTAGCAATCTAGTAGGTCAGTTAGCCACAAAGTCAGTCCCTTTAATCCACAAGCAAGTCTCTTTTTCCTCCTCCACTCTCTCTCTCTCTCTCTACAACCCACAAACCCTTCCTGCATCAGGTGCTCCTTATATCTCTAGGGACCTCATTGCTTTTAGTGGCTGCAGCTGTGCAGCGCACCTCTGCTGACAGCCCAAGCCTTAACCCTTAAAGGGGCCACTGCTGACACCACATCCTATCTCCTCACCAGATCTTCCGTTATTCCAATACAGTTGTTTATATTCTCATCAGTGGAAGCTTCTTTGATTTAGGGCCCAATAATATCCAACTTTATGAAGCTAATGCAGATTTATTGATTGGACTTATAATCTGCCTTTCTCCCCTAAGGGCACCCAAGGTGGCTGATGCAGATGTGCCAGTGGGGCATATGTTGTATCTTGCAGTGAGGGGAATAGTTATGGAGGCCTCTTCAAGGTAAGGGAACATTTGTTCCCTGATGTTGGGGCTGCTTTGTGGTTGCATTAGAGCTGGAAAGTTGGCTGGAATGTGCCTGCTAGGATGTGCCCCTAAGGTGTGACCCCTAAGGTTTGACCCTTTTCTGTGTCAAACCAATTTGTAATATATTTTTCTAGATTAGAAACTCTTTGTTAATGACTGGGTCCTTGAAACAGATGATTTGGAGAAGTACTTTTATCAGTGCTGTTTGGTGCATAACTGTCTAAAATGCAGCTACTCAAACAACTCCTAATTGGAAACGGAAATGCTAAGTAGCATATACTATAGTTACTGCATGTTACAGTGGTAATTGCTGTAACTGTAAACTTGGGCTGCAAACCTATACTATACATCAGTGATTTTCAACCTTTTTTTCACTGCACACTGACAAGATACTAAAACTGTCAAGGCACACCATCAGTTTTTTGATAATTGACAAGGCACAGCATGCTGTTGGTGGAGGGTTCACATCCCCCAATTGCCTTACTAATAAAGGCCTTCCCTCAAACTCCCATGCCACACCTGCAGACTAGTCATAGCACACCATTGTGCCACAGCACATTGGTTGAAAACAGCTGCTCTACATGTTTATCTGGGAGTAAGTCCCATTGAACTCAGTGAGTACTATTTTATGTTAACCATGATTTGAATAAATTAACAATGCAGCATTAACGGTTTAGCAAAAAATGTTGCCATATTTTGTGACTGTCAATGAATAAAAGTAAATTAACTTAATAGTTTAGTACCATTTAAAGTCAAAGCATTTGACTTTTGTGAATATTTTAAAATCCCTCTTAGATTTAATAGTCGAAGTACTTCATTTTGTATTCCAAGTACTCAGTCCAGGCCTAATGGTAAGTTTTGTTCTGGACAAGGAGCTGCTGGTATACTTCAGCTACCATGCTTCTCTTTAAATGTGCATAACTTCATGCTGTTGATTCAATTCAGTTCTAGTATTTACTGGCCTAAAGATAATGCAGACAAGTAGGAAATTGATAAGAAATGCATGACTAATAGTTTCATAAAAAAACTTGCTATGAGTTTCTTACATGTTCATAGCATGTAATACACTGCAATACACCATTGCAATGTTGACCTGATATAGTGTTTCATCTGTAGATTTGGACCAGGACACCTGAGCAACATATTGGATGTTAATAATTGTAGTTGATACAATTGGTATGGTACTCTGCTGTACTTACAGTATTTATTGTCATTGATGAAACTGTTATAGAAAGTATGTAGATAGAAAGTACTTCTAGGATGCTTATAGTTAAGTGTGCCAAGCAGATATCTATTATGACTTATTAATAGTAAATATGTTCTCTGGTAGCATCTGCAAACTTGAATTCATACAGTTCCTATGAAGAAGGAATAACTAAACACAGACAGACTCATTGTATGCTAATTATCAGTATTGGGATGGCTTCTGCCAGAAGAACTCCTGTTATTATCCTGCTGTTGAGTCTACTAAAGTTGTTTTTCATGAGAAACTGCTCTTTTCTAGTTGGAGTTGTGAGCTTTGGGTGCAATTTTTCTCTTTGGTTAAATGCCTGAAGACCTGCTTCCGCAGGCAGCATTCTCCAGGAGCAGTATGAAACTGATATAATTTGGTTCAAAGGGGTTTTCTACATCTTTCTGGCACAAGAACAATCTAAAATTTAAAGGGGATGGTAGTCTAAGTTCACTTCTGAACCTATCTTCTTGTATGCAATTAGTGCAAAATTATGCTTGAAGCTTAAATTGAGACAGTGATCTTTAATGTTAACAATTTTTACTATTTAGTCATGGTTAGCTAATGCCGAAAGGATCAGTTCTTTTCTTCAGGCTGGAACCAGGTTATTTTTTCTTAAATGTTGAAAGCGTATCACAGGGAGTTGATCTGGCAACTGAAGCATATCTGAACCCAAGTCAAATAAGCTTCTGTTAGACTCTACTCCAGAAATTATTCATCTATGGCAGCGGTTACCAAACTTACCTGGGTCACAATACCCCCACAACCACCTCTTCCTGGCTCAGCCAAGTATTGCTATCTTGAATCTCATGAGATTCCCATGAGATCCAAGATGGCCATGCCCAGGAGAACAGGTAGGAGGGGCACCTGGGACATCCCACAATGCCCCTCGGTGTCATGATGCAAGTTTTGGGAACCCATGATCTATGGGAAAAATGGGAGTGACTTTCATCATTAAGTTCAGTAGATGCTTCCTACTTTGCAAATTCGTACCTTACACCCTAATGTAGGGATTCTCAACATTTTTCATTTCATGGCATACTGGCAAGGCACATTGCACTACTGGTGGGGGCTTACATCTCCCAATGGCCCTACTAATAAATGACCCCCCATGGCACACCTGTGGACGTTGCACAGCACACAGATGTGCCATGGCACACTGGTTCAAAATTGCTGCTCTAACAGCAGTCTTTACATGGTCTATAGACGAACTACAGCCTATGGAAGCTTCTGGGAACACTTAAGATTACAAGCTCATAATATGCAAAGTCTCTTCACCATGTGCATTTCTGCCTGAGGAATTTCTGTGCTGATGCTACTGGCCAGAAGCATTTTTTAGCCACTTAGTTTATGCAGCATGGTAAACTTGAAGCAATAAGTTTCATTCCTCTTCAGCATGATAGTGCCCATTATACCAAGCCTACACAAATTGCTCAGCACTTTTTTATATTGCTTTTAAATAAAATTGTCCAAGCAGTTCACATACCAAAGGAGTGAGAAGACTGTTCCCTGTCTCAGAGGGACTCTTGATCTGAAAAGAAGCGCAAGAAAATTAGAGGCAAAGAAAACAGTTTCTCTGTGTTTCCATCATGCTGAGGTAGGTCAGGTGTGTGTTGCCGAACTTATGAATTGGCACTTGTCCTGGTAAATGCCATAAGCGCTAAGTTACATGTGAGCTTAATCCTGTTAACTTGGGAGTTGTGTGTGTATAGGTATATAATTGGTTATTAAATGTATAGCTTGCATATATTGTATCTGAGCACCTAAGGTTTTTTATTTTGGCTGTGAGTGAGTAGCTACAAAAACCGAAAGAAGTTTTAAATGTGATTAAGTGGCAAGTGTCAATTTGATGTTTAAAAATGGAAATGTTGGAAAGGATGCTTGGGACGCAGTTTAATTAGAAAATGGGAAACTTATTTGGTGGCTTGTTGATTGTGACTGAACTGCTCTGTGACTTTTTGTGCAATTATGGATATTTCAAAATATTGGCTATTGAACCTAACTTGTTGTCTAAATTTGCAGTCAAAAACATGCTTGTCATTGGTTAAATTCCAAATGATTTTCATATAAGGTCTGTGGAAAAAAGCAGATGCTAATACAGTCCTGCAATTGCAACCCTTGTTTCAAAGGAAACGGTGTATTTCTTGTAAGGTAATATTTTATTTATTATTTATTATTATTTCATTAATTTATATCCCGCCTTTTTGCCCTATGGGCACACAAGGCGGCCTACAACAATTAGCTCCAACAATTACAAAATACAAAATTAAAAATTAAAAACAGTAATTAAAACAATTTACAAATTTATCCATCCAGGTATTTATTTCCTACCTTTCTACCTCTGAAAAGGCAGCATATTAATACTAATATATGCTTTTTAATACTATATCCTTTTTTATTAAAGCATATTAATACCATTAAATACTATTAAAACTATTATATTATTAATTAAAGCGTATTAATACTAATATATGCTTTTTTTAAATAGACCGTTTGTTGAAGATGACATTGGAGGAGAGGCGCAAAGAATACTTACGGGATTATGTTCCTTTGAAAGATATTCCAACATGGATAGAAGAACTGAAAAGTAAGACCCAAAGTGATGGTAAGTGAACTTTTGTGTTTAAGTTTAAATCCGACTTTATGGTTTTGAAGCAGAGTCCTGTATGTACAAGAACTTAACTTTAAAGCTAGGACGGTTCTGTGCATGTTAGGATTCAGTATGTGGTGTTTAAGTATTATCCTGTAATGCTGTGGTTCTCACACATTTTGCTCCACGACCCCCTTTTTAGAATGATAATCTGTCAGGACCCACCAGAAGTGATGTCATGACCAGAAGTGACATCATCAAGTAGGAAATTTTTTAATAATCCTAGGCTGCAATCCTACCCACACTTACCCAGGAGTAAGTCCCATTTACTATCATTGTTAAACGTACAGGTCTGTAACATTTCCCCAAATGCAGTCACATACCATAGTAGCATCAAGTCCAATATATTAAAAATAAATATTGAAATGAATGGGAACCCACCTGAAATTGGCTTGTGACCCACCTAGTGGGTCCAACCCACAGCTTGATAAACACTGCTGTAATGGCAACTAAGACGTTGAAGTCGGACTACTCCAAGTTACATAGCACTGTACCACTTTTAAACATATTTCTTTTGGAATCTTCACTGAGTTTAGCTGCTTCATGTGCTACTTGTAAAAGCCTTACATGTAGAATACACTGCATGGGCACCTAAGAAACCTAATGTGTGAACATACAGGTGTATGCAAGCATATTCTGGTATTTTGTGAAGAAATGCAATTCAGAGGTGACTTGGTTTGTAAATGGAATCTTGGATTAAAGCTTATTTAAAGAATTTTTGTCCTGCCTTTCTCTGGTGAAGGCATTCACGGTGGCATGAGCTGGTGGAGTATGAGAAAATGGATGTGTTGCATGGGCCTTGCTGCTGACTGCTTCTCAGAAATGACAGGAATGTGGAGATTTGAGGGTGCTATGACTAGGTAATTCTAGAAGGCATTGTAAACCTGCAGTTTTGTTTAACAGGTGACAGCTTCCAATTTTTATTTAAAATTCCCTCCAAGAGTTCTTACTGGCTTTCAATTATAGACTAGTGGTCAGTGCAAGTGAGGAAGAGATTGATAAAATAAAACGAATTGGTGTTCCTTCAACCAGATGTTATTGTCTTGCGGGCTTCAGGGAATACTTCAGGAAGGAACTTGCTAGTTAACTGGAGTGAAGGGTAACAAACATGTCAAAGGATCTGGAAACCAGCTCTTGTGAGGAATGGTTAAAAGAGCTTGGTATGTTTAGCCTGGAGAAGAGAAGACTAAGGGATATAGCAGGGGTGCCCAAATCCCAGCCTGGGGGCCATTTGTGGCCCTTGGGGACCCCAATCTGGCCCGCAGGGAGCCCTCAGTCTCCAGTGAGCCTCTGGCCCTCCAGAGACTTGCTGGAGCCTGTACTGGCCTGATGTGACTACTCTCTGCTCAAGGGCCGACTGTTTGACCCCTCGTGCAAGCTGCAGGCCCAGGGCTCCCTCTGCTGCTCACTGTTTCACATCTGTGAAGCAGCAGCGGCAGCAAGGGTCGACCTTGCTTTGTGTAAGGTCTTTTATAGGCCTTGAGCTATTATGAGAACATTCATTCATATAAGTTCCACCTCGTAATATGTTCATTTATATAAATTTATTCAAATTTTAATTGTAAATTCTTTTTTTCTTGGCCCCCAGCACAGTGTCAGAGGGATGATGTGGCCCTCCTACCAAAAAGTTTGGATAGCCCTGGGATATAGGATAGCTGTCTTCAAATATCTGAAGGGCTGTCACACAGAAGAAGGGGAGAACTTGCCCTCCGTTGCTCCTGAGGGCAGGACTAGAGCCAATGGGCTGAAACTCCAGGGACCTAGATCTTAGCTAGACATTAGAAAGAGTGTCCTAACTGTGAGAACTGTCTGGCACTGGAATAGCCTGCCTTGTGCATTTGTGAGTTCTTGCTTGTTGGAGGTTTCCAGGCAGAGGCTGGATGGCCATCTGTGAGGGATGTTGTAATTACCTGTGTTGGACAGGGGCTTAGACTAACTGACCTCCAAGGTACTGGTCAACTTACATTCTAAGGCTTTGTCTAAAGCACCCTTTAAAATGTGGTATGAATTGTGTTCTTTGCATCCCGGCTTATAACTTCAGAGTACTATTTATTACTGCAGATGGCTCTATTTGGTTTTAAGAGTGTTGTGAAATGGGGCTGGCTGATGAACTGGAAACCTTCAAAGCAATGGCAGAAATCATTTCTGTTTCATGTGATTGGTTGTTCTATCAAGGAAATATTCAGATCAAGATAAATTTTGTTGGAGTAGCCCAGTGGTTCTCAAACTGCATTGCGAGCTGATTTTTTGGTGGGTCACGAAAAGGGCCAAACCTGAACAAGGCCATTGGAGCCTTGTTCCGGCTTGGTGGTGCTCCCAGCTGCGTCAAGTGCTTCGCTGGCTAAGTTTTTGATCAAAAATTGTAAAGTCCTACCGAGTAAAGATCGGTTAAAGAGCAGAAGTGGTTGCCTGAAAGTGCAAGTGAAGGGGAGAGGAAGGCTTCTGGGAGTTCATCCCTTTTTGGAATGCCAGCAAACTGCAAGGCACCTTGACAGCTGCCTGTGTTTGAAATCAACTGCCCTGCCTCTGACTAAAGCTGCTGCAATTCACTAGGCTTGCAGTGGATTGCAGGAGGAAGCCCACCTCCCCAGTCAACATCCTCCCATCCCCCCACTCCTCTGCTTTGCAGATAGGTGACCTAGAACCTTTCAAAAATGCTCAAACACAGATATATGACCCATGAATCACTGCTTACATCTGCTTGCAATGTCGGCAGTCACTGGCAAAGGGGAGGCATTTCTTTACAGGAACGAAATTTAATCCTGCTTTTGAGGCTGCTGTTTTGTGGTGGTTTGTTTTCAGCTGCTATTTCTCTCCCCGCATCCCTTTTTAATATTGATGCCTTTGGCAAAAGGGGAGCCCTCCACCCACAAAAAAGGATGAGGGAAGTTTTCAGCTGCTGCTATTTCTTTGATAGCTCAGGGAAGCCGAGCAACAAGAACAAGCACCCATGTATGTATGTGCATGTCTCCCCTTTTCTTGCAGGAAGGAGAAGCATACAAGTATCTAGTTCTCTTTTCTTTCTACTCACCTCTTTTTGTTTTTTTTCCACTACTGCATTTCAGGTCTGTTGGGGAGGGTGGGAAGGGCAGCAGAGGCTGCCACCGAATCCTATCAACCCCTCTTTATCCCCTGAACCCGACACACATCTCCTCTGTTCTTCACCAGTTAAATAGGTGGTGCAGCTCCGAGTAGACCTGTTAGGGCTGTCAGGGCTCTACATGGGGTAAGAGAACCAGTTCCATACCCCTGGGAGACATCCAGCTATTTCCCCAGCCCCGCAGGATACAGCAGCTTTGGAGTTGCTGTGGTGCAGCAGCTGGGGATAGGATTGGGCCCTGAATTTCAATAAGAGGTGACTGTAGAGGAATGATTGAGCCAAATTATGTCACAGCATAGACATATTGGTGTGTGAATGTTCATTGCATTAGGACATAATTTTGAGTTTTTAAGAGGGACGATTGAATAGAAAGTAGAAGAATTTCAGGTTAAACCAGGTAAGTTTGTCTCTGATAGTAAGCAAATTTGTGCTTAATTTGGTTATTTTGGTATGTTGTCCACAAAACTAGATTTGCAATATCAAATGTAAATGTAGGATTACGGCATTTTAACTTTAAACCCTAATAGCTAATCTCTCTCTCATCCTGCTGACTGAACATAAGGGACTATGTGGGTGTAAATCTAAAAGGAGGACCTAGATCCAATGATGACAAATGAGCAGCCAAGACTGATATCACAGATGGTTACAGTCTCTGTCCAGAGCTAGAGTTCTAGTGCCAGGGTAAATCTTCATCCTACTCTAACACCTGAACTGAACAAGAACTTCAGTTCTATTCTCCTGTTCATAGAAAGCTATAGTATTGTTAGATTATGAGAAATCACAAGCATTAGAGGTTGGGACCTTAACTGAACTACAGTTGGAACCTCTTTATTCACTCCTTATCCATGCAGATCAGACTCAATACCAGTGCTGAGCTGGCATCTGGAGGACTTCAAGGTTCTGTGAGTCCCTTTTTATTTTTTTTCTGCAGATTTTATTATCTGCAGAACTTGGTGTCTGTGGGGGTGGGTAGGTAGGTCCTTGCAGATACGGAGGGCCCACTGTATATAGTAGAATTTTGTGCTTTTTGAACAATGCTAATTTCAGATCATTCTTATTGTATGGATTAATCCATTTATCAGGGTTGGTTTTTTCTGTACCAGGCATATCCATGTGCACTCCAATTTGGAATAATTGATGCATCAGTCTTTCTACTCTGGTAAAGCAGTTGGCTAAAAGTGAATTAGTGTTCCAGATGAAGTATCAGCTGTTGGGTGAAACAGCTTCTTTCCTATGTTTCTGCTTCCTACATAATCACTGTAGAGAGATTTAAGGTGAACAGTTGGATCCATACTACAGATGTGACCTTTAGTTTAAAGCATAGGACTGTGGGATCTTGCTCTAGCTGGCTTATTTTGATGTCAGCTTTTAATAGGCAGATTTATGAAAATCAAGTGACAGAAGGGTATGTGTCATATGTATACGGGCTGAGGAATTTTGAACGGTCTGTCCAGTTAATAAAGTGATAACAAAGGTTAATGTAAGGGTTGGAAAACTGCATGAACTGCTGTGGTATGAGAGTAAGTAATTTATTTGCTGGAGGAGGAGATACTCCAATAAGTAAGTGCATCATCTCAAAGCATGACTACAGTTCATACTGTAGGATAAAAGCAGGTACCACTTGTGACAGTCAAGATGACCCTCCCTTGAGGGCTGTGTAATCGGTTTATTGCCCTTAGGGTAATCAAGTGCCCATAAACCCATATAACCACCTGACACCCCTCAGGTCTTTCCAACTCCAGTTACCAATCGCTCGTTAACCGTAGAGTTTCCAATCCTGGTAGCCAGGCCAAGTTTGGGGAATCCTCCCCTGAATCGTGCTCCAGCCTGAGTCCCCCTTGGACTTGGCTTGAACCTCGGAGCAGGCTCCTAGTACTGGGTCTCCAGTTTCCACCCAGTCACACTGGATTAACTCCCACACCCAGTCCCCTTTGCTTCACCAGTCCCAATAATTCAGTCAGTTGTAATAGATAGGATTTATTGAATATAGATTTAAAGAATAGTTATACAGACAGCACTGCATCAGTCAAAGGTTTTAGAATTTAGGATAGAGCATACCAATACAATACAACACTCAGCACTAATAAAACAATAAAGAGAACTCCTAACTCTAACTATCTCTCACCAAAGTCTTTAGATTTCCAAAGTCCAGTCTAACCCATCCTTGCTGCAGTCAAGGTGGGTCCCTCTTGTCAGAATGGTCAAAGCTCAGGCCCCCTTAGCCAGAGGCAAAGCTACAACAAAGAAAAGCTCTTTTCCTTCACCTTTATAGGTCTTCTGACCCATCCACCAATCAGAACTCGCTTCCAGCCGAACATGCTAGGGGTGGACGTGCCACAAGCCTTCTTACTCATGGTGGAATGCCCCTCCCAACCTGAGAAGTTCACAGCTGTACCCCGTTGTTAATCAAGTTGGCCTTGGAGCCCACATGGTAGTTTGGTAAGGTATCTGAGGGCCCTGTGAAGCAGCCTCCTCCACAGTTCTCTCAGGCCTGGCATGCACTAATTAGAAGTTGGTTACAGTTGGGGCCTTGTACTCAGGCCTAGCAACATGGCTACAAGCAGAAACTTTCCTTGTTCCGATGTTACTTGGTCATCGATACTTTTCCGTCGCACCACTTAGAGTAAATAATAATGATAATAAACTTTATTTATACCCCGCCCTTCTCCCCAAAAGGACCCAGAGTAAAGATGGATGAATTCCTTTTGACATACAATAAATGCATAATTTTAATTCAGCTCTTAGTATGGGGACTGGCTGCTGGTGGTCTTGGTGGGTGATAACATGTATTTTCCATTCTGACCTTTTGCTCCTACCATTCCTGAACTGAAGCAGGTAACGATTCTAAAATGTTACTGATACACATTTTATATAAAACTTGTTTCCATAATGTTTCTCTCCTTGCATCTGTTAAATATTGGCATTTATCCTGAATGCCATTACGGCTGCTATAATGTAAACAACTCTTTAAAAAGCGTTGGACAAATGCATAAAGCATAGGTGTTTCTATGACTATTAGTTCTAATGGCTTTTTAACTACCTCTGAGGCAGCATATGTCTGATTGGTTGAAGTTGATTGCCACAATGACTTTTATAAGAGCTACCTAGAAGCTTTTGCTTGGCCACTATGGAAAATTGTGTGCTGGGCTGGAGTCACTTAATCTTGATCCAAGGATGTAATTTTCATGTTAAGTTTCAACAAGGGCAGTTTGTGAAATGGTAATTGCCTCTCTTTATAAAGTTCTAGGTTGCCCTTTCTAGATCTTTTCATGTTACTTTACATTTTGAAGAGTGTTGGTTCTGTAAGACTCCTCAAATGTGGTCTTGTTTAAGACCCCTCAAACGAGTTGCTAGTTTGGTCTCTGGACTTGTATGATGGTTTTGAAGTTGCAAGATCTGCAGCTATGGTCTGTGTTTCATGGCCTATTCTGCAGTTATGGTTAAAGATCAATTTGAGAATGGGAGCTAACTTGGCAATAGCCATGTTTGATACCCATGTATATCTGTTTAATTAAAGTGGTCTATATTTTACAAGCATATTTGTTAAAATTTTAAGAAAGTTAAAATGTTACTGAAATACAGTATACTGCTTTTCTTTGCTGTTCAATATCTGTAGACTGTGCTCTATGAAAGTTGCTATTTCCCCAGCTCAGATAACACTCCTGGGTATGCATACTATACTTTCAAATCTGGTATTAATGGTATTTGTGAGTTAATGTGTGGCAAAAGGTCAACTGCTAGCAGAGGGTTTGACTATAATAATAATAATAATAATAATAATAATTAATAATAAATAATAATAAATAATAACAGGTATTTATATACCGCCTTTCTTGGTCTTTATTCAAGACTTTATTCAAGGCGGTTTACATAGGCAGGCTTTATCTAAATCCCTATTTAAATAGGGATTTTTACAATTTCAAAGAAGGTTCTTTCTTTCAAGAACGACTACATTCAAGGTGTTTCATTCCGATCTGGCTTCACATTCTGGCCTCCATCCTCCCACGCTCAGAGGAGATGGAATTGCTTGGCTTCAGCTTGTCAGCTGCTTCAAGGTCGCACGGTGCCGGTGGCCTCTAACTGGCGACCTTGTGGATGTTATCTTCAGGCAGACGGAGGCTCTACCCTCTAGACCAGACCTCCTGCCCTATGGAAACTATGGTTTCCTTCTCAGAATGCCACTTGGTGTATGTCCGAATTCTGCTCATGGCACATGCAAGAGGGAAACTTGCTTCCAATAGTCTATCATATAGCTATCACATTGTTGTGAATCCAAACTAGCAATCTAAAACTGAGAAGTTGGGCTTCTTGACTCCTCCTCTGTCAGTAACTGGCAGTGTTATGGTTTTGTAGTGTCCTTTAAATGGAGATGCTCAAGAGCAATACTTGTAAGGTTTAGCTTAAGCAGAACTATTCTTTGTTTCCCTTCCTTTTCAACTTAAACCATTTCTGCCCAACGTTGCATATATGCAACAGTGACCAAATGTGTATATATGTGTGGGCTGGGCAGAAAATGGATTAACTAGAAATGCTTTATTACATTATAGGTTTTATGTTGTGTTTCACTCAAAGGTTCATTATATTTGACAACATCAGTTGTAATAAAGCTATGTGGGCAGAATGAAAACTAGGGTAGAAGGAACTATAGCAGTGGTTCTCACACATTTAGCACAGAGACCCACTTTTTAGAATGAGAATCTGTCAGTAACCACTGGAAGTGATGTCATGACCAGAAGTGACATCATCAAGCAGGAACATTTTTAACAATTCTAGGCTACAGTCTTACCCAGGAGGCTACACTTACCCAGGAGTAAGTCTCATTTACTACCATTGTTAAAAGCATATACATAGTTGCCTGTTAAAAATACAGATCTGTCATATTTCCCTAAATGCAGTCACATACCATAGTAGCATCAAGTCTGATATATTAAAAATAAAACACTGAAATGAATGGGGACTCAACCTGAAATTGGCTTGCCACCCACCTAATGGGTCCCGACCCACAGTTTGAGAAACACTGCTCTATAGATGTTTCTCTTTGGTGAAAATAGTAATGAGAACTTTGTTTCTGGTCTCTTGTGCTGCTCTCAGCGTTGACCTTGCAGTCACCTAGCAATTGAGCTGTTCCTGATGATACTCGCCTGTTAAGAGGCTGGTCAGTAGGGGCTAGGAAACCCTTAAACTTTGAGCAATGGAAGACGTTCTTACTTGATAAAATCTAGTCTTTTCATGCCTCATTCCTCTTCTCTAGAATTTTGAGGCATTGTAGCAGTCAGAACTAGAAGGAGCTCACAGGATGCCTTTCAATAGCTGGTGTTGGTTTACTACCCTAATTTAAAGTTTGAAAGCTGCATACCATGGCAATAGTGCCTGTTAGTGAGAAATTGAACTAATCATCTGAAGCTCTAAAAGGAAAAGAATGGAACTGCAGCCTGCACATAGAGCATCCCAAACTGCAGAACGGAAATGCATCCCATCTCTTGTACTAGGTTTTAAAGAGTCTGAAATTCAGATGCTTAAGGGGCTTGAGTAAGAATTTTTTAAAACCAGTTGGAATACGTGTCAGTTTTGACTTTGCAGAAATTGTGAATGCTACATTGTAGACTTTGAAACCCTGAAATATTGGCTTTGTAAGTGATGTGATGTGGCCTTGGCACATGTACATTGCATACCATCATGGTGACTATGTGCTTGCTATGACAGAAGTACCTCTTGCTGTTTGGTTGTGAAAGGGGCATCAGTGGTGGATATATCTAAGTAAATGCTTTTGAGCTTACATTGAAAATGAAAATGGACTAAAGTTATAGCATTGCTAAAAGAAGCACTTTTTAAAGTGGAAATTCTTATATTTGGTAAGGGAGAGCAACTGTCCTATTCACTCTCTCATATCACTTTTTCCAGGGGCTGTCTGCTGATGTGTTAAGATAAGCCCAATTGGGACAGGGAATTGTTCATTTTGTTATGTAAACTGCTTTATACTTTGTTGGAGAGTACAATAAATCTATAATCCTTAGCAGTAAAGACTTCCAGGCATCTCAAGTACTTTTTGTGACTAGAAATTGCTAACCTGCTGTTATAGTTGAAGCAGTAGAGTTCTCCATAATGTAATAGCGCATTTGAAATACTTGGCGCTCCCTCAGTCAGATTATGAATCTTGTGCCACCTTTCTCATTTTATACACATTACAGAGCAGGGAGACAGTACCTGCAGGCAACTAACCTGTCAGAGCAGACAGGAAAACACTTCTTCTGTCTCAAATTGTATTCTGGTTCAAGTGATTATGTATAACTGCATGCGTTTTTGCTTTTGCTCTCGCTGGGCAGTACGTCCCCTGCTTTTACTCCTTGTTAAAAAAAAGTTGTACTGTAGCATCTTATTGTTGAGGCTGTGGAATTGAGTGTATTTGCCTAGTCAGGAGACTGAAGAGAGAAACTGTCAGAATATGGAAAGAAACCTGGCACAGAAAGTGTTTCATCCAGACAGTAGCTCTGTTTGGTCTTTACCCATCATAGACCTAACTGAAGAACTATGGTTGCCCTCTTGATCATGCTGTTTCTGCACTTTTCTATGGAAAAGCAATACATAAACTTTAAAATGTAGGAAAATGAAGACTAGGAGCAGGATTGGCTCATCCATGAGACCAATTATGAGGCAGTTGGCTCAGGCAATTTTGGCAGGGGTACACCTGTTGCCTGCCTCACATGCAGCTGCTATTCCTTTTTCCTGGATTTGAAAAACAAGTAGAAGTGTGGAGGAGGAAAGGGGGTGGGCTAGAGTCATTCTCTAGTCTACTGTGCAGCAGTGGCTTGTGTGCCACCAGCAAAGGGGGGGGGGCAGCACTGATGTGCTACCTTGGGTTCTGGGTTGTTTTGGGTCAATCCTGATTAGGAGAGGTGAATCTGGATGATGGAGGTTTTTAAGGTCACATGTGTAACATTCTGTATGTGGGCTACTTGCTGCATTCTTCAGACAGATTCTGTGACTTCATTTGTTGGGTTTTTGTTAAACTGAAATTGCAGTACACATTAGGTATGTTCATAATAACTCAGCTGCATATGGTCAGGGTGTTTTTATCCTTGGAAGGGTTTATTATTATTATTATTATTATTATTATTATTCTTACCCCACCTTTCTCCGCGAAGGGACTCAAGGCGGCTTACAAAACAAGGTTAAAACAAGTTAAAAACATAATTTAAAAGCAGATAAAACATAACATATCATAAAAACAGTAGTCAGATAAAAACTAATCGGGTAAGAGCATAGGGCAGCAAATTAGAAAAGGATCAGGCCTGTGAGCAGATGTTAAAAAATGTTAAGAGATGTTAAAAAGATGTTAAAAAGGCCATGAACTCAGAAGGCTTGTTTAAACAGAAGGGTCTTCAGGCCTCGCCGAAAAGTCTCAAGAGAGGGAGCCGTTCTTAAGTCAAGGGGGAGGGAATTCCATAGCGTTGGTGCCACTACTGAGAAGGCCCTGTTTCTTGCCGCTGCCCCACGTACTTCCCTAGGCCGCAGCACTTGTAAAAAGGCTGCCTCTGGAGGCCTTAGGTTTAGGAATATTATGCATTCTCGTGGTAACAGCATACTCAGTTGCTGCTTTTTGCTGGAATAGCTTAGCTTTGATGTTTTCGCATCAAATGATAGACCTGTGTAGGAATTGCTGGATATGAACAAACTGCCATGCAACCAGAACTGATGAAATTCAAATTGGCAGGCAGTTTTTTCTGAGGAAGTAGGACTGAACATGAAGTTTCCCAGGTGGGTTTTGCCCATGTTTGATGGTCAACCATTTTCTATTTATCATGCTTACAAGAGATTTTTGAAATTTTAAAGTCTGCATCTTTTTTCCTTTACTAGTTTTAAAAAAAATTATGTTGTAGTTGGCTATTCTTGTTCAGACACAGTTGCTGGATGTATTGCAGTTTGAATATCACTCCAGAAACACTTGTCTGGGGGCTTCATCCAGTACAGTTACTTACATAAGTCGGAATCTTCAAATGTTTGACAAGAGAAATGTGATAAATGAAAGCCCCCTAATATTAGGGCATTTTCAAATAGTTTAATAAAAATTGTTTTCCTTAAATGGATCAAAGTTGGAATGAAAACTTCAATGTCTTCTCTACCAAGGTGTGCTATCTTGCTCTACAAACTAGTGGTCTTTACAGATGGAAAGCTATATTTCAGATGGAAGGCTAGTAAATGCATATTTGTATATGTTCACAAATTCATAAATCAAGCCTCAGTTTGGCTGTACTTGTCGTAAGAGGCAACTAAACAGCCACCGGGTAGATGGGACTCGTCAGCCTGGGAAGGCAGCTCATCTGAGAGAAGGAAAACTCTGATCCCAAACCTCCACTGCCTTGTAGCTACATCCAGTTATGGAAAAGGCTTCAGGAGTCAACCTCGAGGCAAAATCCGGAGCTGGAGTCCCTGAGGCAGTTCATGGCTGAACACAGTCACGTTCTGGCAACTCCTGTGACGCAGCTAGAACCAACCGTATTGGCCTCTGCCTTTCCATTGGACCATTTCAGCGATGTGGAGAGGGGGGATTTGCTGCATGGGTAACAGCCTATCCTCCATACCTACTTTACCCAGGCTTCGCGCACTGGAGAGGACACTCTGTTCCAGAACCACCAATCAGAGCGTGACACCATAGTCTTCTGAGACTGAAGGATGCCAACAAGAAATCAAGCCTCTCAAGTCTTGCCTATGGCATGTTGGGTATTACTGTAACTCCCATTACCTAAAGTTCTTGTGTTAGACTGTATAAAGTCATAATAGCTCAAGTCTGTGTTTAGAAACTCAGCATTTGTCTACAAGCAAGTTCATTTTCTTGATAAAGTCTCCCTCTAGTGGTGTGTATTAAAGAAATTGTTTCGGACATCTCATCAAATTTGATTCATTTATTTTGGAATAGTCAACCAATTTGTATGATATAGTTCTGAGAATTATCAGAGTCTAGTAAGATGAGTAGCTTACTAAATACTAAAGGCTAATGCAGCAAAATTAAATTTCACGAGAACAAATCTTTCTTGTTAACGTACCTACTTCTAACTAGCATTGGGGTGCATTATGACAAACAAGAGCAAAGGTTGGACCCCTGAAACATATGCCCAGAGAGCCTGTGGTTCTGCTTATGTGGACAACATAGCTGTGATCCTGCGCACTTCCAAAAGTACTGTAATACCCCCACAAACTTCAGTCATTAGTGCTAATGTATGAGTGCTGACAGCTCTGCTGCCTGCCTACCAATCACAATGTTGTGCTCTAATGCTTCTGCTGTAGGTGGGTCTGAGACTAATACTAGCCTGTGAACAATCTGAGATTGGCCTGCTGCTGACATGAGCTGCAGGTCAAGCAAAAATGAGGTGCTTGATAAGAACCCAGAAGTCTAAACTGCTCAGTCTACTCAACTGTAAATTCAAGCAGTTGGGAGGATATATTGTATGGCCTATGAAGCAAAAGGTTTTGCAACTTGGCATACTCTGCTTTACCTATAATATTGGAATTCTTGTCTGGGGGAATTGCACTCTGTTTCCTACCCCACTTGAAAAGAGTCTGTAGCAATGATATGTGCTTGGAATTGTCTGATAGGATTCACTGTTACAGAAGCCCCAGAACCTGTGGCTTCTGTGTTTCCTCCAGTAAGCTACAAAGGTGCACTCTAGTTTTAGCTGGACATTCAACTTTTATTTATTCCAAATTACATTGAACACTACAACCGTGATTACTGGATTTGGACTCTCCATGTGTTGGTAACTTAATTGGTTTATTAGCAAGTTCTGTACAGCTCCCTGGCAAGATTCTTAATGGAATCTGCTGTAGTGCTTTTTATCTGCTGAGTGAAGAGCAAAAGGGGGGGGGAGTTCAGTTGTACCTATGTACTGCACCGGAACACAGCATACATTTACTCTGTAATACGTCTCTGTGGTTTAAAAAAGGGAGTGGAGAAAAGTACATCACTGCAGCCTCTTCTGCACTGAAGGTGGCAGAGGAGTGACTTCAGGCACCGCTTCCCCTTGAATCAGGCCTACTGGCACTACACTAGCACTTGAACACAGTGCTTCAGATGCCTTTCCTTCAGAACAGCAGTTCTCAAACTATGGGTCTGGGACCCATCAGTTGGTCGTGACACAATTTTTGGTGGTTTGCAAAACTGATGGGGCAGATTAGGCTATATGCATCAAGTGTTAAACAAGCTACAACTTGGGGGAGTACTGCTGCCCAATCACCATTATAGCAGACCCCTTGGCATTTGTAAATCAGGCAGCAGACTCCTAGGGGCTCTAAAAAGTTTGGGAACCAATGCAGTTGGCAGTTGCTACTATTGGTTCATATTTGAGCCTAAGTATTGAGGGATCTTTTTTATAAGAGAAATTTTGTTACATGTAGCATGATATCAGTTTATAGATGGCATTCTCATCTGAGATTCAGATAGCAGTATTGGCAACCTTCAGTCTCGAAAGACTATGGTATCGCGCTCTGAAAGGTGGTTCTGGCACAGCGTCTAGTGTGGCTGAAAAGGCCAATCCGGGAGTGACAATCCCTTCCACACCGGGAGCAAGTGCAGTCTGTCCCTGGTCTGTCTCCCTGGCTATGGGCCTTCCTTCTTTGCCTCTTAGCCTCAGACTGTTGGCAAAGTGTCTCTTCAAACTGGGAAAGGCCATGCTGCACAGCCTGCCTCCAAGCGGGCCGCTCAGAGGCCAGGGTTTCCCACTTGTTGAGGTCCATCCCTAAGGCCTTCAGATCCCTCTTGCAGATGTCCTTGTATCGCAGCTGTGGTCTACCTGTAGGGCGCTTTCCTTGCACGAGTTCTCCATAGAGGAGATCCTTTGGGATCCGGCCATCATCCATTCTCACGACATGACCAAGCCAACGCAGGCGTCTCTGTTTCAGCAGTGAATACATGCTAGGGATTCCAGCACGTTCCAGGACTGTGTTGTTTGGAACTTTGTCCTGCCAGGTGATGCCGAGATTCAGATAGCAGTGACTGATTTATAGGTTTTCTGAAACAGTTCAGTTGCTGTCTGAGGTGAGGGAATTGACAAGCAAGTTTTGTTTTGCTATGTCACTGAAATTACTGCTTCTTTGCATTAAGAGCCTCTGTTATGTTAAGAGACACTCTGCTGCAGGCTATTGGTAATGCGATTGCCTCATTAAGAGCATCTTTATTGTGCTTTGACCACTGTCATATATGCAGTCTGTTGTTAAGCAAACGGTTGTTAAGCGGCACATGTCTGTAATACATTCAAGGAGTGTCAGAAGGTCCTCTGTACAATCACTGACTTTGTTTTCTGAAGAAAATAGGTGGCCTGGATAGCCTGTTAATAAAAAAACTTTTCTTTTGAATTGGTTGCCTGTGAGGAAGAGTTTTTTTTTCTTTTCTTGAAAAAGGGCACAACAGTATAATTTGAAATGTGTTGTGAACTGAACACATTTCTTGGCACTTTGTGGTTTACCTCTTCTACTTTGGATTGCTGCTCCTCTCCATTTTTGTTGGAATGCTTAAAGGTGATTAGTTGACAAGTGTTAAAGCTATACAGACTTTAACGAAGTTCAGCAGGCTATATAGATGCACCAGTGGCAGCAACAACAGTGTCCACCTTAACTGGTTGGTAGCACCTTGTGCATGTCCTCTTTCCCCACTGCTCCCTTTGTGTACAGAAACTACTGTTAAGGTTCCCTAAACTAGCAGTAAACAGCCAATGTGATGATTCTATTGGTTGTCCCATTCTAGCACATTAAAGCAGACAGGACATTTGAGAGTGAATAGAATTACGGTTCTGTTCTTTTGAACTTCCTTTGCATTGCCACTGTAGCCTAGTGGTAGGATGGTATAATGCTTTAGGAGTTTGAAATCCTCTGTGATAGTGAAAACATAGCTTTACTTAAAAGATTCAAGGACTTAATGGTAAGAAAACATTGCCACTGAATGTAGGTGAAGTAACACGGTCAAGGTGTTATATGGATAGTCAAGTGTGTAATGCTTGGTATTCCCAAACAGGGTCACAGCTGCTATGTGTGTGATGTTAAAGTCAATACCTTCTAGCAAACAATGAGCTTTTGTTTAGGAAGTACAGATTTAGTAGGAGAGAACACTACGTTTTGCAGGCCACAGGTATGGGAACACTGACATCCCACTTGTAAAGAAATAGGCACTTGAGTTAGGGGCAAGTATCCATGACAACCATATAGATGCATAGAACTTCTTTTTAGCTTGTTTCTCCTTCAATCCCAGAATCCTGGCCTTGTTCAGGTCCAGTGAGGCAGCTATTGTTTTATGTAGAGCATGTTTGCTGCAAGGAGAAGATTGTAATTTCAATCCCTGATGATTCCAATATTAGGATCCCAACATGAGGATTAGGAAGTAGAGAAGTGGTCCAAATTAGAGCTGAGGTTAGGACATTAGGGAGGTGGTCCCAGAAGCAATTAGATTTACGGTCATGGCTCATATTGGCTTTAATTTGAGCTTTTTAAAATTGGAAGGGTTTTCAGAAGGCATGTTTTGTATTGATCCTTTTACCTACTGTATATAGAACCATAATTGCTTATAATGAATTATCCTCTTCCTTCTGTGGAGTCTCTGGCTCTACCCATTCCTTTAGTGATAGATGTTGTGGCAGATCTTTTTTTTTCCCCCTACCTTCTCTTCTGATGGTGACAGGCCAACAGTGTTCTAGGTAATAGTTGTCATCTTCAAAGATTTGTTCCCCTCATATAGCACATAACTATTTGGGTCATTGCAGGGGTGTACCTGGGGGGGGCAACGGGGGCAAATGGTTAAGCTGACACAGATCCCCAAGCCTATGTAGGTCTACCCAGAAGTAAGTCCCATTTGAGTCAATGGGGCTTACTCCCAGGAAAGTGTGGAAAGGATTGCAGCTACACAGCAAGATTACAACTCACCCCCAAAGTAGATGGGGGCTGCTCACACATATACATCCCAGCAGATGTAGATGCCACCCCATTCCCCTCAGGCAAGACGGAGGAATGCAGGCTGGGGCATTTGGACACCCCCCACTAAGAGCAGGCTGGCTCCCTCCTTCGCTGAGCTGCTCTTCCCTCCCAGTTTGAAACCTGCCAGGAGTGCCCCCTGTGCTGATGAGATGCAGCACCTCTGCCCTCTTCTCCTCTCACCTTGACCAATTCCAGGATGCCCGGGGTGAGGGGCACACTGGGAAATGTAGTCCTTGGGGCGAGGTTGCACATGGAGAGAGCTCCATGATGAGATGCGGCACCTCTGCAGCTACCCAGTCAGCCTTCTCTGCCACCTCCCCCGCCATGTTTCACATACCCTCCCAGCCTCACGCCGCCCCACCCACCTTGTTCTCAGCCTCAGAAAAGCAGCAAATCAGGAGGCAGCACTTGCAGCTGAGCTGAGCAGAGCAAAGCAGAGCAGCTGTGGCTACCTCTCTCCCCAGATGCCTCACGACGCCCCTGTTGGCTGGCCACGCCTCCCTAGGGAGGCGGGACGCACAGATTGAATACCTCAGGGCTACAGGTTGCAGCTACTTCAGCTGAGATTCAACACTGTTCTGGGCTCTCCCCTTTCCTCCTTTATAAGAGAAGAGGAAAGAGGAGGCCTAGAGTGGCAGTGCACTAGGAGGGTGCTTTTTGCACTGTTTCAGATGCAATGCAGGGTTTCAGATGCAGTGACAGTATTGGTTTACAGGTATCCCCTGCTCATTTGACAGGATAGGGACCAGAGCCATGGTGAAAAGTGGAAACAGTTGAAAAAATGGAACCTGGTCTGTCTTTAGTTGACAAATGTTGCTCCCAGTGCTTCTTTAGCTAGCAAATTGCAAATGCCTTTTTAATCTTGCCAATTCCTACTGTCACATGAAGATTTCTTTGTTAATGCATTCTGGAATGGGAATAGACCTGGAGCTGATGTTTATGCATGCTTTCTCTCTCTCTGGCACACATAACAAAACAGTTTGAATCACTATGTAATATGCAAATCAACACGGGGATGGCAATTTTAGCCTTTAGACCAGCAGAGAGAGGTTAAAAGAGCTGGAGCATGCATTGAATGAATGATTTCTGGTGTAATTGAAATGTGTTGAAAGGAAGGAATGTTGAAAAATGAACTGTCCAAGCAGGGATATTTGCACCTTAAATTGGGAGAGAAGGCATCGGGTTTCCTTTCTTTGGATGTGAGCCTAAGTTAGTAACACTGAATGGTTACAAAAGGTTATGTTTGTGTGAAAGGAGTCTTCCTGTAGATGCAAGGGCACCTTGCACATATAACCCAGTAATTCATGGTTTAGCCACATGTTTGAACGCAGTTACTATACAAAACTTAGACTTGCAACGACATAACTTTAATTTGGTCCCTTCTCTTTCCATCTCTATTTTCCGACGATAGCTGGAGACTACTTTTTTACAAGCTTTTCTTTCTGAATGAGTTTCTCCTCCAGTTCCATAGCCTTTTCTGTTGCATGCTTCTAACTATTTTCTGCCTCTTTATTGTGATTTTGTTAAATCAAGTCTTTAGTTTTTTGAAGAGCTGTATAAATGTGTGAAGAATTTGAACTTAGATCAGTATTGAGTAACTTAATTACACATATGCAAGTACAAAAAAGTAGGGTGTGTGTATCCATATCTAAAAAATAGATGCTTTGTCCTGAAAGAACTTTGCTTTTGTGTTTCAATGTTTCATTCTAGCCTGATTGCTTCTCTACTGTTTTCTGCAACTGCATTTGAAGGTGGATAGCATAGAACTGCAAGTGGAGTCAATCAAAGCTTCCACTTTCTATAGGCTTAAGAATACATAACCTAGCAATGACTGATGTAGCAGAATAAGGAGTCAGAGAAGCAATGAAGAGATGAGAAGCAGGTTCAAGATTCAATGCAAGGAGGAAAGCTGCTTTTCCAAGCTTCCTGGCTGCCTTTTATTCTCTTTTGAAACAATCTACAAGTTTACTCCCAGTTACTTGATAACAGTACCCTGAACAACGCATTCCTAAAATATGAGCTATGAGCGCTTCTCTAAAATGCTATCTCAGCTTGTTCACAGGCTTCAGCTCAGGATCTAGCTCACTCCAGGTTTGCCTTGAGTGGGGGGGGGGCAGGTTTGCCTGCCTGTTGCCATGTTCACTAAAGCCAAAAGCGTGCCTCTGCATAAACACTACACTTCTCTACTGTTTTCTGCAACTACATTTGAAGGTGGATATCATCGAACTGAGACATCGAAAAGAGACGCCTGAGGGGGGACATGATTGAGACATACAAAATTATGCAGGGGATGGACAGAGTGGATAGGGAGATGCTCTTTACACTCTCACATAACACCAGAACCAGGGGACATCCACTAAAATTGAGTGTTGGGTGGGTTAGGACAGACAAAAGAAAATATTTCTTTACTCAGCGTGTGGTCGGTCTGTGGAACTCCTTGCCACAGGATGTGGTGCTGGCGTCTAGCCTAGACGCCTTTAAAAGGGGATTGGACAAGTTTCTGGAGGAAAAATCCATTATGGGGTACAAGCCATGATGAGTATGCACAACCTCCTGATTTTAGAAATGGGTTATGTCAGAATGCCAGATGCAGGGGAGGGCACCAGGATGAGGTCTCTTGTTATCTGGTGTGCTCCCTGGGGCATTTGGTGGGCTGCTGTGAGATACAGGAAGCTGGACTAGATGGGCCTATGGCCTGATCCAGTGGGGCTGTTCTTATGTTCTTATGAACTGCAAGTGGAGTCAATCAGAGCTTCCACTTTCTATAGGCTTAAGAATACATAACCTTTTCAGCAAACATGATAACAAGCAGCATTTTGGTGTTCTGCTAAGCAGAATAGTGTACCCTCTAAGTCAGGGGTGTCAAACTCATTTCATACCGAGGGCCGAATAGTATTCATGATACCAGCTAAGGGCCGGCAGTGATGTCATTAGGCAGGAAGTGGTGTCATAACCAAAAATAAGCACTTTTTCTCACTTAGGAACTCATTAGCTGCAAATGACAGAAGAGAAAATATGCAAATCTTGATCAAGATATTGGAAAGTCCAATTTTCATGTGGGCTGCCCTTTCAGCAGTAACACCTCAGCACTACTCAGCAGCTGAGGACTGGATAAAAAGTTTCTGCATCTGCCCCCCCCCCACCGGCCTTATGTTTGACACCTCTGCTCTAAGTTTGCTTTACTTTACTTTGCTTTACTTTGCTTAGAGATGTTTTGCAGTAACTATAAGTTACAAAATTCTAATGGTTGAAGTAGCTGAGTCCTGACCATCAGATAATTTATAGTACTACTGTATTCATATTTAATTCTTGTGTTTGATTTCAGTCACTTGATTTCTTGTAATTCATATCAGTCACTATAAATTAGACAAGGCAACAGATTTCTTACCTTGCTGATTTAAGAGCTAAAGAAGTCCTCTTAAAAATCTACAGTTTTCTCCCAAATAGAACTAAAATACTTGTGCTAAAGTAATTTGTTTGAGAATCTGTTGTCTGTCTGAATTTTACAAACGTGCTTAATAGATGTTCAAGACTGGAAGATGTAAATGGAGACACCAATCCTGTAATTGAAAGGGTGCATGTTGGTGCATCAGTAGAACGTGCTCCTAATTCAGTTTTCAGCAGTTAAAAAGGAGCAGTGTTAGGAAATACTCCTGTATGAGGGTCAAGCCACATATAATATTAGGATATCATAAAAGTAGCTGCAGACTCCCAATCAGGTTCGATCCAGGGAACAGTGGCTTAATGCTTTCCTGCACTGTCTTTTAAAATGTCCCTGAAGCTGCTATTTTTCCTGCAGGGCAAATAGAAGTTTTGGGATATATGTGTGGTGAGATGTAAATTGAGAAAACAAGGACTGTGGGTAGAAGAATGTTAATATAAATGAAGGTTAATGTAAATGACACCCATAAGCTGCACAGATTGGTCTTGATTCCTAATGTGGGATCTTGGAATTCTTTCCTGGGGGAAAAAAGTGGTTATTCATTGGAAGAGGTGTGTGTTTCCAGTGAAGAAGATAGGACTGCAGCCCATGCTTTACTGAACACAATGGATTTCTGACTAAAATAAATAACACTATTTTCAAACACCTCTATTGGTTGTTTAAAATCTACAGTTAAATCAAACAGACCCTTTCCCTTCCAGTGCCATGGCCCTGATCTGATCTCTCACCCCCACCCTCAGCTGCTTTGCTTTAACAAACAAACAAACAAACAAACAAACAAAAAACAAGAGATCCCATGGTAGGTGAATAGTCAGATCTCCCAACACCATGTCTAAGTTAACCCTGAAATTCTAGAAAACTTTGACTCGACATGGTTTCCTCTGGCTAAATAGAACTGTAATTTCATCTAAGTTTACTTTGTAAGTATGTAGATATTAAAATGCATAATTGCAATAAGTTTCCTTGGCTGTGTTAATTGGAAGTGTTGGTAGTGAAAATTAAAAGAGTAATATAGTGAATTCTGTATCTGCGAAAAGTCCCAAAATGGATCCCCACAGATACCAAGGGCCCACTGCATTCACTATTGGGAAAATATCTTACTTTCTCAAATGACTTTGCCCTTGCTGTCCTTTTTGCTTGGTACTGCCTCCTGGGACCTGTACATTCTTCACATTCCTTCTTAAAACTCATGTTTTTCATGAAGTGTTTGACACAATTCCTTAGTCCTGTTTTCCCCTTGGTAATTAAGCTTAAGTATGCATAATTGAAACAGTAGTATATTTTACCCCTGCTTAGCATTTTGTTTCCCTCTCCAGTCTTTTTCCCTTGTCTATATTGTAATGCTTTTGGAACATGGTCCTTTTCTCTCAATTCGTGTAAAGTGCCATGTATAAGGATAGCAAACTTGAATATTTTCTTGTATTGTAACAATGCAAGTATTTTCTGCTGAAAGACTTTCATATGTGTGCTTCCCTGGTCTATGGTTATGCTATTGTGTGTGCTAAAGTATTTATTTTCTTAACAGAAGAGAACACTAAAGAAGCTCTGCCAGTGAAGAAAAGTCTGAGCGAGAAAGTTTCCCTCTACAGAGGTGATATTACATTGCTTGAAATTGATGCCATAGTTAATGCAGGTAAGTTTTAATTTGTTGCGAACTCTTTGTGTATTTCAACAAAGCATAACAGGTACATTTCCAGGTTGCAAGAAGGCAAATATGCAGAACTGCGTGCACTTGGATTTTAAAAGGAAACATTCTGTATTGGAGTAACACAATTGGGATGCCAAGCAAATGGAAAATCTGTGATCAGTATAAATCATTTGGGCTCAGCAAATGTGTGTATTTCCTTAATGTGCTTATTCCTATTAACCATGGGGAAGGGCAATGAACAAAACAATGACATAGAAGTTCTGCATGCTGACCATAGGAAATTCTACTGAAGCATGCACTCTTCCAATTTGCTTGGGGCATTAGCAAGGTGGTGTGTTGGAGGGAGGAGTAAAATGACTTTGTTGGTGAGAGCCATACTTTTTTCCAACTCCTTTTTAATTTCACAAGGCAGGGTTTTAAAACTTTCTTGGTGGTAGTGGTGGTTTACCCTTGAGTCTTTTGGAGAGTGGCAAGTCTCCTGTAGTCACTAGAGTCATGTTGCCTGAAAACATTTTATGGTAATTTTTTATTTTATAATCCAAGATGTAGGTGTCTTGACCTACAACTCCCTTGAGTTTGGGGAAGGGGCATACTGATCCTGGTGTAGATGGTGTCCTGGGAATTAGAAACCATGTTTGCACTGATTTTTATAATATTATATGTGGTAGCCTGTTTAAGAAATATAAAGTGGTACAAACATCTATCCACAACCAACTAACTAAATGATAATGATCAGCTGGATTCGTAAGTTGCATTCATTGCTAAGGGATTTTGTCTGATTCAGTTATATCCAGAGTACAGTATGAATCCATCCCTGTACCTGAGCTACAGTAACTAAATCATGTTTGCCACAGCTTTGAGAAACATTTTTTCTCAAACTTTTATTGTCTTTGTTCATCCTTATTAATTAAATGGTTTGTATTTGTGCTTTATTTGTAAATTATACTTTAGTGTAATAGATATATTATACTAGTTCTTTACAAAATTCTCTGTCTGAAATTGGCAAGAGAAAGAGAGATTTGGCTTCAGAGCAGGTCCTAAAGTGAAATACAGATGGGGAAGGAGAAGATTTTTAGGAAGTTAGAATGCCACCTTAAGTTGTGATTGACTTGGTATTTCCATATTCATTGAGCTGAAGGAACACATCATGCATTACAAAGAATCAAAAGAGCAGCATGAGTGACTCAGTCTGTTGCTGATGCAGTCTGTTACAATTTTTAAAGTAGCAACTGGCATTTCTTTTCCCTGCTAGTGTTTTTTGGAAGGTGTGACATAGAACACATTTTTTGGGCATGGTCCTTCCCGGGATAGGTTTGTTTTGGTTAACATTTTGGCTGTAGATGCGTTAACATTTTGGCTGTAGATGCGTTTCAAAATTTACTTGAACTGCAAAAATTATTGAAGATCCTATCCCACCTTCCCCAACAATGCTCAAGGTGGCTAACAGAATTCCAACATAATAAATACAATGCAAAATAGATTAATATACAGGCGTGCTCCCTTATCTGCTGGATTCTGTTCTGAAACTCCCCCCCCTCCCCCAAGGATAGTTGAAACTTCAGATCAAAGTTGAAACTTCAGTTGAGTGCCCATCCCTGTGGTCCTGGATGTAACCCACCTGAGGTGAGGGGGGCTCCCCTACCGGTTTCAGACTGAGCTTTAGAACTCAAAACAGACATCCTTGGCCTCTGCTGAGCTCAGAAGCAGAGCTCAGAGCAGAGCTTCCCTTGCCTCTGGGGGTGGGGGAGGGCAGATGGTGGGTAGCCCTGGTGCTGGGTGGGGAGTGGGAGGCGGGACTGGGACCTATGCTGGATCCTAACCCATTCCTGAGCAGCATGGAGCAGCTTCAAGCTGCTCCATTCTCATCAGACCTGTGCCACCTCAGGAGGTGGCACAAGTCCAAGAAGACCCATAGGGGCTGCAGTGGGTTACCTGGGGGTAAGGGGAAGAGTTTGCTCTTGCCTTTGGCTGCGCCACTTTGCAGACCTATCTTGCACTGGATACAGTGCAAGTCTCCTGGCTTGCGTGTTCCAGCCCAAGATAGGATTGCGCTGTAAGAGGTAAAAATTCTATTTCAGAATCAATGTTTTTCTTGGACTATTCCAGTTTAGGAGGTCATGCTTAAAAAAAAACCACACTCTTCTGCTACATTTTTATCTCTGTAAATCTTTGTCACTTAATTTTTGGGGCAGAGTCTAGTTATTTGAGTCCTTCATTTGTGTCAGAGCACAGATAACAATGAAGATGAATTACATGTGGGCAGCAGTGTTCGCAAGAAAAAGAGGTTGTGGCTGGTAAATCACTCAAGAGGTATAACATGACTTTTAATTTGCTTTCCTGTTAATTAAAATCACTATGTCAAAAATACATCAGCTGCTGGTATAGAACTTTTAAAAATGTTGTCTGAAACATCACTGTCTTTGCACAATATTTCCACTGATCTATTAGAAGTTGCACGAAAAATGTTAATTGCTGTCTGTAGCATTTACTTATGTAAAAGAAAAGGTTTAGGAAAATGTGAGAGTCGCTCTGTAGTGTTAAAACTTGTTGCCCTACCAGTTTTATTGCCTGACTTTTCCATGGCTTTGGTTGACCTTCAGAGACTTTCTGGGTTGCTTTGCTGCATCTTAATTTTATGAATCATCACATCCCTTGTCAAGCTAAAAATTAAACTTCAAGTTAGAGATAGGGTGTTTATATATTGCGATTGTGAACTGAATATATTTGCTATGAATTATGTGTTAAATGAATGTGTGAGTGTAGTCTGTTGACTAACCAGGCTACACCTCCCCACATGAGCAGCTTGTTAATGCATAATCAGTCACTGAATTTGCCATGAATCTTGAGCTTAATGAACAGGTGAGGGGAGAGGAGGAATTTAAATCTGAAATTGATCTGACAGCCTATCACTGATTGCTAATCCATTTCATTTGGCAAGTTAATTTATCACACAGCTAGAATTTTCTTTTTGTAGATTTCTGGGTGGAAATTAATTCAAAAGCATGCTTGATGATCTTGGGTTGAGCCAATGTTGAATAATGCTGCAACACTGAAGAGTCAAATATCCTGGCAGGAGGATGGGGGAAACTACTATGAATAACCATCTTCAATTCTGACTTGCTAGAGCAGCAAATTTCAACCTTTTTCATCTCATGGCATTAAAATTGCCAAGGCACACTATCAGTTTTTTTTACAATTGACAAGGCACACAGCATTGCTGGCTGGAGCTTCCATCTCCCAATGCCCCTACTAACATATGACTCTCCTACAAACCCCTGTGGCACACCTTCAGACCATTTGTGGTTGAAAATAGCTGTGCTAAAGGCAGAGGAGTACTCTTATGATTTTGTTCTTGTGCACATTACTTACATTTCAGCTATGCATGTCATACTGAACACTTCTGACTTTGAAAAAACGGAGGATGCTACAGATTCCACCTATAATGTCACCTGCATCTCTATTCAGCTCCACTTGCATAAGAGAAGCCATGCTGGATCAGATCAAAGATCCACTTGATTGAGTTGAGCATCCTGTTTTCCGAAGTGGCCCACGAGCTGCCCCTGGGAAGCCTACAAGCAGGAGAGGAAGTGCCTCTCTCCTCAGTTGCTCCTCTGCAGGCTGTATTATGTGACAGCACACAGACATCATGCTATAGAGCTAGCACCCAAGATTATCTTACTGCCCTGTCCCTGCAAATTCACTTATCAATTATGCTAACTTGGTAGAGTCTTCAGGAGTAGTAGGGCTGTGTATACCAGATCCTGTTGCCCCTTTTCCTGACTTTGAAGTGCTCCAGAGGTGTCCAGCTGATCACTGTTTTGAGTAGGATGCAGAACTAGATGCATCTTTGTCTGACCCTGAAGGATGTTTTGTTCAACAGTGAAGTTCAATTACTATTTCTCTGCTCCCTGTATTTATTTAGAGAAATATATTTATTTAGAGAAATAATGTTTAGAGGAAATATTTTCCTTACAGAGTTGTTCCCCTCATTATTTTCTGTAAAATGCTACTTTGCTACTCAGCCTTCCCTACCAAACATTTGTTTTATTTGCCAACGAAGGGGAAAATCCTGTGTTTCACCTTACTCATGCCATTTGCTCTTCAGTCTTTAACAGGACTGATGTTGTGCCTGAGTGCATCAGGGCGGGGGGGGGGGTGAGAGAATTGATTCACAATTTCCTGAATAAGCTGGAGAAGAAAGAGGATCTGTCCCCATGGTGAGCCAAACCATAGAGTGGTCCTGTTTTATCCAGAATATACCTGTTTGCTAAAATTGTCCCTGCTAAAAGTGTCTGTCTGCGAAGTGTCAACCAATCCTATGCATTCAACTTATAGCAACATGATATTTTAAGCTATAATAGACAGCCATTTGAGCTGATGAACCAGCCTGCCTTAAACCCTTTGCATGCAATCATGAATGATGAATAATAATAATAATAATAATAATAATAATAATGTCTGCAGGTCTTTCGAAAGTAGCCAGAGATCCAAGATGGAAGAAAAGGATTGCCGTATGCAGCCTGTGTGATGGATGGAAGCTATGTGTGTGTTTTTCTTTCAGTCTGAGATTGAATCTTAATGATTTCAAGTGATGTGGTGTTGGTGTCTGGGGGATTATCAGACTTGATATAGAAAGTGCTCCATAGTTGAGATGAGAAGCTATGCTTGCTAAGCTTCTGCCCAATGACTGAAATTATAAGGATTCTTACTTTGCTTTCACACACATACTGCTGGATCTTAATCTTGTTCACAGTCAGTTTCCTATCTATGAATACAAATGATATTGTTTTGGCTAACTTCAGGAATATTCCAGAGCCAAGATACATTAAGATTAGAGGAACCAACATCGATTTGTGTGAGTATAGTGCTTTTGTTTAATTTACTTGGAACAACCAGTCTCTTTTGGTTTCTCTTTAAAATGGAAGGAATAGTAACCCAAACCAGATTCTGGTTAAGATTCATAAACAGTATGGTCTCCTACTATGCCCATGTAGTAAAGTTAGTACAGTGCTAACTGAAATGTTTACTTCTGCGTCTCTCCACATGTGAGAGAGCTCCTGTTCAGTGCTTATAAGGGACCAGTTAGGTTTAATGGAATTGGAGGCGGAACCTAAGTAGCTCTGTTTCTGGTTCTGATGGATGTTTGGTTAGCAGTATGTGTAAGGGACATGCCTCTACTTGCACATGACAAACTAAACCACTCTAAGCCATAGCAGCTCTATAATAACTAGAAGTATGCATATGTTATGAACAAGGTACTCTAAGACTCCTATTTAATTGAAGAGTAGAGTTCAAGAGGTTTATGTGGAAACTGCTATAGTTCAGAACAGCTAGTTCTTGTCAGCCCAGAGTTATGTCTGCATACCAGTGAAGGATGGACTGGGCCAGCACAAAAGCGCCAATGCAGTTGTCTGTAACTTGGACTGCGATCATTTGGGGAGCATGCACAGCTCATAAAGCTTAAAAATATTCAACTTAGGAGCAAGGAAGAAAACAGGGTCAAGGCTTTAATGAAATGTCAAGATACCACCACAGCCTTAGTAAGGTATATAAGCTGTGCCTGATCAACTGTTTACAAAGATTATCCTGGTTGACTGTTGAACAGTGCTTCTTGTATCACTGCTTAGACTTGTAGAATCACTTATGTTCTCTCAGATCAGTCATTTTGAATTGCTGTATCTTTGATAGGATAAGCAAAGCTAGAGGAAGACCAATAGAAATGCAATGCTGCAAAGGCATTTCTCTTTCCTATTTGATAGCTCTTCAGAAATGAACAAAAAGTGTTGCAGAGACAACAACAGTGTGAACATATGCCTTTGTGTAACAGACCTTGAGGCATATAGGCTGGGGGCATAGACTGTTACTTTCCACATTTGACTTCTTTTGTGGGAAAACGTATTACAGTATTTATATGCCACCTTTCTCAAAGTCTCAGGACAGTTTACATGGTACTAACCATAAACTCCATTTTTTTCAAATGAGGTTTTTACAGATATTTTACAGTAACCAAGCTGCAGAGATGTACCCTGCTCCAAGTCTGGATCAGAAATGTTCATCTGTTTGCAGGCTTGGTTTGCTGCTGCCAGGCAGTGTAGTCAGTGCTGATATAGATGGACTGATATTTGTTAGGAGGCAGCTTTGTGTTCATTAGATTTTATAAAACTCTTTCAGCTTGCATATATTCTCCCTGTATTCTTGCTGGTGTTTCCTCCTTTTCTCTCTAGTTGCTTTATCTTGCTTTCCTCTCCTGGGCTGTTCTGCATTGGGCAATGACTGGTTGGCTGTTTCCCCTTACTCATTGGTGCCAGTCTGGCCAGCTCAGTCTCTTTCCTGTGCTCTGTGCCTTTGAAAGGACAAGGCAGGCATTGGATGGAAGGTGACCAGCAGAGACTAGATGACCCACCAACTGTAGACACAACACCAACAGTGGTACTTTTCTTGTGTTGCATGTACACTGCTCTCCCTGGAACTACCGTATTTTTTGCTCCATAAGACGCACTTTCCCCCCACCCCCAAAAAGTGGGGGGAAAAATGTGTGCGTCTTATGGAGCGAATACTGAAAAAAAAAAAAAATCCAGCCCGCTCTGTTCTGCTTGCCTTCCCAGGAAAGTGTGGGTGGGATGGCAGTCTTGCTGAGCAAGCCCTCCTGTCTACTCAGAAGTAAGTCTCAGAGTCACTGGGGCTCACTCCCAAGAAAGCGTGGGTGGGGTGGCAGTCTTGCTGAGCAAGCCCCTAGAGCAGGGGTGCTCATTATGTCGATTGAGAGCTACCAGTCGATCTCCAGGCGAAATGAGTCAATCGCAGGCTTCTCTCCAGTCCAAGCATCCCTAGGAGTGAGCCCCTGGCAGGCTTGTGAGCCCAGGGAGGGAGCCTAGGGAGTGAGTCCAGGGAGCCCAGGGAGTGAGCACCTGACGGTTCTGTGTGGTTCTGTGTGCAAGGGGTTTTGCACTGGTCTTGCTGTGATGTCTATACAGAGATCTTCCCTTCCCCACACCTTTCCCCTGCTTTTGCACTGGTATGTAGGGAGATCTGCTTCCCCCCCCCCTTGTATTGGAATCCAGGAAGATCTGGTGAGGAGGTAGATGTGGTGTCAGCAGTGGCCCCTTTAAGGGTAAGACCTGGGCATCCAGCAGAGTGTGCTGCACAGCTGCAGCCACTGGAAGGCAATAGGGCCCTCAGGGATATAAGGAGTACCAGAGGCAGAAAGGGTTTGTGGGTTTTGAAGGAGTGCAGGAGACTGACTGGGTTTATTGAATTTGGAATCTGAATGTGGATTGTGACTGGACTTGGATACCCTGATGGATTTGACTGACCTACCTGGAACCTGACCTTGGACTGTAATTTGGCTTATTGGCTCTGGACTCTGATTTGGTAACTCTGATTGATGGGACTGATTTACTTGGCATCTGTGGACTGGAACTGGACTCACTTTTGCTTGCTGCACTGGTGAGTTGCACAAGGGGGACTGATCAGCCTTAAGCGGGCACGAGGCCCAGTGGTTTGGAATTTGGCAGAACATCATTGTAGCAGAAAGATAATGTGATCCCCTATTTGTGTGCACCTGCTTTTGTGAGCTTCATAAATTCTGACTCTAGCAATGATGAGTTCTTGGGGTTTCCAGAAAACTAGAGTACTCAAACCTTTAAGTCTCTCCATTTGTTAATGACAGTGATAATGGTTCTTAATGCCACTGTTGACTGCTGTTCACTTTACATGGTTCAAATGTTATTCTGTTATAGTTTATTAAATATTTTATTACACTATTTGGTTCAGAATATTTTTTTCCTTGTTTTCCTCCTCTAAAAACTAGGTGCGTCTTATGGTCAGGTGCGTCTTATGGAGCGAAAAATACGGTAGTTCTCTGCCATTTGGACAGTTAAAACAATTGGGTAGTCATGCTGTACCCCATGATTATGTGCAAACAGTAGATCTTGCACTGTTACAAGACTGGGATGGTACCTCTGCTGAATGAAGTTCAATGGGCATCCACTAGGACCAGGGTCTTTTCAGTGGTGGCACCAACTTTAGAAGGCCCTTCCCATGGGAGGCTCCAGTGCTTCATTAAATTACTAGACTAAAACCTGATTTTCAGACAACCTCTGGACTAAAGCGATTTCTACTTTTACATGAATTGCTACAGCTGTATATTGTGTTGCTGTGTGTTTGATTTGTTTGATATTTGGTGGTGGTTTTATCAGGCGCTCTTTTTTTGGTAAGAGGTACTGGTAAGATAAAGGAAAGAACCTTTTTAAACATAGTAGTTCTAAAATTGACAAAATGGCATCTGATTTGCTCAGGAATAAACTTCATGAGCTCACTCCCACCTTCTTGCAGCTTGAGCTCTGTTCCTTCTAAGGTGTGTGACTAAGTGGTAGTACACCACCATACCAAGCTCCATGGAGCTCAACAGCTCAGAAGTTCAGCAATGATGTGTTGCAGTCATTGCCGAATGTCTGGAGATGATGGTGTTGGTGTGACAGTTGCAATGCTGTGCAGTTACAGAAGAGATCTGCACACTGGTGCAGACCCCTTACAGCAAACACTGGAGTTGAGGCAGAGCACTGGTTCTAAATGTGGTTTGTTGGTGGTCTATAGCTTCCTATTGTGTATAGACTCACATTACACAAAGCCATCAAACTAGCCATGGCTTCATGACTTAATTCTGGCTTATTATCCAGAATCTGAATTCTGTAATTTGGTGGGTCTTGTTAGCTTTAATTGTGGTTTTGCATTTCATCCAAATTAAGAATCCTAATTTGCTTCAGTAACTGCACTCTTGCAGTTCTGGAGATGAAAGTCTAAACTGCAACAAAATAAATGTTCTAGGTCAGTGGTTCCCAAACTTCTCAGAAGTTTCACCTCCCCCTGTGCTGGCCTCGGAGGAGGGGGTGCAGGGAGCCCCACAGAACCTCTGCAAGGCTTCCCAAGCCTATACATGCTGTTTAAACATGCTGAAATGTTTAAAATACCCATTGGAAACAACTCTGGCAGTCATGTCTGCCTGGAGGTGCTGTTGCAAAGCCTGTTGTGGCTATTGGCAATAGATGTGACTGCGTAGAGCAGTGGTTCCCAACCTTTAGGAGCTCAGGGACCACTAAGGCAAAGTTTGGAGACGGTGGGGACCACATGCAACCCCCCCCACCCTCACACACAAAAGATACAATTAAATTTGTAATAAATAAGATTATTATTTGATAATTAATGTGATGGTTGTGCTTGTATTTGCTTCACTAGCTGTGAAAGTCTTGAGTTTAGATGGAATACATGGAACACAAAATAATTCCCCCCCAACTCAGAGGTTTTCACACCGACCTAATTCAATCCAGTCTCTTTTCCCCACACCAGACCACATTATGCACAGCCCTTGCCTCTTTTAAGTGTGGAAAAACACCTCAAAAAGGAGAGGGTAAGCACAAGGGGATTATAGACAAGTCATGCAAAGTAGTTAAATGAGCCAACAAAAAGCACGCACATCCCTCCACATTTCCTTTTGTTACACAGCCCTGGCCCTGCTCCCCCCCTTGTGACTCCAGAGTCCTTAGGAAAGTGTTCAACACAATTTAGGCAGGTCGGTCCTGAAGGAGAAGCACCAGCTCAGAGCGATATCTCAGAATGGCTGCTGCGTGTCTCAGGAAGAAAAGTCCTTTTGGTGTGCACTGCAAGGTCTTTAGGGGGAAAAAGCCTCTCTTCACTTCCTGTTCTTACTGCTGTCATGCTCTAGCTGTGGACTACTTTGGTTGGAGTGTTAGCAAGACTATAGGTAGGCTGCAGCTACAAAACAACAGCTGCCTACTCTGCCATTAGTCTGTGGAACTCCTTGCCCCAGGATGTGATGATGGTGTCTAGACTAGATGCCTTTCAAAGGGGATTGGAGAAATTTATGGAGAAGTCCATCACAGCTACAGTGTGACTAGCAGCCCCATTCTAGGCAAGTCTACTCAGAAGTCCCATTATAGTCAATGGGGCTTACTCCAAGGTAAGCATTCATAGGATTGCAATCTGAGGAGATAGGGGAACAGGCCAAGTGTGGGGTGGGGGAGGGCTCCCCATGGACAAAGCTGCTGCTGCTTTCTGAGGAGGAAGAGTCAGGGGTTGCACCTGCAGTACTTGGCTACGGTGGTGCCTGTTCTGCAACTTCTGGGATTGCTTCTCCCCAGGTGGGCAGCTTGTAGTAACACAGCAGAGGTGCTGCCTGTTTCCCTCTCCAAAAGAGGTGCCAAAACCTGGTTGCCTGGATCCCTTGCTCCACCCCTAGGCATTAGCACATCCAGGGGGCCCAATCCTGTCAACTGGGGAGGGGGTACCAGGGCTGGGGGCTGAGCATACTGTTTCTCCCCTCTCCTGCTGCCACACTGCCTCCAGCTCCCTTCCTCTGTGTTCCCTGGCCAGCTGGAGTCCAAACTCCCAGGGAAATCACATCCAGAGAAACCCACTCCTAGGGAAACCCCCCCCCCCAGCCAGCCAGCCAGCGATGCCTTTGGGAGCCTGTTCCTTTTCCCCCTCCTCCTTATTACTCCCATTCCTCCATCCTCAGCCCCCCCTCCTCTGGCGGTGGCACCCACGCCTACCTGCCCAAGAGACTTCCCAGGCTGGCTGCAGTTCTGATTTGACTCCTGAAAAACCAGGCTGTGAGGGCACACCTCAAGGCACAGGGTCAAGGAATGGAGTCAGCAGGCTGGAGGCAGCGGTGGCAGGGCACCTCTCCTCTGCATGCAGCTGAGCCAGGAGGCTACACAAATGCGCGTACCTTACAAGGCGCCTGCGCTTCACTTTTTTGCTTGTCTGGGCACTCACAGACAAGGAGGGAAGGGAGGTGGAGGGGGGAGGCAGGAGACGGAGAAAGGCTATGCTCTGATTGGCTGCTGGTGCTGCAGAGGCTTTTTTCCTGCCTGGAAGGGCATTTTTTTTCTTTTTTCACCAGAGAGGTTGTGGACCACCTGGGAGGGCGCCGCGGACCACCAGTGGTCCGTGGACCATGGGTTGGGAACCCTAGGTGTAGAGCATCATTTTCATCCTTGTGATGAGATCGGGTGACAAGAGCTGCAACGGTGTGGCAGAACTGCAAGTGCCGGCTGGGATGGGGAGGGCTTTTCAGCTGCATAGCAATCTCCAGTTTGGAGACCGCTTCTCTAGCTCAACAATCCCTGTCTTCTGTCTGCTTAGCAACAGTTTTGCTCCCACTCTCCCCCTTCTGTTGAAGTGAATAGGCAGGCTGTTTTGCTGCTTAACTATCCCCCTGGCCAAGCCAAAAGATGCAAAGGGATTAAGTCATCTTGTGCGGAGTCTTTGTTTCAAACCAATTATGTTCAAAGGTTGTAAATAAAGTCATTTAAATAATGCAGACAGCTTCCTATTAATGTTGAATGTTTTCAAAATTTTCATTGTAGGGAGTAGACAAGAAATGGTATCCTTTTGGGTGGGGAGGGATGAAAAAATACTTTCATTTCATTGTGCATACAGCAAGTAGAAATGTCTGAAAAAGCTAGTTAATTTCCCAGTTCACAGCAAGAAAATGTCTGCAGAGATGACACTTGGTCTGGAAGAGAGAAGAAAAGCGGTATTTCATCTAGTCACTCCACAAGGGAGAAGGGGGGGGGAACAGTGGGCCCAGGACCACAACAAGCCAGGATTTTGTGATTGTGGTTGTTTAAAAAAAAAAAAAAAAAAGCTATGGTGCTATGTTGCCTCTGTTTCTGAATCCAGTCACTGAGATGTCCTATTTACGGCAGCTTTTGAATTTATGCTAATACTCTAAGCAGTCCCAGCCTGCTTGGGTCTCATTGTTGGCTTATTGACTCAATTCAGAGCTTACCTAGGTAGAGCAGGGCCTGTGCAGGGCATTGTGCCAAGGGCCCCCAGCACCTTGAACCAAGCCTTAGTAGTTCAGTGGTTGCATACCTGCAGACTTGACTTTCTCAGATTCTAAAGATGTTCAGGGTAGTTCACTGTTTTGGAGAACTGTGCCCATCTAAATACCACTTGTGTTGCATATTTTTGCCCTTCTAAGACTTAAGAGGGAATATAGCTGAATACATGTTGTCTTTAAATTGATACAATACTTGTAAGTGTGCTTAATTTTAAATTCCTTTATAGGCCAATTTTTGCCACTAAGGGCCATTCATTTAAAACAAGCGTTTGGTTTTTAATTGCAGTCCTACCCACACATCAAATAATCCTTGCGCAGAAAAAAATCTGTGATAAATACTGTTTTATAAAGTGTTCTGAAATAGTAGTTAATATATATAATATGCACATATTTTCTGTTTAGGGCTTATTTTGTAGAATTTAGAAATAAGGGGGTTCTGAAGACAGATTTGCGAAGTAGCTGTTCTGGTTGCTTTTATGCCTATTTTGAGTACTTCAGGATTCATTGATGGCCTTACACTGAAGCAAGAGAAATGCTATGTTAATTGTATCCATTAAGATAATGGAGAGTAAAATGCTGTGAAACATAAAGCAAATCATCCAAATAATGTAATTTATTGTTTTCTTCTAATTGAATTTGACTCAATTTGTTTCCTGTTTCCAGGGAGTTTATTCAGGAAGATGTGAAAGACTTTACCCCATCCTTGCGCTTTTGTTGAAGTCGTGGAATGAGTTTAGTATACAGCCTATGCTATTCCAAATACTGACATGGCATTTTTTCCTTATTTCAGATTTAACCTAGCAAGACTTGGTAGAATGAAGACCAGGTTTCCAAATAAAAAAATAGTGAAAAGGGAGCCCCTTGAATAATGCAACATGATGGTTGGTGTCCCTTTCTGTAATGTCAAGTCCTTGGAGTCCTAGCATTCTGTGAATGTTAGGAAAGCTACACTGGAGCCTAGGTTTTGGAGAGTGATGGGGAAGGTAGCTGGTCAGTGCATGGGAAGCACACTATCTGTCTTCCCCCTATATTTCTTGAGGTGGGCTCTTTGAATGGAAGCATCAGATTCTTTTGCATCTCAAATTTGAGAGTTGGCTGGGGAACATGTGGAGTTAAGGAAGGAGACAGTGATGGATAGGAAGAATTTCCAAACCAATAGCTGATTCCATTAAAGCATGGATAAAACCACCTCCCAGGTTGGGCAATAAATGTTGGCAAAGTATTTGCTGACATCCTCCCCAATTGAGTTCTAGTTCAGTTGAGGCCACCTTGTATTATTGCACCAATGGGTTATCCAGTCAAATATGCAGGTCCAACCTTGTTATACATACACAAATTTGACTAGACTCGAATGGCCACTGCAAATGAGAAGGGATGTGCTGATCTCTGGAGAAGGGGAAAAATGCATCCTTTTGAAATCAACTTTAAAAACTGCTTTTCTTCCTGTTGTGGAGAGACAGTCATGCAAGCGATTACAGGTATAGACTAATTATCTATGATAATTTTCATATAGATTTTTCTATCACAATGCAATGAGAAGGGCCCTTTAAATTAAAGGAAAACAGTAATTTAACAGTAGTCTGTTCAATGTGAGAGAGGTTAGCTGGCTGACAATCCATCAATCATTCTCCAGGCACTTGGAACCCTCCCTTCCCCTTGAGCACATGAAAGAATGCAAGTCATTATCACCTCCTCCTTTAGCGCGTGGAGAGTGACTGATTGCCTCTGTGTGCATTACAAAACCTCAGCAAAGCTGTTTTTAAATTGCTGAGCAAAAGGGCATTGTTTTTTAAATTGATTTGCTTTAGTGTGATTTTTGTCATCCACTTGAGTTGTGGGAATAGAACTCTCATGAATAATGAGACTCAACCTGTAGTCTACTTGGACTGATTCTCAGTGATCTTAAGCAGAGGTCTTTCCTAGCCCCACTATCTGAGATACAGTTATTTGGGAATTGAACCTGGTAGTGCGTCTGCATCTAAAGCACGTTTTCTATTACCGAGTCCCTTACAGAACCTCTTGAATAGGATAAGATTGCTGCCTCAAAAGTTCTTTGGAGTGAAGTAGGAACATATAAAATGGCTCAGAAGCTACAGTCATTATCCTGGGGCAGAAGTACTTGTTAGGGAAATGTGCAGTTCCCACTTCCCTTGCAAAACTAATGTGGACGTGCTTGCAGGGGAAGTTGTTGGGCAAGAGAAAGTGGTGCTTAACTCTCCTGTTAAGTCTTTTCTGCAAATGCTTTCCTACATGCCATTTGTAACTTCATTTTCATCATATTGAAACTGGAAGTAAGTTTGACTTCAAGAGAATGGGGGGTGAATCAGATGCAGGAATGATAGGCTGGTGTGGTGTAGTGGCTAAAAGACAGGTGTGAGTTGGAACTTTTCTGGTTAAAATTTCATAGCTGTCATGATCTCAAGAAGTAGCCTTCAGTAAACCGCTCCCTCCCACTCTTGGCTCCCTTGTATAGGGATAATTACTTACATACCTCTGCGCATTCAAAGCACTATGCAATTTTATGAAGCATAATACTAAAGGTGGTGCTTCAATTTCTGTGGAGGAGCCTTTCCTGGACCCCCTGTGGATACTGAAACACACAGATAATGAAATTGATGGGTCTTTTGCACCTGCAGTCCTCCGGACGCAATCCAAACGGCATTCTGAGGGCTAGGGAGGTTGTGTGCGGCTTGTGTGGCCTTCACAATGACTTCTAAAGCCTCCCCGAGGCCTTAGAATGTCGCATCTGGTTTTGGTTGAAAATCGGACCTGACATTAAATGCCTTATAAGGCCTTCAGAGAACTGGTGAAGCCCCCAGAATGCTCTCTGGATGTGACTGGTGATGTGCTCGGTTGTGTTCAGAGGGCTGCAGATTGGGTGTAATCCAGGCTCAGCATGGATCCCACGTTGAGTCAAATCTGCAGATGGTCAGACACAACCTGTACTCTACACCTGTTGTGATATTCTCTTGCTAGTGCCTCATCCCCATATTGGCATTATGGTAGACAGAGATTTGGGAGCATGTTTAGGGCAGAACTAAATGCTGTGAGTTTGTGGATATTAACAGTTTTGACTGATACTAAATGCTGGGTGGAATAATGAACTGTTTGAGTAGATATTAACAAGTATGCAAAGTATGAAGCTTTCTATTTTTATAGCATTAATTTTGTTTAATTCTGTAAATGCAGGATTGATCCAATGAAGCTGCTCAGTGTCCTTGCTGTTTTGCATCTTTTCATTTAAATGCTGCAAACTGACATTTTTGTCGCTAGGGTGTGCTGTGATTCCATGAATCAGTCTCTTTCCTTGGCCTACTAGCTGCAGATGAATCTCTTGTCTCTGCCTTGAGTGCTGTGTAGTGGCCATGAATTTTTCAGCAGGTTGCTTCACTGTCACCTGGGTAACTGACTGAGTTCCCATGTTCTTTGTGTGTTACATCATGCTTCCTTGTTCTTTGGTGTATTTATGTGAGTGGCTGAAAATCTTTGGCTTGTTAGCAAACAATACAAAAGCCTAGAAGAGAACTGTGAGTTATAATGCCACAATTACTGTTTTTCTGTGAGCAAGAAATCAGCATGAGGCTGCCAAATGGATCATTGTTAAAACTAGGTATCAGTAGTCTATAATTGAACTTAATGTTGTCCCCTCAGGTGTTACAGTGGGGATCATAGTAGTTTGTGGTGGCCCCATACATCAGATTGCCTACTAGTTAGTTTTTTTTTTACTTGACTAGTTTAAAACTGTGTTTCACAATAAAGATGTTGGACTGGAAATGGAGAAGAAAAATGCAATAAATCCCTTCTGAAATAAGGTAGAATGTTAAGCTACCTATACAGAGATTTGTTTTTTTGTGAGTATCTAGCAAGACTTCTTTATATGAATGGCCTCAGGAGGAGCTGCTTGTCTTTAAAAGGACTTGTATGAATGCAAGAAGAAAATTACCCAACCATATGTATTTAGAAACAGTTGTCTTGGTTTCTTTTGAACAAGGTCTGTTTTAATGGTTTTTAAAAGAGTTTGAAGAAATTATCCCAGAAAATAGCTATAAAAAAATTTGCTTTGGTTGGATCCAGAACTGTTAGGTTAATAGTTCTGCAAGTTAAACGTTAAGTGTGGCACCTTAAAAACTAACCCTATTTATTTCAGCATAAGCTTTTATTTCAGCATAAGCTTTTACAGTTCACTTCATCAAATATGTGAAGTGAAATCCTAACAAGGGGGTGGGTGTATGTGTATATTTGGCAGGCATCAACCTTATTTCATTTCTTCTTGCAAATTCTATTCTGCTATTTAAAAAAAACTCTGTACCCAGGTTTGTGTCTCTACCTGTCTACTTAAGATTTTACTTCCTGTGATTGTTGAAGTAAACTGTAGTCCAGGGGAACTTATGTGGAAACAAATCCATAGGCTACTGCTAGTGGGAGACATGCTCTGAGTTCCAGAGCCACACTGAGCCTTTAGATCCACTGGATGGGGCAGGCTCTGTCATCCTGCTGAGTAGAAAATGGGTCCTGTGTTTCATATTCAGTTCATTACATTTGGTTCCCTACTTAGGTTAGCTTCCAGGGATCAGTACTTAAACCGAAATGACCAGTTCTTATCTGCATAGTGCTATCACACCTGTACAGAAGTATCAGTACAGCCATCCATAACTGGTAGGGGGCAGGGCAGTAATTACAAAGACTGGCCTGTGGGACTCTTGGGTGTCCACTGGACTAAAGCAATTAAAAGACAGAAGATAAAAAGATTCTGTTAGCCTTAATTTTTAGTTGCATTAATAATAATTAGAATTAGATAAAACTTTCTTTGCTTTTAAAGAGTAGATGGCATCTGTAGGGGATCTTGATCAAGCTCAGCTTTAACCTTCCTCCTTCCTTTTCTACTTGTTAGTGGTGAAAGGTGGCCATGTTTTGTTCTCCTGTTGGAATCACCTCTGTTTAGGGCCCACGTATTCCTCTTAAATCATTGTTAGTCCTCTAACCTTCACAGTATCTTGGCGTTCCCTGTGCCCAATCAATTTTAGCCATACTGATGGCTCCTTCTGCCCATAGGAATCACCCAGTTTGCAATGTTGAACTATTTTCTCCCATTGCTACTATGAGGGATTGTTATTTTCAAAGTTATTTTATTTCAGTATTTATATATTGTCTTTCTCTGTTTATATAGCATTCAAGGCTGTTAACATGAGCAGGCTAAACCACCATTTTTCAATTGGGTTTTCACAAATATATTCTGTGAATCACAGAATTCTCAGTCACCAAGTGTGGCCTTCACAGTGTGGTTATTTCCTCTGGCTGCATGCCATAGAGCTTCAGTCTTCAAAGTTGTTCTCCGTTCTTTGCTGGCTGGCCTTCTCACACACTCCCTCACCTTGTGGCTAATCAGCTCAATAGCAACACTGTCCTGCCACAACAGCTTGTCACAGCCTGGTATTCTGTCTCCCATCCAAAAACACAACCACAGATTCTCCTGCGTAGCTCTTCAGGCAGTACTGGCAGCTCAACCACCAGTCCACACCTCCTGCTTCATTGAGGTACTCAGGTTGTCTCTAAGCAGCTTCTGTATTTTCCTCATGTCTTCACAGTTGCACCTACTTGAAAGCTACGATCTACCCTGTTCATAAATCAGATATTCATAACTCAGATGTCTGAGTCAGGGACCTTCTATATTTATAGGATTCAGAGCCTACTCTGTTGTGTGGGCTTGGAGTGGCTAAAGCTATTGACATTTAGAAACATACATTTGTTCCCCAAGGGCTCACAAGTAACTGATTTGGTAATAAGAGGCCAAATGAAATTAAAATTACTTTAAAAGCCACAACTTGTATCATGCTATACATAATGAATTGCAGCTGTCCTCAAAGGGCAATACTTTTTCAGCCATGCTGAATGCCTAGCTGCTGAACAGTTGCTGAGGAGGTGGGCTGGGTTGGATGGGAAGCAAAGTTCAATCTGCTGACTAAGATTAATCTTCATTCCCAGGTTTTCAAAGTGCTCCTCATCCTCATCACCAGCCCCTTTCAGTATGACGGTTGGATGATGAGCAGATCTTATCCCAAGGTGGTATGTTCAAACTATTGCCATGATCAGTTAGCGCTGCTGACAGAGAAGAGAATTATTCCACAGCCTGGGATATACTGTGCTTCTGGACTAGGTCTATAAATGGACACCACCACCATCACACTAGTAACAAGTTCTGTTCCCACTTCATCCACTATGCATTTATATCTTCAACAAATAGCCATTTAGCTGTTGGGTGCCTGCAACAAAGCAATCTTTGGAACACTTGAGACCAAGAATGCTGATAGTCCCTCAGGTAACTGTATGTAACCACAGTTTCCTAAGGTATTGTTGGTGTTCTTGCTGGCAGATGGTTTGGCAGTTACTCATGTGGGAGCAGTGGGTTGGGCATCCTACCCAGGGATTCATGCATCCTGGTTTCATATTGGCCATGGAGATCTCTTCAGCATTGGAGACAGCACTCGGTTTCTGTACTGATTGTGTTACAGAAGCTTAGTTTGCTCCTTGGAGTCAGTGTCCAGTCCACTATAGAAATGGGGTGTTCAAGATTTTATACTTCAGCTACGCATGATTTATTTTCTTCAAATATCAGCATAGGCAGCATTTTTACCTTCACATTTGAACTGCAGCTTGGATATGTCAGAGAAACCACTCCATCTAGTTCATTGACAAAGTTTAAGCTGTCTGATCAAGTGACTTTGCAACAATGTAGCTTGAATAGTTTACTTGTAGCTATTTCAACTGGAAGATAACAAATGGTGTTGATTTTGATAAAGGGTAAAATCAGTGACTAGTAAAATCCTTAAGGGAAATTAGACTTGCAGCAGCATGATAACATTGTTTCATGTGAAAACAGAATTGACTCTTGGAACTTCCATCTCTGTCTCTTTCCCCTTTGCTGGCCTATTGCAAACAACTGGTAAGAGATTGAATAATCTTAATTAAAATTCAGCATGTGGTGATATATTGCCTAATATTTAATTGGGCATTATCACTATTGTCCCATAATCGGATGTGATGTGAGAAGAACTCTCTGTGATCACCAAGACTGTTTTGTTAACTCTGTTGCAGTCAGGTTAAGAAGTGATCTTCTGTTTCTGAATTGCAGTGAATGTATATAAAAACCAGTAAAACATGCTTATGAGAGAGACAAGATTATTGTATGAGTACTTGCCATTAGTAGCAAAGAACTGTCTAATCAATTGAAGTAAAATTTAAATGATATGAAAACTTTGCCAGAAACTAAAATGGTGGACCAAATGGTCTTGATCTAATCTCACAATGATTGATAGTATCTGCCCTTTTTTGGTAGTTTGCCCTCAGTGTTTTATTGTGTTAACTCAAATGATCTCTTATGGTACAATTGACTGTGCCGGCAGTACTTCAAAAAGATTAATCTAGAAAAGAGGTTTGAGGATAATTTATTGTACTGTCTGGAGATGTTCATAGAACTGTGAAAACCATCTGAAGGACAACAGGGACTCTTTCTTGAATAGCAACTCCCCCAGTGTATAATACAGAGGGCAATGAGTGTTTATTTACTGCAGAGTAGAATAACCTGCAGTAGAGATGAATCTCTAGACTGGTCTTGTGTCTACAAGAGATGTATCCTGCACAGGAAGTTCAAGATCTTCCCCACTCATAGAAGTGTGTGGTTGGCCAAATTGGTCATATTGACAGCTAGTGGAAAAATGCATGTAAAAATAGAGCAGTAGACTTCACCTCTGGGGAGATATGGGGCTCACTTGTGGAAGTCAATGTATGAGAATTTAAAATTGTCACAAGTACAGAAGAAAGTGGAATTGTAGCTATAGTAATAGTATATTAAAGTGCTGTTACTTCCGTAACTAAAGCCATTTAGTTAGCTGATTTTTCTCTGAACTTTTTTGTTAATCAATAATACCACATGCTCTGTGGTTTGTGTTGTGGTAAGGGGGAAATACAACCAGCCACTACAAAGTGATGTTGCAGGTTGTAGAATCACATGCGTGTGGATGATGCTCTATAATTTTGAGTGCTTCAGATGGCTATAAGGTTTGTGCTTGGAAAAAGCATTTGAATCACGCAGGTGAAACAAGAGACCCTAGCTGGCCTCAGTTAAGTATTGTTTCGATGGCTTTTACTATAGCAATTAAAGCATGTGCTTAGCTCTACCACTAAAATGGAGCTTCTCAATTGAACTAAATACTCTATTCAAAGAGAAACAGTATTGCATTATAACTAAAAATTTGCCTAGTAGTAGCTTCAGATTAAGGTCCTTGGTTAAATGGTGTTTTTCCAAGTACAGGTGTCCCCCTGTATCCACGGGGATAGTTTTCTGCTGCTATGGCAGATACCAGAAACTGTGGATAGTAGCAAACCCTGCAAGAAGTGGGTTCATAAATTCTCCCACATTGTTCAAATGACTTGACTCTGTCTGACTGCAGCCATCCTGTTGCTGTTGTGCAGGCAGTACAGAGACAGAGGAGTTACCAACAAGAGGGCTGTGATCAAAGATACGTCATTTGCAAGATGGAGGGAATTTGTGAAACTGTGGATACGGGAGGGGGGGAAGATACTTGTATGTCCTGGAAATAAAGTCCATTTTGTCACACAGCTGGTTAAAGGCACACTCATGTAAACAGCCCTGACTAAATTAGGGATGCTCAAACATTTTGGCAGGAGGGCCACATCATCTGTCTGACACTGTGGGGGGGGGCAGGAAACAAGGAAATAATTTGCATTTCAAATTTGAATAAATTTGCATAATTTACATAAATGAATATATTAGAGACAGAACTTATATGAATGAGTGAATTCAAACCACTTCTTAAGCACTCTCCCACACATAGGACTCTCACACATAGGAAGGGGGGGTGCATCCCCCAGTCAGTTCTTAAGCACTTTCACACATAGGGAGGGGGTGATTTTCAGCTAGTTCCTCTCACACATAGGGAGGTGGGTGAATCCTCCAGCCAGTTCTTAAGGACTCTCACACACACCCTCCAGCTTGCCTGCCCCCTCGCCCTCCCTCCCTCGGTCGTGCAGCTTTTGCTGCAGCCTGGCAACTCATCCACCCAGCTGCCTGCCTGCCCACCTTCCGTCCCTCCCTCCCTTGCGTGGCTTTTGCTGTGGCTTGTGCTGCAGCCTGACCAGCCAGCCACCCGCCCCCTCCCTCTCTCCTGCGGCTTATGCTCCTCCCGCCCTGTGGCTTATGCTGCAGTTGGCCAGCCGGCTGTCTGCTCACTTGGTTGGCTGGGCAGCTGACAGGCCACCCGCTCACTCACTTGCCCTCCTTCCCTCCCGCGGTTTGAGCTGCAGCCTGGCCAGCTGGCTGCCTGCTCGCTCGCTCAGCTGCCTGCTCGCTCAGCCGCCCGCTCACCCCCCCACCCCCCCTCTGGCTGCTTGTGCTGCAGCCAGCCAGCCCACCTGCCCTCAACTGGCCAGGTAGGGAAAGGCAGGCCCAGCGTGTGCCAAAGGCCTTTTATAGTGGGAAGTATCACGAGACTTGCACGTCTTGCATTACTTTCCCACTATAAAGGTCCTGTGTGCACGCTTGGCTCATCTTTCCTTTGCTGCCGCTGAGCATTGCAGGTGGGAAGCTCAGTGGCAGAACCCTAAGGGAAAGCCAGACCCTGAGCTTGCGCATCGGGACAGTGCGAGTTGCGGTGAGGGCTGGTTGCTCATTGAAGATGGAGGGACCCCCAGTGGGCCAGAGTTTGGGCAGCCCTGGACTAAATGAATGCAGAGGGTTGGTTGTAGTCAAAGTTCTATATCAAGAGAAGAAATTTCTTCATGTTAGATTGTGCTGCAAATCCATTCAGATTAGGACTATTGAAAGGTTACCTTGAAATTGTAGCTGCTAATGAGCCAGTTTGTGTGAGACTTAACAGATGTATTTATAAAGCAGCCACTTTGCAATATTATTGGCGTTACCCACAAATGCTCTTGGTGGCAAAATTATATGCAGAAATTAGTTGAGTAACTGTTCTATATACATTTTAGAATAAAGGATTACAGGTTATGGAATGCTGAAAACTAATCTTGATAGTAATTTCATTCAGGGTAGCTAGACATATCAGGATGGTAACAAAGTCAATATTGGCTCGGGGTTAAAAATATCACAGATAGTAGCCTGGGTTGCTTCAGTTCTGTAGCCTGCCATCAGCAGTTGAGATGAAGAGGCATTCAGATGCTTCTCCTTCAGCATAAATTCATAATGATGATTTGTGCCTCCAGCTGGTTCCATTCAGAGTAATCCTGAAGGAAATATGGCCCAAATTGCCATGCCTTCGGTTTGATTCTAAAGGGACATGATTAGCCTGCAGATAACACTGGGGGTCACCCACTGAAACAGTGATTAGTGCTTTTAGTATGGTTGGAAATATCCCTTCTACCACAATTGGATATAAACTACATTTAACTAACTTCTTGATTAATAGTGCAAATGGCTAGGAAGCTACACCTTAATGTTTTATGGTTTTTGGATTAAAAATTTTTAATTTTGAAATGTAGCTGTGAAATCTGTAGACAATCTATAGGGCAGTGGTGCATTTTTTTATAATGAGTAGAATTAGCATTCAGTTCTTTAATGTCATATTACCTTTAGTCTGACTACTTTATCTAGAGTCAAGGATTCTGCAGTGTACTGTATTCTTCAGAAATTAATATCTGGAGACCACATTCATCATACTTTCCTTTCTGTCAAGCAGTTTTTCTTTGCTGAGGTAGGATTTTGTGTGGGATGGGGGAAAAAAATTGCATTGTAGAGAAATATCTTTACCAGTAGTATTTTTCTTCATTACTTTTAATGTTGCCCTACCTGTGAGGGATAAAATATGCTTGTATAAATTTTATTAAAACTGGGCTCCCCATGGCAGTGTCATGGTTTTAAATCTTAATACTTAGTACGTATGCTTTTCTCAAAACAAAGGGATACTTTTTGGGTAGTGCTGGTTTCTGAAACATTGCCTTGGGTGGGGATGGCGGTTTTCCTCCCACCTGATTCTGTTGGCTTTTTGATACAACACTGCCATTCTGCTAAGCAGAGAAGGAGGGAGGGTGTATGTTCGAAGGATTAATGGGGGGGGGCCCTTGCAATTAGTGGTGACTCTGGACTACTTGCTGAATAGCAATTCCAACTGCTAGAATTTCGTGCGAAATAATGGGAAATTAGAGAATCACCATACCTAGGGTAACAGTTTCATTTCCCTCGTAAAATGCTGGACCATATTCTACGAATCAGTGGGGTGGAAGGAAATGCTCAAATTTGTATCCTCTAATGAATGTATCCTAAATTTTAACACAGAACTTTATCTTACATTGCAGTTGATTATCTTAACATTCCTTCAACTGAAATGGAATAATGTGTTTGGAGATGCTCACTTCTCAAAATGTCAGGACATTGTGCATTTCCTAGCACCTAATATGGAAAGTAACACTGAATATCTTAAAAATCTACCCCATTATAAAAACATTTCTTGTTTTTTGGCTGCAAAAATTAAACATAATGTGACTGCAACTGCAGAAGATTAACTTTAGAGACATGGTTCTCAATTTGAAAAAATGCGGCTCCTCACTGTGAAAGGGGTTAACTTAACCGGGTTCTTTTAATGTTTGGATTTCATTTGAGTATTATAAAGCTTTGCCTACTAGGTGCTTCGTTTGTCCTGGAAAATAATCAATTAACTGGTGCACACATGTTGGAAAAACAGTCTGGAAATGGATTGTATTTCCATGTTTGCAGTCGGCTGTATTTTAGTCTTGCTTGGATTTGGAAAGGATAAATACTTTATGCCATATTTATTTTTAGTAAGGTGGAGAGGAAATTTCCTTTCTATAGAGTTGATATGGTAGGTTTCAAGGATGAAATAGTGAGTCAGGTGATGAGCATACGAGTCACAAAACACCTGTTTTTTTGCTGACTAGTATAACTAGTCACATGTGTCAATAATTCCGGCACTAACTCACGTCTAAGGTCACTGACTTAGAAATGAGTTCCCATGTGTTCAACCTCAAGTCTATCTGTTTGGGTGTGCTTGCTTACTACTTTTGTGGCGTGAGATTGCGTGGGGCCACAATTCAGACCAGGAAAGCAGCAGGGAAGTGCCAGTCAGGAGACAGGAAAGGGTTAATGTTTTGGTTTTGCACGAGAAGAAGGGGGAGGCGGGAGTGGGACCTCTTGTCCATCTCTGCAGGAACCAGTGATCATTGGATGAAAGTTTTTTTTCCTCTGGACAAGTGAGGGGAGAAGGCAGGGTAGGGAGGAGGTTCCTAACCTTTGAAGAGAAGCTCATAGCTCCAGCAGGCTCATTGAATTACTAGCTAAAGTGGGACTACTTCTGAGTAGAGCTGCAAAGGATAGGATCAGACAGGAAGGCCCCAAGTCCACGGATGCTGGAGGGCTGCCTCACCCCCTGGAGGTGAGGGGAGCTCTGCTCCCCTTGCTTCTGGAAGGTATTCTGAGGTCAGCAGAGGCCATGCGTATCCGTCCGTGGCCTATGCTAGTTTCAGAATGACTTAAAACAGCAAAAAAGTGCTACTCGCGGTTTTTCTGTGGAGGCTGGAAGTGATGTTTTTAATGCCTTATAAGGCATAGGAAGATTGGGGGAATTGATTTATGGAGGCAGGAAATTTAAAAACTTAGCAATAAACCACTTTAGATTCTGTCAGATATTCCCATGCACCACTACTTTCACTGTGGAATTAATGTTCCTAGCTGGTGCATTCACCGTTGTTTTTAGAATCCTAACAGATCAATATTGACATATGGTTGGTCATTAACTGTAGCAAACCTAAAGATGGGGGTTGGTGTGTGACTAATTTTTTTGCAAGTGCAAATAGAAACGAGAGGGCCATACCAATCAATACAAAATTAGGTAAAGGCCAGAAAATTCATGGTCAAATTCAATTTATTACTAAAATGTTACATACTATATACAATACAAATAAGGGTTAGTGTACCTTACATAGGATAAGATATGACAAAGGTTTGCAGTCAGCAGAGAAACCCCATGGAGTCTTCCTCACAAAGGATTGTTCTACTGTTTGAGTGCCTAAAGCTGAATGTTGGAACTGCATCTGTGAGATGTCCATAGAGTATTGAAAAAGAAAATGTCCAGGCCATAGTGCAGTTGGGAATACAACTTTGGTGAGGCAGAAGTGGCAGAGGAAAATAGCAGGGGTTACAGTGGCTTCAGTGTTTAACATGATTTCCATATCAAAGTCCACATTCATGGTCAGCCATAAGGCTGAATGAATGGGCTTATCTACTCTTTGAAATTGTGTATGTACAGGTTAGCCACTAAACAAGCACTCTGGTGCCACCATTACTGCCACTGTTCCACTTGCTGCCCTTGTTCCAAGGAGATCATAGTGATTTGCATGCTTCCCTCCTATTTTATCTTCACCACCACCCTATGAAGTAAGTTATGCTGAAGGAATATGACTGGCTTGGGATCATTCTACGAGTATATCAGTGGTCTCCAAACCATGGACCATTGTGTTCCCATATAACCTGTTTGGGTGTGGCAGTGTTGAGACCTTACAGTTCTGTGCTTCAGCCTCCCCTTGCAGCCTATATGTTGCAGCTTGTCCTAGGCAGCTGCTTCTGCTGCCAATTGTCCCAGCAGGCCTGATTTCTGAGGGGGGTAACAGATGCCTGGCCTGAGTTTCGACAAAGATGAGCTGCAGAAAGATGAGGCTGCGGCACAGAACAGTAAAAGTTTGACACAGCTGAGTCCACAGGTTCTATGGGGATGCCAGATCCAGCCCTCGGGCTGGGTTTGTGCGGCCCTTGTTTTATAGCATCAGCTATTGCACCTTGTGGTGCAGTAAGCTCTTTGGCATCCTTTCATTCTCAGATGCAGGCTTTACCTTGAGATTTGAACCCAGCATTAGTGTTTGCTACAGGCAAGATTGTAGGAATTGTGGGGCAAATTGAACTGAAAATTGGAACAGTTACCCTGTGTTTCAGGACTGCTTCCATTCTATTAACAAGTATCTTACTTAAATGAAGTTCATGCTTAGTAATGTTCTTCCTATGCTCTTGGCTCATATCTCCAATGAAGCTTTGAACATATATTTGAATATCTAATTCTGAATATTTTGGTACTATATTCCCATGGTCATACAAATTTTCCCTATCAGTGGAGTCCTAACTTTTTTACTTAACTAATTCCCATTAGCTCAGTGTTTTAAACACATGAAATTGAGTACACCAAACTATATATGTATGCAGCATATTAAACAATATTTATAGTGACCTTATTTGGTATTTGCTAAAATATCCTTTGCTTCCATTATTCAATACTTATGAACTGTTGATTAAAATCACTTGATTTTTATTTGTGTGTTCTAAAAATGTTTCAAGTTACCTTTAGCATTAGAATAATTCTGTGGTGCTCAACCAATTAAAATTCTATCAGAAGATACTGTTTCTGGTTTAAAAGGAAATGTTTCTACCAAATATACAGTGCTCTGAATTAAGCCAGAAAAGCGCAATAGAGCACAAGGAAAACTTCTATTGACTGACAGGTAGAAAATCAAAATAGTCTAATTCAACTCTGTTTGTATGGGGGAAAATAGAGTGCATTTTTCATGAAACTATTTAACCAAATCACAGTATTCTCTATTTCTGTTTTATTTGGTGTGCTATAATTTCTCTAAATTTTTGTCTCTACTTCCAGTGCATCACTTTAACAGTGGTTCTCAAACTGTGTCTCTGTGGCCCAGCAGTGGTATTTTTGGTAGGTCATGATACTGACAGGGCAGATTAGGCTATGTACCTCCAAGGGTTAAACAAGCTGCTGCAAGGGCAGGGAGCACTGCTGCCTAATCACCATTATAGCTATAGAGACTTGAAAGTGAAATTTGTCTTAGGTGGTACTAAAATGTTCGAGAACCAATGACTTAATACATTTGTTTCTACAAAGCTACCTTAAGGCTGTTATAACGTACATCAGGGGTGTCCAAAGTTTTTGGCAGGAGGGCCACATCGTCTCTCTGACACTGTGTTGGGGGCCGGGGGGAAAAAAGAATAATAATAATAAACTTTATTTATACCCCGCCCTTCTCCCTAAAGGGACCCAAGGCGGCTTACAACATGTTAAAAACAGATTAAAAACATAATTTAACAAACAGATAAAAACATATTAAAAACACATTAACAGATACCATAAAACAGTAGTCAGATAAAAAGAGCAAAACGCAGCAGATCTTAGAGGAATCAGGCCTGTAGAAAATACTAAAAGATGTTAAAAAGGCCATGAACTCAGAAGGCTTGTTTAAACAGAAGGGCCTTCAGGCCTCGCCGAAAAGTCTCAAGAGAGGGAGCCTTTCTCAAGTCAAGGGGAAGGGAGTTCCATAACGTTTGTGCCACTACTGAGAAGGCCCTATTTCTTGCTGCCGCCCCACATACCTCCTTAGGTGGCAGCACTTGTAAAAAGGCCTTCTCTGATGACCTAAGAGGATGAGCCGGATTGTACGGAAGAAGGCGATCTCTAAGATATCCTGGCCCAGAGCAGTATAGGGCTTTAAAGGTCAAAACCAGCACCTTGAATTGGACCCGGAAACAAATGGGCAGCCAATGCGGGCTGACAGAGTCAAACCGCCTAGCTCCAGTGACCACATGGGCCGCCGCATTCTGCACTAATTGCAGTTTCCAAACCGTCTTCAGGGGCAGCCCCACATAAAGCGCGTTACAATAATCTAACCTCAATGTCACCGTAGCATGGATCACCATGGCCAGGTCTGCACGATCCAAGTACGGCCGCAGCTGGCGCACCTGCCGAAGCTGAGCGAAGGCCCCCCCTAGCCACAACTGCCACCTGGGAATCCAGCAGCAGCTGTGAGTCCAGGTGGACCCCCAAGCTGCGGACCTGCTCCTTCAGAGGGAGTGCAACCCCACTCAGCCAGCGCAAGCCGATACTCCAGCACCTGCATCGAGGATTTCCGAACCAGGAGAGCCTCTGTCTTATCCGGATTTAATTTCAGCTTGTTAGCTCCCATCCAGATCCTCACTGCTTCCAGACAGCGCTTCCTCAACCGCCACCCTGGAGTCTGGAGGAAAGGAGAGATAGAGCTGGGTGTCATCAGCATATTGATGGCACCGCACTCCAAACCCCAGGATGACCTCTCCCAGAGGTTTCATGTAGATATTAAATAGCATGGGGGACAGAATTGAACCCTGCGGCACCCCGCACCTCAAAGGCCAGGGTGTCGAACAGGCATCCCCCAGCACCACCATCTGGGACCGACCTTCCAAGTAGGAGCGGAACCACCGCAAAACAGTGCCTCCAACTCCCAACTCAGCCAATCGGCCCAGAAGGATACCATGGTTGATGGTATCGAACGCCGCCGAGAGGTCCAGCAGGACCAACAGGGACACACTCCCCCTGTCCAGTCCCCGGTGTAGGTCATCCACCAAGGTGACCAAGGCAGTTTCCGTCCACAAGCCTGGCCAGAAACCAGATTGAAAAGGATCCAGATAATCCGCTTCATCCAAGACCCTCTGGAGTTGGGCCGCCACCACCCGCTCAATTACCTTGCCCAGAAACGGGATGTTGGAGACTGGCTGGTAGTTATCCAACACAGTGGAATCCAGGGAGGGCTTCTCCAGGAGGGGGCGAACCACTGCCCGTTTCAAAGCGAGTGGCAACATCCCCTCCATCAAGGAAGAGTTGACCACCCTACCTTTCCACTCAGCCAGTCCACCCCGGGCAGCTCTTATCAGCCAAGCTGGGCAAGGGTCAAACAGGCAGGCAGATGGTCTCACACTCCAAAGGAGTCTGTCCACATCCTCAGGCTGCACAAGCTGAAAAGAATCCCACAACACCAGACAAGCAGTTGCCAAGGGGACATCATCAGACATTGTCAATGTGGCATCCAAGTCATGATGAATACAATCGATTTTATCTGCAAAATGTTGTGCAAACACGTCACAGCGGCTGACCGTGTACTCCTCCTGATCCACTGGAGGGGCCTGATGAAGGAGGCCCCGCACCACATGGAACAGCTCTGCCGGACGGCTATCAGTAGACGCAATGGTAGCAGAGAAGAACGATCTCTTCGCTGCTACCACCGCCACGGAGTAGGCTCTGTAATGAACTCTACTCCGTGTCCGATTGGATTCATTGCGAGTTTTCTGCCACCATCGCTCCAGACGCCTGCCCTGCCGCTTCATCATTCGCAGCTCCTCAGTGAACCAAGGGGCCGCTCCGAGTCTGTGACGTGGCAGAGGTTGCTCCGGAGCAATCTCATCCACTGCCCTGGTCATTTCCCCATTCCAGAGGTCAACCAGGGTCTCAGATGAGGCGCCTGTCTTGGCAGTGGGAAAATCTCCCAGAGCCCTCAGGAAACCTTCAGGATCCATTAGCCTCCGGGGGTGGACCATAAAAAACAGTCCCCTGCCTCTGCGGAGGTAGGAAGTCGCAACAAGCCTAAACCTTACCAGGAAGTGATCTGTCCATGACAATGGAGTGATCTTGATCTCCTCTACATCCAGATCACTGCCCCCGTGCCAAGCTGTGAACACCAAGTCCAACACGTGTCCTGCAGTATGTGTCGGGGCGCAGATCTTCTGGGACAGGCCCATGGTTGTCATGGCAGCCATGAAATCCAAAGAATTGATTTGCATTTAAAATTTGAATAAATATACATAAGTTTACATAAATGAATATATTAAAGATGAACTAATGTGAATGAATGAAGGTCTTGCAATAGCTCAAGGCCTATAAAAGGCCTTGCACAAAGCAAGACTGGCCTTTCCTTTGCTGCTGCTACTGCATCATGGACATAAAACAACAAGCAGTGGAGGGAGCCCTCATCCCACAGCTCACGCAAGAGGTCAAACAGTCGCCCTTACGCTGAGGGCAGTTGCGTCGGGCCAGTGTGGGCTCCAACAAATGCCCAGAGGGCCAGAGGCTCATTGGAGACTGGGGGCTCCCTGAGGTCTGCATTGAGTCCTCAAGGGCCGCAAGTGGCCCCAGGGCCGGGGTTTGGGCACCCCTGACTTATAAGAACTTTCCAATTGCCTGGACCAGTTGTCAATGTATGTTCATTATATGCATTTGAAGCCCAACACTTCTATACACGTTAGTCTCCCATAAACAACCTATTGCTCTTTAAAACGTTTGTGGCACACACTTCCTCTGAGAAGCTTATGCCACAATCAAATTGGTAGCCTTAAGGATGCTGCAGGAATTGCATGGCTTCTCTGACATTCTCTCCCCATTGTGTGAACCAGTGATTTTTCAACTAGCGTGCTGGAAAAAGGTTGTAGGTATGCCAGTGGAGTTTGGAGCACAGCAGTTGAAAATCCCAGAGAAGGGCAGCTGTTATAATAAAAGCACCTGATCTTTCAAAGGTTTCAGTGCAGGTCGTGAAAGAATGCCTGTCTAATGAGATTACCTTCATAGAATGGATACACTGCATGTGAGAAAATGTTCTGGTGTTCAACAGGTAGTTCTTGCCAGTTTTTGGAAATATATCTTTGTCCAATCCTCAACTTGAATTTGCTGCAGTGGTGGATCAGATTACAGTTTAAATAGACTCCACAGTAGCAAAATAAAACATTTTTTCAAAATGTAATTGATGTGATCACCATGTTAGAAGCTTTTCTAATTTACCAAACATTTTAATATGCTAACTCATATGTGTCTTGTTAAGCAAACTTACAAGTTTTGGAATTTATACTGTAATTTAAACAATGGGGTATTCCAACAACAACTTTGTTTACATTCCAGTGTTGAAATTACCTTTTTTTAAAATGGAAGACTTCATATGCTTGCTTTGGATCAATAAATCTTATGAATGTATATTTGAAGTTGAATGGGCTAAGCTAATTACTTATCTTGCACTTAACTAAGTAATCAGAAAACATTTCTTTCCTGTGGTGCTTAGAGTTCTGAAATTTAATGTGCTCATGTAATTGCACTGTCACTACTTAGCAAGAAATGTATAAATTGCCATACTTTATACCTGAAGCCACAGTAAGCCCTTGGCATGCTGAAAACTATTGTAGAAACTTGAAGAGCAGCATACTATATTATAGTATTTTTGATCTTTTCTTGTTTCTCTTGGATTTTTGAGCTACATGTTAAAATAAACCATGACTGACTGTACTAGCTGCTCCAGCATAAAAACTTAAGATCAGTCATAGTTGTTTCCTATACTTCAAGTTGCTAATAAGTGTACCTGACAAACTGGGCTACATGATTAATGTTGAGTTTGTGACAGAGCAGAACATGCCCTTGGCTCAAAAATAATCCACTGAGGGTAGAACTTCTGCTGGTGATAAAGCTTAAGAGCAACACTGAAGGTTTTCTACTTGAAGAGCAAGTAAACTGTTAGAACTAGGTGTCATGTCCCTTTATCTATATTAATTGCCACTTGGAATTTGACATACTGCATAAGGCCATAAGCATGTTGACAATGGAAGTGTGTTTGGTAGGGATGAATGGGTTAATTCCCTTTCAGAATAGCATCTTTTGCTTGCAGGGTTTGCCAGTTAACCTTTTCACAGTTTGCAGTATGAGAAAAGAATATCCTTGATAGTTAATGTAAAATATTACTTGAATGTCATCAGCAAGGGAAAGGTTAATGACGCAAATCATTCCTGTATTTACTGCACTCTCCAGCACTGCCTTGAAATTCAGAAATGTGAGAAGTCACTCACTTCTGTGTTTCATGGCAAAGGGCAAGGAGCACAGTAACGGTTTTTTTTTTTAATGCTGGGTTAAAGAGCCCAAGCTGGCATCAGACTGCACAGGGGACATATCATCCCTAGGCAGACAAATATATAGCTGCTTTAACACTAATTCCTGAGACCTCAGAATCAGGATGGGTGAATTGGAGTTACCCATTTTAGAAAATATCTTGAGAATCTCAAACTTGATGGAATAGTGACAACAGATATGGTTTTTGTTTGTTTGTTTTTTGCAGGATTAGGACCCACTTTTTAAAACATTCAATCAAGACCCATCTTGGTTTACCAGAATTTTAAAAATTCTAGAAAAAAATCTAGATGGCTCCCCATATCCACAGATCTGGTATCAGTGGACATGGTAAGGCCACACCTGGAGTATTGTGTCCAGTTCTGGTCGCCGCACCTCAAAAAAGACATAGTGGAAATGGAAAAGGTGCAAAAGAGAGCGACTAAGGTGATTACGGGGCTGGGGCACCTTCCTTATGAGGAAAGGCTACGGCGTTTGGGCCTCTTCAGCCTAGAAAAGAGACGCTTGAGGGGGGACATGATTGAGACATACAAAATTATGCAGGGAATGGACAGAGTGGATAGGGAGATGCTCTTTACACTCTCACATAATACCAGAACCAGGGGACATCCACTAAAATTGAGTGTTGGGCGGGTTAGGACAGACAAAAGAAAATATTTCTTTACTCAGCGTGTGGTCGGTCTGTGGAACTCCTTGCCACAGGATGTGGTGCTGGCGTCTAGCCTAGACGCCTTTAAAAGGGGATTGGACAAGTTTCTGGAGGAAAAATCCATTATGGGGTACAAGCCATGATGTGTATGCGCAACCTCCTGATTTTAGAAATGGGCTATATCAGAATGCCAGATGCAAGGGAGGGCACCAGGATGAGGTCTCTTGTTATCTGGTGTGCTCCCTGGGGCATTTGGTGGGCTGCTGTGAGATACAGGAAGCTGGACTAGATGGGCCTATGGCCTGATCCAGTGGGGCTGTTCTTATGTTATGTTCTTAAACAGAAACTAAGGAAATGGGTCTAGGAACAATATTGGAATAGGGTTACCCCATATTGGGTGTTTCTGTCTACATGGGGGGGAGGGTGGGACCCCTGTGGATACGGGGTCTGGCCTGTAATATATTTACAAGTAGTAGTATTTTTTCTACAACTATGGCATTGCATTGACTCTAAGTATGTGTGTGTTTTTTAAATGCTTCCCTTAAGTGAACTTGGGGTAGGAAGAGCATGTAGAGACTGTCTATATGGGGTGTGTGTGTGTGTGTGTGTGTTAAGTACGATGTAACCCAACTTTACTGCTGCAATCTCCTGAAAACACCACAGAATGATACAAGGTAGCTGTCAGATTTTTTGGTTAAGTGAAGGTGGAATTGTACAGGTTCAACCTTGTTATACACGGGTTTTTTATACAGGGATTTGACTCGACATGAATGGCCACTGCAATTGAGAGGGAATGTGCTGATCCCCGGAGAAGGGGAAAAATGCATAGCTTCAAAAGCACAGTTTAAAAAACTTACTGGATTTGTGTCCTGCCTGTTTGTAGCATTTTCCCCGCAAGATTTTCTTCACTATTGATATTTAGTTATCTTGGGAAGGATTTAAATTTCTTTAATTGACTCAACGCCTGGCATTTAATGTAGCAATTAAATATACATGTGAATTCAATAAAGATTTTAGCTGAAAAATGTCATCGTAATTACATTGTCCAGGGAAGGAGCAAAGACTGCATATTTTTTTTGCAGCAATAAACAAATACCACATGACAGAACATCAGTTCAAAATATTTACCTTTTATTCTGCAACTAGCATTAATCAGTTAAGGCTGCAGTCCTATGCATGTTAAGCTGAGCACAATGTGACATCCTCCAAGTAAATATGCTGAGGATTACCATGCATGGTTGTAGCTTTACAAAGAGGTGTTAGAATTAAATCTGCCCAAGTAAACAGTGAATAATCTCTGTCAAGAATGTGCTGGTGGCAGAAGATAACAGAGTGCAAATTGTTTGACATGCTGATTATCAGTAAACATCGTCACATTCATTCACCTCTGCACTTCTTTGAAAAGTTGTATGACTTAGGTTTGTCCCTCCTGCCATATCTTCCAAAGCAGAAGTGGGAACACTCTCTTCTCATCCCCCTTCCCTCTTGTATCCAAAGCATCTGGCTCTTCCTTGCTTTGTCCCAATCCCTTAAGCTGGGAAATGAATTCTATCAAATACCTTCTTTCCCCAATGTGGTTATTCTCCTGGTTTCCTTCCCTTCTTTTTAGGGTTAGAAGGATCTGGACCAAAGGACAAGAGAACTAATCCTGTGTCTGGTGCAACACTGAATTCACTTTGGATATAAAGATGGGGTCAGTTCATAAGACCACCTTACTCTTGTGGAAAATTCAGAGCTTGGGGTTCACTGAGGGTGCCCCCAACTCCAACACCCTCCTGGCTCATGTAATTGTCACCAAGAAGAGCAGCTTTGTAAATGAGTTCCTGTAGCGGGACCCTGGCCATTGGTTCAAAGGGCAAACTCATGAGGGCTGTGAGCACCAGTGACATGTGGTGGAGTGAATAGCTGGAGAGTGAACTTGCTAGCCACTTACTGACAGTTTGAGCGCCCCCAAAAGGGAGGAAGCAAAGAATAGACACACTCTGGGTAGGAGCATACTCTCTAGAGCAGGGGTGCTCACACTTTCTTGGCTCGAGAGCTACTTTGAAACCCAGCAAGGCCTGGAGATCTACCAGAGTTTTTTTTACAATGTTCGCGCCATCATAACATATAACATTTATGTGTACAATGTATGTTGGTGTACCTTGAGCCCCACTGAGTATAACAGGACTTACTCCTGAGTAGACATGCCTAGGATTAGGCTGTGAGGCTGCAATCCTAGCCACATTGAGTGCAATGGGCCTTACTCCCGGCACTTCCTCCCAGAGGCACCTGAAGGGGGGGGGTCGGCACTCCGCGATCTACTCATTTTGCCTCGCGATCTACCGGTAGATCGCGATTCACCTATTGAGCACCCCTGCTCTAGAGACACTTTCAGACACCCAGCAACTCTTTGCAACACACTTTCAATTCTTAGGAGAGCTTTGGGTCAGAAAGTGAGCTACAGAAGTTTTGCTGTGATGCTGCAAATCCAGCAGTGCCAGTGGTGTGGAACTGTTAATAGTTTCTGTCTCCTGAAAAATAAAAATTCAAATAGTAAAATTTGTATAAATGAATCTTTTAAGCAGTTCAAGAAAATGGTTTCAACAACATTTCAACAGATTAATGAAAAACGTATGTTTGATGTAGATTAACAGGCAATTTAAAGGTTTGTTACAGGATCTTCTCAATGATTGTGAACATGCTTATTTAAAATTCTAGTATGCATGGACTACGCTGGGCCCACTGCGTTCACGAATTTGGGACCCACGGATTTCAGTATCCATGGGTCCTCAAACTCTTGGCAGACCTACATGGACCCTCTGAAGGCCAGGGGGGCTACGCTTCCCTCATCTCCAGAGGGTGTTTTGATGGCCATGGAGACTGTGCGCAGTCTCCCTGGCCCTTAGAAGGTCATTTCCGGTTTTTCCATAAAACTGGGTGACTTTCTAAGGCCTCCCAGAGAGCCATGGAGGCAGCATGTGGCCTTCCCAGCCGTCAGAACACCCTCTGGAGGTGTGGGGCCTCACAATTACAGAAGACTACAGGGTCTCGAAACCCACAGATTTCCTTATTCATGAGGGTTCCTTGAACAGAACCCCCATGGATAATGTAAGAGGCCCTGTATATTCTGTAATGTAAAGTATGGTAACTGAGGGCCCACTCCTGTCCAATTTTCCAGCACCGGTGCAACCACAATGCAGTCCCAAGATAATGGAACAAACATTCCCTTACCTTGAGGGGGCCTCCATGACTGCCTCCCCACCACAGGAAGCCATGTATGCCCCATTGGCACAGCTGCACCAGCACTGGAAAATTGGATAGGATTGGGCCCTGAGTTGTGCTGAAATAGTGCTGTTAAGTAGAATCTATAGCTTTAAATAGATATAGGTATTGTAAGTGGCTGTTTAGTCGCCTCTTACGACAAGTACAGCCTAAACAGCCACCTGGGAAGGCAGCTCATCTGAGAGAAGGAAAACTCTGATCCCAAACCTCCACTGCCTTGTGGCTACATCCACTTATGAAAAAGGCTTCAGGAGTCAACCTCGAGGCAAAATCCGGAGCCGGAGTCCCTGAGGCAGTTCGTGGCTGAACACAGTCACGTTCTGGCAACTCCTGTGACGCCGCTGGAACCAACCGTATTGGCCTCTGCCTTTCCATTGGACCATTCCAGTGACGTGGAGAGGGGGGATTTGCTGCATGGGTAACAGCCTATCCTCCATACCTACTTTACCCAGGCTTCGCGCACTGGAGAGGACACTCTGTTCCAGAAACACCATTCAGAGCGTGACAGCATAGTCTTCCGAGACTGAAGGATGCCAACAAGATTGTAAGTGGGGGATCGGGGGCACTGTTTTGCAGTGGTTCCGGTTGTTCTTGGCCAACAGGTCAAGATGGTGGTTTTGGCCGACAGGTCCCAGATGGTGGTTTTGGGAGACTCCTGTTCGGCACCCTGGCCCTTGAGGTTTGGGGTGCCACAGGGTTCTATATGGTCCCCCATGTTGTTTAACATCTACATGAAGCCGCTGGGAGATGTCATCTGGGGATTTGGAGTTGGGTGCCATCAGTATGCTGATGACACTCAGCTCTATCTCTCCTTTCCACCTGACTCCAGGGTGGCTGTCTCTGTCCTGGAGCGTTGCCTGGAGGCAGTTGGGATCTGGATGAGGGCGAACAAGCTGAGATTAAATCCAGATAAGACAGAGGCTCTCCTGGTTCGGAAACCCTCGATGCAGGTGCTGGAGTATCGACTTGCTCTGAATGGGGTTGCACTCCCCCTGAAAGAGCAGGTTTGCAGCTTGGGGGTTCTCCTGGACTCACAGCTCCTCCTGGATGTCCAGGTGAAAGGCCAGGGGTGCCTTTGCCCAGCTTCGGCTGGTGCGCCAGCTGCGGCCGTACCTGTCTCAGGCGGATCTGGCTACAGTGGTCCATGCCATAGTGACATCAAGATTAGATTATTGTAACGCGCTCTACGTGGGGCTGCCCCTGAAGACGGTACGGAAGCTACAGCTAGTGCAGAATGCGGCAGCTCGTGTAATTGCTGGGGGTCGGTGGTTTGACTGTCACGCCGCTACTCTGGTGGCTGCACTGGCTGCCCATTCATTTTTGGGCTGAATTCAAGGTGCTGGTTATGACCTTTAAAACCCTAAATGGCTTGGGACCAGAGTATTTGAGAGACAGCCTTCTTCTGTATAATCCGGTCCGTTCTCTTAGGTCATCAGAAGGGGCCTTGTTGGTTGTGCCATCATTGAGAGTGGTGAAGGGAATGGCGGCCAGAAACAGGGCCTTTTCAGTGGTGGCACCTACACTATGGAATTTCCTCCCCTTTGAATTGAGAGCAGCGTCCTCATTATTAGCGTTCCGGCGGGGCCTGAAGACTTTTTTATTCAGGAAGGCCTTCGAGGCACCATAAGGGCGGTTGTTATAAATTTGTCTTTTACTGCGTGCTATGTATTTTATCCATGTATTTTATCTTGTTTTAATTGTTTTAACTGTTTTGTATTTTTAATCTCTATCTGCTGTTTTGTATTTTTAACCTGATTGTTAGCCGCCTTGGGTGTCCTTTGTGGAGAAAAGTGGAATATAAATCGAATAAATAAATAAATAAAATAAATAAGTCACTTACACTTTCCCCCCATTAACACTGCAGTCCCCTGATTACCCACCAAGGCATATTCCATTAATTTCAACAAGGTGGGTGGTGGTGATGTGCTTTGAGAATTGAAAGGTATATCAGCATTTCTATAATATTATAGAGCTTATGAAGCTGTGGCAGTAGAGTGACCAACCTCCAATTTAGAAGTCTGTTTTTAATTTAATTAATATCCTGCTTTTAGTGACTTTTCTTAATTAAGGGACACATTGAAGGTTCTTAATTCAATGGAGGAAAAAAAAATTAATGCAGTTGCATTAAAAATTGTGTTCCTTTTGTGTTAGACCTTCAGTAGGTGGTTGTTAATAGGTACATTACTTTTTAGATTACCGTATTTTTCGCTCTGTAAGATGCACCCAGTTTTTAGAGGAGGAAAACAGGAAAAAAAATATTCTGAACCAAATAGTGTAATAAAATATGTCTCTCCGCTGCTCTGTTTCCATGCTCCTTAGCATATTTTACTACCTCAAGTTTAAAAGGAATTTTATATGCTAGCCTTTTCTGCTTTATCATCCTTGCACTGGTAGAATGAGGTACTGCAGTATTTTTCTGCAAGTGCATTGTCACTGAACATTTGCCTTACTGAGCGCCATTGAGCGCCTGCATTTGCATTACAATTTGCATTTGCATTACCATTGCATTTGCATTTGCACTACCATTACCATTGAGCGCAGGCAAGACCCTGGTCAGGGGCAGAAGCAGAATCGAAAAATACGGTATTAAAAAAAAAAAAGCCCGCATGCAACTGAGATTTTACTCTCTCAACTACCAAAGCAAGAAAATTCAAAATTTAATTATAGCATAATTGTATGCATGTCTACTCATATGTAAGCCCCGTTGAGTTTGGTGGGTTTGATTTCTGAGTAGATGTACATAGGGTTGTGCTGTTAATGTTCTGTTTAGTTTTGTTTCTCTACTGAAGCAACTGTCTTTTCACTTCTGGTTAGCTTAGCGTACTATCTTGATGATGCCTTCATTGTGCATTTAAACAAATGAGAGCTGCAAGTAGTGAAGTTCTCTCAATGGCTATAGTCATTGAACTTGCTTTCAATGGAAATTTGCCTACACTTATCAAGTTTATATAATACAGCTGTGTGTGGGCTGAGATGTATTAATGATAAAACATGTATTGCAGCATATCATTATCACCTATAGTAATAGTGAACTTATGTGATAGAGTAGTGGTTCTTAAGCCTTTCCATCAGTTGAACCCTTTTCATGCCTAAAAGGAGTCTCACAGAGCGACGATGCATGTGTGTGCAGTGGTGCAGCGCTGACCTCCACTCTGAATATCAGTGAAGAGGTGGAACAGGAGAGGAATGGGAAAGGAGAGCCACGAACAAGGAAGGTGGGAAGGATAGACTAGTAAACTGGGTGGGCAGGGGCAGATGGTTCCATGTGCTCATGGAGCTCCTGAAGGTGTCTCAGGGAGCCCCAGGGCTCCTAGAAGCACTCTTGAAGAAACACTGTAGTATAGTATATCCATTTGTACACAAAGTAGGGCCACCCACAGACAAGATAGATATTTTTACGTACTTGGGGGCTCCCTAGGTATGCAGAGGTATTTGAGTCAGTAAAGGGGAAAAGGACTCTCACCAAGTCTGTCATAGACTGAGTGTGCTTGGTGGCCCCCAGGACTGTGGGTCTATGTTGTTGGAAAAGCAACATCAATAGAATTCTGAAGGGGGAAGGAGAAGAAATTGGCCGTTATCCTGTAGCCTGGAAGTAGACAGAGTTGATGAGATGCAACATTTTGTTACTTGTTCCACTTATATATAAAATATGCATGTTCTGTATCATCTTGGGTCAAAATGGTGTATGAATCAAAACAAATGCATACTAAAACTCTAAAACACCAACATACTTTTTCTGGACACTTTCTCCCTTTTGTTTACCAAAGAGAGAGAACATCTGTCATTAGTCCATCAGGGGATGGGTAATATCAGCTGTTCCAGCTTGAACTCTCTTTAGGGGTATTAAAATTACTTTGGCATCATGGTCCATTTGTTAACTTCTAAAGGCACAGGACCACATCTTGCTATATTTTTCTTAAAGTGGTAGACTCATTAGGAAGGTTTGCCATGACAATCAGTTGGATTTTAGAATTATCTCAGGGGAATTTCTCTATTGATCTTGACTATTTTATGTACTGTTAGTGGACCTGTAGAATGGCATGCTGACTTTGCATGTCATCACAGTTGTTTTCACTAGTCCTTTCCCACCACATTGTAAGCAGACTGGAAAACAGACTGAAATTTATAGCAGCTTTGTTCTTCAGACATCAACATTACTTCAGTAAACATGGTCTGAGTATGTAATAAGGCAACAATTAAATAACGCATGGTAGTGCATTCCTCTCATGTGGATGGCAGTTGAGCGGATAGAGACTTTTCCCCCTTTCTTACAATACTAGAACAAGGGATCATCCAATGAAAGTGATTGGACAGAGATTTAGGATGAATGAAAGGAGGTACAACTTCACACAGAGCATAAGTAGCCTGTGAAATTTTTTGCTGGCCTCTACCTTGGATGACTCTACAAGGGGAGTAGAAAAATTCAAGGTCTATCAGTGGCTACTAGTTACAATGGCTGTGAGCTACTCTAAGTGGCAATATGCCTCTGAATCCAAGTTACAGGAAGCAATGCACTTATTTAAGGAATTTTTACCCTGCTTAAGGACCCTCAAAGTGGCATCAGCGATGTATGCCTTTTTATCCTGTTTATGGACTTAGCAGAGGTTGCTGGTAAGCTACTGAATGGGATACCCGATTGGATGGGCCTTTGATTTTGGTTCAGCTTTGCTTCAGCTGTTTCCTGACCCCACAATTTCTGTATCTGATTTCAATCTGGAATTTGCAAATACCCAGCTCCCCCAGCTCTGACTCCAGTAGTCCCGAGAGGGCCCCCCCCCACAAGCGGTGGAAGGCCAAGAGCTCCAAGAGCAAGGCAGCCAAAGCGCCACGCCGCAAGTGGGCCAGGGAAGCCAAAAGGGCAGCTTCATCAGACCCCTGGGAATCGGTCATCCCATCTGAGGATTCCAGGGAGGGGGGAGCTCATGGGGGAGGAAGAGGACCCCCCCCAGAGGAAGGGGGGGCAAGCTTTTCCCACTGGATGTCTACCCACGTCTGCTGGCCAAGGCGGCAAGCATCCTGAACCAAAGGCCGGAGGGGGTAACACAGGCAGTCGAAGCCTCAGGGTCCCACGGGCCCGGCTCCAGATTCCTCCTCCCCCCGAAAACTACTCCCAAGACCGTGGTCCCCTTTCCTGACCCCTTCAGGCAGGTCCTGGAGGCAGAATGGGCAGTGCCCACCAGGTCCAGGGGCACCCTATGCTCAGTGGACAAACTTTATTCGCTCCCAGCGGACTTTATGGAGCAGCTAAGAGTCCTGGGCGTAGACCTCCTGCAGTGGCAGCACTATCTTCCTCCGCCATGCTACGCTCAGAGGGGGAGGGGGGCCCCAGGGACCCTTGTGATCGCCAGGTGGAGGGCGCCCTCAAGAGGGACTTCGAAGTTTCTGCTTCGGCCATCAGATCATCTGCTGCCAACGCCCATCCTCACGTATGCAGATTCCTGAGGGGGGTGGCACTCCTGAACCTCCCAGCAGTCCACAGTTTCTCTAGCTGGGACCTGAACAAGGTCCTAGAGGCCCTCACTCAGGCCCCCCATCAGGGAACTCTGTTTCAAGGTACTGTTCCTGGTAGCAATCACCTCAGCTAGGAGGGTTTCGGAGCTTGGGGCACTCTCCATCAACCCCAAGTTCTGCATATTTCATAAGGACCAGGTGGTACTCCAGCTGGATCCGACATTCATACCCAACGTCAACTCCCTATTTCACAGGGCCCAGGAGTTAATCCTTCCATCCTTCTGCCCCAAGCCGGTTCACCCCAGGGAAAAGGTGTGGCACACCCTGGACGTACGCAGGGCCCTGCGTTGCTACCTGAAGCATACCAGGAACCTTAGGAGGTTGGAGGCCATGTTTGTAACCTACAGGGTTTTCAGCCAAGGCCACAAAGCCTCGACACGTTTGCTAGTGCACTGGCTGAAACATGTATCCAACTGGCCTACCAGGCAAGGGGGGAAACTCCACCGGGGCGATCACGGCCCACTCCCTCATTCGATGGATACGCATCACTTCTCGAGATCTGTAGGGTGGCGACGTGGTCTTCGGTCCACACCTTCGCCAAGCACTACCGGATAACCGCAGCCACTTCATCAGATGCTGCTTTGGGGTGTAAGGTGTAGCAACAGGTGGTGAAGCCGTAAGCTAGCCCCTCGCTGGCCCACCCTTCCTGGTTGGCTCTGGTATATCCCAGCAGTAGGAATGCCAGCCCTTCCTTCCCAGAGAAAGCAGGAATTTCTTACCTGAGAATTCCAGTTCTGGGAAAGGAAGGGTGGCATTTTGCCCACCGCTTCTCCAGCTCGGGGGTACACTGCTAGCCAGGCTCCCCCACAGGGGACATCTCTCCTCCCTTTCTGCCAGGGGTGGGACAGTTATACCATTGTTATCCTTATAGTTGTAGCTGTGCAACTACAGTTGGATAGGTTTCCTACCAAGCAATCCTCGCAGTGGATACGCCACACATCACGTGACAGACCACAGCAGAGGATCAGGGGGGCATTCGGGGTTCTTTCCTGCTTGTCGAGTCCAGACTGGGACAGAAAGGGATGCCCCCCCCCAACGTGGGAGGAGTATCCATTCATCATGGTCTGAATCCTGCCTCCCAGGAGGAGGGGCATCCCAGCAGTAGGAATGACACCCTTCCTTTCCCAGAACTGGAATTCTCAGTTAAGAAATTCCTGCTTTCTGTATCTGATTTCAATCTGGAATTTGCAAATACACCTAACCTATTTTTTTGTATGTGTATATCTTTTCTCTTAATGTTTGTGTAGGGGAATTGCTACCTTTTATTGCCAAGAAGGTAAATTACCATCTAAATACTTGAGTTCTGCGAAGTCTGTAGTATGAGCCAGAATTATCTGATATTGGAAATAGTTTTAATTGGAAAAGAAATTAATTCTGAAAGCAAGCCTTTTAAATGTATTTTTGCGCATGCTGGGCAGCTGCAATTAAGGGTCTTGCTCTCAAAGGTCCAATTCCACAAATGAAATTTCCATACAAAGCTCAAGATCTTTGTGGAAAATCAGTCTTTCTGTAGTCCAATTATTAGTTACCTCTTAATAGCCTTGTGGTGTGTAAATGTGCCCATGTGTTTTCCCCTGGTAGCACTATCGTTAGTTGAAACAAATGAGTGCATGAGTTTAAATGTTGCAAGCACTGTGAGGTCTTATCTTCTAATGCAGCATTTCTCAAACTGTGGCTCATGACTTGATTGTTGGTGGGGTGTGAAGCTGCAGTTGACAAACTGATGGCGGATGAGCAAAATGCATTGAACCCTATGGAAAGGGAAATTGAGCCACGCTACATGTTTAATCATGAGAAGATGAACATGCCTTGATCCCTTGTAAAGGGCAGGCTGAGAGGAATCCAATGCCACAAGAATGGTTCTGATCCAATGAACGCAGCCCCCCAAAAACACCGGAGAAGAGAGTCCCTCCCTCCAAGCTGTCAAATGTATGGTTGGTTCCTAGATGTGCTTTCTAAATGTGGTAGTAAGGAGGAGTAGTGATGGCAACTTGGCGCACTGGGTTTTCAGAAAACCCACTCAGACAGGCTGGTACATTACATGCATTAAAACTCAGCTCATCACCCCAAACAAAAAATGAGTTTGGTGAACACATTGATGAAAAGGGCTGAAAGGCTCTCTGAGCCTCAATAACTCCAAGAGGAACAAGAATGCATTATGATAGCCTTATCACATAATTGGGTATTTGCTGAAAGTGATAAAGAGGGCCTTAGTTTCCAAAACGAGAGCAGATCACCAGGTGGATGAGCAGGTTGGCCAGAGGATTCGGGTCTTTCTGCCCTATATCCAAGGAATGACTGATTGGATTGGAAAAATTTTGGGTCATGCAGATATGAAAGCACTCTATAAGCCAACTAGGAAGGTCCAACAGCTTTCACAATCCATTAAGGATCCAAGACACCCCTGGGATACACCAGCTGTTTATAGAATCCCGTGTAACTGTGGCAAGGTCCATTAACAACGGGCTTAAGGAACAGCTGTAGCTGAGCATGCCCTCAGTACAGGACACCAAATTAATTCTGCCCAAACACAAGTACTGGATTAAGAACAGCAGTACCAGACATGGATCTATAGAGAGGCTCTAGAGATTCATAAGCATCATGAATCAGAAGGAGTCGTCTCTGAACCTCAGTCATGCTTGAATCCCTGTTCTTAGAAACACCAGGATTCTGATTGAATGGAGAGCAGGGAGGGACTACAGGTGCCTTTAAGAAGTATGGAACTGGACAGTAGTAAGATGGAACAGGAGGTTGATTAGGTAATTGTGGGTATGAAAATAACAATCAGTGAGCTGATTAGATAGAACTTCCTGTGTTATAAATTCTCTGGGTATATATATCCTCCTCATTCTCTCTTCATTTAGGTAGGCATGGGCTTTTGTAGAAGCTAGATTTTTAACCTAAATTTCTCAGGCTTAGGGTCTTAGTAACTTTTGGCTGAGATAATTTGTTTTAGTGTTCACTTTCTGTACTTTAGAGGAGCTTTTACATTTTTCCTCCTAGTGCTTTCATTATTTCAGGTGTCATCTCAGTTCTTGAATGTGGTCTTAATGCCCATCAAAATGATCTTTTTTTACTCCTCAAGAAACACTGTTCTAAGGTGATTATTGCAGCTTTTAAGTTAAATGCATATAGCCTATCAAACACTTTATTCTTAACCAACTTTTCAGTGTTGGTGTAGCTACAGTGCAAACCTGAGGTAAGGGACAGACGTTTCCTTACATTGAGGAAGGCTCTGTGACTGCTCCCCACCATTATAGTATGTAGCGTGCACCCTGTTGTCACAGCTGCATCAGTGTTGCAAAGTTAGTTAGGATTGGACTGAAAGTGTAGTAGCATATGAGATGGCTTAATTCTTGGCTCTGACTGCAAGGATTGCTGGACTCCTAGACTATGGGCAGAGTTCCACCGTAGCATCTTCTGTAACACTGCAAAGGTCTTAACATGTCTGTCTATTGTGTGTTGCTTATTGTCATTCTAAGTAGCTGCTTAGGTTTCTTTGTGCTGTGGGTTTTTTTGTGCTACCTTTGAATGATGAGTGGCTATGTAGTAGAGTAGGACAGTGGTTCCCAAACTTCTTTGACTGGCGGTTCCCTTTACCTACTAGGCCATTGTCTGTGGCTCCCTATTAGGGCTACAATCCTATATATTATGTAGGATGGTGGGTTTCTCACATAGATTCCACAGCTCCCCTGTCTGGTTTCCTTGGCTTCCCAAGGAGTCGTGGCTCACAATTTGGGAACCACTGGTGTGTGTGATAAAGAGGTTTAAAATATAAAATACAATTTGTGGGCTTTCTCTTCCTCCTACAGCTTTTTATAGTCACAAGAAATTTGTCACAGACTACATTATGATTTTTGTCATTGGAAAAATCCCAAATAAATGGATTCCGGGAGGAAAAAATGTTTGTGGTTTGAGCTTCTATACAGGTTGCTTGTCAACAAGAAAAAAGTGCAGATTACTTGGATGTGGTTCTCACTAAGGTGGTAAACTTGTGTGTGGGTTGTACCACTTTAGATACGAGGCAACTCCAGTGGCATAGCTAATGATCATGTAGCCCAGTGCCAAGATCAAAATGTTGCCCCGGAAGTGGTCACAACCGGAATTGACATCATGCCCGGGTTTTTAAAAAGTGAAGATTGGGAGGAACCCACCTCCTCCCCCCCCCCAGCAGCTCACCGCCCACTTGCTCTGTTGCCTACCCTCAGTCAGTGGCATAACTAAGATATATATCTGCTACCTGAGGTCAGAGAAGATTTTGTAGCCCCCCCAAATGACAAAATCAAATTTACTTAAATAAATAAAAAGTTATTGGTTCCATGCTGTATCATAATAACATCTCATTGGCACTCAGAACAATCAGTCTCATATTTCAGTTTGGAATTAAGCAAATCCACTTTGTTCCACAAGGCAGTTGTGTTTTCATTTTCTTGTTAATTGGTCATAACGTTTGATAGCCTACAGATATTCCAGTGCAGTTTGTTGCATTGCATTCTGTATTAATTTACCTTTCCAGTGATATATAACATGATGGTATTATTGATACATACCAAGATTTTCACAATTTTGGTTACTAGTGTCAAACTCAGCTTGTTGCCCCCCTAAAGCTTGATGCCCAGTGCAACTGCTACCCCCTGCACCCCTTAGCTATGCCACTGGGCAACTCCATATAATTGAATGTTCTTTTATACAAAATAATTTAAATCTGTATAGAAAACTTGTTAGCAGGGAGAAGACCTCAGAACCGTCGTCCCTGATGTTATAATCTCCTGCGTGGAGGAAATAGTTCTTGGAGCAACATTCAACCATATCAGGGAAATAATCATGTCATTGACCCCTGGTTGGGCCTAGCAAGAGACTGTGTAAAGTTCACTATTCAAATAATATAAACTGACAGTGGATCTTTTTAATATAACTGAAATACGACATTGTGGATTTTAATCTCACCCACCCCCGTAACTCATTCTCAAGAATAGAGCAGACACTCTGTACACTGAGCATTTTGACTGTAATAGTTTGTTTTGTACTTCCTGATCTGACACTGCAAATTAGTATGTGAAATATCAAAAATTTAGAGGTGAATAGAACACAGATGTTTAAAATGTGGCTATTGAAGGACTCATACTCTACTCAACAATTTCAGCTAAGTGAGTAAGATTAATTTACAAGAGAATGATGAAGGCAGCAAGAGCACTGATGATATCCCATCTCCCTTGCTCAGCCTTGATCCATCTACCTGGGTTCACTCAGATGTGTGCCAGCAAAGGAGCTGGTGCAGATCCAAGTAGAATCATAAGGGCAGTGGAAAGGAATACATACTTACCTTGATGAGGTCTCCAAGACCCAAAACTCCCCCGCGGGATGCCGCATGTGCTCCATTGGCATGGTTGCATTGGTGAGAGGAGACTCAGGTTGGATTGAGCTGGTAAGGTATTTCTGTAACAACTTGAGAGCCTTTGTAGGGCAAAATTTCCTAGAATGGATTCAAATGTTTTTAGGTCATTAACAGCAAGCAAGATCATAAATGGAACATCTTTTGAAACTTTGAATCTTCAGTGGGAACCCAGCAGGATAGTTTCCACTCTTCATTAATATTTGTTAATTGAACCATTAGCAGTAGCTATTGGAGAACACATCATATAAATGGAACTATGGTAGATAATTGTAAAATTACATTATACATGTCATAGTTTTGACACATTGAACACTATTTGCTTGTTCATGCATGAGATATGAGTATATATTGATGTCAGATTATAAAGTAAATAGCACAAGATCAGAATTAATGAATATTTATGAATTAGAATATTTGGATTTGTATTTATACAGGCATGCTCCTGTATCCACTGGTCTAGTATCCGTGGTTTCAGTTATCCGTTGATCCAGATTCGCCTCTCCATGGGAGCTCCGTCACTACCCCATTGCTCTTAGTATTGAACTGTTAAGTTAATCAGTGCCCAACATTATAGACGTACAGTTCTGAAATGAATACTCAGACGCTTCCTCCTCCTGACTGTGTCCTCTCATTTCCTTTACAGCCCACTTTGGTCCGTCCCTTGTCAGTTGCCTGCCCACAAAGTAGCTTCCCTGTTCGTCATTCCCTGTTCATGCCGTTTTACAAATTGCTGGTAAGGCCACCCCTGGAGTATTGTGTCCAGTTCTGGTCGCCGCATCTCAAAAAAGATGTAGTGGAAATGAAAAAGGTGCAAAAGAGAGCGACTAAGATGATTACTGGGCTGGGGCACCTTGCTTATGAGGAAAGGCTACGGCTTTTGGGCCTCTTCAGCCTAGAAAAGAGACGCCTGAGGGGGGACATGATTGAGACATACAAAATTATGCAGGGGATGGACAGAGTGGATAGAGAGATGCTCTTTACACTCTCTCATAACACCAGAACCAGGGGACATCCACTAAAATTGAGAGTTGGGAGAGTTAGAACAGACAAAAGAAAATATTTCTTTACTCAGTGTGTGGTTGGTGTGTGGAACTCCTTGCCACAGGATGTGGTGACGGCATCTGGCCTGGATGCCTTTAAAAGGGGATTGGACAAGTTTCTGGAGGAAAAATCCATTATGGGTTACAAGCAATGATGTGTATGTGCAATCTCCTGATTTTAGAAATGGGCTATGTCAGAATGCCAATGCAAGGGAGGGCACCAGGATGAGGTCTCTTGTTATCTGGTGTGCTCCCTGGGGCATTTGGTGGGTCGCTGTGAGATACAGGAAGCTGGACTAGATGGGCCTATGGCCTGATCCAGTGGGGCTGTTCTTATGTTCTTATCTCTCGATGAAGGGGGGAGGGGATTTGCTTGCTGTCTCCTCCCTTTTTTTGGGCTGCTGTAGAGATACTTCATGGGGGAGGCAAGACAGCTTGCTCACTCATTTTAAAGACACCTGATCGAGGAACAAATTGCTGGGGGGGGGGGGAGAGCATTCCTGCTCATCACAAGGAAATAGGAGAATTATCAGCAAAAATGAGAACAAATTTTTGTGAGAGGAAAAAATTATTTGAACATTGGTTTCTTTTTTACCACATTCATTTTATACCACTAGAACAGATAATTGTTACGATGTTGTTGTTTAACATAATGTTGGTGGATACCAAGCAATGCTGGTTTACCTATTGTGTGCTATGGGAAAAGGAATTGAGGACCTCAGTAGATAAATATGAAGGGATTATGGGATCAATGATCTCTTGCCCCATCTATAATAACCTTAAAGAAACCTCTTGCTCCAAGAAGGCTAAAACGTGAGTATGACAGGTATATAAGACAGGAGCCAACATGAGAGAACGTATATACGTATGTGGTGCAGTTGTCTCAAATTTAAAAGTTTCTGGAAGAGAATCTTTCAAATGATTAACCAGATAATGGCATATAACCTGTTAGATTCCTTGAAAGCATCTTTCTTGCGTTATTTTTATGAGCATGACTGCTGTCTTAGGACAAAAACCTGCTAAGGAATGTACAGTGTAGACCCTCACTTTACAGTGAGTTCACTTGGCACTCAAATCACTTTGCAGTGGATTCTCCAAAGCAAAACAATACACTATATAATACACTATACCATATGTTATTCACTTTAAAGTGGATGATAGATAAGCCAATCAACTATGTGAATTCAAATGTTTGGTTGCAGCTCAGCCAATAACCACATTTATAATGTGGGCAGGAGGTCTGGCTCAGTTGGTAGAGCTGCCGCCTTGTATGCCTGAAGATCTGAGGCTGCCAGTTCGAAACAACCGGAAGTACCCGAGAACTGAGGACACGCTGATATACTGATGAGCTGACCCTCGGTGACAGAGAGGAGTTGCTGTCAAGTGGAGCGTGGGAGGCGAAGGGCCAGAGAAAGGCCAGACCGGGAAGGAATCCAGCTGGAACGAGGAGTTCTATGAAAGACTAGAACTATTCAATTGTAAAAATCCCTACGGGGGTTTAGAACAGCCTGCCTATGTAAACCACCTTGGATGAAAGTCTGAGGAGAAATCTGACGACCAAAGAAAGGCGGTATATAAATACCTGTATAAATAAATAATATAAATAAATAATATCGTGTATGTGTAATATTGAGGGAAGGATAAACCTTGTAATTTGTGTTTTAGAATTTCAACTCTGTGTAAACTGATAACCATGTCCCATAAAGAGTGCAGTAGGGACCTTCTAGAGAGGGAAAGCTTAGGACCCAATCCTGTCCAATTTTCCAGTGCTGGTGCAGCTCTGCCAATGGGGCGTGTGCTGCATCCTGTGGTGGGGAGGCAGTCACAGAGGACTCCTAAAGATAAGATAATGTTTGTTCCCTTACCTCAGGGCTGCATTGTTGTTGCACCGGTGCTGGAAAGTTGGATAGGATTGGGCCCTTAGTTCTGTGGCAGACACTTCAGTTTCTGAAACCTTGGAATGAATTGCCATAAATAAAGCATTACTGGATTCACAGTACTAAATTTTCACAGTACAGTGGTGTCTCCTGAACAGATCACCATAGTGAGGGCCCGCTGTATTAATATGTGCAAGAATTTGTGTAGCCAGAATGTGGAAGATTTGGATGAATTTATGTCAAGTATTGCTTCAGATTATGGGAAATGATAAGAATTTATAAATTGACATATTTTAATTACAGAGGAAATGCTGATAGGAAAACATGCAAATTCTTTCAGGATGTCTGGAGAAAGTGGAGTGATGTAGTATAGCATGGTCTTAATATGATCTCTGCAATATTGGAGGCGCTCAATATGCATAGCTGAGAACAGCTGAGAGTCCTTGTATTAATGCCGATAACCTTTAAAAGGTTATTCTCACACATTTTGATTAAATTCAAATTGTCCTTCAATATATAGTAGTTACTGAAATAGTTTAATTCCCATTTTACATACAAGATTAGATTTTTGTACATGTACATTACGCAGTACTGACAATAGCTAGCAATAGTCACTTGAGAGATAATAGCATTTATATATTCTATCAGTTTAATAACTCTACAGGGCCAATTGGCCTTTTCATTTTCCTACAATGATGATTTAATGCCTGATAAAGCAAGTTTTCCTAGAGCTGTAGTTCTAGCTGAGCAGAATAACTTTGCCTTCTTCACCTTCAGAGACTTATCCAGGGACTTCCAGAATTATATATGAGTTGTTGACTCATTTTGTCAGTTTCACTTACAAATTTTCCATAAATACTCATGATCGAAGTCTTGAAGTGTAGGACAGTTAGCAGCGGGAATGCAGCAATTGGTTCCATTTTCTTAGAGTGCGGTTGCTGCTGATCTTGGCTTTGGGTATTCACCCATCTGTGGATTTTTCAGACATGTGAGGTTATTTGTAGGTCTGAATGCATACTGAACATGGATGGTTGACTGTACAAAAATGGATTCTAATATGTGGCACCAACTTTTATGTCTAATTTGTGTGAATGTTTAGAAGCACGTAAGAAGCATGCATGCCTATATGGGTGAAGGTAATCCCTTGGATGCTCTAGTCCCAAGCCATGAAGGGCTTTAAAGATCAAAACCAGCACCTTGAATTGTATCTGGACATGAACCAGCAGTAAGTGTAGTCATAGAATCAGTGCTTCTACAGAATTGAACCACTGAGCTCCAGTGACTTCATGGATGCTACACTCTGTACTATTTGGAGTTCACAGAAAGTTTTCAGGTGAAGCCCCACTCAGAACATGTTGTAGTAATCAATCTTGATGTCACCAGGTCATGAACCACTGCGGCCAAGTCTGAATAGCTTGGGTGCAACTGGCACACCAGTTGAAGTTGGGCAAAAGCTCCCCTGGCCACTGCTTTTGGACATTTGGGGATGCTAGAGCTGCCTAAAGAGGCTGCCTGGCACCCTAGTTACAGAAGCAATTACAATGGGATCTCCTCTGAGGTTCTTTGTTTGAAAAGTAATTCCCAAAAGCCAGTGGGTGCAAATATTCTAGATCCCAATAGAGTATAGCTTATGGTAGGAGCATGGATGTTAGTCATCAGATGATTGAGCTGAGGATGAATTTTGAACTGGGCCTGTTTGCGAGTTACTTTAACATATCTAGGGGCAATGCAACTTACTGCCTAAATCTGTGTCCCAAATTTTGACATCCCCCCCGTTTCATTACTCATTTCATTAAGTCCAGTGCACACAGCATGCACCTTAGATGAATATAACTTCCTTTTCAAAGCTCCTACATCACTGCTGCTGCTTCTAGTGGCTGCAGGAGAGAATGCAGGGAGTATGTGCTGAACTTTGCAGATGGTGACTTTCAACCCTGCTTACCGCCTCCAGTTTTCAGCACTGGTATGATCACTTCTTGCATTGACTAGCAGAGAGAATCCAGGAAGCTTTCATTCCCAGCATTCCCTAGAAGGAGTGGCTGTGGTAAGAACAGCAAATCCTCCCCATCCTCCTCTGAGCTTGTGAGGAGAAGATTTGGCCACCAGACAGGCAGTGGGTTGGGAGTAGCTGGTAACCCTATTCATCAGCTGATTTAGGGCCCAATCCTATATAACTTTCTGGCACCTATGCAGCCACAATGAAACCCCAAGGTAAGGGAACAAATGTTCCCATGCCTTAAGGAGACCTCTGTGACTGCCTCCCCACCTCAGGATGCAGTGCATGCTCCATTGGCACAGCTCCACTGGCACTGGAAAAGTTGATAGGATTAGACCCTTAATTCGTTGCCTGAGATGAAAATTTCAACTGGCATCATGTCTGGACGTGACCCTGTTGGTATCTTTATATAACCAAAATTCAAGGATGTTGCTGTAGTATAATCCCTCTCTTGAAAATCTGAGTGTTGGGGAAGGTTTGATATTACCAGCACAAGTTTAAAGTAAGGAAGTGTGAGCTCCTTCTAATTCCATATTTGCGATTACAAATTATTTACGCCAGAATTGCAATTTTGGTGAAACTGATGTAGAGTCAATCCCTTTTTGCTAATACTGTTTAGCAGTATTACTTAGTTATAAGAGTTACATCTCACTGGCTCAGCCGCTTTATAATTTAATGAAGTGAGGCTTACCCATCTGAGTGAAGGACACCTAGCAGCAGTGTTTTCTCTATTTCTGCTTCTAGCTGGTTGGTAAATAGAAAAAAGCTATTTGGTCTATGAAACCTGATTTGTGCCAATAAACATTGCCTCTAGGCAGGCATGTAATTAAACAAGGAGGACTAACAGATGATTGATGCATTCTCCAGATGTATGCAAAGGCATTAAGAGGACAGAAGTGTTCCCATAAAGCAACCACAAAGTGTATTAATCAAGACTACCCCACAGCTTAAAATATGTCGATATTGTAAATTAGCTCCTTTCAAGCATTCTTTAAAAGGTTCATTACCTTTTTAAAAAGTTAATATAGAAATAAAGTAAATAAAGTTTTCAACCTTGTTGGTGCTCCAGGTTTTTTCTGAACATAATGGGACTCTCTTGCACCATCTGGCATTTCTCTGAATTTGTATTAGATAATTATATAAAACTTGATACATGTATGTGCTGCATGCTGACATTGCAGTAAATGACGGATTATGTATATGACAGTGATCCTTTGTCCCCACCCCCATCGCCACCATTTTAAAACCTTTTTGGGTTTTTTTTCTGCCATTTCTCCAGCCCTGGTCAGTGATCTGAGCCAGCCAGCAGACTATGGCAGTGGCTGGAACGCTATCCATCAGCATGGCTGCTGTGGGGTGGGCCGCTTTAATCACCAGCGATCCTGCCAGTTGTCCCAACCAGCCAGCTATGCTGGGTACTGTGAAGGGAGGCACTGGATTGGGTCGCCTGAGTCAGAACTCCGTGGTGGGCTACAGGTTGTGGCATGGGAGGGGTGGTGGTGAGTGGGGAGGAGATCTCACAGTGACAACATTGCTTAATGATGGGGTTTGTGGAATGTATCCCTGTCTTTAAGCAATGCGTACCAATATTAGTACTACAGGCCAGAAGTGTCACTGGGGTTTGCATCACCCATTGTGAGCTCATTGCGTCACCCCCATGATGGACCTCTTTCCCTACCAGATCATACAGAATAAATTACAATATCATACATACAACCTAAATGCAGTGGCATCACTAGAGTTGGTGTCAATTTATACATAAGATGATGGTGGTATTCTAAAATACGAAGATTTTACAGTTTGGGCCAGTAGTGATGTCACTCACTCTGAGTGTGACAGCCTGTGAGGTCCTCACCCTCTGCACCCCTCTAGTGATGCCACTGCTTCAGGCTGATCAAAACGATAGATAGATAGATAGATAGATAGATAGATAGATAGATAGATAGATAGATAGATAGATAGATAGATAGATAGATAGATAGATAGATAGAGAAGCTGTGATTTGCCAAATGCCATTTAGTGAGTTCATTGCTAAAATGAGATTTCTCCTGAAGTCTCTCTAACTCACGTTGTTAGCTACTATACACCATAAGCTCAGATAAGATAAAAAAGAAAATAGACATCATTATGGATATTTATAGGTCTAAGACACAGCATGACGCATTTTACTACATTTGTGACCTGTCTGTACCACTCACCCCAAAACCTTAAATAAATAAAGATGTAGTTACATCTCATTCCTTTGTGCTTAATAAAGATTTAAGCATGTACTTTCTGAAAGGAATTCTGCAAAGTACATGGTAAATTGCTTTTGAAACTGTGGTGAGATAGCATGATCGTATGCTGTTCCAGTATTTTTGGACATTTTCAGCTCTGTTGCCACACCTAACATAGGTTCTTCAAGCCCAGCTGAACTCTAGTCTAGACAAAAGTGAGAACTGAAAACTAAGTGGAGGATTCAGAACAATGTGCAAGTGTAGAACAAGCGATATGTGATTATAAAGTCTCAATAATAATAATAACAACTTTATTTTTACCCTGCCTTTCTCCCCGAAGGGACTCAAGGCGGCTTACAACATAATTAAAAACATAATTAAACAACATAATTAAAAAACAGATTAAACAACATAATTAAAAAAGATTAGCAACATAATTTAAAAACAGATAAAAGCATATTAACGCATATCATAAAAACAGTAGTCAAATAACAAGTAGTAAAAAGGTAAAAAGAGCATAGAGCAGCAAGTCATAAAAGAATCAGGCCTGCAAAAAATTAAAAGATGTTGAAAAGATGTTAAAAAGGCCGAGAACTCAGAAGGCTTGTTTAAACAGAAGGGTCTTCAGGCCTCGCCGAAAAGTCTCAAGAGAGGGAGCCATTCTTAAGTCAAGGGGAAGGGAATTCCATAGCGTTGGTGCCACTACTGAGAAGGCCCTATTTCTAGCCGCCGCCCCATGTACCTCCCTAGGCGGTGGCACTTGTAAAAAGGCCTTCTCTGATGACCTAAGAGGACGAGCTGGATTGTACAGAAGTAGGCGATCTCTAAGATACCCTGGCCCAGAGCACTACTGTACTGTACTCTATCTAGAGTATCTAGAGTAGATACTCTACTGTATCTTGGCCAAAGATGTTACAGTTGGCGTAGCAATTAAGAGTCTAGAACTTAATTAAATGTTCAGCCTCATCTTTCTGTTTACAGTGTTGCTCATTACTAACATTGTTAAACAATATCTTAGATGTTCACAGAAGAGAAGAAAATCTTTCAATCCGTTTGTGTCTTACAAACGTACAGCATGGGTAGGGTTGGAAAGGAAGGAAAGAAGCTTAAATATAACATACTAACGTATATTTGATGTACATAGTATGTAATGTTGGAAAAGATGATATGATCTGAATCTTTTGGGCAGTTTGAGTGACAGTTACAGGGTTCCCTCCTTATGCAAGCACACACATACTGAAAAGTATTCTGACTCTTGATGTGACATACATACTGAAAAGTATGGAGACTCTTGGTGGGTCAATTAAAGCTTGATCCACCTTTTCAAAGTGTTTGATTGTGGTAGATAATAATGAACAGTTTCTCAAGCTTCTGACAGCTTTTATTCTGGATAATATATATGACTCTGGTTTTAGATGACATACATCAGCGTTCAGGGAACAAAATAATTAACAGGCAGAAAAAATGATTATAAAGTAACAAGTATTAATTGCGACCTGGAACAAAACAATGTTTTGTGCTGGCCACCATATATGCATAATAAGGTATAATAGAATAAAGCTAAACATTTTCCCTAGCTGAAATAATCTCTTTTCAGCAACAGTTCAGTTTCATGTTTTTTCCCTCTTCCAAATGCACCTTTGATCAGTGGTTGAATTATAATTTCTAGCTTCTTCCCAACTGAATCTTTGGAAAAATAATCTCTCTTTAGCAAACCATATATTCAATGACAGTCAGTGTTACACTTGGAATATTAATGCTAGATTAAAAACACCAACTTCAACATTCCATAAACCCGCGGTTTTCGAACTCTCAGGGAGTTTGAAACCCACAGTAAGTCTTTGCGGGGGTGGGGGGAGGCTGCAGGGGCAGGGGGAAGGCAGCGACGCAATCCCCAGGATCGAGTCACTCAGGAGCTGTAAAACCGGAGCCGGAGCGCGATCACTCCACTCTCACTTTCCCTGACCTGGGGAGCCCTACAGGCGCTTGCGCAGGGCTCCCCACACCCAGGGACGGCTGCTGCAGGAACTGGAGGGTGCACCCCAGTCCCTGCAGCCCCGTCAGAAGGGAAAGTGGAGCGATCGCGCTCGGCTTCCGGTTTAGTGGAGGTGAGGAGCAGTCACCCCACTCTCACTTTCCCTGACCTGGGGAGCCCTGCAGAAGGTCGCGCAGGGCTCCCTGCACCCCTGGGAGGCTGCAGGAGGCTTGGGCAAGTGTAGCCAAGCCCTTGCAGCCCCCCTGAGTGGCGCGATCCTGGGGATCGCGTTGCTGCCTCCTCCCTGCCTCCTGACTGCCCCTGCCCCTTAAGGGGAAAGAGACTAGGGCCCTCAGGCTGGGGTGTTGCGCCGCCCCAGTTTGAAAACCACTGCCGTAAACCATTCCTTAGATACCTCAAAAAAGACATAGTGGAAATGGAAAAGGTGCAAAAGAGAGCGACTAAGATGATTACGGGGCTGGGGCACCTTCCTTATGAGGAAAGGCTACGGCGTTTGGGCCTCTTCAGCCTAGAAAAGAGACGCCTGAGGGGGGACATGATTGAGACATACAAAATTATGCAGGGGATGGACAGAGTGGATAGGGAGATGCTCTTTAAACTCTCACATAATACCAGAACCAGGGGACATCCACTAAAATGGAGTGTTGGGCGGGTTAGGACAGACAAAAGAAAATATTTCTTTACTCAGTGTGTGGTTGGTCTGTGGAACTCCTTGCCACAGGATGTGGTGATGGCGTCTAGCCTAGACGCCTTTAAAAGGGGATTGGACAAGTTTCTGGAGGAAAAATCCATTATGGGGTACAAGCCATGATGTGTATGCGCAACCTCCTGATTTTAGAAATGGGTTATGTCAGAATGCCAGATGCAAGGGAGGGCACCAGGATGAAGTCTCTTGTTATCTGGTGTGCTCCCTGGGGCATTTGGTGGGTCGCTGTGAGATACAGGAAGCTGGACTGGATGGGCCTATGGCCTGATCCAGTGGGACTGTTCTTATGTTCTTATGTTCTTATACTTTTTTCTAGCTTTTTTTACGCTCTCGGGTCAGATTTTATCCTTCCTGTCAGGAGGTCACAAAGGCCTTTAAACCATTTCTGCCCAACGTTGCATATGTGCAACAGGAACCAAATGCGTACACCTTTGGGCCGGGCAAAAATTAATATCTGATCTAATCAATGACCAAAATGGCATGAGGTCCAGGCATTTAAAAGACTACGTTCTCCCATGTGAAACTTAGAAGTTAAGCAGTACTTAAACTATTTTAAGGTTAAACGTGGCTTATGAAGAGAGGGCCTCTTCAATGGCAGTGGTCCCCAAACTAGCTTTCTAGACGCATGCACCTGGCACCTCAGTCATGGTCTTTGGGTGCCAGGCAATCTATCCTGCTCTCTGTGAGAGGCTTTTCATATATTGATTCTTTGGAAAACTGCTTCTTGCTGATTTGATCGTTTTTTAACCATTCATTTTGCTTCCTGCTTTTATACTTTTTCTGTGGTTCTTATTTATGTTTTGTTTTTAGTATTGTAAACCACCATGAAGCATTATGCAATAAGGCAAGATGGTTAAAACACTTGTTCATTATTTTTTTAAAAAAATTATATAAAAAATATATATTCCTGGCAAATGATTATAAATCCATATCCACGCTTTATGTGATGTGCCTTTTTCTAATGGAAGAAAAATATAACCATTTCCAACTGTGTTCCATTCTTCCTTTAAAATGGGGGGGAGGAGTTTTACATTATATATATATATAATGTAGAGAAATACCACTGGTTCCTGACAAATTTTGATGTGCAAGAGGATGCTGTTTTTGAGAGACTTCTTCAATAGCTACATTCTGAACCTTGTTCATTTTGGTGGGGGGTGGTGGTTAAGGAACACTTTGCCAATATAGCAAGTCTGGGTTTTGTGGCTTTAATGCCACTGGAAGTTGTTTTCTAGTGTAAGCCCAAAACTAAAGGGCAAGAAACCTAGCACATAATTCTGCAGACTTCAGAAAAACACAAAATCCTCCAAAAGCATCTATCAAAGTGATTTCAATCCAGTGATCCGGTACAAAGTCAAAAGATGTAAGCTGTTCTAATCCAATGCTCTCAGCCGCTTAAGATCCGGCCTCCACAGCTAGTTGCCAGGGCCCAGCTGACAGGTTCTTCAAAGCATCCAAGCAAGAAAGCCCAGCAGTGCCTAGCGACAGAGCTTTTCAGAGGTTTTCAAACTGACAGCTGTTTGCTTTGGGTTTATATACTACAAAAACAATTTGGGTGGCGAATAACATAAATGGCACCATGTTCCAGTCCAGGAGTTTTTATTACAATGAATTTAGCTTTGGGCAAGCTGCCACAATTGGCACATTTTGACAAGACATTCACTGACTATGTATAATATTTTTCCCTGAAATCGCATGCATCATTTATGCTGCAAGATTCATAGACTACGTATAGCTGTACATAATAACATTTTATGATAATATAAAATATTCTTTTAATTCGCAGAATATTGTACTCCAGCAATTTTGCTTCTGTATAAACTACTATCTTCATTACTAAGATCAATTTAAATACATTTATCTAAGTAGATACCTGTATTTCCACTATTGAAATCTTGTTTCATGATAATGTATATTTGGCGAAATGTGGAGTGGTTATTGTCGGAATAAGATTAATTTTGAAAACAGCAATATATGCATCTAACTATGAAGAAAACCACTGCAGATTTAAATCTGTGTTATAATACAATGAGCAGCAGTATTTTGAAGTTGTATGTGTTTAGTATCCTGTTTGGTTCCAGAAGTCAAGGTGGCTTCAAATCTTGTGCAAATTTGTCTTATGCTATGCTCCTTATGATAGGTGGGTGCAAAACAGGATTATAGTTTAAAAGATGGTGCTCTTCTTGACTCTTCCCCCTTCAAAATGCAGTTTTCTACATGAAATGGAAGGCAAATTGGTAATTTGGAGTTTTCTGAAAACCATTGCAAAAGGTTTTTTTCAGATTATTATTCATGTCACCTGTAACTAAGTAGTCATGCTTTACTTCTTTGAGTAGGGAAGAAGAAATAGCATCACATTTTGCCTTCATCTTGTAACACTCCAGTGGAGGAAGAATTCTAAAGCACTTTATTGAAGAAATTTTCATTGTGGTAAGAGTGTGCTCCGAAAAGTTGAAAGTTCAGTCTAATCCTAAAATCTAGTCATGTTGCTGGAGCATGCTTTCCAAATTTTGCAAACATGGCATGCTACAGAGAATGACCTGGCCACTCCCACAAGTGTTGAGTGGCTGGATTGTGCACTGATGAACTGAGGACGCCTGCTGTTGCACATAAGACTGAGCCAGGGCCTGGAGGAAGGAGGCAGGATGGAATGGGTTAGAACGGGAAGGCAATGGGGGGTGGAAGAAGGTTGACTGGCCCTGGGAAGGAAGGAGGTTTTGGTGATCCACCTTCATGGGTCCACACAAACTTGTGTCAGTGATAACACTGGTGCAGATCCTAGCAGATCTGGCCTGCTTCCCATGGGCTTATTGTAGGGCAGGGGAACTAATGTTCCTTTACCCCAAGGAGGTCTCTGGAGCTGAAACTCCCCCACAGGATGCAATGGATAACGTGTTGGCTCCCCTGTGTCACTACGCGGGGAGTCACGAAGGATTGGGCCATTTGTGTACCAGGTGATAGGTATTCCTAAAATAGATATACAGAATGAGCCATTCTCTCCTAGGAGAATTAGATTTGTTTGATGCATTCTGGGGCAACGTTGGGTGAAGGGAGGAGCCTTTGTGTGACCAGGAAGAGACTTCAAGCAGCTTGGAAAACTACCTGGAGCCTTCAGAATGCAGTGATTTCACCATGCAAAGGTAGGGAAAGCTATTTTCGACTTTGTTCTTTGCCTTCTAAACCAGTGTGTCTCAAACTGTGTGATGGGACTCACTAGGTGGGTCATGAGCCAATTTCAAGTGACTCCCCATTCATTGCAATATTTTATTTTTAATATACGTATTAGGCCTGATTCTTCCATGGTATGTGATTGCATTTGGGGAAATGTTACAGACCTGTACTTTTAACAAGCTACTATGTATATTCTTTTAACAATGAAAGTAAATGAGACTTACTCCTGGTTAAGTATGGGTAGGATTGCAGTCTAGGATTTTAAAAATTTTCCTGCTTGGTGATGCCACTTCCGGTCATGACATCACTTCTGGTGGGTCCTGACAGATTCTCATTCTAAAAAATGGATCCTGGTGCTAATTGTGTGAGAACCACTGTTCTAAACCTTTTTTAAAGTGAGTTCCCAGTATCTATGGGGGTGTGTGTGTGTTCCAGAATGGTCTAGTGCAAACTTTTAGCACTAGGATTCACTTTTTAATATGACATGCTAGCGGGACCCACCTAGCTTTACAAGACTTTTTTTTTAAAAAAAACCTTTTTTGCAGCAGCGGCTTGATCCCAAAAATGCCATTGCTGTCTCACTCCCCCCCATTCCATGTAGAGTTTGGGAACTGTTGCTTTGAACTATGGTAGGGGGCATTTTCCGGTGCATTTGATGAGCAGTTCATCTAATTGGGACCATTCTGGTGGCCTTGCATGCTTCTTTGCCTGGCCTTGGATAGAAGCAGAGGCACTGTAGCTTACTCGCAAGCTTATTCACATGCATATGTGGTTCAATTTCACTTTCATTCTGCATCAAATACCACACTTACCAATATTTTTCTCCCTCATGTTGTTAGACTTTGATAAACTTGTTATACTTAATTATCCTATGTCGTTATTGAAGAAATACTTTTTTTGAAACTTACATAGAAAAATATTTATTTCTAAGTTTCAAAATTTTATCAAAAAATGGCATGCTAGTGATACTTTAACTAGCTGTAAATCAGACACCAGTTGAGATATGGAGATTTAAAATGAGACTACTCCCAGCATTTACATCTTGTTAAAATATCACCAGCACATCATTTTTGATAAAACTTTGAAAATTTACATAGCTGTAAAATTTCACATAATGAACATAGGCCACTAAAACTTGGTGTGTTTGCTTTACACAATAGGACAAATAAGCACCCCAAATTAAAAAATATATATATAAGGAGGTCAGTCTGAAACAATATGATGATCTGGTATAGAATGACCCTTACATAGGGCTCAATACATTTTCCTTATCTGCTGGGGGGGGGGGAGGACTTTCCTTCTTAGGTGTTTTTTGGGGCCTATGTTCATTGGATGTGGATCATTCTGGTGGTGTTGCATTCCTCTCAGCCTGCTCTTTGACACGGACTGAGGCACATTCACCTACCCATGAGTAAACATGCACATGCAGCCAAGTTTCACTTTCCAGAGGACTCAATACATTTTCGTCATCCGCTATCAACTTCTCAGTTTCCTTTTCACAACCCACTGTTTGGGAAACACTGGTCTCCTGAAACCTCACGTTGACTTTATCTGTCTCAGTTCACATGTACTGTGATTTAGAATTGAATGAATGAATTGTGTGCTCTCATGTTTCCGCCTCTCGTTGTGCACACTGCCTTTAACAAACTGAGCAGTTTTGAGGAATTTTTCAGATGCTTATAAAACCATATTGAATTTCCACTGTTTCTGTAGTGGAAGATGGGGGGAAAACAGGAGCTTAACATCTAATATCTGCCAGGAGCTTAATATCTAACAAATTTCTCTACTCGTTGCACCAGTTAGACTGCACTTAAACTGAGGTGGTAGGAAAAGCCAGACAGAAGGAGGTGCTTTGGGAATATCTCCCTTCAATGATTGCTGGTGATCCCCCAAATTCCTGGAGATTCCTGAAAACCTTCAGTAGTGAAGACAAGTGGTCCAAGGTGATGGGACGACCAGTTCCCTCTCAAGTAATTGAAATTCAGTAGTTCAGCTAGTAACAATAAAAGCAGGTTAAACCATTAACAGTAAAATGGGCTTTTGTTTTATTCATAGGAAGAAGGCCATTGAAACACAGGATAAAGTAAAAAGCAAAAATAAGGCACTTAGGGAAGTATGCAATGACCAAAGTGTTGGTTTAAGTGGAATGGGTTGCATGGAGGTTGAAATGTAAACTGAAAATAAATGAAACGCTGACTTGTCTTACTAGGTACTTTCTCTACTCTAGCTACTTATGCTGGTCCTGCATAAGTAATCAGGTAGATGGGTAATCCTTGTCAGTACATCCAACACTCTGGATGAGAGGCCAGGGCAAATATGCAATGAAGCGTGTAGGACTGTTTGCATAATCTCTGGGTATTACCTTAGGTTTACCTGTGGATTCTGTAGGGGTGGGGGGAAATAAGTTTAACCTGTTGCATTTCCTGCTCTTGAGAATTAGATGGACTTCACAGTCCAGTGAGTTGGCTCAAAGAAAAGTTTTGTTTACCAGTCAATTGAGGAAGGTCAACAGCAAAACAAACATGGCTACTATGTTCCACTGATTCTGCAGTCCTTTCAGGCTCTATAGGCTAAACAGGAGCCCACTAGCTAATGGGAAGGTGAAAACTAGGCAGAAAATAGAGGGTCAGAAATTTAGGCATTTTTTCTTTATATTTGGGAGGAGGAAAGTAGGGAGTATAGAATTACAAGGCTCATTCATGTGATGTGACATGTAAAACAGCACTCTGCATTTCCTTTACAAACACTTTTAGAAACATGGAATTTTTAGAATTACTCAGACATCCTTGCTACTGAGTAACTGGAGATTTATGAAACACTTCAACCATCATATTTTTAAAAACTTTTAAAAAATCACATTTAAAATATTTGGTGCAGCTGTATTTTATCAATTGCACTGTGGATGCTATTGATTGATTTCATTTTGGAGTTCTTATTAATAATTTGTCCTTTCAGGCCTGAAAGGCTAATGGTTTAGTTTGAAGAACAGAAGAAGTTCTATCTTATGAAGCAGAATTTTACTGAAGTCAACATATTTTTGGTAGCTATTTGTATAGAACCAGCTATCAAGAGCAGAAAGGGAATATCTTTTTCCCAAACCCAGTTGTACCCATGCAGATCTTTTAGAATGTACTATTAGAATGTACTATTTATGTAACAGTATACAAAATGCCTTGTTGCAGAATAAGTAGCAATTTTAGTTGTAGCCATGAAGCATTTAAACCCAATGAATAAACCCAAGAGGCACCTGAGGGGGGACATGATTGAGACAAAATTATGCAGGGGATGGACAGAGTGGATAGAGAGATGCTCTTCACACTCTCACATAACACCAGAACCAGGTTCCACTAAAATTGAGTGTTGGGAGAGTTAGAACAGACAAAAGAAAATATTTCTTTACTCAGCGTGTGGTTGGTCTGTGGAACTCCTTGCCACAGGATGTGGTGATGGCGTCTGGCCTGGACGCCTTTAAAAGGGGGTTGGACAAGTTTCTGGAGGAAAAATCCATTACGGGTTACAAGCCATGATGTGCATGTGCAACCTCCTGATTTTAGAAATGGGTTATGTCAGAATGCCAGATGCAAGGGAGGGCACCAGGATGAGGTCTCTTGTTATCTGGTGTGCTCCCTGGGGCATTTGGTAGGCCGCTGTGAGATACAGGAAGCTGAACTAGATGGGCCTATGGCCTGATCCAGTGGGGCTGTTCTTATGTTCTTATGAATTTTTTTTCCTTCTCTTTTAACTTTGAACTTACTTTCCCCCTAAAATAGTACTAAATTACCAGGTATTAATGCAATTATTTGGGGTATTGTCAGATATGGCGGGGACTGTGGGAGGTGATGTTGTGTTTTCCAGTTTTAGGAGAACCAGGCAGAGAGAGATTGCTAGCTGTATTGCCATGATGAACCATGAGATCTGTTTAAGTTTGAAAAAAGTAAGAAAGGAAAAAATAGGCTGCTCTGTATTGGTTAAGATTAAGACAGGCCTATGAAATTGAGGGTCAGAAAAATTTGTTTCAAAATTTATGGTAGTTTTATATGAATTTGAAGTACTGATTCCAAAAAACACATCAGTTTTGCCCAACCACATCTACTTTGGAGACATCACATAGCCTTGTTAATGAATGGTTCAAGCTTCTTTCTTGTGATGAAGCCATGGTGTAGGCTTCCTTATGACGAAGTTCCTTGATCCATTCACTAATGAGGCTATGCTGTAACTGTAAAACTATGATAGGGCAAAACCGATGTCTTTTTTGGAATCGGCACTCCAGATATACCTGGGAATAGGTCTAACTTTTAAGACAGCAAAAAGTGTGTTGGCTGTGTAATGGGTTTTGAATATTGAGGGTATTCAAATATTCACTCAACATAAGAGTGAAATTGGATCATGACATCATGTTGCATAAAAAAATCTTTACTGTCTAGTAAGAATCAATTGAGAGGAACTACTTTGATTTTGGCAGTTAACAATTTTTAGCATAATGTGTACTTTACACACCTATAATAATATTAACTCATGAAAATCATGGAGAACCTTTATCTGGGACTGACACCAGTCCTCATATTTCAATGTGATTTGGAGGCAATGTTACCATGCTAGTTTTGTGTAGTGAACAGGTGCTGTGAAACTGACTTCAAAACTTACCACGCTAGAACAAAATCTAGTTATCTTGGATGGCTGAGAGATAGTAAAAATAATTTTCTGAACATTTTAAAGTGCATTTGCATTTTTGCAATACTTTAACCACATAAATGTTACCTCAGTTATTTCACTACACTGAGAATTTAATGTAGGAGGCTTGACTATATGAGGTAGAGGAGATTTGGACAGGGATAATTCTTGAAGTTATTTTCAGGAGCAGCAGTAAAAGGTAATACAGTGTGCACTTTATTATCTGGTTGTTTTTACCATCCCAAGTTTTATTTGTGCCAAGTATCTTACTGTTCTTTGGAGGAATAGAACTTCTCCTTTCACTGGAAAAATAATCCAAGAAAATGCCCTTTCAGGATTCCTCTTTGCATATTTTGTGTAAGGTAGAAAACATCTCTCCATACTTTGAAGTTTAAATGGTTAGTGTTCAGGAACTGAACTGATAACAAAGTAAGTTCTAGTCAGACATTATATTGATGTAGATATTTAGAAACTGGCAAATTTGTTCTTGTCATTTATGCCTCACTTGGTTAAAAATTTATAAGCAGAAATGATAGTATGTTAAGATATGGAACAGAATGTTTTAGGGATATTTATGTCATTGCAGATTATCTTTTCTGGTGAATATGATTTCTTTTTTGTCCAGGTAAATGTGATGGTGATAAGTAGAGGCTGCACTGGAAAGGTTTTGTGGGATGAGAGAAACTGTGGCTTTGTGTGGCGGCCCGTGTGGTCACCGGAGCCAGGCGGTTTGACTCTGTCAGCCCGCTTCTCCGGGGGCTACATTGGCTGCCCATTCGTTTCCGGGCCCAATTCAAGGTGCTGGATTTGACCTTTAAAGCCCTATACTGCTCTGGGCCAGGATATCTTAGAGACCGCCTACTCCCATACAATCCGGCTCGCCATCTCAGGTCATCAGAGAAGGCCTTTTTGCAAGTGCCGCCACCCAAGGAGGTCCGGGGGGTGGCTGCAAGAAATAGGGCCTTCTCGGTAGTGGCACCAACATTATGGAACTCCCTTCCCCTTGACTTGAGAATGGCTCCCTCTCTTGAGAGCTTTCGGCGAGGCCTGAAAACACTGTTGTTTAAACAAGCCTTCTGATTTCTGACCTTCTTAACTTTTTTATACATCTTTTAGTTTTACAGGCTTGATTCCTCGGTGATCTGTTCTTTTACTCTTTTAATCTGACTGCTGTTTTTATGGCCCTGTAGTGTGTTTTTAAATGTTTTTATCTGCTTGTATTAATGTTTTTAAAATCTATTGTTTTTTTTAATATGTTGTTAGCCGCCCTGGGTCCCGTTAGGGAGAAGGGCGGGATAAAAATAAAGTTTTATTATTATTATTATTATTGTGTTGTTGAAATATCGGCTTTGCAGGCAGAATGCCTCCAGTTATGGCAGAGAAAGATTCCTGTCTGAAATTCTGGAGTGCTGCTGCCAGTCAGCGTCAACATACTGAGCTAGGTGGACCAGTGGCCTGACTCTCTGTATAAGGCAGAGTTCTATACTTAAGACCAACAGTGCATGGAGTAACTGTACCATGCTTCTATGAATGAAGATATATTTTTTAGGCTCATAATTTGAGTCTGGGAAACTTTTCAAAGAATGTATGTTCAGTTTTGAAACCATCCCAGTACTATTTTTAAAACCGATTTCTTGAAATGATTCTTTGTAACGGGATAAATCTTGTAATCCTTTCACTGATAAAATAATAGTGGACAGTGGCACCTAAACATTGGGGACGAGTATAGGGTGTGTCATAGTTCATCCTACCCTATAAGATACATTTGGTGGAGTGTTAATCTATGATTGTGGCCAACTGTTGCAGCAGCCAACTTCTTCATCTATATAAAGTACTCTTTACACTGTACAACACTTTTCAATTAATGGGGATAGACTGCAGTTCAGTGTATATAAAGGTCTATTATGAGTTCCTGTATACGTAAATACAAATAGTTTCCAGCAACTACCAAAGCTTGTATACTTATATTCTTGCAGCCACTGCCTCTCCTTTTCATTTATGATAGATACATTATTGGAGTTGAAATACACTGTGTCAATTTCACATGTATGTGTAGAACCAGGCCTCATAGTCATGCTGTTTCATCAGAAATGAGAACAAGCCTTTTTTCACTGCTCTTGGTGAGGTAGGATAAGAGCTTCTCTATATGAATGTTAGTGGTTGCCTTCTCATTTTATTATGCTGTCCAGGTGACCCCTCGGTCTGTCGACATGGCTGATTTGACCTTTTAAAAAATATGGAGATGGTTGATGTGTTGCCTCTCACAAAGCATATGTTTGTAAACCACTGTGAAAAGATTGCATCGTCACAGAAGATAACAATCCAATTATGGTTTCATAAGAAATTGCCAGATCAGTGCTTCCTGTACATATAGCCATCTGTTACTTCATAGTATAATAATTCTTGAAGAAACTGGCTACCGATGTTCATTTACAGAGATTTGTCTATTTAACCTGCCTCTCTTTCATTCTGACTAGAGAAAAATTACTGTTGAGCACTGTGCATTTGAGCCCTGAAGCAAATCAGGTCATTCTTATTTTCTTTGAGATGTACTCAGTGCAGGAGCAGAGAACCTGAACATACTCTACATTGCATAACCCAATTTTTTATACAGAGCAGAAGAAGAGCACTTGGTTTCCTGTACTTCATTTTATATTTTATTCAGCATTAAGACCAATATTGTTCCATAATTAAGTGTATGTGTGTGAAAACTTTGTTCCCAGTTAAAAGTGGAACACATGTAACTTTTGATCAAGGCACATACAAGACTGGCCAAAGGGCGTACATTGCACTTTGGTTTTCATTTGGGGAAAAATAGTTATGGCAACAAAGTGTTTTGGGTATTAAACATTAAATAGATCACAACTAAGTAGAACGCCAGTTCAAAGTATCTTCACTTGTATGGTGTTTTAAGTAATTTCTGGATAACCATGATAGTAATGGGCAAAATTTTTGACTACATTTGAAGTATATTTAATATATATACGTATATATAATAGTTTTGTGCAGATTCATCATTGGTTAGATGTAATGAACTGTTTTCATCAGCAAGTTCTCCCATACAGGAGTAAGGAAGCTTTTTAATTTGGATATTTGTTTAGGAAAATCTTATGAGTTAAACTGTTCTCCATACATTTTAAAACTGGTTTAACCTTTAGAAATGAACCCTCTCTCTTTTATTTGGGGCACTAGTTTGTGCTTGAATTCTTATTTCAGCTGCCTTATGAACTAGATTTCACCCATCTGCTGCAGTCTCCAGCAGACTATCATTTTATTTATGGGAATAGTTGTAAATAAATAACTGGCATTGCCCACTACTTTGCGCATTTGGTTTACTAAATTTTAGTTGTTTTTATAGGTTTAATATACCCAGGGTTGTAATTTTAATCAATTTTGCAGCCCCTTCTGAATATCCTCAATTTGCCAGATTTAACCTTTTCTGAATACCAAAGTGAAAATGGCCTGTGCTTATACTTACAAGGATCTCAAATGTATGCAAAGTCCTGATTGTTCAACACAGCAAGTAAATTCACTTTCACAGTCAACAAGTCATCTTACTCAGTAGAACACAAAAGTTAAATGGTCTGTAATTTCAATATTAGCAAGGAAAATACAGTACAAATTACTAAAAAGTACTAAAATATAGAATTGTTTCCAGGCATCCTTGCTACATTAATCGCAGCAGTAACCTGAAATTTGAAACTTTTAATAAAAAGTTCTTAAATATAAATTATATGGCAAATGTACAATACATTGCTTATCCAGTCTTTTAATCCAGTGTTCTGCAGTAGACCAGCAACCTTCTAAAGTCACCTTTCTTTGTAAGAAAAATCAACCCAAAGTCTATCATTTTCTTTAGTATCATGAATGTGAATGATCCGAATCTGGTATACCACTGTCTCTGTAGCTTCTGTTACTGCTGCTTTCACTGTGGTTGTTTTTATAGAGATTCATTCCATTAGGTGGGAATATGGTATGTATTACAAACTCCTCCTTAGATACTTGTTCATTGTTCAGAGATATCATCTGAAATGAAGTCTCCCTAATTTCTAAGATGGAATTATCCTTCTTAGTTCCAGCTTCGGCGTAATCATCTTTTCTCCTCCGTCCTTTGCTGTATGTACAGTTTCTGGAGAACAAGGATCCATTCCTATGGATGTACCAGCAGACTAAAGCAAGTAGTGCTAACGCTACTACTGCCACTGCACCCCCTATGATGGCAGCTAAGGGTAAATTAGAATTTTTGTATGGTTCTTTCTCTTGTTCATGGTTTAGGGTTGTAGTAGGATTGTACATTTTAAGGGGTGCAGTTTCCGTCTCTATACAAACAGGTGTTTCATCAGAGAGATAGATGTTACTGGTTTCCATGGGAACCATGCATACACGGTATGGTGAGTCTGGCTCAAGAGCTGTAAGCAGATAGTCATTACGGTCTCCTGTAACTATTGTTTCAGTTATAGATCCAAAGGCAGGGCTATGTCCCATTTTGAGCCAACTAAGTCTTAAAGCAGTCATGGGTAGTGCAACTTTCCAAGAAATATGAATGGTCTCAGTGCTTACAGACTTTACAATAATGGTAATGACTTCCTGTACTGGAGTAGCTGTTCTGTAGTTTTTACGTAGATTAGGAGTCTTTATTTCAGGTGGTTTGGTCACAGAAACTGGCCATTGTCCTTGCACAGGGTATAAAGTGTTTGGTATTGAAGCAGTAATTTGGATAGTGCTTACAATATCCTCTTCCTTGCAGTCAAATAACTGTGTGTTAAGATCCTTGATAGCCATTCCACGCACTTTTTCTGGTGCTTGACACATCAGTCCACGTACATTAACTTTGGTGGGCAGTGTCTGCAACCAGTCACGAACCCACTTCATTTTGCATCCACAATGCCAAGGATTGTTGCGAAGAAACAATTGGGTGATATTGTCCAGGTCATCGAAGACGCCCTGAGGTAAATTACTGAGATTGTTATTGGACATATCAAGTCGATACAACTGCCGTAGGTACGCAAAAGCATGAGGCGATACGTGATTTATATGGTTTTCTTGCAGATAAAGCTTTCTCAGATTTGTGCCTGGCAAATTTATTGGAGCTGCTGTGAGAGAGTTACGGACCAGTGAAAGTTCTGTTAGATTGACTAGGTTCATGAAGACTTTCTCTCCTAATCCATGATTGCTTAAGAGATTTCCATCTAAAACTAGACGTTTTAGATTTGTAAGGTCTTGAAGGGACAGCTCTGAAATTGTGGAAATACGATTATCATCCAAGCGTAGCTCTTCTATTGTTTTAGGTAAGCCCCAGGGAATGGTGCTAAGGTGATTTCGTGAAAGAAAGAGAAGTCTGAGATAGATATTGTCCCGGAAAGCCCCATCTTCAATACTAACTGCAGAAACAGAATTATCATCCAAATGCAATTCTTCCAGATAAGGAATTTGCGAAAGTGAATCATAAGTAATTGTCCTTACATTATTTTCTTGCAGATGCAATTCTTTAACATACTTGGGGAGGTTGGTAGGAAATTCATCCAAGCTATTGCGGTATAAATAGATTCTCTCCACTTTGATCAAGGTTTTTAGCTCAGAAGGAATTCCAGCATTATTAATTTGATTATTCTGAAGGTAAAGGGTTGTAGCATCCTCTGGAATCCCAATAGGAATTGACGTCAATTCACGATCGTTGCAGTAAATGAAACCTGCGTCACAGCGGCACACGGAAGGGCATGACTTGGCACTGACAGAGTGAGGTGCCATTTTGAGCAACAGCCCTATCTTTGTCCAAATTAGGATGAAGTTCCAGATTACGCTGATCATGGTCAAGTTGCAATAAGGTCTGCACACAGGCTAGTGTTTGGTTTTCAGCAATCTAAAAAAAAAATTAACAAGATTAATAGTAAAGTGAAGTGTGACTTCAAAATGATACAAGTACATCTAGAAACATGTTCATTGCTAAGAATTTTCTTGATTGATTTTTGTTCATAAACTGTCCATGCCTGTATAGGTTTGGCTCTCAGGTCTGGTTTATAGGATTATTTTAGTGAGAGAGAACTATTTTGTATATGCTTTTGTCCCCAAATTTCATGCTTGATCTAGTATAAACAGGTTTCTCTTTTAGAAAGGCACAACATGGTACCAGATTAAAAGCACAATTCAAAAACTTCTTTTGGGCATGTCCTATGATTAGTGCATATATGAAGATTTCTCCCTCTTTCCCCCTCCTCCCTCCCAGTATCCGTTTGTTGTACTTCATCAGAGTCTGTGCCCTTCAGTTTTGATGCCAGGGCTTACGCTGGCACAGCAGCATCTTTCAGGAGAAGGAACTTCCAAGCATATAGCCCTTTGAATTTAGATCTTTGCTTTGTACTTGGAAGATGGGGGCACAGTGGGTTCCCAATTCTGAACATTAGCAAATCATGATAATAAAGCACATAGTTAAGTTCAAGCTCTCCTTAGTTTGATTCACCAACCACCCTAGAGTCTTTTTCTTGAAATTGTCTTTTCTAAAGTGTGTTAATAATTAGAGACTACATAGTATCCAAAAACAAACAGTGATGAAATGCATACAATAGTCCAAGCTGGCTGGGGATGCAAATAGGAATTAAGTGTAGTGAAAGCTTTAAGTTAAAACTGATTTATCCTTGTGTAGATTACTTTGTATGGTAGATTGTAAGAATGTCTTTCTTTGATTGACCTTGTGACACTAAAAAGAAACTAACAAAATGTCTTTTAAAAATGCTTTAATTAGAGATGTTTCTGTACAGTGAAAAAACGTACTTTTTGAATGATACTGGGGCTTGCAATATTGTTATTTCATTGTTAAGATTTTGATGGATATTTTAACCTTTTCATTACCTATTTAATCTAAATGCTATCATTCCTATGTATGCAAATTTTGCAACTTAAACTGAAATTGGTCGACAGTGTGACTTCTATGCTCTGTGGACATGAGCTCTAATTTTATATTATTGTTTCTCTTATTTCCACTTTGTGATCATTTTCATGAGTTCTCCTAATATAAAACACCTTTCTGTTTTAAATGGTAAAAGGGTCCCTTTGGGGAGAAGGGCGGGATAAAAATAAAGTTTATTATTATTATTATTAAAAGAATAAACTGCTGTTGATCCTACCTTATTTAAAAATGTGAAGGAAACTTTTGTGCTTGCTAAAATCCAAGTAGCATACAATTTTCCAAGTAAAGGTAGAACTGGGTAAAGATAGTTTCGTTCACGTAGCTATACTTCATTCACAGTAGTAGTTTTAAGTGATCTTTGCAGGTAGAATAGCTTTCCAATAAGCCCCAGTATATTTAATGAACATTCCCATAAAGTTTTGACATGGCACATAAGCACATCAGGTTGTTGAGATTTTGAGGTGGGAGGAAGTTGCTTTACTGTTTGAGTCTGGGTGTGAAGAGTCTCTTTTGTCTTGGTTTAAAAACCTTAACAAAAATTGCTCTCTTCGTAATTCTTAGAAGCTTTCCTATATGGTGCCGTGGATGGAGATAGTAACTTCAGCTCTATGTGTTCAAAAACATTCATGATGCTTAGGCTTGAATTATGATGGCTTCTGACAGTGGATTGAGGAAAATGAAGGTTTTTTTTTTTTTTTTTTTTGGTCAAAAGTCATCCATGTATAGGCTTGATATGTCTTGATAAATCCATGCCTGTTGGGCTGCACCATTCACCTAATACTTGATTAAATGTTCCAACTGACAGTATTTTCTCATTCTTTTTGTACATACAGGTGCTCACTTGTGTTATACTTCTCAAAATTTTAACATAGGTGGTTTTCTTCTTGAAGAAACAAAAACATGCTAAAACTAGTCGAAGAGTTTCTTTTTGACTTTCACCTGTGGAAGCAAGAAAAATTGAATTAATTGTTACCTAGATGAGATGATGAATTGTCTTAAACACACCTTCCTGCATTTAGTATTTACATTAAAAAGTCTCATTATGGGAGAGAGATTTGAGCAAAATGTGAAGTTTCTGACTCTGATATTCTACTGTCTACATTTTCTACTGCTGAACAAATGGCAATGAAAGTCAGCTTTGATCAGCAGACCACAGAGACACTATTTTTCAAATGTGACACATGACGCTTTGAATTACAGATAGAGCTCCTTCTTCTTGAGATGGCATGCATGCTACTATTTCTGATTTTCTGCTTTCAAGAAATAAGCAGACAGTCACCTGTAATTTAAAATGTAAAATAGTAAAGATTGTATTCAGTATGTGTTGTGTAGCATACAAGTTTCAAGATCCTGTTTTTATGATTGTAGTTCTGCATTCCTTGGAAACCACCCCTCCCCTGTGTACCCAAATGGAAGCAGATAGAAACAATCTTTTTGCGTATGTTTCTAAAATGGACAGTTAGGTTAAAAATTGAAGGCATAATATTGTGTTTGCTATATCTTGGCACCTTAAGGACAGTTTTGGACTTGTGCTGTGGTTAGTTTGCAGCAATTTCCTGTCTGGGATGTACTGCATGTGCGTTTAGAAAGTTTTCTCCAAAACCAATTTTGGCTCTTTAGATAACATGATTTAAATACACACATGCACGTGTGCGTGCACGCATGAACACGTGTTATCTGACTTGCTATGTTGCATAGCAGGAAACATGCCATGCTGGGAAAGGTTATTTAAATCCTCATTATCTTTACCTGTAGATAATTTTTTCTTCTCAATTGAAAACCTTAACCATGCAAGTGTATTTAACAGTGTAACCCTAGGCACAGTGTTTGGAAATATAGTCCCACTGTGTCCACTGGTTTACTCCCAGGAAAGGCCATAAGACATAGTCTAATTCTAAACACACTGGATAGGAAGGAAACCTCCCCGAATAAAATAGGACATATTCATGAGTAGATGTGTTTAGAATCACCCTGCTTGCTGAAATTGGGTTCTCCTTTCACACTGTATCAATTCTAACATTCTCTTTGTGCCACATCATTGTAAGGTATTACTTTATGATTTAAAAGATTTCTTAAAATTTGGCATTCACCTATGATTCCAGCATTTGACAATGATGAAAATAAGGCTGCAATCCTGTATACACTTAACTGGGAGAAAGCCCCATTGAACTCTCAGGGTCTTACTTCTGAGTAGACTTGCTTAGGATTGCACTGTAAATTCTTGATTGGTGCCAATTATTTGACATTTGAGTACATTAAAAATTCAGTAGTGAGACAAAAAGGTTGTTCCTGAAGAATTAGTGATAGGCTTAATCGCTGGTTGTTCAACATAGTTGCTGCGAAATGCAATAAATCTGAAAGTCTGAAAACTAACTAGAAGACTTTGGTCTTTAATTAGCAAAGTTGCCTTATTTGTTCAGCTGTATGTTGGAGAAACCATGAGGTTGTGAGGTTGATGATCAGTTTTTAGGCTTTGCAATCCACTTTGGCTAACCAGCACAGTGGGAGAATCATTAATATGAATCTTCTGTTAAGCTTGGGTGTTGGAAAAGTAGTTTGAAATCTAGGAATTTCTAGGAATAAGTGTAATGGAGGGAGGGTAATTTATGTAGCAGGTCTGTGAAGTGTATAGTAATGAAAATATTAAGCTACATAAGTAATTGGTTAAAGGGCATGGATTTTAATTAGTACTATTCCTGGAAGCCTAAATATTGGACTAAAATTGACCATATAGAATATTGTGCCTTGAGCTCAAAGTGTCATTTCTGAGAATTTTATTTCACTTTCCAGATGTTTAAAATTCTTTACTTTTTGAACCATTTGGTATTCAAACCTTCACTTATTGCCCATATTGTATTAGTGGTCATGTTGGATTAAGATAAAAGCACTTAAGCTCATTAAAGTTCTTGGGTTTTTTAATCCCCTCTCTCAAAATTACATCAAAACAAAAGAATAAAATAAAGCAGGTCTCTTTGGAGAAAAAAAACTGTTTCAAAAATGTGGATTAAGTTTCTAGTGTCATTGCTCCCCCCTCTTTTCAGATGAAAGCAAGAACAGTTTTCTTTAGTTTTTATTTAGTTTGATATTTTGCACTTCCTTTTTATATTCCAAGCTAGTGCTGAAAACAATGTGTTTGCATAATAAAGGCTGCAGTGATCTGTCCTCCTAGAAGGGAATCCTGCTGCCTTGCTCAGCTTTCCCTTTTCTTGAGCTGTCCTTACATATTCCCTGACATCAAGTCATTATAGCTGAGTTTGCAGGATGAAAAGAGAAATGTCCCCCACTGTTCAGAGACACTGTGGCCAGGTTTTCACTACATCAAATTGGGAGCTTCATGGGCCTGTGGTTTTGAAAGAGAACATTAATGCTGAACAAAACAAGGAAAAAAATAGGAGAACTTCAGGTTCATACTTTTTAAAAATTTAATATTGTACAGTATTAGTGTTTACTATCCTTTCTTATTATGTGTCATAGTTGAAAAATCTGGGAGAAAAGTTTAGTCATATGCTTCTTAATTAATTTAATTGATCATATTAAATTTCCATAGTTAAGTGTTCTGCTACATTATAATGTAGCAGAGGCTTTACTGCAATGTTGTAAGCAGCGCTGTACAAAAGAAACCTTTTTCCTGTAAAATGCTTTTGAGACAAACACCATGGAAGAGAAATCTTATCTGGACTATTAAACTCTCATTTTGGCCCTATATGCTACAAGAAAGTGATGAATTAAATATTGTTTTTATCCTGAAGTTTTCCTAAAGTGTAGAGAGTAAAATGTGTGGGTGTGTGTATACTGATGTGAAATCCTATAGTTCCATTGTAGCAGCCATCCATAGCAGTGTTTTTTCAGATTCAAATATATCTCTTTAGGCTATAAATGTCAACAGCATGACAGCTAGACTTAATTCAGCTTTGCTGTACAAAACCGATTGTTCAGCGATTTTGGTTTTGCATAGCCATTTGATTTATTTCATAGTGCCCTCTACGGATTGAAGAAAGTGTCTGCTCTTCAAATGTGTTGAGGTTACTGCAGGGATTTTTTTTATCAACCAGTCTAGAAACATGGGTATTATAAGTAGGCTTTAGTAGCTATTTAAAATCCTTTACAAAGCTATTTTGGTTAAACATGACTCAACTGTAATGCATTGAAAACAAAGTGTATAACATTGTTTTCTTAAGTGTACTGCTCAGGGTTAGTTGATAGTGACAGCAAAATGCTTTCTGAGCACCCTGTCTAGTAGCTACAATTTTCATGAGCATAGTATTTCAGGAAAGTGCCCCATTCTTTTGTTTAGTGTTAGGCAAGCAGAAGAAGCTTAAAATATCCACCCAAGGGCTAAAGAATGTAAAGCTTTGTTCAGAAGTAGACTTGTGAGTCTCCCCCACCCCCTTTCATTCAGCAGCATTTTCTTGGGCTTGATGGAATGCTCACAATTTCTCCTTGATGAGACATTAACCATAAATACTGAAATAAATTGTTAGTGTTCCCATAATTTTTAAATGTTTTATTTTCCTCAAAACAAATATGAATTGGCCACTATCTTAGCTTTAGTCTTGCTGAAAAGGATAATAAGTTTGACCTTTGTGTGGCATAGATGAGACACAGATATAACTTCTTAAAAATAAAAATACTTTACATTTTCAGTAAAAATTTAACTCTGACTTGTTTTTAAAATGCAGATGAAGAGATGCTGTAAGTACTTATGCTGTAAGTAGCATAACAAGTCTGAAGTTTTTTATTAGTTCTAAGTATGCTCACTTTATTAAATATTGAAATGTAATTTTCTCAAATATTGAAGGGAACAAAAAAACCTGTATTCCTGGTAAATTTGTAACCTGGTCTTTACCATCTTTATTTGGAAGGAAGTGCTATTGATTTTTTTGGGGGGGGGCAGGGGTTTACTTTCAGCAGAAAGCATTAGGATTGTACTTTATATAATGCAACCCTAAATATATTCCCTCAGAAGTAGGTCCCTCTTGCTTCAGTGCAACTAATTCTCAGGTAAGAGTGCCCAGGTTTGTAGATTGGTCTATAGACTACCTTTTGTAGAGTTACGCATGCTAACTTCTTTTGCCCACTTACCCAGGAACAAGCTCTTTTGGGCACAGTGAGGCTTACCTCTGAGTAAATTATGCATAGCATTGTGCTGTAAGGTAACTTGGCCACAAATGCAGAACAATTGCTGTGATTGTTTGAGACCAATCTTTACTTTGTATCAGTATAGTTCCTGGAGGGAACCTTAATGCACTCTGTTTGTGGCCCTTGAGGTGCAAGCAGACACTGTGTATACTTGAATGAATTTACCTTTTTTTTTACCTTTTGGTTGGTGATAATAGCTATTACGTACTATCCTGGTTGTGTGCTGTCCAGTATAATTTCTTTCCCAAATGCTAAATTTTACTTTAATGCTAGCTAATTATATTTCCTGATGCTTCAGAATAGGTTTATTACAGGCATTTTTGTTTAAATTGCTTTTTAGTTTTGCAGTGTGTTTCAAGAGCCATCCTGTTTAGATCCAAAGTATGCATATTTGGAAGTAAATTCTACGGAAATATGTGGAACCTATTTTAATGTGATTGGCTGTCTTTTATAAACATTTAATCAATTCTGATACAAGTACCATGATTCCCATTTGAAATGCAGCAAAAAGATGTCACGTTTACCCAAGAGAATTTAATTAGTTTTTCCAAGTATTATTTATTGGTTCTTGCTCTGCCTTTCAGAAAAAGATAAAGATTCAAACAATAGTATAAAGCTAAATATAGATTTACTTGTTCTTGCTTTAAGACAGCACCCTTTATTTCTGAAGGCTAAGACTGCTGTCAGGTTAGCACAGAAATTCTGCCCACTGGGGGGTAGTAGACACTGCAAGAAATCTCTTCAGAGTGGCTTCAAGTCTGATTTGTTTCTTCTTATGCTGCTGTCCAGTTCCTCTACTTAAATCACAAAGGCTTCTGGTGAGAGCATAGTAGAGGGGAGTCTAAGAGGGAGAGAATTCACAGTGCAAAAAGCATGTGTGTTGAATGGTTTACCTCATTTTGTTACTCATTTTTGAATGAAAATAGCTTAATAGAGTAATTTGAAGATCTCTTCAGTAGTACAAATTTGTTGTAAGAAGGTGCCTACAGCTCCTTATGAGAAAATAGGATATATTACCAAGAAAAATGTAGAGCAACCTAGCTTCAATGGAATATATGATATAAACTGGTTCTGTTATCCATGTGGATAAATATTAAGACTTTCAGAATGTAGGTAGTAGTATTATAAATGTAACCTGAACTTTTTACTGCTTGGGGAATATAGCCTGCTATAGGAAACTGAGCTACAGCCACCAAATTTCAATTAAACTCTCCCAAACTTAATCATTTGCAGCAAAGAGCTATAATTTATTGTAAACTGATAGCTTCAGCTGCTTTAAAAGAAAGTATGAAACCTATCATTCAGTGTCAGTATTACCTAACATAATCTCATTGTGGAAATAATTTAATTGTGCAATGGTTTTTCATTTAATAAAAGTTGGTACAAAGACTAACTTTTATATGGCAGTTTATTAACCTTATTCAACAAATAAAGCCGGCTGCCTAGCTAATGACATTTTTAAAAAAAATTCCACAATTACCTATTGATAATACCATTCATGTAGTTCAATGCATGTCAGCGTTCCTTATTTACATTACTTACAGGAACTTTGTAAGTGTAGTAATTCTTGCAATCACAAAGTTACAGTTTAAACAAAGCACTCAATTCAAGTCTTAAATTGCTTATTGAATGTTATGTTCTGAAACTGGAAAACAAACCCCAAAATGAGTCAGTTGTATTAAGGGGACATTGCTTCTAATAGACAGTACACATTTTCCATTTCTATTCTTATATAAACCACAACCCTTGGCCAAACCCAACTTGATGAGCGCAGTAAAGCAACTATAAACAATTTATATGAATATGAAGAAGTCATGGTGTACAACGTTAATACATGGAATGCTTCTTCTTAGGCCACATATACCTTGCTAACACCAAATTTTTGATAGTCATAAACAGAGATAGAAGATGATACACTGTAGTGATGAGCACTAACTTATTTGGCTAACAGGGAGAAGGCTGCTTAAAGCTAAACGGTTTTTACATACTTCCTGCTAGGAATCACTATTATGCAGTTATGCTGGTTCTGCATTTTTCTGCTAATTGCAATTAAAATCTAGGCCTATTGTATTTTTGCAGTGTTAGGAACCATTTTATTTTGCATGCATGCCCTGCAGTTTTTGTTTTTTTAAATGCAGTGTTTTGTTTACAATTAAAAAAAATACATGGTCACATAGAAGTCTAACAGGTTTTCAACAGCATACAAGATTCCAAAAACTTCTATGTACAACATAGCTCCAAATGCTTGTTTTAAAAATTCAATATGGCAATCTCCCTGCTTACGCAGCCCTCTTTTTCATAAGCTTAGATCTGTTAGTTTGGCTCACTAGAGTTATCGGCTTGTTATGCAGGTCACATACTGCCCTTGGCCAAACAGTGGGCTTTGGCATTAGATTGAATAAAGAATATCTTGCATTGGGGTGTGCATGTGTATACACATACATACGTACGAGACTTTGTGCATCAAAATGTATACACACAGATAACATACATACATAATATGTGCTAGAGTGCATCAAACAGTGTATGGCTTTAGCACGACAGGCTTAGGGGACAGTAATGCACGCTTCAAAACCTAGGTGTAGCTGTTTAGTTCTTTTCAAAGATTTATAAAAGTTCTCCCAAGGAGATGAAGAATTTTTTGTTCCTGGACAGAATACTCATTTTTTCTGAGGGACTACTGATCCTTCGCTGTAAAAATGAGTATTAAGAGAACATGCCACATATGAAACACTCACCACACTGGAAAATGTACAGCTTGAAATCTGGTGTGCTCTCTAGTATTTTGCTGGAACACAATAGCAAAGTCTGCTATTTGCTTGTTAGGATATGAATGCCTGTGGAGAAAAGAGCTAGCTTTTCAACACTTGGTTTTTAACCATCAGGTACTGCTATTTTTTTTTAAAAACCAGTCTTGCTTATATATGTTTAGACACGTTGGTTTCACATACTATTATAGGTTTAAGTACAATTTCTTCCTTTCCCCTCTCCCCCTCCCTGCCCTTTCTGCTTTGCTTAATTAGATAATGTCTTGGTGGCAGAGGAAAGATTAAACTTGGGTACAAACTGGAAGAAAGCAGCGAGTATACTTACCACAGTTCTGAAGTAGAAAAGGTATCAAGAAATTCCATTAATAAATGCAGAACAGCTGTAATTCCACTAACGGTTATAAAAGCCCTCCGTTTCAGATCCCAGGACAAAAAGCAGCAGAAGCAGCAGCAATTGTAAGAGCTTTCACTGTGTCAGACCACTTCTCCCTCACCAAGGAGGAGTGAGGGGGAATGCATTCCAGTTACGTGCATGCAGCCCACCTCCAAAGTCTGAAGTTAAAGCTTTCACCTAACAGTGGTTGAATAAAGAGGTGATGTCATAAATGGGCAGGTCTTTGGCTCTGCTTCATTTGGGAAACTGGATAAGCAGGCTGTCACAAGTGTGCATTACAGACACCAGAGGGCGTTGGAGAAGGCAAATCCACGTTTGTGTGCCAAGCTCAGGGCTTTGCTGTATTACTGTTCACCAGATTTAGATCTACTCCTAAAACATTTCAGTCATATTTGAATTAAGTGCCCTTTGGCAACATTTAGATATGCAAATGGAGTTTTGACACAGTTGTGCAAAATATTTCAGTAATTTTAATTTGGACAATTATGTAATAATTGACCAGCAAAAGCACTTTTGGCAATGATTTCTTTTTTGTCACATTTGTAATGAAGAGAGACAGAATTGTATTGTTTTGGTGTTCATAAGGGTGGCAGAGGATAATCTAAATGTAGTTTTAATATCCAGCATTTACCTGCAATTGTAGCAAAGGAGCAGAGTATCTTGCAAGACATGTTATTTCTCTGTAGACACTCATGTGCATTTTGGCTAGTGAGTTTTTTATTTTGCTTTTATCAAAAGTAGGAATAAATTGCTCCGGGGACTTTGGTACAGATATTAACTTTCAGAATTGTGAACAAATAATTATAATTTGTGTTCTGAAGTAATACATTGTGTTAATATGCTTTAAAACTATGTGTGTTTTGAAACGCCTTCCTATATGTTGCAGGCACTAGTGCCCTACGCTGCAGTTATGCCAGAGAATTAGATAGCATTACTTTGGGAATACTGTCCTTTAGGGAATTCCATCCTGTGTTTGGAAATTCTGATTAGAATAGATAAAGCATTGCTGATACTCATGTCTGCTTATCTTGCTGATAAGACAATTCGAAATTACTTGGTTGTTTGTATTGCAATTTAGTTTTATTTCACTAGTAGCTTATTAACTGGGTTTGGTTCATATTTTTAACATTGCCCAGTGTCTAAATTTATCTCCAATGTATTGTGTGCCTCTGAATCTAGTCATTTGTAGCTTGCCACAGATATTTGCTTTAATTCTCTTCATTGGCCTCATTTTCTCAATCTCATCTATAATATAGCAGCTGGATGTGGGAGCAAGACTTGGGTACCATCACAGTAAGCACCTGATAAGAACTGTGCTGGCCCCAGTTGTTCACATACTGCACTTTTTGTTGGCCTCAGAAGACAGAAAGGCCAAGCTCAATCAACTTCACAAGAGATTTGGTCTTTTAATACTCTATGGCTATGGAAATCATTAGAAACCAAAGAAATTAAGGGATAAAGAAGGTGGAAACATTTAACCCTGTTCTTTCCTAGAATGTCACTGTGCATTTGCATCAGGGGAGTAGAGAGATTACTTTTGGATTAATCAAATTCATTGATGATTGTTGTTCAGCAATTCACTTTGGTGACACTCATTCTGCAAACACTTTTTTTCACTGTTTTAAGGGTATAAAACAGAGTCCATTTAAATACATCAACAGGTAGTAGCACATGGTTCAGAATACCTCTATGTGTATCAGTGGAAAGTTCATAACAGATATGCAGAATGCACATTCAGCTATCTCAGTCTGTGAAGCCTAGCCAAGTGCTTAATGCATCAGTTAGAAACTGTAACAAATCTTCTTGAACAATTCCAAAGGGTCCTAGAGAAATAATTAGATTTTACCAGGTCACAGCTGCCACAGAATACTAAAAGGTTTTTGAAAATGCTGTACCTCATGTGTTGCTGTCTTTATTACATAGACTTTTAAGCAGAGGTGGGCAAATACAGCATGGCTTGACTTATGAGTCTCCGCCCCCTTTAACTTGACTCCAAAATGAATCCTAATAGTTGAACTTCCCAAGTTGCCCAGAACATTTTGGGAACTCTAAAGGAGTCTTCCTGAGCCTTTTCCTAAAAAAAAAAAAAAGAGCTGCTACGGGAGTGTGTGGGGGGGGAGGAGTTCTCCTTAAACACTCCCCTGATGTCCCTGCACATCCCATCATTAAACAAAATGTATGCTGTTCTTTGAGTGAAGGCAGCAGTGCAGAAAGTGCCGATTGGTTCCTTCTGTACAATCCAGCTGCAATGAAACCCACCTCCCTTCACATCCTGGGGATGGGTGAACTTACAAGGAGGGAGGGAGGGAGGATGCATGCTAGTTCAGCAATGCAGGAGGGGATGGGGGGCAGTGTGAGCAAGCAACCTTGGGGACCTAAGTGGCCATGGGTGGGTGGGACATTCACAACTCCTCCTTTGCAGCTTATGACCCACCCACTCCTCCTTTGCAACTCTACTCAGAAGGTCATTGGGGATCATTGGGTCATTTATTTAGTAGGGCCAATGGGAGATGTGAGCCTCCCACTGGCAGCATGGTGTGCTTTGTCAATTGTCAAAAACCTGATGGTGTGCTCCCTGAGGGCCGCATTGAGAGGCCTCAAGGGCCACAAGCCCCAGGACCTGGTTTTGGGCACCCCTGCATTAAGCAAACACAAATCATCATGTAAAAGCATATCAGTAAGAAAAGTGATAAAGGAAAAAAAAATGTTCTACAATCATGCTGAGACACACACAGTATCTCACTTGGGCATAAGCGAGGTGGGGGGGCTGCAGAGAATGACTTAATGAGGATGAATTAAATGAGTTCTTTTCATCTGTCTTTACAACAGAAGACCTCAGATACCGCTGCCTGAATGGCCTCTCTGGACTAAGGAATGGGCAGCCCAGTCCTAACTTGTGCTGGAACAGGCAGGCGAATGGGCCTGCACTGCATCCAGTGCAAGTTTGGGGCCAGTAGCAGCGCATCCCAAGGCAAGGGGAAAACATTCCACTTACCTCATATTGCGCTGCACTGGTCTCAATGGGTCTACTCAGACCAATACAAACTTACCCCGCCAGGCCTGAATCAGGGGTGGGAGGCCGGCACAACTTCTTGCAGCAGCCTCCCCAACTCCTAAGTCGACGTAAATGTGCCTTACAGCATACTTGCGACACCCCTGCTTTAGCACAAGTGACTTGTGCCAACCTAACCTGGGGGCTAGGATTGTGCCCAAAGGCAGCAATCCTAACCACACTTTCCTGAGCATAAGCCCCACTGAACAAAATAGGACTTACTTTAGACCTGTTAGGATTGTGCCCTTTGTCAGTGTGACGTCCATGGCTGGCGGAGACCCCGCCCCTTTGGGTGTGCCCAAGCACGGGGGGGCTTACCCGGACGATGCGTGTCGGTCGTCGGCGAAAAGAAGAACGTGAGGCAGATATAGTGGATTTATACAGCCGGTTTACTCCTGTTAAGTTCTTCACACTCATGGGGCCTGTTACGTCACAGGCCCCTTTGTTTTACATTGACTGGTGGCGTCGGCGCATACCCGGCCCGTTCCCCACGCCGGCCTGACCCCTTGGGGCTTCAGGCCTGGCTCTCCCGCTGCTGTCTGTTGGCCAAGGGTATGGGTTTCCGAGAACTGCAGTACCTTGGCTGGGGGTCTGCTCAGCAGTCCTCAGGAGGGCCCCTTGTACCTCCGGTCTTGCCCCTCGAATCCCTGGCCTCCAATGGAGTTTGTTGAGAGGGGGTCCTGGCTGTTGTAGACTCGCCTCTCTGATTTCTACCCCAGGACCCCAGGCATGACTAGGGTCTGGAGGCTCCCAGCCCCTGGCCCTTCTCTCCAGGGCTGAGGTCTGCCGAGTTCCCTGAGGAGCCTCAGTTGTCTGGATGAGGCCGGGGTGGCTACCCCCTTTCGCCTCCTCTGGGATCCCTCTCCCAACTGGAGAGGAGCGACCTCTCCCTTGGCCTCCCAGCCTCCTTATGAGGCTCCCCTTGTTCTGCTCCAGCCCCGCCCCTTCCACCCACGTGCCTGCTGACTGCTCCCAGGAGGCACCAGGGCCTGCTCCCTGGGAAGGGACTTGGCTGGGGTCCCAGTCCTGATAGTAGTCCTGTTTTACTCCCGAGGAGGCCCTTACCCCTGAGGAGGACCCTGCTCCAGGTTGATTCCAAGCCACCTGGGCTGGGCCTAGGTGACAGTCAGATAGAGGTTAAGAGAAGACATTTCAGACCTAACTGACAAATTAAAAATCAATAAGTAACTGGGCCTAGATGGCATCCACCCAGGAGTTATTAAGGAACTAAAGAATGAAGTTGCTGATCTCTTGACTAAAATATGCTACGTGTCCCTTAAAACGGCCACAGTGCTAGAGGATTGGATAGCAAATGTCACACCAATTTTTAAAAAAGGAAGGAGGGGGGACCCAGGAAACTATAGGCTGGTCAACCTATACTGGGTAAGATGGTAGAATGTCTCATCAAAGATAGAATCTCAAAACACATAGATGAACAAGCCTTCCTGAGGGAGAATCAGCATGACTTTTTGTAAGGGCAACTCGTGCCTCATGAACCTTATAGAATTCTTTGGAAAGGTCAACAGGCATGTGATGCAGAAGAACTTGTGGATGTTATATATCTGAATTTTCAGAAGGTGTTTGGCATGGTCCCTTACTGAAGGCTGCTGAGGAAACTCCGCAGTCAGGGAATAAGAGGGCAGGTCCTCTCATTGATTAGGAACTTGTTGAGGACCAGAAAACAGAGAGTGGGTGTCAATGGGCAATTTTCACAGGGGAGAGAGGTGAAAAGTTGTGTGTCCCAAAGATCTGTCCTTGGACCAGTGCTTTTCAACTTGTTCATAAATAACCTGGAGACAGGATTAAGCAGCAAGGTGGTCAAATTTGTGGATGACACTAAACTTAGAAAAGTTTGTGGTAAAGAGTGGTAAAGACCAGAAGGGCTCCAGAAGGATCTCTCCAAACTGGGAGAATGGGCAGCAAAATGGCAGATGCATTTCAATGTAAGTGTAAGGTAATGCACATTGGGGTAAAACTTCACATATAGGTAATGGGTTCCGAGTTGTCTGCAATAGATCAGGAGAGAGATCTTGGGGTGCTGGTGGACAGCTCAGTGAGAGTATCCTCAATGTGTGGAGTGGTGAAGAAGGTTAATTCCATGCTTGGGATCATTAGAAAAGGCATTGGGAATAAAATGACTCATAATGCCATTGTATCAGTGCCTCTGAGAGAAATTCTATCAGGAGGTACAAAGTTTCTTTTGGGCCCCTTTTGCAAAGGGGGAGGGGGGAAACAGAGTGGGGGACAGTGGTGACAGGTGAGCAGAATTGGGGCAGTGAGGGATGAAACAGGGTGTTAGGAAGATGGAGACAGCTGGAAAAGTCTTTGGAGCCCTTGTCTACCCACCCATGTGACATCGGCAGTTAGATACAGTAATATGGAAAACCAAACACAATCCTAAGTCTCTCTAAAATCTTTTAAATATAGAAAATCATTGCAGAAAATTAGCATCATCGTATTTAGGCTCCCACTAGAATAGAAAGTGTCCTGTGCGTACCAAAACTTGCTTCTGCAGCAGCTGTAGTCTTGCAGCTGTGTCCTTGAGCTCCCATATACTCCTTCATAGTTAGGCTCCCATACATTCCTTCATGGTATGTATGCCAAAGAGCCACTGTAGCAGTCCAGTTTCCTCTCAGATTTGACACTATGTTAAGGAGTGTCATGTACGCATTCCTCAGCCCTGCATATATGACTTGCCAGTAGCTGCAGCCACACACTTGTGGTAGTATCCCCAGCATCCTATGGAGGCAACGTCTGAGTCAATAGAAAAATGGAAGATCCCAGGAAATTTATGGGCCCCCTCCTTTGGCTCCTGGGCCCCCTTTTTTGACCCTGGGCTGGGTACAAATTACCCCCTTTACCCCCCTCTTCTAGGCCCTGCATTGTACAAATAAATGGTAAGGCCATACCTGGAGAATTGTGTCCAGTTCTGGTTGCCACATCTAAAAAAGGATATAGTGGAAATGGAAAATGTGCAGAAGAGAGCAACCAAAATAATTATGCGTCTGGGGCACCTCCCTTACAGGACAGGCTACAGTGTTTGGGGCTCTTCAGTGTAGAAAAAAGGTGCCTGAGTGGGGAAGTGATTGAGACATACAAAATTATGCAGAGGATGGATAGAGAGATGCTTTTTTCCCCCCCCTTTCACACCATACCAGAAACAGGGGACATCCACTCAAATTGAGTGTTGGAGAGTTAGGACAGACAAAAGAAAATATTTCTTTACCCAGCATGTAATTAGTCTGTGGAACTATGCCACAGGATGTGGTGATGGCATTTGGCGTAGATGCCTTTAAGAGAGAATTGGACAGAGTTCTGGAGGAAAAATCCATCACAGATTACAAGCCATGGTGGGTATGTGCAATCTCCTGATTTTAGAAGTAGGCTACCTCAGAATGCCAGATGTAAGGGAGGACACCAGGATGCAGGTCTTTTGTTGTCTTGAGTGCTCCCTGAGGCATCTGGTGGGCCACTGTGAGATACAGGAAACTGGACTAGATGGGCCTTTGGCTTGATTCAGTGGGTCTCCTCTTATGTTCTTAGAGAACAGATTATATGCAGGCCTTCTTGATGTGTGTACGTCCATGGATCAGAGCCATAATGTGTAACTGTGAGTAATTAAGACTTGTCTATTTGAGTGGCATGGTTTGTCGTACCTTCAACCATTCCTGTGCAAGTTCTCTTATTTTGAAGATTTTTCTTCCATGATAGAAATTGTCGAGGAGGGAGTATCTCCTTATCAGGCAGAGTAGCGGAATGCGGCTTCAAGGACGGAGCTTGCAACCCAGCAGAGAATACACAGACACGGAGGAATCCACCACCAATTAAGTCTGTATTTACAAATATTTACTACAGCAGCATAGACAAAGCAGCATGGCAGAGAGGATACAGCAAAGAACACACCACACACGACTTTTCACAACCACCATCAACCCACAAATGAGGGCTCTCACAGCCTTCCTTATAAGGATCTGTGAGCCAATCATCCTCTTATCACACCCTGTCTTGTGATGCATGATCTCATCCCTGTGATTGCATCAGCCACATACAGTTCCATTACAGTACATTGGGACCCTGTGTCATGATGACTCAGCACTTTACATATAGGCTGCATGGACTACATTAGGCCCTGCTTATTCAGGCCTGCAAATTCTATCAGGGTTGTGCTCTAACCCTGACAGCCCAACTGTGTGCAGAGCCACTTTACATGAACAGTGTCTCATGTAGAATGGTGCGCAGGCAGATCTTTTTATTTAAGCACCTACTGTGCCACTTCTGTAACATGCATTGAGCCAGATATGTCAGCGTCATGGCCCATGCTGTCAGAAGTATTTGACTGATTAATTCAGATAGGTTCTCCTTATTTCTGGTGGCATCCACTACTCTAGAGTTTGGCGTAGCTGTTGTAATACTGCTGTGTTGCTGAAAATGTTCAGGTGAAACAGCCAAGGTAGCATCCTTAAACACAAAGAGCATTTCAACACTACCATGATTGTGGATAGAGTTTTTCTTGTCCCACTCTAGCACAATTGCTGTTGCATGTGGTACAATGACAGTACTGTGGCTTTCTTTTCTCCAGATATCAAAGAGCATTGCAGCTTTACCACAGTGCAGACTTTTCCTATCTTTTGAAGATGAGAAGGTGCACCTGTCTTGGGATACTTTTTCTGGGCTAGGAAAAGAAAATTGTGGTAAGGGGGGAAATAGGACATGCTGCTACTTGTCTATGCAGTGAGGATCATTGCTTCTAAGTTGATAAGTATTTACCAGTGTCCCTGAGGGCCCCTAGGATAAAATCCCAGAGATAAAACCCATTTATATTATGCCCCCCCATGTCACTCATGCACACACACTGCTGCCCTCACGGGTAAGGAATATCCAATGCTCCAGTTGTGCTGAGAAAGGACAGCATCCAAAGATTGTTCTTTGATTTCCCAAAGGTTGGGGAATGATCTCAGGATGTTTCTTTATCAGTACCCATGATAGTGTTGAAGAAAGACTGTCTGGATCTTTTACAAGTATTTATCTGATATTATTTGCACCAGGAAGTTGCTTTGTCTTCATTGTCTCTCTTGCCCAACACAACCATCTGTGAATGGGCTTTATCAGAGATCATTGTATAGGAGCCTCTGAAGAAGCCCAACTATGCATTGAGTGAAGACAACCCATTTGCTCCTGAGTCACTCATAGTGCAGTCCCATGCCTCTCTACTCAGAAGTAAGTCCCATTGTTCAGTGGATCTTACTCCCATGAAAGTGTGCATAGGATTGTAGCCTTAGTTGAGAGAGCATTGCACCATTGCTAACTGCCACATTCAGAAGTCAGCTTGGTGGGCCTTTGGTGACCCAAGGTCTTCTGGTAGATGCCTGACTTAGATGACCCCCTGATGCATGGTATTTAATTTGCATCCTTCAATGCAGATATTGTGATATTTCTGACTTCCACACGTATCACTTGCTAGATCAGGAACTGTGGAATAAATCAGGTGTGTTTTCTGATGTACATTCAGAGGCACACCTGATTGCAGATGCTGTCTGTCTGCATTCCATTGCTTTCAGTGGGGTGCACATTGAAGTGCCCATATTCATCAACATTGTGGTGCAACTAAGGGCACAATCCTACCTTGTGCTGGAGCAGGCAGGCTGGTGTATCCAGTGCAAGTTTGGGACCAGAGTCAGTGCAACCCAAGGCAAGGGGAAAACTCTCCCCTTACCCCCAATCACTGGCCCCAATGGGTCTACTCAGATCTGAGCCACCTCAGGAGGTGGCACAAATTTGAGTAGACCGAAGCAGCCAGAGGCTGCTCCACGCCACTTGGTCACAGGGTCAGGATATGGCATAGCCGCCAGATCCTGGCCCTGCCTCCCGCTCCCCATCCGCCTCCTCTCCACCCTCCTCACACCCCCTGACCCCAATCTCACTGGGTCCAGATCCGGTGCAAGGAGGCCAGTGCAACTCCTTGTGTTGGCCTCCCTGACTTAAAGTTGGCGCAAATGTACCTTATGTCACATTTATGACCCCCTCCCCTTGCTGGGTCGGCACAAGTGCTGGCCTAACCTGGTGTTTGGAATTGCACTGTACTCTATATAAGTGTTTTTAAAAGTGAGGCTAGAGCTGAATTGGAGCACCTATGCTTTGGTTTATCCATAAGTTTAGAAAAATGGGAATATAGCCTGTCCATTTTAATTAGACTTTTCAGGGGCCAGGGCAGGAACCAATGTGTTGTCCCCCTCAAAAGGGGGAATTTGAAAAGCAGGTTAGAATTAAGTTTCCCCAGCTCTGATCAATTTTGTGGTTGACTCATTGATTAGGGCAAAGTTGTGACCACTTGTCAATGTGTGTGGGCTTCACCTGTTACATATGATGTACTGTAATGCATAACATCATCACCCCCACTCACAGAAGAAAAACTACACTCACGGAAAGACCTCTTTTGCTCTGCTGACAAAATGTTTGAATGCAGCCTGTAGTCTTGTCAAGTAAGTTACTATGTGGAGGTGAGACTCATAAGTTTCAATGTCCAGTGCTTCATTTCTTTGATCAGGTAAATTTTTCTCTCCATTATTTCCCCTTCAGACCTCTGTTATCTGCAGCTCTGTCTTCAATGTCAGTGAATTGCAAAATTCTGAGCATGCAAAATCTATTATTCCAAATTCTCAATAAAACAATCCTTTGAAAAAAATAGTTGTTGCTGCCTGATTCTGAGTCTTCGTGGTCATGCTTTTCTCTTCTGAAGTTGGGGACAGAAGTCTACTCTGAAATGTTGATTCCATTTGGACAGACAAGCAGTTGTGGATTCCAATTATAGGAGCTATTGCTGCCAGAAAAAGAACACCAGTTTATAATAAAACTGCTGCACCTTACAGTGGTGGGGATTTGAACTGAAAAACAAACCAATAGACAGATGAAGAGAAACAGTGGGGAGAAGTCCTCACATCTTAAATCCTCAGTGGCTTAAATTTTGCCATAACAGTGCTGTTTTTTTATTAAGTAAGGTAATGAGGAACAAACATTGTGCATAATAAATTCTGCTGAACCTGAGGAGCGCTTCTAATCAGCTGCTAAGTGATTCTTCTTCTTCACTATTGATATGTTAACACTTGAAATCTAAGGGGATGTAACTTGTTTTCATTATATAGTAAAAGCCTGTCTCACCAACCCTTTGTTAATGTGCCACTTGAGGCATTGGGCAGAGATGCCAGTTAACAAACCACCCTCCTGCCTCCCAGACCCTCCTTCACTGGATACAGCTCCCTCTGTGTTTCCTCTCCATCCTCCTCTGTGCCTCACGAGGACCTGTTTAGGAAATAGAGACTCCATTCCTAGAGGGCCCTTGTGAGGAAGGAAGGAGGGCAGAATAGCACTGCAAAGGGGAGCCTTGTCCAGTAAAGAGAGAGTCTTGATTGGGGGCAGGGTGGGAGATAAACCTTTACAGGCATGTTTGGTTAACCATCAGCACCTCTCCCTTCCTTCACATAACCCTACAGACTGCTTATGGGCCTCTTTGGACCCATACATTTTGCAGTCTGAGCTAGGGGGTATTCTAAGGTGAAGTTTTGGGGATTGTATCCCTGCACAAGTAGCTTGCAACTGGGTTCCACCACCCTGCTCTCTCTCCCCTCCCTCATATGTTCCATTGCTTCCGTATCTGTGCTGGCAGCACCTGGGGTCCACAGTGGTGGGGGTTTGCAGCTACAGCTACTTTGCAGTGGCAGTTTGAACTGCCTTAGCAGTTCTTGATCTTCCTGCCATCCCTGAATCTTTTATTCCAGCTGGATGCTAGTCCTAATGTTGTAAAAGCCCCATAGAACTGGGCTGTCAATGAGTCTGCCTTGTTTCCTCCCTCCCCCTTGCTCGTGATCGCCCCACAGGCAAAGATCCCTGCACTATGCATGTAGTGCCAGATCTATTTGAAGCACCTTTCTTTACTGCTCATTTTTTTTCTTCATTAAGTGTGTGTTTAGTGACAGGATTAAAAACCATGATGCTTGAGGCATGAAGCAAGTAAGTTAGACAGATGTATAGAGAATTTTGCCTTCTAATAATTTTGCCTTCAGTGGTTTCTGGCCGTTGTCAGAGATAGAGTTGTAGACTGATTAGGTGGTTATTCTAACTGATTATAACAGTGTCTGTTTGTGATCAAGTTAGCATTTTATAATTAACATAAACAATGTTACTTTCAGGTTGTTAAATGCTGTTTAAGTGCTGTAGCTTATCTTTTCCACTTATTGCACTAAAATTGCTGTCATGTTCCTGGGGAAGATAATAAAAGGAGCAATTCAAAATATCTCTGTTGGGTTTTGGTTCTGCAAAATACAGTTGCCTAAAATTTGACCAAACAGTAGTATTTTCAAACTATTATAAGTGCAACAAAAGGTGGTAACGGATGCTGTTTACTACAATAGACTACTCTCCCAAGGGTACCAGATACTGGCATGCGTATACTGTACTAGTTTCAACAATGAAATGCTTCAAAGGATTGTTATAATTGCTGTAAGTGATGCTCACCTGTAAAGCATTGTCATATCTAAAAGGAAATTCACAGGAGGTGGAAGCATACATTCTCCCAGTTATTCATTGAAGTAGATTGTGTGTGAGTATATGTTTGACCTGTTATAGTACGATGTATCTTGCACCATGATCTGGAGTTTAAGAAATAGATACAGAAACTTCTTGAAACAGCCGTATTCTTTGTGTGAGTTTGTTGTGGTTGCAGCAAACTCCAGGATAAGTTTAAGCTCATCGTGGACCTCTTTTCCAGGATTTGTGTAATCCAAAGTAGATATTGTGTGATTTGAGTTCTTTTAAATTGCCTCTGCACGTAGCATTTTGAAAAATGCTAGAAAAATTAACTTCCGAGCCCCAGGAATTGTTCCTTCATTGTTCGGTTATGGTATGAAGCTGTTTCCGTGCTGAAGGACAGAAATAAAATTGAGCCCAATACCTGGCAAATCCAAAATTGAAGTTCTGAATAATGGACAGTGACTGTGTGCATTGCAGATTCTTACTGCTCTGATGGCTGCATTTGTTTTTTTTTGCCTCAGATATGCTTGGCACCCTAGAAAGCAACTGTGAAAGCAGTGCTGCCTGCTGGTATCGCTAAGGTTTTCCTATTGCTGTTTCTTAGAAGAAGTACGTTAAAAATTGTAAGAATATCTCCATGTAGTCTAGTATATAAGAGTGTTAGATTATTTATTTACAGCACAATTCTGTGCTTGCCTACTCAGAACTAAGCTCCATTGCATACTATGGAACTTTCTCCCAGGTAACTGTATATAGGATTGCAGCTTACCAGATGAATCCTATACTGGCCTTGCCCTTCCTACTATAGGCCCTGGCTGACCTGCGGAATGGGGAGGGCAAGCAGGACTTTGGATGAAATGGCTCTGAAAAGGCTCCTGCCTTATCACAGAGCTACAGTGGCTTCCTAAGAGCCTGGAGAGCTTTAGGCAGTGAAGCAGCTAAGCAGATGCCTTGAGTGACAGTGGCAGAACACTTGTGATGAGACCAACAGAACACAAGTGGTAGCCCATATTACTTCCTACTCAGTGACAGAGATGGCAGAAAAGGTTTTTTCCCCCTCTTCTACCACTGCATCTATGGAAAATTGTCCAGTTGAGCTATTATGGGTGGCTTTCTCCATCCGTTCAAAACAAAGTCCTGAATCAGGCTGTCTTATTTTTCACTGACCTGGCATTAGAATTCCTCCAACTGGGAAAACTGTAAGGTATGACATGGTTATAATTAATCGCCTTTCTGAGAAGTTTTCCCAGCGTTGGTATTGCCCTCCTAACTTCCACATATTTTCAATGCTTCAACCCATCCTTGGCTGTCATTTGCCTTCTGGTGATGCTGTTCACCAGCTGCCTTTTTTGTATCTGTTTCGATGTGTTATGTTTGCCGAGCATGCAACAAGAAAGATAGGGCTTGTGAAATGTTTTCAGTCTACTAAACTGGCAGTCCCACAACTGTTCTCTGCTGTTTGTTTTGAGAGAATTCATTTCCAGCCTTTCTAGTTAGAAAAGTTAGGAAGGTTAACATGGCTTCCGGAATATTTACGAGTTACAATAAATCTGATGATGATTATGATAATATAAAAGATATCAGTAAAACCCAAACCACAACGAGGAGCCAGCAGAAAAGCAAACGTAAACAAAAAAACAAAAGGCAAAGTAAAAGCATGCTGGAAAAGTCTGTTCTTTAACAACCACCAAAAAGCAGGCAGACTTCTGCCAAACAGAACTCCTGATGTTAGCAGTTCTGCATCTTAGGGAGCTATCTCCTACTGTTGATTGCAGACATTGCTTACTCTCATGTCCACCTTTTAGTTGCATTATTTTACCATTTCACTGGTCTGAACCAGATGCATAGGGACTAGGCAAGTGATGGCCAACTTGTGACATGCCTGTCAAAGGTGACACGCCATGCCATTTTGGGTGACGTGCCAGTGTTCACCAAAACCTGACAGCAACTGGGTTTGTTTTACTCATATTTCATTTTTGTAATTAATTGTTGTGTCTTTATATAGTAATCACCACACATGATTGGACTGTTTTTTTTAAATTAATCTGTAAAGAATTTACAAAGTTACTAAGGCTTTCCTGGCTGCTTGAATCTTTAAGTCACAGATTAAAACACATTATAGGATCTAGTCCCAGCGTTTCACTTTCAATTGTGGAAAGCATCTTTAGGAGTTGTAAAGAATTTATATCCTCTCATCTGTCAGTTGGCTGCTGGCTTAACTGCCAGCTCCTGCTGGAATCTGTAATGTAAAGAATTGTTTTTCTTTTGTGGTGTGGGGGGAACACAAACTAGCAGTGCAAGTTAGGCATCTTCTGAATTTTTGACATACTGAGCCCACAAGGTTTACCATCACTGGAGCAGGCTGTGTTTCATTTTTTTCTTTAAGATTCCACTAGCTGATGGCGCCTCTGACATTCAGCCACACCAATAGCAAATCTGACATGATTGGGGGACATGTCTCATACTCTGGGATTGAAGCTAGGTTGGGGTTAGGGAGAACAGGGGTTATCTGACCATGGGCAAGGAGAGAGACTTTCACTTCCAAAGGTACAGCACCACGTCTGAGCTTCTGGAAGTTGGGCCCATCCTCCTCTCCAGACGCATCTGTTTCCTGAGTGAAGAAAATCTGTAACAGTATTACCTTCCACCTGTAATAACTGACCCACCAACATGTGGTTGGTGATGTTAGGTTGGGAGTGGCATCAGAGATTGTCCAGGCTAGGCACTAGTTGAGGACCCAGAGCCCATCTAGTGACATAGCTAGCGAGGGTCAGGGGGGCGGTCTGCCCACAAGTAACCAAAATCGCTAACATCACGGCGGTTAGGAATAATATCATGCTATATACTGTTGGATACAGAATTTCCAGCAAAATGCAATGAAAAAAACGGAGTGAAATGTCTCATCTCTATCAAAAGTTATGGCCGAAAACCAGAAAATGCATGGAGCCCTATGGAAAGTGAAACTGAGCCATAGCGTGCATTTACTCATGAGTAGGCAAACTTGCCTTTGTCCATCGGAAAGAATAGGCTGAGAGGAATCCAACAACACCAGAATGGTCCCATTCTGATGAACGTAGCCCCAAAAAAACACCCAAGAAGGAAGTCCCTCCCTCCAAGCTGATGAATGTATTGAGCCCTATGGAAAGGGAAACTAATCATAAACTCTTGAGTAAGTAAATGTGTCTTGGCTCGTGGTCAGGTCAGGCAAAAGGGAATGTGAGGCCACAAGAATAGTCCTGATCTGATGGAACTGGAGCCCAACAAATACTCCAGAAGGCAGCCCCCCCCCCATAAAAAGAATAACACAGAGGCTTGAGCTGGTAAGGTGAATGTTTTGTAAAGCTAGGTGGGTCTTGATAGTGATATGCTTGTAATATAGGAACTTAAATGGAACTGGACACTGGGCACCGCAGAAATTCTCACTTATTTGTGTGTGTGTGGGGGGGGGGGGGTTATTGCAGTCAGGCTACAGAGAAAATTCACTTGGATCAGAGTTGGCTTCCCGTTATTTAATTGTTTTTTAAATTTAATTATTTTAATTTGCTTGATGATGTCACTTCCAGCATGACATCACTTTATGACATCACAAAAATTTATGGGCCCTGGGTGTCAGTTGACCTAGCTATGCCATTGTGCCTATCTGATGGCCTCCCTAACCAGGGTGGCTGCTGAATCCTCCCTGTTGGTGCTGTGGTAGTGTTCAGTGGAGGCACTGTGGGTGGGTTCAGTGCAGGGTTTTCCCCCAGGCCCCCAGAAACCTGATGGCAGCACTGGGTTGGGCATCTTTAGACGTGTGGTTCTCACTGGGGTTCAGGGAGGCATCTTTTGTCTGGCTCAGTGCCTTGTCGGCTAGGTATCTGTTGGTTTCAACATTCTCTGGACAGCTTTATCTTGCCCTTGATGGTTCTATCAAATTTAACAAGAACACAAAAGGAAAAGAAAGGACAGAGAGGGAAAATAGAAGAGATTACATGTTGTAATGTTTGTCTTTTTGTTTTGCATGTTTAATGTAACATTTGTGCAAATGCAGTGGAGCCCTGCTTTTTGATGGTAATCCACACTGGAAGCACCATTGTATTGTGAAAATATTATAATGTAAACCCTGTAACGCATGGTTTTTTGGTAATTTGTTCCAAGACCTTGGAAGTTGAAGTTTCTGCCACAAAACTAAGCTTTGTGTTTTAAATATTTAGATTTACTTTTGAATCTGCTTTGCCTATTATGCTCTTTCAGGGCCATGTTTATCAGTTTATTTACACAATGCTGTATTTATAAAACACAAATTGTTTCCTTCATACATACAGCCACAATATTAAAAACATTGCCATTGGCTGAGATGCTACTAAATGCTTGCATTTTTATTGCTGATTTGCTTATACATCACCCATGAGGTCCTGCTAGCAGCAACCTTGAACCCATCATAAAGTGAATAATGCAGTGGTTCTTAAACTTTTAGCACCTGGACCAACTTTTTAGAATGAGAATCTGTCAGGACCCACCAAAAGTGATGTCATAACTGGAAGAGACATCATCAAGCAAGAAAATTTTTAACAATCCTAGGCAGCAATCCTGCCTACACTTATCCAGGACTAAGTTCCATTTACTACCATTGTTAAAAGAATATACATAGTTGTCAAGGAATATGACCTGTCTCCTTGAGGGGAGTTCCTGGAGGAAGGCCCCGGTTTGGTTTTGCCACAGAAGGCCTATCCAGGTCAGGCCCTGGCAGAGGCAACTAAAGCCTGTGCGGAGTCACTCAGCAGGTGTGAAGAGTTTGCCTGCTGAGTGACTGCAGTCGCAGCTGGAATCGGGTGGGGCTAATTAGCCCAAGCCTACCCTCACACAGGCACCCATTGGCCAGCAGTGGAATAAAAACAGAGCAGCCACCACTGGTCCAATGGCGTCGTTGGATGGCTGGAGGCGGAGTACTCTGTCGTTGTGCTTCACACTTTGTGAGAGTGGATGCCTTTGGTTCCCTGCATTGGAACCTATGCTTGTTTTCTATTTTTTGAATGCTATGTACCTGTAAATCCTGTAAATAGAAATTTGGTGAAGGAAGCAGCTGTCTGTGTGTTCCTCCTCGCCGACACAAGCTTTGCGGCCGCATCTGCTACACACACACACTCCCTGGGAACTGTGCCAGGCCGAGCGACCTTGGGCAGTGGGAGTAAGCTCTGCATTAACTCGATGCCTCAACAATAGTAGCCTGTTATAAGTACAGATCTGTCACATTTTCCAAAATTTAATCACATACTATGGGAGCATCTAGTCTAATATATTCAAAATAAAATATTGAAATGAATGGGGATTCTCCTGAAAATGGCTTGCGACCCACCTAGTGGGTCCTGACCCACACTGGAATAATGTGTTGTATAGTTTACTTCACAAGGTCAATTGTAAAGTGATTTGATTGCCAAGTGAACCCATTGTAAAGTGGGGGTCCACTGTATACCTATTTGAGTGTGATACTATGGCTGACTGAAAGAGTGGAAAGTTCTTTCTCTTAGTGGGCACCAGCTTCATTGTGGAACATGACCACTCATGATGGAATTAGTTTGTGCAACACAATGCAGTTTTGTTCTGCCAGTAACTGCCTGGTGAACAGTGTAGCCCCAAAGAACAGACCCCTCCCCCAGATGTCTCAATCTTGTTCATAATTTTTTATCTTTTCCAGTGCTTCCCTTTCCCTTTTGTCTGATAAAAGTAAGCTCAGAAGTCCTAGTGTCCAAAGTCCACAGCTTTATACCTGTGTGTACCTGTGTATAAGATCAAGAGTCCACAGCCTTACACCTGTGTTATCTTTTTTTTATGTGACTTATTTGAAAACAAACGGTTTTTATGAAGACTATGTCAGTTTGAATCATAATACACTTGGGTGAGCTCTGGGAGAAACTGACTCATGGCTCAGGTTTCTAGTGTTTAAAACCTGAGAGAGAGAGAGAAATCCTGATAACACCTTGAGATTACAGGTCAGTTTACTTGGAGACCATGATCTTACTACTGTGATGCTAAGTGAGAAACTGAAGACCTGGATTGCCTTTGTTCTTCCTCTGACCCAGTGGTTCTCAAACTGGGGTGTTTTGGTTCCCCAGCCTGAGGGCCCTGGACTCTGCCCCCTTAAGGGGTGGGGGCAGGGGGAAAGCAGTGACGCGATTCCTAGGATCATTTCGCTAAGGGCGGTGCAGGGGCTGGCATGTACTTACCAGTCCCTTCAGCAGCCTCATGATGTGGGGATTCCTGCGCGACCCTCTGCAATCCTGGGGATTGTATCGCTGCCTTCCCCCCACCCACGCTGTTTTCCTCACTCCCCTACACATACTTACAGTGGTTCTCAAGCCCCTTGAGAGTCTGAGAACTGCTGTTGTAACCTGACATGAAAATGCCCTTACTTGGTCTCAATTGTGCATCTGTTGGAGACGAGGAGATGGAAGTGGGCCACCACTAGCATTGCCGAAGCTTCTATCCCCCAGCCAATACAATGCAAGTATTTACCAGGAGTCTTATAGCTTACTGACATTTCCAGACAAATGATCCTCTTTGTAAGCAGTGAATTTTGCTAATTAATGCATAAAAAACCTAGAATATTATTTAAGGAACGACTGATCATTTTAAAATCCTGAGGTATACAATTAACTTAGAATATGTAAAAGCTTCTAAAGGACTTTGTAAGTGTGATTAAATAGTCCATTATTATTGGGTGAAAGATGGAAGAAAGTAAATGCAGCTGGCCTCTTAGAAGTGGGAAACCTTTAACTTAAAGCTCTGCGTATGTCAGCAAAATAAGTCCTATAAATCAACCAGAGTAATGGAGGTGTCATGTGGTCCTGGACACTTCCATTGAGGAAATCGGTTACTGCATAGTGCGACTGAATGTGTGATGCAAGTGGCAAGCAAACTGGAATAAAAGGAAGTACCATATCCCTGAAAGAAGACTGGCTTAGTGGTCATGAGAAAGAACTCTTGAGTGAATTCTTTCACTGTTTGCTCAGTCTTTAACACAAAAATATACTGGTCTTAAGTGAGTACACCATGGTCACAGTGGCTGTGCAGGCAGGGATGCATGTATTGGTATGCAGGCAGGCACCCTATCAAGCAGTCACGGGAAATGTGAAGCATGTGTGCTTTGCGTATCTCCACTTAGCCTTTCCCATTACATTTGGTCAAGACTATGAGATGGACAGGGCAAAGGAAGCATGCACAGGGCTCATTCCCCATAACATTCTGTTGTGCTTATTTGGATGGGTGTTAGCAGAAGAGAAACTGAACAGTGTTGTTTCCCATGAGAATTTTTCCATACACAGACACGGTGGAATGTATTAAGCCGATGGAACCACAGTTGCCATAAAACAGTCGGTTTGTGTGCAGTGCCATAATTATATCAGAACCTTTTGCTGGGGCAGCTACTAAAAGAATTATGTTTTGTAACAATCTCACTTGCATTTCAAATATGGCTCATCCAATGCCCTACATTAGCGTATTGAAGAACCAGTGCTGAGCACCTCATTATACAGGCATACCTCTGTATCCATGGTGATTATGTTCTGGAATCCCCCATGGATATGCGGAACTGTGGATACTGGGGCAACCCCTGCACTTTGAGCCTCACAAGGCAAGGGAGCTGAGGACTTCCCTGGGACTCATAATTCCTTTTAAAGGCATAAAGACAGCACTTCTGGTTTTACAAAAATTTCCAGATGTTGTTTTTTGGCCTATATGAGGCCTTCTTGAGGCCTGCAGAGGTTGTAGGTGGACACACGTGGCCTCTGCGGGTCTCAGAAGAGCTTCTGGAGGCTAGGGGAGCACAACTCCCCTTGCTTTGGGAGGATTCATGGGGGGGTTATGGGGGGTCCCACATCCGCAGATTAGTGAAACCATGGACATGAGACCCGTGGATATGGGGGGCCCCTGTGTGATGATTTAATTGTTTGCTGGGCAGATTTTCATGAACAGTGCAGAGATTCATATTTTGTTTCCTTCAAGATGATCTCTATGAGTATTATCCGCAAGTCATTTTAGCTGTGCAGGAAAGTTGAGATAAGGGAGACTGAATAGATATAGGAGGATTTGAACATAATCATAAGAAATGTATTCCATTGTGTGAGGTTGTCTTCTAGCTTAGTACTTCATCTAGAATTATGGTAACATTGCTCAGCATATGCCCAAAGAGTTCAGCTTGAGAAACAAACCAGGATTATACATTCTTTCCATAGAAGAGTTACAGAAAACCTTCAGTAAGCAATTGCAGAGAAGAAAGACGTGTCAACTGTAGAATTCTTAGATAGGCTTGATAACTTTAGTGTATTCTCCTTTCTGCAAAATGGCTGTATGAGGTACCTTTGGAGTATTTTTCCAGTATTCAGTAAAGCAATAAGTAACAAAAATCTCTTCCAGGTTTCTCCCCCAACCTATTTCTTTCCACATTAGGAGAAAGATGAACAGACAGTCCTGGAATTTTAGAGAGAGGAAGTCTCACAATAGACTGTGAAGTTGAGCAATTTCCCATAATCCGTTTTCCGAACAGCTTATTACCTAGTGGTCCAAGCTAGGTTTTAATTAAATGTTCAAGGATAAAGGACAATAACATGGACTAAGAAAGGGGATTCAGCTTCAACTTTGAATTTCCTGAACTTCATCCCCCCTTGTCACTATGTCAGTGTAACTTAAATATAGGATTTTAAGATGTAATTTCCTCCTCCTAAAGACTGTCTTTTTTCCTTCCAAACTTTTCAAAGGATGCCTTTTTAGCTTCTTAATAAATTTAATTATCCTAAATTTGTATGGCGGATTTAAGGAGTGCATGGCAGTCTAACACTTAATCAGCGTTCTGTGCAGTTGCCTTTGTAGAATGCTGTTTTGGTTAGGTACAGTGCGTGACGCTGGTGTATTCTGAGTGATGTCAAACGAAATATACATCTTTTAAAAATCAGAGGGATTAGCATTCTCTATTCTTGCACTGTTGTTAATTTTTATCACTTTCTAGTTTTGTCTTGAACATTTACACTATTGTTCACTCCTCCACCAATCCTTCTGAATATTTTGTTTAATAAAGATTGGAGCTTTGATGGTCGTAACATCCATCTTAAAATTTTCAAGAAACAAATGAAGTAAATATGCTTAGGATTACAGCTCAAGAGATTACAACTCTAAGAAGAGATTTTGGGAAAAGTTTCAATTGATGGGGCTTTCTTTAAGTAAACATGTTTTGGATTGAGGTGTCCAAAGCTGCTGCCATGTTTTAGTTGGGTTCTTTTGAACATTTACACACTCCCAGTGGCGTCACTAGGGTTTGTGTCACCTGGTGCAGGAGGCCAGCGTGTCACCCCATGATGAACCACCTTCCCATGCAGTGGATGGGGCAATGACCTGGGTGGTGGGCAGGGTGTACCATTGCCCCACCCCTCTGATTTTTTGGTCTATACCAGGGGTATCAAACATAAGGCCCGGGGGCCAGATGCGGCCTGCGGAAGCTTTTTACCCGACCCTCAGGCTCTTAGCTGCTGAGCAGTGCTGAAAGTGTTACTGCTAAAAGGGCAACCCCACAAAAATTGGGCTCCCCCATATCTTGAAATATGATAAAGATTTGCATGTTTTCTCTTCTATGTAGTTAATGAATTCCTAAGTGAGAAAAAGTGCTTATTTTTGGTTATCAGTTTAATGACGTCACTTCCTGCCTAATGACATCACTTCCGGCCCTCAGCAGGCATCATGAATGCCATTCGGCCCTTGGTATGAAACGGGTTTGACACCCCTGGTCTATACCTTTTGATAGAACACAGATATTTCAACATGGTTTTTTCATTACATTTAGCTGAAAATTGCATTTAGCTGAAAATTACGAATTGAATGGTATAACATGATGGTATCATTCCTACAAATCACAATTTTAGCGATTTTGGTCACTAGTGGTGTCACCTCTCCCATGATGTCACCTTAATAACATCTTATTGGTTCCTTGCTGTGTCATAATGGCATCTCATTGGCACTTTGAACAATCAGTCTCATTGGTCCATTTTGAATTAAGGAAATGTACTTTTTAGTTACACAACAACAACAACAACAACAACATAAGACAGTTGCATTTTTGTTTTCTGGGTTTTTGGCCATAACTTTTGATAGTAGAGATATTTCATTCCAGTTTTTTCATTGCATTCTACTATAAGTTGCACATTGAATTGTATATAACATGATAGTATTATTCCTACAAACTGCCATTTTAGCAATTTTGGTCACTAGCGCATGTCACCCCCCCTTGTGCGTGTCACCTGGTGTGGCCCGCACCCCCTTAGTGATGCCACTCCCACTCCTTGCAAATGGCAAAAGCAGGGGTGGTAGGTGGTGAGCAGGGATGTCAAATCTGTTTCATGTAGCGGGCCAAATAGCATACATGAAACCTGCTGAGGGCCTGAAGTGACATCATTAAGCAGATTATGGCCTGATAATGGCACTTTGTTTTCATGTAGGAACTCATTAATTAATTTTTTTTTTTTACATTTTTATACCGCCCTTCCTCCAAAGAGTTCAGGGCAGTGTACACAGCTGCTCCCATCTTTTTGTCCTCACAACAACCCTGTGAGGTAGGTGAGGCTGAGAGAAAGTGATTGGCCCAAGGTCACCCAGATAGCTTCATGGCTGAGGGGATTTGAACCTGGATCTTCCAGGTCTAAGTCCATCTCCCAAACCCCTACACCACCTTGGCTCTCATCAACTGCAAAAGAGAAAATATGCAAATTGTGATCTTATTTTCAAAATATGAGAGTGCCCAGTTATCACAGGGGCTGCCTTTCAGTAGCGCTGCTTCTGCTGAGCTGTCATTTTCCAGCTTAGCAGTTGAGAAGTGCTCCGTGAAGTGATATCTGAGCAGAAACAGTGCTGCTGAAAGGGTGGCTCTGGGAGAGCCCAGTTATCATGAGGTGCTTGATAAAGAGTTTCTGGGGGCTGCATCTGGTCTGCAGGCTTTATGTTTGACACTCCTGTCTAGAGAGTCCCCAGTGTAATGGCCCAACTTTAGCCTTACGCAGAGTGAAAGACAGTTTAGTGTACATTGTACACTGTGGCCATTGCTTATAGTAGAAGGGGCTGAGGCTGCATCAGAAAAGTACATTCATAGCTTTCACTGTGTGTCAGATTAATATGCCATTCTCTTGACAGAATGCTGGTATGTTCATTGCAGGCTGCATTCATATGATGTGATACAACTGCATTTTGTTCCCCTTTGACAGATTATAGGCACATCTCGGTTGAGTTGCTTATCGCTACCACCCTTTCCCTGCTACCACCTGTGATCCCTTTCCTCCATTGCAGCACTTAAAGCATCACAGTGCTTGTGTGACTGGCTCCTACTTTATCATGGCTATATGTGTGATTAGTGAAAGTTGTTGCTGTTGACCCTCTTACCCAAGAATCATTATCTGTTTGTATAGCAAATGATAATAAAATATTTATCAATCTATTAAATGGAAGCTGATGTACAGGAACTCATTTTATGTATATAAAATAAGCATTCCAATTAAATGAGAAAGTGAGATGCCAAGAATGCAATTGATTTTCTTAGTGACAAGCTACCGAAAAGCACCATTTTTGAAATAAACCATATGTAAAATTGAGGGGGAAATTATTCTAAAGGGGAGTGGTCTAAAGGGCTGCATTAGTGGTGTAGCAAAATTGGAATTTGATGTATAAAGGATGACAGTCAGGCTTTTCCCTCAAGCAAAGCTGGGGTTGATCAAAAGGGGGTTAATAACTGTCAGCGGTCAAGAGATATTCTTGAATGAGACCCTCCATTGGAAAACCTTGTATGACCCCGAGTAACCTCTACCTGAGAGAATGGATTAAGGTTGAGTGTGTGAGATGACCCATTCTCTCACCCTCCCCTGCCCTTTGGATTGAGCAGAGAAGAGAACAAAGAGGCTGGAAGTTTCTGGGAAGTGTACATTCTGGTTTGAGACAGGCTAAAAGTTGATCTCTGAGAGACAGAGACTGGCATTTGAAGCTATGACAGCCCAGGCTCTGATCAGCTGCACCTTAGGGGTGAGGGTGGGGAACTCCCTGGAAACACTTGCAAACCTGATGTTGCTAGTAGTGTTCTGCTAACTACCTCCATCCAACCTGTTCAAACTGTATATTTGTAAAGTAAGGATATATTACAAAGACATTGTAAGTGTCCAGTGATACCTCCTTTTGAGGAAACCAGAATCCAGGTAGTGTTGTGGGCCTGGAACTTTTCACAACTTGGGGAAGTGAGGCATTAGGACATAGTTTGATGGAACTTACTGCATTGTTAACAACATGGGCATACAGTTTAGAATATCTCTTCTAAACTGCGTATCCATGTTGTTAACAATGCAGTAAGTTCCATCAAACTATGTCCTAATGCCTCACTTCCCCAAGTTGTGAAAAGTTCCAGGCCCACAACACTACCTAGATTCTGGCTTCCTCAAAAGGAGGTATCAGAAGGTATCAGAAGGTTTCAGCTTCTCAGAATACATGGATGTTTCATTATTGATTCTAGAGGGTTGATTCCATGACAGATAAATGCTATTTCAGTACAGAATGCAGACACTGTCCACATGTACACTTCTTCTGGCTTCCTACTATAGACCCTAATTTCTCCCTCAAAACAGGTCTGTGACATTTGGGAACTAAGTGCATTCCTGAAGAATTTATGAGAACAGTGTAAATTAAAAATTAAGAAGTGGCGTGTTGAGTGTTGTGAACATGCTAGTTCTGGGAACAGGGATTGGATTTATTGTTTACATTTTCTAACCCTTCAGTTCCCTAGAACCTGTGAACGCTTGGGTCAGGAACAAAGAAGTGCGCAACTAGTTCTGTGCACTCCAGCAGCATTTAAATTCAATCAGCAGCCACGCCCCCATTGTACATAGCACCCCTTTTTGAACCTGGGGACTTCCAGAAGCAGGTAGTGATGTGGCTTGGTGGGAATGTGGCTTGGGCTGGGGGAATGTGCTGTTCAAAGGAAATGAATCAAAATCCCTACAGGGTATTCCTATCCTGACCATAATTATACTTCTTCTGCAAAAATGTACACGTACATTATATTAAAAACTAAAGATTCAAATGAAAAAAGAGTTGCACATAATATTCAATATTTTTCTGAGTTGTAATGACTATTGGCTGTGTAATATATGACTTCATTGTCCAGTGTTTTAACTGTGAATAAAAACATGTATTCATTATTCTCTAATGAGCATATATTGATAAATGAGGTAGTTGGGAGCATTTGGTTGATTTTATTTCATTTAGTTGGTGCTACAGGGATAACACAGAACTTTAAACATGTGCTTAAGCCAAAATGAATGAAAACTAATTTTTGTAGTCATGCTTATTACATAACAATAAGCAATTTGTGCAATTGACCTGCTGACCTTAACTCCTAAGAAACTGTCACGTTTCTCCTTTACTCCTTTGTCTAGTTGAACAAAGTGACTTAAAATACTGCAGAGCTTGAAAGTTTCTCAGCATTGTAAGGTCAGGCTTTGGTCACCATAGCTACAATTTGATCTCTGGGTCAAAGGTCAAATAGATTAATGATGTCAGACATTATCTTTAATGGTTCTAACACTACTTCACCATGTGGTAAGCAGCTGAGCATATTTAATATGACAAAGGCCTTCTTAAGTCTTGCTAATAGGAAGATCATTGGAGACATTTGATGGAATAGACTTTTCCTTTGTGTAGCAATCTTCAATATTAAGCAATGGTGGGCATCAGCAGTGAGTTGCTTCGATTCAAACTGCCATAAGTAGATTGTGATACTGGTTAAAGGGCTTGTGCTGTCACTGCTCTCTTTCTTTTCTGGTTATCGGAGTCTTTTGTCCAGTGTTCATTCTATTTAGCTAGAAGCCACAAAGAGGGCAGGAAGAAATTGCAGGGAATATTCTTCAACACGACTTGGCTCTTTCATTTGCTAGGCTGCTTCTTGTGCTGACTGTGACGAAAATACTCACTGAATGTTTAACAGTTGCCATTCAGACATTTTCTTGGTGAACAAGCCTATGCTTAAGAGGTGACTAGATTTTACTTCCATCTAGATACAGATTGATGTAATATCGTTCTAAGTAAACTTGCATAAATTTGATTTGCATCGTTCTACTTTCAAGGGTTAATCTAACGATTGGAGGTACCAGGTTTGCAAAGAGAAACACAGTATTAACACAACAGTATAACATGAGATAAGAAGGAAACAGGAATGGAGGGAAGGAATTTGACTGGGGTAGAAGAGCAATGGTTAGCATAAGAAAATAAGAACATAAGAACAGCTCCACTGGATCAGGCCATAGGACCATCTAGTCCAGCTTCCTGTATCTCACAGCGGCCCACCAAATGCCCCAGGGAGCACACCAGATAACAAGAGACCTCATCCTGGTGCCCTCCCTTGCATCTGGCATTCTGACATAACCCATTTCTAAAATCAGGAGGTTGCGCATACACATCATGGCTTGTACCCCGTAATTGATTTTTCCTCCAGAAACTTGTTCAATCCCCTTTTAAAGGCGTCCAGGCTAGACGCCATCACCACATCCTGTGGCAAGGAGTTCCACAGACCAACCACACGCTGAGTAAAGAAATATTTTCTTTTGTCTGTCCTAACCCGCCCAACACTCAATTTTAGTGGATGTCCCCTGGTTCTGGTGTTATGTGAGAGTGTAAAGAGCATCTCCCTATCCACTCTGTCCGTCCCCTGCATAATTTTGTATGTCTCAATCATGTCCCCCCTCAGGCGTCTCTTTTCTAGGCTGAAGAGGCCCAAATGCCATAGCCTTTCCTCATAAGGAAGGTGCCCCAGCCCCGTAATCATCTTAGTCGCTCTCTTTTGCACCTTTTCCATTTCCACTATGTCTTTTTTGAGATGCGGCGACCAGAACTGGACGCAATACTCCAGGTGTGGCCTTACCATAGATTTGTACAATGGCATTATAATATTAGCCGTTTTGTTCTCAATACCCTTCCTAATGATCCCAAGCATAGAATTGGCCTTCTTCACTGCCGCCGCACATTGGGTCGACACTTTCATCGACCTGTCCACCACCACCCCAAGATCTCTCTCCTGATCTGTCACAGACAGCTCAGAACCCATCAGCCTATATCTAAAGTTTTGATTTTTTGCCCCAATGTGCATGACTTTACATTTACTGACATTGAAGCACATCTGCCATTTTGCTGCCCATTCTGCAAGTCTGGAGAGATCCTTCTGGAGCTCCTCACAATCACTTCTGGTCTTCACCACTCGGAAAAATTTGGTGTCGTCTGCAAACTTTGCAACCTCACTGCTCAACCCTGTCTCCAGGTCATTTATGAAGAGGTTGAAAAGCACCAGTCCCAGGACAGATCCTTGGGGCACACCGCTTTTCATTTCTCTCCATTGTGAAAATTGCCCATTGACACCCAATTTACCAAAATTTACCAAAAGGACACCTCAAACATTTCTCCTCCTGGAGTTGTGAACATTTCTCCTCCTGGAGTCTTGTGACTCCCGGTTGTGAACATTTCTCCTCCTGGAGTCTTGCATTTCGTTCTCACTGTTTGTCAGAGGTTTGTGTTTGCAGGAGATGGGAAAGGGCAGCTCTTGGGGGCATTGGAGGTGCTGGAGGTTGTTCTTGCCCTCTGGAGGGTACGGTGAATTGGCAGGGCCCTCTGCAGGCCTTATCGCACTTCAGAAATGCATTAGATTACAATTGCAACCTACTTCCATTTTTTGACCAAAATCTGAAAATGGGTTGAAATTGCATCTACAGCATTTCTGAGGCACAGGGAGGGCTGCAGGGGGCTCCACGCACTCTCCAGAGGGCAGAAGGCTACCCATGGTAAGTGTTTAAAAGCTTTTTTTTCTCTGTCAGTTTCACAATCACAGGACCACTTAAGGGGGGTAGCATCATGATGTCCCACTTTAGGAAGCTCTGCTGTAGGTGCTTTGTGTGTACTTCAGTAATGTTCCTGGCCACTGTGCCACTGGGGAATCTCCTCCAAAGATGTTGCCCCCCACCTGGAGGTGCTTCCCCCTGCGCTTGCTGCCTCCCCACAGGCCTTCTGAGGGTAGGGGAAGCCACACACAACCCCCCCCCCCCAGCCCTCAGAAGGTCTTGTAAGACCTTTGGGAGGCTGAAAACCCCAACTTCCAGTTTTCAGCCTCCCAAAGGCCTTACAAGACCTTCTGAGGGCTGGGGAGGTCATGGTGGCTTTCCCTGTCCTCAGAATACCTCTGAGGGAGGCCCTCAGAGGGCAGCCCTCAGATTGGCACACCAGTACTGTCTGCGACTGACTGAGTGCCAGGGAGGAGCGCTGCGGGCAGGGGTGGATGGTGGTGCAGCAACACCCCCCACCAAGCCTAGCGCCTGGAGCATTTGCGCCCTTCTTCCCTTCAAGTATGCCACTGGTGTCCTCGAGACCTTTTTGCTTGGTTGGGCATTACGCTTGAGCTGTGTTGGCTACCAGGCTTGTGTGCTGTGGTATTAACAGTATTACTGTTTTATGAAATTTAATTACAAACCTCTTTGAGGACACTTTGAGTGGAAAGGTGACCTAAAAATAGTTAAATAATGGGAAGATACCATGAGCAGTGGTGGATACTAGAGCAGTGATCCCAAGTTAATGTTTATTTTCTGACATCTTTTGTGCATTACCCACAAGTTTCTGAACTTAAAAAAAAAAAATTAAAATTGGGTTTTAGATCATTGTCTTATGAGACAGATACTAGGTTCTGAGTCTGGAACAATTTCATTATAAAAATGTTGAACAAAATTCTGTTAAATCTTGTCTTCATCTAAAAGCCATGTGCATTAAATTGCCATGGAAGTGAAATCCCCACTGCCATCAGCATCAGGGTCAGCTTTCTATATAAACTGGATATGCATGGGCAAAGCTGCCTCTAACATCAATAAGGAAGCTTTGGTACAGAAGCAGCTCACTATGGAATCCTTGCATTTTGCTGATAGACTTTTTCATGAAGGGAGCACTTTTACTTTTATAGTATTTACAGTTGGCCTGAGTCGTTGCATAAAAGTAAAATTTCGTATACTAAAAATTACCTTGAATATCCCCTACCATCTGAAAAATACATACTTTGTATTTAAGGTGGGAACAAAGATGGACTTAGTGAGCAGCAGCTTCATTCTCTGATCTCAGTCTCACTCAGGGGCCTATATTTAGTAAGTGGTGGGTAGAATCACCTGCATTGTTTAAATTGTTGTTTTTCTGGGTTTTTTTGTTTTGTTTTTACACGTAGTTGAATTCACACAAATAAAGTGCATGTAAGATGTGCAAGAAAAGTGCATGTATGTAACAACATAAACCTTTTGTACAATTGGTCTGTAAAGGAGAATGAATTCATATCTGATTTTGACTGAAGCGAGACATCAAAGTCTTGTTCAGTTGAGTGGGCATCTTGTTCATCTGGACTCCTGTAAAATTTCTCTTACTCGGGTATAAACATAATTCAGATCTATTCCCACTGCTAGAGTACTTGGTGGTAGTTAGAATCAGACTGTGGGAGGGGCGAAAATCATGTACTTGATTTTTAAAAAATATTTATATTGACTGTTATATATGAAATATTCCTTGACAATATTATTTGATATTCAGTTAGGACTGTAGCATAGTGAAGTGGAAAAATTAGCAAGGCAGAAGTGTTGACTGGAAATACTTTGAGACATTATTCCAGCAAGTGATCACTATTCAATGGAATAATTTTCATAGGAATCCATCCAAGGCAGTTGTTCCCAAACTTTTACAACTGATGGCTCCCTTGACCCTACTGGGCCATTGGTTGTGGCTGCCCATTAGGGCTACAATCCTATGCGTTTTACAGAGCAGTGGGTTTTTTGCAAGGATTGCCTATTCTTCTGGCTGGTTTCAGCATCTCCCCAGGAAACCATGACTCACATTTTGGGAACCACTGATACAAGAGCATTTTGTTGGTCATTTAAAATTGTGACTAGGACCCAGGATAGATTGCCCAGACTTTTCTGAGGAACAGGCACAGAAGCCAGCTATGCAAAAAGGATCTTGGTTTTTTAGGCTATGATATAGTTAGCAGAACTGTGGTTGTCCCTCAGTGATCTTATACATGTTGTGAAAATTGGGGCTAAAGCTGTAAAATATAAACTGCTGCAGTCAGATAAGCAACAGGATCTGTCACTACTCTATTTCTCAGAATGTTTCCCCTGGCTGTGATAGTGGAAATGATCTCTATTTGTTGGAAAATTATATTATGGTGTTAACTGTTGATAGTTTGTACAGGGCCTCAACAGCTTAAAGCTTCCAAATCCTGCCAGCTGCTGTGTTGTAAGGATGTCCTAACCAGACAGGCTGTGATATCTGTCAATGTTCTTGTGACTTGGATGAGATATAGAGAAACCTGCCTTGCTCTCTTTGGAAATCTGATTCTGAGGAGTGACAAAACAACTGTTTATGTTATTTATTTGGAAAATGTATAAATATACTTCAGCCATTCAAGTGTAGTGTACATATTTAAAAAAAATTAAAACAGCACAGTGAAATTCAGTGGGAAAAGGGGTGTGTCAGGCTACACAATAAGTAAAATCAATCAGAAGAAGACAATAATGGTTAGAACCAGTGCTGGAATGCCTGAGCAAATAAGGTATTCAGCTAACTCTGGAAAAAACATCAGTGCTGGAGTGAGGTACAAGCTTTACTGAAGTGAGCATTCCATCTGCAGTGTGCCACAGTTGCAAAGGATCTCTTACCACTGACCTAATTTTGATGGTAGAAGGGCATGAAAGAAGCCTCCCCAATGACAAGTGCAAAGTTCAGGCAACCTCATATGGTAGTCCTTCACATTCCAAAGCAGGAGTGACCACTTGGGGTGGTGTTTGGAGACTTGTGCCCATTAGAGGGCCCTACTAGCCAGGTTGATTCCTGAACTCCTGATGGTAATGGTAGTGCCTAATGCACTATCTGGGAGAATGACCCAAGGTCCATTAAAGGCCCAGTTTCAGACCTTTTCCCCATCAGTCTGTGACCAGTACTGTTCCCTGGTCCTAAACTATTTAGGGTTTTAAAAAGAATGGATAGCACTTTGAATTATGCCCAGAAATAGACTGGCAGTCAGCTTAATTGTTTTTACTCGCAAAATATAATCTAGCTGCTCTGTTTTGTAAAGGCTGACGGTTTTGACAAATCTTGAAAAGCATCCCAGTGTATGGAGCATTATTGCAATAATCTAGTCTTGAGGTTCCAGAACATGGATACCTATGGCCCCTTTATCTCTGTTCAGCAACGGTCACAGCTAAGCTCCTGAAATAGGTTCCGCAAAGGTCAGTTGGTCCTCTAGCAACAATGCTTGATTCAAACTGCATACCTGGTCTTTTGGGGTGTGTGAATCTGTTCAGAACAGGTTGAAATCTTCTCCCTTGTCTAGGCAGACTTGATTTCATAGGTTCTCATCCAGTCCATTACCAGACACGGTTTCAGCATTTTCACACTTACACTGTATGAGGTGCCAGACAATGAATAGCAAATATTTTTGTGAGACATACCTCTTTAAAAAAATCAGACTTTCTTTCATGTAAACTTGAAATTTTTAGTTTTCCATAATGTTTGGTTCCATGTGTAAGAAGTATTAGTTCACTGTTTTCTCTAAATTTCAACATAAGTGATTTCATCTCCTCACTTGCATGTGTCTATTTTTCCAGACATTGGGCCTCCACTTGCAAGACTTGGTTTTTCTCTGAATTGGATATACATAGAAATATCTATCAGAATAAGTGCACAATCCTAACCCACTTTCCAGCACCAACATAAGGGTAATGCAACTTCGAGGTGAGGGAACAAACATTACCATACCTTGAGGAGGCCTCCGTGACTGCCCCCCAACTGCAGAATGCAGCACATGCCCCACTAGCACAGCTATGCCAGTGCTGGAAAGTTGGTTAGGATTTCTCCCTTAGTAGTATTATTGTCTTAAGATAGATGAATGTAAAGACAGACTTACACAAAGTAAAATTCATTAAGCTCTTCAGTAGGATCTGTCAAGCTGAGTGACATTTGTTAGGCATTTGTTGTATACATAATGAGGGTTTTGAAAGGCATACAGGTCGTATCCATGGGGGTTCTGTTCTGGAACCCCCAGAGGTCAACTGAAATCATGGATACCAGGAAACACCCCCCCGCGCAGGTGAGGGAAGCAGAGCTCCTTTTGCCTCTGGAGGGTCATCTGAGTCCAGCAGAGGTTGCACACATCTTTCTGCAGCCTCTGCTGGGCTCAGACTGAACATTAGTGTTAGGGTTAAAATGACTTCCGGTTTAAGGCATTAAAAACGTCACTTCTGGTTTTACAAAAAAAAACCACCTCCTGGCCTCCAGGGGGGCCTGTGCGGGGGGGGGGATGTGTGGACCCACTCTGCGGATATGGGATCCGTGGATACGGGGAGCCTCCCCTGTATTTGCTGTTAGAAGACTTGAATTCTTTCTCTAAGGAATGACTTTGTTATACCCTGCTCCAGTTAGGTTATTGCTTCTTTCCTGCTGGCTGCACCTTGCTATAATTAGTTATGTGCTTCTGCCTGTCTTTGTCTCCATCAGTAGTTCGCATAGCTGTACTTAATATGTAAAGTTGATTCACTTCTCCATTGCTTACACGTTGAATTCAGTGGGGATTAACATATTCCTACTTTATGCCTTTTACCATAATGGTTAAGAGTGGAAGTGAGAGTTAATTTGGTATAGCGGTTAAGAGACTGAGCTGTGAAACAATAATGCCCCAATATAATATTTTTGAGTAAGCCTCTATATCTCAGCCTCAGCACTTCCACATCAGCAATGTAGGGATAATGTTCTCTGCACAGGGCTATTGTAAAGATTGCCCCATAGAATAGGCAATCTGAGATCATGAATGTAAAATGCTTTAGAAATCCAGAAAGTGTTATACAAATGCTATTGATTATTTTTCTGTCTTTCAGCAAATTTGGAATTTCACCTAACTCTACATGTCTGATAATGCCTATGGTATTGTTTCTTGTTTTTATGGATCTGTAAATCTTTTTTTCAAAGTAAGAAAGGAAAATTTACTGGGGCGGGACTGAATGACTAACTCTGAAATTTCTTGCAGAATGAGGGAGGGACCTTCAGGAAATCAAAGTTGGTTTGCCACAACAACTGTATGGACAGATGAACTATGCACACTGCTGAGAGTGAACTATTAAAAAAGGAAAATGGAGTGAAGTGGCTCAGTGGCAATTCAGGGGCTTTTGAAGAAACAATTTTGCAGATCTGATTCCAGTGGATCAAGAGTTTGCAGTTGTTTGACCCCAGAATAATTTCCAGTTGAAATGTATCAAATTTGTCATTATTAACCAGTGATGTTTTTCCTTCACAACAGTGAGAACTAGGAACAGTTATATGGTTTTGGAATCTGAATGTAGATTCTGCAATGTCTAAGTGGATGCTCGCATCACAAATATCCCTGTGTTAAGGTAACAAGTTCATTGATAACTAGATTTCAAAATATGCAAATGTCAGGAAAACTAATACAGTCAGTTCTCTTTATACGCGAATTTGCGTATCCATGAGGTTAGAATTGTCACAATCTCTCATTATCTGTGTCTGTTCTCATTATCTACTATGCAGAGACCTTCTGGAGGCTTCGCGGACCTTCAGAATGGTGCTATGACCATGTGGACTCCTTTAAAATGACCAGCAGAAGCTTCTGCTGGTCATTTTAAAGGGGTCCACACTGGTCATAGCACCATTTTAAAGAGGTCTGCGCTTGTGGCAGGCACCATTCTGAAGATCCCTTCAGTCTGTGGAAGGTCACTGCAGCATTCAGAGATATTTTGGCACTTCCTGCTGCACTCTGATGTCTTCATGAGGGTCTCTGCTGGAGTCTTCAAATGGTACTCCTTCCCCCTAGGGCAGGGGTCTCCAAACCTTTTGGCCAGAGGGCGGCATCAAATATCTGGAGTGGTGTTGGGGGCAGGAAGAAAAATTCAAATATAAAATTTAAATAAATAAATTAGAGATAGAACCTAGAGGAGCGAATAAATGAATGGGTTCATTCATACAACCTTTCTGGCCCTCAGAACACCCTCCAGACACAATCAGAGCACAGTTCTGATTGTGTTCTGTTGAATGGGCCAGAGGCTTTCAGGGGACAAGAGGTTGTCGCAGGCCAGATAGAGGCTCGCCGTGGGCCATATCTGGCCCCTGGGCTGGGGTTTAGCGACCCCTGCCCCAGGGTACCCTTTGTACCTAACCCCTTTGATCCCATAGGATCAATGGTTTGTTATCTGTGAATTTGCTATCCACTAGGGTTTGCAAGAACCTAACCCCAGCAGATGAGAACTGACTATAGCTCACTAACTGGACACTGGATTATTGAATAACATTCAGATAATATAATTATCAGTTTTAGGTCTGAAAATTTTATGTACTTGATACTACTCTTTTGTTTTTTAATGTTTCTGAATTATGTTGCATTGGCTTGTTTTTATAGTTACTGAACACAAATGAAAATTTAAAAACAGCAACAAAAATGTAGATACAGGTCGTGGTGCCTCATTATCCACTGATTTGACTCACCACGGATACCAAGGTCCACCTTTAAATGCTTTGTAACAAGGCATTTAACAAGGAAAAAAAGCACAAAAATCCAATTTCCTATCTTTGCTCTGTTAAATAATTATAATTTCATTCCATTAGATTCCATTATTCACCCCATCTACTAACTTACTGCAGCATATTGTCTATATATCATTGCATTCTGGGGCAATAATAGAGGAGCAAGAAACCTGAAAGTGGGTCTTTAAAGCTATTTTTCCATTGATTTGGTATCTGCTAATTTTTTTTATCCAGAATGGGGATTCCAGAATGGAGCCTCAGTGGAGAATGAGGCACAACCTGTATGTTGTTACTTTTTCCTACTCTGGCTTTTACTAACAATGTTAAAATTTTTGGGTAGAATACTCATACTGAGGATTTATAAAATGATTTTGACAATTCAGTGTAACGTCACAGACAGAAAATGTCAGTTTAGTATTAGAGGACAATAAAACAGTATTTGTAGAGAGAAAGCAGTAACTTTCATGAATTCTTGTTTCTTCTGTGCGAATTGAAACGTATTAAACAGTTTGCAGCTTTCTGAAATCTTTAAATGAATATACGATATACAAACAGGTTTACATATGCACTGTTTCATATGATATATTCAGTACTAATGGTGTGTTCATCCAGTTTCAGCTGTACTATCTCATTGTTGATATTAAATTCCATTAACTTTAGAATGACTCCTGAAAATCGCTTTCATCATTCTCAATTCTTAAATAAATATCAACATTAAACTTCTGGGTTCATTTTGTCCATTAGTTTTAATCCTGCAATTCTTAAACTATATGTCACTTGTAGCATGTTGAAATGAAAAACGCGCTCAGACATTAATGTCTGTGTGTAAGGGTTTAATAGTACAGTCCCTTATCTAATTGAAACAAAAATTAGAAGTGTGGGTGGCCACTTACTGTTTCCGTGAATGACAGTGTGATCTTGGCTATACAATCAATGATTTAGTATCCCTACCTAAACGCTGGTTAAGTACAAGTATGTAGTTCGATATGCATATCTTGGTCTTAATAATATTTGAAAGCTGTGCTCCTTTTTGGAAATGATTTTTTTTTAAATGAGTGTCATAGCCATCTATTTTGCTATGAGAGGAATAAAGTGCTCGTGCAATGCTTGCACCCCAGACTTTAGGCCTGTGTGCTAGCCACTTAAATGCTTAGGATAAACAGTGCCAGGTGTGCTGGGCCCTGGAACAAGATCACGTTCTGGACTCTGTGTGCATGCACATGCATGTACAAAATGTTGCTCCATTCTGTTCCCTACCCCCAGCAGGCAGATGGAAATGATAAGTAGGTGGGGCGCAATTCCTCTGTGAAGCCTAGCCCTGGCAACACGGGGCTCCTCCGGAAGTAGGGGAGCTGAGCAAGTACTACCTGGATCCAGCCCCCAGGCAGGGGGCGTTCCTGGGAGTAGGGCCTGAGATTTCACAAGGATCTCAGGCAGATCACATGCCTGGAAGGGGTGGGGCTAGCTGAGTTGGCTGCTGGGTTCATAAGGAGCCTAGCAGCCATAGAAGAGATCGCTCTTCCTCAGGCTCCTGGGAGATGGCCTAGGAAAGCTTTAGCTGACTCATTGCCTTGCCTCTACCTGTTTTTTAACCTGGAGGGGCAGGAATTGCTGCTCTGTCAAGGACTTTGCCTCAACTGCAAGGGGAAGGTCAGGGGTGGCACGAGACCCCAGGGGCAGGCAGGGAACCTCCCTGTACCTGGAGTGGCACCCCAGCATGGGGGTATTTTGACAGGCCTCCCAAGCCAGCAGGGAGAGACACCAGCCGTTCAGCCGCCACCCAGCCTGAGGAAAAGGGGAGGTATCCCACTGACGAAGGACCCTGAGCCAGCACCAGCCGCAATTCCTGTGAGGACCACACACCCACCTTGGCCTAGGACCATAAGATTGCAACACTAATGCCCAGCTGTGGAAAGGCGAAACGCATGCTGAAACACTGGACTCTGCACCAGGCCGCTGTGATGCAACAGGGACCCAATGAATATCAAGGTACTCACAAGAATAAATTGACTTGGGCAGGCAAGCAAGTGGTCTCTGCCTTAGCAGAGTAAGTCAACTGTAGTCCAGGCCTCTCAAAGTTTAGCACCACACCACCTGGGGGAAGGCGGGGCCCACTATAGACATAACATCCTTCCCACCATTCTCACCACAAGCACTGGTCTCCCCAATTGGAAACATGCTTATGTGGGCATTTCCTTCTTTCCCAGAGGCCATTTGAGATTGTATCCATATCATAACACCACTGTTACCCCAGAAAAAGTAAAAAGTACATAGCTGCTGTGAAGGTTTTGGATGACTGCAGTGAGCCTGAGACAAAGCAGAACTAGGGTGAGGCTAACTGTAATCAGGGTAGTTCTGAGGATGAATGACCTAATCTTGAAGGAATTTGGCCATCGCAGAACAAAGTTAAGTTGGTGATAGGCAAGTAATAAATGGTAATAAATTTGCTGTATAGGGTTGCAACTTTCCTTGGTGTCATTTGCCTCACACAGGATGTATGCACCGTTGCAACTACCTGTGGAGTAGAAGGAAGCAAAGTGAAAGCAAACTACTCCCATTTACTTTGGATATAAAACTACAATATGAGATACAGTGTTCATAGGCCGTCAACAGAAAGTGGAACTGAGAATGTATTTATAAGCTTAATGGTAGCTACTGTTTTGTTTGTAGAGTGCAAGATAACTGAAACAAGGCAAAAGGGTGCAATGACCTTTTCTGTTACTTTAAAGCACTGAAAAAAACAAACTGGTAAATTAGAGGCAATCCATTGTCTCCCTAAAGAAGAGCAGTCAAATGCTGTAGAATAGGGTTGCTTTTAAGTATATGGGTTGTGGCCATCAGCCTCAATAAACAGGTAATATGTCTAAGCACCTCACATTTTTTTGGTATTTGTCATTTACGCTTGAAAATTCATTAAATGGTTCTCACAGTGACCCAGCAAGTAGTTGTTTGTTAACATTATTTAGGTCCTGTTAAAACTGCAAAACATTGTGGTTTGCCCAAGGCTATAGAATGGATGGTGACAGTCAGGATTAGAACTCCCTTAATTAGTTTCTAATGAGAGAGAAAAATGGCCATGGGTAATTAGGAAGCAGCAATAATCATACTAACAAAGCTTCTGAGGGTTTTCCCAAAGCCAAACCTTTGCTGCCACTCCTAAAAGAAAATCATGAGGTTAAAAACAAACTTAATACAATAGTTTAAATCTGTAACTGGAGACAAATGGGGAGCAGGGGGGTGACATGATGAGTGAACATGATGAGTGTTGCCAAGAATGTTGAAATGTGTGTATTTCTGATTATTGAGAAGGTAGAACAGTAAAAAGGAATGAAAATGAGACTTCAATGACTATACCTATAGTTTTTTCCCCCGGCTGTGTGTTTTCTACAATAAACTGTGATCAGGAATCAAGGCCAGACCTGTAATGGGAACCAGTGGTACTATGAGTCCAGGCTGGTCCATTAAGAGGAGGGGCCAGGGTGCTCCCCCTAATGAAGCTGTTCCCAAACATTTTTACTGGGTGGCTCCCTTGACCTACTGGGCCTTGGGCCATAGCTCCCCATTAGGGCTACAATCCTATACATTGTATAAGGTGGTGGGTTTTTCGTGAGGGATCAGCAGCTCCCCTTGCTGGTTTCTGCAATTCCCTGGAGAGCCATGGCTCAAAATTTGGAAACCGCTAGCCTAGTGGGTTTCCAGGATGAGGATCACGGAGGATTGCAGAGGGGAGAGAGGGGGTGGTGGGGAATTGCAGAGGGGGAGGGAGGAGAGAGGGGGTTGTGGGTAATGGGGAATTGCAGAGGGAGAGCAGGGATGAGGATAGAGGCTCCAGGTACTTGCAGAGAGCGTCTACCCAGAATCGCAGTGCAGATTCCGAGCCAACAGGTCCACCACTGTTATGGTATTCTCCCTTAGACAACTGCAGGAGAAATGCAGAGAACAATGACAGCCACTCTTTATAGCCTTCATAGATCTCACGAAGGCTTTCGACCTGGTCAGCAGGGATGGCCTCTTCAAGATTCTCCCCAAGATCGGATGTACACCCAGTCTCCTCAGCATCATCAGATCTTTCCACAAGGACATGAAGGGCACTGTTGTCTTCGATGGCTCCACATCAGCCCCCTTTGACATCCGAAGTGGCGTGAAGCAGGGCTGTGTTCTTGCGCCGACCTTGTTTGGGATTTTCTTCACTGTCCTGCTGAAGCATGCCTTTGGAACTGCAACAGAAGGCATCTATCTCCGGACCAGATCAGATGGAAAGCTCTTCAACCTCTCCAGACTGAGAGCAAAGTCCAAAATCCAGCTGAAATGTCTGCGTGACTTCCTCTTTGCCGACAATGCAGCTGTCACTATTCACTCTGCCAAAGATCTGCAGCAGCTCATGGATCGTTTTAGCAAGGCCTGCCAAGATTTTGGACTGACGATCAGCCTGAAGAAAACACAGGTCATGGTTCAGGATGTGGACTCACTTCCCTGCATTACAATCTCTGAGCATGAACTGGAGGTTGTCCATGACTTTGTGTACCTTGGCTCAATGATCTCCAACACTCTTTCTCTTGATACCGAGCTAAACAAACGCATCGGTAAAGCAGCTACCACGTTTTCCAGACTCACAAAGAGAGTCTGGTCCAACAAGAAGCTGACGGAACATACCAAGATCCAGGTCTACAGAGACTGCGTCCTGAGTACACTTCTGTACTGCAGCAAGTCATGGACTCTTCGCTCACAACAGCAGAGGAAACTGAACGCTTTCCAAATTAATACGCTGCCTCTGACACATCCTCAGCATCACCTGGCAGGACAAAGTTCCAAACAACACAGTCCTGGAATGAGCTGGAATCCCTAGCATGTATGCACTGCTGAAACAGAGACGCCTGCGTTGGCTCGGTCATGTCGTGAGAATGGATGATGGGCGGATCCCAGAGGATCTCCTCTATGGAGAACTCGTGCAAGGAAAGTGCCCTACAGGTAGACCACAGCTGCGCTACAAGGATATCTGCAAGAGGGATCTGAAGGCCTTAGGAGTGGACCTCAACAGGTGGGAAACCCTGGCCTCTGAGCGGCCCGCTTGGAGGTAGGCTGTGCAGCATGGCCTTTCCCAGTTTGAAGAGACACTTGGCCAACAGTCTGAGGCAAAGAGGCAAAGAAGGAAGGCCCATAGCCAGGGAGACAGACCAGGGACAGACTGCACTTGCTCCCAGTGTGGAAGGGATTGTCACTCCTGAATTGGCCTTTTCAGCCACACTAGACACTGTTCCAGAACCACTTTTCAGAGCGCAATACCGTAGTCTTTCGAGACTGAAGGTTGCCAAGTAACTAACTAACGTGGGTTTCCATAGACCTTTGTCTGCCACTGCAATGCAGCTGCTGTTCACCCTCATTGTCCTTATGCTGCCCTTTCAGAAAGTAGGAAAGATGGGGAAAGTAAAAATAAAATTCGGAAAGTGCTGGTGAAGGCAGCAAGCCTCCTTGTCCTCTACTTCTTTCTTCTGGAAAGGGCAGCAGGGAGCTTAGGAGGAGAAATGCAGTTGCAGAGGGGAAGGAAGGGAAGGAGGTGGTAAGCGGTGGGCAGTGATGGGGGGCGTGCGCCAAGAGCAATCTGTGGGAGAGATTGATTTTAGGTCACAACCGTAATGTACCAAAATGCTATTATTTAGGGTAGGTAACTTCACACATTTGACAAATTGGGCTATGCATGAAAGTGTAAGCCACCATAAATTTATCTGTTAACATGTCTCGGGTCTCCTTATTTTTTCTACAAAAGATTACGATATCTACCCCTAACAGGCTTGGTCTAAGCTACCCTAGTGTCTGGGACCAAGGCTGTCACCACCCACTGATTCCTGGATAGAAACATTAACATTCCTACTTTTAGGAATCACCAGTTCCTGAAACTGGGATCAGGTTTGCCAACATTTCTCAGCTTTAAACTAGAGCTGTATTAGTAAGAACTATTCTTACACCAAGATTGGCATATGAGGTGTTCCTATCCACATTACATATTGCTTACGTATCTTCTCTGCTCTTCTACCAAATTGTGTTTATTTTGCAATATCAATCAATCAACAGTATTTATATACCGCTTTTCAACTAAAAGTTCACAGAGCGGTTTACAGAGAAAAATCAAATAACTAAATGGCTCCCTGTCCCAAAAGGGCTCACGATCTAAAAAGATGCAAAAGAACACCAGCAGACAGCCACTAGAACAGACAGTGCTGGGGTGAGGTGGGCCAGTTACTCTCCCCCTGCTAAAAAGAGGAGCACCCACTTGAAAAAGTGCCTCTTACCCAATTAGCAGGGGTTAACTCATTCTTTCACTGGTTTATAGTGTAGGAGGGGCTACTTAACGCTTTCCTTTTTTGTTGTTAATTTAATATGTTTAGTAGAAAGCTTAATTTCTCAGCATATAGCATTGCAGTTGTACAATAGCTGAAACTCAAACATACTCAGTAGCATTTATGAACTGGAAGGGTGGCCGTGAGAGAAATGGAAATTAAGCTGTGCACTGGTATTTTGTTTGCATATTTGTGAGTTTATATTTTTAGAAGATTTTTATCCCACTTTATCCAAAGGTCAAGGTAGCATACAACATAATAGAAAAATAGTTTCTGTTAATTACTAAACAATTATTAATTATTACTAATTGAAAACAAACTATATAAAATATGATACAAATAGGCATGTGCTAACACCAATAACATAGGAGCTGATCTAATAGTGATCTAAAAACCATAAAAGCAGCACTAAGTAAAACAGAATGTATAAAAAATGACTAAACAGCCCTCCTCAAATGCTAAATGAAATAGAAATGCTTTCAAGCCCCTCTGGCAGCCATACAGACAGAAGGCTATCCTTAGCTCTTCTGGAAATTTATTCAATAGACATGTTGTGCTACAACAGAGAAGGCCCTGCACCTTTTTGCCATCTCCTTATCCTTGGATGGTGGTGAGAACTTAAGCAGGGCCCTACCTGACAGTCTTGGGGGACAGATAGGATTATGCAGGAGAAGGCAGTCCTTAAGACAAGGTTTCTATCCACCAACAGGATCCCTGTTCTGTCTTGCCCATTCAGCACCATGCTCAGGCATTTGACTCTCACATATTGCTGGACAGCATACCCAGTAAGGAAGTTGGATTCTTGGTAGACTAGCACAACACTGTCTCCCTGACCCTGCAGCCGTGGCTACTGTGGCACACAGAAATCTGGTGGACATAGCTGGGTGAGATTAACCCCCTGATTTATCCAGCCAAGTCTCTGTGATGCAAACCAGGTCAGAGCCCTCCTCCAGGATTAAATACTGGATCAGGATGGTCTTATTATACACTGACCTGGCATTCAACAACAGCAGCTTTAGGTCCACAGGACAGCTGCTAAGGCCACCAAGTGCATCAAGGAAGGAGTCAGGTCCATCCTTAAAAAAGGATGGTTTACCTTTGTCCAACCCTCCTCCTCCTGGAATGGCCTACCTAACCTCTACTGCCATAGCTCCCTTTGCCCATCATTCTTTGGTTTGTGGCACAGCCCCATAAATCCCCCAAACATCACTTGTGGGGAGAGGAAGGAGAGGAAAAATTCTCCACCCTTTTCCCTGTTGTGATAACCAACAGCAGAACCCACAAATATGCCCTTGGCCCTAGGACAGATCTCAACTATTTATTCACGAGGTGTAATATAGGGTCCATAGCTTTCCCCTGGCCGTGCTCTCATCAGGGCTGCAGAGAGCAGGGTAGCCCACCCTCACCTGCAGATTTACGTGGGGCAGGGGAGAATACTCGCAATTGCAAGATTTACTCCAATCAGGGTGTGGTGGTCTCACCAGCAGACTGAAGGATTCAGTCAGTTACATGATCATCACATCTGTCTCTGCTGCTACTGTGTGGCTCCTTATTTCTCCCTCTCCAGCCAAAGAAGACAGAAGGGAGAGGTTTGGTATGATTCTTATATTAATAGAACTTGCCCCAGGGGAAAATACCCTCAACTCACTTGTTCTCTGGGTATGGTCCTCAGGGCTAAGAACCCTTTGAATCTTGCCCTTCAGCTCATGCCTATTCAAACCAGAGCCTTAAGTACCTGTAAAAGAAGGAAGGGAACCAATCAGACTTAACCTATAGTCTCCAGCTCCTCAGTACAGGTGTTTCCAATCTTCAGTTCCCCTCCCCCATATGCCTGTATTCTAGATTTGATGCCTATTTTCAACCTTTAAGACCAGAGGAAGGCAACTGAAACCTAAAGATTTCTACTGCATATATGCACGCACTAACACTTTCCAAATTGGCAAAACATGGAGTGTTTACCAGGAACAGGCCCAAAAAAGCACTGGCAGATGGGGAGGGGTCTTTGAGTGTCCTTTTCTCAGTCCTCTGGGTCCTGTTTTAATATATATTATACTGTGAGAGAGCAGCACATAATTCCACAGACAATTGCAGTTCTTATGCAGTGAAGTCGATGAATGATTATCTGGTTGAGTATGCATCTAGGGTTATTTGAAGAAGAGCAGACTGTGCTCTGCTTTTCAGTGCAGCATTTCAGATGGGACTTATTGCAACAGTTCATTTAGGGGGACAATTGTCCTTTCCATGTTGTTTTGCAGTTTCAGAGACATTAAAAAAGGGCCTTTTAATCCTGTTTACACTCCCAAATGAACTAATCCTTGAGTTAGCTGTGTTATTGGTTCTCTGTACAGAATCACTGACTTAGAACCTTTAGCCTGAACAAATGTGTCTGCACAATGAAAACTAAAATTCTTCTTGAAAAGGAAAGAAAATCTGGAATAATTTCTTTCTGCACTGACATAAGAAAGTGATTGACTTGCAAAGAAGTAGAGAGAAAATTCATCAGAAACTGCCACTAATGATAGAAAAGAAGCTGTCTTACATATATAGTTAGGTGAAGGGTGCCTTGAATCCATCCCTCTCCCCCCCCCCCCACCATCTGCCAGTGCCATAAACTGCATCAGGTTGTATCTTGCAATGGAATTTTTTCTGTGTTTTGAAAAAAATTTTTTAAATGAATTAGTAAATGGATTTATGCCAGCTTAGCAACATGAATTTGAGATTTTAAAAGAGAAAGTAAGATTATGTTGATATCTAATTCACCCAACATATTGTATATATCCAATAAATGAAAATTAAGTGCTGAAAGACTCTGGTATAGATTTTTTGTTGTTGTTCCTTTTAAATTGTATACGTTGTTCCAACCAAAATGAAGTACACTTCCTGTCAATTGCAATCCTGGCCCCTGTGCCACCTGAAACCAGGACCACAAAATGGTGTCCCATGGCCTAAAAACGTCACTTCTAGTTTTTAGGCCTCTTGGGGCTCAGAAGGCCCTCTAAGGCCCTGTAAAGGGAACTTAAGAGAAAAAGAAAAAAAGTTTGGAGGGGGTCACAGTGGTGCCCCCTCTGGGTGGTGCCCCAGGGCATTTGCTCCTCAATCGTCCGTTACGCCAGTGCTTCCTGTTGATTTCAGTGGTCACTATAGCAAGTGACCACTTACTTACTAAGTGACCACTTTAACTTACTAAGGCAGTAAATCCTTGTTAGGGTCCCTGAATGAAATGGGGTGCTTAACTGTATGTGGATCATACTCTGTGTGTTTCTTGGAGAAGAAAATGCAGAATTTTTCCTTGTTAAGAAAAAAGAGTTTTGAAAGGGCTTTTGCCTTTAAAATGTTGACAGTTCTAGAAGTTTGTAAAAGGGTTTGTATTTACGCTTATATGTACCTGTATAGCAAGCTATTCAAGATGAATCTTCCTTTTTTTCTGTGCTGTCTGCCAGAACTAAATATGGTAATCCATTCTTTCAACACATGATGAATCGAGGTAATAGCAAGATAGGTCAGTAACAACTTTGGCACATTACGACTGAGCTGAAATAGTATTATCAGTGCCAGTTCTCAGGCCAGTGTAAAGCAGAGAGAGAGAGTACTTCTTATAAAAACAGAAAAGGAACCATTTAAAAACAGAAAACAATGGCATAAATTAGTGGAAAAGTTTCACTTAATCCTTTTAATACTTTTTTCCTCTCAAAATGATCCAAAATAAAGATTAGCTATTTATTCACATTTAGCTATTGTGACTTATTAGAAATACCTGTGCAGGTTCCTTGAGGGATTGCTTTTGTTGAGAAAATTCTTCATAGCTTAGGTGAGTGGTTTTCAAACTGGGATGTCACAACACCCCAGCCAGGGCAGGGGCGCAAAACTGGAAGTGGAGCTCGATCTCTCCATTTTCACTTTCTGCAGACTGGGGAGCCCTGGAGTCACTCGCACAGGGCTCCCCACACCTGAGGACGGTTGCTGCAGGGACTGGAGAGTGCATCCCAGTCCCTGCAGCCCCCCTGAGCAACACGATCCTGGGAATCACGCCACTGCCTTCCCCCTCCCTGCTGCCTCCCTTCCCTCCCCTGCAAGGACTTACTGCAGTTTTCAAGCTCCCTGAGAGTCTGGAAACTGCAGGCTTAGATTCTTGGTTTCTCTTAATTACTCATATTCTTAAGAATATTTTGAATATAGCATTTTCAGTACTGAATAGTGTATTTAAAGCAGTGGCAGTATGAAGGAGGAAAAAAATATTAAAGGAATATATTACTTAGCATCCTAATTAATTGTATAACTTAGAAAGGTTTGGTGTTTTGTGTTAATATTTTAGCTTTGGCTATCTTTTTTTGTAACCAGGCTATCATATTGTTTTTTGCTCCCCCCCCCCAGCATAAGTGTTGGAAATTACAGTCATTTGAAACTGTTAATTGTACTGTGAGAGCTCACTTTGCTGGTGATGAGTGTCACAAATGTGCCGTAAAGCACGTTTGTGGCCGTCAGCGCTGGTCCAGTGCAGGTGCTAGCTCAGCACCAGCAGACCACCGGTGTTTTGTGGTTTGGTGACTCCGTGGACAGCGGAGAGGTGAGTGGAGGCGTGGGGGGAGGTGGGGAGGAGGTTTCTAGGCTGGGGAACATAGGATGGAGAGCAGGGAGAAGGTGTGCTGGGGAGGGAACTTCTGTGTCGGGTCCTCTGCCTGACACAGAAGCTCTTGTTTCTATGGTGACCCAAGGATTGCCGTAGAATTGAGTAGCCCCATTGCGGGGCTACTTGCCTTACCTGGCAGAAGAGCACAAAAGTCTCCTCTCAAGGTGCTGCTGGCAGCCATTTTTGACGCCACGACATTTTTGACGCTCTGGACTGCATAGGTTTGGGCTGTGAGTCTCTCAACTGCAGCTCCAGATGAAGGATAAGTAGTACAGGTTGAAATTGCTTCTTTCATTTAATAACCTGTGAACCAGGGAGTAAAGAGGGGGATTTTTCTGAAATAAACTGACAAGTTAGTTTCCTGATTTTTAGTATTTGGTTTTATTTATTTACTTGCCCTGCCTTTCTCCTTGAAGGGACCCAAGGCAGCTTGCAACAGTTATTAAAAACACAATTAAAAACGTGATTTAAAAACAAGATAAAACATATTAACAGACATATTAAAAACAGCGATCAGACAAAAAGTGTGAATGAGCAAACAGCAGCAGTTTATTAAAGGACCCAAGCCTGTGTTAAAAGAGTGTTCAGAAATGATGTTTAAAAGACCAGGAACTCAGAAGTCTAAAAAGAAAAGTCTTCAGGCCTCGCCAGAAAGTTTCAAGAGGGAGCAGTTCATAAATCAAGTTTATTAACTTAATTTCATGGACTCCTACTATAAATGTTCCTACTATTTGATCAGTTGAGAAATAAATATTCATAATTTGAAATCTTGAACATGTTGTAGAGCTTTGTGGGCGTGAAAGACGAACACAAGACCTGAATTCAGGTCTTTTGAATTCAGAATGATTGTGGTGAGATGGTATCTGCCAATATCAGTTCCACTGATGTCCCTGAGTTCAGTTGGAGGTGCCTAATGATAAAAAATACTATACATGTTATTTATGCTTGACCTCAAAAGTCAATTATTCTCCCCATTCATCCCGCTATACAGAATAATAGTCTTTAACAGTGTTTTTGACAGATATAATGGATTTGTTTTTAAACAAAATGTAACTGTCAAACTTAAATTCAGATTTCATTTCACACCAAGTTATTTTTAAGAGGTATCCGATGTACTTAAAAAAAATTAAGCTTATATAATTATAAGCTTATACCTTAAATTAAGGTGTAAATAAAGTTTATACCTTCATACGCTGTCTTACTTTTATATAAAAGACATTTATCCCCACATGTGCAACCTTGAACCCTTCATCTTTTGCCTAATCATGACTTTACTTAATCATGCACTAGAATGCGCCTTTTGTATTGCTTTTCTTTTGAAAACTGAAATATTAGGATCTTTGAAGAGTTGCAGGCTCTAGAAGCAAATCCTGTGAGGACAAGCTGAAGCAAGTGAGTATGTTTAACCTACAGAAAAGAAGATTGGGAAAGGAAGAAAAGGCAATTTGCAGGTACTCAAAAAAGAGTAAGGAGAGAATCAACAATTGATCCCCCAGTCAGCTAAGGATGAGACAACAAGTCAGATTCTAAAATTACTACATTATTAGGTTTAGATTAAACCGGAAGGATGTATGGATTCTTTTTTAGAAATTATATTTTAGAAGTGTTATATCTGTTAGGAAACAGCACAGTAATGGAGAAAGTGAAAATGAGAAGAGGAAAGGAGTACAATATGTTGCTCTGACAGGTGAAGATACAACAAAGAAAGCCCTGTGCAGATGTTATCCGCTGTGGGTAGAAGAGTGCATGGAGGGAATGCCCACACTAGCCCTGTTCCTGCCAATGACGTGAATGCTTACCCATGTCTTATCCCTCTGTGTTTCTTTCTGCTACATGAGATTCTCCTCATGCTTGCCATTCATTTATGGAACATAAAAGAGCTAAAGTTCCTTAATTCAAAGAGCCACTAAAAATGATCACACTAGTTGCAGAGGTAACATATGGATTTTTCTTTGGAGCTTTTAAAAAGGTTGGGCAGAAATTGTTTACAGTGCAAACCTATGCATGTCTACACAGAAGTAGGTCTCATTGTGAGTCTTAATTCCAGGAAAGCGTGTATAGCAGGGTTTCTCAAACTGTGGGTCGTGACCTGATTGGGGGGGGGATCGGTCTCAAAGCTGCAACTGACGAACTGATCACAGATGAGGAAAATGCATTCAGCCCTATGGAAAGTGAAACAGAGGTCCAAATCCAAACCAACTTTCCAGCACTGACATAGCTGTGCCAGTGGCGCATGTGCTGCATCCTGCAGTTGGGGGGGGCAGTCATGTAGGCCTTCTCAAAGTAAGAGAATGTTTGTTTCTTTACCTCAGTGCTGCACTGCCCTTACCTCAGTGCTGGAAAGTTGGTTAGGATTGTGCCCTGAGCTACATTGTGCATTTACTCATGAATAGACAAATGTCTATTCACAAATGCCTTGGTCCATTGTGAAGGGCAGGCCAAGAGGAATCCAACGCCACCAGAATGGTCTCAATCCAATGAATGCAGCTCTCCAAAAACTCTCTCCCTCCAAACTGATGAATGTATTGAGCCCTATGGAAAGTGAAACAAGTCCCAAATCCTAACTGACTTACCTGCACTGACATAGCTGTGCCAGTGGGGTATGTGCTGCATCCTGCAGTTGGGTGGCAGTTATGGAGGCCTCCTCGAGGTAAGGGAATGTTTGTTCCCATACCTTGGAGTTGCATTGCCCTTACCTCGGTGTTGGAAAGTTGGTTAGGATTGCACCCTAAGCTATACAGGTGTTTGCTTGTGAGTAAGCAAATGTGCCTTGGCTTGTGTGGCAGGTCAGACAAAGGGAAGTGCAAGGGTACCAGAATGGGCCCAATCCAATGAACATGGAGCTCAACAGGTGCTCTACAAGGCAGCCCCAGTAGTACAGTAAGAAGAGACTTGATATGGTAAGACTTCTTACTTTTTTAGGGCACAATCCTAACCCACTTTGCAGCACCAAGATAAGGGCAACGCAGCTCCAAGGTAAGGGAACAAACATTCCCTTACTCTGAGGAGGTCTCCTTGAGTGCCACCCAACTGCAGGATGACCCACACATCCCACTGGCACAGCTATGCCAGTGCTGGAAATTTGGGCCCTAGTCTTGTAAAGCTGGGTGGGTCCAGATGGTGTGGTAATTTTAAAAAGTGGGCTCAAGTGCTGAAAGGTTTGGGAACCACTGTTTTATTGGTAAGAGTTCTTGTCTTTTCCAGATCTCTTCCCCCCCAAGATAGTGGCGCCTCATTTCCTCTCGTCCTCATTTTGAGGTTTTTATGCTGTTTAGAAGGAAGCTTTGAATCTCAATTCAGCCCAAACAAAAAACATGTTGGATTTAAAATTGATCTTGTCCCAAATCATGTTGAACTGGCTTAAATATAAGAACTTAAAATTGAACTGGGCACTGCATAGGACTGAAAGTCTTACTGATTTTGGGGAGGGGGGGCTTACGTTTATTGCTGGTAGGCTACAGAGAGAATTCACTTGGTGGAACAGGGCTGTCTTCCCCATCTCATCTCTCCTTATTTAATTATTTGTTTTATATATAATTACAGTCGTGCATCACTTAGTGACAGGGATATAAGAACTGGCACTCCTGTTGTCAGGTGACACTTGATGTTATGTGAAACCTCTGAAGGTGAGGGGAGCCGCGCTCCTCTCTCCTGCAGGGGCTTTTCTGAGCCTCACAGAGTCTCAGAATGCCTATTTCAGGGGAAAACACGTGACTTCTGGTTTTCCAGGAAACCGGAAGTCACATGTTTTTGGCTGAAACGGCCAATCTGAGCCTCATAGAGGAACCGTGTGGATGCGTGCTGCTTATGCAAGGCTCAGAAAAGGCTCCCCTCACCCTCGGAGTTTGGATGGGTGAACATGGACCAGCGGTGGCCGTCACATATGCAGGCTGTCTTTAGTTGGAACGTTGCTAAGTGATGCTTACCTATATTAATTTTAATTTATTCATAGCCAGCCTATGTAGAGAAAATAGCAGAATTTCAGTGCTTGCCATGGGCAATTTCAATACTTGCTGCATTTTCAGGAAAGCACTCCCTACTGATGATGTCACTCCTGGCCATTTCATTACTTCCAGATTAATAACATCACTTCTGGAGGGTCCCGGACAGATTGTCATTCTAAAAAGTGGGTCCCAGTGCTAAAAGGTTGAGAACCACTGGATTGCAGCCTTAGTGCTTATTATAAGCTACTCTGTCTGAGGAACCATGATGGGGGGGAATTTGCAAACAGTGGATACTGGATCAGCGGATGAAGGGGCATGCCTGTATTTGAATAATATCACATTCCAGCCTCCATCCGAGAACCACTGTTCCAGCTACCACCCAGGATTGGTAATACCCTGCAAATCCTTTTCCTTTCTAGTCTTCTCTTTTTTCCCCAGGTGGTACTGAAACTGTTGAGCCAGGGCAGGCTGGTCAGCTAACCTTGTGGGTGACTTCTTTCTCTCAGAACCCCTCCCTCCCAGCCTCCCATCCAAGAAAGGTAGCTTGGCTCTCTTGCCTTTCTCCCTTCTAGGCTACTGCCTTGTTGCATGCTACAGCTTGCTTCATCGTCTTCTTTCTATTTTTGAGACTGTCTTTGCCCAGAGAGGACTGACTTGGTCAGCCCTTGGCCACTACAAACCTTGCAAAACTCAGAGAATAGGTCTAGAAAATCTTGGTCCATGATGCAGACCTACCAGAGACCCACTGAGAGCCCAATCTCAAGCTTGGCGTGCCAGCTTACCGCTGGCACACATTGTCACAAACATGCCATAAGGCACGTTTGCAGGCCCTAGAGCCCTCCACTGGTGCTAGCCCAGTGCTGGGCGAGCGCTAGGCAAGCATCGGCGCTCTGCAACTTGGCGGTTGCATGGACCGCCAAGCAGCGGAGAGGTAGGTGGGGGCGTGGGTGGAGGCAGGGAGGAGGCATTTTGGGGAGGGGGGAGTCAGGGAGAGTGGGGAGAAGGTGTTCTGGGGGAGGGAGCAGGGCGGAAGGGAGACAGGACCAGTGAAGTAAAACTCCACCAGATCCAGAGCCTCCGTGTCGGACATTGAGCCTGACACGGAGGCTCTTGATTCTACGCCGACCATTGCAGGGCTATTCACTTTACCTGGGGGAAGTGGATGGAAGTCCCCTTCTCTCGAGGAGCCGCCTGCGGCTGCCTGGAGTTCACAGGATGCGACAGCAGCCATTTTCAGTGCTGCTGCAGCCCCACACACTGGGCAGCTTACTGGGCAGCTTACAGCTTACTGGGCAGGAAGTTCCTACTTTCCTTATCTGTCTCTTGTGAAGTCGCCTTGACTGTGCATTTTGTGTGTGTTTCCTTTCCAGTGTGTGTAACTATTAGCCTTAGGATTCCCCAGTCTACAATGTCTGTCTGTCTGTCTGTCTGTCTGTCTCTCTCTCTCTCTCTCTCTCTCTCTCTCTCTCTCTCGCATGAAAGCAAACTTTTTGCTCTTTCATCCTTATCTTCCTTTCCCTGCCAAATTACTTAGCTCAGCCATTGGCCACTACACAGAATCCCTGCACATGAGTGATTCTCCTGTGTGTGTAAAGTACTACTGGTAACAGTATTTAAGGGAGTAGAAAGAAGGGATCAATTTCTTGTGCATTCTCCTCAGCTTACCTCCTGCAGAGTTACCGTGTCTGAGAGTTTTAAAATTTTTACACTGACATAATAAAAGCTTTTAGTCCAACTTTGAATTTTTATCATGCAGATGTAAAATGGCTTATGGAACTTAGCTTGAAAATTAATTCCACATTATGAATTGGTTAATGCACCATTATACATAATTAAAATAATGGTGGTTAAAGAGAGAAAAATCATGGTAGGTAGCTGATTATTATGAGTGGCTTCACAATAACTCTTCATGCTCTTATAATACAGAGCATGTTTATACTTTGTTTATACTTACGATTTAATTAACTTGGTGATATGGGCCAGGATCAGAAGACCTAGTTCTGTTACCCCAAAGTGACTTTAAAGTTGTTTTCACAAACCTCAGCCTCTGCTCCTTTGGAATCTGAGAGGAATTTCCAAAGCAGTCTGTGATATGGCAGTAGAGAGAAGAGAGAGAGTAGGTGTTCAAACAAACAAAAATCAAAAATTCCACTGGGTTAGCACAAACCCCTCTGTGAACCTAAGCAATTTTTTAGATCCTGGCGGTTGGGATGAAGATTCATGTAACCTATAAGAACAAAAGCATTTTAATGAAGCAATTCTTATTTTAGACCCTTAAGGTACTTTCACAGTCTGTAACCTAGTCTCTGCAATAGCTGAGTAAGGCTATAGCAGTGACTCCATAGAAGGAGTTTGACCACTTCTGTGGAAGCCAAGATCTCTGTGTAGCACAGATTGGATCAAGCCCTTCCTACTGCCAGTGTCAATTGCAAAAGATACAGCACTAGAGAGCCCGGCATTTATGAAGGCCACAACCTTTGTAGATGGGCTGATGACAATGTAGGGATGTGTTTCTAGCATATCAGAATGTTACTTACGGGGCTGTCACCACCACAGCCCTATTCAGACTTTTTTTTCTCTTTAGGAGAGGGCACATGTGAGGAACTTCTCAAGAACTTGTATAGCGGCCCTGTTCTCACCATTGAGGCACACCTTTCCCCACTCTCCCTATATTCAAGCATGAATGCAGTGAGAGTTGCTGCCCACAATTGGAGCCCTGGATCATTGGGTTGTGTGACAGGTAGAGGTGGGTAGGAAAAAAAACACATCCTTGGTAAAAACCTGTTTCTGGTAAGGCTTGCTTCTGAGAACTGGAAGGGGCCTTTGGAGGTTTCTGCAAGCCATTCTGAGACCTGTGGAGTCTCAGAAGGAGACTCAGAGTGGGTCTAAAGAGTGACAGCCCAATCCTATGCATGTCTACTCAGAAGTACGTCCCATTAGAGTCAATAGAACTTACTCCCAGAAAAGTGTGGATAGGATTTGTCCGTGAGTCTGCAACCCAGTGCAACCCAGAGGAGCCCTCCGGAGGCTTCCCTGGGCTCTCTCTGCCACCACCAGGAGCATTGTGACCAACCACAAAAGACAAGGCAGGTCACAGTGCTGAAATGTTTGGTAACTACTGCTCTAATGACTCTGTATGTAGAAAGCGTACTGCAGTATATTAGCACATTTCTATCCATCTAAACACCAGAATTTATTCCATGGAGCCCTAAAAGTGGTAATTTCTCATCAATTTTGCTATAACTTTAAGACTTCAACCTTGAATCACATATATAAAGAAATGATTTCTTTACTAAAAAGTATATTTTTAGTAAAGAAATTATTTTTAGATGAAACTGCCCTACTCTTGTAATGTAACCACTGTCACTAAATGGCTGTGGCACTTTTTGTTTTTCGTGTTCTTATTTTGCTTATTATGATATTTGATTTTGCTAGTCAGTAAGAAAAAAACAAACAAAACATGATGTTAGGAATGCAGAGAAGAATCACCAAATGGTGGAATACTTCAGAAACTTGCCTCTTCATCATTGTCTTGCAGTATCTGACACTTTCATTTGTTGAGATAAAGGAGCATAGTGTTCTATTTGATACCTCACTGAGAGTCTCATTTCTCTAATATCTCTCTCCCTTCTACACTAATTAATAGCAGAAAACAGGGAAGGGTAGGAGAGCTGTGTGCTGGAAATCTTTTATTATAGATGTCTGAGATTAAAATTTCATTTATGCTTCCCTATGTAAAGGTAATTATGGCTACATCTTGAAGAGTGAACATTGCAGAAAAAATATTTATATGCACTGTTCAATATGTACCATTAGCTCTGTGACTGCCCAAAATAGAGGAGTCTGCCTTTTCTTACAAAATCAGTGGAAAACAGCTAGGAATCCAACATGGCTTTCCTGTGAGACAGTGAATTCTATGTTGTATTCCACCCCTCAAAGAATAAGCTGTATGTTTAATTCTGGTTTTAGTAGGTTTTTGCATTGTTAGTCAAAAATATTCTTATTCCCTTTGCCAAGTAAACATCTGCAAGATTGAGGCAATAGATTCTTAAAGGATACACTGATAAAACAGATCCTTGGAAAAAACCTGTCTCTGGCAGGGTTTGCTTCAGAAAACCGGATGTGGATTCTGAGGTCCATTCTGAGACCTGCAGAGGCCTTTAATACCTTCTTTCAAAATGATTTCAATATACTAGATATTTAAGTCTCCAACATTCAGCATTTGAGTCACTTTCTAACCTTTTTAATTATAGAATAAAGTTACGTACTTAAAGAATAAAAGATGAAAAGTAATACTTTGTGAATGATTCATTTTAAAATTTTATATTATTACATATCATTTATAGTCTTCTTTTTAGTCATTATGAAAGAAAGCCTAATAGTTGAGGGAGGGAAGTACATTAAAGCAGGATTCTGGTTTGGATGCAAAGGCTTCCATCAGTATTGCCACCTGCAGCTTTCTCTGTGGGCAGCTTGCCAGAGCAAAGGATTTGCTGGGCTCCTTTGGTCCAACCACTTGCTTTACAGTCTTTAATTGCAGAAACACTTTTGTCTGTTGTTTTCTTGGTACATTTCCCTCTCATTTTAATGCTTCTGTTGATCTCTATATGTGAAAATTAAAACTGCAAACAGACAGATTTTTGAAACAATTCAGTCTACTTCAGTTTCAGCTGCTTAGGGCTTTGTGGCAATGTATACGGCAGGGTTCAATGTTCCAAAATCACGGGATTGCAGACATTATTGAATCTTGTACTACTATGCTCAATATGTACCATGCTCACACTATGGCTGAGTTGAGACATTGCACCACTCCATGATTGTTGTTGTCATGCGTGACTGGGTCGTCCTACTGTGTGTTAACAGAGCTGTGTGTGTTGTGATAGCATGCATTATAAAAACGGTTGTGGTTTTGATGACTTAAAGCTACGAGCGTGCAGACTGGTTTGGAACTGTAACTAGGCACAGTTTTAGCAATCTTCCTTCAAGCGCATATAGGAGTCCAACTTCAGAAAGATTAAAACACAGAGTTTATCTCCCTAAGAAAGAGGGAGATAATAATAATAATACAGGTATTTATATACCACCTTTCATGGTCGTCAGATTTCTCCTCAGACTTTATTTCAAAGCGGTTTACACAGGCAGGCTATACTAAATCCCTATAGGGATTTTTACAATTGACAAAGGTTCTGTCTTTCAAGAACTACAACATTTCAGATGGATCCTTTTATGATCTGGTATCGCATTCTGGCCTCCAGTTTCTTCCCACGCAAGCTGACAATCCTTCATATCTCACTGGAAGGGCAGCCAAAGAGCAGATGGAAAAACTCGGCTTGGCTTGTCAGCTGCTTCAAGGTCTCGCCGTTCATGGTGCCGGTGGCCTCGAACTAGCGACCTTCAGCTTTTATCTTCAGGCAAACGGAGCTCTACCCTCTAGACCAGACCTCCTGCCCATAAGATGGCTTATGTAGTTACCATTTCTTTGAATTTAATGCTACATTACCATATCACAACTTCATGCTGGGCACAGACAGATGTAAATGATTACATTTCGACTTTTGAAATGAGGTAGATCACTCCCAACCAACCTAGTGAACCAACCTGCCAAACCTAGCAGTTCGAAAGCATGTAAATGCAAGTAGATAAATAGGTACAGTGGGAAGGTAACAGCGTTCTATGCGTTTCGGCGTTTAGTCATGCTGGCCACATGAACACGGAAGATGTCTTCGGACAACGTGAGCTCCCTTGGCTTGGAAACGGAGATGAGAACCACCCCTAGAGTCTCATATGACTATGCAGGGGAAACCTTTACCGTTTTTAGAGCACTCCCAATCCAACAGGAGTATTTCAGACTGTTTACTTTGCTTGTTCTGCAGGACTTTCTATTTCACTGAAGCGACTGGTTATAGATCTAGCAGGGCCTCCATCTTTCCCTTAAAGTACTGTTACCCAGTACTACAGTATATGATGGTCTTTCACCCAAAAATATACCCAGTATGATCTGGTTTGCTCTTTTTCACAGTGACAGACCAACCAGAGTCATGATGTGTTAACTCCTCCTCTCACTCTAACTAAACACCACTCTCCAACCCCTTCAAACTTCCTTTAACCATGTTTCTATTCTGCTCTGGACACACACCCCTTTCACTTTAGAACTCTGAATGTGCATTTTTCATAGGCTTCCCTCAAGCATTGCACATTTCATCCCTAGATGGAAAATGATTGGCTTATCCTTTTGGTCATGGTTTGTGAGCTTGTGACATGTAGGCAGCTGCCTCAGGACAGAATATGCTGGTTGTTTTGCCGTTTGGGAGTGTTTGGTGGATGATCTCTATTCTTTTGCCATAATTCTCCTAGAGCATTAAGTAACTATGCTGAAATTTGTTTCTGCACTTGTCATTCCAGACAAACCAAGACTTGTAGAGATTAAATTGGCAAGGATAGAATTGGAATATCTAGAAGCAATTTTAGCAGCAAATGAAGCTTGCAGCTGAGTCTCTGGGGGAAAAACCCCTCAGAAAGGTTGAAGCACAAGAATTTTAAGCATTTCAGAGTACTGACATCAGAAATGGCTAATTCACATCATTTTTTGATCACTTTGGATTGATGAGAAAAAAGGAGTTTCATACTTTCTAAGCAACCAAAGTGAAGTTGACAAAAATGAGATTGCATTGACAAGTGTATGGCAACAAATATGAATTGTTCACCTGATATCTGGCACAGTAAAAGTTGCGTATTTAAAATGGGATTGTCAAAAAGTTGTTTAATATCTTCAGTGAACAACCAGCCTTTCATTTATGGGTTAAATTTTTATGCAGATAGTAACTTGGTTGGTATTAAAGCAAACTATGTCATGGTGCTTCCTGTCCTGATGGCAGTTGCTAAGCCTGACTTCTACAAGTCCTTTTTGTCCTCATTCTTAAACGGTATTCTCTCACACACACCCCTCCTGATTTCTGTCAGGCCACAAGAGACTCTGGGCAGGTGACCTGGAATCCTATATTTTGAAGTGAGGGGGACAGAATTGGAACAAGGAAATATAGGAAAGTGTTTCTTAAGCTTCCGATTTTACCTTCACCGTTCCTTACAGTGTTCACATTTGTAGACTTTTATTTCATTTCCTCAGGAGAGGAAATAAGCAAACAAAGTGATTCATACTGATCACTTTTATGTGTGTATGGAGCCTTCTGAACCTGGCTGATTAGGTTCTACAGGCAAGCAGTTGAATCAGGATCTTGTCCTGTAGCAGCTGGACTGTATTGACTGTGTCAGTTTTGTATCTCTAATCATCCCTTTTATCCTTTGGATTATTAAGAAAGTAGTAGCAATTTGGCAGCTGAAACAGATCTTGGAGCCACTGAGTTACTTTTAATTCCATTAATTAGATTTCATTCTTCATTGCTGTGCTAGTCCTATTGGACTTAAACAGAAACATCTTCTCTCTGTGATTTTTAAAAGGTAAAATTATTTTTTAATGAATTTTAATTGCATGGTAGACCTAATTATTTCATTTCCATATGGCACTACAAGGTTCCCTCCTCCCCATGCTACAAGCTTCTGAGCCCCAGGTGTATACCAGCAGTTATTTAAGCAGAAGAGCGCATGCATATTTAATAACTGAATCAGTTGTTTAATTTTTCTGATTATTCTTTCAGTTTCACACACTCCCTCCGCTTCAGTCTTCTCAATTGTACACTTCAGCATGGATGCATTGTCTCTACCAAAAAGATGATGAGCTCCTTTCCTTAGTCACCCAAGGTGGTGGCACAACTGATGTATTCATCTTGCTCTTGTTGGGAATAGCCATTCACCATAAAGCATGAAGCTCTTGAATTAAGCCTGTAGACCAGAGATGCATGCTTCCTATTACAGGGAAACTTTCTGCAACTGTATTTAATCAGCTGAATGTTCTGTCTTTACAAAAATTAATGAAAACACATTTATAAGATTTCTTTGTTAATCATCTCATCTATATTTATACTATACAGCTGTGCATGGTTAATCTGGAAAGCATTGATAAATTTGTACAGTAAAACAGCAGTACAAAAGAACTGCTAGGCATATTTGTTATTATGGGTACTTAAAGCATTAAGTTATATCTGTCTTACAGTGTGTTTGGGCTGCTCAAGCTGTGTTATAAGACCAGACTCATTTTGCACTTATTCAAAACTTAACCCTTGTGACCAATCACGTTCATTTTTATTAAATGTATGTGGAGCAAGTGCCTTGAGGTGCTGTGTATGATCAGTACTACAATAAATGCAGTTTTTGAATGGGTGACAGATACGTTTCAGCATATTCCTAAGGAGAAACTTTGCAAGGTGGCGTGCGGCCTCTCTGAGGTTCAGCATGGCCCCCAGTGTGATTTTTTGGCGACTTCTGGAAGTTATGCAAAAACTGCTCCAAGTGGTTTTGTGAACCTCAGAGAGGTCACACACCACAATGGCCCCCAGGGTGATTTTCAGGCAACTTCGGTGTTCCAGGAAGTTACCCCAAAACAGCTCCAGGTGGCTTTTGAAGGCTTGGAGAGGCTGTGCATGATGGTGTGCATGGAATAAGATTTTGGTAACATCTGGAACAGGGGTGTCCAAACTTTTTGGTAGGAGGGCCACATCGTCTCTCTGACACTGTGTGGGGGGCTGGGAAAAAATTAATTTACATTTCAAATTTTAATAAATTTACATAAATGAATATATTCGAGCTGGAACATATAAATGAATGAAGGTCTTGCAATAGCTCAAGGCCTATAAAAGACCTTGCACAAAGCAAGGCCAGCCTTTCCTTTACTGCCACTGCTGCATCACAGATGTGAAACAGCAAGCAGTGGAGGGAGCCCTTGTCCCACAGCTCACGCGAGAGGTCAAACAGTTGGCCGTCACACTGAGAGCAGTTGCATCAGGCCAGCACGGGCTCCAGCAAGTCTCAGGAGTGCCAGAGGCTCATTGGAGAAGGGGGGGTCACTGAGGGTCAGATTGGGAATCCTCAAGGGCCGCAAGTGGCCCCAGGGCCAGGGTTTGGGCACCCCTGATCTGGAAGGTCTGCAGGGGGCCAGCCGAGGGTTTAGTATTTCCAATGGCAAAACTATCCAAGAAATAAGTATGGGAAGATTTTGGAAGGAGAAGTTACTTACTGTGTTGGATCCAGATTTTTAGTAGAAGGAAGTTGTAGCAAGAGAACTTTCCTTGAAGTTTGAAAAGCAGTCTGTTTTGTTGTGGGGATCTGTCACTCAGAAGGGTGAAGACCAGAAGTGATTGTGAGGAGCTCCAGAAGGATCTCTCCAGACTGGCAGAATGGGCAGCAAAATGGCAGATGCGCTTCAATGTCAGTAAGTGTAAAGTCATGCACATTGGGGTAAAAAAATCAAAACTTTAGGTATAGGCTGATGGGTTCTGAGCTGTCTGTGACAGATGAGGAGAGAGATCTTGGGGTGGTGGTGGACAGGTCGATGAAAGTATCAACCCAAGTATCGGCAGCAGTGAAGAAGGCCAATTCTATGCTTGGGATCATTAGGAAAGGTATTGAGAACAAAACGGCTAATATTATAATGCCGTTGTACAAATCGATGGTAAGGCCACACCTGGAGTATTGTGTCCAGTTCTGGTCGCCGCATCTCAAAAAAGACATAGTGGAAATGGAAAAGGTGCAAAAGAGAGCGACTAAGATGATTACGGGGCTGGGGCACCTTCCTTATGAGGAAAGGCTACGGCGTTTGGGCCTCTTCAGCCTAGAAAAGAGACGCCTGAGGGGGGACATGATTGAGACATACAAAATTATGCAGGGGATGGACAAAGTGGATAGGGAGATGCTCTTTACACTCTCACATAATACCAGAACCAGGGGACATCCACTAAAATTGAGTGTTGGGCGGGTTAGGACAGACAAAAGAAAATATTTCTTTACTCAGCATGTGGTTGGCCTGTGGAACTCCTTGCTACAGGATGTGGTGCTGGTGTCTAGCCTAGATGCCTTTAAAAGGGGATTGGACAAGTTTCTGGAGGAAAAATCCATTATGGGGTACAAGCCATGATGTGTATGCGCAACCTCCTGATTTTAGAAATGGGTTATGTCAGAATGCCAGATGCAAGGGAGGGCACCAGGATGAGGTCTCTTGTTATCTGGTGTGCTCCCTGGGGCATTTGGTGGGCCGCTGTGAGATACAGGAAACTGGACTAGATGGGCCTATGGCCTGATCCAGTGGGGCTGTTCTTATGTTCTTATGTTATTATGTAACTCAAAGATTTTACTGAGCATGCCCATGTGCATCTCTGCATCCAATACTGTAACATTACAGATAAGTACCTTGTCATAGTTGTTATATGCTAATAGAGTAGAAAAGCATAGATATAGTACAGGAAGGAAAATAATACTGGAACTAACAGATCTCAGAGTTTTCCAACAGCTATTGAGTCCAAACAAATTTATCATAGCCCTTTCTAAATGACCTAGGAGTACTTCAGATTTGATTCAGACATTACCCTTTTTTTCTAAGGTATTTTATATCTTTGAGCACCATATGGCTAGAACATGTGCCAGGAATCCACATTCCTGCACACAATTTCTGTTCAATAGCAGCTCCCCAAATAATCAAACATTTAGCTATTGCCTATTCTCTCTCCCTTTTTCTAAAACTACAAAACATAATTTTGAAATTATGACTGTTTTTACTCAGCTTGTGCCTTTTTGGGGAAGGGCAGCTTAGAGCTAAGCAAATGTAAGAAGTACAACTACTCCTAAACTAGAACAGTTGAAAGCACTCGTTTTCCTGAGGCTTCAGTACGACTGCTGTTTCATGGTGATGTTGTGCATCTAGCCATGAACACTGAGGGCGTAGACTGCCAGTGAAAAATGTTCTACTGCTGCCAAATTCTAAATCCTTCTGTTTAACAAAAGAAACGAAAAAAATAACTTCTAATGCTTTGAAACCAAACCAATAATCCTTAAAACTCTCAGAGTGTAAACACCTAATTGTGCAGTGTTGGTCATTTGCACTGGATGGCTTGTTGGACTGAATTTTTAGAGATCCATTTTAGAACATGGTTCCTTAGTATTGCCATCATCAGGCTTTTCCAGAACAAAGTTGTCATATTCAACAGAAAACTCCACGTTGTAAATGAATTTATTTTCCTTCTATTGACTTCCATAACTAGTTAATCTTAAGGTTCTTTTTTAAAGTATTTCTGTGACCATTGTTACTGTGGTAACTTTTAGCTGCTGTTACACTTGCATAAGTGGAAACCCACTGACATAAACCATTCAGATTTTATCCTACATCTGTTTTGGAAGCTCCAAATTGTCCAGAGAGTTTGAGAGGATGAAGGGTCGGTTTCCTGCTCCATCATTTTTGGGTAGCTCTGGATTTTTTGTTAAATCACTGGTGGTCATTAAAGCTACGCAGTTTCTGCTAGCACATTGCATAGCTAAACAGCATATGGATTTTTTAAAGATTTCAGGAAATGTGCAATAGATACATTTAGAAATATTTTTCAAAAGTGGCTGTTTCAGCAATCCACATCCTCCTCAACACAGATTTTTGTCGCGGTGCCATGAGATAAGGGTAGAAAGGATGACAGAGACAGACAGCTGGCACTGTTCTGGATCCAGCAGCTCTGTTAGTTGGCAAAGCTCCATGCAAGGAACTTAAGGAAGGAGGCTTAGCTAAGCGGTCTAATGTGAACAGGGTGGGGTGAACTTAGTTTCCTATTGTGCGGTGTCATAGATTGACCATTTAGCTCAGTTGGTGATCAAGCCACCTTGACCCACTGCAACCCAATAAATGGGACATATTTGGGGTGTCATGGAGAGACTACTCTTAAAGATAGTAGCAAATTGATTTATTCAACAAAATGCAACAGCAGCTATAATTGATTGCAATGGAAAGATTAGGATGAAAATGAATTCTTGGTATAAATCAAACCTCCTTATACATGGGTGTTTTGTTCCCCAAATCCCTGCTGATAAAAAAGTTCACATGTAGCCAAACCAGAAATGACTTTTTTTCCAGGAGTGACAGAAATCCGCTGTAAAAACATCCCTATAATGTTTCTCAACAAGAAGTACGTGTGTGTGGGGGGGGGAGGGGGAGCTTCCCTTACCTCATGCGGCAAGCTGGCGGGCAGTCTCCAGGCACTCAGGAACCTATTTCCAGATTGTGCCGCCCCCCCTTCATTCACCCTCCATTGTGGAAGCTACCCCATAGAAGGAGCTTCCCAGCACCTCGCAGCACGGCCACCCTGCTTCCTGCTGGATTCACACACACACACACACACACACACACACACACAGCTGTGCTTTCTGAAAGCCCCACAGACCTCTCCCCTCCGCCGCCACTCTGTGCCCCTCACAAGGTCCGCCCCTTCTCACAAGCCTGTCTCAGCTCAGACGAAAGGAGACACCCCAGCAGTGGTTCTGCGAAGTGACTGGCTGAAGTCAGGCAGTCTCCTCAGCTGCCTGCTTGCTTTGGGGCTCACTCGTGTCCCCTTAAGAACATTGAAGCAAGGGGGCCTCACTAGTTTCCACTTCGCTTCCTCCTCACTCAAAAGATGAAGGGCCAGCCAGCTGCAAAGCTTCCCTTGACCCCCAGCACATGAGGAGGCAGAAGCCAAAACTTTCCCCCCTTGTTTCAGTGTTCTTAAGGGGACGTGTGCAAGCCCCAATGCAAGCAGGCAGCCAGGGAGAGTGGAGATCTCAGCTAGTCACTTCACAGAAGCACACTAGGGTTGTCTCTTTAAACTTGCCTTCAAGCTGAGACTTGTTTGTGAGGAGGGGGCAGACCTCGTGAGGGGTGCACAGTGGCTGTAGCAGCGGGAGCAGCAGCAGGAGCGAGGGAAGAAGGGGACCACAGGGCTTTAGGAAAGCACAGCCGTGTGTGTGTGTGTGTGTGTGTGTGTGTGTGTGTGAGAGAGAGAGAGAGAGAGAGAGAGAGAGAGACACCAACCAGCAGGAACCATGAGGTGCAGCAGCGCCTTCTGTGGGGTAGCTTCCACAATGGAGGGTGAATGGATGGTGTGGCAGCACAATCTGAAAATACCTTCCCCAAGTGCCCAGAGGTAATGGAAGCCCACACACACACACTTATTTTGTTGTTTAAAAACATTTAAAGGAACTCAGCAGCTCAACATGAATGGATATCCACATTGAGTCAAATCTGTGAATGCAAAATGTGTTGATAATGAGGCTCAGCCTGTATATTCCAACCTTGGCTAGCTTCATGCTAACAATAACACAGGCCTACAAAATTGAGGGTCAGAAAAGCTTTTCCCAAACTTTATGGTGGTTTGATATGAATTTGGGGTGCTGATTCCAAAAATGGCATTCGTTTTCCCCTATCACATCTAGTTTTGGAGATATAGTATAGCCTCACTTTGGCTGGACTCGTCAGCCTGGGAAGGCAGCTCATCTGAGAGAAGGAAAACTCTGATCCCAAACCTCCACTGCCTTGTAGCTACATCCAGTTAAGGAAGAGGCTTCAGGAGTCAACCTCGAGGCAAAATCCGGAGCCGGAGTCCCTGAGGCAGTTCGTGGCTGAACACAGTCACACTCTGGCAACTCCTGTGACGCCGCTGGAACAAACCGTATTGGCTTCTGCCTTTCCATTGGACCATTTCAGCGACGTGGAGAGGGGGGATTTGCTGCATGGGTAACAGTCTATCCTCCATATCTATTTTACCCAGGCTTCGCGCACTGGAGAGGACACTCTGTTCCAGAACACTATTCAGAGCGCGATACCATAGTCTTCCGAGACTGAAGGATGCCAACAACATTAGTGAATGGTTCAAGCAGCTTCCTCATGAGAAAGCCATGATGTAGGCTTCCTCATGAGGAAGCAGCTTGAACCATTCACTAAAGAGGCTATGCCGTGTCTCCAAAACTAGACGTGATAGGGCAAAACGGATGCCATTTTTTGAGTCAGCGCCCCAGATTTACCCAGGAATTGGTGTAATGTTTAAGGAAGCAGAATGTGTGTTGGCCTTTGTAATCACAGCAGCTTTACTTGTTTGTACTCATACACATGCACACAAGTCAAGTAGCCAGCTTAACTTGGAGCAGGTCTGATGGAAAGTTGAGAAGCTGGTAGTGCACCTTGACCATATTGCTGATGGTCTTCTCTGCTGGGTGGAATCTTGCTTGTTGTTGTTATAATTCTTCTGAGATTATCTTGACATCATCTTAAGGAAGGCAATAAGGACTTCCTTCTTGGGCAATGACATTTATTTACTAAGTAAGTTTTTATCGTGTGTGCACAGGTGAAAACTATCTCTTGTGAAAACATCTCATTTACTGGGAACCATGCCATGCCAATGGCATTTCTCAGTGGTTCTTCAAGGAAAGATGAGGACACAAGGGCGAACAGTGCAACAACAAAATGTCATTGTGCGGATAATTTAACAGTAATAAGTAAGGGCAGAGGTTCTCAAACTGGGGCATCACAACACCCTATCCCAGTGATTTTCAACCTTTTTCATCTCATGGCACACTGGCAAGGCACTAAAATGGTCAAGGCACACCATCCGCTTTTTGACAATTGACAAGGCACACTGTGCTGTCAATGGGGCTCACGTCCCCCAATGGTCCTACTGATAAATGACTCTCTCCCAAATTCCCGCCTGGGGACCATTCATGGCACACCAGTGTGCCATAGCACAGTGGTTGAAAATGGCTGCCCTAGCCAGAGAGCCCTGGCCTCTTCCCCCTTAAGGGGTGGGGAGAAGGGAAGGCAGCGATGCAGTCAGCAGGATTGCATTTCAGTGATGGGGTGCAGGGGCTTGGCTGGACTTACCAAAGCCTCCTGCAGCCTCCCGTGGGTGCGGAGAGCCCCACAGCAACCTCCACAGGGCCCCCTAAAGCGTGAAAATATTGATTGCTACCCACTTCCGGTTTGGCGATCGCAAACTGGAATTGGGTTGCGATCAATATTTTCAATGTTAGTGCACTTCGGGGGGGCCCTGTGGAGGCTGGTGCAGGGCTCCCTGCACTCCTGGAAGGCTGCAGGAGGCTGTGGTAAGTCCAGCCAAGCCCCTGCACCCCTTCACAGAGATACGATCCTGGTGATCGCATCACTGCCTCCCCTCCCTTGCAAGGACTTACTGTGGGGCTCAAACTCCCTGGGAGTTTGAGAACCGCTGGGTAAGGGGAATCAAAATAAAGCAATTCACTCTCAGCTAGGTCCTAAGGCACTGATTTTCAGCCTTTTTCATCTCATGGCTCTTTAGCACAAGGTGCTAAAATTGTCGGGGCACACCATCAGGTTTTTGATAATTGCCAAGGCACACCATGCTACCAGTGGGGGGCTCATATCCCCATTGGCCCTACTAATAAATGTCCTTCTCCCAAATTCCTGTGGCACACCTGTGGACCACTGTGGCACACCGTTGTGCCACAGCACAGTGGTTGAAAATGGCTAAGGGAAAGCAGTTGCTTTGGAGTGTAGAAAGTAGAGACAAGAGGGGAGGAGAAAGGAAGGTCTTAAAAGGAACAAGGGGTGCATAATAGTGCAATCTTGGTGGTGGGATAAAAAGGGAGAGAATTGACAGGGAAGTTATGTGGGTTTCTCAGAGAGACCTGGGCTAGGTAATTGGAGGTTTATGGTACAGGGAAGAAAGAGAAAGAGGGAAGGTTACAGGATCAGAAAAAAAGAGAGGAAGGTTCTTGCAGTTTAGGCCACAGCAAAAGTCTTTGACTTGAAAATGGTTCTCTGTAGCCTGATGCAAGTGCTACAGTCAAGGGGTGAGCCCCTCCGGAGGCCATGAAATCCCTTCATCCACTTGCAGTAGGAGAGATGGGCTTTCCCACTGGGTATACACCTCCTAACCGATACCACAGCTATCTCAACCAACATTGGAGAACCAGATTTGCCCCTAACTTGAACGCCTAAACTTGATCTCGGGCCTCTAGACTGGTCTAATCTGGATTTTTTCCACACTGACAAAGAAGTTGTGGTTTCTGCTTTTTTAGCTGCTCCTCACAGCATTGAATCTCCTGACCTTGTGTTTGCTGAACTTCCCAGTAGGTATCAACATCTGCCAGTTTCCTCTTATTGCTTCCTCTTCAGTTTTCCCTGTAATCTAGTCATGTGTATCTGGCATCCCTCCCCCGGATCTTCCAGTGCTACATTTCTGCAAAACTACTTCTACTAAGAACTGGTTAGCAGAAAAATCAGTCTGATCACACTTCATAACAATGGCAGCACTTCGGTTATTAATGTCATAACTGTTGGCAACCTTCAGTCTCGAAAGACTATGGTATCACGCTCTGAATGGTGATTCTAGAACAGCGTCTAGTGTGGCTGAAAAGGCCGATTCGGGAGTGACAATCCCTTCCACTCTGGGAGCAAGTGCAGTCTGTCCCTGGTCTGTCTCTTTAATCAATGGACAATAGCAACATAATAGAAGCACATAATTCATTGCAAAGCATAATTTATCAAGCATTGAACTGCAGCTCCAAATGGAGTCTGAAGCTGCGTTTTAGAAAACAGCGGCATTTTGTTTCTGACGTGTGACTCTCCATGTTACATGAGAGATGTGGAATTTTGCCTGTTGAATGCTCTTGCATTGTTAATGCGGAAGATGTATTGTACAAAATTAACATTCTAAATTGTCAATCTATACAGCAATACATGCTTTTCATAATGTTCAGTGGTTATCACATTATGAATAGCATTTTTTTTGAAAAATTGTGACTCCAAATGGTTTTCATAAAACAAGACTGAGAGTGTGCCAAAAGTACCCCAGTTTCTTACATGAGTAAACTCTTCATCAATTTATAGATTGTAGATTTTCAAGTAGCCAATAATGTGAGTGAAATTTTCTCCTTTAATATAGATATTTCTGTTTCTCAGAGCAAAAGATCAGATCAATACGAAGAGAATCTTTGTCTAGAGAAAGCTTGTAAAAATTAATGTGCAGGCTATTTAGGCAATATTGTTTTGAAAGGTCTTGTTTATAGCAATCTTTTGGCAAAACTATGCATTTGGTAAAGTTTTAATTCTGTAAAGGGGTTCTCTGTTTTACAAATCCTCTGATCTTATTTATTTACTATTTACTGCATTTATATCCCACCTTCCTTCCTGAAGCAACCTAAGGCAGCTTCCAGCAATAAATAAAAGAATACAAAAACATAAACACTATTAAAAACGCAATTAAAACAAAAAAACACTTCACAGCATGTCTTTAAAATAGCAATCAGACATTAAAAGAGTAAAAAGAGCAACCACAACAATTTTATAAAAGCCCCGTGAACCAGATTTTAAAAAGGCCAAGAATTCAGAAATCTTGTCTAAAAAGAAATGTCTTCAGACCTTGCCGGAAAGTTTCAAGAAAGGGAGCAGTTTGTAAATCACTGAAATATCTTCATATAATAGCAATTTATGTCTTGCAGAACAAGAGAAGATTTTCAAAGTTTATCCAGCAGGTTATATGTATACAGGGAACAGTTAGACCATTTTTCTCATATTTAGAGCTTGACTCAGTACTGTTGTAGAAGCCACACATATGTGTGGAAGGATTCCTCCTCATAGCGCAAAATGGCACTGTGTCCTCTTCCCTGCTTGAAGCATGTGTTATTGACTGATGGTTATAGTGGAAGGGTGGATTTGTGCACACCTTCCATGCAGCCTCATCCACTTAGTGAAGGAACACAAGGGTCACATTGCTTGGCAAAGTGAAGTGGGAAGGGGTAATTAAGGGTGTGGAAGGTGCTCATATCCATGCTCTATAATAGCCTGGCAAGCTAATTTCTTGTGCATGGCATGGGGAAGGGGGCTCTGTTATCTCCTGTGGGAATCCTTTTGTTTTATGCGCAGTTGTTCTGCTTAGAGTAGGTCTGGATCAAAGCCATTGTTCTCTTTAATTATTATTTTCATGTTTATAATTTGCTGGAGAAAAAATACAAATAATTGATTATAAAAAGACCTCTGCTGTTTTGCTTGATGTAGATTTACAGACTTATTTCCTCAAGCATTTCGCTGCAGAAACAACGCAACAATAATTAACTTTGTGAGTTTGATTCTGTTTGAAGTTTTGCATGTAAATAATGGCGTTTGACACTTATGAGTGTGCCTGTTCAGCCATTGCGCCATGTAGGAAGTGTCTTTGGAACTCAGTGTTTTTTAAGAACGTGTTGAATGTTGATCTTTCCAATCATCTGTTTTTCAGGACAAATTGTGTTTGGCAGCATCAGCGTAGGGAAGGACAAGGAGTTCATATTCGATGCAATACAATTTGCAAATAATGAAAGGTCGAGGGAAAGAGCAATATTTTTTCTATGATTTTCTTGAGCAGCTTATTTTAACAGTGCTCTTTACAGAAACATGGTTTGAGTGTCTGGGCTTTTCGGATTTCATGGCAGCCTGTTGGAGGGAAAATTGTTTTCTGTCTGGTGCTCATCATGAGTCCTCCGCTTCCCCTTTTTTTACTCCAGCTATTTTTGTGTTGACATCCCTCTCATGTTGCGGCTTCTCATTGTAATTCTGTGCAAACAGCATACTGAATTAGAAAGGGTAATGGAAACAGGACAGCATGGGGCAGTGCCAGAGGGGTGGGTGAGAAAGTACCTAAAAATCTCTAACTTTGCTTTGGGGAAAGGTTCAGGCATCTTTAATTGAGAAGATATCAGGCAGCAGGGCTGCATACTACCCTGCTTGAGGCCTTGGGTGTCCATCAGATGGTACTTGGCTACCTACATCAGCAGACTCTGTATATGACAATTTTGTATGTGAATTGTGTAGAACTCAGTTACTAGGATAGTAGGAGCCAAATAAATAAAAATGCAAATAATTTTTCAAGAGCCCAGAGGAAAGCTATGCATGCCTATAGATTCAAAGCAGAAATCCAAAGCAGAAGTCTCAGCATGGGAAGGAGTAGCAAGTGGTGAGAGCTTTAAAGTTTTCATGCTCTGAAGATGATACTGCTGTCAAAGAGACAGGGTACACGTGTGACTGAACAGCAACTTGCTTGTTTGGTAGTGGGAGATACAGCAGTGGTGAAAACTTTGGTGAAAACTTTGAAGCATGCTCCGTGCGCAAATGCATGAGTTCTCCTTCGGATTGCAGCCATAGCTAGTTACAGATGGGTAGAATTCAGCAAATATTGTGTTAATTCTGGTTTAAAAAATGCTGCCTCTGAAGAAACAGATCACAAAGAAAGAGAGCAGCTGGTATTAGGAAAGGACAACTCCAGAAGTGAACATAAAGGCAGTGAATGATTGGAGAGAGAATATCAAAGCTGGTTGAAGAGGGAGCTTCACATGTGGATGTGGTGAAATAGATGAGTTTATGGGTGACAAAGAAGAGGCCACATTTGTCAAGAAAAGAGCAATCAATAATGTGAATTTTCATTTCAGAGATTTAAAACTCAATCCTACCTAACTTACCCTGCACTGACGCACACTTCCAATGGAGTGCATGCTGCACCCTAAGGTGGGGGGGGGGAGTTGGAGAGATCTCCTCAGGGTACATGAACTTTTATTCGTTTGTCCTGGGGAAAACCTACACTTTCCCATGGGCCTCCTTGATCTAGCTCTGCCAGTTTTGCTGGTGGAGAACTGAGAGGTGAAAGGATGGTGGAAAGGGAGTTATAAGATTTGGCCACACATGAGTGCCATCGAACCCACATTCTCCCTCCCTTGTTGTAGCCCCTTACTAGAAACTTTCCTGTTCTTCCTCCCCCTTCAACTACCTATCCCTACCACCTACTCATTAACACCAGCAGGTGCAGTCAGCTCCACCAGTCACTACATCAGGCCACTAACGATTGCAGTGGTGTCCACTCAGCACTCACTCGTAGAAGTGACGTTCCACTGGCATCCTCCTCCTGCCAGTGAAACACAAGTTCCATTGGTGGACAGCCTGATGAGATTGGACTGCCTGGTTTAGCAGAGTGTCAACCTTGTGTCTGTGGTGGTTGACCTCGTGTCTGTGGTCTGATGTTTTATATTGGGTATTTACATATGTAGGGAGTCATGGGTTCAGTGATGTGTGCAGGCATGTAGCTTCCCCAGTGAGAGGTTAACTCTCAGCCTAACCTACCTCACTGACTTCTTGCCAAGATTTATTTATTTATTACTGCAATTACTCCTTTTTCTTTATTTAACAAAATCGGATATATCTTAGAAAGAAAGTGTGACCTGATAGGTGAAGCACGGCACAGAGACTTCACTTATTCGCCTAGGCTAAGTTGAGAACACTGAGAATGTTGTGCTAACTTGTAATTATATAGAGGGTACTTATAAATATTAATAAAGCTTTGCAATATATTTGCAAGACTGCCAATAGTTTGAAAAGGTGGAGGATTTGTTATGATGTCTTTTTAATACTAATTTTGCAGAACCAAGCTGAAAAAATATTGTTATGATAGTTGATAATGTGGGCAAAATATCTATTAAACATGTATAGTGTTCTGCTCTTGCTCACTTAGTGTATGCATTTTCTAAATCTTTTGTTTAATAAGTTAATATCTGCCTGCTATTAGAACATCTTTTATTCACCGTATTTTTCGTTCTATAAGACACACCTGACCATAAGACGCACCTAGTTTTTAGAGGAGGAAAACAGGAAAAAAAATATTCTGAACCAAATAGTGTAATAAAATATGTCTCTCCGCTGCTCTGTTTCCATGCTCCTTAGCATATTTTACTAGTTTAAAAGATATTTTATATGCTAGCCTTTCCTGCTTTATCATCCTTGCACTGGTAGAATGAGGTACTGTAGTATTTTTCTGCAAGTGCATTGTCACTAAGCGATGAACATTTGCTTTACCCTTGAGCGCTGGCATTTGTATTACCATTTGCATTTGCATTTGCATTACCATTGAGCGCCTGCAGGACCCTGGTCAGGGGCAGAAGCACCTGCCAAGGAGACTCTGCTGCCCTGAGAATGCCTGCAGCTTTGCAGTATTCGCTCCATAAGACGCACACACTCCCCCCCCCACTTTTTTGGGGGGAAAAAGTGCGTCTTATGGAGCGAAAAATATGGTAAATGTTATTTTAAAACTCTAGATTTGCCAGTACTAAGCAGGATTTTGTTGCTAATTTTCAAAACATGCCCCAACTGCAAATTGTATTATGGATTTCCATTTTATGCTCCTCTTTTTTCATTCTAACAATTTTGTCAAATAATGTACTAAGTCAGAGCTCTGTGTACACAGGCATTGTTTTACTGTTTGTAACAGACAATTGCAAGTATTTAAAACAAATACTGATAATAGTGGAAAGCAAATCAAAATAAATAAATAAATAAATAAATAAATGTATTCAATTTGACAAAAGCTCCGTAACCAATTAAATGAGCTTGTGTCTTAACATTTACAAAGCACTGTTTATACTTTGAAGACTATTTGGATGCATTTTTAGCATCTGGTTTGGGCAAACATTCAAGTCAGTGTCCGTAACATGAGATTAATGTCTAGGTAGGAAACTGCATGCATCTTATGTGTGTGGCTATTTTGAGTGTCTGTGGTTTGCTGCTGTTTGCATATATGGTAAAATAATTGTGTCCGCCTTTTGTCACTATTGGTAGTACCTAGATCACTATTCTACCCTGGTGGATGGATCCATGTTCCATTCATCTGGAAAAAGCAAACAAATGCATAAACTAGAACAGCGGTTCCCAGACTCTTTGGGAATTTGGGAACCAGGATAAGTGCTGGCAGGAGAGGGGCAAAGGCAGCGACACAATTGGCACAATTGGCACTGCTGGGGATAGATGGTAGGGGGGAGTTATAGCAGCGCTGGCCTTCCGGGGAGTGCAGGGAGTCTGCTGAATCCTCTGTTGTGCTCCCTTCACCTCAGAACAACTAAAAATAGTGATTGTGACCTACTTCCAGTTTGCTCAGTTTACAAAACCCCTTTTTATTCCTGGCAGTGTCACAATCATGCCAATCACATCACAGCCTTCACCAGTGCCCTGCCCCTTAAGGGAGCAGAGACAGGGCTTCCCTGCTTGGGGCATCACGATCCCCCAGTTTGGGAGCCTCTGAACTAGAGGATCTTATTCAGGGAGATGCAATTTCCCTTTGACCTTCTGAGCAGTTCATCTGTGCCGTTGTCTTTTATGTTGCCATATTAGATGGAATGGCATATTCGAAGCAGACACATATACAACACATTTACTTCATGTGAAGGTGCCAGGCTGAGTGTGTGTATGTGCATGCCTCCAACTGGGGCTCCCAGCAGGCAAGCTCCAGTGCCTTATTTCCTGCCCCACTAGCACTTGGTCTCCTTTGCAAACACAGCAGACTGAGCTCCATCCTTTGGGAGTGCTATCTCGGCTTCAATATCAGCTGCCTGATATTATGTTTAGCTCATTTTCCTCCCATCCCCAAACCAATCAGTCCCTATAGAGCTGTGGCCTTAGATTTTGTTTTTCTTTCTGAGCAACCCTTTGGTAGGGTGAAGGCACTATCTACGCTCCTTTTTGCTAACATATGTCTCAGATTTTGACCCCCACCTGATTTTGAATGCATTGTGCTTCTGCACTTCTGATCTCAGTTTGCTGCTCTGAAACTCAACATTATGCCTATGCACATATCTCTCACGCTCAGAACATAATTAGCCTTTTCTGGAACTCTGTCTTGCCTACTTTGGACCATGCCTTTGCCTCTGCCTCCCGCACCCTGTTAGCCAGCTTTTAAGAACATAAGAACATAAGAACAGCCCCACTGGATCAGGCCATAGGCCCATCTAGTCCAGCTTCCTGTATCTCACAGCGGCCCACCAAATGCCCCAGGGAGCACACCAGATAACAAGAGACCTCATCCTGGTGCTCTCCCCTACATCTGGCATTCTGACTTAACCCATTCCTAAAATCAGGAGGTTGCGCATACACATCATGGCTTGTACCCCATAATGGATTTTTCCTCCAGAAACTCGTCCAATCCCCTTTTAAAGGCGTCTAGGCTAGATGCCAGCACCACATCCTGTGGCAAGGAGTTCCACAGACCGACCACTCGCTGAGTAAAGAAATATTTTCTTTTGTCTGTCCTAACCCGCCCAACACTCAATTTTAGTGGATGTCCCCTGGTTCTGGTATTATGTGAGAGTGTAAAGAGCATCTCCCTATCCACTCTGTCCATCCCCTGCATAATTTTGTATGTCTCAATCATGTCCCCCCTCAAGCGTCTCTTTTCTAGGCTGAAGAGGCCCAAACGCCGTAGCCTTTCCTCATAAGGAAGGTGCCCCAGCCCCGTAATCATCTTAGTCGCTCTCTTTTGCACCTTTTCCATTTCCACTATGTCTTTTTTGGTATGCGGCGACCAGAACTGGACACAATACTCCAGGTGTGGCCTTACCATAGATTTGTACAACGGCATTATAATACTAACCGTTTTGTTCTCAATACCCTTCCTAATGATCCCAAGCATAGAATTGGCCTTCTTCACTGCCGCCGCACATTGGGTCGACACTTTCATCGACCTGTCCACCACCACCCCAAGATCTCTCTCCTGATCTGTCACAGACAGCTCAGAACCCATCAGCCTATATCTAAAGTTTTGATTTTTTGCCCCAATGTGCATGACTTTACACTTACTGACATTGAAGCGCATCTGCCATTTTGCTGCCCATTCTGCCAGTCTGGAGAGATCCTTCTGGAGCTCCTCACAATCACTTCTGGTCTTTACCACTCGGAAAAGTTTGGTGTCATCTGCAAACTTAGCCACTTCACTGCTCAACCCTGTCTCCAGGTCATTTATGAAGAGGTTGAAAAGCACCGGTCCCAGGACAGATCCTTGGGGCACACCGCTTTTCACTTCTCTCCATTGTGAAAATTGCCCATTGACACCCACTCTCTGCTTCCTGGCCTCCAACCAGTTCTCAATCCAGGAGAGGACCTGTCCTCTAATTCCCTGACTGTGGAGTTTTTTCAGTAGCCTTTGGTGAGGGACCGTGTCAAACGCCTTCTGAAAGTCCAGATATATAATGTCCACGGGTTCTCCCGCATCCACATGCCTGTTGACCTTTTCAAAGAATTCTATAAGGTTTGTGAGGCAAGACTTACCCTTACAGAAGCCATGCTGACTCTCCCTCAGCAAGGCCTGTTCGTCTATGTGTTTTGAGATCCTATCTTTGATGAGGCATTCCACCATCTTACCCGGTATGGATGTTAGGCTGACCGGCCTATAGTTTCCCGGGTCCCCCCTCTTTCCCTTTTTAAAAATAGGCGTGACATTTGCTATCCTCCAATCTTCTGGTACCGTGGCCGTTTTGAGGGACAAGTTGCATACCTTAGTCAAGAGATCTGCAACTTCATTCTTCAATTCCTTAATAACCCTTGGGTGTATGCCATCAGGGCCCGGTGACTTATTGATCTTTAATTTATCAATGAGGTCTGAAACATCTTCTCTTTTAACCTCTATCTGACTTAACTCCTCGGTTAGGAGGGGCCGTTCGGGCAGCGGTATCTGCCCGAGGTCTTCTGCCGTGAAGACAGATGCAAAGAACTCATTTAATTTCTCTGCCATCTCTAAGTCTCCTTTTATCTCCCCTTTCCCTCCCTCACCATCCAGAGGGCCAACCGCTTCTCTGGCGGGTTTCCTGCTTCTAACATATTTGAAGAAGCTTTTATTATTCCCCTTAATGTTGCTGGCCATGCGTTCCTCATAGTCTCGCTTGGCCTCCCCTATCACCTTCTTACATTTCTTTTGCCACAGTTTATGTTCCTTTTTATTCTCTTCATTAGGGCAAGACTTCCATTTACGGAAGGAAGCTTCCTTGCCCTTCACAGCCTCTCTAACTTGGCTGGTTAGCCATGCGGGCACTCTCCTGGATTTAGTGGAACCCTTCTTTCTTTGCGGTATATACCTCTGCTGGGCCTCTATTACTGTTGTTTTAAGCAGCCTCCATGCACTCTGGAGAGACTGGACTCTTTTTACCCTCCCTTTCAACCTCCTTCTAACCAGCCTCCTCATTTGAGGGAAGTCCGCCCGTCGGAAGTCAAGGGTTTTTGTTAGAGATTTGCCTGGTATTCTTCCCCCAACGTGCACGTCAAAACGGATCGCAGCATGATCACTGTTCCCCAATGGCTCAGTAACGTTTACATCTCTAACCAGGTCCTGCGTACCGCACAAAATTAAATCCAGAAGAAAATTAAATCTTTTCTGGGTCTTAATATCTTACCACCTAGAGCAGACTCCTGATAAGACTTGAAACTCCATCTATAAGTTGAAAATACAACTATTGATCTATAGGTATTTTCCCTCCACCTGATACTCCCTTTTTTTTGACATAGTCCCAAGCCTTTTGCTGACATAGGGGCGAAAGAGAAGGTTAGAAGTCAGAAGGTTACCATAGTATGAACTTTATATTTCCATAGGGAAATATAATATTTTTCTTGAATAATGAGATTAAAATATGTTTCAGACCTGGTTGCTTTAGATCAGTGTTTCTCAAACTGTGGGTCGGGACCCACTAGGTGGGTCACGAGCCAACTTCAGGTGGGTCCCCATTCATTTCAATATTTTATTTTTAATATATTAGACTGGATGCTACCACGGTATGTGACTGCATTTGGGAAAATGTTACAGATGTGTACTTTTAACAAGCTATTGTGTATATTCTTTTAATAATGATGTCAGTGGGACTTACTCCTGGGTAAGTGTAGGTAGGATTGCAGCCTAGGATAGTTAAAAATTTTCCTGCTTGGTGATGTCACTTCTGGTCATGACATCACTTCCAGTGGATCCTGACAGATACTCATTCTAAAAAGTGGGTCCCAGTGCTAAATGTGTGAAGACCACTGCTTAGATGGTTTTCTCAACATCCTACTCATATAGCAGACATTAAAAATGGGTTAAGAGTCAGCTCAGATCAAGTGCAACTTTCCTGTCTTGGATAGACAGTACACAGGAACAGGCTACCTTAGTGATGGAAAACTTCAAAAACCAGGACATTGCATGATACATTTTATATTTAGATTGCAAGAGCCTACAGTTCTCATAATCAGTGGTACAGCTGGAGGTAGAAGAGTTAACTTTGTCATACTTATTCTCCAGTCCAGTGGAGATCTGTCATTATACTTGGGTACTGCGGAAAAGAGAATTACTTAGCGGCAAATTTCATTCCCCGAAGCTATGTATTTGTGACAGACATAATCTTGTGTTCCCATGTTTTGTGCATAATGAGATCTTATTTTCCGATTTGTATTTGCAATATAGAGAGAGTGATGTTTTTTTTGTTGAGAACATTGAGACTTGAATTCTGGCTCAGTACAGTCTGGTTGTAATTTGGAATGCATTGGGGCTCTTTGCAACAGGACAAGCCATGGAAGAGTCCCCTTGGACCTTGAGCATGGGACATGACTTGCAGGAGTTCTACTAGTAGGCATGTTCTTACATGTGATATGCATGTTCTTTGCATGTGATATCACTTTGATAACAGATGTTCTAAGATTTTTTGGCCACACAGTATTGGAAAAGAAATTCCTTCTGTATTCTAATCCATACTCCTCTGGTTAGCATTGCATAGAGGAGGAAGCAGCTTCAGCTAACAGCAGCCACAGGTCAGGTAGTTTTGTGTGTAAGAGAGGTAAGGTGCGTGTGCTTGGATGCATATTTGAGATGCAGGGTGTGAATAGGTGAATGAGTGTATGGTTGACTCAGCTCACTGTCTCGAGTGAACTGATTTGCATGCGATCTGCTTTCTCTGCCATTGATTTAATAGTTGTCTTTCTGAATAAAGTCGGCTTCGGGGCTTTTAAATGTTTTCTAGAATGTTTTCAAAATACTTGAGACCTTAATAATATGCTGCATATGTGTGTATTGCGCATGTGTCTTGATGTGTAGGCTGGGTCAGCTGCTTGACGAATGCACACTTGTTCTTTGTCCTTCTGACACATTTGGGGTCTAGAAGAACGATATCTATTGACCTAATATTACATGTCAGCATATTGCTTGTTAGCATGGGTCTTGTGAGCACATGGAATAGCTGTGTGTATATCTTGGAGAAGAATAACGTGAACTCTCCTTAGAGTTGAGCTTTACCCTAGGTCCCTTTGGACTCCACCTAGTACCAGAATAATGACTTTTGGGAGCTGTCAATCCTCAATGAAAAATGAGCTTATTAACATGCTATTTTATCAACAGATTGTATTACACCAGTTTTGGAAGTGATAATTTCAGGTTAGAAAACACTTATCACATGGAATAACTGTGTACATAGTATACAAAGTATAGTATAGTATAGACATCTGAAAAGAGTGCAAGTAGAAAATACAGGTAGAGCCTGTTTATTCATGGGGGTTCGGTTTCCAAACCCCCCCCCCCCATGAATACAAAAAACTGTGGATAACTAAGTCTGCTGTTTTCCAAGCCCACCTGAGCTCTGAACATGACCAGAGCCTTACTCTGGTTGTGTCTGGAGCTGTCTCAAGGACTGTCGAGGCCACACACAACCTTCTGGTTTTCAGCCATGAGCAGCCTCCACAGGCCTCAGATGAGCCTCTGGATGCAACCAGAGCAGAACTCTGGTCATCTTTGGAGGCTTCAGGTTGGGCCAAATCTGACTCAGTGCAGGTCCTGGGGACGTGCTTTGAGCCAGATCCATGGATATAAAATAAATAGACTCAACCTGTAGTATGAAATTTCATGTCTTTGTGTTGTGTCACTATAGTAAGAACATAAGAACAGCCCCACTGGATCAGGCCATAGGCCCATCTAGTCCAGCTTCCTGTATCTCACAGTGGCCCACCAAATGCCCCAGGGAGCACACCAGATAACAAGAGACCTCATTCTGGTGCCCTCCCTTGCATCTGGCATTCTGACATAGCCCATTTTTAAAATCAGGAGGTTGCGCATACACATCATGGCTTGTACCCTGTAATGGATTTTTCCTCCAGAAACTTGTCCAATCCCCTTTTAAAGGCATCCAGGCCAGTCACCATCACCACATCCTGTGGCAAAGAGTTCCACAGACCAACCACAAGCTGAGTAAAGAAATATTTTCTTTTGTCTGTTCTAACTCTCCCAACACTCAATTTTAGTGGATGTCCCCTGGTTCTGGTGTTATGTGAGAGTGTAAAGAGCATCTCCCTATCCACTCTGTCCATCCCCTGCATAATTTTGTATGTCTCAATCATGTCCCCCCTCAGGCGTCTCTTTTCTAGGCTGAAGAGGCCCAAACGCCGTAGCCTTTCCTCATAAGGAACATGCCCCAGCCCCGTAAGCATCTTAGTCACTCTCTTTTGCACCTTTTCCATTTCCACTATGTCTTTTTTGGTATGCGGTGACCAGAACTGGACACAATACTCCAGGTGTGACCTTACCACAGATTTGTACAACGGCATTAAAATATTAGCTGTTTTGTTCTCAATACCTTTCCTAATGATCCCAAGCATAGAATTGGCCTTCTTCACTGTAGCCACACATTGGGTCGACACTTTCATCGACTTGTCCACCACCACCCCAAAATCTCTCTCCTGATCTGTCACAGACAGCTCAGAACCCATCAGCCTATACCTAAAGTTTTGATTTTTTACCCCAATGTGCATGACTTTACACTTACTGACATTGAAGCGCATCTGCCATTTTGCTGCCCATTCTGCCAGTCTGGAGAGATCCTTCTGGAGCTCCTCACAATCACTTCTGGTCTTCACCACTCGGAAAAGTTTGGTGTCGTCTGAAAACTTTGCAACCTCACTGCTCAACCCTGTCTCCAGGTCATTTATGAAGAGGTTGAAAAGCACCGGTCCCAGGACAGATCCTTGGGGCACACCGCTTTTCACTTCTCTCCATTGTGAAAATTGCCCATTGACACCCACTCTGTTTCCTGGTCTGCAACCAGTTCTCAGTCCACGAGAGGACCTGTCCTCTAATTCCCTGACTGTGGAGTTTTTTCAGTAGCCTTTGGTGAAGGACCGTGTTGAACGCCTTCTGAAAGTCCAGATATATAATGTCCACGAGTTCTGCCACATCCACATGCCTGTTGACCTTTTCAAAGAATTCTATAAGGTTTGTGAGGCAAGACTTACCCTTACAGAAGCCATGCTGATTCTCCGTCAGCAAGGCCTGTTCATCTATGTGTTTTGAGATCCTATCTTTGATGAGGCATTCCACCATCTTACCCGGTATGGATGTTAGGCTGACCGGCCTATAGTTTCCCGGGTCCCCCCTCTTTCCCTTTTTAAAGATCGGCGTGACATTTGCTATCCTCCAATCTTTTGGCACCGTGGCCGTTTTGAGGGACAAGTTGCATACCTTAGTCAAGAGATCTGCAACTTCATTCTTCAATTCCTTAATAACTCTTGGGTGGATGCCATCAGGGCCCGGTGACTTATTGATCTTTAATTTATCAATGAGGTCTGAAACATCTTCTCTTTTAACCTCTATCTGACTTAACTCCTCGGTCAGGAGGGGCAGTTCAGGCAGCGGTATCTGCCCGAGGTCTTCTGCCGTGAAGACAGATGCAAAGAACTCATTTAATTTCTCTGCCATCTCTAAGTCTCCTTTTATCTCCCCTTTCCCTCCCTCACCATCCAGAGGGCCAACCGCTTCTCTGGCGGGTTTCCTGCTTCTAACATATTTGAAGAAGCTTTTATTATTCCCCTTAATGTTGCTGGCCATACGTTCCTCATAGTCCTACTTGGCCTCCCATATCACCTTCTTACATTTCTTTTGCCACAGTTTATGTTCCTTTTTATTCTCCTCATTAGGACAAGCCTTCCATTTACGGAAGGAAGCTTCCTTGCCCTTCACAGCCTTTCTAACTTGGCTGGTTAGCCATGCAGGCACCCTTCTGGATTTAGTGGAACCCTTCTTTCTTTGCAGTATACACCTCTGCTGGGTCTCTATTACTGTTGTTTTAAGCAGCCTCCATGCACTCTGGAGAGATTGGACTCTTTTTACCCTCCCTTTCAACTTCCTTCTAACCAGCCTCCTCATTTGAGGGAAGTCTGCCCGTCGGAAGTCAAGGGTTTTTGTTAAAGATTTGCCTGGTATTCTTCCCCCAACGTGCATGTCAAAATGGATCGCAGCATGATCACTGTTCCCCAATGGCTCAGTAACATTGACATCTCTAACCAGGTCCTGTGTACCGCACAATATTAAATCCAGAGTCACCTGCCCTCTGGTGGGCTCCGTGACTAGCTGCTCTAAGCCACAGTCATTTAGCACGTCAAGAAATCCGGTCTCCTTATCATGACCAGAACACAAATTGACCCAGTCTATATGAGGATAATTGAAGTCCCCCATGATTACAACCCTGTCCCTCCTTGTCACCTCCCTGATCTGTTTCCTCATTTCAAGGTCCCCATCCGATTTCTGGTCTGGAGGACGATAGCACGCCCCAGTATTACATCGCTGCACAAGCCTGGTAATTTAACCCACAGAGATTCTACAGTGGAGTCGGACCCACCTTCAATCTCTACTTTGCTGGATTCTATCCCTTCCTTAACATAAACGGCCACCCCACCTCCAACACGCCCCTGCCTGTCCCTCCTGTACAGTTTATAGCCCGGGATTGCGGTATCCCACTGATTCTCTGCATTCCACCAGGTTTCCATTATGCCCACTATGTAAATGTTTTCCCTTTTCACCAGACATTCCAGTTCTCCCATCTTTGCTCGGATACTTCGGGCATTCTCAGAAAAGCATTTGTACATGGAATGCCCCAGGGTGGGCTGTTTATTCGCTCCTTTGTCTCAGCATCCTCTCACTGTGCCAAACTGTCTATCACATCCTATCACGCTACCTTTCCCAATTTCTTCTCCTACTCTACCTTTGTCTTGTTGTTCTCTAACCTCCCCGTCCTCGTCCCATAGGGATGAAGAGTCCCGAACTGGATGCCTCTCTGCTCCTGTCGGCCTTCCCCCAGGGATCAGTTTAAAAGCTGCTCTGCCACCTTTTTAATGTTATGCGCCAGCAGTTTGGTTCCATTCTGGTTCAAGTGGAGCCCGTCCCTCTTGTACAGGCCCCGCTTGTCCCAAAACGTTCCCCAGTGCCTAACGAATCTAAACCCCTCCTCCCTACACCACCGACTCTTCCACACATTGAGACCCCTGATCTCTGCCTGCCTAGCTGGCCCTGCGCGTGGAACAGGTAGCACAGAATGCTACCTTTGAGGTCCTGGCTTTCAGCTTCCTGCCTAAAAGCCTAAATTTGGCCTCCAGGACCTCCCAGCTACACTTGCCCACGTCGTTGGTGCCGACATGCACCACAACCGCTACCTCTTCCAGCACTGTCTACCAGCCTGTCTAGACGAGAAGTGATGTCCGCAACCTTCGCACCAGGCAGGCAAGTCACCATGCGGTCCTCACATCCGTCGCAAACCCCCCTCTCTATGTTTCTAATAATCGAATCCCCCACTACAAGAAGCCCCCGACCCCCCCCCCCCGCTGAGGAGTATCCTGAGTGCGTTCAGATATGGGCCCGTCCCCTGGAGAAGGGGTCCCCCCCCAGGGAATTGTTTCTCTCCTCTCCAGGATGACATCCTCCAGCCCCGAGACTTCCCACCCAGGCAGCTGATGAGCTGCACTCCTGAGATTGGGACGAAGCCTGATTGTCCCCAGAAGTCTCCCCACGGTCCTTCTCTGCCTGCCTCTGCTTCTCCAGGTCGCCCACCAAGGCTTCAAGGGAGCAGACGCATTCCCTGAGTTCCCTGTGACTAGTAGTTGTTTTAAGATACAAGAAGGAATTGTTTTATTATCAGATAAGTGGGATGCACATTGATCATCAGAATGTTGTATTAGAACTTGCAAGTATATTACTTGTCTGCTCTTTTAGTACACTTAATTAGTATTATTCTGACAAAACCCCAGCCAAATACAGGCAAAAGGGCAGAATATCAGCTGTACCTCAAAACAAATTAAATCATCAGTGTTATAAAGCCTAGAAATAAATTGTGACCTCTAAGTAGCAAGTCACATTAAATGCTGCAGATGTGCAGGACTGAATAATTAAAGAATAAAATATACCAAATAATTAGCTTCCTAGAAATGGTTGACATCACTGCAGACACTCGAGCACAAGTCAAACTCACAGATAAGTTGAGGGTGGGTTCAGTGCAAAAATCATGAAATTTTATGTAGCCTTTGGATAAGTCGGGGTTAAACTTAGGGGGTGTCTGACTATAGTTTTGTCTGATTTTACCTGAGGCCAGATCCTGAAAAAATAACCTACAGGTAATTGTTACCTAAGAACTGTGCAGTCTCTAATTTATTATAATTTAGTAAAAGATCATAAGATTCATTTTTATTCCTTAACTTTTTAAATTCTTTTTATAAACACTATCAAAGTGCACTGTAAACAACATATCAGTAGAACTGTTAATTAAATTCCTCTTTATGTGCCTGGTGTGTTAAGCCAAAGGCTCTACATAGAACATAGAACACATAACTGGGAGTGTGCAATTCAATTCACAGCAGAGAGACAAGCAACAAGGATTGTGAGAGCAAGCACAACTACACATAGTTGCAACTGGATTTACTCAGAAGTAGACCCATTGATTTCCTTGGGTGTTATTCTTAAGTAATAGTGCACTGAATCGTTGCCTGAGACTTTATTTCAGATTGAAATGTGGATTACATCCTAGTGTTTAAAAAAACCAGACCTCTGCCAAAGCTTTGCAAAATGGAAGGAGGGTGCAGAAGGGTCGGGTGTGATCCTGCCAAAGAGAATGAGGGTTGCTTGATTTAAATGAAAGTGTTGAGCCATGGCACACTTTTCTCTTAAGAGGAAGGAGTGAAAGGGTTAACTGTGGCTGCAGCTTGCAGAGACTAATGCTTTGGTTGCCATGGAGACTAATAGCCCTTAATTATTTCTGTACTGCCCTCTTGGCTTCTCCTGACTGCCTGAACAGCCCTCACTGCAGAGTGACCCACAGATAAGGCAAGGAGATGATTTACACTTGATTTATTGGCAAAAATTTCTCAAATTATAGGTGTAAGTAGCAGTAGGTTTCCATGTATTTTTTTGCCTATGTTGAGCAAAGGGTTTATCATGTATTTATGACCCATGATAAACCGTTTGCTCAACATAGGTGAAAAATGCATGGAAACCTACTGCTGCTTACATTATTCTGCAGGTGTAATCTACTGTGTGCTAGGTATCAAGTACATAATTGTCTCTATTTGTGACTTTGCTCCTGCTGCTAGACAGTAGTAGGTATTGTGTTACCTTGCAAATAAAAATGATGGAAATGAATTTTCCTCTTCCTGGAATCCAACTAGAATCACAGTTCTGGGAGAAGGGGAAGCATTTATGATATGGATCCATGGTTCCCTGTACTCTGGTAGGTTGTGGGCTTTTCTCTTCTGGTCATTTGACTTGCTTCCACGCCTTCCTTCTCCCCACATTCCTCCTGATACCAGCAGCACTTTTTCAAACATATGTAGCATGCACACATGGGGAGAGCAATCATGTTCAGGGAGCCAGTGTAAGGGCTAGTGGTACAATTCTATAATTCAATGCTGAAAGGAATACTGACAAGAGTGAAGGTGCACAAAAATTTGCTGAAGTGCTCAGAAACCAAAGATCTTCAGGTATGGCTGCAGGTGATGCCAAAACCTCACCCCTATCCCATAGGAATTGGTGGAGCAAACCAGCCCTTGATAAGCTATGTGGCTATGCCTGAGAAACTTTTTTAGTAGTATGTTTCTGCTTTACTATTTATTTACAATATTGCTTCAGTGGCAAATTCAGTGAAACATCTTATGAACAAATCGCCAACAATCTGAAAAGATGAAAAACAGCCCTGTAGATAAAATCTCTGTCCTACATAATCAAAAAACTTTGCTGTTACAAGTGTTTCTACCTTGACGATTGCTGCCTGGTTTTTTCCTCCTTTCCAGTGAATCTATACACTTTCATCTGTTTGATTGCTTGTGGTTTCTTTTATCTTCAAAGCTTTTGAAAGATTCTTTCAGTTTTATGGACTCTTGAAAGGAGAATGGGGTAACAGCAAAAATAATCTTCATGGGCTCCATGTCGCTCTTTCTGTGGTATCTAAAGTTTCAAAAATGGCTAGAATAGATGAAGCATTAAGTGGCATGCTGACTGGTCGGTTTGTTGTCTGTTAGTTTCATATTTAGATGACAGGTATATAATTGTGGTAGAAAATAGATTGTCATAGACCAGCAAGAGCATGACAACTCATCTCCCTGCTTTTCAAGCAGACACTTTAAAGACTGAAGAACAATGCTTGTAAGATGATGATGGTACAAGATCAGTTTTTAGTATAGTATAGGCAATTGCTCCTCCATAATTTCTAAATTACTTATTTTATTTCAAAGGTATTTCTGATGTTTAGGTATCTTCTGATGTGTTATATTCAAATGCAATTTTAGTTGATTTATATACTTTAAAAATAATCAGAGATTATGATTATGATTATATCTTATTCATACCTTTCTTTTAGATTGTCCACTGTCATCCCATCAGCCACTGGGTGACCTTGGGCCATCCACAATCACTCACCTTATATCACAGGTCCCCCCCCCCCCCACACACACTTCTCTTTTATTCATGACTTCAAAAAAATTTTGTTGTGAAAAAAGGGTTAGGAGAAACATAGGCCACTCTGAGCTCTTTCAAAGAAGGGACTTTAAAATATAATCAGTTTCCTTACCAAATATATAAGTACTCTGATTATGGTGCTCTTGGACTATCTTATGTGCACTCACTGAGCTTTTGTCTGAAAAACGTTAGACTTATTTTCCATTAGTACATAAAGATGATTTTAGTGATTTTAGGCTGTCTTCTGAGTAACTGGAGGAAGCGTCCAGAGAACGTTAAATACTGGTCCTGTTTGTTGGGTGCTTAATGAAAATCAATATCTTTCACAATTCCTGCATGTTAAAAGTGCTTGCAAAGGATGTGTCCCTGATAAATGATGCTTACTGCTTATGTGTTGTGTATATGTGAGATTATTCTCTGTGCAATTATTACGTTCTGCCATTAAGAATAGAGTAATGGATTGTCCTTCTGATAGCCATAATCTATTATATAGAATTCACTGTAATATAGAAAAGCTTTGATGTATACTGCCTTTACATATCAGTTACCTTTGATTATTTATACCCATTTTTTCTTTTTGTCATGTTGTCCTCATTTGACTAACCTTTCAAATGTTAGAAACTAGTTCAGAGTTTTTTCCTTTTATCTAGCTGGAAAAAAACTTGAAAAGAGACCCTTTTTGTTTTTTCTTTTTTTAACTAGATACAACAAAACTGTACTCATTATGTTAAATCCTTCTTTTAAACTTTAGAAAAGGATGTAAGGGGTTTTAATACTTGCCTGACATTAACAACGTTCAAACAAAAGAAAGAACTGACATTCTGGGTTGACACTATCGCGCTGAATATTTTGTAGGGTGGACAGAGCAGAAAATCTTAGATCTGTGTCAACTTTGAAAGTACACTTGGTTTAGTGGTTGGTATGACTACATTATTCTTTTTTTCCGTTTCAGTCATTTTTCACTCTTAGAAGCAACCACAGTAGCTTCAAACCTCAGAAAGCTGCATGGCTCCATTCCCACTAGCATCATTAGTCACCAGAGTTTCTGGTTTTATTCAGGCTGTAGTGTTCAACGCATTGTTAGGCCAAACTATTACTCATGTGTTTAGATTTGGTTACCACATTTTAGACAGTTTAACTTTCTCTCAATTACATCCAAGAAATTGGATTACAGTATCAGTCAAAAACCTTGGTATTTACATGTACGTACTAGCAAAGTATGAGGTTATGCCGAAGCTGGTGATTGTAACTGTATCTAGTTTTCATGTCTGTTGCTTTTGATGAGTGCTGTTCTTTCCATGTATGTCTCTACCTTTCCATCTGCATTTTCTTGATGATGCAAGTTTAAAATATTTATGCAGTGCTAGATAACCCTACATCAGTTTGACAAGTGGAGTCGTTACTCCTTCCCCACCTCCACTTCTGTTAATTTCCCTTCTCTGGCATTCTGTGCTTTCTCTTTAGTTTTCCATGTCAGCACGAAATCTCCTCCTTTCCCTCTTCTCCCTTATTCTTTTGAGAACATGCTAGTATGCGAGGCATTGTCTAGGCTTTAGACTGTAAAATAGGTTGACCAATAGGTGAACTGCAGAGCACTGAAAAATTTCTGATGGATTACATAGTGTAACATTTGCAATGGATGCAGTATTAAGACTAGTGAGAACTTTATTAACTGGATCTGTCAAGGCACTATACAGAAATTCATACTTGGGTTCTCTATTAATTTGTGTAATTAACTATTAAAACCTGCTGTCACAGAAGACCCTTTTTGGGATCTCCAGACAAAGTCTCAGCAGAACCATGACAACAGGAGGGAGAATGTGCTGCAGCTTGCCAGAGACCCTGAAAGGTGGATGATGTGATTGCTGATTTGCTGTAGGAGGTTCCTGAGCTTTGAAATTGAGCATATTTGGATCTATCCAGTATTTGTATGGGAGATTATGTGGAAACACAGTTTACGTCATGGTAAACCTGAAGGTTTACAATGTAGAAAAAGGTCTTAACTATACATAAAATGTTGACTCAGTTGGTGACCTATCCTGCGTGCGTTGCCAGCCACTGACTCAGGAAGGAAAACGGAGACCACAGGGTGAAGACTTCGTGAAATTTCTCCCAGTGTTCCTCTCTGACAATCCTAATCCAAAATGTGGCAAAGGGTATGTATTTCTCGACTAGATCTGTTAAATTTGATACATTTTCCTTAAAAGTAAACATCTTTGTTCTGACAAATATTGCAAGCATTCTTACATGGATTGTGGTGGTCTGGGCATTTTGCAGAACCTCTGGGGGCTGGGGATAAGAATAGGCCATCAGTTTGGCTGTACTTGTCGTAAGAGGCGACTAAACAGCCACCAGGTAGATGGGACTCGTAGCCTGGGAAGGCAGCTCATCTGAGAGAAGGAAAACTCTGATCCCAAACCTCCACTGCCTTGTGGCTACATCCAGTTTTGGAATAGGTTTCAGGAGTCAACCTCGAGGCAAAATCTGGAGCCAGAGTCCCTGAGGCTGAACACAGTCACGTTCTGGCAACTCCTGTGACGCCGCTAAAACCAACCGTATTGGCTTCTGCCTTTCCATTGAACCATTTCAGTGATGTGGCAAGGGGGGATTTGCTGCATGGGTAACAGTCTATCCTCCATATCTACTTTACCCAGGCTTCGTGCACTGGAGAGGACACTCTGTTCCAGAACCACTATTCAGAGCGTGATACCATAGTCTTCTGAGACTGAAGGATGCCAACTCTCAAACCTGAAGGGGAAGCAGGATAGATATGTAACAAATAGTCTATTCACTACCCAATTTCCATAGACCAGTGGTTCCCAAATTTCTCCTTAGAGGTTGGGAACCCTGTAAGTTTTTGCAGGGGAGGGGCAAAGGTTGCCAGGTTTGTGCTACTGCCAGAAACAAAAGGTTTTTTTAAAAAACTTTCCAGGGGCAGTTCTGGCCTCGTGGGAGTGGGTAGGTACAGTGAGCCCACAGATGCTATCACAGGGCTCCTCAAGCCTCAGAATATCTAAAAATAGTGATTGGGACCCACTTCCGGTTTCATGATTGCAAATTGGAAGTGGGTCCCAATCACTATTTTTAGACATTCTGAGACTTGGGGATCCTTGTAGAGACATCCACAGGCTCCCCACATCCCCTGGGAGGCTAGCACTGTCCTGGAACGATTTCTTTTAAAAAACCCATTTCTTCCCTGGTAATTGCATGATCATGGTAATCTTGTCGCTACCTTCACTTCTCCCCATCCCTTAAGGAGGCAGAGATATGGGTTCCCTGGCTGGTGGGTTGCAACCCACCAAGTTTGGGAACCTCTGCCATAGACAATTATACAATCTAGATCAATTTGCCAGAAACTAGAAACAGCATTACATGATGATCCATAAAACCAGAAGCATAGACTGGGCATTAAACTACGTTTTGTTAAGTGCACTGTTAGATTCTGCCTTTCACTTTTTTGAAAGGTAAAAGTAGCTACAAGGAGAAGTTATTGGGGTTGTAATGCCAAGGAAGGGGTACATTTAATTCTTTCTTCTCGCACCATAGTCCCAGCAAATATGCCCCCTTCCCAAGCTGATATTAGCCCCTGGAGGAAAGTTACTGTTGGTGCTAATAGAAACTTCTATTTGGGGGCTTATAGTAGCTTTGGTGGGATTTGTTTCCCTGATTGCCTCCTCCCTCTCTCATAACTACTATTTAGGTTTCAAAAAAACATAACATAATGTGTAGTTTGGCCTTAATCAAGCAAGTAGCCGTGCTATATGTTGCTTCGGAAGGTGAGTTCTTTTTTCACTATTTACAATTAAAGCAGATCTCATTAATTTTTCTGTAGAAGACTAAGCGCGCAGTCCTGAGTGTGCCTTGGGCTGGCCAAAGTCCCTTGCACCAGAGGGTCACAAACCTGCCATAAAGCATGTTTGAGCCTCCTCAAGAGTCAGCTGGGCCAGTGCAAGGACACGTGCCAGCTTGGGGAGGCTGGATCCAGCCTCAGCGCTGACTTGGGCAGGGATGGTTGCGTTGGCCGATGCAAGAGTGTGTGGGGAGGAGGTGGGATGGAGGCATTCCGGGGTGGGGAGAGGGCGGGCTGGCAGAGAGTGGGAGGCAGGGCTGGGACCCGGCTGTTATGCCAGATCCCAACCCCATTCCCTGAGCGGCTCAGAGCGACTGCAAGCCACTCTGCTCTTCTCAGACTTGGGCCCCTATCTTGCACTGGATACAGTGCAGGCCTCCTGGCCTGCCTGTTCCAGTGCTTGGTAGGATTGTGCTGCATGGCAAGTTTGAAGCCAGATCCTGTGATCATTGCTTTCATGTTGACCTGCAAGATTAAATATAATGGCATGGAATGGTACTATATGGCATGGTATGGTGGCATGGGTGGAATGTGCTGCTCTTAGTCCATGTATTAGCACTACATGTTCATTCTGTATGACTCTGCTAAGCTGTGTAAAGATCATTTTCAGAGTGATGGCCCAATTCTATGGGCATGTTATGCTGACAGAACATGCATACCACCAGTTTAACATGCTTTACAGCAGTCGCAAACATGACTATGTTAATGAGTGTGGCCTGGCTACCACTGCAGATGGCAAACACCCAGGTCCATGTTTCAAGAAACCAAAGATGCCTGTTGGTGCAGGTATGGATGCACAGGGGGTGGGGAAGGATGAGGGTGGGTGGAATGAGGAGGAGATGGGGCAGGGAGGAGGTCAGATGAAGGCCAGGAGGGGGTAGAGTTCCGCAGCAGCAACACTTACCAAATCCTAACCCCTCTTCCATGGTGCGATCTGCCTTCACAAGTCAATACGGACCTGTGCCAGCAATATCGCTGGATTATGTCCAAGTTGACCCATGACAGTTACTGGGGCTTACCCAAGGGTAAGGGAACATATGTTCCTCAACATGCTAAAACTCCTCTGCAGTGTACAGTGGATGCTGCTTTGGCACCACTGCATTGCCACACAGGTAGGATTAGGCTGTGGGCTGTGAGAGGAGAGGTGAGGCTGGTGGTGATGTTCATGTTGCGGTCACTCTAGACTGTTAGTGAAGCTGGAGTTGGGAACAGTGGTTCAGCAATGTGCTGCTTTAAAAAAAAATCCTTTTCTAAATGGAATCTTTTCAAAGTGGGGGTACTTAGCTCTCTTTGGTCCTTTTACTGTAAGTAAGTTGATGCCTAGTCCAGCATTTTACCTTTTGTGTCAGGCTGTTAAATAAAGCACATAGGAAGGAGGCTGCCAAGTTTTAGCTATTCTAAGTATCGTCCATCTCTTTTTACCTTTTGGAGTGCAAAAAATGCTATGGGTAAGTCTCAAATGAAAATAAATGATATTGTTTGGACATTGTCTACACAAGTAGACTTTCTCATCTTGCTTGAAGCATATATATGTGTTTATTAATAAAGCAAAATTTAGTGAACAGTGACATGTATCTTGCTGTCATTTCGTCGTATATCAATATGAGGATATATCAGTATTAATTCTTAGTTTTGGGCACAAGCCAAAGTTTATAACACTTTGGTCATCGCAAAAAGCCTTGAAGCACTTTTGAACAATAGAAAGTTTGTTAATGAGAACTCTCACAAAATTGCTGACAATATGGGGAGACTCATCAGAGAGTCAGCATGAGTTGTTGTCTGTGTGTGTGCTATCATTTGTGCATGTACATGATTAATCAATGTTCAGTACTTAGTCAGTGTCTAAAACTGATGACTTAATTGTAATTCCTAAGCTCAGCTTCTGTTTAGCTCTTCTAAATCATGAGTGTACAGATGAGTGTTCCCAGTTTCCCCTTTTTGGGAGCTCAAGTCTATACGATGGATGCCTATGATGCGTTTCCAAAGGTAGTTGAATTTCGAAAGCAACTCCTGGGACAGAATGACTTTAGAAACCTTAGAGAAACCTTTAAAAAAGCATTGGTATTCACACAGTGGACATAATTAGATTTTTCAACTCTGCTTAATTTACAAAATCTGGCTCACTCATATCTACACATCATGTCACCTGACTTGGAACACTTATGTCCTTAATCCCAGATGTTGGGGTGTGAGAGGTTTAGCACTGGTTTATTCAGCAGTGAGGGAAAGGCATTGTGTATATGCTTATTATGGCTGTGAGAGCTGGACCAAAAGGAGGGCTCAGTGCTGAAGAACAGATGCTTTTGAATTATGGTGTTGGTGAAGACTTTTGAAACTCCCCTGGACTGCAAGGAGATCATATCAGTCAATCCTACAAGAAATCAACCCTGACTGTTCATTGGAAGGACAGATACTGAAGCTTAAATACTTTGTTCAACTTATGAGAAGGGAAGACTCTTTAGAAAAGACCCTGATGCTGGGAAAAATTGAAGGCAAAAGGAGAAGGGGACGGCAGAGAATGTCATGCTTAGATAGTGTCATGGAGGCAATGAGCATGAATTTGGACAGTAGTTGACAGGGGGGCCTGGCGTGCTGAGGTCCATGGAGTCATGAAGAGTCAGACACAACAACTGAATAACAACAACAAAAAATATGCTTATTTCTTTCTTGGGCCATGGCCACATGGCATTTGACCACTCATTGTTTAGTTGGTTATTTGGGTGGAATGTTTGTTAGGTGATGTGCCATAGAGAAGCTGGAGGAAGTAGATGTAGGATATCATAAACTTAAATAGGTAAAGATTAGCAACAGGTGGTATGGAGCCAGCATGTAAATTTATCTTTAGCAAGCAAGTGGATTTTTTAATATCACTCAGTCGCATCTCTAAGTCCTGAGTCTTCACTCCTTGATTTGAGTTGTAATCGAGTCATAACAGGCAGCTGTCACGACTCATTCTGAGCCTTTTTAAGAGTCAGTTTGACTTGACTCCGAGTCTTTCTGAAATGCAAGTCAGGCACAGCTCCACAGAAAATTAATTCTGCAAAATGTAACATTTTAATATCTGAATTGCAAAATGGATTCATGTTTGGGAATATGTATTTTGTTAGAGTCTTTTGACATATAATGTTTTAAACTTTCCAGTATAAATTGAAACAAATCTCAGCATATTTGAGACACAGCACTATCTGCAAATGTAAGCATAATCAGTAGCTGTAGTAGATTTGTGTAAAATAATAGTAGTTATAAATTATATATAATGATGAAATTGTAAGAACCTATCCATCTAATCATCTGATTTGATCAAGAGTTCTGTAGAACTCAAAACTGATTGTGTTTTACTTTGTACACCTTTCAGAGCCTCAAATCTGCAGTAAACCTGAAACTTTGTCTTTAGATCTTATGAACTGCAGGCTGTTGATGTTCGTGCAGTGTGACACCCCCCCCCCCCATTCCTTGTGCTTACAGTCTACCTGTTGAAGAGTTCTGTAGAACCTGAAAGCTTGCAATTTTATATTTTCTAGTTGCTTCTAAATAAAGCATTGCCTGGCTTTTCTTTGTGAATTTCCCTTACATTGTCATAGATGACTACTGTCTAGCCTACTATTGCTTAATCTGACTGACAATGACATCTTTTCCAAGAATAATCAAGTTTTGGGTAGTGAACTTATTAACCTCTGTTACCAGACTTCCTTATAACTGGAGATACCAGGATTGAAGCTGAATATGTACTGTCATGTTTATCAGGCATATTTGTTAAAAGTTATTAAATCAAGTGAACTGTATTCAATTCCAGCAGTGGTCTTTTGTATTTTGCTGCACAGCACAAAGAATGGCTTGTTTTGAACTGTACTGTCTTGTTTTTGATTTGTCTTAGAGGTGTGAGTGAGTGAACAGATCAAAGTACCAATGATGGGTAAAGATATCTTTTGAAACTTGTTAGAGGAAATGTAACTGCCTGTATTGTAAATTGCTGACATTGTGTTCACCAGCTGTCATCTTCTTTGCTGTTTTATTGATGAAATAAGGAATGTGTTCTTTATAAAACTTTACTTCTTTCACCAATTGATGCAAAGATGTTTAGAGGAGGAAATTTGCAACTGAACTGTATAAACAAAATGTTTTTATGTGCTGCTCAGATCAATACAAGGTAAATTAAATGTTAAAGCCTACTTTATTACAGTAACAGATGTTTACTTGCATGACATATCAATTTTGTTTACCAAATCCATTAATGCCTGCTGAAAAAGATAATCCTGAAAATATTAGCATTTTAAAAGTAGTTAAATGCCTGGTGTTTAGAGAAAGGAATCAATGATGTTCATTTAAATTGTTTATAGTGTCACAAACATATTATCTCCAGATACACTGCAGAAATATAATATTTTGTAGTAAACTGCCTATAAAAATGGCAGATAAAAATACATTTTTCTGTAAGAAAATTACATGTTCATACACTAAGTTTCACTTTCCATGGATCCAGAGATGTGATGTGAAAAGTTACCTGTGAATATAAAGTTGGCTATAGTATGTGTGCTCCTATTTTGAAAATGGCTTTGTACAGAGACTTTGAATTGAATTACTTAGTGGGCAAAATTATCCATAAAAATAATTCTGAATGTATTATTTCTGCTTGCTATACTTCTCCACCTTTCCAGACAGTTCCATATAACTGAACAGCAACCTGAAGTTCAAAATGAACCAAAATTAAAATACAGTACTGATTGCACATAGAGTAGCTGATAGTAAAGAATTAGCAAGAGGTGTACTGTATGTGACGAGCTTTTGCTTGTAGAAGCCGGTGTGAGAAAAGCCTGTGTTTCTTCCTGTTCTAAAGTTCCAGTGAATACCAGGGTGAGCAAAGAGAAGCCAAAGTGAGTATTTTGCAGGGGTGGTCTGGTTAAGCGCAGGACAATTGTCACTACTCTGGGACTAGTTACAGGGTTAGACTTGATAGAAAACATACGAAGAAGCAGAGAGCTTGGAATGTTGTCCAGCTATAGTCTGGAGCCACTTGTTAGTCTCACAGTAGGATTAATATTGTTAAGGTTTGAATAGGAACCTTGGGTGTGTCCCAGTGTAGAGCAGGGTGCACAAAAACAGCATACACAGCAGAGTCTTTGAATTTGCTGTTGTATATTTGAGCAAGGGGTTACACAGAGTAGTCAAAACAGTCCAGGTCAGGGGTGCTCACACTTTTTTGGCTCGAGAGCTACTTTGAAACCCAGCAAGGCCCGGAGATCTACCAGGGGGGAAGGAAGCATCTGACAGACACCCCCTTTAATGTATGGAGCCCCTGCTGGAGTCTAGTCAGTTTTGTTGCTGCATGCCTGAAGAGCAGCTAGAGTATCAGTTTAGCTAAATATGTCAGTTTTGTCTAGTCACTAGACAAAACTGACATATTAACAGTTTGGAGAGACAGGGCTCTGCAATCTACTCATTTTGCCTCGCGATCTACCAGTAGATCACGATCCACCTATTGAGCACCCCTGGTCCAGGTCATACACATAGAGTAAAGTAGTTCAACAGTACCTTATCCAAATCAGTATCCACAAAACACAGTCAGTCCAAGGTCAGTAACAACATATACATACACAGATAGACAATCATCAAAGTCTCCAGCAGCAATATCACAGTGTTCACCTACTGCACTGGTGGAGCTGAAGACTGAGGTTTAAGTAGTCTGAGCATCCAATCAGAGTCTGCTTAGCTAACTAGGGTGTGGCAGGCACAGGTGCAGTGTAATTCTGCTGACTCAGCTGCCTGCAACTTTCCTTAAACCAAACTTGTTAGCTTTGTCTCTGGCTTTGACTGAGCAGACAGCTAACAAATATTTCAGCCCCCTGAAATAAAAAGCTTGAGCTTAAGTGGTCTGTGCCATTCTGCAGACTTTGGTGGAACTGAAGAGCCTCCTATTGCCCTAGGATGTGTTGCAGTAGTGGAAGGGTCCCTCCAGCACTGTAGAGGGTTCTTGAAATGGGCTATCTCCTTACATACAGGCAATAGCAGTATTGCTGGTATCTGTGCCTGTCCGTCTGTCAGAATATCTGGCAAGATGGTTACTTTCTGGAATAGCCCTTGATCTTTCCTATCCTTTATGTCACTGCCCCCTCCCCTTTTTGAGAGCGAGGGGTCTGAGTCCAGGCCCCAGAGACTTCTGCTGCACATACATGAGCATGTATGAATCACTTAATCATGCTTTGTGTCTGTTTAGGTGGCCTGATGGATACACACATCTTATGGATTACCCCTTCCCATTGAGAAAGGTCTTCTGAGCATTTCAAAGCCTATTGTTGGAACTGAAATGACCAAAAACTGACATAAACTGAAGGGAAAAATTCAGCATTGTCAGAATGATGGCTTTAGATGACATTTTTAAGATTTAGTATTTTCCACGTTCACTGTTTTTGTTGTTGTTGTGCTGGTTAGACAACTATTGATTGATGATACTGAAGTGAAAGTAATACCTTGATAGATAAGTCATGTTTTGGAATATGCTGTGGTGGTATTGTGTATTTTGTTTGCATGGATGTTCATGTGTGTCTGTTCATGCGTGTGTACTCTACATGCTTAATTTCAATAAAGAAGCAATCTTCATTAGGCTTATTGCGAGTCAGTATCATTATTACAATATTTCTTTGTATTATATTTTATGGGAGTTGGTTAGAAATGAGCTGGTTAGAAATTTAGAAACCCCCCTTTTTTCCTCATGGGGCTTCCCCCAGTTCATAGTGTTATGAGAGCAAGAGAAGCACCTCTGTGTATCTGCTTTCTTCATATGAATAGGAATTGTGTAAACCTCAATGAAGGATTTTCCCTTTTGCTCCCTGGGGAGGAATATTTTCCCTTGTACCAACAATTGTTATTACCTGAGGCAGGTAACAATGCTAGGGTTATAAAATGTATAGTAAAACTTGTTAGGAGGATGTGTTTTGGGATACCAGTGGTTAATTATCTCTAATATGCATAATGTAACAGATTTTTCTGGCAGCCAATACAGAGGCTTTTTCATGTTTATATTTTGTGGCTTTCTAAATAATTCAGTCGCATAAAGATATTTTGTTTTGCATTTGCATCATGCTGTCCAAATAGTATACACAGATGACATTCAAAATAAATTCTTGGTAATTCTTAAGGGTCTTGATAGAATAAGCCTTCAAAGTTCATTTCCAGATAAATGTGTGGTTTTGTACATCGCTTTAATTTCAGCCGTGTTGGAAAATGTTCTACGTATTGTGTCCATAAGTCTTTTAAAATCCATAGATTAAACATTGGAATGCATAATAGCTTTACTTATACAGATGAATGGGCTGCCTTAGAATTGTAATGTATTCTTCTTTGTATTACTGCAAAACTTTTTTTAAAACTTCACATGAAAGTTGAAATTTGGAAATGTAATCATTGCTTCTCTTTGCTTTTTCCATAGCCAATTCAAGTCTCCTTGGAGGCGGTGGTGGTAAGTTTGACTTTTTTTCACCTAAACATTGCACAAAAACAAACCCAAACTCTGTTGTTTAAAAATAAAGCTATATAGTCAGAATTTTTAACATGGGTCACTTTGAGTACATGCTGTCAATTCTAAATTGCAATAAATAAAATTTTACAATTCAGGTAATTTCTGTCCTGCTGGGCAGAGGCTGTTTACTGTCTGATCCACTCAAAATTCACTTTGAAGACTTGTTCAGTTAATGCTGCAGTTGAGAATAAGGCCTGAAATTCCATGCAATCTCTCCTCTTCCTTCCCTCTTTCACTAGTGTAGCATTTTAATCCTGGTTAGGTAAAACAACTTCATTTATCGTCTAAACATGGCTAAGGCTCTGAGCTCTGCATTCACATGAGCTGCAGAGCTGCTGTTTTTCCTAACCAGGATTTAAATACCCCAACTCAGTGTCAGAGCTGAGAAATGGAGTGGGGAGGAGCTAGCATGCTGGTTCATGTGCGTTCAGATTGTGTTCCCAATCCAACAAATCACCATGGACTCGTGCAGAAGAAACGAAGAAAATGAGTTGGGATTCAGATTTGGATTTTGCCTCTGCTATGAACTCAGTCAAGTGACCTTGCAGAACATGCCCTCTTGGCTCCCCAGCTACAATGTGGAGACAATGACAGGATTGTTGTAAGGATTTCATCCAGGTAATGTATGAAGTGCTTTCATACTCAGAAAGCACTGTTCAAATGCTGAGTATTATTATTATTGTCTGAGCTGGCCCATAGATTTAAACTTGCTATAATCCTGTTCTGCCATAATTCTACCATCATTGCAATGTGCCCGCCTTCCCCCAGGTTTATGAACTGGAGGAAACATTTGTATTTGTAAAAATGGTTCCAGGTGCTGGAATGCAGGAATGTGAAGACTCCTTGTCTAATAGCTGCTGCTTTTGTGTGTGGATATATTTGAAAATTTGTTTATTTATTTATAAATTTATATCCTGCCTTTCTGTTAAGGGCACTCAAGGCGGCTTACAAAAGAAATCATATAAAAACATAAAATTTATGAATATGTATAAAAATAAAACATTTAAAAACAATAAAACACAATAAAACTTGGAATCCAAAATTAAAATTAAAAAAACATACTCCCTTGTGTCAGCATTAAAAGGCTTCTTAAGCCTTTAGGTCTTAAGCCCCCGCCGAAAGTACTCTAAAGAGGGAGCTGTTCTTGGTTCCAGGGGGAGGGAATTCCACAGACTGGGAGTCACCACCAAGAAGGCCCTCTTTCTTGCTGCCATCCCCCTCACCTCCACTGGTGGCGGCACAGTCAGAAGGGCCCCCTCTGATGACCTGAGAGGACGGGTCGGATTGTATGGAAGAAGGTGGTCCCTCAAATACCCTGGATCTGAGCCATATAGGGCTTTAGAAGTTAAAACTAGCACTTTGAATTCAACCTGGAAACGAACTGGCAGTCAGTGTAGCTGCCGGAGCAGTGGCCCGACTGAGTCGAACAGACGAGCCCCAGTGACCACATGGGCAGCCGCGTTCTGCACTAATTGTAGTTTCTGGACCTTCTTCTGAGGCAGCCCCATGTAGAGCATGTTGCAGTAGTCTAAACTGGATGTCACTAGGGCATGGGTCACTCTGGCCAGGTTTGAATGACTCGGGCACGGTCGCAGCTGGCGAATCAGCTGAAGCTGAGCAAAGGCCCCCCTGGCCACAGCCGCCACCTGGGAATCCAGGAGCAGCTGCAGATCCTGGATCACCCCTAAGCTGCGGACCTGCTCCTTCAGGTCATTGAAAACTGATTCCAGTAATTGAGTTTCTCAACCCTTTTATTTTTCTGTAATGTTTTGCTTGAATCTGACTATTCTGTTGCTCATTTTGCTTATTCAGAAAAGGTGGGGGAGAGGGAGAGAGCTTCTGCTGGAAATGTAACCAGTGAAGTAGAGAATAACAGTTTTCACATTTGCAAAGCTTCTTTTCTTGTTAGAATAAACAAGAATGGAGCTTGGATCGCAGTGTGCTTCTTCAAATGGGAAAGAAAACTCTCAGTTAAAAACTCTAGGCTGATGGATGCTCTGAGAGTAGGATTGATCTAAGGCATTGCCTTGCTATGTTTGGCAGTGTTGAAGAGACACCATTTTGGGTCAGCGTGTGCTGGGTATTCAGAAGGATTTGTCATAGCACCATTGCAAATGAAAAAAAATAAAGGCACAGGTGTATTTATTTCTGCATACAATTTTTTGTTGTGTTTGATTAATGTAGTGCCAAATGCATCACTTCCTAGCGTCACAATCCTGGAGATGTCCTAGGAAGGAGGTGGTGGGAAGCAATTGTTGACTAGGGGGCAAGTGGGCGAAGTGCAAGTTCATACCTTTCACTTCTCCACTAGTTTTCCAAAGCTGGGTCCTAAGAGGTGATGGGAAGAGGTAGTGATCTCTTGTTTCCACTTCCCCTCATCACGCTCTTTGGCATGTTTTGAGCATGACAGTTCAGAATGTGTGTGTGTGAGAGAGAGATGCAGTGCTTGGAACTGGTTGTTTTACATGACAGATTTTACGAAGCTTTACTATACCCTTGTTTTGTAAGATACCTCCCATTTATCTCTCACACTTGATGCTTCAGTTTCTGATCTGATGTACTGCTGTGTTGTCACTCGCATCTTGAGTGTGTACCAGAACTGATAAGGGACAAGCAAAATGTAATTAAAAATTTAATTGAAACATCATGAAACTCAAAATAGTTATGTAATATTATAAGATAGATGTATTTAGGTATATCTAACATTTTAAAACACTCTTTCCTGACTTTGAGGAAATAGTGAGATTAGTCCTCATTTTCCCTGTGAGATGAGTTGCATTTTATTCCACAGAGAGCTGAATTGGATTTGCATAGATACTTAATACTTTCATCTTGTTAAAGAGCACTTCAGTCATTACCTATAAATGCTTATCATTTCCACTTCATATTGACAGTGAAGCTTCTTGTCACACATTCTCAGCTCAGTAGCAATTTCGTTTTCCCCCTCAATGTACTCTTGCCATTTTTCCCATTTAGAAACCAGAAACAGTAGAGCAAGATTTTTTTTCCTAGCCATGCTTTCTTGGAAAAGAGACAGCAGTGACCTTTGTCTTTTCTAAGAACATAAACAATATATGGGCACAATCCTGCCAGAGCTGACCACTTTGAAGTCCTGTTGATTTAAATGGGAGATATTTAAGCACGTATGTTATCTTTCAGTGAGGTTAGCGATATTCAAAAGTGATGAATTTTGACATGATTGTGTCCTATATGCCTTTTGCATTTTTGTAAAATTGTTTGCATCCTTTTCACTTACTTTGCCCACAATCTAACACAGATTTAAGCACACAACCCACTGATTTTAATCAACTAAAATGTGCTGAATTCTGGGTTAGATTGTGGCCTATTTGTCCACAGTGATATCTGAGGAGTACTAAATTTCTTAGATTTTTTTACAGATTAGCTAGCATCACATTAGCAAGCTACTGAGGGTTCTCTGTTTGCTCAGATGAAGATGGCATTCTGTGATGTGAACGTGATTTAGCACTTTGTAACTCTTAATGTTTTGGGTCCTGGTGGATGTAGCTTACCAGTGCATCAAGTAATCATTTAAAAAATCACATTTGTTTGCTTTTAACTTGCCCCAATTTGTGTGTTAATTTTGCTTAAAATGGTGGAGTAGGGGTTTCACCTGGGTTGTTTAGTATTCTTGCTATTGTGTTGAGCTCTTTTCTTAGCAGTTCTTTAAAAAATAGTTATCACTGCACTGCGTGGGTGTGCTTGCCATGGCCCTTTGAACGTTGTTTGAATGAGAAAGAAATGGCAGTTGTAGACAAGGGTGATCCTTGCTCTCCTTTGACAGCAATATCTCTGCTCAAAGTTTCTCTTCTGCTTCTTCTTTTTGGAGGATGTATCCTTACAGTAAGTATGTATCCCTAAGATCAAAAAAGGGGTCAAAGAGGCATGGACAGGGAGCTGAGCTTTTTAAGACTTCCTATGAGAAACCTGCACTCTGAATTCTTATGTCTAAGGTCAGTTGTGGTGGCCATTTCAGAAAATTTTACACACATCTGTTGTAAAGCCCGAGCCTAGATAGCAACCACCAGTTCTGTAACTCCATCTTGGATGGATCCGGATTTGGTATCTTCATTTGACTCTGACCAACGTGTCCATTTTTCCCTCCACCAACTGTGTTTTTCTGCTTGTATCTACAGCTTCTGTTTCTTCATGTCTTTTAACAGTATATCAATGAAAATATGCCCCTGAAAACTTGTCTTATATGGTGACATAGTGTTGCTAATATATTGCCCTATTAGGCAATACACAATTAGAAATGCTGGAGCATGCACCTAGGTGTGCTGAGGATGGAATTCACCCTCAAATACATAAAAGGGGTATAATAAATACATCTTATGTCACATAACATCTTTAACATCTTGAGCACAAGATAACAATGGCTACAGTATTCATAGCAGTTGGTTTGGAATGTAACACATGTCCTCAGACTGATAGCAAAATAAATGATGCATTTGAAATCACATTGGATAATAGTATGGTTTCATAATGATGTGTACTAAGAAAAGAGTATGAAGTCGCCTCTGTGCACTTGACTACTTGGCAGAAAGTTAAAATTTAAATAAAATGTGTGGCTCATATCCTTAAGGGACTGTCACATAAAGTCTGATATAAGGCTAGCTGCCTTGATGGTGCCCTCTTTCCATGAAATAAGGGCGATGAAAACATTGCTGTGAAAATAAGATTTGTTTGACTTTGAAAACCACTCCGTGTGTGTTAGGTTTGACTGAAATCACTGGCGACATTTTCAGCTTCTTCAGGGAAGCCACAGCACGGCTGGTTCTAAACACAAGACATTGTACATTCTCTGGATCAATTCACGAGTTCAGCATTTGATATCTGCACTGTTGAAAAGTAGCTGGCATGTGTAAAAGAGCCCACTGCAGATCAAATATCATAGAAATAAGTTTCATATCAGTGTAATGTATTTATTTGGTCTGCTCTCACATTAGTCTGCAAGTCATTGTCTCAGATAATCCAGTGATGAGGCATCGTCATATACATGCATATGTGAACAAGCCCATATTTAACATGATTCCATCTTTTATATTCCTGACACTCCTTTTTGTGATGGATTTACAGGATTATGTACTTTTTGAAGCTGTGGGTTATTTTTGTGTGTGTGTGCCATGCCTAAGGTGCAGATCTGATATGGCCATTTTATGTAGTCTATATACAAACTCTTGACATTAACTACTAAGGAATGTAGTTGCCTGTTTCCCATTTCACTTGCTCGTGCTGCTCCTCTTCCCCCTCACTTTTCACCCTGTGCTGGTGTTGAAGATGCATGTATGCCAGGTACTTGTCCCAGGCTAACACTAATAGCAGTGGTAGAGTTTCACACACAGCTTCAGTAGCCCTACCCACTTTAAGACAGACCAGCATTATGGAGGCTATGCATCTGGATGACAGCTATTATTGTAGCAATAACAATACTTGGAAGCAATTGCTTAATAACTGCTTTTTGGTGCTGTGGCATCTGGAGCCATACATACAATTTTGAAGCATTTCCTTAGAAACTCCTATATAGATTTGAAAGAGCTCTTTCACTCATGCAGAACTTTCAACAGTGGAATACTTAAAAATTGTGATGTCATGTAAAGTAACTAAAAAAGTGTCAAGCCCTGTCATGTTCATATTTACACAGAAGATGGAACATTTTGTGTAATGTGTCAGAACAAAGCATTAATTTTGCTACCTACAGGGGAGGTTGTCCCTCAAGAAGCAGCACCCCAAAAATGAAAACAAACAGTATTTTATCAAAATATGAAATAGTCTAAGTTCTACCATGGACCTTTATGAATGTAGAGGTACTCTAGTAGTAGTATTTACAATATTTATCTACCACTTTTCAGCAACTCAAATAAGTTTTCAAATAGTTTTCAGTTTACATTGCAAAAAGGAGAAGATGGTTCCCATCTTAAAGAGGCTCACACTTAAAACACCTTAAAAATGGTACAAAAGAGACATTGGCAACAGCAACTGGGAGGGATGTTATGCTGGAGTGAATTGAGATATTTGCTCTGTCCTGCCTACATGCGACAGCTACATAAACAGGTGTCTCTTTGCTCAGTTAGTAATGTTCTACTTGTATGTTTTAGCAGTCTCCAGATCTGAGTCGTATTGGTAGCTGTATTAATTGTCATTTAAAAGTCATTGTAATGTTGCCTTAATGAGAGCTTTTGTACACTATCCTTTTTCACAGTACATTATTTTTTCACTTATGTGTTCTTGATTATTTTATTATGTGCATCAGTGATGCTTTCAGTATCACTTCAGTGCATTTTTTCCCCAGAAGGTTCACTTCTGTTTGTATATACAGACTGCTACAACTGATGAAATGGTTGCAAAAAATATTTGACCTGCACATGCACAAAAAAACACATTTTTTTTCTTCTTGTAACCAGCATGTCTGCTAAAGTTTGTCAGTCTGTCATAGAAAGAATCAGACATCTGCCAGGGGCCCTTTGATAAGCTTTATAATCTGCCTGAGGACAAAATAGATAACTGAAGATTTCCCCCAAGGGCAAGGCCCATGAACTGTGCAGCAAATTATACTTACATTTTTGTCAGAAATCCCTGTAATACATGTCTGACAGAGTGGAAATGTAGTCTCTTCTTATCACTAGGTTCTGAAGAGGCCCATCCCCCAGGCTTTCTCATATAGTCTTGTAACAAAGCACGATAACTCAAAAATGTCTGGAAATGCAGCCTTCATATCCCTCAAACTTAGGACCCAATCCTATCCAGCTTTCCAACTGGGATGCAACCAATGGGGTGCACATTGCATCCTGTGGTGGTGGGGCAGTCATGAAGGCCTCCTCAATGTAAGGGAATGTTTGTTCCCTTAATTTGGGGATGCATTGCGGCTGCATTGTTGCTGGAAAGTTGGATAGGGTTGGGCCCTCCGAGCCAGTTTAGGCACTCTGTCCTTTTTCTCATTTGTACAACTAATTGCTCACATGAAGCAGAACACATTCTTCTCAGAAGCAGATGTTTCACTTGGACATGTATTTGTGCAAATTGGTCTACCCCGTGTGTATGTGTGAGAGGAAGCAATGCTGGCAACAACATGTCTGCTTCACCTGCAATCCATTTGATGTTCAGAGCTGCAGTTCTGTCAATTACTATCAGAGTCTGCTCAGCACATATTTGGATTGCCCATTGAAATAAATCCTTCACTTTAGTTGGATTACATGATCAGCTACTACTGATGTACTCCCTTCACAGAATATGAGAGTTCTGTTGTTTTTGCAATTTACCTCATGCGCTGGATAAGATTCTTGTCATACTTCCTTGCTATAATGAAACCAATAAAGACCAGAATAGTGCAGTTTGACTTCTTTGTCTTTGATTGTAGTGAAGAGGCAGTGTTCTTTTTCCTTTTTTCGGGTAATGCATGGATTTGTCTTGTACTACCACCGCTTGGTGCTTTGTAGCTGTACTTAATGAAGGCTACTGCATGTGCATTTCCCTCCCTTCAGTTTCTAGAAGTGGTATCTCTTTCCAAGATGTGCTGGTACATGAGTTAGGTTAGAATTTTCATTCTTTATTTGCCTTCATCCATGAGAACTGCTGTGGCTGCTAACAACACAAGAGAAAGAAAAGACAGGAATGCTACAATATAAAATGTTAAGTTGTAATTGTCTTCAACTGCGCCTCTATTTTTTTTTTTAATCCTCTTAATGCAGTGGTTCTTAAACTCACATTTGAGAATCTTTGCCGTACAGACTTGTGCAATAAGTCTTTGCAGGGGGGTGGCAGCAAAATGATTCCAGGATTGCACTACCACCTGGGACAGAGGGGCTTTTTTTTTTTTACCCTCTGTCTGCTCCGGTCTCCTTCACCACAGCAAATACATATCCTGATAGTATGGGAATTAATCATATATCATAGTATGAGAAAAATAAGTGCATTAAAAGCTTTCCTTTATTTTTTTTCCTAAAAAATATGCTTACTCACAATAGCTTACTGATTGCATTTGTGTACAGAATTTGGAAGAAGTTTGCTGAGAACTTTCCTGATGACAGCTCAGATTCATTATTACTTAAAATTGCAAGCATAGTTTCATTGTTCAAATTACTTATTAGCATGTAGAATACAGTGAGCAATTAATCAGAGTGCAGATTTCATATTCAATAATGTCAGCTACCTTTGCCCTTGAGAACTGATGTTTAATGATTGAGATATGTGGTTTTTAACGGAGCTCACAAAAGATAGCAGTACATAGAAAGTGTTTGAATTAGCTATGCAAATATAGCATGTTCAGTGTGCCTGACATATACCATATTGGTTTGGTCTGCATTCCTCTTCATACCTGTTCATGACATTTATTGAGTATGTCCCAACGGTCATGTTACCATAAGCTGAAGAAGAAATACCAACTAATGCACATTCAGGTCCTCAGGCGGACAGACTGCAAAATATGGCATTGTGATGAAGTATTTTGCAATTACTTGCTTGTATCGTAAGGTTTTGTGGAGCACTGTTTCCCCAGAAAAAGTGTTTGTATAATGACCTTACAATAGGAAGGGGGGAGGGAGCTTGCTGAGTCTATACATACAGGCTGCAATCCTAACCACACTTTCCTGAGAGGAAGCCCCATTGAACAAAATAGGATTTACTTCGGAGTAGACCTGGTTAGGATTGTGCCCTAAGTCTTGTAAGTTCATTTTATGATTAGCATAACTGCCTTTTCATTTCCTGGGCGCTGAGGCTGCTTTACCTCCCTTTAATCAGCACCTATTGTCCCCCTCCCTGGATTTCAGCCCACGGGGAGTGCTAGAGTCTACTTGTGGCATGTCTGTTTGCATTTGTGTACAGAATTATCACGTCGTCTACACCTACTCCTAAAACCTATCACATCAGTCCAGAGTTCTTTAAGCCTTTCCAAAGTGTGAATGGAAAGCAATGTCAAAACTTTAGTTAATAAACTGACTTTTACTCCAGCTGTGTTTGCCCTGTGGCCCTTCTCAATTTGGAACAATAGATTCACTTTACCCATCTTCAAAATTGGTTTCAGTGACAAATTGGTTATTTCTTTTTTAAAACAATGGCAAGCTTGTACCAATTGTGCCCTGCCTATAAAACATTAAGCTCCTGCCCTATATATTTGATTCTCCCACCATCCAGACATAGTGCCTTAAGGGAGTAATAGAATACCTGAAAATTTTGTACCAATTGGACAGGAAGCACTGAAGTTTCAAGTGGTTTTCTATGAAAGCACAAGAAGTCACCAAGCTTTTGAACACTAAATTTGAAGCAGTTTTTCCGAGGGGGTAACTTCTGGGTCTTTTTCTCCCCCACAAAGGCTACTTCCCAAAAAAGCCTCTTTCTATGACAAATGCTTGATCATGTCTCAGTACAACTTACTGCAATGTCAAATGTTCTTGTAAAGTGGATGTTGGAGTTGAAGGGAGACAAGCTTATGGGGAAGACTTCACTGAAACCACTTCAGCAACGTGTTTAGCAGTTTTGAACCTTTTAGGTTTTTGTTTTCTCCAGGAGCTGTGCGCTCTGGAACAAATTTTCTTCTTAGTGTAGCAAGTTACAAGCTGTTCTTTTCATATCAGTTTCACTGGGTGCACTAAAACCGAACGTTTTGTGTCTTTTATTGAATGCTAAAGCCTTGACATATTGCTAGTTTCCCATTTGTTATTACAAGTCTACTTAAATTTTTTATAGGGTGCAATTGTTGTTTTCCACATTCAGTAATTACATTGGCACTCAGTGTGACTGCTAAGATTATTTCTATTCAGAACTCGGATTTCTAAGACTTCATTTTTCATGTAGCAATCAAAACAAAATTGAGCGCTTAACAGTTTCAATTAATTGAAATATCTCTGCTGATGAACTCATGGTGAAAGGGTTGTAGTGATTTACCTGAACAGTTGCTCTAGGTTACAACCTAGAGTTACTGAATTGCCTAGAATAATCAGAATTAGACATTTTCTTAGCTGTGGAGCTTGGATTAAAATGAGATCTAAAGAATTAAAAATATTGGAGAAGAAGAAGCAAGGGGTAAAGGAAGAGAGAAGCAAAGATGATGAGCAGCTACAGGTGCATGCATGCTTGGCTTTTTGACAGTCAAAGTTGAAAATATGAGGTTATAGTCAAGGATGAACTGATGGTTAAAGAAAGATGGTATTGATTATTAGTAGGATCACCATTCAGCTGTAGATTCTGAGACTTTTCCAGGAGTGTCTAAGTTAGAAATTGAACACAAATAAATGCATGGAGAAGAAATTCCACTAAAATCAAGGAGACAAATATACAGTTAAGATGTGCACGTCTTGTTTGAATTGTTCCTATGAAAGTGTTAGAAGGGAACCCAGTGACACTAAATGAAGATTAATACGCAGTGAATCTGCCAACACTGGATGAACGCACCCACCCGCCTGCCCGCCCACACACACAGGGTTACCCCACTTGTGAGGCTGGATGAACCGGCTGCTTCAAGTAAACGTCTTGGAGTGGTGATGAAAGTAGTGTCCTTTGCTCGGTGCCATTACCAAGGTGAGCAAGAAAGAGAGTGGGGTGGCTTACCTCCTTGTCCAGTGCTGCTGCCGCCAGAGAGCATAGCGACATAGCTGGAGTAGTTGATAGTAGCTGCTACAGTCCTGTTCCTGGTGGCTACCCTTACAGAGAATTGTTGGGAAGAGGACCACCACTGCCCCCTCTCCTTCACCCACTGCTTCTTGAAAACTGGCTGACTGGAGAGGATTCTTGGAGCTGTTCCTGGAAAGGCTCCCTGTACAACTTACTTTCAAGAAAAGCTGGGGGTAGGAGGTGATGAGGATAGGTCAGAGACAACCCTCTCTTCAGTGGTGGCGGCAGCAGCAGCTGCAAAGTGACTTAGCTAGCTCTGCTCCGACAAGTTCAGCTGACTTGGCCAAGTCACTTCAGAGCTGCTGCTTCTCCCAACTTCTTCTGCCATCTTGGGTGGGTCTCACTTGGCATTCCCTTGTGGCCTGGCACCCAGGGTGGACCACCACCTGCTTGCTACACCACCAAATTCTCTCTTAAAGGTATCCCAGTCAGTTCAGATCCCATCAGTGTGTATGTGAAGTTGGAATTAAAGCCTAACTTTAAACTTTTCACATTGAAATCCTAAGTCCAATCCTATTATTGGACTGCACTGTCAGAACTTGCATTCTGGCAGCGTGTTGTACTTATGGTGTTGTAAAACGTTACTGTTTATAGCATGTGACTGCGCCGCTGCCAGAAACAGCGAGTGGTGCTGACTATGCAGCAGCAGCCTTCCTGGAACCCTGGTTCTGGCAAATCAGTGGTGGGGGCGGGCCATGGGCAGGAGGTGGGGAGAGTGGGAAGCCAAGGGAGGAACCAAGGGGTGGGGAGGAGGTGGAACTGGCAGCAGTGGCACACACCAGATCCCTTCTTTTCAAAACCTCCTGCCCCGTTTCTCTCCATGGACATACGCCACCAACAAGAGACTATTGACAATTGGGCAGTCTACCAGGAGATAAATGCAAAATGTTTTTGCTTCCCTCCTGCAGTCATTCCCTCCCCAAACACATTCCTTCCCCATCATGTGTCTTTTTGGCACAGCTGCCTTGGCACTTGTGGTGGGTAATCGGATTGGACCATGAGCCACATTTGTCATTATTGCCTACATTCACCAGTTGAGAGAGCTCTTTTGGAGCTTCTCATGCTTGAGTTTTCACCTGCCTGAATAATTTGTTTTCACCTACAAACCTGGCGATCTCACTACCCAACAGTGACTCCAGATCAGATCATTTTCTGAAGAAGGACGCAATCTTATCCTGCGCTGGAACAGGCAAGCCAAAAGCTTGCGCAGGATAGGGGCCAAAAGCAGCTCAGACAGAGGCAAGGGGAAACATTTCACCTTACCTCTGGGTAAGGACCACTGGCCCCTATGGGTCTTCTCGGACTTGCGCCACCTCTTGAGGTGCACAAGTCCAAGGAGAGTGGAACGACTTGGAGCCACATAACTGCTGGATCCCAGCCCTGCCTCCCGCTCCCTGCCTGCCTGCCCTGGGGCCGCCCATCGCCCGCCCTCTCCTTGCCCAGGAATGCCTCCCTCCCACCTTCTCCCACCTCCTCCCACCGACCTCAGAGCCTTGCGTCGGTTCAGCTAGGCCAATGCAAGACTTTCGGAGGAAGCCGGCACGGAGGCTTGCATTGGCCGCCACAGGTCAGCGCTTCTCTGAGTGCTGACCCGGCTTCCTCCCAAGGAGGTGCAAATGTGTCTTACGGCATGTTTGCGACCCTCCTGGGCTGGTGCAAGGGACTTGCGCCGACTCAAGTCAAGGGCTGGATTGCACCATAAGTTAAACAGTCCCAGTCCCAGAACACATCTTTGGGGGTTCTCCTGCTTGCTCATCTCCATTTTTGAAAATGGTCCATTTACTTCTACCTCTTGCTTCTGGTTTTAAAACCAGTTCCAGATCCATAAGGGAATCTTTTCTTTTACTTCATCAATCATGAGTTACTTATGGAAGGGGCTATGGCATGATTGTTCTAAATTTTCTATATCTGTATATAAAATACTGTTGAGAACATTATAGAAATATTTCTTAATCCGTAAACAATGTGTGGTCTTGTTTTTAAGATGATAGGAATCACAAGAGGTGATTAAGTTGTTGGCAGTTAAAATTTAGCTGGACTGTTCAGGAAGAAGGTTGCTTATAATGGGATTAGTAAGTGCTACCTAGCAATGACATCTGGCCCAATTGCTGTCCGTAATGCAGAAAATCAGATTCTGATTGAAGAGACACACTAGAAAATACAGGTAAGTGTGTAAAGGAAAAAGCAATACACTGGCAAGATCATGGCTTTGAGATGTTCACAGAGGAGCAGACTGTCTAGGAGTAGAGTCAAGCTTTCTTGAACCCATCAGTATAGTAGCTTACCCATTATACTTATTGCCTCTTGCACAGATTTGACAACTTTTTGCTAGTTAACAAGGTTCTTATTTTAGAATATTGGAACTGCGTCATTAGCAGAGTCCTTGTGCAGCATGCATGCTTTCTTCAGCAATAAAATGCAGTGTTGGAGATATGCATTATATTATTAGTGCCTTATCTATATACTTATGAACATAACTAGAGGGGGCGGGCACTAAGTTTTGCAGGGGGCCTCCCCACAGCGTGCAAGCGGCCCCGCCCCCTCCCCTTGGGAGCCATTCGCCTCCGTTTCCCCCCCACCCAAATGGCTCCAAAGGGGAGGGGAGGAGCCACTTGCATGCTCCATTTGGGCGGGGGGGGAAACGGAGGCGAATGGCTCCCAAGGGGAGGGGGAGGGGCCGCTTGCACGCTGCGGGGAGGCTCCCTGCAAAACCTAGTGACCCGCCCCACCTCTAGCTACGCCAGTGCTTGTGAATCATATTAGCACTAACAGAGAACATGAGGCAATGTTGCAACCTAAGGATTTATATATTATGGGTTTCAACAATTGCGTTTACAGTAGGTGCCTTCCTTGTTTGTCACAGGCTAATGAACAGTTTAAATATTTGGTTTCATCTTTCCTTTCATGCGGTTCTCTTTAGTTGGACTTGTTTTCTGCCTTCTCTTTCCTCTTCTAACAGAAATATTGTTCTTAAGTAGCCTTGAACTGATAGTTGGGAATGGGCAGGACCATAAATGGGAACCATCAGGAAGCAGTTGGTGGGCAACTCATCAGGCTCTTCTGTCTTTCTCTTCTCCTTCAGAGCAGGTTGAAAAGAAATTATCAGGAGTGGCTTTGATATTTCTGTGAGAACTTCCCAGGAAACAACCTACCATGTTGTTATGATTTGTTTTCTGGTATTTCAGTAAACAATTGACCAAATGGCTCATTCATGCTACGTAACAGTGTTGAGTAATATAAGTGAAAAACGTTGTTGCAAAAGCAAAAGTTCAGTAGTATTAAGCGATGAAAGTGTTGTGAATGATAACATACAACAACAAGTAGTGGTATGGGCTATAGTATTTTGAGCCAAGCTTTCTTGCTCTTGAATCTGCATCACTTCCCCCCTTTCATGTTTCTACACCATTAGGTTTCTCTTTGTTTTAAAGTAGTGTTCTTTAGCCTTGGGGTTGGGACCCCAATGGAGTCACGAAGCCCCAATTGTGGGGTCGCAGCAACTTGCAGGAATAAAAAGTTGAAGACCACTGGACTAGAGCACCACCAGGTAAAGGGGGAGGCATCTGATTTGTCCCTTTAGATACCAGGAGATGGTATCCCAGTCCTGCTCAGCATTTGTGCTAAAAAAGCTTTCACTCGTGCCAGGCTTCATGGTAACATTTCTGCTGTCTTTAATAAGAATATTTGGTTACAGCGAACAGTGTTGGGAAGGCATTACAGTGGCAGAGAGTTGGTGACGACAGGGGCAGAGTGTGGATAGGTAGGGTTGCGGGGGGGGACCAACAGTGGGTCCCCAGTCTCATATTTTTATGTTTGGTCTTCAGCCTTTTTCGTGCCATGACATACATATACTGTTCTAAAGAGATATTTCTACAATTTACTGGTTTGAGACACTATATTCACTGCTGGCATCAGGTTGCCAGAAGTCCTGGACCAGCTCAGCTTTCTTGATAGTGCATTGGATCTAGCAGGGATGGGAACATTATCAGGGATAATCTAACATTATCTAATGATCTAACATTAGCAGGGATAATCTAACATTATCTAGCAGGGATGGGAACTTGGGTCAGTGACGAGTCGCAAAAATTCGCTTTTTTTGGTGGCTCATTGATTAGTGAGTCATGCATGTGGAAGACTCTGAAAAACACTTGAGTCAGGAAGCTCCTGAGTCAACACTCATCCGCATGCATGCTGACTCGCGTCTGCCTGTGTCTGGGTTGCTTGCTTACTGTTTTTGTGCATGAAAAACCTCAGATGGGGCAAGCAGCAGGGAAGTTCCAACCAGGAGGCAGGGAAGGGTTAATGTTTGCTTTTGCAGAGGGTGGAGGTGGGAATGGGTCTTTGATAGGAAGGAAGGAACCTATGACCATTGGATCTTTTGCTGATGGAGGGCTGGAGGAGGAGTCCAAGGGGGTTCTTGCCTTATGACTGGCTGCAGAAACCCAGGGAGGGAGACAGTTTGTAGTGATCATGCTTGCCAACCACATGGCATGGTTACTGTAAGCTCTGTTGTTATTTGGGCAGAAGAAGCCTCATTGAATGATTGGCTACAGTGGGACTACTTCTGAGTATAGCTGCAAAGTATTGGGTCGTCCTCCTGGTAACCCTTGCAGCTGCTGTCCTCCTCCCTCTTGCTGCTTCTGTCCCTGCTATCTCACAGTCCTCCCACCCCCTCCTGCCCTGTTTACGTATGGGATGGGGCAGCAGGGGAGTCTTTAAAGTGAACACTCACTGGGGGGGAGACGGGCAGCAGCCTTGCTTTTTCCATGACATCCTTTTTAAATGGGGGGACTCGGATATCCTCGAAATCATGAGAGTGCAAGAGAGCAGCAGACTTAGGTACCAACCAGTGGGTTTCCCCACTCTTTCCCATCTTATTGATGACTGGAAGGCAAGATGAAGAGCACCCTTAGGTTTTTTCTTCTATCTTTTTCTTGCATACCTACATCTTACCTCCTCATTTTTATTTGCACATGTCTGAAACACCTTGTCTACTATAACAAGTCAGATCTCATCAGCTGCTCATGAGCTTAAATCCTGTCAAATTGTGGGTTGGAAGGACCTTCATTTCTTTGCATGAAAAAGCTGAGAAGTATAACAAAATGTTGAATAGTCAAATGAGGTTTCTTCAGTTGAGTTCATCTCCTTAATATAGAAAAAAGGATCTATTAAGTAAACAAGTAATTAATGCTCAACAATAAATATTTGCAGCTGATACCACTAATTCAGGCTCACAGCTTGAGACAATGAAGTCAGATAAGTTCACTGTTTCTTGGACATGTGGCAGAAGTGTTCTTCACATGCAGTTTACAGTATTGCTGTTAACTTTGAATATACAGGTTATGATGATAAGCTAGATCTCTTTGTTTCTTAAGAGGCCAATTGACTCTACCTTTCATATTAGCATATAATTCTCATTCTGTTTTGGGAACTGACACTGCATTTCTCTTTAGTTGAATTCTGCCATATAGGGCAGCTGCCATATAGGGCAGCCATAAGGCACTTCTGCACTGTTGGGAGGCCAATGCAGGGGACTTGCACCAGCCTCCAGAGGCCAGTGTGGCCCCAGCACTGCTGGCAGTGGGGAAGTTTGCCCCAGTGTCAGGCTGTTGGGGTAAGGAATCTGGGGAGGATGGGGGAGGCACTTAGGCTGGATTCTAACCCCCTTCCCTGGTGGCCTCGTCTAGTGCTGAGCTGCTCAGATCTGCACCACTTCTGTAAGTGAGTAGCCCTATTCAAGCCGCTGCCATGTTACCTGGGGGAAAGGGAGTTGGTTCCCCTTGCCCCGGCTTGCGCCGCTGCTAGCCCCAACCCTCCAATGCCTGTTCCAGCACACAATAGGATGGGGCTGTCATTGTCTTCCTCTGTTGTGTTCCTCTGTCTTCGCGCTTTATGTGGGGCTGCCCCTGAAGACGGTTCGGAAACTGCAATTAGTGCAGAATGCGGCGGCCCGTGTGGTCACTGGAGCTAGGCGGTTTGACTCTGTCAGCCCGCTTCTCCGGGGGCTACATTGGCTGCCCATTCGTTTCCGGGCCCAATTCAAGGTGCTGGTTTTGACCTTTAAAGCCCTATACTGCTCTGGGCCAGGGTATCTTAGAGATCGCCTACTCCCGTACAATCCGGCTCGTCCTCTCAGGTCATCAGAGAAGGCCTTTTTACAAGTGCCGCTGCCTAAGGAGGTACGTGGGGCGGCGGCAAGAAATAGGGCCTTCTCAGTAGTGGCACCAATGTTGTGGAACTCCCTTCCCCTTGACTTGAGAATGGCTCCCTCTCTGGAGACTTTTCAGCGAGGCCTGAAGACCTTGTTGTTTAATCAAGCCTTCTGACTTCATGGCCTTTTTAACATCTTTTATACATCTTTTAGTTGCTTTTTCCAGGCTTGATTCCTCTAAGTACTGCTGTTTTATGCTCTTTTATTCTGACTTTTATCTGACTACTGTTTTTATGGGTTCTGCTAATGTGTTTTTTAATGTGTTTTTATCTGTTTGTGAAATTATGTTTTAATCTGTTTTATATGTTGTTAGCCGCCCTGGGTCCCTTTGGGGAGAAGGGCGGGATAGAAATAAAGTTTTTATTATTATTATTATTATTATTATTATTATTATTGTGTGAAATTGATGTACCATTTATTGTTCTTCTTGCCCTGGTATGATTTTAGTTCATTAGAGTGGTAATAGCCAATGCTTCACGGTGTAATTACCTAGCTGATATTAAGAAGTCCCCAAATTTACTAATCGGTTCCAGAGTGTAGAATTGTTAAATTTGCAGCACATTGGAACATATGGAGCTTATTCAGGAATGTTTTGTCTGAGTGGTAAGATTTCATATTATATTGTGTTACACTAATAATAAAACTGAGCCCTTTTAAATGGAAGAGTATTATACTGAGGCATTGACAAAGAGTATTTATGAGTATTTAGATGATGTTTTTCTAAACCATGTTCTAACAAACACCCATGCTGTGTGTTGTGGAATAGTCAGTCGAGTTCTGTGAAATTCCATGCAGTGATACACTAACTAGGCTATCCATATTTGGAACTAGTACACATTTTTTAGGCACAAGGTTGCCTGGGTTGTTTATCTCTATTGGTATATCTCTTTTGAAAATATTATGTGAAATGTGAACCTGATTGGCTTGTGAACTTAATTTTGGCACGTGATCCAGAGATGTGCATGGGCTTCAGTTCGTGATCTGGACCACCCTCTTCTGGCATGCACCCAGCTGTGCGCATGTATATACATACATATTAGGTAACAAGATGTTATGATGAAATTTAAAGTAGAATAATCATAACTTGTGAATGGCAGTAGTGTTCATTAACTGAAGTCGGGGAAGAGTATCAAGAGATAAAGTGTTTTAAAATGCACATGTAATTTGAGTCTCACACTCTCCTTCATCTTCAGTAGAAAATCGATTTTGCTGTGGTCAGTGACCTGCCTTGAAAACAAACTACTATGACTTTGAAAGTTATTCATTTTGCCTTTCATTTTGGTTACGCTTTAGTCCCCAGTTGCACATCAATTGCAATGCTGCACAGTTAATGGAAATCTCAAATAAAATCTTCATAACTATCAAGATTCACTTATATTAGGTACTTGACATGCACGAAACATGTATTAATATGAGCCAGTGTTGTTTAATTGGCTGCTTGGAAGTGGTATACTCAGTCATGGACACTGTCTACATGACTTGTAACAAATGAGCGCAATTTATGTGGGGTGAATGTAAGTTCTACAGCCTTATCAGCAGAAATTCTGATAAGTTCTACAGCTTATCAGCAGAAATTGGGTTGAGATTTCCCCTCTTATGTAGCCATGTAGGAAATGATGTTAATACCACTTCATGCTAGGCATATGCTGAGTACTTTAAGTTTTGCGCTATACATTTTTTAATGGGCACACAGATACTTAATATTTTTTTAAACTCTATTTTGGATATTTTCTAAATGCTTACATTACGTGGAAACGTAGTACTTTTGCTTTTCCATGTGAATGCTAAAGACCTCAGTACATTTGTCTTTTAAAAATATATACATTTAGATTTAATAGACTTTGAAGATGTAAAATGGTGCCATAATGTCTACTTCTCTCCTGATCAATACAAATAAAAAGCCTGGACATTTTTTGCCTTTACCTTTCCATGGGCTTTTCAAGTTCTGCTTTAGCAACAATGAGGCAAACCCTTTACTGAAGGGTAGCAGCCATTCAGGAAGAATGCTCTTCCTGCTGTGAAAATGAAACTGTTCTATTCCTTACAGAAGAGAGCCATGTGATCCTCCATGTGTTCCAGTGTCGTTTAAGGCAAAATCTCACAGGAAACAAGGCAGTAAAGGTTTTGGGCTTGCCCACGGATATAAAGTTTCCCAATGTTCTCAAAAAGGGGTCTCGGTCATAAAACAGAATGGCAAATCAGCACTAGCAATGGAAACTCCACAGGGAACATCTTGAATTGATGCGCTCACCCTTCTCCCATGACTACTCTCATTTTGCCAACAAAGGGCAAAGCAGTCGTAGTCATCCTAAAAAGCTCTAGGAATTATGGACACTTTGAAATTAGGTTTCTAACTACAGGTGTTGAGGAACCCTGACATAAATTTGCCTCATTTTGTGTTAGAATTAAATGAGCACTGATTGAGTTGTCAAGTGATTACATGCTTAGATTAGATAGGGAGGCTATGCTTTTATTATGTAGGGTTGCAGCAGATGTGCAGAAGGAGCTCAGTGTAATGAAATTGGGGTGTAGTTATAACAACAACAGCAGCCTTGTTTGTCCCTGGAAAGTATCCTTCTGAATAACTATTGAAAATTGAAAGATTTATACCAAAATGATCTTCACTGAATTGTAATTTTAAAAGAATAAGGAAGGTTTAGTGCAATTCACAAGTACAACTGAAGTTAGACAACTCAAAGAAATGGTCTTAAAAACATGATTTTCTTAAATGAAAGAAACTTGCAGTGGAAAATAACCTTTTTGTTTTCAGACATATTTTAAACTATCCTTTACCAAAATAAAAGGATCTGATGAAGCTAGATTTGGCTATCACATCAGAATATTTTAAAGCTTCTTTGGAAATGTGATGTGAAATCGTTTGTCCGTCTCCTTCGCCCATCACCTGCAGAAAGTGAAAAGAATTGTCTTTGTATAAGCGAAATCTTTAGAAGATTTTTTCCTGTGTCAGTACTATATCATAAAATGAACGAATATATTTGATTGTATTTAGACCACCCTCTTGTTCCGATTACCCCTTCTTCACCTACTGCATTTTAAATGGTATTTCTAGAAAACCTGAAATCTTCATTAAGGCTATTTTTTTTCCAGCTACTGTAGTTCTAACGTCTTAAGTTGTCAGAGCTCTGTGAAGTAAATATTGAAAGTAGTAGTTAGGTGATGTTGACTAATCTCAATGTTTACAAGAAGGATTTGTTTATCTCCCAAACATTGTATTAAGACTGACCTCTTTGAGTCATATTTATACTAATTTTTTGACATGTTTTGCCTTTAAGATTACAAGGCTAATTTTAAATAGGATGACTTGAAGGAGAAATGATTATGTAATGGACTTCAGTATGTTTTAAAGAGGAGGTTTCAACTCAGAACGTATTTAGAATTTGGTTATATCTAGCACAAAGTCGTTCTTTCTGTTGTGGTGCTGAGAGTTCATTTCTGTTGTGGCATCCATTAATAGCATATTAAAACAGAAATAGTGTGCCCCTGTGGGGGCAAAATGCTAAGTACTGTAGGCACCACAACGTACTGTGTAAGTGGTCCCTCCCATTCGCCATAGGAACCTTTCTAAGTAGCAGTGGCAATGTGCAAGCACTTTCCAAACCAAACAGCGTCTCCTGCATGTTGCCATCACTGCCCCAAATGACTTGAACAGCAAGTGGGAGGGGCGCTTACACCGTATGTTGCAGCGCCTACAATGCTAATCATTTTGCCCCCCTTCTACAGTAAGGACATTGATAACTGTGGCTAGAGCAGACTTATCTTGAAATGCTACAGCTGGCAAACCAGCCAAGCTCCTTGTCTCAACTGCTTCCTGAGTTTCTGAAAAAAGCCCTGGCTTTGTTAATTGGCAGTTCATTAACAAACTTAGTTAAATTTGGTGTTATTCCTAACCACTGCGATTTTAGCGATTTTGGACCCTTGTGGTGTCACCCCTCCAAGGCTGGTACCTAGGGCGGTCTGCCCCCTGTCCCTCGTTAGCTACACCACTGCTTTGCTGGTTAACCAAGTGCAAAAAGTGGCTTTTACTGTATTTGAAATAAAGAAGGTAGAACACCACTTCTGAATAACTGAAAATTGAAAGGTTAATTTTAAAATCCATGTACTTATTTTTATTTATTTCATTTTAAAGAAAACATTTATATTCTCCTTCAAATCTCACTGAAAGAACTATCAAGATGGTTAACTATATATAGGGAAAACAGTTTCAAAGATTTAAAAAAAAATTGAGACAAAAATAGAGACAAGAACACCAAAGTTGAAACATATTCAGAGCATTAGAACTGTAAAATGGGAGTATAAGGGCACAATCCTAACCAACTTTCCACCACTGGCATAGCTGTGCCAGTGGGGCATGTGCTGCATCCTGCAGTTGGGCGGTAGCCCTCAAGGTATGGCAACGTTTGTTCCCTTGCCCTTATGTCAGTGTGGGAAAATGGGTTAGGATTGCGTCCTAAGAGATTTCTCTTAGGGCGCAATATAAAAAGTCAGATGAAAAATATGTTTAAGCTGCTTATTTAAAAGCTAGCAATGATTGGGCTAGTGGAGCCACATGTGGAAGGGATTTCCATTACTCATGGCCTTACATTAAGAGTGCATCTAAGCTCAGCAGAACAAAACCTACCAGAATTTAAATGCTGAATATCAGTTTTTGGAGGAGATTACATAGGTGTAGCCATGGTGTAGGCTTCCTCATGAGGAAGCTGCTTGAAACATTCACTAAAGAGGCTATAGTCTTACAACTGAATAGTATGTGGCTGTTTCCACATCTTACACTGCATTGATAGATCTTGCAGATAAATTCATCTTTGCCATAAAATGCAAAAGAGAACTGTAAATAAAAAGACAAAATTATTCTCAATTCCTTTCGCACTCATTAGAAATGATGTTATATGGAATCTCATCTCATGTTGTTTGGTAATTAAATGGACGGAAATGAGATTTGACATCAGATCTTTTATGTGCACACCAATTTTATTTTTTTAATTGAATGAAGTTTGCACATTGTTTTTAAAAATACGCGTCACCATGGCTTTGCATACAAATGTGTGATGATTTTCATTATGAATCCTGTGATATTTCTACTCTGCTTTTAAGTTACTTTTCAGTGTTTCCTCAGTCATTTCAGACATCTTTACATTGTTCTATTTAGCATTTTAAGCAGCGAGCCTACATCTGAGGAACTTGACGTTCCCTGTTGTCATACAGAAACTCTAATTTACACTAATAATTAATCCTTAAACCTTGTCATAGAGTTGGGGGAGGGGAAGAATTGGATACAATAATTGCAGCATTTTATAACTTTATATCTTGATATACTGACTTATGTGTGACTACAGTTTGCTAGTCTGACAAAACTATACCAAAAAACATACTAAAAGGACATTCCTAAAGTAGGTCTTATCCTTGGGTATTCTCTGCATTGTGGCCGAACTCGGTGGGCCAGTGAGAAATACATGGAGACAGGAACTTGCTCTCTGGGAATAGCAGAGCTGCTCATTGCCTCCTTCATTGCTGGTTTCTGTCACGCTGGGCTTCTGGCCAAACTCAGGCATTTTGCATTAGCCTGCTTATATCTTTACTATCGCCTTTCCTTCCCCCTTTTTAAAAATTTCCCTTTTTGCTAGACTTTTAATAAATTAGTTCCATTTTGACCCTTATCTGCCTGGTTCAGGTTCATGGGTACTTCAGCGGATTATCTCATCTTTTTGCTCTGCCAATGCTGCTGTGGGTTTAATAAGAACCTCTGGGGTTCAGTGCTGTTGGGCAAGGGGAGTTTTCTCAGATGGCCCAGGTTTCTGTAGCCTTGGATAGTGGCAGTGGATACAAAGTGCCCACATTTCCCCCCCCATTCAGCTGCTGTTTCAATAAAGGGAAAGTGGGGGTCAGAAACCTGTACATGCATCAGGAACCTGTAGGTGCTACTCTCTTTGGTCAGCCTGCCTTCTCCCAAGGCTCCCTGTTCTCTTCCCTGGCACATGCTCACAAATGAGCACAATCATTCAGGTTCCTTGAGCAATGTAAGTAGGGTTAAATAATTTTGGCAAATAAACTAGGAAGATTGAAATGTGAGTGAATGAGATGTTTTGCTTATTATTACTATAGGCTAGCATTCAAGAGTCGTGCAAGCAATTTTCATATTCCACACCCCATGTTGGTGCATGCATATGCTTGTGCACATCTCACAAGGCTGTTTGGTTTCTGACAGTTTCATGATTTCTTATTCTTATTATTAAGACTATATTGCTTTTCAACAAAAAAATGTTCACGAAACAGTTTATGTGGCTAAATAAATGACTCCCTCTTTCAAAAGGGCTCACAATTCAAAACAAAATGCAAAAGAAACACAAGCAAATGGTGCTAGACATTATGCTAAGGTGAAGAGGAACAGTTGCTCTCCCCCTTCTAAATATAAGAGGAGCACTACTTAATAAGGTACCTCCTTGCTCAGTTAGCACAGGTTGACCAGACACCTGGATTTTCCCTGACATACCCAGGTTTCCAGCACTTTGTTGGGGTGCTGGGAAAAGCTCTGTTTTGCCCTCCATTTCCCCCCTTTTCCCCCTGAGAGCTCAGCCCTCTTCCAATCAGCTCAGACTCCTGTTGCTCCTCCAGTCAGATTGGGGCCAATCCTAGCGATCTCCTGATAGTTAAATGACACAGGAGATGAGGGCAGGCATGCTGGGTCCCCTCCATTGTTTCCCCAGGAGCCCATTTCAGGGTCCAGGAGGCAGCTTTTGCTGAGGTCTGGTCTGGCATCAGTTGGAGGTGAGTTGAAGCCCCTTTTGCAACTTTTTTTTCCTCCACAGGAGGGAAGAGGGCTTGGTGCTTCTGGTGGGTAGATGGGTGGAGAGAGTTCATGTGTGTAAACAGGGTCCTGGGAGGCTGCCTGGAAGTTTGATCTGATGCGTCTGGCAGGGCGGGGGGGGGGGGGGGGAGAGTGACTGAGTGAGTGCACATGCATTCATGTGTGTTTTGGTTGAGTGGAGACTGGGTCCTGCGGGGGGGAGGGTTCCTTGGTACTTCACTTGTTGCACAGATGGGGAAAGAGATTGCATGCATGTGCGTTTTGAGTGAATGGAAGCAGGGTCCTGGGGGGGGGGCTCCTTTAAAGTTTGATCTGATGCTTGTTGCAGGGGTGAGGTGAGGAGAGAGTGCAGCATTTAACGGGGCAGAGCAGAGGCGTAGCTAAGAGGGTGCAGGGGGTAGCAGTTGCACCAGGCATCAAGCTTTAGGGGGGCAACAAGCTGGACACTAATGGCCAAAATTGTGAAAAAAATTGGTATGTATGAATAATACCATCATGTTATATATCATTGTAAAGGTGATTTAATGCAGAATGCAATAAAACAAACCACATTGGAATTTCTGTATTCTATCAACAGTTATGGCCAATTAACAAGAAATGAAAATACAAATCCAACAAAAAGTGGATTTCCTTAACTCAAAACTGACGTATGAGACTGATTATTCTGAGAGCCAATGAGGTGTTGTTATGACACAGCATGGAACTAATAAGGTGCTAATATGCATCAGCTCTCATTTCCATGTATCATAGAACAGTTACCCCTGCTAACTGGGTAAAGAGGTGCTTTTAAGTGGTGCTCATCTTATATTTAGCAGGGAGAGAATAACTGTCCCTCTTCACCCCAGCACAGTTTCCCTAACCAATAAGGGGCACACTATTTATTTACTTGATTACATTTGATCTTGTTGGGGGGGGGAGCCACAAATTCTTCATGCGTCAGCTCAGGGTTGCAAACCCTGAGGTCGCAAACATGCCAACACAAGCCTCTGCACTGACTTCCTCAGTGAGGCTTGCGTTGGCCCGGCTGGGGTGGCCGGGGAGGAGGCAGGAGTGAGGTGTTCCTGGGGGGGGGAGGGAGGGTGGTGGGTGGCACCGGGGGTGGGTGGGATCATGAGGATCCCAAACTTATGCTGGATCCCAAACCACATTCCCAGGGAGTTCAGAGAGGCTTGAAGTTGTCCTGCTCTCCTCAGACTTGTGCCACCTCAGGAAGTCCGAGAGGTTCATAGGGGCAAAGGCGCCTTACCTGGAGGTAAGCGGAAAAGTTTCCCCTTGCCTCTGGCTGAGCTGCCTTGGGCCCTTATCCTGTGCTGGAGACAGTGCAAGCCTCTTGGCTTGCCTGTTCCAGCACAGAGTAGGATTGCGCCTTCTATTAAATGATGCAGAAAATGTTCTTACTTTTCAGCAGGGGTCTCCAAACTTTTCACCATGATGGCTGCATCATGTATGTAGCACAGTGTTGAGGGCTGGAAAATAATACATTTTTGTTATTATTTAAATTATTAATAAATAATAACAAATACATGGAGGATTGATGTGCTAAGAGTTTGATTGAATATAATAAGTGGGTGGGGATAGAATGAGGAGAGGAACAGAGGGCAAAACTGATTTGCACAGGAAAAGGAGGGAATGAATTTTGAAAAATCATCAAGCAACCTGTGACGCAAATTGCAAACTTCTTTTTGTCTCAGTTTCTGCTCTGTTTTAAGTTTAACTAACATTATATTTATATTTATATTCCAGGTCTCTAAGCACGGGTATATATCTCATTTAGCTATAGAGGTGCCGAATGTAATGCAATGTACTGGAATAATTTCCTTCCATTACATTGCATTACATTCGTCACCTCTAGTGGCGAAATGTGGTATATGCGTGAAAATGTGTCTTACGAGTTATTTTTAGCCCTGAGAGGCTGGGCAGAAGCGTAGCTAGGTCATTTGACACCCACGGCCTATAAATTTTTGTCACCCCATATGACTTACTTACTTACTTAATTAATTCACTTTTTATACCATTCTTCCTCTAAGCAGCTCAGGGTAGTGTACATGGTTCCTTCCCTTATTTTGTCCTCACAACAACCCTGTGAGGTAGGTGAGACAGAGATAGTAATAGTCATGACATGGAATGAATAATAATAATGGCCAGAAAAATAAATGCAGTGAATATTTCCACATAAGCAATGGATGAAATTCTGCATCAAATGGTGTATAACATGATGGTATTATTCCTGAAAGCCACGATTTCCAGAATTTTGGTCGCTAGGGTGTCACCCCTCCCCAGATGTCTCACTGGCCTATTTTGAGTTAAGACAGTGGTTCTCAAACTTTTAACACTGGAAGCACCGGAAATGACATCATCAAGCTAGAAGTGACATCATCAAGCAAAATAAAATAATTATAAATAATTAAATTAAAGAAAAACAGATAAATAAGGGGAAGCCAGCCCTGTTCCACCAAGTGAATTTTGTCTGTAGACTGCCTGCAATAACCCCCCCCCCCACACACACACAGATAAAGCAGTGAGATTTTCAGCCCTCCCCAGTGCCCACCTTACCAGCTCAAGCCTCTGGTTTATTCTTTGGGGGGGCTCCCTTCTGGAGCATTTGTTGAACTCCACTTTCATTAGATGGGGACCATGCAGCTAGCCTTGCATTCCTCTTTGCCTGACATGACCAGGAGCCAAGGCACATTTGCTTACTCGCAAGTAAACGTGACCATGTGGCTTACTTTCGCTTTCCATAGGGCTCAATACATTTGTCTGCTTGGAGGGAGGGACTTCCTTCTTGGGTGTTTTTTGGGGGCTCTTTTCATTGGATAGCAATCATTCTGGTGTCATTGGATTCCTCTCAGCCTGCCCGTTCCGACGAACTATGGCAAGTTTGCCTACTCGTGAGTAAATGCGTGATATGACTCAGTTTCATTTTCCATAGGGTTCAATGCATTTTTTGTTTCCAGTATTTTGGCTATAACTTTTGATGGAAAGAAGATATTTCAATCTGGTTTTTTGCATTGCATTCCACCAGAAATTCTGCATCCAACGGTATATAGCATGATGGGCTTACCCCGAACCTTCGCAATGTTAGCGATGTTGGGGCATTTGTGGTGTTACACCCCCCAAGGGTGGTACCCGGGGAGGACCGCTCCCCGCTAGCTATGCCACTGAGGCTGGGAAACCTTGGGGGCTAGATAAAATCCTCCCAAGGGTTGAATTTGACTCCTAGGCCAGGTTTGTAGACCCATGCTTTATAGAATACAGAAAGTAGCACTAATTTGTCTCTGTTGTTCAAATGTTTGAGAAAACTTAGGTGAAAACATCCCCCATTTAATGTGTGTGTTGATTGAGTTAAAAATGCTTTGCTGAAAGGTGAGAAATTCCAAAACTGAAAATGCTTTAGAAAAGGATAGAAGGGCCTGTAGAAGTCAGATGGACTCAATTTTAGAAGGAAGTAGAACACATGAGTGCTATTTCAATTTTGTTTCAATTTCAGTATGCTGGTTCTTTCTTTAACATTAATTTCAATAAGTATTAATTTTTGGTACAATTTTATTTTGATCTGTCAGCTGTGATAATCCACCTTGTAGCTCCTTTGGAGTCAGAGCTTGGGTAGAAAATGAATAACAATAGCAACAAAAAGGCAGAATTATGAATTTCAAAGAACAGCAATAATGAATTGATGTCCAGCCTAAGACACTGTTTTTAGTAAGAATTTACTCCTTGATGTTTTGTTGTCTGCCAGGGTGAAAGGGCAAAGGACAACATTTACTGCAAGGACGGTAAAAAACTGTGTGACATGGCAATTTGCCGGCTTTCCTCTGGATGAACCCAGACAAAGCTTATGTCTCTCTGCCTTTAGCCTCTGTGACACTGGCCTTTATCATAGGTTGGTCATTTTTTCGGGGTCACTGGAAAGTATTCATGAAGTATTTTTGATGTGAAAAGCTCATGAAAGTATTTTCTAATTTATCTTAATTACTTGTCTCACCCACATACTTAATTTGTCTGTATTTATGTTCAAAAGTTGAAAAACCCTCAGAAAAATGGTTTTAAAATGAATTCTATTGTAGCAATAAAATGTATCCTGTTTTTTAAGAACTGAAAGGCCTTCTCAAAGACTCACATTGATTCTATCTTAGATAGGTTTTCTACAAATAGTGGTCAGACCTTGGTATCCACTGGTTTGGTATCCTCCGATTTAACTTACCACTGACACTAAGGCAGCGATTTTCAATCTTTTTCATCTCGTGGCACACTGGCAAGGCACTAAAATTGTCAAGGCACACCATCAGGTTTTTGCCACTTGACAAGGCACACCGTGCTGCCAGTGGGGGGGCTCACAACCCCATTGGCCTTACTAATAAATGATCTTCCCCCACATTCCAGTGGCACACCTGTGGACTACACACGGAACATCAGAGTGCCACGGCACAGTGGTTGAAAATGGCTGCATTAAGGTCCACCTTCAAATGCATTATAACTAAGGGGAAAAAGCACCAAAATCCTATTTCCTACCTTTGTGCTGTTAAATAATTGTAACTTCTTTCCACTGGATTCCATTATTCACCCCATCTAGTGACTGAATGCAGTATAGTGTCTATATCAGGGGTGTCAAACATAAGGCCAGGGGACTAGATGTGGCCCTCAGAAGCTCTTTATGTGGCCTTTGGGCTCTCCTAGCATCAGCTATTGTGTTGAGGTGCCACTGCTGAAAGGGTGGCTCACATGTACGAGTAATTAGGCTGTCCAATATCTTGAAGATATATTCAAGATTTGCATATTCTCTCTTCAGATTTGCAACTACTGAGTTCCTAAGTGAGAATTTCTGGTCGTGACCTGCCGATTGACATACTTTTTGCTTAATGACATCAGCTCTGGCCTTCAGCAGACATCATGAATGCTATTCAGCCTCCTGAATGAAAGAGGTTTGACACCCCTGGTCTATACCAGTGCATTCTGGGATGACAACAGAGAAGCAGAAAACCTGGAAGTTGGTCTTTAAAGCTATTTTTTTCACAGATTTGGTACCCACTGATTTTTTTAATCCATTATGGGTCCTGGAATGGAACCCCAGTGGATAACGAGGCATGATCTGTACTGCATCACTTTCCAGTAAGGAAGTCTACAGCACAATCCTATACGTATTTACTTGGAAGTAAGTTCCACTGAGTGCAATTCTCACGCAATCCAAGATGGCAGCACCTGAAAGAGCCAGGAAGAAGAGGTTATTGGGGACATCCCACAGCGCCCCTGTGAGTTCACCATGGTACACAATTCAGGAACCACCGTGCCGCATACTGGTGCTCTTACAGCCATTGCTTATTACAGCTACTACTCTCTACCCCTTGCTTCTAATGAAAATATTTTCTAAATGTATTAACTAAAACTGAGGTTGAAAACACTGGTGGCTGCTGTATATCCATTCTATGACAGTACTAATTACTATTTGGAATTAACTAGTGAATTAAATAATTTTCATCAAATAAAAATCAAAAACAAACTGGCAATGAGTAGAAGAATTTTTAAAAAATTAAGTAATAGATTAAATGTTGCCCTTTAGTCTTTTGAGTTAGTAATATTTTAACCTAAATGAAAAATCTAATGATTATGTGTCATTTAAGATGAGTACTTACAACAGAAATTCTATGTCCTAATTATAGTTACATTTAAACTCCATTTCTTGAATATATATTTTTGATTGATTTTCGTGTCACTTTATCTGTTTTTAAGTATTTGATGAATGGACCTTGAAGGACTAGAAATCGGCTTGTTCAGTGAAAAATACAACTGAATTATATTAACTTGCTATATGTCCTCAGTCATTGAAATCCTGAAACATTATCCTCTTATAATAGATAAAATCCATTATGTATATATTTGGATTGTATAACTGTAGCAACTCATAAGTAGAGGGGAAGGGATTTAAATCAAGTACCGTAGATACTCACCTATAAATGGCAAAAATGTGAAATTTTTGCCAAGTAATCAAGCTCAAATTATCACTTTGCCTGATATCTGGGTCAATCAGAGGGCAAAGCGTTTCAACTCTGAAAAGTTTCGTTTCCCAAGTGGCAGATGGGCACCAAGTTTCTCAAGCAGCAGGCAGGCACAGCTCCTTAGAAGCAATTTGTTAACCTTTTATTCTCCTTCCTTCTGCTGCAGCCTGGTTCTGCTTGGCAAATGCTTGCAAAGCAGGTCTGTTTTTTTGAAACACCAGGATGGGAATCCTCCTTTCCATTTGAAGCAGGCTACAATTCAATGCACCCTTACTTAAGAATAACACCCATGGAAAGCAGTGGGTCTACTTCTGAGTAAAAAGGGTTGCAAATATATGCAGCTGCATCTCTCTGCTGTGAATTGAATTGCACACTCCCAGTTATGTGTTATGGGTTGTATGTTGTACGTAGAGCTTCTGGCTTAACACACCAGACACCTTAAAGGTGGATTTGATTCCTGGTTCTCCTGCAGTGGTTGCCAACCTTTTTCACTTACATATCGCTTGGCAGCCCATTTCCATAAATTGTACCCTTCATATTAGCAAAATGTTTGTAATTAATAATACAAGCCCTCATCTCCTCTATATGAAAGCTCAGACTTCATGTATTTATCACAGTGTTTTCTCTTTTTATCTGTTTGAAGAACAGAAGACTGCCTTTGCACTGTTTTGCACCAGAAGTGTGCTGAGAAATTCTGGGTGATTGATCACTTTCCATATTCTGTTTCAGCTTCTTTACTATGCTGGTTTTCAATCACTGGTTAGACCAAAAACTAGCTATTGGTGGGGCTTTCACAGCCAACTAGCTACCTCCCTTCCTGCCTTGCTGGTCCTTGCAAGGCATTCCTGTCTTGCAAGGCATTCTGGAGCATGACCTGCCTTTTTCTACCATTATTCCATTCTTTTTCAAGTACCCCTAAAGGTTCTGTTGAGTGTCCCTGGGAGTATATGAATACCAGGTTGGGAACCACTATTTTACTGGTATGTTGTTTACAGTGCACTTACTCTGATAGTGCTTACAAAAAGGTGATGAAGACCAGAATTTAAAAAGAATAAAAATGTATCTTATGTTCTTTTACTATGTTTTTAATAAATTAAAGACTACAGTTCTTAGGTAACAATTAGTGGTGCGTTATTTTTCAGGATCTGGCCTCGAGTAAAATCAGACAAAACTATGGTCAGACACCCCCCCTAAGTTTAACCCCTAACTTATCCAAGGGTCATAGAAAATTCCATGATTGTTGGCTCAAAACCTGCCCTTGACTTATCTGTAGGATCAACTTATAGGCGAGTGCCTGCAATAGGTTGGTTAGCTTTTTAGTTTCTGTGCTAAATCACTCTTAACCCCAAAGTAGAGAGATGAACAGTAATTTCTTGTGATTAAAAATAAAAAAATTGTTTATTGTCTGGAAGAAACAAGGTATGATTTTAATACCATTTATTCCAAGAAAATGAATACTATGAACAAAATAAATAATGAATTTTGTTGTGTTGATATTTCTGATACCAAAGGAGATAAAGGTTACTAAGGTGATTGAAGTGGTTTTGTTAGAATGAGAATTTTTAAGCAAGCTGACTATAAATGCTCTGTTTTGGGTAATATGCCAAATCCTATTAATCCAGTTTGGGAATTCTAACTGGGCTCTGGAAGCTTCAGCCAGTTAAGCAGACAGATTAAAGCAAAGTGACAAAGCATTCGGTATTTGAGAGTATGAAGGAGGGAAAATTGGGAAATAAGTCAGTATCACAGCATTTTGCTTTGGTAGTTTATCACTGTTTTGTAGATTTTACATTTCATAAGTAGGTGAATTAGTTGTGTGAAAACATGCTAAGTTTTCCCTCAGGTTCATTTGGGATGTAGTACAGGTCTTGCTGGATTTGTAGTATTTTATTTTCAAAGTTAAGAGAATGAATACCAAACTGAATCAAATCAGTGGGGTCTGAACACAAGATTTAATGCATCTGTCTCCAGATCCACTAAGGATCAGTGGCCTTGACTGTTGATTGCTCCAGGCCATCTCCTTATTTTTCTATTAGAAGGGCTTGTGGCGGGTACTCAGTTAGGACCTAGACTCATCCTCAATTGTGAGGCAGCCTTCAGACCTATATTGCCCTAGGTTCCTGGTGGGCTGGGTGCTGCTGCACACACTTGGGGCAGTGTTTGGGTCCTAATGGCAGCCCTATTGTGATGCTTGGTTCAAGTGCTGCCTGTTTGTTTTGTGCCCAGGTTAGCAGGAAAAATGGGATGACAAAGAGAAGCTGGGATCCTGCAATAGGAGCCAGTGGTGTCGCTAGGGGGGTGCGGGCCTCACTGGGTGATGTGCAAGGAGGGTGACGCGCACTGGGGGGATGACGCGCTAAAATCATGGTTTTAGGAGCAACCCCATCATGCTTTATACCGTTGGATGTGGAATTTCCAGTGGAATGCAATACAAAAAACCTGAGCAAAATAGCTCCTTCCCTTCAAAAGTTATGGCCAAAAATCTGGAAACAAAAAAATTGCTGGAGCCCTATAGAAAGTGAAACCGAGCTGTATCACGCGTTTACCTGTGAGTGGGTGAACATGCCTTAGTGTGTTGGAAAGGGCAGGCTGAGAGGATCCCAGCGACACTAGAATGGTCCCTATCGAATGAATGCAGCGCCCCCCAAAAAACCCGAGAAGGAGATCCCTCCTTCCCTGCTGTGACTGTATTGAGCCCTGTGGAAAGAGAAACGAAGCCACACGGCTGTGTTTACTCGTGAGTAGGTGAACTGGCCCTAGTCCATCAGAAAGGGCAGGCTGAGAGGACTCCAAGGACATCAGAATGGTCCTGATCCAATGAATGCAGCCCCCCAAAACACCCGAGAAGGAGGTCCCTCCCTCCCAGCTGTCAGCGTATTGGGCCCTATGGAAAGCAAAGCAGCCTCACGGTCAGGCCAGGCAAAGGGAAATGTGAGGACACCAGAATGGTCCCGATCCGATGGAAGTAGAGCGCAACAAATGCTCCAGAAGGCAGCCTCCCCCCCCCCACTAATAAGGACAAAAAGAGGCTTGAACTGATAAGGGGAAAGTTTTCTATTTTGCAATTGTAAAGCCAGGTGGGTCTTTATCTTGATATACTTGAAATAGAAGAACTTTAAATGGGCACTGGGGAGGGCTGAAAATCTCACTGATTCTTTTTTGGGGGGGGGTGTTACTGCAGGCAGACTACAGAGAAAATTCACTTGGTGGAACAGGGCTGGCTCCCCCTTATTTAATTATTTCTTTTATTTTATTTTAATTTCATTGATGATGTCACTTCTGGCTATGACATCACTTCCTGTGGGTCCTGGACAGATTCTCATTCTAAAAAGTGGATCCTGGTGCTAAAAGTTTGAGAACTGCTGCCATAAGGTGTTAGTAAGTTGACATGGTGTGTATGTGTGTGTGTGTGTGTGTGTGTGTCTGTGTGTGTGTGACTCTACAAGTTTTCAAAAACCACTAAAATCAGAGTTTGGAGGAATAATACCATCATGTTATATATCAATCAATGTGTAATTTCATGCAGAAAGCAATGAAACAAACCACCTTGAAATAACTGTGTTCTAAGTGAAGATTATTCCATTAAATATATCGAATCAATGGAGATGTAATTGAAAACAAATTTGGAACACAAATATTGTGATAATTAAAGTGGTATTAAGATAACAAAAGCAGTATTTTTTAAAAGAGAAATTATATAAAATGTTTTATAGATGGTATTTAATTCCAGAGAAAATAGCAAAAATGTACCCTGGGTCATCAAACAAATGTTGGATATGTAAAGAGATTGAGGGAACTTTTTATTATATGTGATGGATACGCGAAAAGCAAAGAAATATTGGAAAATGATATATAAACTGTTACAAGAGATATTGAATTGTGTATTACCATTTAAACTGGGAATAATCCTCTTAAATGTGACAGCAGAAATTAAGAACCAAGATAAGAAATATTTTATTGTAAATATTAGTTTAGTGGCAAGAATAGTGTATAAGTAAAATTTTATGATTGGATAGATAATGTTAGTTAAATAATATTGATTGTTTAGTTAAATCATTAATCAGTAGATTAACAAATATGATAATTTTTGTATGTTTGGATAATTTTGTTTTTAGTCATTATTGCTTTTTTTTTTTTTGGACTAATGCATGTTGTAATTGATGGCCAATACCCTCATGTGTAACCTGTGTAGTACCAGCCCTAAGTCTAACCTATTTTCCTTACCTGTATCTGTAATAAATAAATAAACTTTGTTGCAAAAAAAAAAGAAATAACTGTGTTCTATCAAAAGGTACAGCCAAAAAACCAGTGGGGGCGGGGCGATAGTACATCACCACACCCTCCACCTGGGGTGTTGCCCCACCCACTGCATGGGGTGGTGCACAGGCCTCCTGCTCTGGATAACGTGAATCCTAGTGACGCCATTGATAGGAGCCCAACCTGTATGGGAGCTTGGGTCCAGATTGTGTGGCAGTCCATCCCATAATCTGGTTCTCTAAACTGTTTCCACGACAGACCATGCACATGGCATTATCCAGCCCTACCACCATTCACTACTTATAAGGAATAATCCAAACAAAACTTGGGCAGAGGGGCAGTACGGAAAACAAACTTGTCAACCATGTACGTGGACCATTTTTACTTTCTGGAATAGTCCTTCCAAATCCAGCACCAGTGGCTTTTTGGGAATTTACTCTTGGGTTGGTGATCCCTTTGCCAGTTTAGACCTACTCTCCTGTGTATAGGAGTAGGGATAAGGCTTACTCTCCTGGATTAAAAGCAGTTTAATTCCTCTTGCTAGGTCCCCAGATCGCCAACTAGTCTGGCTACAGTTTCTTTCCAGGAGAAAATGGAAATCAGCCTTTTTTTTTTTTTTTGCAAAGTATTTATTCTTGACATACCATTCCAGAGTGTTTTAGTCAGATAACTGTTTCATGTTTGCTCACCCTTTTGAATACTGGTGTCAAATATGTTTTTACAGGGCTGGGATTGAAAGGGAAATGGATTGTCTGAATTATCATATTGCTTGTGAATGTCGTGTATACCAGTCTTGCAAAATAATCCGACTTCCACATGTTCACTTGTCATGGCAAGTATTTACTTAATGATATTAGAGATTTTTCCCTCTCTTATTTTTCAAGATTTAAAATTTACAAACCAAAACAGGATCTCATAAATCAAACCAAAATGTGAGATTTAAATTAATTACAGTCAGAAATATAATCCTCTAAGACAAACTGAAGTGCAAACAAGTTATATCAAAAAGCAACATCTTAAGAAATCCAATCAAAATGTAAAAATTAATTTACTGAATCCATATTAATGTGCATATCAGTCTGTTAATATATGGCAATACAGAGACTGCAGCTGCCTAGCTGAATAAAGAACCAGTTTAACCTGTAATTGACTAACACTTATAGTTGCCAGTCTTAGCAGACTGTCCTCTCCATCTACAGAAAGCTTTGCAGAGGTCTTACAGCCCAATCTTATGGGTGTGCTGCATTGCTAGAACTCGTGTTCCGACGTAATGTTGAAACATGCTTTATGGCCGTTGCAAAATGTGATGCGCTACAGAGCACACCTTGGCTGCCACCATAAACATTGAGCAGCGGCAGCCAGGCAATCTCAGTCTCCGTGGGAGCCTGGGTGCCAGTAAGTTGAGTCAGTGGATGGACAGAATGGGGCAAGAATGGGACTGGGGACTGGGTGGGTATTAGTATCAGCTGCTCCACCGATATCCTATTTCTCTTCTCAGACTCAATCCATCTACCTGGGGCCACAGACTTGTATCAAAATCACTGAAGCAGGTCCAAGTAGGCCCATTGGGGCAGTGGAAGCTTACCCCAAGGCATAGGAACGCATGTTCTCTTTTCTTGAGGAGACATTTGTGACTGTCTCCTCTGCAGGATGCAGCGTGTTCCCTGGTAGCAGGGCTGCATTGGCTGAGGGTTTGGATAGGTTTGATTTTCTGCTTCATTAATTCTTAAAAAAGGAGTGTATTGCTAGTAGAAAAGAATTTTTTTCTCTCCCCAACTCTTTACCAAATAGCTTCTGTAAGCTTAGTCATTTTGGCTACTTTCCATGTTTTAAAAAGACATTCCTTCAAGGCCAGTGTGGAAGAATCCCTCTATCCTTGAGCTATAGGAAGATTCTGTATCAGCTCTCTTTTCCTTGATTCAGTATATTCATCCACATACCTCATTAAAGTCAGTGAAGGATCTAGTGGCAGCTTTGGTAGTAGCAGAAATTATCTTCCCCTAGACCAGTGTTTCTTTGAAGTGGTGTCCAGTGGAACAAACAGGACCCCCAGACCCTCACCACCTGGCAGCAAGACCAGTAACGCAACGTGTCAAGCAGCAGTAGGAAGTTTGGCTTGGTGGGCAAAGCTTTGGTGTTTGACTTTTTACACACTAGAAAAAGCCTCCCATCTTCCCTGAGCTTCTTACTGGTGTTTGTTGCATTGTGTCTGGCCTTCCAATCTGGAAAAAACTGCAATGGCATCATTGCCAGTTACTTCCTGTGGTGCTTCCAATAGGTGGACCTCTTGCAGGGGGCCAACAGCAGGAGAAGAACATTGAGAAATGCTGCCCTAAAGGTATTCAGTTATGGGGCATTAACACCATGTAAAGAAAATGGCTCATGATTTATTACAGTGCCCACTATTTTCAGTGTTAGTGGTACAGGGTCAGGTACCACTGGTACAGAATTTTGTAGCAATTTTCTGTAACATTAACTCATGGAGATGGTTGTGACTAGATTCTTTTCCATATCATTTACATATACTGCTACTTTATTCTGTTTCTTTTTAAAAGAATTATTCCTACCTTCTAAAGGTAGTAACATTCCACAAATCTGAGAAAGAGATCTTTCAGCCTCTTCCCTGCTATAAATTACATACTCAAATAGGAAAGCTTTCAAATCATTGCTCCAATTCCAATTGTTTCTTTTGTATGTTCCCTTAGCTAAAAATATTGCAATAGGGAGGTGGGCCCATTTAATAAACAGATTATTCAGTTCAGCTTCAACAATGTTGATGATGAACAACACGGAAATCAAATTTCTCTGCATTTTGTCTAAGGTTGAAAGAGCACCTGCTAGTGCATGGTATATAAACGAAGACAGTACATTTTTCTGAGATTGCTCCAGACGCACAGAAATTGTAGCTTATGGACCTTATTAGATTTTGGCATTGTTTTGTTCTATACTAAGGGAAAATGGTGAATGGTAACATGATACTGTGTTGTTCTAAATGGAACTATGGAGTTTTTGCCATGATAGTTAACCGTTGGGCAGTTATTTTTAAATGTAGTATATTCATTTAGCATGTTTTTACCCTGCCTTTCCCCTTCTACCCTGGTGCCCAAGGCAGCTTACATTAAAAAAAAAAAAAGCCATCAACATAATAAAACAGTGCAGCAATAAAACAGAAAGAAAGTCAGAGAACGCAGCACAAAAAGTCATAAAAGCATCAGTAATGTGTAAAAATATAGGAGCATAAAACAACGTAGCAGCACAGAAAAATAAAAACCACAATAAATGATAATAAAGCATTAAAGACAGCCATCAAACGTGGCAGTAAAAGTGAAGATCACATTAAAAAACTAACACAAAGCAATATGAAAATTTTCACCATGAGTGAGCACTACACAAACACCAACTGAAATAAACATGTTTTTAGCTTCCATTGGAATGCTTCAAGTGAGGGGGCAGTTTAACTTTTAAGGGAGGGAGCTCCATAAATGTGATGCCACAACTGAGAAGGCCCTGCTTCTTGCTACTGCCCACTGACTTCTGTTGGGGGTCATACATGCAAGAAGGCCCCTTCCCACTAGGTCAGAGAGTGGACTGGAATGTATGGGAGAAGACAGTCCCTGAGGTAATCTGGTCCTAAGCCATAAAGGTCAATAACCAACACCTTGAATTGGGCCCAGAAGTGAACTAACAGCTAGTGTAGTCCCCAGAACAGCAGCCCAACAGAATTGGATCACCAAGCCTCAGTATTAACATGGACCCACAAGCTCTGCACTAACTGAAGTTTTTGGACTGTCTGCAAGGGCCACTCTATGTAGCTTGCATTGCAGTAATCTAAATGAGACATCACCAAAGTATAGACTACTGTGATCAGGTTGGACTGACTAGGGTATGGCTGTAATTGGGCACAAGCCGAAGCTAGGTAAAAGCTCCTTTGGCCAAAGCGGCCACCTGGCAATCTACAAGCAATTGTGGATCCAGGATGGATCAAGCTGGACACCTGTTCCTGCAACCATTCAGAACAGGTAGGTGGTCTACTACCTGCATTGTGAATTTCCATACCAAGAAGACCTCCATTTTGCCTGGCTTTAATTTTAGCTTGTTAGCCCACATCCTGTTCCCAACTGCCTCCAGACAGCACTTTAAAGCTGATCCCCAGTATTTGATGTAAAGGAGTGGGAGCAGTTGATGTCATCAGCATATTGATGATATCCCACTTCAGATTCCTGGATGACCTCTCCCAGTGGTCTCATGTAGATGTTGAATAGCATGGGAGATAGAATAGATTCCTGTGACACCCCACACACCAATGGCCAGGGTGTCAAGTAGGCATCCCCCAGCATCACTTTCTGGGAGGAAGTGAGCCTGAAGGTTACGATGATCAGTAGTGTCAAAAGTCTTATGTTAAGTCGCTTCTTATGTTACATCGTTGAGAGGCCCATGTGTCACCAAACACACCAAACTTTTCCGAGTGGTAAAGACCAGAAGTGCTTGTGAGGAGCTCCAGAAGGATCTCTCCAGACTGGCAGAATGGGCAGCAAAATGGCAGATGTGCTTCAATGTCAGTAAGTGTAAAGTCATGCACATTGGGGCAAAAAATCAAAACTTTAGATATAGGCTGATGGGTTCTGAGCTGTCTGTGACAGATCAGGAGAGAGATCTTGGGGTGGTGGTGGACAGGTCGATGAAAGTGTCGACCCAATGTGCGGCGGCAGTGAAGAAGGCCAATTCTATGCTTGGGATCATTAGGAAGGGTATTGAGAACAAAACGGTTAGTATTATAATGCCGTTGTACAAATCTATGGTAAGGCCACACCTGGAGTATTGTGTCCAGTTCTGGTCGCCGCATCTCAAAAAAGACATAGTGGAAATGGAAAAGGTGCAAAAGAGAGCAACTAAGATGATTACGGGGCTGGGGCACCTTCCTTATGAGGAAAGGCTATGGCGTTTGGGCCTCTTCAGCCTAGAAAAGAGACGCTTGAGGGGGGACATGATTGAGACATACAAAATTATGCAGGGGATGGACAGAGTGGATAGGGAGATGCTCTTTACACTCTCACATAATACCAGAACCAGGGGACATCCACTAAAATTGAGTGTTGGGCGGGTTAGGACAGACAAAAGAAAATATTTCTTTACTCAGCGCGTGGTCGGTCTGTGGAACTCCTTGCCACAGGATGTGGTGCTGGCGTCTAGCCTAGACGCCTTTAAAAGGGGATTGGATGAGTTTCTGGAGGAAAAATCCATTATGGGGTACAAGCCATGATGTGTATGCGCAACCTCCTGATTTTAGGAATGGGTTAAGTCAGAATGCCAGATGTAGGGGAGAGCACCAGGATGAGGTCTCTTGTTATCTGGTGTGCTCCCTGGGGCATTTGGTGGGCCGCTGTGAGATACAGGAAGCTGGACTAGATGGGCCTATGGCCTGATCCAGTGGGGCTGTTCTTATGTTCTTATGTTCCCATTGGGACCAACCAGGATGCATTCTTCCTGTTCAGTCTCCAGTGCAGGTCATCCATCAGGTCAGCCAAAGTCACCTCTATCCTGAAACCAGGACTGAAAGGAATTCAAATATTCTGTTTCTTCAGGACCCTCTGGAGTTGAGACACTACAGCTGCTCTGCCCCTGCCTAGAAAAAAGAGGTTTGAAACTGGCCAGAAATTAATAATTATATATTTTAGTATTAAATAATAATACTTAATTATGTTTGGAACATTCATGCTCCCATTTTCAAAATGTTTCTATAGGGTAACATCAGCCACTCTTTAACCAACTGAAATGCATTTCAAGATCAACTTCTGCCAGTTTTTTGAGGTTATTTGGAATAGCAATTGACACATTCTCAAAGATAAACAAAACTCTTGAAATGACATTCATTTTTATAGCAGCAATCTTTCCTGTCCACAAAATACCAGCCATGGACCACATAACAAAATCTCCACCTGATCAAATGGGGCGTGTAATTGAGTTTCAGTAAATCATTTGGATCTGCAGATAGCTTTATATCCAAATACCTCACAAAGTCTGAATACCAAAATCAACCATTATGGGATCCTTTGTTTCCTACAAAATGCGAAGCACAAGGAATTCTGGCTGTCCGAATATCACCGCAGACACGTGCCTATAAGTCGATCTCACAGATAAGTTGAGGGCAGGTTTTGAGCCCCAAATCATGGAATTTTCTATGACCCTCGGATAAGTCGGGGGTTAAACTTAGGGGGGTCTGACTATAATTTTGTCTGATTTTACGTAAGGCCAGATCTTGAAAGATAACCTTCCAGTAATTGTTACCTAAAAACTGTTTCTAATTTATTAAAAATACAATAAAAGATCATAAGATGCATTTTTGTTCATTAACTTTTAAAATTCTAGTCTTTGCAACATTTGTGTAAACACTGTCAGAGTAAGTGCCTGTAAACAACATACCAGCAGAACCATTAATGGATTTTTCCTCCAGAAACTTGTCCAATCCCCTTTTAAAGGCACCCAGGCCAAACGCCGTCACCACATCCTGTGGCAAGTAGTTCCACAGACTGACCACACGCTGAGTAAAGAAATATTTTCTTTTGTCTGTCCTAACCCTCCCAACACTCAATTTTAGTGGATGTCCCCTGGTTCTGATGTTATGTGAGAGTGTAAAGAGCATCTCTCTATCCACCTTATCCTTCATATGCATAATTTTGTATGTCTCAATCATGTCCCCCCTCAGGCGTCTCTTTTCTAGGCTGAAGAGGCCCAAACGCCATAGCCTTTCCTCATAAGGAAGGTGCCCCAGCCCCGTAATCATCTTAGTCGCTCTCTTTTGCACCTTTTCCATTTCCACTATTTCTTTTTGAGATGCGGCGACCAGAACTGGACGCAATACTCCAGGTGTGGCCTTACCATCGATTTGTACAACGGCATTATAATATTAGCTGTTTTGTTCTCAATATTTTTTCTAATGATCCCAAGCATAGAATTGGCCTTCTTTACTGCTGCCGCACATTGGGTCGACACTTTCATCGACCTGTCCACCACCACCCCAAGATCTCTCTCCTGATCTGTCACAGACAGCTCAGAACCCATCAGCCTATATCTAAAGTTTTGATTTTTTGCCCCAATGTGCATGACCTTACATTTACTGACATTGAAGCGCATCTGCCATTTTGCTGCCCATTCTGCAAGTCTGGAGAGATCCTTCTGGAGCTCCTCACAATCACTTCTGCTCTTCACCACTTGGAAAAGTTGGTGTCGTCTGCAAACTTAGCCACTTCACTGCTCACCCCTGTCTCCAGGTCATTTATGAAGAGGTTGAAAAGCACCAGTCCCAGGTGCTCTTATCCTCATTAGGGCAAGACTTCCATTTACGGAAGGAAGCCTCCTTGCCCTTTACGGCCTCTCTAATTTGGCTGGTTAGCCATGCGGGCACTGTCCTGGAACTCCTTGCCACAGGATGTGGTGACGGCATCTGGCCTGGGTGCCTTTAAAAGGGGATTGGACAAGTTTCTGGAGGAAAAATCCATTATGTGTTACAAGCCATGATGTGTATGTGCAACCTCCTGATTTTAGAAATGGGCTATATCAGAATGCCAGATGCAAGGGAGGGCACCAGGATGAGGTCTCTTGTTATCTGGTGTGCTCCCTGGGGCATTTGGTGGGCCACTGTGAGATACAGGAAGCTGGACTAGATGGTCCTATGGCCTGATCCAGTGGGTCTGTTCTTATGTTCTTATGTCAGATGTCAAGGGTTTTTGTGAAAGATTTGCCCAGTATTCTTCCCCCGACGTGCATGTCGAAACAGATTGCAGCATGATCACTGTTCCCCAATGGCTCCATAACATTGACATCTCTAACCAGGTCCTGAGTACCGCACAATATTAAATCCAGAGTCACCTGTCCTCTGGTGGGCTCCATGACTAACTGCTCTAAGGCATAGTCATTTAGCATGTCAAGGAATCTGGTCTCCTTTTCATGACCAGAACAAAAATTGACCCAGTCAATATGAGGATAATTGAAGTCCCCTGTGATTACAACCCTATCCCTCCTTGTCACCTCCCTGATCGGTTTCCTCATTTCAAGGTCCCCTTCCAGTTTCTGGTCTGGAGGACGATAGTACGACCCCAGTATTACATCACTCCTCAGGCCTGGTAATTTAACCCATAGAGATTCTATGGAGTCGGACCCACCTTCAATCTCTACTTTCCTGGATTCTATCCCTTCCTTAACATAAATGAGCACCCCACCTCTAACACGCCCCTCCCTGTCCCTCCTGTATATAGCCCGGGATTGTGGTATCCCACTGATTCTCCGCATTCCACCAGGTTTCTGTTATGCCCACTATGTCAATGTTTTACCTTGTCACCAGACATTCCAGTTCTACCATCTTTGCTTGGAGACTTCGGGCATTCACATAAAAGCATTTGTACATGGAATGCCCTAGGATAGGCTGCTTATTAGCTCCTTTATCCCTGAATCCTCTCATTGTGCCAAACCGTCTATCACATCCCATCATGCTACCATTCCCAATTTCTTCTCCTACTCTGCCTTTATCTTGTTGTTCTCTAACCTCCCCATCCTCGTCCCATAGGGATGAGGAGTCCCGAACCAGATGCCCCTTGGCTCCTGTCCAGGGATCAGTTTAAAAGCTGCTTTGCCACCTTTTTAATGTTATGCGCCAGCAGTCTGGTTCCATTCTGGTTCAAGTAAAGCCCGTCCCTCTTGTACAGGCCCCACTTGTCCCAAAACGTTCCACAGTGCCTAATGAATCTAAACCCCTTCTCCCTACATCACCGTCTCATCCATGCATTGAGACCCCTGATCTCTGCCTGCATAGCTGGCCCTGCGCATGGAACAGGTGCCACTTCAGAGAACGCTACCTTTGAGGTCCTGGCTTTCAGCTTACTACCTAATAGCCTAAATTTGGCCTCCAGGACCTCCCGGCTACACTTGCCCACGTTGTTGGCGCTGACATGCACCATAACCCGTACCTCCTCCCCAGCACTATCTACCAGCCTGTCTAGACGAGAAGTGATGTCCTCAACCTTCACACCAGGCAGGCAAGTCGCCATGCAGTCCTCACATCCATCGCAAACCCCCCTCTCTATGTTTCTAATAATCGAATGTTCCACTACAAGAAGCTCCCGACCCCCCTCCCGCCAAGGAGTATCCTGAGTGCGTTCGGATATGGGCCCGTCCCCTGGAGAAGAGGTCCTCCCTAGGGGATTGTTTCCCTCCTCTCCAGGATGACATCCTCCAGCCCCGAGACTTCCCACCTGGGCAGCTGAGGAGCTGCACGCCTGAGGTTGGGACAAAGCCTGATCGTCCCCGGAAGTCTCCCCATGGTCCTTCTCTGCTTTCCTCTGCTTCTCCAGGTTGGCCACCAAGGCTTCAAGGGAGTTCCCTGAGTTCCCTGAGTCCCTGGAGCTCCTTGCACCGAGGACACACCTATGACTTATGCCCCAGAGGCATATAGTCATCCATGTGGTACTCGATGCAAGACACTGGATAGCCCCCACCCTGCTGCTCTCTGACTGCATAGCTTTTTTTATTTTGTTTGTTTTTGTTTAGGGGTACTTAAAAACCCTACACTGGTTAGCAGCCCTCTTCTCAAGAGATGAGAAAGGGCGGTATCTGGGGCCCTGGCTTCCTCACCCTGCTACTGAACTCGCACAGATGCTAAACTCGCGGTGCCTTACCTGGCACTTGGTTCCTGAGGCACTGGGTTCCCAGAGGTCATGCGCACTTCTACAGAGAGGCTCACGCAGTGGCAGGCGCTAGCTTTATACCCCTAGCTAGCTCCTCCTTTCTCCCTGCTTGCTGATTGAAAAGGGGCCGGTCTTCCCGGGTGAGATGTCAAAAGATCAGGAAGACAATAGGCTGCTGATGGGCTTAAGCTACTCTGCAGGCTCTGCAGTGGGTTGCTTGGATTAGCCTGATGGGGCTCTTATCAACTTCTAAAGGTCAATTGCTATGCCCTAAAGGTCAGTGACTATACTAAATTGCTCTGGCTAGGTGGGAACTGGCCCTTCCTAGGTTCTTACCCTCCTACTTCAGTTCTTTGAGGCTGGATTGTTTTTTAACCTCAAGCTGGTTTTTGATTTGAGTTTAAACTGCCTCCATAATCTTCCCAGAAGCTCCCAGAGGATCCTGCCTCATTCACTGCATCAACCCGGGTATAAGTCGACCCAGGATCTCAGGCTCCATTTTTAGGCATAAATTTTTCAACCTATAGGCGAGTATATAAGGTGATTTTGTGCTGGGACCACTAAACTGAGCTATGCATGAAAACGTCACTCATAAAGGGGACCTTGGTTTAGTAATTCTGAGGACTGCATCATCAGCGTGCAAGCTTAATTTATATTTTCAGTTTTTATTCCAAATATTGAGTTGTTGCTTCTTATGTTTCACTTGCTGAAAGTTCTAAGCACAATAACAAAGCTGAGTGGGCAACCGTGCCTTGCATCACAGACAAGTGTGGTACACTGTGGCTGATAGCAATTACAGAGTGAGAATGGCCATAGATAGTTTTTACATATTCTAAGAATGACATGGTAACTTTAAATCTCTCCAGCACTTCAAACAAGAAGCTATGTTCCATGCTGTCAAATGCTTTCTCCGCATCAAGAGAAGCAAAGACTGCTTCAAAGTTATGTTGCCAGCACTCAGTGATAAGATTAATAGCTCTTCTAAAGTTGTCAAAGAGCAGTTGCCTGGAAATAATGGCCGTTTGTTTTATATGAATGTTGCTAGCAGTATATCAGTTAAGCCTTTTAGCATCTATTTGAGGGATTTCTATCTCATCTTTCTGTCTTGGGACTTGGCAGAATGGGAACTGCCATTGCTTGTAAAGTGTGACAAGCTTCAGCTGAGCAGTGACCAGTTGGGCTAGTTCTGTGCCTCAGGTGGCAAATATCCTGGGCCAGCACTTGGATCATCTTGGCTTCACTGTGACCAAAGCAAAAATCTCTTTTTGCCCCTTCCAGTGGAAAAGTGAGCTGAGCGATAGCCAAAGAGGTGTGTTCTGAACTTCCTTTCACTGCCACTTATCAATCTGTGGAGAGGCAGGGGCAGGCTACTTCCATTTTTTATTTGGTGACCAAGGCCATTTAAAAATTGTGAACTCCCCAAATACCATTTAGTCTCTTTCTCATGAGAACTGTGTGCGTGAAAGAGGCTTGCGACAAAAATATTTTTGCCAATACTCTCTTTAAATATTGGCAAATGCCTTTTCTCTAAGTGTAAATATAGCTAACGGCTCAAGATGCTTTCTCAATGGACATTGATGTTTGGAAGATTATTTTTTTGAATGAACATTGTTAACCAATGGCTTCTAGGTAATGGGCATATGTTGCTACCTTGGACAGGGGTGAGAAAGAATTTGGGAACAGGAATATAACTGGTAAAGAAGGAACAGTATGACTATTTCATGCAACTTGTTAACAAGAAGCTTTGAGGTACTCCAGGAGTTTGCTGTTGGGATGCCTGAATCTGCTTTAGAGACTAGCATTGTCTTTTTGGATGATCATTTTTTCTCTTGTGATTAGTTTATATATTTGTTTTTAAACTGGTATTGCCAAATATGTACAAATTGCCACGTTAGCACAGTGGCATCAGGGGTTGACTAGGTTGGGAACTGGCTGAGGACCTGCTCCCATCAGAAGTCCCACCTAACTGGGCCAATCCCTGAGGCCTTAGTACTGGTGGTAGTAGTAGTACTTGTTGCAGATAGTGAATGGGAGTGCCATAGAAGTGCCAGTGCCCGCAGAAGGATGAATTCAGTAGCAGATTAATTTGCATCCTGTAATGGAAACACACAAAATCCCTCGAGGAGATATGGTGTAGTATCTACAGTGGCCCCTTGCTCTGGCAGGCAAGCATGGGATTAACACCAGGGCGTTAGATTGCAGTGAGTGTGCTGTACAGTTGCAGTCACTTGGAGGCAAAAAGGCCCTCAGGGTTAAAAGCAGCACCTGCAGGAAGGAAAAGGGGTGTGGGTAGTAGGAGAAAAGCTTGGAGAAGGGAGAGAGAGAGAGCAAGAGTTAAACTGACGAACTGCGGGACTAGCTGATGGACTACTGGACCTGTCGACTGACTAATGGACAGATGGGTGAATGGACTTCTGAATATTGCTGGAACAGGGACTACTGAAGGCAGGTGTGTAGCTGCCATGCCCAGAACTGACTGAGGACCAAGGTGTTGCTGTGGAGGCTGGATAGGTTGTTGGCAGGAGAGGGGAGGAAGGAGGACCTCTGTAGGTTGAACAGGCAAGCTACCCTGGTGGTGGGGTCCTGCAGCGCAAAACTAGGGTCATTGTTGGGAGCAAAGGGGAGCTAAGTAGCTTAAGGTAGGTATAGGTTCTCTAAGCAAAGCTTGGACCGGGAATTTGACAAAACACATCTGCAGAAGTAAGATGTAACCTGCAAAAACTTAGGCCACACTAGAAACTAATTGGAAGAGATGCTGTTCTTTACATTCCCTCTTTACAGCTGCTCTCTCCAGTTTCCCCACAGAAAGAAACTGACTGAAATGTGGCCCCTGAACCTCTCTACTGCTCAGGGAAGTGGAGAGCCAAAAAGCAATGTTTTTGCTGCTGCTTTGTCACAAGGTGCATAAACCCATTCTTGAGAGAAGAGTCTACTCATATTCACATATGCACAATTAAATGGATATGTAACTTTTGAATGGTGTATAGTGTGTGCCTAGTGTGAAATCAAAGGTGAGGATTTAATGCTAATGGAATATCTACTTTTTAGAAAGTTTTAATTCTATATAATCCTTAAATTCGTTTTGTGCTTTTAAGCAGTTCCCCCCCCCTCCCTGCTAAATGTTCATTAATTAGAAGTTGTTTATATGCAGTGTGAATTAAGTGTGAAGGAAGGAGGGAAGAATAAGGAAGGAATATAATAGACAATGTAGTTTTGGGGTGTACTTGGTTTAATTAACAGGTTTATGTGCCAAAACAAAGGAAGTGCTAGAAAAAAATTGTGAAAAGCAGGATAAAGTTGGAACCCTACTTGGGATTAAAAAAAGGATTATGTTGTGTGCATTTTTTTAATTGTTAGCTTGTGTGTTAGACATAAAGTGGATTCTGCTAACACAGCCCATGTTAAATGGTTCAATAAGACACTCTGTGGTTTGACAGCATCGAATTTCCTTATTGTCTGTATGTTTTATCCTGCTATGTCTTGCCAACTTCAGGATTCATAGACATGTGATTTTGAAAGTCTGTTGATCCAAATAACAGCATAATCCTAGGTATATCAACTCAGAAGTAAGCCCTACTGTATTCAGTGTGGCTTACTCCCAGGAAACTGTGTATAGAATTGCACTCAGTCACTTCTGAATTATATGTTTCAGGAAGCTCACATTATTCCTCTTATGCATTCTTTGTTAGCTTTTTTTTATCTTCATTCTAGCTAAATTCTTCAGAATCCAAAGGTACTTCTGGCTCATTGCAACAATATTTTCTGCATTCCCTGGCACCAATTAACTATACACTGCTCCATCCTCAGTACTGCTGGATCAAACCAATATATCCTTTTACCTTGCTTCAGAACTCCTAAAATTGACCAAGTTACATCAGATGATCTCTGTTATCTCTGGATTTTACCTTACATCAGGTAACGGCGTGTGGCAAAACTGTTGATGGTACGGGTTTTACTTTACATCTTAATCCTAAACACCTTGGAATTAATTCCAGGACCTAATGTTCAGCTGCTGCTAAATAAGACTGCAATCCTCTCCACATTTACCTGGGAGTAAGCCCCATTGACTGTTATGGGGCCTACTTCTGAGCAGACATGCATAGGATTGGGCTCTAAGTCAGTGGTCCCCAAACTGGTGGGTCACGACCCACCAGCCAGGGAAGCATTTATCCCTGCCCCTTTAAGGAGCGGTGAGAAGGGATTGCAGCAGTGTGATCCCTAAGATTGCGCTGCTGCTGGAAACAGAAGGGTGTTTTTTTTACCTACCTCCAGTCAATGTTGGAGTCCTGGGAAGTCCAGGGAAACTGGGAAGTCCACTCCAGGGTTCCCCAAGCATCTGTTAGTATGGGAAAACAAAAAAAGAGCACTGATGGTTTCTCAACGAAAATCGGAAGTGCCGGTTTTCCTTTTTTTCACACTTACTTTCACACTTGGGGAGCCCTACTGAAAGCTCCTGAGGACCCCCCTCCCAATACCTCCCAGGACGCCAGTGCTGGCTGGAGGTAAGTTTAAAAAAAACAACAAAAAACCCTCCTGTCCCTGGCAACAGCACAATCTTTGGGATCATATTGCGGCAATTCTCCCACCCCAGCAGATACTTAGAGAGTTCCGTCCTCCTAAGAAGGACTTTGGGAACCAATGCTCTATGATAATACTGGTTAGTTCAGTGACCATTGCAGAAGAAACGCTTTCAGATTGAGGGGCATTCTCATGTTTGCAGAATTGTATTATCATTACATAAAAAGTGTAGTGGAAAGTATATCTCTTAGGCACTAAGAGAATTTGAAACCTCTCAGTTCTTGAGCATATTGAATCCTGATGTTTTAACATCCATTATAACTGTATGCTTCTTTACAAGGCTAGATCAACTAGTGCAGGGGTGCCCAGACCCTGGCCCGGGGGCCACTTGCGGCCCTCGAGGACTACAAATCCAGCCCACAGGGAGCCCCCAGTCTTCAATGGGCCTCTGAACCTCCGGAGACTTGCTGGAGCCCATGGTGGCCTGACACAACTGCTCTCAGCATGAGGGCAACTGTTCGACCTCTCACGTGAGCTGTGGGACGAATCCTTCCACTGCTTGCTGTTTCATGTCTGTGATGCAGCAGTGGCAACAAAGGAAAGACGGCCTTGCTTTGTGCAAAGGTTTTTATAGGCCTTGATCTATTGCAAGACCTTCATTCATTTATATATGTTCCTCCTCTGGTATATTAATTTATGTAAATTTATGTTAATTTATTCAAATTCAAAATGTCAATTCATTCTTTTCTTTTCCCAGCCCCTGACAGTGTCAGAGAGATTATGTGGCCCACCTGCCAAAAAGTTTGGACACCCCTGAACTAGTGTATGGAGTATAATGTAGGCAGGTGTCTATAAACGTTGGCTTGATGTACTAGGTAGCCTTTACTTGTGATTGCCACCAGCCTTCTCCCCTGAAACCTCTGGCATGTGCTGAGGGCTTGGAAAGAGGTGAAGTGTCTTCTCATTTGTACTCCCTTTTAGGAAAAGAAAGGAAAAGGAGAGACTTCTGCTATTTTTTACTTTACCCAAACTATAATGAAAATGGAAGGTCTGGGGAGGTGATTTGTATTTCCCATGGCATCCTACCTACAAGCATGCCAGAGGCATTCACTGCTGGCAAAGTTCATTTGTGCCCTGTTGAAAATAGGATTCCCATTTTGCTGGATAATAAACACCTTTTGTATTTCGTATGGGCTTGATGATAATCTAAAGGTCAGAGATTGGTTGATTGCCTACATTACCATTAAAGCACTATAAATTAAAAATGTATGAATTGTAATCATCATATAGCAAGTTCAGCTTTTAATTAAAGTAGTCCATAGAAATAATAGACTTCTAAAAAATGAAATAGTTATGGTCAGCATTAAATAAGAAACTGTAAATGAATTTTAAAATGAATTTTTTTTTCTAAATTGTAAGTAATGTTCAAAAAGAATAATTTGAAGACAATGTTTTTCTTTTTATTGTGTATTTTTCAACATCTTGACCTAAGGACTATTTGACAAAACCAAAAGCACAGAGGTATAACTCCTTCATTTACACATGAGATAACAATAATCCTTGTAGGCCTGACTTTTTCTGCTTTTAAATGTTACTTCAAAAAGCGATGCTTTCATTTGTTACAGGAAAATACTCAGAACAGCATCGTCTGGAAATATTTAAACAATAGACTGGAGGCTTGCTGTGTCAAAATCTGGATTCATTCTTCAAGATTTACTTTGAAAATTAAGCTTCTGGCACTATGCAACTGGCTTGCTCAGATATCAGGTTGCAAGCAAAACAAAAAAGCAATAAACCAAAAGTATCAAATGGCTACTGAAATCAAGCCCTACTCTCAGTCAGTGGTCTCAGAACAGTCATTGCAGTGCCCTTTTTAAAAAGAAAAGAGACTATGCTAAATTGGATTTCCTGACAATATGTGAAAATTCTGGATTTGAAAGAGTTTTTTGTTTATATTTGTTCTTAACTCCACTTTGAATAGATTGGATCCGCAGACAGCTCTATGAAGCCCGCCTCCAAGCTCCAGTTCTACTCATCCAATTCCCTACTTGCACTGCCCCTATATTCTTTGTTCTCAGAAACTCAGGCTGCAATCCTAACCACACTTTCCTGAGAGTAAGCCCCATTGAACAAAATAGGACTTACTTCTGAGTAGACCTGATTAGGATTGAGCCATTAATCTCCTGCCCTCAATATCTTTGCAGCTTTTTACTGTTTGATTCAGTGGTCTCCAACAGGTTGGTCAGGATCAAGAAGTGGGCTGCAATCTGGCCACAGGTCGGTTATGACAACTCTGATATTCCTGTTTTATGGCTCAGTCCTGCAGAGTTTATGCAGTAGCCAGGGTTAGGAGCCTTAGATAAGGTAGATCCTGTCAGAGATTTTGGACCACGGTGCTTTGTCCAAGCCCACTAATCTTAAGTGAATCTTTCTTGGTCTCACACGCATGTGCCTGCTGTTCCTTGATCTGGCACTATCTCTTCTCTGCCTTGCCTTGCTTTGCTTTCTCAGTCTGAACCTCCACTTTTCAAAACTAAGTGTATGTTGTAGCCATGCCACTCTGTCCCACCTTTCCTTGCAATTGACCTGAGTGTCAATTCCTGTGGGCTGGGAAATACATAACTTTGCTTTAATAATGCATCCAATACACCCAACCCACCTGGTCACTCCATCCCACCCTCTTGTCCTAGGTGGACAGGTTTGGTTGCTCAGTCACTAATCACATGCCAGTCCTGGAGGAGGAGTAGCCATTTCAAACAGGAAGAAAAGCCAAATCTGCAAACAGCACATGTTTGGGGAATAATGGAACTTCCAAAGAAAAGACAAAGGCTGCTTGCAAAGGATATTCCAGCAACTTTTTAGGCTGCTAAATCTCTGCAGGAGCTCCAGGGATGTTACAAGTGTTGAAAAGCAAAGAAAAATAGACCAAAACAAAAAAAACTAAGCCAAAAACAAAAACACCCAAGGCATTTATCGCAGAGCTTCAAAACAAAATGGTGGAGGTAGCACTGTCATAACCCACCTCAGGTCAGATCATGACACACTTCTGGGTCCAACCTCAGCTGTTGAAGACCTTTTACTTAAGTACTCTCATCAAGTCTGCAACTCAGGGGTTTTACAGCATACTCACAGAAGAGAAATGAAGTCTGCTTGGTATTTTCTGCAAAGTAATCAGCTGTCATCTCTAATGAGAAACAGTTTTTGCAGGAGGATCTGTCTGTCCCTCTGTATGTGTAGGTTAAATCTTACCTTTGTCGTTTTGGGCAGGCACCATTACACCAAATGTTGTAACCATTTTTACTCCCATGCATTGGGCAAAATCCAGTGATTACCTGGTTTAAGGGGCATCTAATAGTCATTAAAATCACACATCCATAGGCTATACTAATCTGGTTCAACCCCTGTCCTGAAGTGGTTAATTTTACTGTAACATCCATAGGCTTTTATCCTGCTGTAATTTCTTTGTGGGCATCTAGATCAAGTTAGCATCTCTAACTGTCAGTCACAAGAGATTCGTAATCTTAAAGATTTGTGTCACCATTTTGTAGCACCAGAATCATAGAGGCTAGAGATGAGAAAGACCTAATAGGTCATCTATCCAATCTCCAGGCAAAATCCTCTATTGAACATTTAATAGCATTTTGTTCGCTGTAGTTCTAAATGTCACAAGCAATGGGGTTTTCCATCATTTCCTTTGGAAGACTGTTCTTTAGGGTATTAGGTTTGTATGTATTGGCCTTAAAGATCTGGTGCTGTGCTTCAGAGAATACTTTCTTAAAGGTAACTTGTCAGATCTGCAAGTCTACAAAATTTCAATAACTTTTTACTATGCAGCTGATAGTACACAGACTGATAAAAATCACAAATGTTCTGTTTGATTTATAATATACTTTTTTACTCTATAGTTAATTTTTACTGAGTGAGAAAGATATTGTATTTGATAGAATAAGGGTGAGTGTGAATTCTTTTGTTTGAATAGACTATAAATATTATGTTCGCTTTGTGTTTGAACATTCATGCCAAGATTTAATTATGTTCATTATTTCATTCCTTTTCCTAAGCATTAGTCTTATAGAGTCATATTCTCATACTTTAATTCCGTTTTGGCCTTCACTTTCATAACATTTTACTCTGTTATTTTGGAAAATATTTCCAAGTACAGTAAAACCATGACAAGCTAAATTTGGCTGTGGATAAGTAATATAGATGTGTCCTGGAGACCTCCCTATTTGCACCCTAAATAATAGCGCACTGGGTACACTGAGGCTAATGCAGGAATCAACCTGTCAAATCCTTTATTCCAACCAGAGCTCTGGGTCACAAATCACACATAGCATTCCTCCCTGAAATGCATATTGGAGTCTCTTGACTGTCTAATATTGCCAGGGACACAATAGCCTTAACCAAATATGGGGTTTCAGGATCTTCAACCTTCCCCAGGGGGTCCTCACACTGCTCAACCATTGTCCCTGAGAAATCTGCCTATTCCTTTAACCCAGTGGTTCCAAACTTTTTCAGCTGACTTACTGGGCTCCCTTGACTTACTGGGCCACTGGCCATAGCTCCATATTAAGGCAACAACCCTATACATTGTACAGGGCAATGAGTTTTTTTTGTGAGGATTTTGCAGCTCTCCTGACTGATTTCCATGGCTCTCCAGGGAGCCATGGCTCACAGTTTGGGAACCACTGCTTTAACTTCAAGAGCAGTTTCACAACCTGACACAACCAAGGCACTACCCAGAAAAGAGCCTGAGTATCTGTGCATGTGAAAGAGGAGCAGAAAAGAGTCATTCAGTCCCCAAGGCTTCCTCTTTTCTGTGTGCTCTGCCCCTCAGCTAACCCAGTGTGAGGCCTGTCAGTGGACAGACAGACTCCCAGTGAATTTCTAAAATTGAATTTTTATTTCTATTACGCTTAAGGTACATTTCCTGTCTTTTGGGTCAGTGGTTCTCGAACTTTTAGCACAGGGACCACTTTTTAGAATGAGAATCTCATGACACACCGGAAGTGATGTCATGACCAGAAGTGATATCATCAAGCAGGAAACTTTTTTAACAATCCTAGGCTGCAATCCTACCCACGCTTACCTGGGAATAAGTTCAATTTACTATCATTGTTAACAACATATAAATAGCAGCCTGTTAAAAGTACAGATGTGTAACATTTCCCCAAATGCAGCCACATACCAGGGTAGCATCAGGTCTAATCTATGAAAAATAAAATATTGAAATGAATGGGGACCCACCTGAAATTGGCTCGTGACCCATGTAGTGAATCCCAACCCGCAGTTTGAGAAACACTGTTTTGGGTAGTTCTATTAAGCATAAAGGATATTTAGCCATATGAGCAATATTATGGCTCCCCTACCCACCGTGCTGTGACTTCTCTTGAAGGTGGTTGGAGACAGAATGTTTCAGGAGCTAGTTGTTGAATGCTTGCAGCTCCCATGATTCTGATGACACAAACATGACTGTAATCTGGCAGAATGGTCAAAAGCAGTATTGGGAAATGCTGAGTAATCTGATCTCAGTGCCCTCTTTGCAGGATCAAATGCAGGTGGAGTAAATGTACTATTTTCCCTCTGGGCAAATTGGTCCTTGAGGCATCATGTCACCATTCCTGTGTAGGGAGCAGAATGGCAACATTTCATCTTTTTTGATTTTGTGAAAATTTATATAGCATGTTACACTTTGCATTCAATTGATATAGTTCTTTTTAATCTTGATGCTTTCTAGCATGTCTTTTGAAGTGAGATGGTATGTGTTTTTTTTAAGCTGTTTGTGTACAGAATTTCTGTGTGTGTTTTTTTTTTCCTATCTGCTGTGCTTGTTTGGCTGACCAGCTATGACAGTTTGGTTGGCAATGATATCAAGATTGTGTCTACATCAATTGCCAGTCACTAGATACTGATGTCTTATGGTGGACAGTTGAAACTGTTTGGGTAGAAATGCAGCATATGCAGCAATATATTATTGTGTATTATTTATTTTTAGTAGGCATAGATTCTACCCTTTCATATTCCCTATGCTAATCTTCTGATTGAGCAGTTTGGTGTTTGTTTTTTTTCCTTCTGAGTTAACAGACCTGAGCATTGTTTGAGTAATTGTCTTCCAAACTTTTCCAAAATTACCCATTTGACCATCATATTCTGTAGATTTCCTTATAAAAGTTGTTGAAACCTACAGAATATGTTGGTCAAATGGGTAATTTTTTCCAATTAAGGTTATCTGTAAATGAATAAATGACTAGTTTCTTTAATAAACAACATAATAACTGCCATTGAAGTCTATAATCAATTAAAGTCTAGTATAGTAGAGTTGAAGGATTATGTTCCTAGATTACGCTGTTGGGCCAGCATCCAAGGAATGTACTTATTCAGGTATAAGGGCACAACACCCATAGTTGGAGCAGTACTTTCATCAGTTGCAGTTCTGTTTTAATTTAACACAGTTCAGGTCTGGTATATAAGGGTGCAATCCTAACCAACTTTCCAGCACTGACATAGCTGTGCCAATGTGGTGTGCCCTGCATCCTGCAGTGGGAGGCAGTCTAGGGAGGCCTCCTCAAGGTAAGGGCATGTTTGTTATCTTACCTTGGGGCTGCATTGCAGCTAGGTCAGTACTGGAAAGTTGGTTAGGATTGCACCCTCTTATATCCTTGCTTAATTTTGATGGATTTTTAAAAAGATGCTAATTCAGACAATTCAGGTACTGATATTGGGGATTTACCTTTCTCTTCCTTTGAGAGACAGGTGGGGTGTGATGGGTTATTTTTAAAACTATATGCTACAAATAGAGTTTACTAAGATTCCTTAGACTTCACCAGTGCTGTCACTAGGTTCCTATTAAAACCAGGAATAAGCCCAATTAAAATGCATTACTTTATGAAGCTGAAAGTGTTAAGCAAAATAGGCCTTTTAAATAGTTGGGCAACCAAAAATGGTTTAGTGTGAAGTGTAAAGTGATGCACATTGAGACAAAAAAAATAAATCACATCTTCATGTATTCTGATGGGGCCTCAGCTGTTGGGGAACAACCAAGAAGGAGACCTTAAGGTCATGGTGACGAGATGGAACATCGACCCAGTGTGCATCATCTGTGAAAAAGGCAAATTCTGTGCTAAGGAGTTTTAAAAAAAATAAGATGGTTAATATGTCTCTTTACAAATCTATGGTGCAGCCACATCTGGGTTAGTATATGTAGTTCTGGTTGCCACCTCTCAATAAGGATACTGTAGAGCTGGAAAAGGTCCGAAGAGGGTAACCAACAAGATCAGAGGGATGGAGCAACTTCTTTATAGGGAAAGGCTATGTTTGAGACATTTTTACTTAGGAAAAAAAGGTGTGCAACCCACTTTGCATGGTGCCCCAGACTGTCTTGTGGCTTTGTATTCTGGGGCACAACCCAGAAGCCACAAGGTATTCTGGGGCATGATGCAACCACCATGGCTGATGAAGTGGGTTCTGGCTGTAAAAGATTTGAGAACTGTTGAAATAGGGCATTGGTCTTCAACCATTGGCTCAAGATCTTCAAGTGGACCATGCCCTAGGATGGCGTACATACTCGCATATCAGTTGTTGTTTTTTTTCCATCTAGGGCAGGGGTGTCAAACTCATTTCACCCTGGGGGCCACATTGGATTCATGGCACCTGCTGAGGGCACCTGTGACACCACTTCCTGTTTTTTAAAAAGCTGAGACTTCCCCCTCGCTCTGCTATCTCACCCCACCCCAGACCCCATTCTGCCATCAAGTATCCTCTGCCTCCCCCACCCCAGACCCTATTCTAACACCAAGCATTCTCTGCCTCAGTCCACCCCAGACCCCATTCTGTCACCAAGCATCCTCTGCCTCCCCCACCCCAGACCCCATTCGACCACCAAGCATCCACTGCCTCACCCCACCCGACCCCATGCTACCACAAAGCATCCCCTACCCGCCAGCCAGCCAAGCCTCCCACTTGCCCCATCCCCCATCCTACCACAAAGCATCCCCTGCTTGCCTGCCAGCCAGCCAAGCCTCCCAGTTGCCCCCCAGTCCCCCAGCACCATTCTACCACAAAGCACCCCCTGCCTGCCAGCCAGCCAAGCCTCCCAGTTGCCCCTCCCACCTACCTGCCACTTGACAGGGTCAGGGAAGCCACGCACAGTGGCTCCTGCTCCCAGGCCCCCTCTGGCCGTGACGGGAGGAAGGACTGAGGATGCTGCATGTGGGTGCCCTAGCCCTCAGTCGCCCTGCTTGTGCCCGGAGGGAGGACCGGGGACGCCCAGGTGCTCCAGCCCGCAGTCACCCCTTCCAGCCGTGGGCGAGGCCTGCTCGCAGATGGGAGGACCAAGGGCCGGAGGACCAACAGCCGAGGACACTGCGTGCGGCTGTTCCAGCCCTTGAAACTCTCTCCGCTACAGGCGAGCCCTATTTGCGCCTGGAGGGAGGATCGAGGGCTGGGGATGCCGCACGTGGGTTTTCCAGCCCTCATTCACCCCTTCCAGTCACGGGCGAGGTCCGCTTGCAGCTGGGAGGAGGACCGGGGACACTCCGCACGGCTGCTCCAGCCCTCGGAACTCTCTCCGGCTGCAGGCGAGCCCTGCACGCACCCAGAGGGTGGACCGAGGGCACCGTGCGCGGGTGCTCCAGCCCTCAGTTGCCCCTTCCAGCCGTGAGAGAGGTCCACCCGCAGCTGGAGGGAGGACCGAGGGCTGGTGACGCCGCGTGCGACTGTTCCAGCTCTCGGAACTCTCTCCGCCGCGGGCGAGCCCTGATCATGCCTGGAGGGAGGACCGAGGGTTGGAGACAACATGCGTGGGTTCTCTAGCCCTCAGTCGTCCCCTCCAGCTGCCAGCAAGGCTCGCTTTCAACTGGAGGGAGGACTGAGGGCCAGGGACACCGCACGCGGCTGCTGCAGCCCTCGGAACTCTCTCAGGCCACAGAGCTCTGCTCGTGGTTGGAGCAAGCGGGGGTGGGGCAGCCCCAAACTCCCCCAAAGCCTGGGGGCTGTCCAAAATGGCTCTGCAGGCCGGATCCAGCCCACGGGCCTTATCTTTGACACCCCTGATCTAGGGTTTTCAAATTGTGGGCCAGGACCTACCAGTGGATCATTATCCAGTTTGATGGTTTAAGAAACTGACAAGGCAGATTAGGCTATCTAGGTTAATCAAAGGTTAAACAACCTGGGTTAATTAAGGTTAAACAGTGTGCTACTTAGGGGAAGAACTACTACTCAATCACCATTATAGCCACAGAAGATTGAGCAGCTGGTAAAGAGAAACTTTTTTTAGGTGGATCCTGATGCTAAAATGTTTGGGAACTGTTGATCTAGGGTATTTCTTTTAAAGAGAATGACAATAGAAGGGAAGGAGAAAAGTGGAAAATAAATAGAAAAAAGAAAAGTAATACATGGTGGGGGGGGGGAAGGCTTCAATCCTATTCATACTTGGAGTAAGCCACAGTCACAGGAAGCCCAAGATGATCCACTGCCAAATCCACTCCATAATTCTTCTGCCCAGCTCCTAACCCCACTAGCATTTGCATGGTGCATGCACCACTACTCCAGCATGCACTATTGCATGTGTATGCACCCCCCAGGACATACCAGTCCAGCAGTGCAGTCCTCACAGTCTTTCCTACCCTTTTTCCGCTGCTGCTTTTTATAAAGTGATTTGACTGGAAGAATTCTGGGAGCGGAACCTCTTTGCTCTCTGTATTCTCTCAACTGGCTACTTTAGAAGAAGCGATGGCAGAGCTGCAGCACAGGTCATAAGTCCTCTCACCACTACCCTTTCCTCTGCACATGTGAGAAGAAAACTGAGTATCCAAGCAGGCAGTGGGGCCAGCAAGTTGGAGGGTGGTCATGGCATATAGGACACCCCCCCATCAGCACAACACTGCTCCCAACTCACTGACTGAAATGGGGCCCAACCTGCCTCATGGGTGGGCCGGACATGGACCCAGTGGGGCTTACTTCCACATAAACATGTCTAGACTTGAGTTGTATGTGTGAGTCTCATGTTGCAAGCTGAGGTTAAAGGGGGTCCCTGGTCTGAAAAGGTAAGACTGCCAAAAAAGTATTTTTTACTTGCTTACAGTGATGTAAACTTTTTTGAGATACTTGACTATTTCTGTCTCAGAAGTCACTCTTCTTTCCCCTTCATTTACAATGTTTAAATGTGTTTTTCTTTTCCTCCTGTTTTTAATATGTATACTCAAGTGTAATGTTTTCTTTTTTTTGGTTTACACTGGGCAAGTGGTCAGCTGTATGCAATTCAATGGGCTGTTTAACTAAACAGCTTCTTTTGTATCACCATATCCACAACAAGGTGAATATATCCTGTGTTGTTTTTTTTAAATTTCCGATTTACTTACCTATTTATATACATTTTTTAAAGAAGCAAGTATGCTATGATATCTTGCTTTGTTAACTAATACATATCAATTTTTCAGTACAGGCTATTATTCTCTCCTTTTTCCACTAACATGATTTTGAAAACTCATCCTATATTTGCTTAGTATTGTGTCTTGTTTATAGAGCATCTAGGTGTAAATGATCTAGCCAGATGTTTAATCACCAAGGGGAAACAAGTTAATCACAAATTAACACAATCCTCATTTATCAAGTACTTAATTTTCAGCAGTAGGTCATAAAAGCAAGTTTTGTTGTTCTCCACAATATATTTAGATATTGATACTAGTTCCACAGGATGCTAAATTGTGTTAAACACCAAAATATGTAAATTATAACAGTAATTCAGGGAACGGGCACATTAAATTGTTTCAGGTTATGCACCAGAATCATTAATTAATTTCATTACCACACCAACTTTGTCAGCTTTCTACTTTTTTAAAAAAATGTTGCTGTGGTTTCCTTTATTTTGAGCTTGAAATAATGTCTGCATACTTGCTAGAATCCTACCTGGCTCCATAAATCTGCTCCATGCTTAGAGTGGCATTAGGATAGATTAAAGGCAAGTTTAAAATACATTGAAATCAGGAGAAAGAAAGAAAAGAAAACTCCAGCCAAAATACAAAATAGATGGCAAAACTCCACTACCACCATGCATACTTCATTTCGGATTACAAAAGCCATCCTAAATAAAATGATCAGGGGTTCTATTTACATGATAATTGGACTTTTGGCAACCACTTGAAATTCCTGTGTGTGGCCTCTTGCCTATTGCTAGTTGGTTCTGTGCAGCTGCCATTGCCTTACTAGATCAAGCTTTTTGCATGCCACTCTAAACAGGGTTTGAACACTTGCTGACACATGAAAAGGTTTGATTCTGTACAGAGAGCTTGTTGCATGTGCTTTTCCTATGGGTCTTGGAGCCAACATGCACCAGAATTTTAAGGAGCTACGATATGCCCGGTGGCTCTGTGAAACCTTATAATGCTTTCTAAGGCTGACAGGGCTTTGACTATAGCACAGAATTACAGATTGACTTCAGAGGATGAAGATGTTTTGATTTTTAGAGGTTGGAATAGGAAATTTTCTGAGGTTCTCTAGTGTTTTGCACCCAAGCCTCTAAAGGTGTCATAGGTTAAAAACAAAACAAACAATAAACCCATTCATTACTCCTTCCCAGAAGGTACTGGAGAACTAGTACCAGTGGCATCACTAGGATTCATGTCACTCAGTGCAGGAGGCCTGTGCGTCACCCCATGCAGTGGGCGGGGCAGTGATCCAGGTGGTGGGCGTGGTGTTGCACCATCACCCTGCCCCCACTTTTTTTTGGCTATACCTTTGTTAGAACACAGATATTTCAATGCGGTTTGTTTCATTGCATTCTGCATGAAATTATGCTTTGATTGATGTATAACATTATGGTATTATTCCTCCAAACTCTGATTTTAGTGATTTTGAAAACTTGTAGAGTCACACACACACACCCGTGTCAACTTACTAACACCTTATTGCAGCAGTTCTCAAACTTTTAGAAGCAGGACCCACTTTTTAGAATGACAATCTGTCCAGGACCCACCAGAAGTGATGTCATGGCCAGAAGTGACATCATCAAGCAAATTAAAATAAATAATTATAAATAATTAAATTAAAATAAAAGAAATAATTAAATAAGGGGGAGCCAGCCCTGTTCTACCAAGTGAATTTTCTCTGTAGTCTGCCTGCAATAACACCCCCCCAAAAAGAATCAGCAAGATTTCCAGCCCTCCCCAGTGCCCAGTTTAAAGTTCTTCTATGTCAAGCATATCAAGATAAAGACCCACCTGGCTTTACAAATGCAAAATAGAAAACATTCCCCTTACCAGTTGAAGCCTCTTTTTTTTGTCCTTTTTAGTGGTGGGGGGAGGCTGCCTTCTGGAGCATTTGTTGCCCTCCAGTTCTATTAGATTGGGACCATTCTGGTGTCCTCACATTCCCCTTTGCCTGGCCTGATCACAAGCCAAGGCACATCTGCCTACTCACTAGTAAACACGACTATGTGGCTTAGTTTCACTTTCCATAGGGCTCAATACACTTGTAGCTGGGAGGGAGGGACCTCCTTCTCAGGTGTTTTTGGAGGGCTGCATTCATTGGATCAGGACCATTCTGATGTTGTTGGATTCCTCTCGGCCTGCCCTTTCCAACGGACTAAGGCAAGTCCGCCTACTCATGAGTAATCATGGCCGCGCAGCTTAGTTTCACTTTCCATATGTCTCAATACATTCGCCAGCTTGGAGGGATGGACCTCCTTCGGTGTTTTTTGGGGCCTACATTCATTGGATCAGGACCATTCTGGTGGTGTTGGATTCCTCTCAGCCTGCCCTTTCCGACGCACTAACGCAAGTTTGCCTAATCGCAAGTAAACACGCGATAAGGCTCGGTTTCACTTTTCATAGGGCTCCATGCATTTTTTTCTTTCCGGTTTTTGGCCATAACTTGAAGGAAAGGAGATATTTCACTCTGGTTTTCTGCAGTGCATTCCGCTGGAAATTCCACATCCAACAGTATATGGCATGATGGGGTTGCTCCTAAAACCGCGATTTTAGCACGTCATTCCCCCAGTGCCCGTCGTCACCCCCCTTTGCGCGTCACCCGGTGCGACCTGCACCCCTCACACCCCCCTAGCGACGCCACTGACTAGTACTGATCGTAAAGCTTGGTATAACAGGTCATGATCACCCCCCCCAGGGCAAGTTAATTAGGATGCAATCCATCACATGCTAGCAATGCTGATACAGGTTCCTGAGAGTTCTGAGGCAAAGCCCTGTACTGCCCCCCCCGTGGCATATTGGGCAATACCACTGTCACCAGTGCTTGATGTTTCAGAGGTTGGCTTAGCCAAGGGTCCTCTGATGGACTCCTGTCCAGTGAATTGTCTGATTGCCAGCCTTCTATACAATCTCTGAAGTGGGTCACATTGGTTTTGGTGGAACTTCTGTAGAAGTTTGTGAAAAAATTTTTATGGTGTGCAAGTTCATTTTGCACTCATGTCCTTGGAATGATCTGGTTCTTTATTGTAGAAGAAAGAAGAGATCTGCAGATCAGTCGTAGCTTTACAGTAGGAATAAAATGCACCTGGAACCCTTGGATGCTGCCTCCCTTTGATAGCCTGTTTGATCCATGATAAAGTGAAATCTGTTTTTTTTTTTTGGTGGAGCAGGTTGTACAGCTTTTGTTTTAGAGGTGCAAGGACCCAGCAGGGATATTGTATCACTTGAGCACACTCATTCTCTATTCTCATTTCTCTATTCTATTCTCATTCTCTATTTTCCTGTATCTTTAAGCTCCCGTGACTCACCTTTGTGTCTTTTAAAAGAATTTCCTCTGTCTAGTGGCAGAGGTAGAGTGAGATGAATGATATCAACGCTTTCTTTGGTCAATGGATGTAGGGTGGGTATGCACAAAAATGGATGGCTAACGCAAAGTGGCAAAATAATAGAGTTTATCAAGTTGGGGGAAGAACTGACTGTAGCAGCAAAAGGGAAACGGGAAGGCAGAGAAAATCAATGCAATATACCTTGGCATACTATACCCCATTGATTTCATAATAAACCTGCTTCAAATTGTTTTTCTTTCCTCTCTTGCAGGAAATGGCAAGGTAGCTATTATATCCTTGTAGCTATTATACCCTTGTAGATAACTCTTCTTGCACAGGCTGAAGCCAAAACTGTGCACATGAAACCATAGAGATGTTGTATCTTCATGATGCTCATCAAAACTTCTTCATCTTTGTATTGATAGAAACCTTCCTCATTTCAAAGTTGGCATCAGACTAACAGTGATCTTCCATGTGTATCTACTCAGAAGTTAGCCCCACCAAGTTCAATGGCACTCCCATCTAAGTGTGTACAGGATTGCAGCCTAAAGATTCTGAAGATTATAACAACATTTTGATGTACCCAGAAGAAAACAAGACCCTGTATATTGTAAAACATAGAATTAATGACAGAACACAACTCTAATCCTGTTGCCACGATCTAAGTGATGAAAAGAATTTTAGTATCTGTGAAGTGTTAACACCAGAATAGTATAGACACTCGTTATTTCTAAGTTTAGAAACCTTTACTTAGAATGAATTCTTTCAAATAAATAAACAGGTTATTGACAAGGATATTACAGATGATATGCAGGCTTTATGGAAGTAGAATATAGTGGAAAATTAATTTCACACATCTTGAACTAAATAACTGTTATATTTTTCATTTCATAAGAATGAAGTGTGTTAATTATGCAATGAGCAAGAGGTACTGAACGGTACAAAATAAATAAAATAGTTAAAACTATAACAAGAAAGTTAACAATTTTGTACTCATATTCTGAAAATTCAGCTTTCATCTTAAATCATGCACCAATACTAAATCATCAGGAGGGAAAGGGCACAAACGAACCCAAATTCTGCATTTTCAGGCCTTGTATTCATGGGGAGAATGGAACTGAGCATATGTTTAAATTTTCCACTGAAATCAATAAGCTTTAACAGTGCATAACTTTGGTTAGATAGTGTGCCCTAAATAATTTACACAGGTTCTCATGTTTAAACATACTGGAAATGTTTGATAAATACACAAAAACAGTTTCAGATAAGTTCACAATACTTTTTTTCTCAGAAAATGGGTAACATAGCACCTGAGAGCACACCTTTGAACAGTTGTAACTGTTGATTTTTCTGGGGATTAAAGTTATGTAAAATGTTGTTACTTGTCCCTTTCTTTTTCAAATGCAAAAAACCCTTAATTTGATTTGTAAATCATTGAAAGTCTTTGGGTGATTTATCCAGATTGCTGTACCACTGGCAAAGGTTTTGAAGCATCCTGAATTAATGTATATCTGTAAAAGCTATTATATGCTGGTAAGTTTTGTTGAAATATTTTGGAACTTCTCTGTTTGGTGAGGAATTGTTTGGTGCCAGAAAGTTCTTCCTCGGTCTGGACTGTGATTCTTAGGAAGCTTGCTAAGATTCTAGCTGCCTACAGCAGGGGTGGGCAAACCCTGGTCTGTGGGTCATTTGCGGTCCTCAGGAACCCCCAATCCAGCCCACAAGAAGCCCCCAGTCTCCAATGAGCTTCTGGGCTGTCAGAGACTGTTGGAGCCCATGCTGGCTTACGACTGTTTATGTTTCCATGTGTTTTCGGTCTGTATGTTTCACTGTGCAAGAGGTGTGTGGTAAACATTTATATAAATTTATATAAATTTTATATAAATTTATTCAAATCCGAAATGTAAATTATTTTTTTTCTCAACCTCTGACATAGTGTCAGAGGGTTGCTGTTCCTGCCAAAATGTTTGCCTACCCCTGGTCTACAGTCATAGTTGCAGTTCATATTTCTATTAAAACACAGACTTTGAGTTTAAAATTTCTTTTCTTAAATATTTGGGGATGGTATATTTTCCTTTATCATTTAGCTCCTGAAGATTTTCAGATTCTTGAAGAACTTCATGGAAAATATTGTTTTTAAGTTGTTGGACTATTGGCAGAATCAAATTCATAATTGTTACAGATTCCTTAAGTTCTGCATTAGGGGCTTCCAAGAACTCCTCTGTAGGCTCCTGAACCTCAAAAAGTTTCGTCATGTCATGACCATTGACAAAAATACGTGTGCAGAATGTTTGATAAGTTTCAAATGACCTCACCAACACGGTTAACTTTCAAGCTAATTTATACCTTTTCTGTGGTTCAAAAACACAAAGTGTGAAAACATTGCTTGAAATTTAATCTACCGCTTTTACAGTAACGAAGTACAGTAACCAACAATATCTAGTTGCCACAATGAATAGAAATATTTTTTGCACATTATTGGCAGGGCTTGTTGTTAGTAACACTTACCCCGTTATCATGTTGACTTACAGCACAGTCGTATGCATGTCTACTCGTGTTCATGCGTTGGAAGAGGCAGCCTACTTCTAGGGAAGTGTGTATACAATTGCAGCCTTAGATTGTGTTCCCTTTGTTTCCTTCAAGAACCTTTTACATCAACTCAAGGATGCGGTAGCAACACTTGTACTGGTTATTCATCATCATTCTCTCCAAAATAATTGAAGTTGGGGGGGGGGGGGAATTTGGTTTGAAATTCCTTCCCAAGTGGCCAACTGAAAGAGGGAGAAGCTAAACTATCCCAAAGTGTATATAAAGGCAAGCTTCTAGCTATTAAATGTGGGAAATTGGAACTGGAGTTGAAACACTAAGCTAAAATCCCTCAGCTGTATCTCCACCTTGCTGTACTATTTGACAGAAAGATTGTCCTGAGGTGCCCTTTGTAAATAAAACTCAGTTTTCATTTGAAGAGCTGGATTGTCAGTACTTCAATCCTGACACAATTTCTTGTGGAGCATCAGGTAACTGGAGAGCAAACTAGACTAGGGTTGTGAACCCAGAAGGCCTTGCAGAGAATGAGACCCTTGCAAACTAGGGACTTGTGGCAGCAAAACAATGACCAGACAGTTCATGGTCAGGGGCTTGGAGTTCTGGATCATGAACCTTACACTCGGGCATAAAGTACTGCACCAGTGCCCGGGGCAGTGACTTCATGATGCCACGTGACATCATGACTTCACCTCTGGGTTTTCCCCAGAGAGTGGAGCACTTGCTGCTGTGCCTGCATGTGCCCCGTTCTTTTTCTTGTGGAGAGTGGGAGCCTCTACAGGAGAATGGGGGGCAAAGTTACCAGCCTCCTCCATAACTAGGGCGAAGCTTGTTATGTCATGCACCCCCCCCCCCGCTGCCGTAGCACCCGGGGCACATGCACCTCAATCTCCACCCAAGCTACATCTCTGCTTACATGACACCACAGGTGTGGTTGCTGAACTCTAAATCAGAAAGTCCTCTATTTGAATTTTGCTGCTGTCACAAACTTGCTTGGTGACTTTAAACAAGCCATTCTCTCATCACTTCAGCCCCACTCCCATTGGCAATATGGAGATGTTACCAGGCTGCCATTAGGACTGCAACAAATATGTAAAGTACTGAATGCTAAATATTAGCATTGTTATTGTTATTACAAATGAAGTATAAACCTTGCCATGTTACACATGGTGAATTTCTAGAGCAGCATTTTCAAGATAATTTAAAATGTGATTTTGAATACTGCTATCATGATGGCTACTGCTTTTTTCTTTTAATTCTGCTCTCAGTCTTGCAAGGTACCTTATGTTCTGATTAGCACTACAGACAGATTCAAATAACCGACAGTGTTTATGTTTGTAGAGAGAGAGCAGCCTTTTTTATTCAAATAAGCTTTGCTGCAACCTAAAATCATTTGCAATCTATCATAAGTAGATACAGGTGTGCCCCATATCCATGGGGGTTCCATTTCCGTAGCTGAATCCACAGATACTGGGGATGCCCTGTCCTGCAGCCTCTGCAGGTCTCAGAAGTTGACATAAGGTGACAAATTTAGGCAAAAAAAACAAAACATGGATACGGGAACCGTGTATATGGGGGTCCTCCTGTACTTAATTTTCTTTTCTAAAGCATCTCCTGAAACATCGCAGCTCATTCAATAGTATTAGAGAAATGGGTTGTGCCTCCTAACATTTAAGGAATTATTATTACTCCTCAAGCCTGTAAATTGATTGTTTGTCTATGTATGTGCGTGATATGCCAATAAAGGTTCTGAAACGGAAAATTTTTTTTTTCTTAATTCCCCCTAATGTTGCCACCTCTGTGACCATCCAACATAATTTTAGAATTTCCACAGCCCTCAACAAGGGTTATTTTCAGAGCTCAGATGACTACATTAGGAAGGAGGGGTTAGGAAAGACCCATTACGTGAGTGGAGTTCTACTTATGTGTGATATAGCCCAATCCTGTGCAAATCTACTTAGAAGTAAATCCCATTGTGTTTAGTGGGGCCAACTCCAAGGAAAATGTGCATGGGATTGTATCCTTAGGAGCCACTTTGAAACAATTATTATGGAGGAATATTATTGAGGAGGAACATCAGATGCTAAAAGACAACCTACCAAACAGCAAGCATATACATCTTATTATTTAGTGTTGTCAGACTCATTTTAATTCATCCTTTTTTTCTAAAACACCCCAGTAATACTGTTGACATAAGTTTCATAGTTCATAACAGACATAGAAAATGCTCAGCTTCCAGTTTTGCACTGAGATTTAAAATATAGTAGTTTAATTGAAAAATAGAGCAATTGCCATATTCCTTTTGGAAGATAATGATCACAATCACATAGTACACTGAAATGAGTATAATTGAAGTTGCTCAGATGAGAAATAAAATCCACCTAATTAAAAACTGTAACCTTTACTTTTTTCCTGTTAGCTTTATACTCATTTTTAAAAATATTTTTATAAGTTCAGGATAAGAAGAGACTCTTCTCATCCATGTATTCTTGAAAGTACCTTGGAATAGGTAAGTTTATGCCATTGGGAAAACTTCTGCTGGTGAAATCAGTGAAGCCCTATATCTCATTCACTCATTTAAGTGGTCTTGCACAGGGCACCTGAATAAGCTTGAATGAAATCAATGCAGGTTTTGTAATGTAAATGCTTTGTGGACAGTACTTCCTTCTAAATACTTTTAAAAAGATACATTTATCTACTGAGGCTGGACATTGAAGAGACTGGTATTGTTGCTGATGAGTGTCCATTTAGCAACCCCTCTCTACAAGATGAATCACTGTAAAAAGAGAAATGCAGACATATAACACAGGCCTACAAATTTGAAGGTCAGAAAAGTTTTTCCCAAACTTTATAATGGTTTGATATGAATTTGGGGTGCTGATTCCAAAAATGGCATCCGTTTTGCCCTACCACATCTAGTTTTGGAGACACGGCATAGCCTCTTTAGTGAATGGTTCAAGCAGCTTCCTCATGAGGAAGCCTACACCATGGCTTCCTCATGAGGAAGCTGCTTGAACCATTCACTAAAGAGGCTATGCCGTGTCTCCAAAACTAGATGTGGTAGGGCAAAATGGATGCCATTTTTGGAATCGGCACCCCAAATATACCCAGGAATTGGTGTAACGTTTAAGGAAGCAAAATATGTGTTGGTCTGTGTAATTATTTGACTTGGGTGCAAGTCTATGCATGTCTACTCAGAAGTAAGCCCCATTGAATTTAATGTAATTTACTCTCAAGTAAGTGTGTGTAGGATTTCAGCCTTAGAAATAGAAATGGAGGTGACAAAAATGAATGAAATGTGTAAATTATACGGTGTACTTAACAGAACTGTAGCAACCATGTGTTAACCCATATTATAGGACTATTATACTTAATAGTTTTAGGGGGCTAGTTTTGAGATTATCTGCATATACATTATGTCAAAAAAATGTGTTAATTGAATAATACAGACTATGGTAATAATGAGAGTGCAAATTAACTGCAAATTACACCTTTTGGTGCTTTGCTGTATCTTGTGATTGTGATTAAAAATCTGAACTTCACTGGTGAAGTTTCTCCACCCTCACCTTTGTTCCCAGCTATCCCCTCCCCCATGGGAAATTAGTAGCATTGACAGGTAGGCAAAACAAGGCAGATGATTAATCTTTTTAGTTCTCTTGCTGACATTTACACAGTTAATTGTGTAGTATTGATGCTCCTTAAATGGCCTGAATATTAATGGAAAATTTGGTTAAACTTGAAAGCTGTTTGTTTAGGGAAATCACTGGAGAAATAAGAATGCTTCATCAACTTTAGATTTCCTTCACAGATTTTATGACATATCATTGAACATAAGTGTTTTTTATGACTTGTAAAAATGGCTTCAATATTTGACATTCTAAGCTTCAAGGAATTCTGATTGGCAGTTGATTAGCTTTTTGCACAAGTTATTATCTTTTTGAGTGAAATTAGTTGGCTAGAAAATTGCACTGTAATTCATCACTGGAAAGTAACATTTCAAAATCTTATGCAAGGTGGTGAATTGTATTTTTTTTCTGAATGCAACATGAATTATTTTTTAACATGTTCTAACATGAAGCTGTTTGAACACGTTCTAACATGTTGAACATAAAGCTGTTGTATCCTATGATGCACTGGTAAATGTCCAATTATGGCACACCTTACCAATTCATTCTTCTGGAGAGCAATCTAGCAATTGGTATTCTCAAGTGTCTCCTACTGAAATGGAAGGCGTTTTAGAAGTAGGCTGCTTGGTGAACCATGCCACAAATTAAATCCATTATGTTGGTGGTTCTGTTATTTCTTAGGTAATTTTAAAATATTCAACAAATATGATTTTAATTTGTGGCAGTAGTTGGGAACATTATTTGTTAAATGTATGTATAATAAATGGAACACTTGTTAAAGGAGCCACACTCTTTTATAATGCTATTCACATGGGAAATAGCATTAATGTAGGCTATTAGAAGTAGGCAATAATTGGGATGATGATGTTCATTAGCACAATGTAAAAGTGTATAGCTGTAGTATTCTACTAATTAGATAGTAATTTTATATGTAATTTTACATGTATGGTATTAACAGTTCATGCTGTAGTGTAGACCATCCAATTTGTTCTACCCATTTTAAGACCATAAGCTGAAAAATTGATGGAGTTTAGCTATGGAGGTGATTTTTTCAGATTCTTTCCCTCCTTGGCTGAAGAGAGCACTCTGTCTTCCTGTTCAAGCTTTCAGCACTTACATCAGCAGAAGGAACAGAGAAGAATGCATAGGACAAAGTGATTGTGTTTGCTATCTGATATGAATATCTAGGAGTTAATGTAAATTGCCTGAACAATGTATATACATACTGACAACTATGCACATTCTTGCAAAAGTGAGAAAAGTGTATCTTGCACATTGTCAGGCAAATATTGATTATCATCAGCAGAAATGAAAGATTTCACATAATTTCTGGTTGATATGCATAGGCTTTACCCCCAATTTTATGCATTCATCAGGCAATTCATCAGGCAATGAATGAAATGAATGAATCAGGCATTGGGGAACAGTGATCATGCTGCGATCCGTTTTGACATGCACATTGGGGGAAGAATACCAGGCAAATCTCTAACAAAAACCCTTGACTTCCGACGGGCGGACTTCCCTCAAATGAGGAGGCTGGTTAGAAGAAGGTTGAAAGGGAAGGTAAAACGAGTCCAATCTCTCCAGAGTGCATGGAGGCTGCTTAAAACAACAGTAATAGAGGCCCAGCAGAGGTGTATACCACAAAGAAAGAAGTGTTCCACTAAATCCAGGAGGGTGCCCGCATGGCTAACGAGCCAAGTTAGAGAGGCTGTGAAGGGCAAGGAAGCTTCCTTCCGCAAATGGAAGTCTTGCCCTAATGAGGAGAATAAAAAAGAACATAAACTGTGGCAAAAGAAATGTAAGAAGGTGATACGGGAGGCCAAGCGAGACTATGAGGAACGCATGGCCAGCAACATTAAGGGGAATAATAAAAGCTTCTTCAAATATGTTAGAAGCAGGAAACCCGCCAGAGAAGCAGTTGGCCCTCTGGATGGTGAGGGAGGGAAAGGGGAGATAAAAGGAGACTTAGAGATGGCAGAGAAATTAAATGAGTTCTTTGCATCTGTCTTCACGGCAGAAGACCTCGGGCAGATACCGCTGCCCGAACGGCCCCTCCTGACCGAGGAGTTAAGTCAGATAGAGGTTAAAAGAGAAGATGTTTCAGACCTCATTGATAAATTAAAGATCAATAAGTCACTGGGCCCTGATGGCATCCACCCAAGGAGTTATTAAGGAATTGAAGAATGAAGTTGCAGATCTCTTGACTAAAATATGCAACTTGTCCCTCAAAACGGCCACAGTGCCAGAGGATTGGAGGATAGCAAATGTCACGCCTATTTTTAAAAAGGGAAAGAGGGGGGACCCGGGAAACTATAGGCCGGTCAGCCTAACATCCATACCAGGTAAGATGGTGGAATGCCTCATCAAAGATAGGATCTCAAAACACATAGACGAACAGGTCTTGCTGAGGGAGAGTCAGCATGGCTTCTGTAAGGGTAAGTCTTGCCTCACGAACCTTATAGAATTCTTTGAAAAGGTCAACAGGCATGTGGATGCGGGAGAACCCGTGGACATTATATATCTGGACTTTCAGAAGACGTTTGACACGGTCCCTCACCAAAGGCTACTGAAAAAACTCCACAGTCAGGGAATTAGAGGACAGGTCCTCTCGTGGATTGAGAACTGGTTGGAGGCCAGGAAGCAGAGAGTGGGTGTCAATGGGCAATTTTCACAATGGAGAGAGGTGAAAAGCGGTGTGCCCCAAGGATCTGTCCTGGGACCGGTGCTTTTCAACCTCTTCATAAATGACCTGGAGACAGGGTTGAGCAGTGAAGTGGCTAAGTTTGCAGACGACACCAAACTTTTCCGAGTGGTGAAGACCAGAAGTGATTGTGAGGAGCTCCAGAAGGATCTCTCCAGACTGTCAGAATGGGCAACAAAATGGCAGATGCGCTTCAATGTCAGTAAGTGTAAAGTCATGCACATTGGGGCAAAAAATCAAAACTTCACATATAGGCTGATGGGTTCTGAGCTGTCTGTGACAGATCAGGAGAGAGATCTTGGGGTGGTGGTGGACAGGTCGATGAAAGTGTAAACCCAATGTGCGGCGCCATTGAAGAAGGCCAATTCTATGCTTGGGATCATTAGGAAGGGTATTGAGAACAAAACGGCTAGTATTATAATGCCGTTGTACAAATCTATGGTAAGGCCACACCTGGAGTATTGTGTCCAGTTCTGGTTGCCGCATCTCAAAAAAGACATAGTGGAAATGGAAAAGGTGCAAAAGAGAGCAACTAAGATGATTTCGGGGCTAGGGCACCTTCCTTATGAGGAAAGGCTACGGCGTTTGGGCCTCTTCAGCCTAGAAAAGAGACGCCTGAGGGGGGACATGATTGAGACATACAAAATTATGCAGGGGATGGACAGAGTGGATAGGGAGATGCTCTTTACACTCTCACATAATACCAGAACCAGGGGACATCCACTAAAATTGAGTGTTGGGAGGGTTAGGACAGACAAAAGAAAATATTTCTTTACTCAGCGTGTGGTCGGTCTGTGGAACTCCTTGCCACAGGATGTGGTGCTGGCGTCTAGCCTAGACGCCTTTAAAAGGGGATTGGACAAGTTTCTGGAGGAAAAATCCATTATGGGGTACAAGCCATGATGTGTATGCGCAACCTCCTGATTTTAGAAATGGGCTATGTCAGAATGCCAGATGCAAGGGAGGGCACCAGGATGAGGTCTCTTGTTATCTGGTGTGCTCCCTGGGGCATTTGGTGGGCCGCTGTGAGATACAGGAAGTTGGACTAGATGGGCCTATGGCCTGATCCAGTGGGGCTGTTCTTATGTTCTTATGTTCAATATACATTGTACCCAAGTGGGGTATATGCCTATTTGATCAGCCAGTGTATGCTGTCCCTCCATATTCTCCAAAACTGCTTGAATTTAGAAGGATATTTGTGTGTGTTGAAAACTAAATGGGGGGGGGGGTGCATTCAAGTGTCTGGTGAGTCTCTCAGTGGCTTTTCCTATCATTAACTGTGATATTCTTCTGAGCTGCTGGAATGCCTATAGGCCACTGTTTCAGTGGGTCTCATCTTTCCTGGAGGGTTGGCCCCAGATGTTGATACTGGGGATTTGCTATGTTTTAAAACATAGTCCAGGCAAAAGCTGTTTTGTATTTGATATTATGGTTTATTCCCCCTATATCTGATATTTATATTTTATTGTCTTCATTTAAAGGAAAAGTATGATTATCTTGAATAAATAGTACTTCTTTTGGGAAAAAAAATACACTGAATATTTCAATTAATCTAAGAAGAATTAAAATAAAAATAGGAAAGGGAGTCGAATCTGAACTATTCATTTTATTAGAGGGAGACAATGCTTTATTTAACTATTCCTTTCCTTCATTTGAATTACAGTGGGTCCTCTTTATCCACATATTTAATATCTGCAGATGCTGAGCCTGTGGCTGGAGGGCCTCAGGAGGCTTCCTGGATGCAACTGAAAGGCACTTCTGGTTCACTGGCACAAACTGGAACTGTCTTTGAGTCACGTTCAGAAGATCATGAATGCTGGGTGTGGCTCCCAGCCTCCCATGGATTTCATTGTCCATTGCATTTGGTATCCACAGGGAGTCCTAGAATGGATCCCCCATGGATATGGAGGGTCCACTGTACTACAGACACTGAACCACACTACAGTAAGAGTGAATATTGAATTTCTGTAAACTCCCAGATTATGATCAAAGTATTTCTGTGACCAGTCCAAAAATCATTGTGCATGACATGATGTCTCTAACTACTGGAGACAGCTCGACCTTTTTTTGCTTGGCTTCTGAGATTTCACTAGGCACGTTTAAGCATTGTTTTCACAATCTAAAGAGCTAGAAACAGTTCTTTTAAAAATGAAAGTTAAAGGTGCTTAACTCTCTGTCCAATACCATCTATAGTTCATGTTTTAAAAATGGGGTTGTACACACCATCTGAGCTCCAGCGGATGCAGAGTATGATAGAGGTGTTGAAATCTTGCATTTAATCTGCAATTTTGGATAAGGCATGTTACTTTTTTAAATTTTTATTTTCTGTGGGTATTAACATGTTTGCTATACTTAGCAGAGACAAGTTTCAGTTATGTGACTGTATGTATTATTATTAACATTATTAACAGTGTTATTATTAACATTATTAACAGTATTTATATACCGCTTTTCTGCTAAAAGTTCACAAAGCGGTTTACAGAGAAAAATCAAATATTCTACCAGGAAAGTGTCTTTATTAGTACTTCTGCACAGTATGGTAGTGAATGCATCATCTTTCTATTTATTTGTGGTGCATCACTATGTCCTCTTATCCATCCTGTCAAAGGAACTTTTCCATCCAAGATGGCAAGGGGGTGTGGGTTGCACTGGGTGACGGGCACAGGGGGAGTGACACCGCTACTGGACAAAATTTTTAAAATCTTGGTATTTTAGAATAATACCATCATATTATATATCATTTAATGCATAATTTCATGTGGAATGCAATAAAACAAACCACATTGAAATATCTCTATTCCTTCAAAAGTTATGACCAAAATACCAACAACGGCAAGACAATGGTGCCTCACCATGCCACTGCCTGGGGTGTTGCATCACCCCACTGCATGGGAGAAGGTCCATCATCGGGGTTATGCACTGGCCTCCTGCACCAGGGGATGCAAATCCTAGTGACTCCGCTGCATTTGGGATTTGCCTGATTGGCTGAAATTTGGAGTCCATTAATGGAACTACAGGTGAAACTGTAAGATATTTTGACCATACATTCATTTTCCAACTTCCCCCACCTTTTATTTCTAATAGGTACTACTAAAAGTATCATAAATATTATGTGGCTTATGAGGGAAGATGGAATGGAAAATAGCTACCATTCACCTAATATGCAGCTGTTATTTTGACTTACTCATTTCTAGCATTTTGATATGTTTACTGTATACAAAGTGTATTTCATCAAGTCTGATGTCTAAGATTCAGCAGAAAAAGAAGTGGCAATTGCAATTACTTTAGCATTTTGTTATGTGATTTGGTATAAATTAATGCTTTGGAACATTCAGGTGATCTGACTCGCTCTCATGCAAGTATATTGTATTCCAAAGTTGACTTTTTCAGCAGCTGTATAATGTTAGGTGGAGGCAGGGGACCTGAGAACCTCATGCGATGTCATTTGAATAAATATTAGAGGGAATTCCTGATCTTTGTCAAGTAATTGTCCATGTAGTACCATATATCTGAATGAATATAAATTATTCTTGTTCAGAAAGAACTCCAACTGCATTCTGGGAAGTGTCCTTCAATGTATGATATTCTCAAGGCATGCAAATGTGTTCAATCCTTTAGAGAGAAACCCACATTTTGAGGTTAGGAGATGCCTTAGTAACAGGCTCTAAATGCCTGGTAGGATGCTTACTTAAACAAAGTTTGGATACAGATTTAAAAAAACAAATACACAAGTTACAGAAAGAAAATGCCATGTCTGGGAACTGAGATGCATTGGATTAACTGGTCGCTTCTGACAAGTAAGAGTTGTTAATGGTACGAGTCAGGAAGCAGACTGGGGAAAAATTCTCACTTTTCCCTTTGACATCTCAACCTGGTGCAACAATCTGGACATGGAATAAATTGAAAAATATGAAGCTCCTCTTGACCTTTTGAACTCAGCTGACTAACTGGATATTGAGCATCTATGAACATGTATGCCAGAGCAGAGAAGGGATGTTTCTCTAATTTTCTGCTGTTATGGTGTGAATCCTGGATGCTTTCCTACTCACTGAATCATCTGTACATGTTCTTAGCCTTTTCTTCTTTGTGGGAGAGCTAAAGGTTTTATAATTTCTGAGACCACCTTGAATAGTATTACTGAGTGCTACCAACTGGCCTATCCCCTAGCCTGCCAAAATTCTGTGCTCCTTACTTCTTTGGAGACAACAACAGAAAACTTGCTGTTGTGTGAAGACTATTTGAACAGCACATTTACACCACAGAGTTTGAAAATAATCTCTTCAGTTGCTTAACCAGTGATCTAGTTGGCAGCTGAGCTAAGATGTTTATAGTGCTATTAATTGATGCTGGAGTTGCCATGTCTCCTAGAGAGTCAGCAAAGGCTGTTGCTTTGTTTTGCTAAGACTTGATCAGTTAAATGTATTGGAGTGTGGATGGCCTATTGCCTACCACTCAGCTTGAAAAAGTATTACAGGTGGATGGCAGAATGCCTCCTGGTCAGGCCAATTTAATAAGTTCCAGACTGTACTTGTGCAGTCAAAGTGATGTGTGAAGATGCTGTATGCTATCAAGTATGTGCAATGATGCACTTTCCAATTGTCCTGACACGCCAAATAAAATTATAAATCTCATATTTACAAAGTGGGAACCTTGGTTATTTCCACATGTTGTACTTTCAGTGTTGTCATCAGAGGTTTCCAGATTTTGGATTCAGGAACTGCAAAAACCAATTCCATATTCTAGAGTTTTTCTATTCAATCTGTAATATTTAGCTCTGGCATTATAGGATGTAACTTTTCATTCCAGCGTGGATCTACTTGAAGTGTTTCCTGAAATCATGCCCTAATTTTCTGACCCACCTTTCTGGTCTCATTTTGCACATGTGTCAGCATGCATGCATTCCAACCTTCTTCTTTGCCTCCACTTCCTTCCTCCCACCCATCCATTTCTCCTGAACAGTCTGGACTCAGCTTGCTTATACATTCTGTTTAAAAAAGCAGCTGGGCTGGCAAGGAAAGACAGTGAAAAAATTGTAGTCATGGAGCAGCCCACTCTCCTTGCCTGGGCACATCTGCCTCCTCCTTGTTTATGCTCTGCTTCTTCTTAAAGTAAGCAAGCTGGGTGGAGCGTGCTGGGAGTTCTAGCACGCTTAGAGGTTTGCAGAAGAGACAATGTGGGCCAAAAAGAAGTGGCAGAGGCATAGCGATCTGTTTGCATCCCACTCCTGGAAGAGGAGCGATCAAAACAATCACCATGTCTCTCTGCTGCCTTTTTTCCACCAGCACTGCCTCCATGATTGTTTAATTCAGGGGTGTCAAACTTGTTTCATACCAACGGCCAAATGATATTCATGATACCTGCTGAGGGATGGAAGTGATGTCGTTAGACAGGAAGTGATGTCATTAAACAACTCATAACCAAAAATTAGCACTTTTTCCTCACTTAGGAATTCATTAACTTCAAATAACAGAAGAGAAAACATGCGAATCTTTATCATATTTCAAGATATGGGAGAGCCCAATTTTCATGGGGGCTGCCCTTTTAGCAGTAACACCTCAGCACTGCTCAGCAGCGAAATTTGGGGTCAAATTTGTACAAAGCATTGGTCTTGAAAAGGGCTTGAAAAAGAGTTTTCAGCCAAGGTAGGAAAATACAGCTGTATATAAAGAAGACCAATCTGAGACATGACCTTTACTGTTGTTGCTCAAACGCTCATGCTTATCGATCACTTATAGCCTTAAGTTATTGAAGAAAACAGTGCAGATCCATCAACTATTGAGCACAAAGCTGAGCGTCTTTTCAAGGCCGTTCTCCCAGCACATGCAAAATAGGATGCCTCATTTTATATAAAATACACAGAATAAAGAAGCAGTTACTTCAGTCTCCTTAAGCATAAGTAAGCATCAGTCTCCTTAAACATGTGAGTGCTGTTTTTAATAAGTTGGAGGTTGACAACTTGGAAATGCATTGAGAAAACTTAATGGCACCTTACAAAACAATGATACTTTGTATATCTATAATGACAACCATCTGATGAGAGAGAAATGCCTTATGTAACTTTTGTGTACTTAAACCACATTAACATGCAATACCAAAGTTCAAGAATTCCTATATAAGTGTATATAGGAATTCTTGAACTTTGCTGTTGGATGTTAATGAGGTTTAAGTACACAAAAGATTCTCCAATGATGTCAGGTTCTTTTTGCTTCATTTTTATTGTTTTAATAATCTAAAATGATAGAATTGCCTCTGAATATTGTAGATGTTCAACTTATTCCTTGTTTTACATGTTCTGAAAAGTACTTTTAAAGTATAATGGAAAGTACATTCTTCTTTGTATATTTCTTTCCCATACATTGGATAGATCAGACTATGAGTTGGGAACTGAAATTTCCACAGTGCTCCATGTCATCTCATGATGACAAACGGGAAGATAATATATTCTTCTGCTTGTACTGCTCCTTCACTGTGCTCCATTCAAAAACTGTGTTGATGTAGCAGTTCGTAACTGTGGGTGGCTTCTGTAGACTCAGTAGGGAATCTATAAGCCACAGTATAAGTCGATATTTTAATTACTTACATTTGGATTTTTTTTTTGCCAAATTTGCTAGATGACTTTTTCATTTAAGTGGTTTGTAATGTGAAAATGAAACTGCTTTTTATTTTTTATTTTTAGAAGAAGCTAGTATCAGACCTAAGAAGTAAAATAAGTACCCATAATTCATGGTTACAGTTCAGATACATGTAGTTGCACCCTACATGAGAAGAATTGCTAGAAATGTGATTGGAGTTTAAAAGACAAAATCATTTTTATGATCCTCAGGAGGAGCAGGTTTTACTAAAAATGCAATTGCAATAATAGTTCTGTGCATAGCATCTTCAGTGTTCATGGTATTTTACAGAGAAATATAACCCAAAAGCTCCTTGTCTTGTGAAACTCCAAATCTAAATTTAGACAGTGTGTGTGGAGAAATAGGAGAGCGGAAAGAAGGAGGGAAAGTAATGATAAGAAAGTATATTGTGATAAAAAACAGTTACAAATACTTTTTTGTTACAAATACTTTTTTGTTTGGGGATGGGGCCCAAAGGACAGAACTTTTGTCCCAGTTGTGCAAGATTTCTGCTTCCTGTGCTAGAGCTCTGTTTATGGATTTTTAAAATGGGCATCCTTTTATCAAGGAGGAATGATGGAATGGACTTGGACAGCACAATATTAACAACATAGCTCAGCCTACACATGTGGCATTCAAATGCAATAGGAGGCAGACTCTTTTCTTCCACTGAGCATTTGGGAGAGTCAATATTTGATACTTCAGTGTGTTTCAGGGCCCAGTCCTATCCAACTTTCCAGCATTGCTGCAGCCACAATGCAGCCATGAGGTAAGGGAACAAACATTCACCTTGAAGAGGCCTCCATGACTGTCCTCCCTCCCCCATCGCAGGATGTAGTGCACGACCTGTTGGCATGGCTGCATCAGTGCTGGAAAGTTGGCTAGGATTGGGCCATGAGTGAATGAAAAACAAGAGTCTTCAGGGGTATGTTGGACAAATAGATGGAAAATGATTTTTTCCTTCTTATATGTGTTTGAAATCACTGCTCTGACTTTTATTATATGATGAAAATATTGTATGCAAGGAATACAGCCACAGTTGGTCTAGATTTTAAATTTAATTTTGTTAAGAAATCTTAATCTTTATGCCTAGGAGGCAACCGAATGTACAACAAAACAGTAAGGCACTAAAGAAGGCATATGATGTTTTGGATTTCCTTATCTCATACACAATAACCTCCTTTTACAAAATATTAAAGCTGCACTTAATAGCAAGTTAGCTGAAGCCTGTAACGTTTGTTGAAGAAATGGATATATGTAACTGACAGTATAGTTTCCTCACATCTTATTTCTAAATATTATAAAAGAATTATTTTGACGCTCTTTGGATTTTAGTGTTATTATTCTGTTAAGCTTTGTTACTGAGGAACAGTTAGTGTTCATCACTTTCATAATAACTGCTTTTATGTTCAGACACTCAGCACTGAGGCTAAGATGCATGAAAAATGTTTGTTTACTACATGCCTATATAAGGACATGTTTGCAGTTGTATAAAAAGGTAGAATGCAAATACAAGTTTCAGACATTGCCTAGCATTATCCTGGTGTGTCAAAACAATATAGATGTCCTGAGTTGTGATGAGGTGTACACTAGACAGAAAACGGCTGCTTAACTTTGCCAGAAATTGCACTTTCAAAAGAACTAGCTATGTAGTTCGAATGCTTTTGTTCCCAAATCTGAAGGTTCTTCTGATTTCATAATCAGATTCTGGGAAGCTGTCATTTTGAAAGCGTTAGTGTGACTTGAAAACCTTTTTACTTAAATTTTTGGCTTTGAAAACAAATGTGTGGAGCCTTGGAGGAAAAAATGGATTTTTTTTTTTCCTTTTGTGCATTACAAATACACTTCCTTTTTGGCCTCTAGCAGTTTGCTTTTGTGTGTAGTGAAGCAGTGTATCTAGACCAGTGTTACTAAATGGAGTGAAAGATCTGAAGAAACAGCAGTGCAACCATCACACCTCATGTAACAGAAATAGGACCAAGGCCATGAATATCTAATTGTTTGTAGTAATAACAACCATACCCCATGCAGGCATTGCTTTTAAGAGCATTTTAGTAACAGCTTAACACCTTTTTTTCCTAATGGGAATTAAAGGAATCGTATGTGCTCAGAATGTCATATTGTGTTTCATAAAGATATGTTTTGCAATTATGTGTTTGCATATTTCGGGGTCCCGACTCTACCCTGCACCTGGGCCCCTGCCTTACCGCAAGAGGAGTCTCCAGGACCGGGGGGCGGGGGGCGGGCAGCAGAAGGTGGGAGAACCATCAGGGCGGGGGGAAAGGCAAGGTGAAGGCAGCACAGGGAAAGAAGGGAGGCCTTTAAGCCCAGGGAAGCATGGCTCCCAGGGAACTGCCCTTTATACCTCCCCTGAGGGGAGGGGAGGGGCTGTGGGGAGGATAACTGGCCCTACAAAAGCCAGAAGGCCAGTGATGCTGGGGCTGGCCAGAAGTGGGAGGTGGGTGACTGTGCAGCCAACAGCCCCTGCCCAGGACCAAGGCAGAAACAGCCTAGCCAGGGAAACGGACTCTGACGCTGTAACCCCCTCTCCCTGAGGCGGTTTGAGGCCTTCCCAGGGCTCCCTTAAAGGGCCAGCCAGGCTGAGCAGGGCCATTCCCTAAGAGCCTCACAGCATATATGCATGCAGGTCCCTGAAGGGGGCATAAATATGCTAGATCTTCCATAGATACAACTAGAATCTGACACCCAATGGTACACAATTATGCAATAAATTTTAAAAACACTGCACAATCCAAGGTTCCCCTTTGCTTTTGTTGTGGTCCCTGTGCCCGCCAAGGGTGTCACAAATGTGCCATAAAGCACCTTTGCAGGACCTGAAGAGTAAGCAGCACAGACAGCCCATGCAACCCCACCAATGCTGCATCCAGAGGCATGCAAGATGGCAGGAGAGCAGAACGGGGAAGGATCAGGCCCAGGAGCAGGTGGGATTGGCGGAGCAGGCCTCCCTCCCAGGCCTTGAACTCTTTACATGAGGTGTTTAGCTGAATAGCTGTGCACATCCGAGTAGCTCCATTGGGCAAATTAAGGTGTTACTCAGAATAAAGGGAAATTTTCCCCTTACCCCGAGGAGACCTCCAGCCTACTCCTAAGCTGTGCTGGATGCAGAGAAGGTCATGCGACCCTGTTGAGCCAGTGCAGCTTAGGATTGGGTTGCCCAATATGTAGATATATGTATATTCATTTAATGTGGGATAGCTAGTCAGTCTTCTCAAAATAGGGTCAATGGTGACACATATTATATTGATCTCAAAATAGAAAACAAAATTAGTGCATTTAGAATAGCTATTTTCAACCACTGCTGAAGCACACTGATGTTCTACGAATGGTCTGCACTATATGCTATGGGGGGTAGTTTGTGAGGCTTTGTTGAGGTAAGGGAAATTATTTTCTCCATTACACTGCCAATGGATCTCTTCAGACCGGCACCATCTCTTCAGCTGGTATGTCCAAGGAGAGAAAGGGTGAGTGGTGAGGAAGGGGACAGCATCCAGTGCAAGCTGTCTATGCTGGGTACTATCCTTCCACACACCTGCCCTACTCATTCATGGGCCCTGTCCCATTTCACCCCCACTGCCATCTTACCATTGTTGGCTGGTGCTCCTCTTTCTCCTGTTGCGTGCTGGTTCTCTGCAGCCTCTTCATCAACATTTTGGAAGGGCGTGGCTACCAGATTGCTGTTTACAATGACCAGAAAGCATGTTCCACTTCTGGGACGATAGTTCTGGCAGCAGATCACAAAGATAGCATTGGGCCATGTCTTTTAAAATGGGTAGATAGTTTCTGCATACACCTAATTTGACCTTGGCCACTCAATACAAGTTTTTAAAAAAGGTTTGAATTATTCTTTCATAAGAGTTCTTAAGAGTCCTCGTTCAGCTATGATGTACTTCTTTGCATGGGTTAATGTGTAGGACATGTGGTACATTCAACAGGGCATGGCTTATAGGGTATGCAAGTCAAGCATTTTGCAGGCTCCTATATAAGTACTTCTTGGATAATCCATGGAAGCAGCTAATGCATACCTTCCAGCTAATTTAATTTGCTCTTGATACCCATTCCTATCTGGAAGCAAGCTGCCATATTCCACACCAGACTGATGCCTTAAAACACAACCTAGTTTGAGAGCTGTAGTTGCACATTATAGTATTATTAGTATCAAGATCACTGAGATATTATCCATATTTACTGCTTTTTATATGGCAAAAAGACTAAATGTCTTCTGGATGCAAAAAGGACTCGGGCAAGCGAATCCTACCTAATTCCCTGCGTGGTGATTCAGTGGTGCCAACATGGCATCTGCTGTATCCTGCAAGGGAGTTTTGGCAGGTTGAGACCTTTTTGGGGTAAGGGAACATTTGTTCCCTTGCCCCAGGGTAAGCCCCCACTGCAGCCATGGGTCAGCTTGGACTTTCTCTAGTGATATCTCTGCCACAAGTCCTCAATGACCAGTGAAGGCAGAATGGGCCTGGGAAGGGGATTAAAATTTGTCAGGTACCACTGCTTCAGAACACACCCCTTTCCCAAGCCCGTTCTGACCTCCTCCCCACCCCATCACCTCCTCCATGCCACCCTGTTCCACCCCTCCCTCTTGATTAATGCATTGCCTTATCTTTGGTGATGGGCATCTGGTATCCATCGTTGCACGGACCTGGCCACCTGCTTCTTGCAGCGGCTACCAGGCTGCACTTGCCGGTATTGTTGCTTTTGCGACAGCTGTAAATCTGCTTATGCTGCCAAAGCCCTCGTTTCAGCAGCGTAAACGACCCATAGGATTGGGCAGAAAATCCAACAAAAGAGACACCATCAAACCACAACTAGAAACGACACTATACTGGGCTAAAGAGGGACAGTTGCTATCCCCCTGCTTAGGAATAAGAGGATTACCCCTTTAAAAGATGTTTCTTTGCCCAGATAGCAGACATTACGTAGTTTAGATTCAAGTTGGAGTGACTTGTTCTCCTGACGCAACTAGTTTCTAGGCTGCTTGGTACATTTGTTTCCAAAAGAAGAATTAATAGCCAGGCAAACCACAGGGTTTCAAAGCCTCTACAAAAAGATTCAAATAATCATACTTTTGGGAACTGTCAACACTATATCTGCTTCCATGGATAGGGGCTTATTTGTAATTCTTTTGCTCTAGCCTTCACAGCAGTATTTTTTGCTAATTTAGCTTTTATTAGCTTGTTTGTTGAAAAAGGGCATAAGTAAATAACTCAATTTGTTTATCTAGCAACAGGCAGAACAGGACTCAAACACCAGAGATTGCTGCCAATGTGAGCTAATTAAATAATGCTGAGCAATAGTCCAATAGATCAGGATAATGGGCATTATAATTAGAAGAAATCTGCATGTCTAATCTGATGAAAAGAGCAACTACTTAGAAGACAGGTTTTAAGTTTCCATGCCACCATGTTTTTGGAGTATTTCTGTCTCCAACCAGTTTGACAGTGGTTCTGAAGTAGTCACAAGATGTGAGATAGGGCCAGTACTTCCAAAATGTTTTTCCTACACATGAGGAAAATGTTACATCTCTGAGGATACTGTAGAAAAGATTCATGAGTTGGAGGTCAGTGTATCGTCTGTTCAGACAGACTCCATGCGGAGCTATCATTCAGCCCTGACTCTTTACAGTTGTAGTCCTCTGTGTTGTGAAAGTGAGAAGGGAACCGATTATGTATAAAGTAAGTTAATTAAAGGCTCTTGTGAGCCCAAAGTGCTAATCTATGAGAGTCTCTGCAAGATTTGCTACTTGGGCATAGGTTCCTTCTGATGAGCCTTTCACCAAGCCTGGGCAGTTCTACTTCATCCCTTCTTTCATATTAGATCAGTCAGTTGCTCTTGATGCTGAGATGCAGCAGAATGAGGAGGTAGCCTAATGCATCTGAGTCACTCACTGTACTAGGCTGAAAGCCTTTTAGTTAAGATGCACGCCCAGACCAGTCACACATGTGGAATCAAAGGCAGTGGGTTCTTCTGAGGTGGGGAAATCAATAATTTTAAGAGTAAACCTTTTGGGTTATAGGCAGGGCTGTCCCAAGATCTCCTGACACCTGAGGTGGCATGACAAATGCTACCCCTTTATTCAATGATCTGCCAGCCTCTGATTCTACTACTGTCCAGTGTTCTAGCTCAGCATTCTCCTCCCCTCCACATTTCTTCTTCCTCTCTGTTGTCGTCTTCCTTTGCCAATCCAGAGACTGGAAGGAGGAGAAGGAGCTGCGGAGCAGTGGCAAGTAGATGGACAGTGATGGGTGCCTCCCACCGATCTGCTGCCTAAGGTGAACAGTCCAGTTGGCCTCATAGGTGAACTGGCCCAGAATATAGGAGTAAAATGTGCCTCTGACTTTAATTCAGGAAAAAAAGTGTGTTTAGCTTTCATAAGTTTGGGCAGCATTGTTTTGCAGTGTTCAATTTACACATAATTTGGGGTTAAGGTAGCAACCTTAATTTGCGTTCATTCATGAATCAATGTTTTTGGTCTGATCCAGTGAGGCAGCTCTTGTGTTCTTTCACTGAAAAAAATTGTGCTAAAATCAGCAGTCACAATAATAATGCAGGTGTCAGGACTCTGGAAGAAGGGGCAGAACATATTTTTTCCAAGTATATTTCACCATAAGTATATCAAATGTTCTACCCTCATGGGTCTCAATTTTAGTATTCAATATTAATAACAGAATGCCAGTGTTACTGTTTGAAGTTGCAATAACTATGCATGTATTGTCGGATTTGTTATTCCAAAAGCTTCCTAATGTGGTATTACAGGTCGTCCCTCCTTATCCACTGGGGTTCCGTTCTACGATGCCTAGTGGATAAAAAAATCTGTGGATTTAAAAAAAAAAACAGTGGAAAAATAGATTTAAAGACCCACTTCTTGCCCCTCCATTGCTCCTAATGGAATAAGGTCATGCCTCAACATCTACAGGGGTTTGATTCTGGGACTCCCTGCTGATACCATAAAATGTGTTAAATAAAGCAGTTTAAAAAATTTAAAAATGTGTCCCTTTACAATTGTGGTTTACAAACAGCTTTTCTTAACTGTTGAAGACCGGCAGTCAGCAATTAGACATGCAAAGGACCCCATGCCTTTGCCTGGCTCAGCTGAAGAATGGAATGATCATTTGTATGACTGTCTCTCTACAACATTAAAAAAAGCAGCTTTTAAAACTGTGATTTTAAAGGGATGCATTTTTTCCCCTTCTCCAGGGATCAGCACATTCCTTCTCATTTGCCACGGTCATTCATGTTGAGTCAAATCCATGTATAAAAAATCCATGTATAACAAAGTTGGACCTGTGGTTAAATCCGCAGAAGTCTTCATTTATAAATAATGCAATCCTACTGCCAGATGTATTTCCATTTCTACTTGCCTATCTGAGTCCAAAACTTATGATGCAAAGTCCACTTTTCAATGAAGCAGCAAGTCACGTTTCACTGCAATAGAGATTTGCCTTTCACTAACCTTCGTTTCACTTGGCTGGAATGTGGTCAAAGAGCAAAAAATTAGTGAGCGCAGCTTTGGATGAATAAATAGATGAGGTATGTTCTAATGATCCATAAACCGAAGCAGATCCCTTTACTATTTCTTAATTTAGGTGCTATAGGATGTAGCAAATGACTCAAACTATATTTGACCTAACAAAAATGGTCAACTACTCATATATTTTATTTCTTTATTTAAAATATTAATATCCTGCATTTTACCCTCATGATTGGGAAGTACCCAAGGGAACTCACAGTATTTGTTTTTACATGTTGGTAGGTTAAAAAAAGTAAATGGCAAGTGGGATATGCCTCACTGGCTTCTGGTTCTGCACTTCACAACGCGGCTGCTGTTTCTTTGTGTGTGAGGGAGGGGCACAGTTCAGCTTGAAAAGGCACTAACACTGATTTTCAGCCTTTTTTCATCTCACAGCAAAGTGACAAGGTGCTAAAATTGTCAAAGCACACGATCAGTTTTTTGACAGTTGACAAGCCACACCATGCTGCCACTTCCCCCAAAGGCCCTACTAATGATTCTCCCCTGAACTCCTATGGCACACCAATGTGGCATGGCACACTGGTTGAAAATTGCTGCACTAGCAAATTCTATTGCCGCACTATAAAAAATTAATACTAATTCAGCCCAGAAACTAACTGGCACCCAGTATAGCCGCTGAAGCAGCGGCTCGACTGAGTCGAACCGATGAACCCCAGCAACCACACCGGCAGCCGCTTTCTGCACTAATTGCAGTTTCCGGACCATCTTCAGAGGCAGTCCCACGTAGAGCGCATTGCAGTAATCTAATCTGGATGTCACTAGGGCATGGGTCACCGTGAGTGATGCAGGTATGGTCACAGCTGGTGAATCAGCCAAAGCTGAGCAAAGGCTCCCCTGGCCATAGCCACTACCTGGGAATCCAGGAGCAACTGTGGATCCAGGATTACTCCCAGCTGTGGGTCTGTTCCTTCAGAGGGAGTGCAACCCAATTCAGAGCAGGACAATAGTCCAATACCTCAGTCTTAGACTTCTGGACCAGGAGAACCTCTGTCTCAGAATTCAATTTCAGCTTGTTCGCCCATATCCAGCTCCCGACAGCCTCCAGTCAGTGATCCAGAACTTTGACTGCCTCTTTGGAATCAGGAGGAAAGCAGAGAAAGAGCTGGGTGTCATCAGCATATTTATGACCTCCAAGTGACCTCTTCCAGCAGCTTCAAGTAGATACTGAACAGCATGGGGGACAGAATGGAGCCTTGCAGCACCCCACACCTAAGAGGCCAGAATGCCGAAGAAGCATCCCCCAGCACCACCTTCTAGGATCTGTAGTCCAGGAAGAACCGGAAGCACTGCAGAGCAGTGTCTCCAAGCCCCAACTCAGCCAACTGACCCAGAAGGACAGCATGGTTGATGGTGTTGATGGCCACTGAGAGGTCCAGCAGGACTAACAGGGACGCACTCCCCCTGTCCATTTCCCGGCGCAGGTCATCCTCCAAGGCAGCTAAGGCAGTCTCTGTCCCATACCTTGGCCTGAAGCCAGACTGAAAAGGATCCAGACAATCAGCTTCGTCCAGGGCCCTCTGAAGTTGGGACGCCACCATCCACTCGATCACCTTGCCCAGAAATGGAATATTTGAAACTGGCTGGAAGTTTTTCAAGTTAGTGGGATCCAGGCTGGGTTTCTTCAGGAGGGGGCAAACCACCAACTGCTTCAAGGTTGGCGGTAGTACTCCCTCTCTCAGAGAAGAATTCATCACCCTCCCTGTTCACTTAGCTAGCCCCCCTGGGTGGATCTAAGGGTCAAGCGGGCAAAAAGATGACCTCACACTCCAGAGAATCCTGTCACATCCTCAGGTTCTACAAGCCAAAAAGAATCCCATTGAAATACTTGAATCATTGAAAACACAAAAGAAACTGAATACAACAGTAAATACACAGCAACTAAAAACATAGCCAAATCCTGCAGCCTATTCAGACTTTTAAACAGAGGGAATAAAAGCAGGTGATGTTAAAACAACTGCAAGAACAGGGCAGACTTTGTCTGGTGCCAGAAAATAATTGTGAAAGTGCCAGTTTTTGTACTTTGGAAAGCAGTTGCAAAATTTCAATACCGTCACTGAAAAGTTGCCTCTTTCCAGTTACTCCCCCCACCTTCACATTTGAGGATGGGGCAGTTAGAGAAATGTTTCAGAAGATGACCTCAGCTTTTAGACAGGCTCATGTGGGAGCAGGCAGTTTTCAGAACATAAATAATCCTTGAGAAACCCAAAGAAATATCCAAAACTAGATTAAGGGACCAATCCTATTCAGCTTTCCAGTGCCGTTGCAGTCCCGAGGTAAGGGAACAAACATTACCTTACCTTGAGGAGGCCTTTGTGACTGCCCCCCCCCAAAGGTAGCAGTGCCCACCCCATTGGCACAGCTGCATCAGTGTTGGAAAGTTGGATAGGATTCAACTCTAAGATAGTAACTGAGGAGCAATGGCAATTCAGATTTCAGATTCAAATTTAAATTTAAATTATCTGTCTAGAGATCTGTGTACTTTTTGTTGAAAAGCGGTATATAAATACTGTTGTTAATAATAATAATAATAGAGTTCTGTGGTCTAGAGTGAATTATTTTAAGATGCTACATAGGTAGTATTTTATAGTGAGTAGGCTACAATAAATGTATTGGGGGAACTTGGAAATGTATGCTGGAGATATGGTTAGGGACTTCGTACATTTATACATAAATAGTTGTTTAGGTGTGGGAAAGTATGCAAACGTTAGAGGAAGATGGCCCATGTAATTAATCAGATATTAGAATTCATGTTACTAAAAACATATTTAGTATGCATCACAGGAGACCTGCATTATTTAATATATATGCAATATTATTATTATTATTATTATTATTATTATTATTATTATTATTATTATTTATATACCACCTTTCTTGTCATTGAATTTTTTCTCCAACTTTATTCAAGGCAGTTTTCATAGGCAGGCTTACTAAATCGCCGAAGGGATTTTTACAATAACAAGTTCTATCTTTCAAGAACACCTTCATTCCAGGTGGTGTCCTTCATGGCCTGGTCTCCTTCTGGTGCTTTCGCTTCCTTCGGATAGCTGACACTCCATTCCCCTCTCACAGGGGAGGGGGGCATTGCTTCTCTTACCAGCTAGGGTGACTCATCCTGTCAGCACTTTCTGTAACTCTTGGACACTTCCAGCTGTTTTGAACTGCATTCCCAGCTGTTCATAAGTGGCAGTTCTATCACTCAGTCAGACCTCCATTAGAGATCTTAGTTATAATTGCCATTGTGAGGATCACATTAGCAAGCCCCTAGAAGCCAGACTGACCACCAACTAAAGCAAACCTGGTTGACAAAATGTTGGCTTGTTATGCTTAAAAAAACTGTAGTAAAGAAATATTGGAACAGAGATATAAAGACAGTAGATCGCTTTTGGAAAATATGAGGTCTGTTTATGAACTATTACTGCTGGAATGAGACATAACTTACTGAAGCTGTAACATGCCATCTAGAAATATTTATGTAACTCTCATTATTAGTCAGTTTGTTTGATACTGGAGGTTCTTTTAAGTTTATCTCTTTGCAAATTTGATTATTAGATGACTTAGGGGGCAACCCTTATGTCAGTGCTTTCCAGCACTGGCATAGCGGTGCCAGTGGGACGTGTGCTGCATCCTGCAGTTGGGTATCACTCACGGAGGCCTCCTCAAAGTAAGGGAATGTTTCTTCCCTTACCTTGGAGCTGCATTGCCCTTATGTCAGTGCTGTAAAGTACTGACATAAGGGGTTAGGATTGCGCCCTTATTGACTTAAGTGACTCTTCCTGATATTTTGTTATTTCAATTAACCTCTGTTGACTTAGGGTTACGAATTATGAACATCCTTCTGACAGAGGGATATAATGGGATGAATTGTAATATATAAAAGTTGTATGAATTTGCTGTATCACAGCGAGGTAAAGGCACTGTATGATATCCCTTTTTGCCTTTTTGGATGCTATTTGAACTGAGTGCTTTGCTCAGCACTCAGTATTGGTTAGACTTATATTAGTTATCAGAACCCTCATGTGAATGCTTTGGACAAGATAATTTGGATTCCCATGAAAACCTTTCTAGTGTGATTTCTGGTTATACAAAGTTTCACTCATTCTTCTATTTCAACCATGAAATCAGGTAGGTTGCTTACCTTGTGGGAGGGAGTTGTCCCTGTAGCAGAGCCTTACAGCAGCCACAACAGAGAAAAAGATGTAAAAGATAATAGTGTGGGTGTCTAGTTTTGCTGGTGCTTTAGGGCTAATTAAGGGGGACTACTTCAGCTATCCTCTAATCTAGAGAGCAACTGATAGACTAAATACCATTCAGCATGCTCAAATGCATTTCATGCTCATTGTAGTATGAAGCAGCCTCTGCTGTTGGAGAGACTTGGCTTTTTTCTTCCATGCCGTTCATAAACTCATTAAAAATTGACAGTGTGTTATGATAAATTAACCACAATGCTTTTGCAGGCTAAATGTCTAAGAAAAGACTGTAGGAACATGCCTCTGGGCAAAGATGCTAACATGATACTCACACCTGCAGTTCATTAATTTGCACTGGGGTTGAATTTTATGAAACCCTGTTGCTGAGATTCCATCAAGTACTTTCAAGTATAACAATGGCTGTATACTGCAGGAATCTGTGGAATCTTTCTTGACCAAGCCTACCTTTTAAATGATGGCTCTGAACCAAACTAGGTTTTAAAAAATATGTAAATTATATAGTTATTTGAAAACAGATGATCTGTTTCCTTTGAATTATGCTTTAGATGTTTCATAGCATTATTACATGCAAAATGCCTCAAATATTGTTATCTATCTAATCTATCTATTTAAACCAGGGATGACTTGTTTCATACAGAGGGCTGAAATTAGCATTCATGGTGCCTGCTGCAGGCCGGAACTGACATCATTAAGCAGATGTTGGCCAGGAGTAAGCACTTTGTTCTCATGTAAAAGCTCATTAGCTGCAAAATGACAGAAGAGAAAATATGCAAATCTTGTCCATATTTTCAAGGTATGAGAGAGCCCAATTATCAAGCTGGAAGAGCTCTTGATTGTTATAATGGGGGCCAGATAAATTGCTTCCAGAGAGCACATTCAGCCCATGGGCCTTATGTTTGACACCCCTGATCTGAACAATTGCTCAATTGTTTGTTTAAACCCTGGTAGCATCTAAGACAGGGCTTTTCAGACTGGGGCGTCAAGATGCCCCAGTCGGTGGACCCTGACCACTTTCCCCATAAGGGGCAGGGGCAGCCTGGAGGCAGGGAGGAGGCAGTGGTGATCCCCAGGATCGCCCCGCTCAGGGGGCTGCAGGGGCTTGGCTGCATGTACCTGAGCCTCCTGTAGCCTCCCAGGGGTGCAGAGAGCCCTGCGCAAACTTTGGCAGGGCTCCCTGCAGCTTTGAAAGCGAAAGCCGAGCAATCGCACCCCGCCTCCGCTAAAGCAGAAGTGGAGCGCAATCGCTCCACTTTCACTTTTGAAGCTGTGGGGAACCCTGCAGAAGGTTGTGCAGGGCTCCCTGCACCCCCCGGGAGGCTGCAGGAGGCTCAGGTACATGCAGCCAAGCCCCAGCAGCCCCCCCCCGTGTGGCGTGATCCTGGGGACTGCGCCGTTGCCTTCCCCCGCTGCCTCCCTCCGACCCTGCAAGAACTTAGAGCAGCTCAAACTGTCCCCGAGAGTTTGAAAACCATTGATCTAAGACTTAGATAGAATAGTGTGTCAGTGTTTAAAAACAATTTATTGACCCAGAGCTTTAGAGCGATTGGACTCATTCTGAAGGTTTGTTTGTTAGAACTTTAATCAGCAGTATTGCTAATATTTGCTAGCAAGATGATCATTGTGATTCTAAGCATATACATGCTTAAGGTACTTTTTCCACTACCAGATTAAGAGATTGATGGGCTTTCAGATGAATTGTTCATAACATTGTTCAATCAAGGCCTTTTTCATTCTTGTTTTTGTGAAAGTCATTGGCACCAATGCAACAGTTAGTGGCATACATAATCTTTTGTGACAGTTTTACGGTTCCCATGGTCTGAGCAGCACCTTAGAAAAACTAACTTGCAATCCAGTATCTATCAGTGTGTGAAAGTTTTTTCTGCCTTCCTGTACTATCAAAACATTTTTGCTACATTTTTTTTTTGCTTCAGGAAGTGGGTATGGGAAAAAACAAAAGCTGTCTTACCTGCTCAGAAAAAGCCTTGAAACTGAGGAAATTTGAACATGGTACAACTGGATTTACAAAAACAAGAAAGAAATAATAAATATTAAATCTACTTCTTTGTTAATAAGAGAAAATATGTTCAAATGGGGACCATTGCCATGTCTAGGCACACACAAGATAAATTATATTCTCCAGCCTGTTCGAAAGAATCTTTGAGAAGGGGAGCCTTTGATCATATGTGGAGTGTTTGAAATAAGGCAGCAGGTTTTTGAATAAAGGTAATCTCTGCAGTTGTATTTGCTGCAGCTGGATCCTTTACAGCAGGGGTCTTCAAACCTTTTGACCAGAAGGCCACATCAAATATCTGGCATGGTGTGGAGGGCCGGAAAAAAAATTTGAATATAAAATTTAAATAAATAAATTAGAGATGGAACTTAGATAAGTGAATAAATCAATGAATGGGCTCATTCATTTAACCTCTCTGGCCCTCAGAACACCCTCCAGACACAATCAGAGCACAGTTCTGGTCATGTTCAGTTGAGTGGACCAGAGGCTTTCAGGGGACAAGAGGTTAGCCGCGAGCCGGAAAGAGGCTTACTGCGGGCCACATCTGGCCCCGGGGCTGGGGTTTGGAGACCCCTGCTTTACAGGATGCGAAGGGGCTTGCCTTAGGGGGAACCCAACTGCTCCCTTGGAAGAGTATGAGACACCCACAGCTGTAAATTCTTTTCTGTCTCCTTTGGCTGCTGTGTCTAAGCTGTCCTCATCACAGGCTCATAGACTTTCTTTTAAAGGGTTGTCCCTCCAAAAGCTGCCCCTTCCTGCCCCACCCCCATTTGTCCAGGTGTCTTTCCCTAGCCTATGTCATTGTCTCACTTTTCCACTTGTGCCTTCTCCTTCCCTTTTCCTATCATGGTAGAAGCTATAAGGTTCACATTGGCTGGAGCTGATTGTATTATCGGGAAGCCAAGCAGCATGAGTACCTGTACTTGTGCAGTTACTATCAATACTGTCACCTTTGCACACATGGGCAAGCCATCAGACTATGTCTGTTGCCTGCCAGCTTTTCCACAGCTTCGTGCAGCTCAGAAGAGACCCATTGTAGGAAGGCTACCCCCTGCATCTCCTGGTGAGTCTGTGTATTATTATTATTATTATTATTATTATTATTATTTATTAACAGTATTTATATACCGCTTTTCAACTAAAAGTTCACAAAGCGGTTTACAGAGAAAAATCAAATAACTAAATGGCTCCCTGTCCCAAAAGGCTCACAATCTAAAAAGATGCAAATGAATACCAGCAGACAGCCACTAAAACAGACAGTGCTGGGGTGAGGTGGGCCAGTTACTCTCCCCCTGTTAAAAAAAGGAGCACCCACTTGAAAAAATGCCTCTTACCCAATTAGCAGGGGTTAATGTGTACCATTACATTTCTTTCTTTTAACTGTTTGGAAGGAAAGGATTACTGAATGCAAGTTTTAGAAATTCCCTGCACAACTCTTCTTGAACCTCAGGTTCAAGATGAATTAACCATTTGTCTTTTATATTGTCATTTGGGATTAATTACACTGAAATTCACTGTGCAAATACTTAGTATCATGGTTATCTGCTCTAATACACATGTGCAGTTTCTCCAGGCACTTTCATAAGCAACCTGAAAACTCTGGACGTACCAACAGTGTCTCTGTCCATTTAATAGTAAAGTCTTTGCTGATGCTTTTTTGTTTCAAGATATATTTTACATGGTTTATGTTCGCAGACATGCAATCAGGTTCACCTCCCTGCTTAAACAAACCTGACATGATTAATAGCATTATTGAGTCTGAAAGCATACTTGACCCAACTCAGGGAGTAGTTCTGTTTTTTGCAGATAGAAGAGCAACCTCACCCAGGACTCTTATCCTTAAAAGGTGTTTATTAAAAACAAGTTTAAGCAAGTGTTCACTGCCACCGAATGTGTAAAATGCTCACTTGCTCTGCAAATGCCTCAATCTTCCTTAGGTCCTCAGGGCAATCATAAGAATGCCTGCTTGGGAGCTTGGTCTAGTTTTAACAGCTATTATATCAGATCTTCAAGGGTAATTCAGACATGAATTTTTGAAATAGCATAATCCATTGTGGTTGAATGTGTGCCAGATATTGTCTGAGGTGAAAACCGTAGTGCTTACTGCATCAGAGTGGAAGGATCTTGTAATAATTGTTTTATTTACAAATATACATAGCAGAAGCAAACAGGCGCTCCTGTAGCAGGCAGCAGTTCCCAGACTGCAACTATCCAGTGAAGGCTGCATCCCCGCTTTTGCCTAGCCCCAGCTATGAATTCTTCTCTCTGTCAGTTAATTCATCCTGCAAACTACTTTTTTTTCTGTTTCTGTGCCCTCTACCATTAACTGGAGGGATGTCACATACATACAGCCCCGATTCTCATTCAAAGCATTTAAGAGAGGTTCCCAGCTACTTGGAGACTATCTTCTAGCATTAGCTCCCATTGATGAAACATCATATAAGACTTTTATGACCCAATCCTATGTGGATCTTGCACTGCTGGAACTAGCATTTTCACAGTGCAAGGTCCTCTTATGGCTGTTGAAAATGTGATGCAGCACTTTGCACAGCTGGGTTGCTGCAGCCATGTACCAGCAGCCTTGCAACAACCTCTGATGCTGTTAAGTCAGAGTGGGGTTTGCTGAAACAGGTGGAAAGGGGGAGGAACAGGGCTGAGACCTTCACGCCACAAATTTCTTATCTCCCTTCCCAGCCTCAATCCACCTTCCCTGATTCACTCGGACTTGTGCTGGCTAAATTGCTGGTGCAGGTTGAAGTAGACCCATTCAGGCGGCAGAAGCTAACTCTGGGCAAGGAAACAAATGTTCCCCTACCTGGAGGAGACCTTGGGGAATGCCCCTCTGCAGGATACAATGTATCCTGCAGCAGCCCAGCTGCATCAATGTGGGTGGGTGTGTTGATAGAATTTGGTTGTTAGACTGGTGGTTGGCTAAGAAAAGGTACTCCCAACAGTCATAAAATAAAACTGAAGTAGTTTGAAAGTAGATCATCCACATTAGTTCACCCAGAACTAATTAGAGGTAAATTCTCTTGTTCTACCTTTCCTCCCTTTTACTTGAAACCTTTCTTTTTCTTGATCTTTGTATTTAATAATAATAATAATAATAATAATAATAATAATAATAATAATGGTATTTATATACCGCCTTTCTTTGGTCGTCAGATTTCTCCTCAGACTTTAATCCAAGGTGGTTTACATAGGCAGGCTGTTCTAAACCCCCCTAGGGATTTTTACAGTTGAATAGTTCTAATCTTTCATATAACTCCTCGTTCCAGCTGAATTCCTTCCCAGTCTGGACTCTCTCTGGCCGCTTTGCCTCCCACGCTCCACTTGACGGCAACTCCTCTTTGCCACTGAGGGTCAGCTCATCAGTATATCAGTGTGTTGTCAGTTCTCAGATACTTCTGGGAACATTTGTGTCACTGCATCCATAAATCCTTTTACTCATACATTTTATTAATTCCTTCTACCAGTCTATTTTAGTTGAAGGTAAATGTGGCTATTTTGTAGTCTCAGCTCAAGGGTTTCTCTTTTTTTCCCCAGCAAAGCACATCAAATCTAGCAAGGCTGTGTGTATGTCCATGTCTGCAATTTCACAAGTCTATGTTTAAGACGCCTTTATTCATAACCCCACAATTCCTGAATGAGTAAGTGGTTATGTTGCAAAATATGTAGAAATTAGCTCTTGACCACTGAGAGCCAAAAGTGAAATCAACTAAATGTTATGATGATGCCTATGTAGATTTATTTCTAAGCAAATACTGTATACTGTAAAACAGTGGTTCTCACACATTTGGCACCAGGACCCACTTTGGAATCAGAATCTGTCAGGACCCACTGGAAGTGATGTCATGACCAGAAGTGACATCATCAAACAGGAAAATTTATAACAATGCTAGGCTGCAATCCTACCCACACTTACCCAGGAGTAAGTCCCATTGACTGTCATTGTGAAAAGCATATACAGAGTAGTCTGTTAAAAGTACAGGTCTGTCACATTTTCCCAAATGCAGTCACATCCCATGGTAGCATTCAGTCAAGTATATAAAAAAAAAAATTGAAATGAATGCGAACCCACCTGAAATTGGCTCACAATACCTAGTGGGTTCCAACCCACAGTTTGAGAAACACAGCAGTAAAACATAAAGTAACAACCATAGCTGCATAAAAGAGCTTCAGTAATAGCACATTTACAATGTTAAATTAGTTTCAGTGGGGCATGAAGATAAATTGATGCGAACTGTCTTCTGGATCCCTATTGAATTCAGAGTTTAATTTAAAGTCTTTGAATGTTAGTGTGATCTGTCTGAATATGTTTCTTCCTTAGAGACTATGACATCTTTATAGTATCTATATTCCATCAAAAGCATGTCACTTTACCACAACTGCAGGGAGCTTGTGATAGTAGTAATAACTTAGGGAAGCTAGTAAGAAGCTTTGGATCATCAGGAGAGGAGTGGCATATAGCCTAGGGAATGGCATGCCATTCCAGGCCAGGATGCATTCCCTGTTTTTATATGTTCAATCAATATAGCTTTTTACCTGCAATGTCACAAGCAGGCATAAATCATAGATTCTTCAAACCGTACTGTTGATGATGTTCAAATTGTGCTACATCTAAACTCCCATGCTGAGTTACAACTGCTGTGTGGTCTGAGATTTCAAGTTAGAACAATCAACCCTAGTTCCTTTAATAACTTGAAATATGTTTGCACTGTTGACCTAAGAGAATTGTCTTGAAGGCAAATGATGCCGTTTTCACCATGGAAGCTGAGATGGGTTGTGCCTGGATGGGTTCTTAGATGCCTGAATGGGTTGTGCAAGAACAGTGTAATGAGAACAGCAAAGGTGTAATGCATTATTTTACCTTACATTATATTTTATGTATAAAATAAGTCATATTTAAGAATTACTTCTATCCTTGAGGAGCTAATCTTTATTTAATGAGGACATGCAAAACTATAATACTAATAGCTGGCTAATATTTATTTATTACTCTTTGTTACGCATATGATGTCATTTATGGCCATGATGACACAAAGTAACGCAAAGGGGGAAAATAGCTTACAAGTTACATTTAGACAGTGGCAGAGATAAATATATAGAAGGGAGAACTGAATTATTTAATTTTAAGAAATTATATCTTGCCTTTCCCCACAACAGACCGAAGGAGGCCTACAATAATAAATTAAAACTAGAATAAAACACAGGAGACTTTCACAGAGCAGCAATAAAACTAGGAACTTGAGGAAATTTTAAAATAAGTTATAAATCGGCTATCAAAAAGTCTTGCAGGAATAATAGCTTGTGTCAAAATACCAGCAGCCAAATCCATCTCATGTGGCAGGGAGTTTCACATCCTGGGGAATTTTACTGAGAAGGCCTTCCACATGTCATTACCATCTAAACCTCAATAGCTTCAGGTGGCTTTAAGGGAAATTACTAGCACCTAGAATACACTTGGAAAAAAAACTGGCAATCAGTGTGGTGAAACAGAAGTGTCATTACATTATCAGAGTCCAACATTTTGTACCAACTGGTTTCCAGAGATGCTCCAAGGGCAGCCTCATGTAGTGCATATTGTGAACTTTTTGTTGAAAAGCGGTATATAAATAGTTAATAATAATAATATTGCAGTAATCCAGTTGAGAGGTAACTAAGGCATGTGTTACCATGGTCAGTTCTGCATAAGAGATATTGCTAAAAGGTGGGCAAAAGCCCACTGGACCACAGTCAGCACCTGAAAATCCAGGAGCAAGGCTGGGTTCAGGAACTCTGTCAAACTGCAAAGCTGGTCCTTCAAGAGGAGTGAGACCTCATCCAGAATAGGCTAATGCACCACTGCCAAGTGTGATTATCTAGTGGGGCTACAACGGCTGACACTGTAGGGATGGGGGAAGAGACAAATCACAGGCCTTACCATGCACTCCAGGTGTCTTCTGGAGTGACTGTGACAAGCATGAATGCCTGACACAGACCTCCCCAGAAAGGATTGTTACTGCTACAAGAAGAGGGGAAAACTAGAAAAAGAGTGCACCCTTCCACCACTTCCTCCTGTCCAAAGAAAACCCAGGAGTTCCTGTTGTACGAAAGCTGGTTGCTATGAGAGCAACTGGGGAAGCAACTGACCAGGCTAAACCCAGCTTTTCTGCACCTGTATACACATACAAGACTTTAAAGCAGTGTTCTTCAAAGCACAGATCATGACCCAGTACTAGATTGTGAGTTGCTTTTCACTGGCGTGCAGAGTAAAACACACACACACACACACACACACACTCTTGCTCTCTCTCTCGATTTGTAAAATATACTAGGAATTCAATTTTTTGTCAATAGTTCACACTATTAAATATTAGATATCTTACTGGAGTACTTTGTAAGAATAATATTATTTATAGTACAATAAACATTTTTTATACTTTATTGCATTGGTTCTCAAACTCTCCAGGAGTTTGGGATCTGCTGTAAATTTTTGCAGGGAGAGGGGAATGCAGCGATGCAGTCCCCAGAATTGCACCTCTGCCAGGGATGACAGGGGCTTCATTTTACTTGCCAATATCGGCAGCAGCCTTATGGGAGTGCAGGGAGCCCTGTGGAAGCCTCAGCAGGGCTCCCCCAAGCCTTGAAAAATGTAAAAATAAAGATTGTGCCCCACTTCTGGTTTTTGGTCACAAAAAACTCCTGGGGAGTTAGGATCGCATCCTTAGCTCCATGTTACATGCACCCAGGAATCAGCAGTTCTTCTAATCAGGAGACTCTCTGTTTTGCTTGCCATGTTCAGCCCTTTGATGACTAAATGGGAATAGATGTGAACAAATGTAGTTACATGCTCTTAGGTTTTATTTGACTAGGTTGGTGCAATAGCCTTTGTTCTAGCTAATGTGCCACATCCTTCTGAAAGCCAGAGGGATGACATTAATAAGCAGGTATAATTTGATTTCATCAAGAGCATTTTCTGTGGTGGTATTAGATTGTATCCTATGGTTTCATTCCTCTTGAGGAAGGACACCTTAGGACATGCCCACTGTGTTTGGGTATAATGCATGCTTAAAATTCTCTTTGGATGAATGTGTAGTAACATCACAGTTGCAGAAGGCGATAGTTTCTCTCCCCAGAATTCATCTGAAGCATCAGTACACACACATTTCTTAAAAATTGATTCAGTATGAATCATTGACCCATGCATAACAACTTGGCAAATCATACTGAAAGAGTTCTGCATAATTACTATGTTAATAACTATATTGTAGATATGCAAGTCCCAGTTCTGGTTGCTGTAATCCCCTTTCGTGTTAACTGTGCATTCAAAATTTCTCAAAGCAGCAGAGTTGGTCACCTCAGTTTGTAAACTTGCAAAACTGAACAATACGTTGCTTGCATATTTACTCCTGGCAATCCTCTTTTCTTTCTAGCTAACAATATGTTTGTGATTACACTGAATGCTTTGAGCACTGAAGGGGTAGGCTAACACTATATAATAATTCATATGTGAGGGAGGCTAGTTTTGCTCCACCACCCAGATAAATATTCCATTTAGATACCTTGTCTCCCTTTTTTAACACAAGGAAATAGCACTTAGAGCAGAGGTTCCCAAACTCTCTTGAGGGCTGTGTTGCTGCCTTCCCCCTCCCCACCCCTTAAAGGGACAAAGGCAGAGCTTCTCAGGCTGGGGCATTTTGACACCCCGGTTTGAGAATTTCTGACTTAGAGCATCATTAACAAGGTCTCCATTACTCAAAATACGCTTCATCTCTGTTTTTTCAGTTGCTTCATTGCCAGTTGCTTTACTCTCTTATCTATCCCCCTTTTTTGCGGGGGTGGGGTGGGGTGCCTGTCTCACAGGTCATCTTCTGCTTCTGTATTCTTTGTGCTGATTCCATTAATTAGTTTCTGAGGTCACATAGTTCTTCAATAGTACTGCACCACATTGGTTTCCTCATAGAGATCTGATATGTGAAAAAGTTCTCACGTCAAAAACATACCATCTTATAGAAGGAAGGCTATCATTTTCTCATTTATAGTATTTGTTTAAGGTTGGTTTGCTTTAGATATAAAAGCTGAGATGATATACTTGCGTTTGAAGACTATACAGGTTGAGTCTCATTATTCTCGAGGATTCTGTTCCCAGAATTCACGTGGATAGCAAAAAAACGCACTAAAGCAAATCAATTTAAAAATCAAAGTCCCTTTGCTCAGGTGATTTGAAAACAGCCTTGATGACCTTTTGAAATGCACACAGAGGCAATCAGTCTCTCTCCGGTGCATAGGCTTCACTAGGAGGCAGCAATCCCTCCCTTCACCAGGAGCCACAGTGAGGGAGAAAGGATGGAGGTGATAATCACTGACATTTAGCCTTCCTTCACGTGCTCAGGGGAAAGGGAGGGGTTTGCCTTTTGCCTAGAGAGAGAATGATCTATGGATTGTCAGCTCACTGCCCTCTCTCACATTAATGAGGCTATTGTTAAGGGACTGTTCTTCTTTAATTGAAAGGGTACTTCTCATCACATTGAGATAGAAAAAACTGTGGATAATTAGGTTATACCTGTAATCACTTGCATGACTGTCTCTCTACCACGGTAAAAGGCAGTTTTTTAAACTGATTTTAAAGGGATGCATTTTTCCCCTTCTTCAGGGATCAGTGCATTCCTTCTCATTTGCAGTGGCCTTTCGGGTTGAATCAAATCAGTGTATAAAAAATCAGTGTATAATAAGGTTGGACCTGTATAACATGAACAAATGAATTCTTGTATCAACCCTTTGTATAACCTTTTTCTCAAATACAATTGCAAGTGTCCTTTCTGTGTCAGTGGCGTTCAAATTCCTCTAAACTCCACACTCCTTGTCTATATTAAAACCATAAACCATTTTAAAATTATTTTCTTGAAGCAGCTCAATGATTTTCAACTCAGCAATTTTCTGCTCATAGCAAGTCGCTGTATGGGTGTTACCCTAGAAGGCCTCCTGACTGAAAGCACGTGGGGACTGCCACAGAAAGGAATAGCTAAAAGCCCCCTGTGTTGGAACAGAACATGGTGCAGTGCTTTGAATCTCAGGCAGTATCCCAGAGGGACTGGATACATGTTCCTACTTAGGACTTATGAACAATTGCTTACCAAGGCACAATTAAATTTACAATAATATTTCCCAGTCATAAGTGGATCTCTGTTCCTCTCCTAATAAAATTATACGTTCTGCCACTGACTTGGGGCCCAATCTTATCCAGTTTTCTAGTGCTGGTGCAGCCCTGCCAATGGAAAAACAATGCCAATGGTGCAGCCCTGCATCCTGTGGTAGGGAGGAGGTTCACAGAGGCCTCCTCATGATATGGGAACATTTTATCGCTTTTGTCAGGGCTGCATTGCGGTTGCATCGGTGCTGGAAAGTTGGATAGGACTGGGCCCTTAGAAAGTCTAAAATGACATGGATTGTAGTTGGCTAGTGATAGTTTTGTGTCTTGTATACATGAGTACCCAAATTTGTGTGTACTAAGTCATATTATTTTGGGCACATTTTGGCTTTGAAACAGAAGGCAAATACCCTGTGGAATAAAGCTGTCTCAGTTGCCTTGCAGCATGGATCCAGATTCTTCTCATTCTTCATAAATAGGGTTGAACTTGCTACCTCTTGCATTATAGTCTATAAATACACTTGAAGAACTGTCTAACCCACACATTTTATGGGGGGAAAACGTGCAACATCAGTCATTTTAAGGTTTAAGTGAGAAATAATATCCTGGCTCTGATACAACAAAAGGTAAAATGTGTTCCATATACAATATACCTTAGTGTCAGAAATTTGGCTTTGCAAAAACATACAGCTGGATGACATGCTAGTTTTTTCCCCCCCTGCCAAAAGCGTGACATTCAGGCAGATTTTTAGAAGATCCATATTTTTCTGAGTCCTTATGTTGTTTGAGTAGGCTGCTGAAAGTGTGAATTTATTTGACATTATACTGTAGCTCTGTTTCAACAAACTGGGTGTTGGACACTAGCGCTAGAGAAACACTCTGTTTATTGGGATTTTATTTACGTTCAGAAAGTAGGACTTGTCTCTTTGGCAATGGTCAACAAAGTTTGTTGTGTAGATAAAAATAATTATATCATCTGTCTGTTAGTCACAAATATGATCCCATTTACATGGTTCAATAGAGTCTCTTTAGCAGGGATGAAAACTCGAGTAGCAAAATGTGTGATTCTGGGTGACTCGCGACTTGTGGAAGACTGAAAAAGATTCACGTCAGGTCCCCTCTGTCTCACCACTCTTCCCCATGCATGCTGACTTGAGTCTGTCTGTGTCTGGGGATGCTTGCTTACTGTTTCGCCGTGTGGAAAAACTCACGGGGCCAGCATTCCAATGGGGCTAGCAGCAGGGAGGTTCCAGTCAGGAGGCAGAAAAAGATTAATGTTGCAATGAATGGGGGGAAGCAGGGCTGGGCTTTCTTTTCCCATCTCTGATAGGAAGGAACAGATGATCATTGGCAAGGGATGGGCATTCTGATATTTTCATTGGCTGAGGGAGAGCAAGAGGAGGAGCCACGGGGGGGTTCTTGCCTTACGATTGGCTTGAGAAGCCCAGGGAGGGGGGGAGGTAGGGAGGGGGGGAGGGAGTTCATATTGATCATGCTTTGCACAGCATGGAAAGGATGAGGAATTCTCATTGAATGACCAGCTGCAGTAGGACTACTTCTGAGTAGGGCTGCTAAGCATTGGGTCATCCTGGCATATTTCCCATCTGCTGTGCTTCACCCTCCTCCCTCTTGCTGCTTCTGTCCTAGCTCTCTCACAGTCCCTCCCACCCTGCTCACCCTGTTTACAGATGGGCAGGGACATCAGGGAAGTGAGTAAAGAGAACTCCAACACACACGCGTACACACCCCTCAGCAGCAGCCCCACTTTTTCCACAGTGGGCTTTTTAAAGGGGGACTCTAATCCTTTAGAGTCACTAAAGGGTGACTTTGGAGACTCAGAAAGTGTCCCTGTTATGACTCTTTTTTCAAGTTGAGTCTCGCAGTGGTGAGTCGGGACTTGACTTAAGCCCCACTGGGTTTTCCCATCCCTGCTCTTTAGGTTGAAGTCTGTGGGTATTACTGTGTGTGAATCACGGGACAGGAGAAATGGTGTGTGATTGTGTGGCTAAGTAGATTTCCAGAAATGGGACTGCCTTGGGTCCCTTCGAGGAGAAAGGCGGGATATAAATTAAGTAAATTAAAAAAATATTAAGTGGGGACAGGGAATCATGTGATGAGAAGGTGAAGGGGAATGGGAGAGGAAATGCAAGTTGTTTGATCAGTGGACATGACAGATGTTCCCAGAGACAGGAGGGGCTGAAAATGTATGTGTATGAGTGATAGAAGGATCAGGATGTAGAGAAGAGGCAGGATTCAGTGTGTATGGGTGGGGAGGGGGAATGCTGTTATCTTTTTATAATGTAAGTTGTGTCAAAAATATTTTTAGTTCTTATTTGACAGGAATTCAGAATTTCTAGCAGATTTTGAACATGAGCTCTATTCCCCACCCCTTTAGCGATGATAATATATAAGCTTAGAAACAGAAAGTAACTATTGGTTGGTAACTTTCTGGCCAGTGTGGGCCAAGGGTTAGAAACCTGTTGTTGAATCATGGAGACCTGGCTTTGAATTCTGGAAACATGAATTTGCCCCATTGGAATAGTTTGGTTTTTAGTTTAAACATGTCTCCTTTGCTATGATACCTTTTCAGTCAAAGTCTGTGCCACAAAGAGAGAGGCTTTTACAAGGCATCACAGAGACCCTTCTCACTAGCCGTCCCTTCTCAGTCATTCTGAGCCATTCACAAAACTTTTCACTTAAGTGTGGCCCCAACATTCATGGTATAGGAGAACTGCTACCTGCCCAACAGAGAAAACAATCAAGAACAACTTTCTGAACCGTTTTGCTCAATTAATTAGCCACAGTAGCAAAATGGTTATACTGACTGAGAAACTGCAGAGCAGAAGGCTATATATGGGGGAAAAAGAAGGTTGCCCCTTTTTCTCCAGAATGAAATGGTTTAGTGTGTAGGGTTTTACACAGACTGTACAAGGTCAAAAAGCATTTGAGGCTTGTTTTTCCTCCTTTGATTTCTTTCATTTTGCTGTGGTGTGTGATTGCCTTACCATTTTTATCACCATCTGTGGAAGCCTGGCTGGCTGTGCTGAGCATTTTCGTTAGTAAAGCTTCCCATGGCACTGCTAATGCTGTTTGCTATGCTGTGGTTTAATTTGCAGTTCTTAAGGACTTTTCCCCCAGTAAGAAATGCATTTATCTGCATTGTACATCATTAAATTGTCCAGTGTTCTGCTCTATAATTTTGACGATTAAATTTTGAAGAGCTGCTAAAAGTTTTAGCACATAGCCATAGTATAAGTAATTCATGAGCAGGCGTTTAGCTTTGTGATATTCTTAATTTTGTGCTTTGAAAGGACATTGCCTATGGCTTTTCTGTAGGTGCTCTGACAAATCCAAATACCATACTCATTGTTTTTAGTATACTTCAAGTAGAATCCCTTTAGCAAATGATTGCGCCCTTACATCCTCTCCCAGGCAATTATTTTCAAAGTGATAAACTGAACAGTTTGCTTCCTTGTTTGTGCACACCAAATGCAATCGATCATGCTAGTGTTGCACTCTTTGTCTTTGCATAAATGCTTCTGCAAGGCTGCTGCTGGAAGGAAGCACTATCTCTTGTGGGAAGAGGCTCGGGCCCTCAGCCAGAGCCATTGGCTGTCTGTTTAAATGCCTTGCAACTGTGTGTGGTCACTACATCTACTGTCTTGTTTCTCCACAAGTCTTCTCACTCAACCTAGTTTCCTTTATGGATAAAACCAGAATTTCCCTGCTCATGGGAGATGGAAGAGGGTCTAGGGGACCAGCAGACAAACAAGGCAGTAGATGGCTGTGGTTCAAGTGAGTAGAAGTGGCATCAGAAAGTCAGATAAGGAACTGGCCCTTCAGAAGGCCACCTGACCAGGCTGACCCCACATCCCTTGGTATTAGTAATAGGGGAGTGTTCAATGGGTGCTATTTCTTACATGATACTGCAACTAAGCTTAAGTAGATGAACATGAAATAAAGAGGGGAAGAATATGTAGTTAGTCTTCCAGTTTCCTTCATGTCCTTTGTTGTTTCCTTTGTCTCTCTTTTTAGATTGTGTTCCCCTTTGGGACAGGGAACTGTCTCATTTTCTCTCTGTGAACTGCTTTGAGAGCATCTTTGCTTAAAAGCAGCATATAAACATTCTAAATAAATAAATACTGCGTTTTCCCCAGCTGGACTGAGACAGAAAGTAAATTTGATATGTGTGATTGGGGAGTGGAATTTTCAGGTGAAAACTGACAGGTATGGGAAGAGTTGAAACATTACTTCCTCCTGCCAGCTGATGTGTCCCTCACAAATGCCTCCAACCCTGGATTTGCATGACCTCAACAAATGGTTTTAAAAACCCATGTAATTTCACCCCAAGTGTTCAATTCTATAGACACTTACTTGGAAGTAAGTCCCATTGATTTTGATAAGACTTGTTTCTGAGTAAACATGCCTAGGATTGGGCTGTAAATCTCTTACCTAAGAATGCTGCTTCGACATATGAATCCACACATTTGTGCATACTGGTTGCTCAGCATTTGTTGTATGCTGAAGATGATTGTTATTAGATTGAGAAATGAAAGCATTAACAAAGAAGCTGAATAGTTCACAGATGTCTTTCACAGGAAATGCTAATCTATTGAAGGGAGGGTAGAAGTCTGTTCACACCCAATTCAACTTTACATATTTATTACTAAGAAGTTATGCATGGTGGGAGCTTGGGGCTTTGCCTGCCCTACCTCAAGTCTTATCTGACATCCATTGGTTAGGCACAATGTGTAAATACAGTCAGATCCCATTAATCCCTAAACCACACGGATCCCATTAATCCCTTTTCCACAAAACCAGGGGCTAAAGATTCCACATATTTATGCACTGTGTCCAACATGTGGACATCAGCTGGGTTCAGCAGGAGGGTGGGTAGGCACAATTATGCTTTCTCATTTTGTAAAGACACTCCATGGCTTGAGCTCAATGTGAACACTGGACTGATTTGAAAGAGTCCATTTTTAATAGCCCTGTGTGTTATCTTCCCTTTTTAATTGGGATATGTGTGATATTTAATTCCTAGGCAAATTCCAAGAAAGAAAGTACACAATATGATACACAAGCATCTTTATAAAAGGTATTTCCATAATGAGTAAAATGTCAATTTCCTAAAAAAATCCGTTGTGCTTGTCTGTCCTCTCCAGGTTTATAAAGCTTGTCGGTTTCTCCATTACTCTTATATCCTGTAATTTATGTAACCTTTATGAAACCTTAGGTGAGAAGTCACACCTCCATTTTTTGTTAGTCGGGTTTTCAGCAGCAGAAACGCATATTTTGTATGTCTATTTCTAGTTTGGAAAATACTGAATGTTTCAAATGAAGAGGTTTGCAAATGCAATTCTATAATTGTGCTTGCCTGTGATGATTAAAATACACTTCAGAATAGCATCTTGTAAATTTAATGAGACAGGTTCAGGATGAATTTTGAGTATTAAAAGGAATCATTTATGTGTGTTTTTTTTAATCTAGGCTGCCTGGAAGTTAACAAAGGGATAAAGCATATCAAAGAGTGCTGTTGAGTTCTAAAGTGTAATAGAAATCTTCAGTTTCATCTGGATTAACAGCCCAGTCCTGTTGAGTTTTAGGCTGGCACATTGAGTCCTTTGCAACAGTGGAAGGCCTTTTCACTGTTGCAAAATGACTGCCAACTCAGTGGCCATTGTAGGAGTGTTGCTGCAGCTGCCTACACCCACCACAGCAGGTATGGCCGTGTTGGGGCAGGGAGGGGTGTGTGACAAAGGAAGGGAAGCTATGGGAGGGCTAGATATGACCTGGAAGGCACATACAGGATCCTATCTCCTCCTACAGTAGCCTCCCCACCCCCTTTCTCTGCTCAGACATATTCCAGCAAAATAGCTATTTCAGGTCCAAGGAGACTCCTTGCGGGTTGGAAGGCTTACATGTGGGTAAGGGGATTTAAATCTCTTTTGCCTGCTGAAGCTTCCAAATCCATTTCCTCCCTCCCCCCACATTGGATACAGTGCACCTGTTTTTACATAGTGATGGGGAAGGACCCAATCCTATCCAACCTTCCCGTGCTGGTGCAGCTGTGCCAATGAGGCATGGGCTGCATCCTGTGTTGTGGGAGCAATGATGGTGCCCTCCTCAAGGTTAGGGAATGTTTGTTCCTTTACCTTGGGGCTACGTTGGTACTGGAAAGTTGGATTGGGCTCTAAGTGGCTGTTGGATCAGCAGCTACCATTAAGCAGCTTCTCAGAACTTCCATTTAGTGATATAACTGTATGTGTATAACTTTTACTTGTAATATGTATTCCTTAGCTCGTTAGCAACTTTCATTCAACCAACTGCATCTGTGTTTCTTCTGGAAAAGCCATACTTCATTCAGTCACTTTTAATTGGGGTTTTGCATGGCATCATCAGCATTCCTTTGTGATCCTGTATTCTTTTCCATTGCTGAGTCAGTGTCTTTTAGATGTTTGGAAAGCCTGTCCTTTTTTTGTAAGGAATGGAACGGCAGCACAGTCTTGACATGTGTAGACATGGAAAAGTTCAGTTGAAGCATCTGGGAGGAGGTGTGATTTACAAAGGAGAATATGATTGGAAAGTCCCCACTGTTCAGCAAAGTGTGTCATGGTGTTTCCTGGTTGTATGGCCATTTCATGTTTAAGATATGCCTCTTCCCTCATTGTACCATTTGGGCCTATAGCATCCAGAGCCTGAAACTCTTACCGGGTGTTTGTTAGTTAGCCTCATCACATCCTTGCTACAGTTGAGCAATGGTGCAAAAGATCCACTCACAGACTTTGAGACTTGGTCTGGATCTAATTCAAAAGATCCAGGAGAGCAGTTACAATACATTTGTAATTCTATCCCATCAAAACCTAACAAATCCATAAAGCAGATATATCACGATTTCCTTTGTTTATGTCAATATTTGTACTATTAGAGGTTTTGAATGTTGGGCATATTCTTTTTTAAAATTATTTTCAAATGTGATGGGAACATATGGTGACCACAGGTTCCTTGTAATTAATCATTAGCATTGTCACTGATATAGTAACTTGCAATAATTACTGTGTTATTATAATTAGTTTCAATTTTAACTTAGGCTGCAATTCTATCTACACTTACCATTTGTTACAATGAGATTTACTTCTGAGTAGATTGCAGTAGGACTGGGCTGTTTGTCTCTAACTGAGAAAAAAAAAAAGATCTCCATTGTATGTTAATAGGCCAAAATTGCCATGCCTGTTGCTTTTCTTTTCAACTGTTCTTCTACTTCTAATATTTTTTTTTCCTCTCAGACTCTTGAGGGCAATAAGCATTAAGAACTGCATCAGTAACTTTTAGCTGATATTACAATTGCAGTGGCTATGATTTAAATGATTAAGCATTTGGTATGTTACAACAGGAATGTGAAAGAAATTAAAGGCGAGATGCTGTTGAGATGTGCAAATTGTTCTGCATTAATGCGTTTTATGATATGGGAAGTATTAACCAATTTAGTGGCATAAATATATTTATTTCATTTATTTCTACCATTTATTATCCCACTGACTAACCCAAAAGGATTACATAGTATCCACAAGGTAATGCATTATGATTTTAGCTCTCATACTGTCTTTTTACAACAATGAAGCAAGTGGTCTTTGCACTTAACATCAGGCTAACTTAAATAATCAGCAACATTATCAAGAGAGGATGATATTCTGAAAATTCCTGGATATATCTTTCTATTTGTATGATGTCTGCATCCATGACCAATGATCACAGCAAATGTAGTATACGATATGTTCATTATGGTTTTGATAACTGACTTCTTAAAAAAAATGGTCTCTCTCCCCCTTTTAAAAAATTATAGTTGATGGCTGTATACACAGAGCGGCTGGGCCCTGTCTAGTTGCCGAATGTCGCAACCTGAGTGGCTGTGAAACTGGACAAGCAAAAATAACCTGTGGCTATGACCTGCCTGCAAAATGTAAGTCTGCAATTTTCTGCACTTGGTGGGGGGGGCAAATCAAGCTGAAATGTTATGCATACCTTATTTCGACAGTCTAATTTAATGAGGCGTTCATCTATCAGATTATCAGTAAGATTAAATTAAGCATGCTTTGTGGTGACCTTTGGTCCTTTGAGGAACTGAGACATTTTAAAAAGCTAGATTTTATGAGGATAGTGTGCGTACTTTCTTTGTCGCAACTGACTATAGATTATTTTGCATAGATGTTATGGCACTTATATTGGTGAAAAATGCCCTGTATTTTAAACAAAATGTTCATTATCAAATTTAACTGCCTGGTGGAGAGCTTCTGAAAATGGTGCAGGTTTCTCAGTTGTGAAATGCATTCTGAGTCATGGAGATCAAAGTGATATATTATGTGTTTTCAGCTGCTGTGTACAGGCTGATTGGCAATTACTGTGACGGCATCTGTCACACTTAAGCATTCAGTGGAATGCTGTTCTCAGTGCTGGAATGTTTTTTTTTCTCTCTTTGAAAGTGGAATTGTCAAAATTCCCATTATATGCAAATAGGGAAAAGGTTACTATGTTGACCTTCCTGCATAGCTATTTAGCCACAGTTTGAAAAGTAAACATTAAGATAGAAGCAGTGTGCAGGCTAGATGGTATAACATGTGGGTATATTTTGGACTCTGAATTGCACTAAATCAATAGTGGTTTATGGGGATGCAAGGTCCGTTTTTATACAGCTCACTACCAGAATCGCATGGCGCGCCAATAGTTGCAAATACCTGTCATACATTTTGTCATTTGCTCATTGCACAATTTAACTTTAAAAGGTGGCTTTGGAAACTTGTATTCTGTTTTAGAGATTGTCTGATATGACAATGCAAAACAAACTTATTATTCACATTTTTATGCTGCCCTTCCAAGTTGCTCAAGGTGGTGTACTTTGTTCCTCCCCTCATTTTATCCCCACAACAACCCTGTGAGGTAGGTGAGACTGAGAAATGACTGGTCCAAGATCACCCAAAAAGCTTCATGGTTGAGCGGGGATTTGAAACTGGATTTACCAGGTCTAATCAAAAACTTCTTATAGGAATATAGTGCATCTTTCTGATGCTTCCCAGGTGTCTTTTACCTTTTGCCCTTTCTCTCAGCAGACCTGCAGGCTTAGCAACACATTTGTTGCTAGAGACAGAGGATTCGTCCTGCTTAGGAAGGGTTGAGCCCCAGCTCTTCCAAACTAGTTCTTACCTACTCTTACAGCAAGGAGGAGGGACTGCACAACCTCCTGACACCTTTTATTCTTTAAAGTTGTTCCGATCATTGTGTCTTGGCCCCAGTCATGCAAAATTGGCCCAGCACACCAACATTTGCTTGTTTTTAAGTACCCACTTAATAGACATCAGGAATAAGAATAGACATAGGTCATCACAGATTGCCAGAAAATTTGTCCAGATGAGAAGCATGTTCTTAACTTGAGCAGATAGAGGCATGATGATGTGATCATCTCCCCCACTTATTGACTTGCTCCCCCTTTTCTGTTCATACCTGTGATTTTCCTCTTGAGCCACCAGCAAGTGCTTGTATTGATTTTGCCATTCAGTATGACCCTCTCCTGGTCCCATACTTAGTTTCCCTTTTCAGCACATGAAGCATCAATTTCTTTTTCAGCCCACATTACTGTTCTGTGCTGCTTTCAGCAGGCTTTGGGGAGCTCTCTAGGATGCATTTTGAAGAGACCTGAAGAATGAGCCAGCATGGTATAATGGTTAGATGGATACTAGTTTAATGAAAGGCTGCAATCTTAGTTAATAATGCACACTTGCTTGGAAGTAAGCCTCACTTAACTAATTGTTAGTGGTTAGTGTGTTTTCAGTGTTGGGCTAGATATAGTCAACTTGGTATTAAGTGTTGAATTGATTGTATTTAATGTTTAAATGGTTTGGATTGATGTATTTAACGACCATGGATATTTCCAAGGAAGACAATTTAATTGAAAATAGTTAGAATCAAACTAAGCCTTTATATCCTGTTGCAGATCTTGCTGTCTAGACCAAACCATGAAGAGTGAATTCCTTAAAGGGATCATACCTTTCTAGCACTTTGTTACTGCTTCTTGGTGTTCTGGCATCCCTCCTGCTACCCTAGGCAAGGCAGATGGGGGACATGGACTTCAGGGCAGTTATCAGGGTTGGTTTGTCAGTTCTCCAGCTGCCTACATGTCCAAGATCTGTATATGTGCTAGTTCCTCCCTCATCTCCTCTTCCCTGGGCTGGGCTGTGAGTGCACAAAGGCTATCTGGAATTTCTGCTTCCATCTCTCTCCCCTTTTCAGATTACTTTCTTATGTACTTTCTACTAACTTCCGTTAGTCCTTACCACACTTACTCATCTGCATTTAAAGGGGAATCTTGACCATTCTACTATCCTCTTACCCTCATCTTCTTATTGTGCAAAATTCTTGTGCCTCTTAGTAATAGTAAAAAACTAGTAATAAAAGCTTCAGAAATCAGCACATCAAGGAGAAAGTCTACCCAGACTATCTCCCAGCTGTGCTAGTTTTCCAAGATTTTTTTAAGGGCATACCATAATTTTTAAGAAAACAACAACCCTAAACCTGTTTCCCCTCCTGCAGTCTGAAATGACACCATCCTCCCTATCAACTCATGACCCTACCACCTTCTTTCCTCCTTAGTTTGCTATGAAGATGAGGACAAAAGAAAAGAGGGCAGAAATTCAGAAAGAATTCAGTGCTTTGAGATTATATAGAAGGCTGTTTTATTAATACTCCTGAAGAAGAATATTAATTTGAGTTTGTTATACAGTATATTGGCTAAATAATAAAACACGTGTTTATACTATAAAACACAGGTTTCCTTTGTTGTTGTTCCTGATTGTGCAGACCAGTTCTCAGTTTTGTTCTTTTCCAGGTTTCTGATGTTTTCCTAGGCTTTTGTTCCAATTAATGCTCCCTGTTCAAAGTGGTTCTAATTTGCTTTGGCAGCTCCAAGAATTTTGCTGAATGCTGAATGCAATTTAAAGTTTGGAGTGTCTGTCTGTCTGTTTTGTGGTATCTGCAGTTTGATTAGCTCATATTTTGAATGATTTATAGTGAGCAAGCCTTTGTTGTTTCTGTTTTCTTTTGATGGAATAGGAATGCTAAATTGTGAAAGCAGGCGTATTAGGGGAATTCCTTATTAAAATTTGTACCGGAAATTTGATACTCATGTTAATTGGCAGATTCCAGAAATTCGTTAGCTTAGTCACTATCCTTCAGGAAATACTGTATGGTTATAGCTGTATCTTTCTGATCAGCTTAATGTAACAATGTAGATTGGTTCAAAGTGATAATGTAAATGTTCTCTCCAAGGCAAATCCTGCTGTGATGCAAGTACTTAGTAGCAAGGTTGGTATTACCCACAGTGGGAATAATCAGACTCTCTTTAATCAGAATTATCTTTAGAGATTAGAAAGCACTCCATCATTGTGTATGCATAATAATCTATTTTTAAAATGTGTATTTGAGGGCATTAGCCTAAGGTAAGATGATTTAAGTCTATACCTATTTGCATTGCTGTCATTTAGGACATTATAATTAAATTAGATTTTTTTCCATACATTCTCTGTTACCAGCTGCAGTGTATCTATTACACACTGGAAAATAAAGGAAAAACATTTATAATAAATATTAAAGTACATCTATTTCATATTTCATATAGATGCGCTAGCCTCCACAGGGCTCCCCAACATGCGAAGAATGCAAAACTAATGATTGTTACCCTCTTCCGGTTTGCGATTGCGAAACCGGAAGTGGGTTGCGATGGTTATTTTCACAGTCTCTGCATGTTGGGGAGCCCTGTGGAGACTGGTGCAGGGCTCCCCACACCTCTGGGAGGATGCAGCAGGCTGTGGCAAGTCCAGCCAAGCCCCAGCGCTCCTTCAAAGCGACGCAATCCTGGTGGTCGCATCGCTGCTTCTCCCTCTCCTGCAAGGACTTACTGTGGAGCTCAAACTCCCTGATCTAGGTGTTTGGCATAACCTGAGTGGAAGGAATTACCACTTGCTGAAGGACCCCTTCTGTAGTTTTTGTTCCTGATGCATCATGGTGCCAAAATCTGGATTCTGCCCTATGATTTTATTTTGCAAAATCAAAAAAATTTGGACACACAATACAAACATATGAGCCTCATATGTAGTTTGGCCTATGAGACTGTGCACTAGGAAGTCCCCAAAGCTCCCATCTTGCATTAACTTGATAGGAGAATTTAGTCAGAAGAATTATCCCTCAGCTTTCCACCTGCAAAATGGGCTTAATAATACTTACTGTGCAGGGTTGTTGCAATTCTGTACAATCTTCCCTGGGACTAAACCTCACTGAATACAGTGAGATTTAATTCTGAGTAAACATGCATAGGATTGTACCACTAGATGCATATCATCTCATCTTTTAAATGATTCTGCCTTTTCTCTTTTCCTGTTCCTTATTCTGGGGACTATCTTCCAGAACCGCTGTATGATGCATCTGTGACTGCCTCAAAATTCCTGCTCAAAACCCACCTTTCCCATGAAGCCTTTGGCACAACCCAATAGTTCTTATTCCCTGCTGTGATTAAGTCTCAGTACGTGTAATTTAACCATGTGTTCTTCCACTGCCTACTCTTTCTCCCTTCAGCTCGCCTTTCTCTGTTGTTTCTGTCCAATTTTAGACTGTAATTTTGTTGTAGGATGGACTTCATTGATGAACAGTCATCAATAAAAATGATGGCTTTTAAACACTCTAATGTGTTTTATAAATGCTTAGAATTGTAGTAGTAGTGTCCAATCATCAGCATTTTGATATGCCCCATATTGTGTAAATACTTTTTCAGAAAGGAGACTGGTTTTCCCACCACTGGAACTATTTTTGGTTTTTAGAGGAGTTTTATCTGTAACAATAAAGAAGTTATGGTTCCTTCATTGAAAGAGTTGCTGGAAAAGGAGGATCATAGTGACTGTCTGATTCATGGGAAATATGTACATTGGACAGTCTCAAAACCACCTGAAGGAACCTCCCTAATCTATGTTATCTTTTCTGCACAGAAAAACCACTACTTTATTATTAAAGTACACTGCGCAGTGGCAGTGAAGAAGACCAGTTCCATGCTAAGGATTAAAAAGGGGTTTGAGAATCAGACAGCTAATAATACAATACCACTGTACAAATCGATGGTACAGCCGCACCTACTGTGTTCAGTTCTGGTCCCCGCATCTTAAAAAAGATGCAGTGGAAGTAGAAAAGGTGCAGAAGAGAGCTACCAAAATGATTACTGGGCTGGGGCACCTTCCTTACAAGGAAAGGCTGCAGGGCTTGAGGTTCTTCAGTCTAGAAAAGAGGCACTTGAGGGGGGCATGATAGAGACGTACAAATTTATGCAGGGGATCAATAGAGTGGATAGAATGATGCTATTTTCCCTCTCATACAACACCAGAACCAGGGGACATGCACTAAAATTGAGTGTTGGGAGAGTTAGGACAGACAAAAGAAAATATTTCTTTACCCAGCATGTAATTAGTCTGTGGAACTCTTTGCCACAGGATGTGGTGATGGAATCCAGCCTAGATGCCTTTAAAATGGGATTGAACAGATTTCTGGAGGAAAACTCCATTACATGTTTCAAACCGTGATGGGTATGTACAGTCTGAGTTTAGCTGGTCGCTCATTATGAGGTCCGGGTGGGACTTTTTTCTGTCATCCCAATTGGCAGTGAATTGCAGTTTTTTTGCTTACCCCAGACTGGCGAGGGAGGGAAGGTATATTCAGTAGGTTTCATGCATTAAAATTTGGTCACTTCTGGGGCGTGAGCATAAATAGAATGCTAGATGCAGGGCATCTGGTGGGCTGCTCTGAGATACAGGAAGCAGAACTAGATGGGCCTGATCCAGCAGGGCTGTTCTTATGTTCTTTTATTCATATTATAGTACAGTCAGTCCTTGATATCGACTAGGGTTAGGTTCTTGAAAAACCTAGTGGATACTGAATCGTTGAGCCTATGGGAAAAATGAGGTTAGGTTCCAGAGAACCCTATTCATCATGCACTCTATGAACTTTGTGAATCTGAATCATATCTTGCGGTCTATGGGGCTGGGTGATAATGAGGGCTCATCAACATCTGATGCTTCCTCCTCCGTACTGGCTATCCCTCGATTAGTTGAAGGTTGCTGGCCCAACAATGAGGCCTCATAGTTCAGCACTGGGGACAGGGTTGCTTCACTCTTCTTCTCCATCTGTCTCTTGGCTCTTTCCTGGGCTGACTCCAGCCCCAGAGCAGCCCTCAGGTAGCCTTCCAGAGAATTCTCATCATCAGCCTCTGATTATTGCCAGGGTTGTGAAAGTTCAGCTGGATTCCTCAAGATGGTGGGGTAGGTGGAAGCAGACACAAATGTGTCTGATGATTGTCCATGGGCCAGTCCCAATTCCATTCAATCCAGAAAACTGACCCAGTTTAGAAAACTTTCTAAAAAATTAACTGGACGCAGTTACCCCAACCCCTACCCTGTCAGCCATATACTGTATACAGTCTCTTCCTCTCTCCCCTGCATGGCACTGGCACTGTCTTCTGCTCACAAGGAGGCCACTGCCCCTTCTCCGACCTTGCCTGCCTGCCTGCTCATAGCTGCACTGAGCCACCGTGCCCCAGTGCACCAGCACAATATTCATAAATAACAAGAATAGAGTTGCAGATAATGAGGAGTAAGTGGCCGTTCTGCTTCTAGCAGATAAGAGAATTCACAGATAGCAAATTCGCGTATAAAGAGAACTGACTGTGTTACTATAGCAGAAGTGTGGCATTTCTGCTCCTATAATATAGGGGGGCCATATCTCAATGTTGGCAACCTTCAGTCTCGAAAGACTATGGTATCGCGCTCTGAATGGTGGTTCTGGAACAGCGTCTAGTGTGGCTGAAAAGGCCAATCCGGGAGTGACAATCCCTTCCACACCGGGAGCAAGTGCAGTCTGTCCCTGGTCTGTCTCCCTGGCTATGGGCCTTCCTTCTTTGCCTCTTTGCCTCAGACTGTTGGCCAAGTGTCTCTTCAAACTGGGAAAGGCCATGCTGCACAGCCTGCCTCCAAGCGGGCCGCTCAGAGGCCAGGGTTTCCCACTTGCTGAGGTCTACTCCTAAGGCCTTCAGATCCCTCTTGCAGATGTCCTTGTATTGCAGCTGTGGTCTACCTGTAGGGCACTTTCCTTGCATGAGTTCTCCATAGAGGAGATAATATAATAATAATAATAATAATAATATACAGTATTTATATACCGCCTTTCTTGGTCTTTATTCAAGACTTTATTCAAGGCGGTTTACATAGGCAGGCTTATTAAATCCACGCAGGGATTTTCACAAATTGAAAGAAGGTTCTTTCTTTCAAGAACCACTACATTCAAGGTGTTACACTCCGATCTGGTTTAACATTCTGGCCTCCATCCTCCCACGCTCCGAGCAGATGGAACAGCTCAGCTGCAGCTTGCCAGCTGCTTCAAGGTCGCACGGTGCCGGTGGCCTCGAACTGGCGACCTTGTGGATGTTAATCTTCAGGCAAATGGAGGCTCTACCCTCTAGACCAGACCTCCTGCCCTTTGGGATCCGGCCATCATCCATTCTCACGACATGACCGAGCCAACACAGGCATCTCTGTTTCAGCAGTGCATACATGCTAGGGATTCCAGCACGTTCCAGGACTGTGTTGTTTGGAACTTTGTCCTGCCAGGTGATGCTGAGAATGCGTCGGAGGCAGCGCATGTGGAAAGCGTTCCTTTAAAATCACAGTTTAAAAAAACTACTTTTTTACTGTTGTAGAGAGACAACATTCCATTCTTCAGCTGATCCAGACAAAGGCAGGAGTTCCTTTGCATTTCTGATTGCTGACTGCCTCTCTGCAACAGTAAGAAAAGCTGTTTTTAAACCACAATTTTAAAGGGATGCACTTTTAATTTTTTTAAACTGCTTTTATTTAACACATTTTATGGTAGCAGGGAGGCCTAGAATCAAACCCCCCATCAGATGTTGAGGCATTACCTTATTCCATTAGGAACAGTGGAGGGGCAAGAAATCTGGAATTGGGTCATTAATATATTTTTCCACTGTTTTTTTTAATCCACAGATTTTTTTTATTCACTAGGGTTCTGGAACGGAACCCCAGTGCATAATGAGGAATGACCTGTACTTACCCCTGCAGATTTTCCCTAAACGGTTACATTACCATTAAGATAATCAGTTAGCTAGCAAGGAAAAATAAGATTAGATCAGTTGCTCAGAATTAAATTTAAAGTACATAAAATCTATGGGAAATGTATCCCAATCTGCAGAGGTGATGCCAATGAATTATTATTGCAGGACACCATTGTAAGGCGACATGAACACATGTGCAAATCTGATGGAAAAAATTGTATGGCTGAACTCTGTTGAAACACAGTTACCTGAAAGGCTACCTGGAGTCTATCCTAAGCAATTAAGATCAAATGTGTGTAAGGAAAATTGTAAAGCTTCCTATGACACATAGGAAGTACCTATATTTGAGGTCTTATTGTTCCAACTTCTGCTTATACAATCTCAAGGTTCATTCTTACAGCCTACAGAATCTGCACTCACTCTTCCCCATGCTGTCATAAACTCAAAAGGTCAGGTAAAACCTGAATGCTGCTTCTGGGCACATACTGAGTTCAGACCAAATTGGCTCTTTGCACTCAATCACAAACACAGCTTTTAAGAGAAGTTGCAATCAGATTGCAGGTACAGCCTGAAATCAGTGCATGTCCAGCGACGTTGGTGAAGTACAACCTGTGTTTACTCTTGTAGATTTTTTTTATGTCTATGAATGGGAAGGAAAATGTCTGCCCAGTCTGTGACCAAAGTGGGGACCAATCTTTCAGACGGCGTGTGAAATTGGCAGAGGCTATCAGAATCTTGTGAGTTAGTCTTCAGGGACATAACAAGTCATGGCTCTGATAATGGAGCTGTATCTCATAAAGCTCTAGCTAAAGCCAAAGCTAAAGTTTGAGTAAGTTGTATCCAAATTTACCAGATTAGATTTGTAGTACAAGTCTATTAATCCTGGAACCCATCAAGCAGGCAAAATATCTACACTTACAGAATATAAATAAAATGTTTATCTTAAGTTCAAGGAGTGAAAAACTTCTGTTCAGCTTCCATTTTCCAGCTGGTAAAATATGAATTGAATGTCAACGAACAGTGGATATACCTGGTGGTGTTTGCTTTGAGTCTTGGGCTTGAGCCACAGTAAAGCTGTAGGGAGCTCTGGGAGCCAGCAGCAGCCCCATGTGTAGCCAAGCAATGATGTCATAACTCAGTGCCAGCCTGGAGGGGGAACACTGAAGCACCAATACCTGCCGGGAATCCTTAGAAGAGAAGGCAGAGCAATGGCAGCAGGGGCAAGAGAAGGGAGACATGGGGAAAAAAGGAGGCACATGATAGAGAAGGAGAAAACACAGAAAATGAGAGATGGAAGCCAAGGTGATAGAAGGAAGGAGGAAGAGAGGAAATGAGTTAAGAGAGAAGGATCATGGAGGTGACAGAGAAGAGGAGGAAGAGCCCCAGAGAGGAAAGGAAAATGTGTAAGGAAAAGCCAAGAGGACGAGGATCAGAAAGCACTCCTTGGAGATGAAGGAACACTACAGGGAACAATAGGGCTGCAGTGGGAGACACCTCTTACCTTCTGCTAATCCTCACAGGCGGGAGCCTTTTAGGAGCTCCCAAGGTCCCAGTAGGGTAGAAGTAGATCTTTAGGGCATTTGAAGACTACCAAGGGGCAAAGGAATTATGGGAGTGGCCCCTTTTCCTTTCCTGCAGAACCTCCTAATAGAGGAAACTTAAGATATATCTCCCCTCTTCCCCCCAAAAGTATCAGTCCTTAGAGGCTGATGAAGGACACTGAACTATTTGCCTCTCCTCTATGATAAATGTATGTACTCTGAAGATGCCCCTGAATAAACCTCTTGTGTAGCAAATTGTCCCTTTTCACCTGGTGTGACTTTCAAAACACTGTCAGCAATGTAAAAGAATTTTTAGAGTTTGAATAGTTAGAATTTTTACTTTGAAATAGTTAGTTTTTATTAATGCTTGAAATCTGTCATCCACCATATGCTGTAGAAGGTGAACTCCAAAATCTGTTTACATATTATTCTTAGCTATTGTCCTTGGTTAGGTTATCAAATATCACTTTATCTATATGTGACAAATTTGGACCCCGTTGCACACAGAACAGTCAGGTCTATGTTGAACCGTTGTGATGTCCTCTGTGTGGGGTTGCCCTTTTCTTAGAACAAGTTTAATAGTTTTGTGGTGTTGCTTTGATTTTAATTTGTGTTTAGGTTTATTCCTTGTTTGTTTGTTTGGATATTGTTGTTTCGTTTTTGTATTTTTTGGTTTTATATTTTGATTGCGTTAGTTTTTGTGCTTTATTTTTATTTCTATGCATAGAAAACAATTTTTCATTTATGTCCCTCCTCTCCCATAGCAGTTTAGCTTTATGTTTTTTTCAGGTTATAGTAAATTTGCATTCAAAGTCATTCAAGTACGTGCTGTGTGACAGATGTTTAAATATTTGGGCCACATAGCTATTTAGTACAATATGGGTGGAAACAATAAATTGGACTGTCAGAGTAAATGTAGTACGGGGTGAGTTAGTACGGGGTAGTTATTAATTGTTTGTTACCTTTGAAAGCAATTAATTTTTTTCTTTTGCTACTCCTTTTGGAGAAACATGATGCGTCCTAGCTCTTCTGAATATATAGCATCTCTAATGGTCAGACTTGTTGCAATATGTTTGAGCAGTAGAAGTTGCCTTATTTTTTTTAATGTTCTTTTACTTTCTGGGCTCCAAAACTATATCAAATTGTTTTCAATTAGACTTAACCATGCTGTTGGCTTTGGTGTAGGACGAAATTACCACTGAGATCTGGAGTGAACCAATCAATTAATTTCACATAGGCCAATGAATGACTGACAAATGGCAAGGACTTTGTTATTACTGACCTGAGCTGGAGTTGAACCAGAAACCTGTAATTGAAAGATTCTGTAGCTGACCCATTACTAATCCAGTCCCACCTGCAGGTCTTTATTACTTCAGGTACATAGAAATCACATTAGACACAGGTGTGCCATGCCAGATTTAGTATCTTCTAAGCTCATGGCAGTCTTTATACAACTGTTAGTACAACTCATTGAAAATGTTGGTTTCTAATTTTTTCCATGTTTTCATAATATAAATTAGTAGTCTTTTTTAAAAAACACAAAAACAAACTTCTGAATATTCATGTGGACTGACTCAGAGTTTGCCATTGAGAAAACAGTGTAATATCTCAACTGACCTCTGGGCAAAACATCACTTATATGTCAGTTTCAACCATACAATTTTCAAGATTTTTCAGTGAGTTTGCTCACTGGTTGCAGATGCCAGATGCACAAATACTATTCCTTCTCCAGCTTTGACAAATATTCCTGCTGGATATACACAAGAGGTTGTGAGTTTAGAGTATAGACTAGATATGAAAAGTTAGGAACTGACTGTTTTAACATATTGTAACCTGGTCTACTTAAGGAACAGAAGCCAAGAGCTTCAAAAGATAGACAGAAACAGTAAAGACCTAGCCACATGTTTCAGTGTGCAGAGGCATGGAGGCTTTCCTCTGCCCTAGTTTGAATATGCTCAGTCATTGCATCCAGCTTTTTTGAGCCATGCAAAGTTGAGCTCATGTGATCATCTAGCCTAGTCCATCACATCTTAAGTATATATTTAGAGAAAGAATTGAACATGGCTAACATTCCTGTGTGGATGGTGGGAGTGAGAACGAGGACCTTTGAAGTGTGGGACACTCCTTTCTATATCGTGTCTACTCCCCTCACCCACCCAGCGATGCAGCTTGGAAAAGTGAACTGCCCCAAAGAAGAGAGAAATCCCAAATAAGACTGCTTGAAATGGACCAAGAGCTGTACTAAAAGCCAAATATACGAATATTACTTTCATTTGAAATCTGGCTATGGCAAGAAATGAATCTAGTTAGATTTACCTGGATATATTCATCCCGGATTATTTTCTTACCCGATATGTTTATGTGGGATGATGGTGGTAGTGATTATTTTCTACCACTTGAAAACTTGTATGTATATTTATCCATGAGATTCCATTCCGGATAGCTGAATCTGCAGATATGGGAAGATGCCCCCCCGCACCCTCTGGGGCTTCCCATATATATATGGAAACTTGTGAATCATAATGCACAGCCATCCCAACTTGTCTCATGAAAAATTGTAGAAGTATTCTGTTACCAGACTTTTGCAAAGTAGGTAGATTCTCTTGGACTCTCTCTCTCTCTCTCTCTCTCTCTCTCTCTCTCTCTCTCTCTCTCTCTCAGCGCTAGAACTCAGGATCATCCCAGGAAAGTAAGTGGTAACTGAATCAGAAAAAGCAAGAGGTTGTACTTCTATATGCATTTTTAAGCCAGTGTGGTGTACTGGTTAAACTAGTCCACAGAGACCCAGGTTCAAATCTCCATTCAGCACTGAAGCTCACTTAGATGATCATGGTGTGTGTGTATATATATATTTATATGGTGTGTATATATATGATGATGTTCGTCCATCGTTTTTGAAGAAGACCTTGACATCTACGGGGTTGTGGACTGTCCATGGTGTGTCCGCAGGTGACTAATAAGGCTGATACGAGCACGGAATGTTCTGCCACATGTCGGGCAGACATGTGTAGGCACCACTGTTGCAGCATTTGCAGTTCTGGCTTCATGGAGTGCTCGCTTTTCTTCTTCAGTCATACTCTCCCTCTCTCTCTCTCCCTCTCTCTCTCTCTCTCTCTCTCTCTGTCCTCAGCTCCTTGGAGGAAAGGCAGGAAAACAAAATAAATAATAAAATATGCAGTATAAAACTGATGCTTCCTCTTCCTAGAGATGGCTTCTGTGCTTCCATGTTTATTTGTACAAAATTTGCAAACCAAAATTATGATTGGCAAATTTCCAAATGTGAACATAATTTCAGGATGTTGTGATGCACAGATGGATTATTAAAAGATTAGAGCCATTCATGAAGAATGAACAGGCTGTCAATGGCTATTTACAGTGGTAGTTTAACGTAAAATCTTCCTGACCTTGGACAGTTGATACTGGGGGAAAATACACAAACAAATGGATGTTGCTGCCTTTGCCAATTTGTGACCTTCTCTGGGTATTGGGAAGGCCACTATTCCAAAATAGTTGTAGACAAGATGAACCTTTTGTGCTGCTAGTTCTTAATGTCAACAAAGAGGGAAATTCTTCACTCATTTTTGTTCTATTGATGTTTAAACATTGAATCAGTTTAGCTGTCATGGCTCACTTAAAAGCTGTTGTTGTCATTCTGTGAACATGTGACGGGGGGCTCAGGATTGTGCCCTCTGTTCACACTTCTAACTTGCCTGCATTTATCTTGAGATCTAAACATAACCTAAATCTGCACAACTGCATGAGTGTAGACTCTGTATACATGATCAAGGACTCTGCATTTTGCAAGACTGATAATTTGTGCATAGAGAGGCTATGAATTTACAGGTCCATACCTATGGAATTCATACCAGGATGGGTCCATACCTACATATGAATGGAAGAAGATGAAGCTGGAACAGTAGGTCCAATTCTGATTTTCCATTAACACTACCACCACATATTCACAGGGCATCTAAAAAGAATTCTGGAAAGTAGCGTTCAGAATTCTGATAGAGATTCCTAGCCATCTTCACAGAACTGCAGCTCCTAGGATTCCCTGGGAATTCCCTGTAATGTAAATTTGCTCTAAGTCATGTAGTTGTCCAGACATCCACTTGAATGATTGGGCATTAGTCCTGGCCTGATCAAGGCAGAATGTAGTTGGGAGGACTGCTACAGTGAGTAGCAGTAGGGGTCTACACTTCCCCTTGTAACTGTCCACACCTACTTGAAGGAAGTTGCTGTTGATCTAAAAGAATCTCGGCCCCCATTCTCTTTACTTAGTGTGCTCATGGTGTGTGTGATTCTGAATTAGTATTTCAGCCTGGCCTTTTTTCTTTTCTTTTTAATAATAACTATGAAGCTGTTCTTTTCTGATAAGAGCTGAATAAGAATCAGTACAATGTTGCTTTCGATTTTATTTTTCACTTGTGGTTATGAATCCAAACTTCTACACTTGTGCATAGAAAACATAATTGGCATTCTCTATGTCTCTAAAGTGAATTGTACGCCATTTTGCTCTATAACATGGACAGAGCATTGACACTACCTTTTTAATCAGCATGAAAGTCTAGAAGAGTGTTCTCCATAACTATCAAGTCACACACATTTTAAAAATGTGTTTTGCACACTCCTTCCCCTTCAGGTGTTGAGAAACATTTGATTGCAATTTCCGAGCTTCAAAAGCCAGTCTTAGCTTGCCTACTGATCAAATACAGATATAAGATGTTCAGTTTTATAGCAGGCCATGCTGCATAATTAAACATACCAGGTTTTAACTTGTAAATACTTGATAAAATTAAATGGTGCAGTCAACAGGAAAGGGTGTGTGCAGGATGGTTTGCTGGGTGTGAAAATCTACTCTTGAAAAATCATTTTGTGTGAATTTCATATGCTGTCACAGTGTTATGCAGGATAGAAAGAGACCACTAACACCAAACTGAGTTTAAGGCTTTTATTATGAGGAATGGAACCTGAACCGAATAAAAATAACCTAGTTTCAAATTCCTCCAATCGAGAGGATCTGAGGCAGGCAGGCACTAGGCAGCAGGACTTGAGGCAAAGGCTGGATGGTTGTTCCCTGGTTCTCAGAGGCTCTCCCAGGGGCTCCTTCCTGCAGCTCTCTCCTCAGCTCCTTCTGTAGCTTGGTCTCCCCCAGCTCACTCCTTGCAGCTCCTTCTCTCCTAAACTTCCCTGGTGGTCCATCCGCTCTTTGCTTGTGCAGCCCCTTTTATAGGCCTCTGCACACAGCAGCCTCTACCTTCCCTCTACTGGTACTGCAGCCTCCTCTCCTGCAGCAGTTTTCCCTCTGGTCCTCCTCAGACAAACTCAGACAGCCCAAGTTCTGCACATATCAACAGTATGCAAGCCAGATGCAGAATCCTTGTGGCTTTTTAATGAAATGTGTTTTGTATTAAAATAAATACTGTTTTAGCGTGTATTCCGCATACAAAATATATATGGATATTTTCAGGAACCTATTGGAATTATCTGTGCTTGCTTCTAAAAGCTCATTGAGAAGTATTCTGCAGACCAAACTACACCTACAGGTGCCTGCTACCCCAACCCCTCCCCACACATACACACAAGCAACAATTGTGTTTAACTCTCCCTTCCTCCTCCATAATGTATTGAACATGTGACATCTGATCATGATAAGTTCTTAGAGATATTACAGAGAGGATAACTGAATATGTGGTTATTTTTGAGCAACAGCCACATGCAGGTTAGACTCCAGTATCTGCAGGGATTCTATTCCTGAACCCCAGTTCCTATGGATACTGGAATCTACAGATACCATGTCCAACTTGAAATGCCTTGAAAACAAAAAAAGGTGTGAAAACTGTGGCTCCTACCATTTTGCTGCAAAACGGTGCCATTTCCAAGCCTCCACAGCTATTTTTAGGGATGAAATAGCTTGGTTTCCAGGTTGCTCAGAGGTTCCTTGCTCTTCCCAGTCTCTCCCCAGAATGCATTGTGATGCATTACCACATCTGAGGTAAGTCAAATTCGTGGATGCTGGATCCATGAATACTGAGATGTGACTGTATTTACTCAATACAGTCATACTGCAGTTTGACTGTATTTGCCTAGTTTGTCCTGACGCTGTGGTATTATTAATTACTGTATAGTGATTAATGGTAAATTTCCATTACAATATATTTCTTTAAAGTCATCTCTGAAGCTCTTCAAAACAGTCACGTTTTGCAGTTCTAAAAACCATGCTGACCGTTCTGGAATCCTTTGTTTTGATCTTTTTTCAGTTGCAGCTTCATACCGGAAGAAGGCAGGGCATTCTCATAGATTTTCAAAGTTAGAGTAAGCATGATATTCGTCATGTGCCTTGTTGCAATGTTCTTCTGTACCCTGAGTTTTCTTGATGTTTGCATTTATGTCATGTTATAACCTTTTATAACCTTCTGGACCGATAGAACTCAGACATGATTTCTTCTTAGGAAAACTAGCAATTAGTGTACAATTTGAATTGACCTTCTTTCTGAAGTCTCTAAATTATTGCATCTTGAATGATGAATACCTAATCTTCCTCTGTTGATCTTGCCGTGCAAAGTGAATACTAGCTTCTATTTCACTGAAGAAGTATTGTGTTCATAGTGTATTCATATATCAATAAGAGAATCACATTAGTAGCCCAGAGTAAGTGCTTGCTTTTACAGAGAACAAGGAAAGCTTTTAGTAATTCTGAAATGGTAAGATACTTGTAGCTTTCAGACAGGATAAATTTTTGGGAAGAAAGAAGTTCTCTTGAAGAGTGGATTAGGAACATTAGGATTCCTGGAAAAATGGTTTTTAGCAGCATTTTTTAAAAAGTTGAGTACCTGCCTTTTGAACATAATGGTGAATGAGTGAAATTGTGATGAGGTTTTGAATTTTTTCCTTGACTAGATGAATGTGTATCAAAAATCAGATTCTCACCTATTACTCTCAAACATCCAATGATATTTCTAGAGAAATTTGATTGGCATAGCACAACAGTCTCCTGTGAACAACTGTGGCCCAAGGTTCAGCAGAGTAATCATTCCGGGCCCTGCACAATAGTGGCGAGACCTCACCGTTCTGTGGTGCCCCACAGCCACCAGTTTTCATGCCCCATTTGCTGAACTTTGCACCAGGGAGCAGTTTCGCAGCATATCACCCCCAAAGACTGTGCCCTGATTTCCAGAGGAAGTGGCTCCTTGGCACATGGTTTGGGAGCAATCGGGCACGAAAATGGATGACTGCAGGCCGAATGGTAAGGCCTTGTCACTGTTTGGTGATGGAATTATTATTCCGACATGCTGGATTTGGTCCATGGGCTGGCGTTTGGTGACCCTGACCTATGCCATAGAGTGATTTTTAAAATAGAGTATATGATAATAATCAATATATTGTTTGCTCTCATTTTCTTTTTCTAATTTTGCATTGGTTTAAAAGGCCAGTGCAGTAATCTGGGATTCTGTCATAGCATCATCTTTAGTTCCTCTTTCTATTTTAAAATACACTCTTGGTTTTCGCTTTTCCAGCAAGCGTTTCACTAAACCTATTCCTGTGCATTGATTCCCTCCCCTCCTACCAGTGCTGAACAATTCCTTGGGGATCTGTTTGCACTTTTTGTTGAGTGTTTGCATTGTGTTTTACAAGGAAAGGGTTTTGTCATATTGTCTGTTCAGAGAACAGGGGACATGTTTAAAGCTGACTACTATGTCAAGAGTGCATTAGTGCTCCATTTGCTTCCATGCCCATCAAAGCTGATGTGCAATACCGTGACCTTTACATGTCAGAAGAGTGGTTGAACTGGGGGGAAAAAAAGCAACCATAGGGAAGCATGACTATTCCAATGATGTGGCAGTCATTTGTTAGAGCACATTTCAGTTTATTTAAATCCTTCATGAATAGTCTTAAAATTTTAGGATTGCCAAGCAATTGCTAAGAAGCATAAGGACGGGCTGGCGAGAGTAGTATTTTCAACAAAAGCTTTACCTTGCACTGTATAATGAAGGATATTTGAGAGGATTTGTGCTGATTGTTCAAGACACACAAGACCAGGAAACTTCACTTTGCATTCATTTGGAAACATCATTCTACCAGAAACTATTCAGAAAGCTGATACAAAGTGCAGCTCAACTTTGTGTTTGGAGCTGTTTGCAGGTTTTCACATGGCATTGTAAAGTGACTGTCTAGACCCTGAGTGTTTTGGCTCTTGAGATAAACTGACACAGCAGGCTGGGTTTTGTTTTTATCCTCCAACCTGTGTCTTTTATGATTATTGAGACGGGTTCTGACATCTTGAAATTGAATATTCTGAGTTAACAAGGTCTACTTTTGACAGTTCACACAGCATTAAAATTCATTATGATCAAATACCATCCTGCATTTTCAGTTTTCCTTTTAAAAATTATAAAGGAAGAAAGGATGTCCAAGAAAGAGAAACTGACTTCATATCCTCAGAGGACATGCTAAGGACCATTGCAATTCAAAGAACGTTCTCCGGGTTTAACTGCTTGGATTCACTAATCTCTAAGTGCTTTCCTTTTATCTCTGGGCTTACTTTAGCTATGTCTGGTGTGAGGAGAAAACAATGCAGGAATTAGTGGCTTAGAACTGAAATGCTGTACATCTGCTGAGGAGAGGTAACAATGCAAGCTTATCCAAAATGCTGAGCACTTGAATCCTCAATCCACACATAACGTTATTGGAGCGGCTAACTGCTTAGCAAAGTGAAAATGTGAACCTAAATGTGTACATTCAGCTTTTGATTGTGAAAACCTACATTTAGTGCTCTTGTATTAAAAACTGGGTTGCACGTATGGTGGCATCTTTCAGTTTCTTTTATGAGATCCAGAATCAAGATTCTGAGCTTGATTGTGCTCAGAAATCACAGTAAAGCGAGCACCTATGTGAACTTAAAATAATGTTGATAAAACTTCATAGGATTGCAACTGCAGTAGCAATTTGCATATCTGCATAATCACAGGAAGTTATGGCAATCCTTGTGAACCCTCCTGTTCATGATCTAGCCCAAGTACAACCACACAAATGGATTTCGACTTTGCTGCTACCTTTGCATGAATTAGAGCTAAGCCTTGTTGCAACAAATTGAAGGTTTCAGACAGATGTACTAACAGCTACCAGCATAGCTGTTTAAATCCTGTGCACCATCTTCTGCAAATGTCTATTTTCCTCAATTAAATTGGTGCAGTAGAAAGTGAGAAACCTTTTCAGAAGGTGGAATGTGACTAAAAATCAATTATTTCTATAACTTTTTCTACATATTGTGTGCTTAACTGAAAAAATTACAGTATGAGTTTTTAACATTCAATAGTGTATCAAAGCTCAGATCCAGCATATCTTCTTAGGATCTATCTTTGTAGTTTGATGGAGTTCAGATATGTCTCTGAAATAAAAAAAAGTTATAGTCTTTGGAAAACAGAATGAAAATTCATTTTAGCCCCTGAGTCACTTGTAAGGATGGTATTTGTCCTCACACATCTACAACCTCATTGGAAGCATTAAAGTTTTTCACTCTGAATTGTATGGCTTTGAGTTTTAGTGAAGCAAGAAAGGTACAGGTGAGTGTTTGATGGATAAGATTATCAGAAATATTTCTCCCCTTTTATTGTCTAGAACAGGGGTGTCAAACATAAGGCCTGTGGGTCAGATGTGGCCCCTGGAAGCTCTTTATCTGGCCCCCTTGATAATTTGGGGGTCTCCCACACCACCCTTTCAGTAATGCTGTTTCTGCTGAAGAGGGAAAGACAGAAAGAAGCCTCAGAAGAAAAGAAATGCTATGGAGTAAGGGACAGATGAAGAGGGGTGAGACAGGGGGATGTTGCTGAGGTATTAGGAGAGCCCAATCTATCACTAGGGGTGCCCTTTCAGCAGTGCCACTTCTGCAAAAGCATCACTTTCAGATTGTCTCAGCTGCTGAACTGCGAAGTGACACTGCTGAAAGGGTGGCCTGTGTGATAAGTGGGCTCTCCCAGTGTGATTATTGGGCTGTCCTATATTTTGAAAGTATGATCAAGATTTACACATTTTTCCTTCAGTCATTTGCACCTAATGAGTTTCTATGTGCTTATTTCTGACCATCATCTGCTAAACGATTTAACAATTGGGGATAGGGACTGAAATCTCAGAGGCACCGAGGCATGTGCTAGCAACAGGAGCCCCAATCTGAGTGTCTGAAGGCTGCAGTCTCTCCTGGGAGTAAGCCCCAGTCCTTGTAATGAGGCTTGAGTAGGCTTTGCAGAAGCTTTGCCTTCCCATTTGTAAGCACACTCATGTCAGTAACTGAATTGCCTCCTGAGCTCATTAGGATTTTAAGCAGAGGCGTGTGCCAACAACAGGATCTGAGTGTCTGGAAGCTGCAATCACTGCCTACTTTCCTGGGAGTAAGCTCCACTAATTATAATGGGACTTACTTCTGAGTAGCCTTTGCAGAGACTTCACCTTCTTGTTTGTAAGCCCTGATCTGAGTGTCTGAAAGCTGTAATCTCTGCCTACTTCCCTGGGAGTAAGCCCTACTCATTGTAATGGGGCTTACTTTTGAGTAGGCTTTGCAGAGGCTTTGCCTTCCTGCTTTTATGCATGCTCATGCCAGCAACCCCATTGCCTCCTGAGCTCATTAGGCTTTTAAGTAGAAGTGCAGAGGCGGGTACCTGCAACCCTGAGCTGAGCGTCTGGAGGCTGCAATCCCCACCTACTTTCCTGGGGGTAAGCCTCATTCTTTGCCTTCACATTTTTGCAGGGTACATGGGGAAGGTTTGGCATTAAAGCCTTATTAGGCTTTGATCTCGGGTGACCACTGCTGTTAGGTGGAACGTTGCTAAGCGGTGCACACCTGTTCATCTGTATAGGTCAGATTTAAAATTAGAGAAGTAAATAAAATTATTATGATCAGGCCTGGTCCAAACCCAACATGGCATGCAAATTCCACTCTTCCCCAAAACTCTCAAGTATGCCTGCCTGGTGTCACCTCCTTGGCCAGTCCTGGCCACTTAGGAAAACAGCAAGCTGTAGGCAAGGAGAGGGAGGCATAGTGATCTACCCCCTTATCTGGAGTTCTAGATCTCTGTCTTTGTGCCTGTACTGTTTAAAATGAATAGGAAGAGTGGAGCATGCTGGGACGATTACCAGCATACTCTGCTCTACATATTTATTTTAAAGGAGAAAGGCATGGGGGCAGGAGGCAGTGGTCTGGAGTTCCAGGAAAGAGGGCAGATTGTCACATTCTGTCTTTCCTTGCTCACTTGGCTGCTTTCCTTAAGTAGCTGCGTGGGTTGGGTGAGAGGTGGCAGCAGCTAGCTGTTTTTTACCTCTGCCCAGTGGTGCTGGGGGAAGAAGTGAGCTGCTCCTGGTCTGGTCCTTGAGTGAGAAGGATGAGGATGATGGATGAAGATCAACATGCTGACTGAAGCAACCCTGTTGGTGGTGGGCAGATCAGACGTCTCAGTTTTCCACTCCTACCAACTCGATGCAAACCTTTCAGTTGGTGTCATGGGCAGGTCAACCTTCATGTTGATGCTCATCCAACACATAAAGCAACAAAAATGGGCAGGTCAACCTTCATGTTGACGCTCATCCAACACATAAAGCAACAAAAATGGGAAACGAAAACAGCAGCAATTTGACTAAGTTGAATTGTCAGGAAGTAGTAAAGGCATTCAAATATGATGATTATCACAGGTTGTACTCTTGGATTCTGCTATTATTTGCTGATATTTCTACCTTTCATTGTGCATAATCGTTGCTTTTTTAAATAGATAAGTACATTAATGATGGAGTATTACTACTGTTAAGCAAATAATAGTTTAATAAAAATTGAGTTAGTTTTTCAAGGTTATTATTTTAATAATGGAGATTTTAATAAGGAAAAAATCAATCTATCTGTGAATATAGTTCCCCTGAATATTATTGCATTGTAATGTGACCAGAAATACCAGTTTAATTGCATGCGCTTCCTTCCTGGAAAGCTAGTTTAAAAGATGAATGGATTTTTTCCTCTGATGCTTAGAATAGGAATACTGTTTGCATATATCGTACATTTTACAAGAATCTTCAGTTGCAATCTGTACTTCCTAAGGCCTAAGTACGCAATAGCTTGTAATCGTAATGGTAATATAGACAAATTTTGTTTGTTCAAAATGTTACCCAAAGTTCATGTATCTGCTAGTGTTTGATTGTGAGGAAATTAAACAATGAATAGGTTTGGCTTGGCCTCTTGTCTAGGTGTTAATTTTACACACTGTGTTCAGTTTTCCTGACGAAATTGTAAGGAATTAGCATTTACCTAACTTTGTGGCCTATCAGCATCTCCTAAGTGTAGGGTTATAAAAGGCCTTGGCATGCAAGGTAGGTGTGGTACCTACCATCAGTTAGGTACATAAGGGGGAAAATATCTTACCCAGGCTATCCGTAAGAATTTACTAAAACACCATCATTGTGACACATACCAGCACAATTTTATCAGTTTAATTTTTAAATGTATTTAAATTCATAAATCTAAATCTATTCCTCAGATTCTTCTGAATCCATTTCACCTTCTCAGATACTGCTGTCACATGTTCAGGATCCTTGTCTTCAAGAGTGGACTTTCCATATGTCTATGATGTGTTTTTATAATTTTAATAAATGGGAAGCTCAGCTGGTTTCATTAGAAACAGCAAAGATAAAGACGTGGGTAATTGCATTTGGTTTTCCATTTTAAAAACTCTGACTTATGTTGACAGTATATTCTAAATTGTGAATTAAATCTGCTGGTTGCATTCCACTTTTTTTTTTTTTTTAAGAAGAGGCAACTACTTGCATGTCCTTTCCCCTTTCACATTAGAAAATTCAAAAACATTGCAAAATGCAATCAGGGATGTGACTTTTTTGGGCACAGCTCCCCATTCAGAAGCATAGTCTGGCCTTATTTGCATGTGTTCTCATTCAAAAGCACAGACAGATCTAATGCTGATCTGAATCACTGTACACAATAGGCTGAATTGAACAATTTCTTGTTGCACATTTGCCAAAACTATTTTTGGCAAACTGTCAGTTGCAAGCTGTCCTGAGAGTATTTTTTTTCCTTGAAGGGCGGGGGTTAGAAATCTCATTCATAATTTTTTTTTAAACCTGTTACTTGTCGGGAGTAACTTCCAGAAGTGTTGCTGGGATGAGAAAAACAACTATATAACTGGTGCGGATCTGGAAAGCCCCATAGGGATGGCTGGGGCTTTATGCTGGGTGAGGAGAAAATATATCTCTTTACCCTGAGGAGACCTCCAACCACCTCCTGAGCAGCACTGGATGCAGCATGGGCCACGTGGTCCCGCTACGCCAGCACAGTTTAGGATTGGGCTGTTAGAGCACAATCCTATGCATATCTACTCAGAAGTAAGTACTACTGGGTTCCCAGGTAAGTGTGTACAGGATTGCCATCCTAATGCCTGTTGGCTTAATGTTTCCCAGCCAATTGATTTTTCTGTAGTGTAGTTGAATGGATTAAACTACATACTGAAAAGAATATTTTCTGTTTCAAGAAAAGCACATGACTAAGGCAGACTATACCTTTAATTCCAAATGGGATGATAGTATTATCTTTCTCCTTGACATTATCTGAGGTTTGCTTAGAATTCTTGTTAATAAATTACTGCTGTTATCTAGGTCAACTTTGATTGATTGACTGACTGAAGTTTTGTTAGTGCTGTCTCAGTGGTTGCCACTGGCTACGCTGAAATTCTTCAAAACGTAGTCAATAAACTTGAGTGTTTTTCAAGACAAGAACAGTTTTCCTTGCCAACTGTTGCAGTATGTCATAGCATAATTATTTCCTGTCTTTAACTGCCATATGAGCTGTGAGATAATAAACCTACCTGTGTAAACTTGCTCATCTTTCTAATGTTCTAGCAAGCTTGTTTGTTTTTCCTGTTACACTTATTATATTGGAGGGTGTGCTGAGATGACAATTAAAATGTTTTGTAGAAGAGCTTAACATTAACTTTTCAATGACATTTCTACACAAATGTTGCCTTGTGACAAAGAACTTCGCTGGTTTTCAAATTTCTTCTTTAAGTCTTAGAGTTAAGCAATTAGGACACTGGGCATTTTTGAAAACTAAAAGCTTAGGGAGGATATCCTTAGCAATAAAGGAAGCCTGGCAGATACGTTTATATAATACTTTAAAAGCAGTTTGGAAAAAAAATATATAAAGATTAGTACTGCCAGTAATATTCAGAAAGTGAGAAATTCTGTGTAATCATCTGATAGTAGATTATTTTCAGGTTTCATAAAATGACCTTGGAATAGAATTATCTGCAAAATTGCAATCAAACTAACTTGTTAAAAATGTAGATAATGAATGTTAATAAACTATTTGCCTTAATATGGGCATTTTCCATCTGAGGTGATCAACGTTTGATTGACGTTTGATCAACGTTTGACTGAAAAACACTATTTTTAATTGTTTGAATGAATTCAGCATACTTTTGCCATCAAAAAATGGCATTGGTTTTGCCCAATTGGCTCTTGTTTTGGAGATATGGCAGAGCCACTTTATATGCTGACTCAAGAAGCTTCCTTGTGAGAAAACCATGGCATCAGGATCTTCCTCACAAGAAAGCTGCTTGAGAGCCCAATCCTGTGCTCGGCGGCATGGCTTTGTGCCGCTAAGCACTATCGCAATCGTGCCCTAAGGCACATTTGCGAGCCTCTCCACTTGGCTCCCATCCGTGCTAGCCTAGCATTGGCCAGTGCTGAAACTTAGATTGCAATCCTATATATAATTTCCTGGGAGGAAGCCCCAATGAATACAATTGGACTTACTTCTGAGTAAGCATGCATAGGATTGCGCTGTTAATGTCTGTAATTGAGTTCTATAAAGTTGAGAGAACACCACCAGGTTTAACATACCAATAGCAAGTGGAGAATGTAACATTTATGTTTGATGTGGGTATATAAGAAACATGAACGTTTTGCTTTTAGATGATACAGGTAAAACAAACCTAAAGGATACAGCATTAATAGGAATCTATTTCTGGACCCCAATTAAACATTTTTAATCCAAATTAGCCTTGGACAATCTCCTAATGAACACAGCCAGCATACTTGAATGTTGGCAGTTGGCCAGCCAGATACCAGACTGTATTGGTGTCAGTTTTTGTTAGCATATAAATACAGTCAGCTTCTGGAGGAAAATGGAAGAAAAAAAAGTAGGAAGAACTGGTGAAGATGGAACTGTATGTTTAAAACAACCTGGATGCCTGAAATTGGGCACACATATAAGCAGTTAAAATTTGGACCCATAGCAGAGTAATATACCTGTAGGATAGATAACCAGATAGCCACAGGGAACAGTGCCTAGCAACTGGCATCTACTTTAGCTAGTCTTGTCTCAAATCTGAGTTTAAAGTTGGAAAGTAGATCCTTGTCATCACTCATACCCACAAGAAACCTCTTGTGAAGAGGGGCCCTCTTAAAAACTGGACAGTATTGAAATACAGTAATGAATTACAATAATACAGTAATGACATTCGGCCCTCGGTATGAAACAAGTTTGACACCCTTGATCTAGCACATAATTGACAAAGCCAGCAAGGCAAATGATACAGCAGTACTAAAAACCCAAAGAGGTGATTTTAAAAAAAAGCAATACACCAAAGTGACTGCATGGGGAAAAGGTGGAAGGGAGTTTGAGCAAAAGTTTGGCACAGAGATTAAAAAATATTCCAACTAGTTCAGGAACTTGATCCTTGCTCCCACACTTAGATGAATGTGCAGATGACCTCCATCAAAGCCTCCAATGCTCCAACATTGGATCAGAGTAAATGCATGAAGGGAAGTGTGTAAGACTCTGCTTTTTATAACCTCTGGGTAAGGGTGTTTGAACATGGTTTTATTGTTTTGCAGATTTCATGATTTGAAAGGCAGAAAGTAGTGTTATGTGTTTTATTCCAAGTTCTCATTTTTATTTATTTTAAATGCTTTAAAAGTGTGAAACATTTTTCTTTGAGAAATACAGCAAATCTCCACTTGTAGCAGCTAAATGGACAGTTTGGAAAAGTTGAAATACAACCGTATAAGTAGAGGTATTTATTTCTGGTGAGTAAGGTAGATTTAACAGCCCAATTCTGAGCTGCCCAGCACCCAGAAGAACAGCGGTACCAAAATGGCTGCCACAGCATCTGATGTTTGCTGGGCAGCAGCCGCCAGCTCCTCGGAGGAAGTGAGGAGGCCCTGCCATGGGGCTACTCAAGTCTGTGCCGGCTATTTAGGTGGCACAGAATAAAGCAGTCTCGTGTTGGCCTGGAGGCCTGACATGGGGTTCTGGATCTGGCGGAGCAGGTCTCAGCTGGTCCCGCCCCTCTCCTGCCCCACTCCCTCTCCCAACCCCACTTTCTGCTCCTCTCCCAGTGCTCCTGCTGACTTCTCTGCCACCCGGAGCAAGGTACAAGCTCCGGGCGGTGTGCGACTGGCCTCTGGCTGGTACTGAGCCAGCGCTGAGCATTACTGATGTGCTTATGGCACATTTGCAATGCTCAGCACCAGTGGAGGGATGGTGCTAGATGGTCTGGATCTGGCCCTGTGTCTTACTGAACAGAATGGGCTTAGTTCTGAGTAAGGTAAACAACACCATTTTCAAACACCTCTATGTTCAGAGACTAGTTGCATTGCTTGCATCTTGTTCCATTTTCCCATGCCTATTCAATGTGCTCATCAGTTCTCTCTAAATTTTTGCCCTCTATTCCGCTCCTCTCCCCCATGAAACATCACCATCCCCTGCTCCTCCTATTTTCACACACACACACGCACACGCACACACTAGACAGTTGTGTTGACCAACCTCCCATAGTACTGCATGATTTTTCCACCTGAGAAGCTAAGTGCAGCTATTTTCAAACCGCCTCTGTCATGTTCTTCAACAAGGAACAGTTATGAAGGTCCTGGGTGTGGTTTTTGTGTCCTTTTTGGTCTGTTGATATAAAACAGATTATAAACCTGTGTTCTGGAAGCTGTGCGAGTTGTCTCCATTTGAATCTTAGCTCTATGAACTCTCTCAGCCTTGGAAGCATCTGTACATTCTATAGGTCCAGCCTATTTATACATATATTATTTTTGCACGAATTTGACTCAACATGAATGGCCACTACAAATGAGAAGGAATGTGCTGATCCCTGGAGTAGGGGGAAAATGCGTCCCTTTAAAATCAGTTTGAAAAACTGAACGGTCCTTTAACAATAGCCTCCTTAATGACAGGGGGGGGGGGCAGCTGACTGACAATCCATCAATCATTCTCTCTCCAGGCGATCCCTCCCTTCCCACTGAGCATGTGAAAGAAAGGTGATCACTTTGCATTGGTGAAGGGAGGAACTGAGTGAAGCACCTTTATAAGTGCTTGGAGGCGGACTGATTGATGGATTGTCTTCTTAAGGACTGTTATCTTACATCACAAAGGTCAGCAAGGCTGTTTTTAAATCACAAAGAAACTTTGTTTTTTAAATTGATTTGCTATAGTGCGTTTTTTGCCATCCATGCGAGTGCTTGGAATGGAACCCATGCAAATAATGAGGCTCAACCTGTACTCTTAGAGCTCAAACAGCTTAGCGTGCAAAAACTGCAGACTGCCCCACATACTACTACCAGATGGCAGCCCTATTTTACTTAAATTTTCTAATGGATAAAGGACTCTTCATGTCTCCTTTAGCATGAGACAAATTTTAATATGGCCTTGGATGGGTTAGAGGTCAGTGGTAGAGCACATCCTTTGAATACAGAAGCTCACAGATTCAGGCCCCAGCATCTTTGTTGAAAAGGATTAGGTAGCAGGTGGTGGAAAGAGTTCTGCCTGAAACCTAGGAGAGCTGCTGCTCTTCACAGAGGATTCTGAGCTAGGTGGACCAAATGTCTAATTCTTTTTTTGCTCATAGAGCTGTGCTCCGAATGTGATGTATAGGGTGATGCTAGGAAGGGAGAACAACTGACTGCTGAGATTGGAGCCTCCAGAATGCAGCCATATGTTATCAGATCTGTTCCTCTTTAAGTTTAGAAAAGAGAGCAGGCACTTGCAATATCCCCTGGAGACAGCTCCTTACTTAGAGCTGAGCCAGAGTTATCTACAGGTATTTTGTTTTAGGTTCAGTTACACTTTTGCTTGTTCTGGGAAAAATTTTTTGGTGAGCTTTTGAGTATCACCCTGAAGCACAATTATTTGGAACCTTAAAAACCAGCCTCGAATGCAGTGGTTTTCAACCTTTTTCATCTCATGGCACACCAACAAAGTTCTAAAATTGTCAAAGCACATCTTCAGTTTTTGGACAATTGACAAGGCACACCTTCTGTTGGTGGGGGGCTCATATCCCCAATGATCCTATTAATAAATGACCCTCCACCAAACTCCCACGGCACACCGGGGGACCATTTGCAGCACACCAGCGTGCCACGGCACAGTGGTTGAAAATGGCTGCTCTAGTATATTTTGCTTGCATAAACTGTTTTTGTTCTCTCTCTCTCTCTCACACACACACATACACACACACACACACACACACACACACACACACCCTTTATTGGCATACATAGCAGACACAACAACAGTAAATACAGGCCTGTAATAATTGATACAGAGGGATACATGACAACCAAATAAATCAAATATATTTGCCCCTTATAAAACATATTGTCAGTCAGATGCCATCTCTTGGTTCTACTTGCCACTATCTGCTGCAGATAAAATACCACCCTCTCAATTACAACGCTGGAAACATCATTCAATAGGTATTGTTTATCACCACCATCATAAATTTTGAAACCTTTTTCAATTCCGCAGGTGAGCAATCATTAAATAGAAGCTTTATATTTACCATATCTGGAAGACCCTTCCTATTAACTTGAATGGGCATCAGTCAGTGGAGCGGGCACTGTTATGCCGTGAACAGTGGTTCTCAAACTTTGAGGGAGCTTGACTCCCTCAGTAAGTTCTTGCGGGGGAGGGGCTAGGGCGGCGACACGATCCCCAGGATAATGCCACTAAGGGGGGGTGAGGGAGACGCTTGCGATTTACTTTATGAAGACAAGGCTGCAGCAGGCTGCAGGAGGTGTGGGGAGCCCTGCACAGCCCTCTGCAGCACTCCCCGAGGCTTGGAATGTTCACTAAAAGCAGGCGCAAAGCACCTCCTGCAAAATGGAAGTGCTTTGCACCCGCTTTCTCTGAATGTTCCAAGACTCGGGGAGTGCTGCAGAGGGCTGTGCAGGGCTCCCCACACCTCCTGCAGCCTGCTGCAGCCCTGTCTTCATAAAGTAAGTCACAGGCAACCCCCTTTGCCCCCCATACTGGTGTGATCCTGGGGATCGCTTCCCTGCCCCTCTCCTTCCCCTGCCCCTTCCTTGTGTAAAGGGACGGAGGAACCTTTACACAAACTGGTGGGTTGCAACCCACCAGTTTGAAAACCACTGCCGTGGACAGTAGAGGTGTATATGTAAAAGATATTCAACCGACCCCCATTACAAGGGCAAAGATGATCTCGATAGGGAATCTTGTGGTATCTCCCAACTATCACCCTTGAGGGAATAATGTTGAACCTTTGCAGAGTTATGGTGCGTCGTTCTCTGGGGTCTGTCAGTGAGGAAAGGTAGGTTGCCATTTTCCCAAACTGATATGGGATGGAATGATTTAAGGGAGAGAAATTTAATGATTTCCCTATCTTTAAAAAGGGAAAGAGGGGGGACCTGGGAAACTATAGGCCAGTCAGCCTCACATCTAAACCGGGTAAGATGGTGGAATGCTTCATCAAAGATAGGATCTCAAAACACATAGACGAACAGGCCTTGCTGAGGGAGAATCAGCATGACTTCTGTAAGGGTAAGTCTTGCCTCACAAACCTTCTAGAATTCTTTGAAAAGGTCAACAGGCATGTGGATGCGGGAGAACCCGCAGACATTATATATCTGGACTTTCAGAAGGCGTTAGACACAGTCCCTCACCAAAGGCTATTAAAAAAACTCCACAGTCAGGGAATTGGAGGACAGGTCCTTTCATGGATTGAGAACTGGTTGAAGGCCAGGGAACAGAGAGTGGGTGTCAGTGGCAGTTTTCACAATGGAGAGAGGTGAAAAGCGGTGTGCCCCAAGGATCTGTCCTGGGACCGGTGCTTTTCAACCTCTTCATAAATGACCTGGAGACAGGGTTGAGCAGTGAGGTGGCAAAGTTTGCAGACAACATCAGACTTTTCCAAGTGGTGAAGACCAGAAATGATTGTGAGGAGCTCCAGAAGGATCTCATCAGTCTGGCAGAATGGGCAGCAAAATGGCAGATGCACTTCAGTGTCAGTAAGTGTAAAGTCATGCACATTGGGGCAAAAAATCAAAACTTTAGATATAGGCTGATGGGTTCTGAGCTGTCTGTGACAGATCAGGAGAGAGATCTTGGGGTGGTGGTGGACAGGTCGATGAAAGTGTCGACCCAATGTGTGGCGGCAGAAAGAAGGTCAATTCTATGCTTGGGATCATTAGAAAAGGTATTGAGAACAAAATGGCTAATATTATAATGCCATTGTACAAATCGATGGTAAGGCCACACCTGGAGTATTGTGTCCAGTTCTGGTCGCCGCATCTCAAAAAAGACATAGTGGAAATGGAAAAGGTGCAGAAGAGAGTGACTAAGATGATTACGGGGCTGGGGCACCTTCCTTATGAGGAGAGGTTATGGCATTTGGGCCTCTTCAGCCTAGAAAAGAGGCACCTGAGGGGGGACATGATTGAGACATACAAATTTATGCAGGGGATGGACAGAGTGGATAGAGAGATGCTCTTTACACTCTCACATAACACCAGAACCAGGGAACATCTGCTAAAATTGAGTGTTGGGAGAGTTAGAACAGACAAAAGAAAATATTTCTTCACTCAGCATGTGGTTGGTCTGTGGAACTCCTTGCCACAGGATGTGGTGACGGCATCTGGCCTGGACGCCTTTAAAAGAGGATTGGACAAGTTTCTGGAGGAAAAATCCATTACAGGTTACAAGCCATGATGTGTATGTGCAACCTCCTGATTTTAGAAATGGGCTATGTCAGATGCAAGGGAGGGCACCAGGATGCAGGTCTCTTGTTATCTGGTGTGCTCCCTGGGACATTTGGTGGGCTGCTGTGAGATACAGGAAGTTGGACTAGATGGGCCTATGGCCTGATCCACTGAGGCTGTTCTTATGTTCTTATGAGCAAATGTTCATTGTCAGTTCACAAAGATTTTGAAATTCAGTATCCAGCAATCTGACTATGATCCTCCGATAGGCCTTCATACTTCATGTTCATCCATGAATATGGAGTTCATACTCCATGAACACATGTTCAGATGGTCTAGTGACTCTATTGGTCTAGTGACTCTAAAATTGACCCTTTTGACTCCATTTTCTTCCTTAAAAAAATTGACCATGTAGAAAGGTCAAACTCCCCAAGCATGAGATATACCAGACTTCCTGGTGATGAATTGTAATGTATGTGCAACCAATATTGAATGGACAAAAGCGAGGCTCTGGTTAACAGGAAACTGTTATTGTCTAGGGCTACAATCCTATACGAATGTTTCTGGGAATGTTTCCCCATTGAGCACCCTTACATCTGCATTGAACACTCTTTGAACACCCTTAAATCTGCATAGACAATGCATCAAATTGCACTGAAGTTCCTTAACCAAAAGTGGAGGCGAAAATACTGAAGGTTTTGTGTCATTTGCTTTGTTTCTCTCTCACTGTTTATTGAAATTTGAATACAAAGCTGAAACACATTCAGCTCAGCTCTATTCTTAACATGCTGCAAGTGACCTGGCATATGGCTAATTGAAAGCTTGTTTTGAATGTTAAAAAAAAAAAATTAGGGCATCAGCACACTCCTAACTTTGGTTGCTATATTAATTTATCAAGTTGCGTTATCTTTCCACCTCCAAAGCTCTTCATTTTGCCGACAGATTGTTGACATTGCTGTCAGTTCCCCATATAAGCTTGTGGATTTTTCTTCTGCAGTTCCTTTTGCTTTTTGTGTCAAGAACGTAATTAAACTAATGATACTTCTGGAGTACTTTGTTGCTTACTTTGCTGCCTCTGTGCAAAAATAAGGTGATTGCTTGTGAAGAAAATATTGAGGGTTTTTTTTACATGTTCTGCCCTAGTAAAATCATATTAGTTACGTGAAACTGATTTATTAGTTTCAGAAACAAGCTAACGCGCATGCATAAAAATGCAGTACAGTTTAGATGCACTGTAATCAGTCTTTTGGTATATATCAGGTCTGAGTGAGGGAGAAGAGAATAGAATTGAGAGCAAGAGAGAGGAACGGATGTAAGCGTGACTAGAATATACTAGTTATTTAATCCATATTAGGCTGACTGCTGGTTCTTCTTTGAAAAACAGTACATGCTGATAACACGAATACCTCTCTCTCTCTCTCTCTCTCTCTCTCTCTCTCTCTCTGTGGGTGGGCACATGCATTTAATTTCTCCCTTTAGGAAAGGGGTTTTATTGATCCATGAAAGTGTGTATTTTAATTAGGCAGTCGTTTCCTGTTCTATTCAAATGTAGGTTTATCAAGATTCCTTTAAAAAAAAGCTTGTTTTCTGGAATAATTTAACAAAATTTTCAGCAAGGTATTGGACTAAATTGTGATGAATCCTGAAGTTAGAATAAAGTTTCTATATCGAAGCCAGTGTCTGCAGCAAAAAATGTAGACATGTTGCGAAACATTTTAGAAGCAGAACATTTTTCTTTCTTTGATATGAATTTAAAACAACTGCTGCTGCTACTACTATTACAAAAAAAGAATAAAAATTACTGCTGTCTCTTCAATATAGGGAGAATTCTTACAGAATTCTTTGATTGCCTTTCTGCACAGCTTCAGCGAACGGAATAAACAAGCTGTAGTTGCTGAATATTGAAATAAGAGGGAAGTAACAAACAGCTGTTATCCTGGCCAGATAGGCACATGCTGATGTGCTGATATACTTTCACCAAGGTACTTTTACACATTACAAAACTGGTCCAAATTAGCTACTTGTTCACTAAATGTGAAAGTGCTATCTGTTCATTTTGTCTATATCTAAAAGTACTTCAGGCATACTTTTCCCCCAGCAACGAATGTCAAGATGTCCCTTGTATATTCAGGCATGAGGAGATCAAATTAGAACAACTCAGAATGCTTGTACTCCTTGTTGTATGTTGTGACATGGAAGAGGGAGGGAGCTGTGTTGGCTTCAGAGACATATGGTGTCCATTTTCCTCACTATCTTTTTGCCATATGTCACAAAATGTTTGAGATCATCCTACTTCAGGCATGTTCCATAATGCCTTAGAACAGTGCTTAGTAGCAATGGCTACATCAAACCAAGCACTGTCCTTTCAATTCATCACTCTGCTACAGTCCAGTTGTGGTACCCATCATTGCCATTCCTTTCTCTCTCCCTACTTCATAGAAAGCAGAGTGTGGTAGATTTTAATCATGGGCGTGCCTAGATTTTAATTTCAAGGGTGGCTGTGTGCTGATGAGAAGAGCATGTAGAGGAAGAATTTGCCAGAGTGTTACAATGGTGAGGTGGCTTTACTGGGCACCTTGCCCATCTTTTCGCTATGACACTTAGGGCACAATCCTAACCAGCTTTCCAGCACTGACAGCTGTGCCAATGGGGCATGTGCTGCATTCTGCAGTTGGGGGGCAGTCACGGAGGCCTCCTCAAGGTACAGCAATGTTTGTTCCCTTACCTCAGAGTTGCATTGTCCTTATGTCAGTGCTGGAATGTTGGTTAGGATTGTGACCTTAGAATGTTTTTATTTCTTTATTTCAAATATTTATATCCTTCTCTTCCAGGTTATTGAAGGGACCATCAGGACATCTAACAGGATGTTGAAAACATCCAATTCACAACAAACTGAGATAAAATCTATGTAAAAAAAGAAACATTAGAAAGCAGCACATCATCAGGCACAGGTATTAAGTAAACTCAAGGAACTGAGTGCAATAAAAACATCAAACAATTGAACTCCAAGTAAACAATCGTGTTTTCACTGTCTATAGCAGTAGTTCCCAACCTTTAGGAGACAGTGGAGCACTGAGGGAAAAATTGGAATTGTTGTGGTTGGCAACCTTCAGTCTCGAAAGACTATGGTATAAGCCTACAGCACCCGGTATTCCCAGGTGGTCTCCCATCCAAGTACTAACCAGGCCTGACCCTGCTTAGCTTCTGAGATCAGACAAGATTGGGCATGTGCAGGGTAACATGCAACCCCCCACCCCCACACACAGAAAGTACATTTTAAATTTGCAATACAGGCGGCCCTCATTATCCATAGTGGTGACTAGGTGATTGGTGACTAGGGAAAACATTGACATAGTGGGCATAACGGAAACCTGGTGGAATGCGGAGAATCAGTGGGATACCACAATCCCAGGCTATAAACTGTACAGGAGGGACAGGAAGGGGCATGTTAGAGGTGGGGTGGCCATTTATGTAAAGGAAGGGATAGAATCCAGCAAAGTAGAAATTGAAAGTGGGTCCGACTCCACCATAGAATCTCTGTGGGTTAAATTACCAGGCCTGAGAAGCGATGTAATACTGGGGGCGTAATATCGTCCTCTTTACCAGAAACCGGAAGGGGACCTTGAAATGAGGAAACAGATCAGGGAGGTGACAAGAAGGGACAGGGTTGTAATCATGGGGGACTTCAATTATCCTCATATTGACTGGATCAATTTGTGTTCTGGTCATGAAAAGGAGACCGGTTTCCTTGACATGCTAAATGACTGTGCCTTAGAGCAGTCAGTCATGGAGCCCACCAGAGGACAGGTGACTCTGGATTTAATATTGTTCGGTACTCAGGACCTGGTTAGAGATATCAGTGTCACGGAGCCATTGGGGAACAGTGATCATGCTGTGATTAGTTTTGACATGCACGTTGGGGGAAGAATACCAGACAAATCTCTCACAAAAACCCTTGACTTCTGACGAGCGGACTTCCCTCAAATGAGGAGGCTGGTTAGAAGGAGGTTGAAAGGAAAGGTAAAAAGAGTCCAATCTCTCCAGAGTGCATGGAGGTTGCTTAAAACAACAGTAATAGAGGCCCAGCAGAGGTGTATACCACAAAGGAAGAAGGGCTCCACTAAATCCAGGAGGGTGCCTGCATGGCTAACCAGCCAAGTTAGAGAGGCCGTAAAGGGCAAGGAAGCTTCCTTCCGTAAATGGAAGTCTTGTCCTAATGAGGAGAATACAAAGGAACAAAAGAAATGTGGCAAAAGAAATGTAAGAAGGTGATACGGGAGGCCAAGAGAGACTATGAAGAACACGTGGCCAGCAACATTAAGGGGAATAATAAAAGCTTCTTCAAATATGTTAGAAGCAGGAAACACACCAGAGAAGCGGTTGGCCCTCTGGATGGTGAGGGAGGGAAAGGGGAGATAAAAGGAGACTTAGAGATGGCAGAGAAATTACATGAGTTCTTTGCATCTGTCTTCACGGCAGAAGACCTCAGGCAGATACCGCTGCCCGAACAGCCCCTCCTGACCAAGGAATTAAGTCAGATAGAGGTTAAAAGAGAAGATGTTTCAGACCTCATTGATAAATTAAAGATCAATAAGTCAACGGGCCCTGATGGCATCCACTCAAGAGTTATTAAGGAATTGAAGAATGAAGTTGCAGACCTCTTGACTAAGGTATGCAACTTGTCCCTCAAAATGGCCACGGTGCCAGAAGATTGGAGGATAGCAACTGTCACACTGATTTTTAAAAAGGGAAGGAGGGGGGACTCGGGAAACTATAGGCCGGTCAGCCTAACATCTATACCGGGTAAGATGGTGGAATGCCTCATCAAAGATAGGATCTCAAAACACATAGACAAACAGGCCTTGCTGAGGGAGAATCAGTATGGCTTCTATAAGGGTAAGTCTTGCCTCACAAACCTTCTAGAATTCTTTGAAAAGGTCAACAGGCATGTGGATGTGGCAGAACTCGTGGACATTATATATCTGGACTTTCAGAAGGCATTTGACACGGTCCCTCACCAAAGGCTACTGAAAAAACTCCATAGTCAGGGAAGTAGAGGGCTGGTCCTCTCCTGGATTGAGAACCGGTTGAAGACCAGGAAACAGAGAGTGGGTGTCAATGGGCAATTTTCACAATGGAGAGAGGTGAAAAGCGGTGCGCCCCAAGAATCTGTCCTAGGATCAGTGCTTTTCAACCTCTTCATAAATTACCTGGAGATAGGGGTGAGCAGTGAGCTGGCAAAGTTTGCAGATGACACCAAACTTTTCTGAGTGGTGAAGACCAGAAGTGATTGTGCAGAGCTCCAGAAGGATCTCTCCAAACTGGCAGAATGGGCAGCAAAATGGCAGAAGTGTTTCAATGTAAGTAAGTGTAAAGTCATGCACATTGGGGCAAAAAACCAAAACTTCACATATAGGCTGATGTGTTCTGAGCTGTCTGTGACAGATCAGGAGAGAGATCTTGGGGTGGTGGTGGACAGGTCGATGAAAGTGTCGACCCAATGTGCGGCGGCAGTGAAGAAGGCCAATTCTTTGCTTGGGATCATTAGAAAATGTATTGAAAACAAAACGGCTAATATTGTAATGCTGTTGTACAAATCGATGGTAAGGCCACACCTGGAGTTTTGCATCCAGTTCTGGTCGCTGCATCAAAAAAAAAACAGTGGAAATGGAAAAGGTGCAAAAGAGAGTGACTATGATGATTACTGGGCTGGGGCACCTTCCTTATGAGGAAAGGCTACGGCGTTTGGGCCTCTTCAGCCTAGAAAAGAGGCGCCTGAGGGGGGACATGATTGAGACATACAAAATTATGCATGGGAAAGATAAAGTGGATAGAGAGAAGCTCTTTACACTCTCACATAACACCAGAACCAGGGGACATCTGCTAAAATTGAGTGTTGGGAGAGTTAGGACAGACAAAAGAAAATATTTCTTTACTCAGCATATGGTTGGTCTGTGGAACTCCTTGCCGCAGGATGTGGTGATGGCATCTGGCCTGGATGCCTTTAAAAGAGGATTGGACAAGTTTCTGGAGGAAAAATCCATTACAGGTTACAAGCCATGATGTGTATGTGCAACCTCCTGATTTTAGAAATGGGCTATGTCAGATGCAAGGGAGGGCACCAGGATGCAGGTCTCTTGTTATCTGGTGTGCTCCCTGGGGCATTTGGTGGGCTGCTGTGAGATACAGGAAGCTGGACTAGATGGGCCTATGGCCTGATCCACTGAGGCTGTTCTTATGTTCTTATAGGGGTTCCGTTCTCAGAACCCCCACAAATGACGAAAACCATGGGTATTCGAAACCTGCAGTTTTTGGCACCCCCCCAACCTGACTGGAGCAGAGCTCTGGTCGGTCCCAATGCTCCTCTGAAGCCTGCAGAGGCCACATGCAGCCACCCTCAGCCTCTGCAGGCTTCAGAATGAAACCTGAACTCTTTTAAAGGTAACTTCTGGTTTGGGGTGAAAACTGGAAGTCGCCTTTAAACGAGTTTGGGTTTCATTCTGAAGCCTGCAAAGGCCATGGTCAGATGTGTATGGCCTCTGTGTGCTTCAGAAGAACCTCCGGAAACAAGAAAAGCACAGCAGCCTTCACCTCTGGGTGCTCCAGGTTTGCACACACCACAGATTCGGGGATTAGAAAAAGATTTGTAATTAGGAAAGATTTATTATTTATAGAGAAGATTTGTGGTTTGCTGCTTTTATTACCAGCTGCAGGTAGTCCATTCTCTGCCCTCTCTGGTGGTCCATGGGGGACTGCTCGCTCAGCAAGACGCTGAAAGTGATCAAAAGCAATTATTTTTCCTGCGACCTCGCGAACCGCTTCTTAGGGTCTTGCAGATCACCTGTGGTCCCTGGACCATGGGTTGGGAACCAGTGGTCTGTAGTGACTGGGCTAGCCATAACCCCTCTCTCTTGAATTCCATGCTTCAGGTGCTGCCCTAGGAACAGCAAGAAAAGGTTTAAGCAACTATTACTACTCTCTTTAAACCATAGTTTTACATTAAAGGCAACAGGATGTCAGAAAGTAATTGAAGTTGTTTCAGCTAATTCTTGGAGGTAGTGCACAAGTTCAGTATTCAGGGCTAATGTCATCTGACCTTCTAGTACTTAGAAGTCCAGGAAAATGATAGTTTGCAGCATACTCTTCAGAAAGGAAGAGGCCTTCCTCATAGAGGGAATATTTTTTTCTGAGTAAATGTCAGTGAGTATAGTGACCCCAGCGTGTTCATGCAGTGCCAGAGTTCTCTGCAAGGTCTGACCATGTTCCCATTACTTGAAGCAAATCAAAGCATCTGAAATCCTTATCCCACCTCACAACCAGACCCAAGTAGTAGATATTTGTGAAGATCTATAATCAATAACTCTCTGGATCCTTCCATATGGCTATTGGCTCTGTATGTGTGTTGAAAAGTCTTGTTCTCATGCCTAAAATACTTGCATCACATTGTGCCTGCCACACCAGATTATGCCAATTGATGCTTTCAGTTACCTTATGATGCAGCAGAGAGAAAGTCAACCCTACTTGTTACTGATTATACACATCATTAAGCATGAATTTTATCAGGAACCGCTTTTGAAAATCTAGATGATAAAAATAGCTTATGGTGGTGGAGTGCTATTGATATATACTAAACTTTGAAAAAAAAACTGGAGTTAAAATATTTATCCACCATAAAAATCTGATTGATTGGGTTGCCATGTGCTTCTGGGAAAAGGCTCTGGTACTTAGAAGACTTTCAGGGAAACTTCATCCTTTGGTTGTCCAGGTACTAAAGAGTTCAAGGCTTTTGTATCTTTAATAGTTGTGTTGAAGAGGGAATTTCAGCAAGAGCAGCTGTTTTTCACATTGAGTGTCAAACCACCCCTGAAATTCCCACTTCAGCACAGTCATTAAAAGTTCAGAGAACTCTGTGCCTCTGGTCACCCTATTGATTCTTCTTCTACAATAATCTGTATTTGAGACCTATTACTCAGAGCGTTAACCTGAGGTGGTCAAATTCTGAATTGTTCCACTTCAGACTGCATGTTTGAAAGTGTGTGTGTCACATTTCAGAGTGCTTCCCCATGCAAATCCCCTCTTTTGTGAAGTGTAGTAAATGAACTGCAATCAGGTGACTTGTATCCCTATTTGGGATGTATCCCTTTGAGCATAAAAAAGCTAAATGGTCTGGAGAAATGGGAGAAGATGACGCAAACACAGGAGGTCCAGAAGTGTACAGAAGAAAGTGTCCATTTTGAGAGCCTGAATGACAGAACTGTCGCTGGAACAAGACTGGAGTCTACCTCCAAGCAGAGAAAATTGAAAGACTTAGCATTGCCCGAGGACATTCACGTCTAGAAATATTGCCCAAAACACTTCCACTACCTCCCCAACACAAATTTCTATTGGATTAAATGGACTCCATTTAACTGCTTCGATTTATCTGATATTTTATTTCTTCTCTTATGACACTAGCCTATGGCATACAGCCCAATCCTATTGGGCACTAACGCTGCCTGAAGAATGAGCATTCAGCCAGTGATGGCTGTCTTACAGCAGTCACAAGAGTACCACCAGCAGTGTGGCCACAGCAGCCTCATGCACAGTGACTGCACTGGACTGGTCTGCCGACCCTAGTAAGTCGGCGGGGAAGCGACATGAGGCATGGTGAGTGTGGAATGAGAGTAGGGATGAATTGGGTCCAAGAAGACCCCAAATTAGCGGCAACGGCCGCCAAACTGTAATCCCTTTCCCAGACCTGATCTTGTGACCCAGGCCCATGCAGACCCAATCCTGTGGTCCAGGTCCAAGTGGACCATTTCCAGACTGCCCCCCACAGGATGCAGTGCAAGCCATTTTGATGTGGCTGCATCAGCATGGTGGGAAGCATAGGATTGAGCTGATAATCATGTGAGTATATTTGTTTAACACAGACCTCTCCCTGTTTAGTCTTTAGTAAGACCTGCCTTATTAAAGAAGATGTTTTGCACGGGAGAGGATTCAAAAATGTGACTCCCTTACTGCTCACCAAAGTTGTACAGTCCAGAATTCTACCACCAGTTTGCTGCCTCACTCTGTATAATATGGGATTGTGTTAACAGCAACTGCACTGAAGGCACATATTGGGTCCATCTTGTGCAGGCTATTTCAAATTGCCCCCTGTTCATTATTCCTTCTAATTATTGTACCAAGATTTTGTTCCAGATCTTTACTATGTAAACTGGTCATGTTTGGGAAAGACTTTGCTACCTTTGGAGATAACCTGTTCCATTTTGACTTGTAAACAGTTATAAAATGAATCCTTTTTTTCCTCAAATGCACTTGATGTTGTGAATGTCCAAGTTACTTGGTCACAGCGGATTCTGCTCCCATGCGTCAGTGCAAGTCGCTGTAATTCTTCAAAGTCTTCAGTTAGAAGAGTGTTTTTTCTAATTGGAAGGCAAGCCCTTGTGCCGAGATACAGTACCTTGAGGAAAAGTATTCCCTATTGATGCTGATTGGAAGGGGCCAGAGCAGTCAGCTAAGTAGAGATGGCCTGAGTAGCCTCCTCAGGGTTTAGTCCTTTGGATTCAGAGGAGCCTAGTTCCTTAATTCATTTTTCCTGACCTTTTAATGCGTCTTGGAGTGTTGTTTAGGCATCACTGTGATAGATGGTCACTGTTAGTTATGCTTTGGGTGACAGAGAAATTGTGTTGGCAGAAAAGCCCGGTGCTGGGCAAATGCAGAATGTTTAATCAGCATGTCTGAAAAATACTTCTGCCCAGCTAAGGGCTGATTTGATGTCATGGTTTGCTTAACGTATACAGTATATTATTTTTGTTTTTCATTTTTGTATATTAAATGAATACATTGATTTGTGTCTCGAACAGCTGTACAAGAAAGTTTCTTAAATACTTTTTTTTAATTGAAGGGTCTATTTACAAAAAAGCACTTCAGTAAGCTTAAATTACTTAATGCTGTACATCCTCTGAAATGTAATCACTTCCAGATGGAGCAATTCATACTTCTCAGAGAGTGTTAATTTGAGAGTAGATAGGATGTTTAAGCAAATGCATCTTAGAGTACCCTTCTCAGCAGCAAAACCGAAGTCCTTAAAAATTATCAGTCTAACTTTGAAAGTAAAAAAGGAGTTTAAAAATAAACTTTATTTCAATGGCTTGCATTTAATAGTAACTTTATTCCTGACATTCACTAAGAGAGGAAGCAAGGGGAGGTAATGGAATGGAATTGTCATCTTATCATCCATCAATTATCATGGAATTGTCATCTGGGAATGATAAAAATGAACCAAGAGCCTGCCAAGAACTTGGGGAATTTGTACATTTTGTTCCGTAAGAACACTATCTCTCTCTGGGATGGCAACAATTTTGGGACTGGGGGGAGGGGAAGAACTCAAGCTGTTTCTATTAAAAGATGCAGTTGTTTCACCTCAAACATCACCTGAGTGCATATTTCTCAACAGCTTTAGAAGCTTGTAACTAATGGAAGGGGGGGGTGTGGGGGGGAGGTCATCTGAGGTTGGAACAGCTGCATCTTCCCTTATTACAACACTCCCTAATTAATTGCCCACTATATGAGCCTTGTTCACCTGGAAACAGTAAGTCATGATCTACTGTACTTGGCACTTTGCAATCCCATCCTCTTTGCTGTCTGTGCTTCTTTCTTTTTAAAAAATATATCATGGTCTCTCATCTTACCAGGGCTTTCTGGAAGTATGGAATAAACCCATGCAGGGAGAGCTGACTTGATTTACACTAGCAGCGTGGCAAACTCAGTCTTTATTGAAATAATTATTTGTAAGCTTATTGGGTCAAGAAGATTTCCCTGTGTCCCTCTGAAACTGGTCTTGTTAGGATCATCTGTAAAATAGCATGAACAGTATACGTCGTGACTCAGGAAACAAGAGTTTCCTTTACCCAACAACTTTGTCCGTGCTTGGTACTCGGAACAGAACAGATAACTTGCTGAATAATGGAAATGGGAGCAAACCCTGAGGAAGTCTTAACACAATGCATTATATATTGCAAATTGGTGAAGATTCATGAACGCACACAAATGCAAACCTCTGCTTTCCTCCTTTCTGAGGAGGAAACATTCATCCCTTAATGTTTTTCTTCTGCAACAGACTCCAGAATTAGGTTAAGTCATGTAGAAGACGAATACTGGCAGCACTGAAGCCAACTAGCAACATCATACCCCAAGCACCTATATCATTACCCTGTCACTGTGGAACAGAGCATCACCCAATTAGTGGTGCTAGCAGAATCACCCTTTCCCCCCTGCTGTTTATTGAGGGTGTAGTTGGTTAAACTAGAAAATAATGATTGTTGAATCCTCTTTAGGCAATGAATGGTTGTTTACCATTTAAAATGAAAGCCTGTGGTTTATTTTTCGTCACAATGACTGGCTTGAATCGCAAGGCAAGAATGTCTTCTCTTGTGTCTTTAAAATGAATTTACCAGTGACCGTGTTTTATAAGGAATTCTTATTTTTAAATGTGGAGTGATAGAGATTTGGATTTTATGCACATTTACTTGATTATGCTTTCCACATATTTCTCATAAACATCTGTTAATTTGCAAGTCAGTTGGAACCTAAATATAAATTGATTGCATTGTGTACAATTTCATCTTTCTACTCAGTTGAAAAAATGCTAATATTGTTTATACATATTACATTATGGCATATACTGTATTATAAAAAAAAAGAAAACAAAAATGCCCTAGAACCTTTTTTTTCTGAATGCAATATAACTTAGTAGTAAATAAGTTTTGAAAGCTTAGGATACTGAATATATTCTTGTACTGCTCAAATGCTATGAGTTCTATGTATAGTTAATGGTGTGTATCCAATCATCTTCCCAGGTATCTGTTTCTTTCCTTTCTATATTCATGAGATGCCACTCCAGTAAACCATGTGAAATTTGTAATAACTCTTCTGGTGCAATAATTTCAAAATGTAAGAGCCCACATTATCAAAGACATAAAAGAGGCAATATAAAATACCACAATAACTTAATACAACCATTATGGAGCAAATGCCAGAACAAGTAGAACAAATAAATCAGACATTGTATGATATTGCCTCATCTTATTAAGATAACTTTTTCTACTAATCTTTGTGTACTCAGAATGCATGTTTGTTTGCTCTTTTTGCTGAAGATCCTTTTCTTCAAGTACAATTGGGAGTTAGCTTAACCAGGGAATGGAAAGGGCAGTTTCATACCTTGCATGCTTTTGTGTAGGCATTGTTGTGTGCGAATTGTGATTAGTGACACAACCTACAATTAGTGATCTTACCTACAATTTGAGCTGCTTCCCAGCATTATATCCACCAAAAACAAAACCACCCCAAAACAAAACCTGCATGTATGATTCCTGTACTCAGTGATTTAATTGTGGGAATTACCAGACATCCTTAAAGAACACAACCATGCCTGTAACCCTCACTTTATGACTGACTGGCCCTCAGAGGGCAGCAGTTGGCTGGGAGATCAGCTCTTTGCCCTGGATGGGGCCACTTTGTCTGTCCCCAACTAAGGCTCCACCTGGAAAAACTGTCTGCCCCCAGGTGGAACTATTCTTCCTCCTGGGCCTCAAGGACAGCCCCGTCCTCAGGCAAAGGTCATTACCGCCAAGGTGTATGAGAAGCACCTGAGGAGGAGAAGCTCCCTGTATACACTCATATACCATGGGCAGTAACTGGGCCCAGTTCATCCCTCTTCTGGTGGCCCACTGCACTGAAAGCTGTGCTCCCAGGCCCAGCTGAGATCCAAATTCACTCTTGAGCGCTTGCTTCTGAGCCCAGAAGACAATGGAGTGGCCACAAATCAGTGCCCTCACTGGCAGGGAAAGGCCCAAACCTAACAATTAAAGAAGAAAAATAAAACAAAGTAAACATGAATAATCAGGCGATAACTAAGACGACCCGCCTGCCTTGGGGCACACGTAGCTCTTAAATGCCCGAGATCTCCACCTACCTATTCTCTTGATCTCCCCACTATCCCAACCCATGCCAGCAGCAGCCATTGCTGCCCCTATCCTAAATGAATGAAGGCCAAACGTGTCTGAGTTCTGGCCAAGACCATCCAAACACTTCTTCACCACAGCCAGGAACTGGAACCTGGTGAGGGGCTCCAGCCTCCTCTGCCCCATTGGGTACCATCATTGACATCTTGGGGTTCGCTCACTTTGTGCGCTTCCTGCGCTACGTTGGCCCCATTCCCAGCACTATGGTGCTCCTTCCGCTTGTGCACTAAGTGCGGCCCATTGGATATGCCTCTTTGAGCCACATATTCACGCAGCCCTGCCACCAGGCAAAGTGGGGAGTTCCCTGCCCCATTCAGGTGGAACCACTGTCCATGACTAACCTGGTCTGTCTTCGACCGCCTCAGCCTCAGCCTCATGCCAGCCTAGGTCCAGTGTACATTTGTGACCCGTAGGGCATGCTCAGAGGAGTCCCCACCCCCCCAAAAAGTACAAGGGCAGCAGCCCTAAACAACAGTGCTTCAAATGGAGTGAAACAGACTGCACTGAATGATTCACATAGTGAGGCCAAGAGGTCAAACGTAATAGGCTGCCTACTGTCCCCTCCCTTAGGGGCCTCCCATGACCACCCTGTTAACATTCTCCAAATGCAAAAATCCCCGGTGCAGTCAGACAGCCCACGCACCTTGGCCTCAAAAGCCAGGGCTGACAAGTAGCCGCCAAGTGTATTACTTGCACTGCCATTTGACTAAAAACTGCATCACATGCTCTGGGGGGATGGGCCGAACACTTGGGAGGCTAGCAGTAGCCCTGAAGCCATCAAACTCGCCTACTCTCCTACTTTCCTTTTATAACTTTCCCAGGTGCTTGGGGCCAGGGAGGCATTCACTGCCCTGTTGACTTCTTGCACCCAAGGTTCCACAACCACTGGGGCAAGGGGTCCGGCTCTTCCCTCACACAGGGTGCCAACTGGTGGAAACGCTCCTCCTGGAAACAAGAGAGAGCATCGGCTATCCCATTAGCCAAGCCCGGAGCAAGCCTAGCCACAAATAACATGTTAAGACTTAGGCATTGCAGTACAAAGGTGCGTAATAAATGCATGACTCTTGAGGAGTGGAAGGTTTGCCGATTTATAACGTGAACTACTGCCAGATTATCGCACCATAATTGTACTGTGGAGTCCTTAACCTCTGACCCCCAGAGGTGAACAGCAACCATGATAGGGAAAAGCTCTGAAAAGGTCAGATCAGCTGTAATGTCTGAGTGCCAGCTAGAGGGCCATCTGCCAGCGCACCATCTTCTCCAAAAATAAACCCCAAAGCCTGTGCCACCTGCAGCATCTGAGTGGACTTGCAGCTCGGCCTCTAAGAGCTTAGCTGAGTGCCAAAATGACACCCCATTGAAGTCTTTTAGGAAGATAATCCACATGCTCATATCTTCCCGCATTGCTGATGTCACTCTGATCCAGTGACGGGGCTTAGAAGCCCCTCTAAGGGCGTTGTACCACCTGCGCGAAAAGGCCCTCCCCGGTGCGATGACCCAGCACGCAAACTGTAAGTGGCCCAAGAGCTCCTGCAACTCCTGTAGTTTCATCTTCCTAAGCTTCCTGCACCTCGCCACCCATTCCTGTACAGAGGCCAGTTTGGCTTCAGGAAGCCTGCAGCACTGCTTGACAGCATCAAGCTCTATACCCAGGAATGTGAGGCAGGTGGTTGGGCCCTCTGTTTTGTCATTGGCTGGGGGACCCCCAGCTCCCTACACTGCAATGAAGCCCCGTAGCAAAGCCCCAAAATTGCCAGTCTGCACTGGCCCCATCAGGAGATAATCATCAAGGTAATGCGCTGTTGACGTAATGCCAGTACTCTTGTGCAAAGTCCATTCCAGGAAGGTAGCTACCTGTTCAAATGTGAAACAGCTTGAACCCAACCCCATTGGTAGATGTTTGTCCATGTAAAATTGGTTATCGAAAACGAAACCCAGCAGGCAGAAATAATCTGGGTGGACTGGCAGCAGCCGAAATGCAAACTCAATGTCGCATTTCGCCTTTTGGGCCAGAGCTCCACAACTTCTGAGAATAGCCAGTGCCTCGTCAAATGATGTGTACTGCACTGAGCAAAACTCGTCCGGTATGCCATCATTCACTGAGGTACCCCTAGGGAATGAGAGGTGGTGGATCAGCTGGTATTCTCCAGGTGCTTTCTTGGGCACTACACCCAAAGGAGAGATGAGAAGGTGAGGCCAGGGAGGTAAATGAAAAGGGCCTAGGACCCTGCCTGCATCAACCTCCTTACCTATCTTCCTCCTCACCACATCTTCCAAACCAGCCACAGATTTCAAATTATTGGCCCGAGCTGCAACCCTAGGTGACAAACAAGGAATACGAAACCCAAAAGAAAACCCATCACCAATAAATTTGGCGGCTACCCAATCAGCGTATGTGGCCAGCCAATGGAGAAGGCAACCCACCTTAATTGGACTGGGACTCTTTACCCGCAGCACTGCCACTAGAGCCCCCTCCGTTGTTGAAGCCCCCACTTGCTTTAGAGTTCCTGGCTTTTGTGCAGTTGCAGCTGGGGTGGTGTGTGCCACAGACCCCGCAACTGTGCGCAAAACTGCAGGGCCTCCTGGAGCAGTGACCTGAGCTGTTAAACTCCCAGCAGACATGGGGGTGTTGAACCCCCCGGCCCCTTTGCGGGGCCTGGGAAGCTGAGCCTGAGCCAGAATTACAGGTTATAACTGAGCCAGAATTATGGGTTATAATGTGCCCACTGTTTGCCCTATCACCCCCAAAAGAGCTTGCTGGCATCATGATTTGGAGCCATAACCCCGGCATCTCGAAGTCCCAGCTCAGCTTGGGATCCTGCGCTGCCCGAATGCGGAAATGCTGATCATAGGACTCCCAAGCATTGTTCCCAAAGCCCAGGTAGGCTCTGTAGATGATGTCCAAGTACCTGAAAAGACCCCTGGCCTTCTGAGGGTGGTGCTCTATCATTACTGCTGCGTATATGGGGTAGCCAGACAACCAATTTGACCAATTTTTGTCAATTTTCCTGCGCCTCACAACCTCAGGGCCTTTTGTGGGTTCCCCAACCCTAGGAGCAGTCTCGGGTTCTTTGTGAAGCAAAGAGAAGATATCCACAAACTCCCCTTTCCAGATTTTCTCCTTCACTGACAAGGCCAGGTGATCCCCGAGAGGGGTGGAGAAGAAACTGGACAGCTGCAATGCTGTAGCTGAATGCCCTGCTGGCGCTGGCTGAGCTGCGAGAGGCTATGGTGGCTGAGCCGCCGAAGTGCATCTACATCCACACTTGACCTCAGAGGTGGCAGGCAAGACATCCTGCACCACCAAGTTTGGTGGGGGGGCCTGCAGGGCCTTCTTTGTCCTGCCACACCTGGGCGCAAACTGCCGCAGAGCTCTGAGCCCCCTCACCCTGTGACACTATAAGTCCAGGTTGTGTGATGGCCACTGCAATGGTAGCTAGTCCCTCATGCCCTCCTACCCCTTGGGATGTGAGCGTGGTAACCTCCTGTGCTTCAAGAGACTCCTCCATGGATCCTGTACTTCCTTCATTTAAAGGCAGGCTTTGCATGCCCTGATGTGGCTGGACACTGCCCTCCCTTGTGTTGTGTGCATTTGCATGCTCACCTGGTGGAATCCATGCCACTACTTCCTGCCTTTGAGTTGAAATCCTGGAGGTTCCCCAGGCAGTCTTTGCAGCATACCTGTAATGGTTGATAGCTGGGAGAGAGTGGACTGCATGAGTATTCCATCCCCATGCTGTGGCCCACCACTGTGGGAAGGTGCCAAAGATGAGGGTGATGTGGGAACCGCTGGAGAAGCAGGAGAAGCAGGAGCCACTGAAGGAACAACCGACGCCCCCCTCCCCCCAACTTTCTGCCAGGGCCCCTTCCAAAAATTCCACCCTTACCCTGAGGCTCCTGTTAGATTCCTTGTTCCCCTCATTTTTATGGGCTGCCACCAGTAGCTTAGCCCTTTCTTCCCAGGGACTTGACATGCACATGGAAATCTCCCAGGTGCATGGTCATTTGGGATTCTGCTGTGGGACAGCAGAATGGGCGATACACTATCTAAACCCTCAGAATATTTATTTACTAAATTTCCACCCCGAAGGGCATTCAAAGCAGCTTCCAACATAAAATCACATAAAAACCATAAATATTAAAATCTACTTTAAAACCAAGCATCGTCAAAATGTCATATTAAGAGACAAAGGGAGCACACATAAAACTAGCAGCAAAATCAAAAAAAGGGATCAGACGTATGAAAAACATTAACCTACATAAAAACCTACAATATCCAATATTACAAAACCTGGACTCAGGCAGCCAATCTAAATAATTGTGTCTTTAGACCCCACCAGAAAGCCAGTAAGGAGGGAGCAGCCCATACGTGAAGAGGGATGGAGTTCCTTAAACTTGGTGCCTCTATTAAGAAAAGGCATCTTCCTTGCCATTGTCCCTCCCACTTCCACGGGCAACGGCACTTTCAGAAGTGCCTTCTCCAGTGACCGGAGAGGATCAGCTGGATTATACAGAAGTAGATGGTCTATCAGATATCCTGGCCGCAAGCCATATAAGGCTTTAAAGGTTAAAACCAGCACCTTGAATTGGACCCCGGAGCAAACGGGCAGTCAATGTAGCTACCTGACGAGGGGCCTGACTAAGTCAAACCACCCACCACCAGCAAGCACATGGGCCTCTGCATTCTGCACGGATTGCAGTTTCCAAACTGTTTTCAAGGGCAGTTCCATGTAGAGTGCATTACAATGGTGTAGCCTTGATGTCACTATGGCATCGATTACTGTGGACAGGTCTGCACAATCCAGGTAAGGATGCAGCTGGTGCACCAGCCAAAGCTGGGCAAAGATCCCTCTGGCCACCACTGCCACCTGGGAGTCCAGGAACAGCTGCGAATCCAGGCAGACCCCCAAGCTGTGGTCTTGCTCTTTCAGAGGGAGTGCAACCTCATTCAGCACAGGATGATACCTTAGCAGCTGCATCAAGGATTTTCAAACCAGGAAAAACTCTGTCTTGTCCAGATTTAATCTCAGCTTGTTAGCCCTCCCGATTTGGGAGACAATGAAATTGTCACTCCCGAATTGGCCTTTTCAGCCATACTAGTCACTGTTCCAGAACCACCATTCAGAGCGCGATACCATAGTCTTTCGAGACTGAAGGTTGCTAACAACAAGTTAGCCCTCATCCAGATCCCAGCCACCTCTAGGCAGTACATCAAAACCTCAATAGCCACCTTGGAATCAGGTGGAAAGGAAAGAGAGAGCTGAGTCATCAGTATGCTGATGACACCCTACTCCAAATCCCCGGATTATCTCTCCCAGTGATTTCATGTAGATGTTAAATAGCATGGGGGATAGGATTGAGTCTTGTGGCACCCCACACAAAAGGGCCAGGTTGCTGAACGGATATCCCCTAGCACCACCATCTGGGATGCCAAGTAGGACAAAACGGTGTCCCCAACTTGGCCAATTGGTCCATGATAGATGGTGTCAAAAGTTGCTGAGAGGTCCAGCAGGACTAACAGGGTTGCACTGCCCCTGTCCAGTCCCCGGTATAGGTCACCCAGCAAGGCTGTCTTTGTCTCAAAGCCTGGCCTAAAGCCCAATTGATAGGGATTCACTTCATCCAAGACCCCCTGAAGCAGAGATGCCACCACCCACTTGATCACTTTGCCCAGAAATGGGATGTTTTAGATTGACTGGTTGTTGAATCCTGGGAGGGCTTTTTCAGGAGGGGGTGCACCACTGTCTCCTTCAAAGCTAGCAGTAGCACCCCCTCCATTAAAAAGGAATTGACGGCCCTCTCTGTCCACTCAGCCAGCCCCTCCCAGGCAGATCTAATGAGTCAAGCTGGGCAAGGGTCAAGCAGGCAAGCGGTTGGCCTCACTCTCCAAAGGAGTCTGTCCGCATCCTCGGGTGTACAAGCTGAAAAGTATCCCACAAAATTGGACAAGCAGACGCCAAGGGACATCATCAGACATTATTACTGTGGCATCCAAGTCGTGACGTTTGTGAGCAATTTTATTTGCAAAGTCCTTTGCAAATGTATATTGGAGGGGCCTGATGTAGTAGGCCTTGTATAACATGGAACAACTGGACTGTTCCCTGCAGATGCAATGGTAGCAGAGAAGAAAGTTCTCTTCGCACCTATCACCACCAAGGCATAGACTTTATAATGAGCTCTATTCCATTTCCGGTTGGATTCAGCACAGATTTTTCACCGTCCTTGTTCTAGACATCTACGCTGCCATTTCATCATTTGCAGTGAACCAAGGAGCTGCTCTGAGTCTGTGATATGGAAGAAGTCATTCAGGAGCAATCTCATCCACTGCCCTGGCCATTTCCCCATTCCAGAGGTCAACCAGTGCCTCAGATTAGACACCAGTCTTGGCAGCTGGAAAATCCCCCAGAGCCTTCTGGATCCATTAGCCTCCGGGGTGGACCATGCAATGTGGTCCACCGCCTCTGCAGAAATAGGAAGCTGCAACAAGTCTGAACCTTACCAGGAAGTGATCTGCCCATGACAACAGAGTGATCTTAATCTCCTCCACATCCAGATCTACCACCTTCATGCCCAGCTGTAAACACCAGTCTAACACATTCCTGTCTCATGTGTTGGCACCAAGTTTTTTTGAGACAGACCCATGGTTGTCATGGCAGTCATAAAATCCTAAACTGTACCAATCCCAGGGGCCTCAGCATGAAGTCCCCCAGCACTAATAGGTAGGTGGACTCCAGTGTCATCCCATGAGATCACCCCTGTCTGCTCAGGCAGGGAGACTGTCGGGCAGCAAGGTGGGCAGTACACCAACAAAATCCTAATCCTGTCTGGCCCTCTCAACACAACATGCAGATACTTGAACCCAGTGAACTGCTGAACAGGGCACCTGGCAAGGGAGATGAATTCATGATAACTGTTCCTCCCCATCCCTGAAATCGTGGTTGCTGTGTCATGTGGAAACCTGGTGGACAAAGCTGGGAGAGACCTACCCCTCCCACCTTGTCCACCCAAGTCGCCATAATGCCCACCAGGTTGTCATACAGAATTAGATCCTGGATGATATGGGTTTTATTATTCACCGACCTGGCATTGGAGAAGGACTAGAAAGAACAATCTGTCTATGATGGACACTCCTTTTTCTGAAATGGCCAGTCAGACCGCAACCACCATACCTTCCATGGCTCATCACTCTCTTAATAGTGGCACCCTTCCCTCCCCCCAAACTCCCTCCTAAAGGAATACGTACTGTCTGGCAGGGCCCACCCTCTGAAACTAGCCTGTCTTTCCAACCAGCCAGCACAACTTACAAGCTGTGCACCCACAGAAATCATATATAAAAGATGCATAAAAGAAAATTAGGAGAAGAACTTTCAAATTTCATACCGAACACCCCTCACCCAGGGGCTCAGACAGTCCCCCACACAAGTGCTAAGGTTTCAGACCCCCTTGCCCCCCTCACAGGGCTCAGGTTTCACAACAAACTCCCCCAACCCAAGAATAGCATATGGGTTGTGTACTGCCTCATATACATAAGCTCTCAAAACCTGAAAACTTCTATGCAGAACTTCTAACTGTGTAACCTTTCTTCTTTATCTGCATAAAGTGTGTGACAGAACACTGGAAAGTGGCTTTTATAGCGAGAGGAGATTTCAGGGCTAGAATCCTGGCATCAGAATCAAGGCTGTGCAGAGGAATAAAGTCAGTTTCCTGCCTCTTTTGTTGTACAGAAAAAACTTGGCATTCCACAAATTCTGCCAGCTACGTAGAGTCTCAATGGGTCACACTCCTATAAGGAAAATCTCTGTGCACCTTTTTCTCACTAAGTACCTGAATCAATAAATGTCTATAGAAGTTCTAAAGTACCTGGAGGTTTCATATTTCTTCATCATTTGTTTAGTTTATCATATAGAGACTTGTATAAAAAGACTGTTTGTCCTTTTAATGCAAGAAGTTAGTTGCATCATGCTGTTGCCTTGGAAAATAACAAGACATGCTGTTTGCCTTCAGAGGACTTACGGTGGTACCTTTGAATCAAAAATATTTTCATAGCAATAACCTTGAGATGTTTCAGGATAGACACCAATAAATATAATGCATCCTTTGGGAAAGTATGAAGGATTTTCACATTAATGCAGGTGAAAAAAAATCAATAGCTTGCATTCAGCTGTTTAAGCCCTGTGTAGAGCCTGAAACTTTTATGTGAAAATGAGTATCTCTGAAACTTTAATTTGAAAATTTTACCAGAAATTAAAGTGTCATGAAAAACAAAAACAAAATGTGGCTTGTGTTCCTTATTTTGGTTTGCAAATTTCCTTTGGCTGTGAAATAAAGGACCTTTTGGAAGGAGATCTGACATGTAAGTCTAGTTTTCTGTATCTGTTGCAGCAAAATCCCCAAATCTGTTATTACTAGTTCTGACTAGTGATAGTGTTGGAGATTTCTAGTCTTGCCTAGGAAGAACTAGAAACTACTACTCCTGTTGGGAGAAAGCAATTCTGACTAGTCAAAACTAGAAGATTCACATGACATTCTAGTGTCTCCTAGTCAGAACTAGAAACTACTGCATGTGACAGGGAACTAGATAAAAACTGTCTTGAAAGCCAGGTCTGACCCACAGGGTCCTCAGCTGTTTGTCACTGTTTTAGACGTGGCCAGTTCAGATACCCCTCCCCCAAAGCAGGAGCTCATCACAAGCGAAGGAGCTCTGCCCACCTACCTGGTGCATTGTTCCCCACAACATGATCAAATGGGGATGAAACATCAAAATTCGTCCCTAACTACGTGGTTTACATGGCACTATTAGGGGCTCGTTCAGAGGTTGCAACCACACACAATCATATTGAGGTAGGTGTTATGGGTGGGCAAGTGGAGCAGCACATTCTTGCTTCTCTTCACACAGTGAGTCGCCTCTTGGACAGTGGTGTTCAAACCAGATCATCAGTGTAAAAAAAAAATACCTGCAAGAAGCAACTTTTTGTGTATTTGTTGTCTTTTACTGTAGCCGCTCTTTCTGCCATATTTTGCATTATACTCGTATTAAAAATTAAAATTATGCATCTAAAGCAATGGTTCCCAAACTTTTTAGAGGCCCCAGAGGCTGCTGCCTGATTTATTTATGCCAAGGGATGTGGCCCTAATGGTGACTGAGCAGCAGTTTTCCCTCCCCCAAGTAGCAGCCTGTTTAACCCTGGATGCACAGAACCTAATCTGCTCTGTCAGTTTTGCGAACCACTCAAAATTGGGTCATGACCCAGTGGTGGGTTCCGAACTACTGGTCTAAAGGATTGTTGATGAACGGTCCTGCCTCAGATCATAGTGTTTTCTATCTACTCTGAATGTTTGTGGAGGATATAGTTAAATGTTAAAGATGGTCTGAAATATGTTCTGGGATCAAATTTTGATTGGCAACAAGATGGACAAACATTTGCTAATCCACCAACCCGTTCTTACTCTGCCAAAAAAAAGAATATGAAGGGCTGCACTGTTTTGTGGTGCTTAGCTGGAATTAACTTTGTAAGCCACTATCCTGTATTTCTTGGAGTTGATGTCTTTTAGCGCAAGCTGCTCAGTGTTTAGTTCTCCTTGTTCAACTTGCTTTTCCTGAGGGAAGGACAAATAAGATGAGGAAGCTCTTCACCCAGAAAGGGTGGCAGTCTTTATGCTTGAGAAGGTTTCATTGTGTTGGAAATCTGTTTTAAGTTTAGTGCCTGTGTTTGTATTAGGGTCCCCCCCCCCATATGCGCTTTGATGATTTGGAATGTGCTCAGAGTCTGGTTACGCACAATTGGAAATGAATTTAAATAAATAATCCTAAAGTAAATAGTACATGAAGCAAATTTGTTGAGCTGTATGCAGTTATTTTTCAAAGCAGAACCAGGTTTTAAAGTCAGCGGTAAATTTTAATCATTTTATTGTGTTTTTATGAGCCGCATTTCATCCGTTTACTGCTGCTGCATGATGAGTAGCAATGATGGGAAACATGCCGGCTCAGCAACATGGGATGCTCTCAGTCAGTACCATCATGCAAGCAGAATTGGTCAGCTGTGGTAACCAACTTCCTCAGTAGAGTGCAATCTCTTCCTTCTTAGATGCAGTGGGATACTCTTCCAGCCAATTTCTTTGTAGAGCTGATTGCTGAATTACAAATTCATTTCCTTGTGCTGAATGCTGCCTTGTCTTCAGGCTCTTCCTTCAGTTATCATGCCCACCTCAAGGTTAAGCTACTGCCTGAGCCTGCAGTGGTTGCTTTATCTTAACAATTATTTGGAGCCATGCCTCCTCTAGGACAAAATCTGGCTGGATTTTGTTCCTTTGTTTGTAGAAAGAGCATCCCAGCCTTGATATGTATCAAAGCTAATAGCTTCCAGGCACATGAAATGATGAACTTACTTACAAACAAAACCTGAATGAAATAAAATTAAAGGAATTAATTACTTTGTAACCTGGATCAGGGTAATTAAATGAAAACATTTTAGTGTGATTCAGATCACGTTACTTGCCTCATCATGTAAGTAAGTTTTTACGTAATGCTCAATTAGTGTTCATGTGTATTAGTTGGGGTTTTGGGGGGGAGGGGGTTGAAGCCTTAAGCATTTGGACTCATTACCTATATGAAACTCAAATTGTTTTCCTGCAGAGAAGAATGTCTGAGAGGCTTCAAGTTATGCTCGCATTGTATATGCCCACTCTTGCTGTTCTTTCACCTGTTCTTCTTGCACTCTTGCATCAGTGATAATTTAAAAGCAATATTCAGATGCACCTCTAGAATGAGAACAGTTCAACTTGAAATTTGAATGCTTTATACCAGAGGTTCCTAAACTAACCTGGATTACAGTGCTCTCACAGCCTTTTCTTCCCTAGCTCAGATGGGCGCTGCCATCTTGGATATCATGAAATCCTGCAAGTTTTGGGCACTGCCATCTTGGATTTTGCAAGGTTTCATGAGTTCCAAGATGATGGTGTCCAGGGGAACAAGTAGGAGAGGCCACCAGGGACATCCTGTAGTGCCCCTGTAAGTTTGTTGCAACATCCTAAAATTGCAATACTTACTTTGGGAACCCCTGCTTTACACTGTCTGGCAGCTATCTTTTCAGTTCAACAGAACAAATGTTTTTTGTAGGTTTCAGATATGGGGTCTTACTAGTTTCTGTCAAATTCTACTTACCATTACATGTTATTTATTCAGTGTTGTCTAATGCTAAATACAGTCGTGCGCCACTTAACGACAGGGATTGGAACCACGATCCTTGTCATCAAGTGGCGCTGGAAGCAATCCAGACTCTCCGCAGGGAAGGGGATGCTCCCCTCCTCTCCCCTCCGAAGGGTCGTCTGAGCTTCCCAGAGGCAGTGCACATCCGCTCACTGCCTCTGCACAGCTCAGACAGAGGGAAATTGCGTCTCTCTCGCTACTTCTGGTTTCACGGAGGAAACCGGAAATTGTGCGAGAAACACAATTTCCCTCAGTCTGAGCCTTGCAGAGGCAGCACTCAGATGTGCACTGGGAGGCTCAGAAAACTCTCTGGAGGGAAGTACCGCTCCCCTCACTTTCGGAAGGTTTGGGTGTGTGCCCACGACGACCACATGTGGTCATCAGTTATGCCATCCCGGCATAAACCGGAACATCGCAAAGTGGTGCACACCTGTACTATTGAATGTTTTTTATTAAATACTATCTCAAGTTAAATACTGTTGCATGCCAACTATCAAATATTGTCAATGATTGACCAGTCATTTCCAAACTGTCGTTCTGGGTTCTTTGGAACCTTTGCAGAGGTTCCTTGGTGAAAAGGACATGTACAAGCAGTATTCAAATGTTGCCTTCATAAGACAAATTCTTTCACAGACCTCACTGTTGAAGTTGGTTGAACATCTTGTGTGCATTATGGGGGGCATTTTAATGTATAAATGCATCTCTAAATTGGGTATTGTTCACAAAAAGTGAATGACTTAGAAGCCATTCTGTAAAGTTTTATGTTGAGCTGAAAAGCTATGTATTAGAAGTCATAGTAACAAGAGTGCCATTTGTGGTCAAATTCATTCTGCATATAGATAATTGTGTAGAGAGGCTGGGAAAAAATAGTTTAACTGTCAATCCAGGTTTGTAAAATTGGGAAAAAAAACCTGAATTTAGCTGTCACAACTTCTTAAGAGTTCTGACTGTGTCTCTCCAGCACTTGAGGATTCTGTTCTACCAATTTAAATTAGAATATATGCCATGTTTCAATTGCTTTATGCGCCTTACAGTAGATAAAATATGTTAATTTGTGTAAATGCTGTTCTGAGTGCAAATGCTTATGCTGAAAGCACGCTTATCTTTAAAGCTGCATGTCTTTCATTCTTGGCTTCCTTTATACGCACACTTTTTTTTTAATGCATGTCTTAATATTTGAGAAGACTTTTTAAAGAAAACATTTGAAGCTATGTGGAAAAAATCTCATGATTTGTTCATAAATATTCATAAACACAGCAAATCTTGTTACTGAATTGCTAGTTTCTTCTGAGTGTTTCAGGCCCTTTTGTGCTTCATTTCATTGTCACAGATTAGCAAATTTGGAATAGTCATTTTGCTGATCTATTTTATACTTGACACCATTTTTTTATTATATGAAGGAAGTCAGAATGCTTTCTATGGTTATCATTTTACCCCACTGAATTGCAGAACACTTATTAAAGGTAACAAGCTGCATAGTAATGACTGGCGAAAAGCTCTTTAATACTTTATCAATTGTTTGATCAATATGCTGCCATTATGTCACTTGGTGTAAGTATTGGGACTTTTTTTTCTTCTTTGAAACCTTTTGCCATGTCACATAACTGTTTTTGGCATTCGCTTAGCATCAAAAGTAGTTTTCCATGCAGTGTTGGAAGCTGCCGCTCAAATACAAGCCTGAGGTGGTAATAAATACGATTAGTATCCATGGGGTTCAGTTCTCAGACCCCCCCCCCCCCCCGCAGATACCAATTTCTGTGGATAATTAAATCCTTGGAAAATCCCTCAAAGAACCTCCTGGGCAAAACTGGAAGCACCTTCTGGTTGTGTCCAGGAAGTGTTCTGAGGATGGGGAAGCTGTGTGTGTCCTCCCCAGGCCTCTGGAGGCCTCTGAAAGGTACTTCTGGTTTTCACTGGAAACTGGGATTACCTTTCAGAGACCTCCAGAAGGCTTTCTTAGGCCCAGGGAGGCTGCCTCCCCAGGCTTTAAAACGCCTCCTAGGCATGACTGGAAAATCCTTCCGGTCACGTCTGGATCGTCCTTCAGCCCCTTCAGATGCGTGGTCAGCACTCCAACTCAGTTGTGCTAATATAAAAATGTGCCTCAGACAAGCTCTGAAATGCAAGAGAGATGCAGATGAGACTTCTGTTACCAGTGTGCTCTGAACCACTATGAATCCCTCCCTATGGCACACCAGTTCCTTACCTTTATCCCTCTAAAGTTGCAGTCCTGTGCAGACTTACTTGGGAGTGAAAGCTATTGGATATCATGGTACTTACACTGATATCCATGTTGGCATCCTTCAGTCTCGGAAGACTATGGTATCGCGCTCTGAATGGTGGTTCTGGAACAGTGTCCTCTCCAGTGCGCGAAGCCTGGGTAAAGTAGATATGGAGGATAGATTGTTTCCCATGCAGCAAATCCCCCCTCTCCACATCGCTGAAATGGTCCAGTGGAAAGGCAGAAGCCAATACGGTTGGTTCCAGCAGCATGGCAGGAGTTGCCAGAACGTGACTGTGTTCAACCATGAACTGCTTCAGGGACTCCGGCTCCGAATTTTGCCTTGAGGTTGACTCCTGAAGCCTTTTCCATAACTGGATGTAGCCACAAGGCAGTGGAGGTATGGGATTAGAGTTTTCCTTCTCTCAGATGAGCTGCGTTCCCAGGCTAACGAGTCCCATCTACCCAGTGGCTGTTACACTGATTGGCTGTTACATTAACAGTTTGGCTGTTACACTGATAATGGACTGCATTATCAGTGTATTAAACCTCAGTACTTGATGGTTGTTTCTCCCTCCCTTGTTGTTTATAGTAAATAGTATTTTGACACTGTTGATAATTTATATTAAACCAGAAGTCAAGGTGTTCACTCTTAAATACTATAGTTTGAAATTCATCCCTTAAAAAATATTTATGTTGTCGGTTTCAATAGCTTACAACCTGGAAGCTGCAAAAGCAACCAGGGATGCTGCAAAAGACAGCATCCCTGCTGAAATCCTAAAATGCTGCAAAGAGATCATCATCACTGAGCTGCATGAAATCCTCTGTCTCTGCTGGAGAGAAGGTGGAGTACCTCAAGACATGAGGGATGCAAACATCATCACGCTGTACAAGAACAAAGGTGACAGGGGTGACTGCAACAACTACCGCGGCATCTCTCTCCTTAGCGTTGTAGGAAAGCTGTTTGCCCGAGTTGTACTAAAGAGGCTCCAGGTACTTGCAGAGAGCGTCTATCCAGAATCGCAGTGTGGATTCCGAGCCAACAGGTCCACCACTGATATGGTATTCTCCCTTAGACAACTGCAGGAGAAATGCAAGGAACAACGACAGCCACTCTTTATAGCCTTCATAGATCTCACAAAGGCTTTCGACCTGGTCAGCAGAGATGGCCTCTTCAAGATTCTCCCCAAGATTGGATGTCCACCCAGGCTCCTCAGCATCATCAGATCTTTCCACGAGGACATGAAGGGCACTGTTGTCTTCAATGGCTCCACATCAGACCCTTTTGACATCCGAAGCGGAGTGAAGCAGGGCTGTGTTCTTGCACCAACCTTGTTTGGGATTTTCTTCGCTGTCCTGCTGAAGCAGGCCTTTGGAACTGCAACAGAAGGCATCTATCTCTGGACCAGATCAGACGGAAAGCTCTTCAACCTCTCCAGACTGAGAGCAAAATCCAAAGTCCAGCTGAAATGTCTGCGTGACTTCCTCTTTGCCGACGATGCAGCTGTCACTACCTACTCTGCCAAAGATCTCCAGCAGCTCATGGATCGTTTTAGCAAGGCCTGCCAAGATTTTGGACTGACAATCAGCCTGAAGAAAACACAGGTCATGGTTCAGGATGTGGACTCACCTCCCTGCATTACAATCTCTGAGCATGAACTGGAGGTTGTCCGTGACTTTGTGTACCTTGGCTCAACGATCTCCGACACTCTTTCTCTCGATACCGAGCTAAACAAGCGCATCGGTAAAGCAGCTACCACGTTTTCCAGACTCACAAAGAGAGTCTGGTCCAACAAGAAGCTGACGGAACATACCAAGATCCAAGTCTACAGAGCTTGCATCCTGAGTACACTTCTGTACTGCAGCGAGTCATGGACTCTTCGCTCACAACAGGAGAGGAAACTGAGCGCTTTCCACATGCGCTGCCTCCGACGCATCCTCGGCATCACCTGGCAGGACAAAGTTCCAAACAACACAGTCCTGGAACGTGCTGGAATCCCTAGCATATATTCACTGCTGAAACAGAGACGCCTGCGTTGGCTTGGTCATGTCGTGAGAATGGATGATGGCCGGATCCCAAAGGATCTCCTCTATGGAGAACTTGTGCAAGGAAAGCGCCCTACAGGTAGACCACAGCTGCGATACAAGGACATCTGCAAGAGGGATCTGAAGGCCTTAGGGATGGACCTCAACAAGTGGGAAACCCTGGCCTCTGAGCGGCCTGCTTGCAGGCAGGCTGTGCAGCATGGCCTTTCCCAGTTTGAAGAGACACTTTGCCAACAGTCTGAGGCTAAGAGGCAAAGAAGGAAGGCCCATAGCCAGGGAGACAGACCAGGGACAGACTGCACTTGCTCCCATTGTGGAAGGGATTATCACTCCCGGATTGGCCTTTTCAGCCACACTAGACGCTGTGCCAGAACCACCTTTCAGAGCGCGATACCATAGTCTTTCGAGACTGAAGGTTGCCAATACATGGAAGCTGCAGCATCTTTTGTTATTAGTGCAACTACCATTTCCCAGAAATAACTTTGTCGAGCTGATATGAGATAAATCAGTAATAAATGTGTGGCATCCATACATCTCAGATTTGCTTGACGCATTGGAATATTAAGGGGAAAAATTAGTAGGTTTGCTTAGCAGACGCATACTCAATTGACGTTTGTAAAATGAAGTGCACCATCTATTTCTGTGATGGAGATAATTCAGTGTGCTGTATGAGACACAGGAGCTGAAGTATATACCATACGAAGGAGAAATGGAATTCATGTTCTCTGCTGTGGAATCTGCAGAGTTAGTGCAGACTAATGATAAATGACTAGTCAACTGTAATGTTAGTCTCTGGTATGAGAACATCAGTGTAAATAAATTGGACATTATTGAAGACATTCCCCTGCCCCCTGATAAAATAAAATAAAATGCGCTATCAGGATATAATTCACTGCTGATTATTCGTCTATATTCATTGGGTTTCAGTGTGTCGGCTGTTTAGGCCAGCAGTTATGAAAATGGGACCTTCTGTGAGTAAATAGTTTTTGATGCACTCTAAGCTAATGTAGTATGATTTGAAAGAGCAGAAAGATAGCAAAAATCTGAGGGATATTTGAGCTAGTCAGCCTGCAGTCTTACAAACAATATGTAACTTTTGGGTGTATAAGGCATAGTTAAAATTTATAATTTTCCAATTTTTTTGCTTAGATTTGTTATAAATTAAGTTTAAAACTCGCATAAAGTAGGATTAGATTGTTTGGAAACCAGCATCCTTCTATGCTTTCTCCTTATAGTGGGAATTATGTATTAATATTAACTGGTTTGGGCCACTTGCTCTTAAACCTATTTATGGGCAATATTAAACTGAATCAGAATTATTTAATTATGATATTAATTTATTTCCCACAACTGCAAACTGAAATATTTTAAGGGTCCAAGATTAAAAAAAAAATGCCTCTCAGTATTTTCAGATTTATCCTAAACCTGTACATTATTACTGTTGTTATTAAATTGATTTTTATCCCGCCTTTCTCCCATACATTTGAGGCCTCAAGGTGGCCAACAACAGAAAAACACAGTACCATAAACTTCAATATTAAATATTAAAACATAACTATAAAACTTGTATAAATTATACATAAACTTGAATAAAATTTCATAGAAACAACATGGTTATATCAGCATATCGGGCTGAAAGCAAAACAGGGTATCCCAAAAGCAAGGTGGTGGTTTATTCATGTTTTAGTAACCTTCTAGGTACACAGAATCCTGTGAGATTGTGACCAAAAAAATGAACTTCAAAATAGACACAAGAATCGCAGAATTGTGGGAAAAGAAACTTAGCCACTGTGGAGTTTCATTTAAAAAAAATCTGTTTTTGTACTGCAAAGTAAAACGAGAGCAGTAACTAGTCGTGGCTGCTCAGTCAGGGAGACATAAGACTGTGGAAACATAGGGAAAGAAACTACTTAGAAATCTAGTCAAAACAGGAAAAAGCAAGTTTTTAAATTAGAAACTGAATAGGTAACTGCACCCTCTGCTGGTGGGGGTGCACACATACCCCCATGCCCACTGTTATTGCATAGGTGTAGTTTGCATACTGCTGGTCTTCCAACACTTCTAAGACCTTTTGGAATTTGAAAAGTGAATATGAGTGTGAAAGAGTGACTCATATGGAGTAGAATTCAGAAGACGGTAAGCTCATTCATCTAACATTCCTTTCTCCTCCTCCATGCTTCACCCCCCTGTGTTTACTGGTAAGCAACCCCTGAGGTTTGGAGGACCCTCAGGAATATTGCGCAATATGACATGGGGGATTGCCAATGGAGAGGAAGGTTAAGCCCTTTTCCTCTCAGAGCAGGACCTCTAGATTCAAGCCAATGTCTAAAGAAGGAGAATCTAACCTGGCAGCCATCTGTTGTGTATAGGGGGAACTTGTTCAGCTTGGGCTACCCCAGTTTATGGCAAGTGTTCAATACAGCCCTAGAGATGGGGGGAAAAATGCAGCGATATCAACCCATGTGAAAGAGAACAAGTATCAGAATATCCTTACCCTTGATTTCTTTTTCTACAGTTTTGTGCAATTCATCCTAGCTTCACTTTAGAAAGAGGAAATGGAAGAGCAGTGATAGGCCAGTTATTCTGAAAGTTACCAGAGTGTGAAAAACCCCTATGTTCATATTTTGAATTCTCTTGCGATAGCAATTTACAGCAAATGCAGTGAGCTTTGAAAATTGACATTAGAGTTAGAATCTATATCAGTTGGATATATCTCTTTTCGTCTTTTCTACATGTACCGGCTAGCAACACCTCAATGCAGAGAGAGAAGAATGAGTTTGCTTCACTGCTGCACATCTCATAGCTTGTCTGACTAGAAACATCATGAGGGCAGAGTTATGCTTTTGTAGGAGTGAAGAGCTCTGTGATGTACTGCTGACCATGACTAGAAGATTCTCCTGTTTTGACTGTACAAACTACTCATAACTGAGAAGGGACAAAATACAGTCTGCTGTAGGGCTAGACTGTAAACACAGTGTGGATTAAAAAGACCGCCAGCCTTGAAATCTGTTCAGGAGGCCTGTTTTACTCTGTGTAAGAATTTTACCAGTCATCTATCCACAGCCTCTATATCCCTGAATGCATTTCTCAGTTGAATTGGCATTAAAAACTCTAGCATTGCTTTTATGTTTTTTTCCTTTGGAGGCTCAGGTGTTGGTTCCCATAGTGAGCAAGAGGAGCAGAGCTGTGCCACAGCAGAATGGGAATGCTATTGTCTCTTGCTCTTTTGACTGTAGCAAGGATCCATGAACAAGAAGAATAAATGTTACTTTGGCCCAGCCAAGTGTGGAAGCCAGATCTGTGACCTTTTGCAGTGTGGAAAACTGACATGCATTGTGTGGGAAACTGAAGTCCTTTGAGTCATGAGTTCTCCAGGGCTACATTTGATTGGAACGTTCAGGTTTTCAGTGTAAACAACTTGCATTTCAGAAGTATAGCTAGTTAACCTTGACGGTTACAACATTCACATTTCATATTGTTACTGTTTTCTAAAAATTATCCATGTCTCTCAGCTGGAGGAATTGTAATGCAGTATAGACTGAAGATAGTATCTGAGAATGCAGAATTGGTGTGTAGCTCCTCTTATTCCTTCAACACTGGACTTCAGCAGACCTTGGGACCAGGAATATAATCCAGGCATTACTTTTCCTTTTAACTTTTAGTTTTAAACTTTTAGTTTTTCCTTTTAACTTTCACTATTCTTTGTGGCTTTTAGCAAGGATTCTGACAGGAGAAGAAATCACCTTCTGAACTTTGCAGCTGTCCAGGTGGCATTCATCAGGTTTAGTTTTCTAGGTGACAAGACTGGTTACCAGTCATGTGGATTTTTGCACCCCAGTTGTGGAAACAAAAAATCTATTGACCTAATGGCAAAATTTACAGTTGCCCCTTAATGTGCTGGGTCAAAAAGTCTGTTACCCATGTTTTTTATTTTCATAGTGGCACCTTCTAATTCAGCCATTTTCAACTTTTTTCATCTCATGGTACACTAACAAGGCACTACACTTGTCAAGGCACACTATCAGTTTTTTGACAATTGACAAGGCACACCATGCTGCTGATGGAGGGCTCAAATCCCCATTGGCTCTACTAATATATGACCGTCCCCCAAACGTCTGCGGCACACCTACAGACCAGTTGCGGCACACCAGTGGGCCATGGCACAGTGGTTAAAAATAGCTGTTCTAATTAGAAGGTGAATATGAGTGTTCCATTGACATACTGTAGCATTTATGAAACCACCTTTAATGCAATGATGTCAAAACATACTAAGTATTAATGTTATTGTTATCTTGAAGGTCTAGCAGTCAGCACACAGGGTCTAGAAGTCCTCTCCACTAAAAAAGGAATGCGACAAACAGGCAGGCAACCTGGATGCTAGAGAGACACAGCCAAAACATTAACAGAAAGCAGGGAGCTTCCTGTTAATGATCTGGGTGTGTTCCTCTAGTGTCCAGGCTGCCTGTGCGTTTGTTCTAGTGTTCTGTAATAGGAAAAAAATATGCTTATTTGCTACCAGGGTAAAGAAGTTCATTTATCTCAGCACCAAGGTAGTTGGTGCTGGAGGGCTTAGGGGGTGTGGAGGACTGCAGATAACTGAATCAGTGGATACTGAATCCATGGATATGGTGACACCTGTATATAAGTTTCATGGATGAAATAGTCCGGAGCATTGGAATTGAAATACATGTGTTAGGGTGCATTGAAGGGGTCACATAGTAGGATTCAGTGGTCTTCGTGACATGATAAAGATGTTGTTTTTGCAGCAAGTACTTTTGCATCACAGGTATATAGGAAAATATGGTAGATTAAGGCTTCTAAGGGAAGAAAATTGTGTTTGCCTAGATTTTAAAGCTATGAATATCTCAGAAGCAATAGTCACAATGAACAATTTGGGAAAAATAATTGGATACAGAGAAGTACATGCTTAGTTGAGTGTTATGCTTTATTTGGATTTGTAAACATCTAACACATTTATGGTGCAAAGTGTAGATGCTGGTGGATTTAGCTGTGATGGCATATTTGGCAGTTACCTCTAAAAGGCATATCATGTATCCTGCGACAGCTAGAATGTAATATCCATTGCTTTATGCTGAAAAAAGTGGATAAAAGAGCCTCAAGTTCCTTTTAATTTTTGAGACAGCTTTTCTTTTCTTTTTTTTTTACATTTGACGTCTGACTGGTAGTTCATTGTAAGGAATATTGTGTAAAATGAACACAGGGAAGAAAACTTATTTCAAACTCTCCTGAGCAAAAGAAAATGGGCAAAAATGTTGCATTATAATAGTATTCTGGATGGAATATTTTCATATGTGGCTGAAGAGCATTACTAGATTGTTCTTGGAAAAAGCTTTTGTCCCATCATATTTTTCAGCTTTTCACTATTAGAAGTCATATTCTTTTTTATTTGAGGAAAGAACTATCTGGTGAAAAGTAGAAATGAACCTCAGCCTATCCACAAAGGAAAATGCTTCATTTTTTAAAGAGAGACAGAATAGAATGCTTGCTTGCTATTGACTTTCCAAGCTTTAAAGTCTGTTATTGTCCTAAAATCTATCACTCAAAATCGCACATTTAATTCCTTGGGCAGAAGCCATTGTCTGAGTAGCGCAATCTCTGGATTGCCTGTTGTGCTGGCAGCCTTAACATTTTGTAAACATGAAAAGAATGAGGAATGAAGATCATGATATATGGGGTGTGGATGCTACAGAACTAGTTGTGCCATGAATGAGTGAAATAATGAGTGACTTATTTGATTGTGCATCAAAACATGTAAAAACATAATAATACCATTTTTTAAACTTTTATCCTGTCTAAAAGAAAAAGGTGATTTCTTAATTATAAGCCATATGCAAAAGGTATCTAGGTGGTGGATGGGTGGGTTAGTTATGAAATTATAAATTCATCTATAAATGTTCACTTCAGACAAACTATGTGGATGATCTAAACATGCTTTTGTGAAAAATTGAAAAGCACAGGGTAGCCATAAAACTTTCTCTCTCTCACTGCAGATCTCTCTGTATCCCAGAGGGCATCTGACTCTTTAATAGTGGCATTTTGGGTGGCACAGGAGATCGCAGTCAGGAGGAGGGACAACAAAACTAAGTTGCATGGATGAAGTTGTTTCTTTTTTTATTGGATCCAAGTCTGTGCTTGCCTTCTTGGAAAACTTAAGAAGACTTTGTAATAATAATTTAAACACACACACACACACACACACACACACACACACACACACACACACACTGTTATTTTCATTAAAACATTTATAACTAAGATTTTCATAATGGTTACTTTTTCAGGTAATTGGTATGTTAAAGTTGAAATAGTAACCCAAATAAGTAACCATTTAATGGGTAGACTAATTGTGGAAAAGAAAGGTAACAGGAGAAATTTATAAAAAACAGTATTTTGAACTTTTTTTGTGGGGAAAAAAATAGTCCTATGAAGGATAGTATTGTGAACTGGCTGGATGGTGGTGATGGTGTGCAGGTTTTCTCCATACAACTTATTCACTTTTGGTCTGATTTGCAACAATTGCACCATACAAAGCAATTCACTTAATAAAAATTTGGGGTGTAATTTTCAAATCATACTCTATACATTTCGCTTTTGTGACAAATAGGGTATTTATTTCTGAGCAAGAAAAAGTGTCCATCGATTGTGTTTCTAGGCTTGGGTGACCCCACGAGTGAAGCCGTTCTATGTGCCTGGAGGAGAGATGATTGTTGGATTGTCCGTCTGATGCCCTCTCCTGCACTAACAAGGCTGTTGTTAAACGACTTTTTTCCTTGAAATTAAAGGCCTTTCTCATCGCATTGAGATAAAACCATGGTGAAAAATCCAAGGATAATTAGGTTATACCTGAAATGCTTTAGAGTAGTGCAGTGGCTAAGAGACGGAACTGCAAATCGGAAGTTCCCTGGTTTTGAGGCCTGCGAAGAGCTCACTAGGGGTGATTAGTTTGTGGAACTCTTTGCCACAGGAAGTAGTGATGGCATCTTGCCTGGATGCCTTTAAGAGGGGAGTGGACAAATTTCTGGAGGAAAAGTTCATTACGGGTTACAAGCCATAGTAGGTATGTGCAAGCTGTTGGTTTTAGAGGCCCCTGATTGCCAGTTGCAGAGGAGGGCACCGGGACACAGGTTGTGTGCTCCCTGGGCATTTGGTGGCTCACTGTGAGATACAGGAAGCTGGACTAGATGGGCCTTTGGCCTGATCCAGCAGGGCTCTTCTTAATCCTATTCAACTTTCTAGCACTAATGCGACTGCAATGTGACCCTAAGGTAAGGGAACAAGTGTTCCCTTACCTTGAGGAGTCCTCCATGACTGCCCTCCCCGCACTGCAGGATGCAACACAGGTCCTTTTGGCACGGCTGCATCAGCCCTGGAAAGTTGGATAGGATTCATCTTTGGTTGCCTTAAGTAATCCTTTCCCTTCCAGCCACAGTTCTCCAATTGCAATATGGAGTTCACACTTAATTCACAGGATTGTTACAAGGATTATATCAAGATAATACCTGAGAAGTGCCTTGCATGCTCAGAACGTGGTATACATGTTTTAAGTGTGGTGGGGCATGCGTTGAGAAAAAATTGTTGAAATCATCTGGTGAGTTCATGGCAGCAGCAAGATTTGAACTGCGGCCTTCTGATTTTCAGCTCAAGTTTTAGCCACTGTGCTACATACCGTATTTTTCACTCCATAAGACGCACTTTTTCCCCCCCAAAAAGTGGGGGGAAAGTGTGTGCGTCTTATGGAGCGAATACTGCAAAACAACAACAACAACAACAAAAAACCACCTCTGCCCCAACCCTGGCCCCGCCCCCTGCCCGCTCGCTCTGCTTCCCTGGGCAGTCAGAGGCTACTCAGAAGTAAGTCTCAGAGTCACTGGGGCTCACTCCCAGGAAAGCGTGGTTGGGGTGGCAGTCTCGCTGCCCAATCCTGTGCATGCTTACTCTGAAGTAAGTCCCATTAGAGTCAGGGGGGCTTACTCCCAGGAAAGCCTCTCTCCCCCCCCAAGCCTGGAGCATCACAACTTCTCTGCAACACAAACACTTTCCCCCCTCTCTCACACACACAGCCTGCCCCCTTCTCTTACACACACAGATGCTCTGCCCCCCCACTCACACAGCAGGGGAGGGGCGCTTTCACTCACCTCATCCAGCATCTGAATGTAAGCCCCCCCCCCCATCACAAAGAAAAAACTGTCTCCTTGGTCAGAATGCCAGTGTTTACTTATTGCACAAGCCCCAGGTAAGGCTCGGTTCTCACCATAAATCCAGAGGTTTGTTGTGTCTTGAGAATTCAAGTTGTGGTTGGACTTTCCACTTGTTCATTTGTATTGGAATCACGGAAGAACTGGCGAGGAGGTAGATGTGGTGTCAGCAGTGGCCCCTTTAAGGGTAAGTCCTGGGCATCCAGCAGAGTGTGCTGCACAGCTGCAGCCACTGGAAGGCAATAGGGCCCTCAGGGATATAAGGAGTACCTGAGGCAGAAAGGGTTTGTGGGTTTTGAAGGAGTGCAGGTTGGAGGTAGGAGAGGAGACTGACTGGGTTTATTGAATTTGGAATCTGAATGTGGATTGTGACTGGACTTGGATACCCTGATGGATTTGACTGACCTTGGACTGTAATTTGGCTTATTGGTTCTGGACTCTGAATTGGCAACTCTGATTGATGGGACTGATTTACTTGTCATCTGTGGACTGGAACTGGACTCACTTTTGCTTGCTGCACTGGTGAGTTGCACAAGGGGGACTGATCAGCCTTAAGCGGGCATGAGGCCCAGTGGATTGGAATTTGGCAGAACATCATTGTAGCAGAAAGATAATGTGATCCCCTATTTGTGTGCACCTGCTTTTGTGAGCTTCATAAATTCTGACTCTAGCGATGATGAGTTCTTGGGGTTTCCAGAAAACTAGAGTACTCAAACTTTTAAGTCTCTCCATTTGTTAATGACAGTGATAATGGTTCTTAATGCCACTGTTGACTGCTGTTCACTTTACATGGTTCAAATGTTATTCTGTTATAGTTTATTAAATATTTTATTACACTATTTGGTTCAGAATATTTTTTTTCCTGTTTTCCTCCTCTAAAAACTAGGTGCGTCTTATGGTCAGGTGCGTCTTATGGAGCGAAAAATATGGTAAATGTTTAAAAAGAATATATTTTATTAAGGGAACAGTGACACTTAGTATTTTATTTTCATTATAGTTCACTGAATTAATGTGTTTCCTCCCTCTTCAGGAAAACTTGTGTAATTATCTGTGGACTCGACATCCCTAATGGAAATTTTTTTCAGCATGCTTCCCCGCCCCCTTTTCAGGTACATTTGTTCACAGTTTTAATTTGTTCAATATTACTTTCCTGAAGCCAGCTTCCAAAGCAATAGTGGCAACAGCATTCTGCAGTGGGCAGCAGTTTGCCATAATGACATGAAGCATGATGTTTGCTCATGCATAGTCTGTTTCCATTTATTTCATTCCCTTCTGATAAACAAGGCTTTGAAGTTTAAGAACCGCTTTTTGCATCAAGATGGCTTTACAGGCACTATCATCAACCTTAGATTGTGATTAATGACCACACTCAAACAAAATACATCTGTTGCAATTCCTGTTGTCTGCTAGTGTTTATAAAATTGAAAATAATTGGCCAGTTATCCAGCTCATGTAAAACTCTTTCTGGTTTTTTGGGCAAGGACAGTTCGTAAAAAGCAGTATGGAAAAAGGGTACCAATTGCTCAGGAGTTATAAGTGTAAACATTATTTAGAAAGGGGTAGTGAAGACCTATGCCTACAAATATGTTCACTCAAACACACATATATTTGCCCAGGTCCCCTTTTCTAGATATAGTTCCACTTTTACTGCTTTAGTAGCTTAACTGGCAGTGACATTTTGATAGCTGAACATGATAAATGATCAGTAACTTAGGTACACAGAAATGGATGATGCCATCAACGGTTCCAAGCAAGACCTATGTTTGGGAAAATCTGTGTGGAAATAGCTTGACATGATACCAGAAGAAAATGCAGATGCTCTGTCCCTCCTGCTTATAAAGCTGACATCTGTCATGAGCGTTGCATTTGCTGACTGAAAAACGGCTTCACTTACAATCAGTGCTGCTGTACAGATTTATTGGAAAGTGAATTGTTTCACAAACACTGCATTTATTAATGGTCTCTTTTCTCATTCATCTGAGCTATTGTTGTCCAGAAAGCTCAGCCAACATACATGAAGAGCTCTGTGACTCATTGCACCATAGGATATGCTGAAATCAGCCTTTTGCTGATAGCTTCTGTTTCATTGAATATGATGGATGTGGAAAGGGAACCGCAGTAGGCTGAGGTAGATCACATGTAAAAGCAACCTTTCTGTCTTGCTGTAAATGTGATAGATGGGATGCTTGGATGCACAGGTACCAAAAATATGCAGTGTTTGAGTAAGTTGGTATGTTCTATCTGTAGTGCAGATCTTTTCTGCATACTTTTCTATTCTAGTCATTTTTGTGCAGTTTCCTAGTGGAGTTTAGTCACCAACAGATATGAACCTGCTGATTAAAGGGTCCTTGAAACATCAATGAGACTTCTGTACATTAAGCTAAAGCAGTAAAGCTATCTTTGTGGGGGGGGGGGAATGCTGTAATTTGCTTGCAAACAGGCTGGCTGGGATATGTTCTGCAGTTTAGCACTGCAGGCATAGTATTCTGTATTGTTCACATCCTATTCTGTATTCATTTATTTTAAAACATTTACCGTAGATACTCACCTATAGTATGTGAAAATTTTGCCAAGTAATCAAGCTCAAATTATCACTTTGCCTGATCTCCGTGTGAATCAGAGGGCAAAGCCTTTCCACTCTGAAAAGTTTCGTTTCTCAAGTGGCAGATGGGTGCCAAGTTTCTCAAGCAGCAGGCAGGCACAGCTCCTTAGAAGCAATTTGTTAACCTTTTATTCTCCTTCCTTCTGCTGCAGCCTGGTTCTGCTTTGCAAATGCTTGCAAAGCATGTCTGTTTTTTTGAAACACCAGGATGGGAATCCTCCTTTCCATTTGAAGCAGGCTACAATTCAATGCACCCTTACTTAAGAATAACACCCATGGAAAGCAGTGGGTCTACTTCTGAGTAAAAAGGGTTGCAGCTCCATCTCTCTGCTGTGAATTGAATTGCACACTCCCAGTTACGTGTGATGGGTTGTACGTAGAGCTTCTGGCTTAACTCACCAGACACCTTAAAGGTGGATTTGATTCCTGGTTTTCCTGCAGTGGTTCAGAAAGTAATGAGAATGATATTTTTAAAATTCTTTTATTGAAAATTTTTTACAATTGCACATTGTCTCCTTGTATGCACCTTGTGAGTGTACACAACGCTTCCAGCGATTTTTCCATTCTTCATAGCATCCCTGGAAGTCTTTGAGTGGAATAGTGTTCAGAGCCTGTGTAGTGGCTCTCTGGACGTTATCCACGCTACCAAAATGGTGTCCTTTCAAACCATTCTTCATCTTTGGGAATATGAAAAAGTCACAAGGAACCAAGTCAGGGCTGTAAGGTAGATGGGGAAGCACCATGATGTGTTTTTCCGCCAAAAACTTTCTGACAGCCAAAGCACTGTGACAAATCCTGAGTCATAATTTCATGAACAATTGACGGGAATTCCCATTTCCTCTGGAATCATTCTGATAGTGAGCCATCGATCACGCCTGAGAACATACCTCACTGCATCCACTTTCTGTTCCTTTTTTGACGAAGAGGGGAATCCTGATGGTTGTTTGTCTTCAACACCTACCTCGTCCTTCCGTAGGCCTTGTGCCATCGGTACACTTGTGCAGATGATAGCACAGCTTCTCCATAAGCTTTCCTCACCATTTCCAAAGTTTCTGATGCACTTTTACCCAATTTCATACAAAATTTTTATTGCTTACTGCTGTTCCAAACTCGCTTGCATTTTTCATAATACGAGGCACTTGAACAGGGTGTCACAAAAAAGTATGTCTCAGCTCTGACAGGGCTGGAATGCAACTGATCAGTGTTCTAACGTATACCTGACACCCCATTCCAAGTGACCTTGGTCAGCTTCTTCCTTCACAGAGTCCTTCTTGAGCATAGGAACTTCATTCTCATTACTTTCTGGACACATCTCTCACACACACACACACACACACACACACACACACACACACACACACACACACACACACACACCCCTAGTGTGTCTTTTTAGATATTTATGTGTTATCTAAATATTTAACATATAAACCTGGGAAGCAGTGACATTGCAAGCTTCTACAAGAGCAATCATCATTTGGGTGCCTTAGGAGACACAAACCAGTCAATCATGGTGAGACACAGGAAATCCAAATGACTTGCATGCAAGAAAAAGTTCAAAGCCACTTTTCTCTTCAACTATTTGTCTTTTCTTGACAACTATTCTGTCATTAAACAGCATGCAGATTACTATCAAAAAAGAGTAAGAGCACTAGTTCAGGCATTTCTGTTGGAATTGCCCCTTTTAGAGAATGAGATGCACATGATTAATTCTCCGGACCCTTTATTTCACCACAAGCGCATTTTTCCCAATCCCATTGTGGTTAATGTGCAATAAATTCTGTCTTGTGAATGTGCTCAGCCTATAGTCATTTGGTATTAGGAAGTTTTCATTTATCCACATGGGAAAAAATGGACCCATAATGCCCATGTATGTGGCCATCATGCCTATAGGATATCCATTAAAAGGTTAGAGCTACCTATGAGTCACTGTTGATAGTTTGTTTGCTTTAAGTGTAGTGCACATGTTTTCATAATATATAGAATATGTTAATTGGAGAGTAGTTACAAGGGAGCCATGCATGCTGCTGCACTTAAGAGAACAACAGTGTTGTTTCTTTTGTAAAGTTCAGAGCTGACAGCAAGCTCAGCATGCAAGATGCAATATGAACATCTATTTGACAGAACAAGATTTATAAGATCTGCAGAGTAAAGGATTTTAGTGTAACTCCTGCTTAGAAACTTAACTGATAACATAATTATTTTTAGACATCCAAAATAATTCAGTGTTAATACTCATTTTAAAAATATAGACCAGTGATTCCCAACCTTTGGTTGGGAAGCTGCCCCCTTAAGGAGGGTAGAGACCCATCCAGGGACTGGTAGGGTTAGTAGAGAACTTCAGGGTTTCTCTTCCACCACTACCAAATGCATGTAAGTAAAAAAAACAAGCAAACAAAACCTCCTTTTTTATTCATACGTATTTGGCCGTGGTGGTGAATCCCAGAAGTGCTGTAGTAATGGCACTTACAGGTCCTCAGTCGGGTTGCTATCCTCCTAAGGGGGTAGCATCCCAACTGAAAATGCACATGCCCACCCTGGGGAGTTGCGAACCCCAGGTTGGAAAACACTGATATTGACAATACACATTATATTGGTATATCTAATGTAAGCAGACTGTTTTCTCCATTTTGAAAGCTCCAATATAGCTAACAATGAACATTTAAATGTTGTTCTTGACATGCTGTTGTTACTGATTGCTTCAGTACTTGAGCCATGGGGAGAGTATTCATCTGCATAAATGTTTTAAAAGGTAGGGGAGATGGTGACATCTGACATGGGTGCTTGTCAAATTGTAGCTCTTTTTTTTTCTCTTAAACCTTTCTTTTGCCCATTCTGAAAATATAAATTAGGATTTGCCTCCAATAGGCAAATGGAGCCTATTCTACAAATGGAAGAAGTGCCTGGGATACATCACATTGCTAGTAAAAGCCCACCAACTTTTAAGGAAAGGAAGCAATAGGGTTTTCTGTCTTTGTATTGTTTACTTATGTTGGCATTATGTATTTGGCTTTGAAGTTTGTTTCCCCACTTGTCATAACAGAATACAGTGAATAAAATCTAGTAAACCAACTTGGAATTTTTGATTATTATTCCATTTTGAGTGTGTTCAAATGGTGTGCTTTTGGAGGTTGCATAAGTGTCGGCAGGCAAAACAAAAAAGAATTGAACAAAACAATATTTTTAGGCTACCAGAAGTGAAATATTTCATTGCCCTGTCACATCTCTAGCTTAAGCACAGTATTTGATCTCAGTATTTCTGGGAAACATCTTTCTTTCAATGCTTGGAATCCACAACAGATAATTTATCCACTCTTATTATTTGAAAGATGATGTCCCACACACAACAGCTTTTCATATGCAAGTGTCAATCTAATAAAATTGCAGTGCAACTAGAATGGTGAAGCTATCAACTTACTAACAGAGAGCAGAGCAGCAGTTGCCTGTTTGAAACAAAAAAGGTCTTTTTCTGAATGTACGAAGGCTCATTTTATTTGTACATGAACATCTAAAGCAAACTGTAGCAGTTTTCATGCTGCAAAATGGCACTAAGGTGTAGTAATATAAGACATGTAATGACGCTCTTGGCGTGATCGTGCTCTCCTACAGCACCACAGTTTGAGAAATACTTTATGGCATAAAACGTCTTTTCAGTATGCTAATTGCTCCATTTGTAGTCTGATTCCTTCTGTTTTCCACCTAAAATCACAACAAGTTTGCAATGTACTTGATTTAATCATGATATCAATAGCTTCATAGCTATGAACTTTCCATGCTGAAGTTATGCCACATGTGAGATGGTTTTTTATTGCATGCATTTGGAATGACTGAACACAAATTATTTAAAATTTATATGTTTGCAATATCAGATTTTTTTAATGAATTACCAAGAACGTGGAGCTAGTCCATAGCTGGAGTTACTCAGGAAGGCTGTTAGAGTAAATGTATTAGATATTATTGTAACTGCTGTAATTTTATTATTAGAGTTATGTGGATTTTAGGGCCTCACATGGAGGGGACCGTGTTTGTTGATCTTTATGGAACAAAAATCCATTAACTTGAAGAGGCCAAGGGTTAATGGAATAAATTTTTCCATGACATTCTGCTTGAAATTGGAGAAGAGTAAGTTTTTTCCTTCTCTCATTGGTACTTTCTAAAAAGGTGTCCTCATTTCTGTGTAACTAAACGGAATATTAAATGAAATGTGCCTATGGATGTGCACTTGAAATGTGCCTATGGACAACAGGTTGTCAAAAATTTGCTGGCATTGGAGCACATAGTGCATGAGTATACATTTCCTTAATTTTTAAAGAGCCCTGCACAATCATGCATGTGTTCACCCAAAAGTAAGGTCGTCTGAGTTCAATGGGAGTTGCTCTGTTATGAGTGTGTTTAGAATTACAGCCTTAATATGTAATTCCATTCTGAAGAAGATTATCTACATTGTGTTCATTGATTGACAGTCTGACAAAAGGGAATGTTCATAGAATAATCAGAAACAAGTTCATGTAATCTCCTGTGTGGAAGAAATATTGAAAGAGCTAAGATTACATTAAAATGGGTGGGGAAAAAGATAAGTGTTATAATTTAATATACAAGTTCATTAGAGGGAAAAGCAGACACCAATAGCTTGTGCAGCTGTAGAAATTGACTGGAGGATATTGTTTTTATGTGACCTCTGTGGGCATCCACCAAATCACACTGAACTGTGCAGCAAAAGGGCCTGAGGTCTCCACCTGATCTTTGTGGGTAATACTTGAATACTTACAAGAATATTTTTTTTAGAGAAAAAATATTTCTCAAATAATATAATACAAAATGTTGGTGTTGCTTAGGGCATCACTTAATGCAGGGGTGCTCACACTTTTTTGGCTGGAGAGCTACTTTGAAACCCAGCAAGGCCCGGAGATCTACCAGAGTTTTTTTACAATGTTCGCGCCATCATAACATATAACATTTATGTGTACAATGTATGTTGGTGTACCTTGCATAACCGCATGAGCCAATATTGCACAACACAACATAATTAACTATAAACATTTTTTGTAATTAACTTGAGTTTATTTTGATGACTTGCACTGAAGTGAATCAGCCAAGGATGCCTAGTCCGGACAGTAGCTGCTGACAGCCAGCCTCAAGCACACTTCCAAATGTTCATCAGTCATGGTGGAAGGGTACTTGGACTTAATGATCTTCATGTAGGAAAAGGCTGACTCACATAAATAAGTGGAGCCCTTCCTGCCTCAGGTGCTCTTATATCCCTGAGGGCCCTATTGCCTTCAAGTGGCTGCAGCTGTGCAGCACACTCTGCTGGATGCCCAGGTCTTACCCTTAAAGGGGCCACTGCTGACACCACATCTACCTCCTCACCAGATCTTCCTCGATTCCAATACAAGTGGGGGGGGGGCAGATCTCTATACAGACCAGTGCAAAAACAGGGGAAAGGTGTGAGGGAGGGAAGATCTCTAAAGAGACATCACAGCAAGACCAGTGCAAAACCCCTTGCACACAGAACCAACAGATGGAAGTTGGGGTGGGGCAGATCTCCATACATACCAGTGCAAAAGCAGGGGAAAGGTGAGGGGGAGGGAAGATCTCTGTATAGACATCACAGCAAGATCAGTGCAAAACCCCTTGCACACAGAACCAGCAGATGGAAGTGGGAGGGGGGCAGATCTCCATACATACCAGTGCAAAAACAGGGGAAAGGTAAGTCAGCCCCAGTAGAGTCAATGGGGCTCACTCCCAGGGATGCGTGGATGGGAGAAAAGCCTGCCAGCGGCTCCTCTCCCAGGGAGGAGCCTGCCAGGTGCTCACTCCCTGGGCTCACTCCCTGGACTCACTCCCTAGGCTCCCTGGGCTCGCTCCCTGGGCTCGCTCCCTGGGCTCCCTGGACACACTCCCTGGGCTTGCTCCCTGGGCTCACAAGCCTGCCAGGGGCTCACTCCTAGGGATGCGTGGATGGGAGAGAAGCCTGCGATCGACTCATTTTGCCTAGAGATCGAATGGTAGCTCGCGATTGACATAATGAGCACCCCTAACTCAATGTATGTTTAAAAGTCATACTTACACTTGATGCTCCCCTGCAGCTCACTGTTTATGTGATAATACAAATGTTAGTACATAATACATAATAGTTAATACATAATACATAATAATGTATTATCAGTAATTTAATATTAGTAAATTAAATTACTAATTAAATTACTAATTAGTAATTTAGTAAATTAAATTACTAATAGTAAATCAGTAATTTAATATTTCTAATGAAAGAAACTTTTCAGGCTTTATCTCAAAGACTATCCTACTGACTGCACAAGTTAGTTCTCTAAAAACCGGCGAATGATCTCATTTTGTGATCCACTCTTAAACTATACTGACTCCCAAATAATACCTTATTACAGCGGTCCCAAACTTACAAAGATCATGGCACTATTCCTTCTCAGTACCCTTTCGCAGCAGCACTACACGATGGAATTGCGTGAGATCAAATGTGATTTCAGCCTGGACAAGGTGATGGTGCCTGGTAGAGCTGAGAAGAAGAGGCTGGCAGGAACATCCCGTGGTGCCCCTGTGAGTTCACTGCAGTACCCTCAGGCATTGCGACACACAGTTTGGGAACCACTGCTTTATTATGTATGAGCCACCCACTGAGGCATGGTTGCTTAATTAGGCACATTTCAGGATGATGAAATTTAGAGTCAAATGGGGTCTTCTGGACAGGCTTAGGGATCCTTCTGCATACCTTTGTAACTTTTTGGCCTTTGGCTTGATTCAAGTGTGTCCTAATCATGCTTTCTTTTACATAGCAGAATATCTATGCTGTTGTTTTCTCTCTTCCCTCCTCCTTTAATGCAAATCTTTATTTTTTATTGAAACAGAATTGATTGGGAGTGTTGGATGTGCCTTAGACTAGGAAACTGAATCATATTCTTCATGGGGAAAGAAGTGCACTTTGACTGTTTACTAGGTGAATTGTTTTAAGAACTATTTAACTATATTTCACTGCTAAGCACTGTGTGCTCCTAATATATGTTCAGAGGGTCTGATGTTGTGATACAAAACAGACCATAAGATTTTTAAAGTAGTATTTATTTGTAGCAACTTGACAGACCGGCTAATGGGCATTTGCATTATCTAAATATAAAGCTAATTATCTTGGAGAAGATAGAACTCACATAAGAAAAGTGCCAGGTTTTCATAATCTTTACTAATGGATAATAGCAGGGTGTCTTATTGCTTTTTGTTCCTGTTATAGATCTAATGGGATTACACAGCCCAGTGCAATATAGGAAGAATTCGAAAACCTTTATATTCTTGATGGCAAAACCTTCTATTGGGGCAGTGTCTCAACCATTCAAAAATATTGTAGGACAGAAAGTATAAAAGCATAAAATAAATATTCCTATTTTCATTTAGGCAAACTGTGGAATCTGTGCTTTTCCCATCCTGCCCTGTGGAATGGCAGGATGGAGCCCTTCAATGTCAATACTCTGGAAGAAAAGGGTTGCAGCCCACAGTTTTATGGGAACTAAGATCTGAATCAACCACCTATAATGGCAGACTGCTGCCCTTCAACCTGTGCATAGGTCTGTTTGCTATTACCCCCCAAAGTATGTCTCAATTAAAAAAGAATCCACTTTCAAAAACACAGGACAAAACTTGAAACTTAATTCCTAGGAAGATTCAATTTAAAACTAAAATGATGTTAATTTAGAAAGTAATAGCCAAGTGGCTGCTTCAAGTAGTGAAACATCAGAGCAGACTTGCTCTGAGTCCAACTAATCTAGGAGCCTCTTTCCTACAGTGGCCAGCCAGATGCTTCTGGGCTTCCTGTAATCAGGCAATGAGCCTGCCTCTGAATCTTAGCAAGCAGTGTTTAGAGGTCTACTCTCAGTAAACCTAAAGGTTCTGGTTCATTGTCATGGCTAAGAATGGTTTCCTGTTCCATCAGTTTATGTCTGGGGTGCCCAAACCCCGGCCCAGGGGCCATTTGCTGCCCTTGGGGATTTGCTGCCCTCGGGGACTCCCAATCTGGCCCACGGAGAGCCTCCATTCTCTAATGAGCCTCTGGCCCTCCGGAGAATTGCTGGAGCCTGTGCTGGCCTGACGCAACTGCTCTCAGTGTGAGGGCAACTGTTCAACCTCTCACGTGAGCTGTGGAACAAGGGCTTCCTCCACTGCTTGTTGTTTCACATCTGTGATGCAGCAGTGGCAGCAAAGGAAAGGCCAGCCTTGCTTTGTGCAAAGCCTTTTATAGACCTTGAGCTATTGCAAGACTTTCATTCATTCATATTAGTTCCATCTCTAATATATTCATTTATGTAAATTTATGTAAATTTATTCAAATTTGAATGTAAATTAATTCTTTTTTTTCCCTCCTGATGTGGCCCTCCTGCCAAAAATTTTGTACACCCCTGGTTTATGTAATCCCCATTTAGATCTAGAGGCAGTGAATTTCTTAAGTTAGTTATATGTGAAGAACAAATTGTTGGTGCTTCCTTAAAAAAATTAGCTACCAATGTATTTTGCCTTACCAAAGCAGCTTGAGGTTTTTCTCAGCCTTTCATTTAAAGAAAGAATGAACATTGATAGAAAACTAGTGTGGAGATTTTGGCTACCTTCTTTGAATACTCACATTTTCAGGAGAGGAGCAAATACATTCTGATGAAACTGTGGAGGCAATCCTAACCCACTTTCCAGCACCAACATAAGGGCAACACATCTTCTAGGTAAGGGAACAAACATTCCCTTATTTTGGGGAGACTTCTGTGAGTGCCCCCCAACTGTAGGATGCAGCACATGTCCCATTGGCACTGCTATGCCAGTGCTGGAAAGTTGGTTAGGATTTGGGCCTAAGTTTCTTAGGGTGCATTCCTAACCCCTTATGTCTGTGCTTTCCAGCACTGGCATAGCGGTGCCAGCAGAACATGTGCTGAATCCTGCAGTTGGGTGTCACTCATGGAGGCCTCCTCAAAGTAAGGGAATGTTTGTTCCCTTACCTCAGAGCTGCATTGCCCTAATGTCACTGCTGGAAAGCACTGACATAAGGGGTTAGGATGGCACCCTTAAATGAATATGCAATGTAGAGTAAGAAATGGGGGGTGGGGTGGGGGTGGGAAAGGTTCTGACATTAAAAGATCCAGAGAATTGATATCTAATTATGATAGAAATGGTACACAGTATTTTCATCCACATCATATCTGACTTTCAAAGTCCTTTCACTGTTCATGAGAAGTATTAATTATAGTAAAGGCTCTTGTTGGTCTAAGCGCCTCTTAGAACCAACACTCCAAGAGTGTTATCAGTATTTTTACTTTTAAGGCATTAGGTGGCATCTTCAGATGATTATCCTTTATATTTTGGTGAAGTGCTTAACAATCAAGAAGCTAAAAGAGCTCCAAAGAGACTCTTATTATCATGTACTTTCTTAATAAACTTGAGTTACATGCATAAAACAATATTTGGGCTTGCAGTTCTATAGGTAATAACATTAGGCAAAAAATGACCATTAGAAAGGCAAGGTAGCTAGAAGCTATAAATCCTTAAAGAGGTTCTAATCCAAAAGCAGTCTGCTGGTGCCTTTCTGAAGCCGAATCTTGCTGTGCTTGTCACCACCATTGTCGGTTCATATTAATTCGTTTTCATTAGAGGGATGTTCGCCAGGTTTGACAGCTGTTTAGCGTACGAGTACTGCCTGTGCATCCCACTGCCTCAGAGCAATTTGCTTCATGACTGTGAAAGTTGCTGAGCACAGGCAAGGCTGATCTCTGTGAACTGACACTAAGTTGGATTCAACGTTTTCACTCACTCACTGTCTTATTTCTCCTAGTGTTACAGTGTATGAGGCCGACCCATGTCCATGATGTCCCTGAGGTTTGGTGTGGAAGTTGTTTCAGGTGAAAAAGCTATTGCTATCCCTTGGCTAACCACCAATAGCAGCAGTATTTTTAAAAGAAGTTTACAGCCTATGACTTGTTACTTGTTACCACAGGCTCTGGCCCCTGCAAGACAATTGCACATTCTGATATTGCTTGCAAAGAACCGTTGTCAAGGTGAAATGGAGAGGGAGAGAGAAATGATGAGCATATGTTGTAGATAAGAATGAAAAGATACCTTACTTGTGTTCCATTCTGGCATCTTTTTTTGAAGATCAGCAGGAAGCAGCACATTGGTGCAGTGTGGCATACGGAGTGTCCTGTGCCTCCCCGCTGCTCAAATTCTCCCAGTTTTGCTACTCATCTCCCCGCCTACTGGTGGATAAAGAGGGGGTGGGTGAATGCATGTGTGACCCCATCAATAAGGAGGGGGCAGAGACGTGCCCTCATGTCTCTTTCCATTCCCCTCCCTGGAGCTCAGTGCTCACCATCCCTCATTTGTGCTGCTCCTCTTTCACACAGTTCCCAGCATTTTCTGCTCCTGTTCATTTGAAACAGAAGTATTGGGGAGGGAGGTGCAATTTGAGCTCCAGGTAAAGGAAGGGGGGCAGGCTCTAGATTGCCTGTCCCTGCCTAGTTGCTGCTCTATAAGCATCTGGTGGGCACAGAGAGGTAATCTGGCAACTTTTCTTCTTCCTCCTTCTTCCTCTAGCAGTATTGAGTGGAGAAAGGGGCTGCCACTGTTGCAATCCTTTTCTGGCTCACTGAGAGAGACTCAGAAAAGGATCAGAACACCAACCATACTGACAGACTGGAGAGTGGCAGACAGGTAGGCTAGGAACTTGTCAGTTTACCACCTCTCCAACTTTTCCGCTCCATGCAATGGTTTCAAGTCGCTTCATGGACGGGCCAGCCTTACTGATATGCTTGACATGTGATAAAGCAGCTGCAGTGGGATGATTTGCATTGTTTTTGGCAGGATCAACCAGGAGATGGTTGTAGTTGCCAAGGCCCAAAGCACTATATGCACTGATCATAGCTGTGAGGGTATTTTGACTTGGGCTGTGTAGCTCTGATCAGATGGATGGTCACTTGGAAGTAATTTTGTATAAAACCCATAGTCATAAATACACTGAATAAAAAATAAGGTGCTTATTTAAAAACAGCAAAACAAATAAGGAAATCAGAACTGCTTGTGTCTTTGCTAGTGGTTCAGACCCGTTTGGAAAACAGTGTTTCAGTTTGATTTACCATTCATGCTAATCTACATTTTGCTTTCCCAAACAGTTTGTGTCCTGGCCTGTGAGCTAGTTGCAGCTGCTTACTTTGTGAGCATCTTTCTTTAGTACACCTGATTTCTGCTCATAGCACAGTGTGTTCTGAATTTTTTGAGGATCTGTTGGAGAGAGGGTCCTGCCTCATAGCAGGGAGTTGGACAAGATGGTCTTTTATTCTTTTCCAACTTGGATTTCAGGAAAATGTGAATTGGGGAAATGAGCCATGCATCCTCTACATGCAGCTTCCCTTTGTGCAGTATATTAAAGCAGCGGCCTCAAAAATACATTATTTTTCAAAAATTTGACTGCTGGCTTTTCAGTGGGTAGGTTGTTCAGGTGGATTTGTTTCTCTGCAATGTGCATTGGATGGTACAATTGCAAATGTTTCAAGTATAGCTATTTCCCAGAAGGATGATCAAAATGCCAGCTGAACTAAATTAATGCTCAGTCAATACATGGCTAGATGGCCCTTACCGTCTGCCTCCAACCTGATAATATTTAAGCAAGTTGCTGCACCAAAACAAACTGCATGAGAATGGGATTAACAAATGGTCTACTATCTTGTCTGTTACTTTCTATATGGGAAACTTCTTTAGCACCTGTCATCTTACTGCTTTGAGGAACAAAAGAAAGTCAAGGTGGTGGTTGTCTAATTTTCACAAAGTAAGATGCTTGTTTACTCATTTCAATCCAGAAGTTAACAGTTTACTACCAAGTGGATTTTATTCATTCTCTTATGCCACATTTTGCAGGACATTTTCAAAATCATAAATTAATAAATATAAATACAAATATATATATTTGAGATTTTATAAAAGTGAAAGCGTACCATGCCATGTCACTCCAATTAGAAAAGAAATAAAGGATCATATCCAAAGTAGCATAGCCACAATGACACTCACCCTACTTCACTTCCCCTCCCTCCCATCCTTAGGGAAGCTCTCTAAGCCCCCCAAAGCCACTCTGGAGAATCCAGACACTCTTGGAAACAATGTGGGATGTGGCATTTGGGCAGTGCTGAGAGGGAAAAATTGGCAAAAAATGTGTGGTGCCTTCCTTGAACAAAAGCTTCTTTCCTTTGTATGGTTTTTGGCTATTTCCTCCTTTCACCACAGTCTCTCCCAGCTCCATCTGACACCTTCCCAAGGGTCCCTGCCTCTCAGGAGCAACTTCTTTGGGAGCTCCCGTACGAAAGAGGGGCTGGGGAAATGAAATAGGTTGACTACGAGTACTATTGTGCACGTGCTACTTAGGACACAACCCAGAAACCATTTGCTCATAAAACCATCCTGTTGGGTCCTCTTTAACCAAATGTCAATTTAATCAAAACTGTATTTGACTGTCTATTAGCGCACCATTGTTGGTAAGTGTGACAGTTTCCAATTGGCAGCAGCCAAATGTTGATGATAGCACTGTCAGAGGTTAGGTAAATCAATTCAAGATCATTTTCAAGAACAATATTTTTTAGATATCCCAAAGCACTGTTTTAGGTCTGTATTTCTGGGGTAGAAATTAATGCTGTTTGTTAGTTGATGCTTTTAGAGCTGTCTCTTGTTGGTTATTTTGCTTGTTTGTTTTTTGTTTTGGAGCCCCAATGAAAAACTGCATAGAAACCAATCCAACAGCCACATGCATGAGGGCATTCACCACACTGGGAGAAATGTTGCTGCACCATTATAAAGTGGTCATCTAAGGAGATATCTTTTTATTTACTCAAAAGTACGACCAGAAATATGCTATTCATGCAAAATGCATAAATTTTCTCTCTGAGAATAACACAGACCCTCATTTTTTTTTTTTTAACAAGAATTGTAATTTCACAAGGATGATGCTTATCTTTCATCCTTTTTGAAATGGAATTTTCTCCCATAAACTGTGTTGCATAGCCATTTTCTCTTCGCATATTTGTCATCCAACAGCCTATAGAAATTTTCATTTAAGGTAAAGTGGCAACTCCAGTGGAAAATAATTGAAGGATTCTCTTTTGTAAGTTGTAATTGAGGTTATGGCATAGGAGTTTGCCTTTGGCAGATTTCTGTTACTGAGAAACTGAAACCGTGATTTTGGTTGCAGTGTAAGAAAAACAAATTAATTATCTGGGACATAGGGAGAGTTAAAGTACCGAAGAGGGTTATCTGAAGTGAAATATACCGGCTTTTCTGGAGACCCAGGATTCCTGCAAACAATCTAGAATTGAATAATCTAGTTCTCAGTAACTTTGTTTTGCAAGAATGAATGCTTTATTTTGATTACCACATTCGTGAAGTATAATACAATAAACCTTGGTTAGAAAATATTTTCTGTGTTGCATAATAAAGTGTTAAAATGAAATTAGCAATTATCTCAATGTGTGATAAGCAGCAGGTAGCCAGGTAGAAAGTAGTGTAAATAGTGGTAATACTTTATTTTATTTGATAAGAATTAATAATGAATCACAAGGAATTTACATTCCAATCCGAAAGAGTGCACCAGCACCAAAGTGGCTACCATTGCATCCTGCAGCCCTGTTGGAGCCGCCAGAGTTCTTTTTGGGGGAGAGGACTTTTGTCCCTTTTCCACCGGGAAAGCCCCAAGCCTCACATAAGAAGAGCCCCGCTGGATCAGACCATAGGCCCATCTAGTTCAGCTTCCTGTATCTCATAGTGGCCCACCAAATGCTCCAGGGAAAGTGGGGCTTCTCATGTCCATGTTGGCTATTTTGTCTGACACAGAATTCAGGATCCAGCAGAGCAGTATCCTATATTTAGGATTTAATTGCCTATATTTATATTTTAATTGCCTTTATTTAGGCAATTTACCACTTCATCCTTGTTGGAGTGGGAAAAACTATAGCTGCTGTCATTTTTATGTGATTTATGTTGACTGTGATTATGATGTGATTTATGCTGAAGTTCTTTAGACACACACTTTAATAATAATGATAATAGTTGTTGCTTATTTGGTGCCTAAATAAGTTGCTATATAAAAAAGTGGTAGCAGTGCCTATGTGAAACATTGAATATATGCCAATTTCGATATGTTTTTAAAGAGGCTATCTTACTCCCACAAAACTAGATCATAGGTCTGTTCTTAACCAAGGAACCAAATGTATGGTAAAAAACATCTTTGAAAATATAGCACATTTTATCACTATCTTTTATATGCAGAATAGTACTTACCTATCATTTCATATCATGGCTAGATGATATTAAATTACTTTTAATATTTTAATATTAATATTATTTTAATATTCAGTGCTGCTCTGTTAACATTAAATAGGCAAGCAAACTATATTATTGAAGTTAGGGTCTGTCTAACAGGTTGGAGGGAATTAAAAAAACAAAAACTGCTCCTTTGGGCTAGCATCTATAACCCAAATGTTTTTAGCTCACAGCACACTGACAAGGCACTAAAATTGTCAAGGCACACTACCAGTTTTTTTTTTTACTTACTTTAAATTATTACCTTACAGTTGATTTTTAATTAATATAATTAATAAAATTCAATCATTACATGATAATTAAAAGAAATTCTTAAGAAGCTGAAATCAAGCTTCTTTGAACTTGAATAGATCTTTCTCCTGTTACCTTCAAGAACGGTATAATTGGAGAGGGAAGTATGTGGTTTCTGGAAAGGAGGAAAAATTTTTTCAAGTAGTGTGATCAAATTGTTATCAGAAGTGCCAGAAAGTGGAGGAAGCACTTACTGGAGAAATGTGGGGTGAGCAGCAATGAGGAGATATGATTGATAAAAGTACAGGATTCAATGGGAGTTGGGGAAAGAGAGAGAGAATGTGAGGCAACTGGTTCTGGACCTTTGGAAGGTGGGGACAAGCAAGGGGAGGGACAGTAAGAGAGGTGTTAACTGTGATTATGAGATTTTAGGAGGGGAAGAGTGTGTGTTCGGGAGAGAGTGGGGTGGAAGAAGAGAAAGATGTGCCAATTGCCTGATCATGTATTTGAGAAAAAGAGTGCGATTAACACCCTTACTGTAAAAGCTAAAATATACCCTGTCAGTGGAGGCAACGCAGGGAGGGTTGCTTTGGGGCATTGCAGGCAAATTGTGGCAAGGAAAGGGCCTCTCAAGGACCCTTTTCAGCCAGCCAATCCTTCAGTTGGTGGCCTCTGCAGACTCCTGCTTTGTTCGCTCGCTTTGTACCTGCTTACCCCTTCTGGCTTGCTCACTTGCTTGCTCTCACTCTATGGCTCTCACCCAGAACTCTTCCAGGCTTCTCTGACTGCCCAATCAGCAGGCGTGGGGGAGCCAATAGCTGCCTCATTCTTGCTCAGCAGCAGGAGCGAGCAATAGCAGAAGCTTAAGAAGCGGCTGCTTCTTAAAAGCATGCTGCTTCGTGAAATGCAAAGCAGCTGAGACCAGTCCCTTTGCTGGCTGCTCCTTGCCTTGTGCTGCTGCACAAGGTTCAAAGTACCTGCTTCTCCCGCATGGCTGCTGCCTGTCTCCTCCCATGGCACACCTGAGACAGACTCATGATGCACCATTGTGCTGCGGCACAGCAGTTGAAAACCACTGCCCAATCACCATTATAGCCACACCCCTCAGCATTTATAAATCAGGCAGCATCTAGAGCTTTTTAAAAGTTCAGGAACCATAGCTTTAGAATATTTATATATTGCTCTTCAACAAAAATGTTCTCAGCAGTTATTAAGTCTTTTAACCTAATTGTGCTATTTTCTCTTGTGTCCTTGTACATGTGTACCATCTGAGGACAACACTTCCCATGCCTGACAAATTGTAGTCTACACAAGTTTATGCCGCAATGAATCTATTAATCTTTAAGGTGCCACAGGACTGTTTATTGTGTGTGCTGCTCAGAATATTATTTCAGATTAGATTATGTCAGGAGAAGGGAAGACAAACTGTGAAAGTTTGTTAACAGAAAATTTTAATCCAAGGAATAATATTTTTAAGTAATGCTGCAGTTTCATTATTTTCCTATTTATATTGCTCTGGACTGAAAGAGTTGATAGTGACAGGGTGGACTGAAGTGCTTTTCATTACTGAACATTCTCAAACAAAATGCATTGAGCAACTAGGTTAATGGAACTAAATTGCATTAAAAGGGGGTGCTGGCCTTCAAGCAATCTTTCTATTACATCTCTTAATGAATGAAAATCACATTTGATCTGCAAAGAACGATACAAGAAAAGAATAAATTCAAGGATGGAAAATCTAAGTAAGAGCAATCAATAGCTGGAATAACAAAATTTAAATTGCTGTATAAACGGCACTATGCATTAGTCTCCATTCTCTCATGTAATAAAACTAAGTACATGTAAAATACAATTGCCTTCATCTCCCCCCTCTGTGAATTCCCTTGTGCCAGTTTCTAGATGATAAACCCCTTGGGGGCAGGGACTCTTTTCAGTTTACGTAAATCCCCTGCACAATGTTGGTACTGTACAAATATGAATAATAATTGATAATAAATACTGTGCACTGCACACGTACGCACACACACAAGCACACACACACACAATCCATATCTATACCCACATTTACACAACCCATCACATGAAACTAAACCTTCAAACCCCAGCTCCTTTGTTTACATAGTTTCAGAGAATTTAAAACATTGTATCTGCTGATAACTAAAACTGGGGGTTTCTTGATCACTTTTTGCTTTTTTTATTTTTTACTATCATTGGTTTGGGACTATCAGATTAGAAATTAACTTTTGAGATGTTGTGTGTTGCTGTCAAAGGGTTTTAAAAAGGGTAAGGGAAAGCCTTCCCAGGTGTGTTTCCCCTAACAGCAATTGTCAAAAATACCAGACTTCCCTTGAACACCTGGGTTTTACTGAGAAATTAAGAGTGATTAATGGATGTCTTGTTTAGAGTTGCCATTTGTCTCCTGTCGTTTAAATGGCTGGAGAGGAGGCTAAGATGTACAGCCAAAGATTTGGTTGATCAATTTGATTAAAAGTGTGACATTCAACCTTCCTTTCCACCCTCCCTTTGAGCTACCATCTCCAAAACATCTCTCTCTCTCTCCCCTTTCTGCCCAGTATGCACAGCTCCTTCTGTCCCTCGCTGCTCTGTTAAGTTATCCCCTCTTTCCTTTACTCCTCTTCAGTAGTGGCTAAGGGAATTTTTGGGGTGTTCAGGTTTTGCTATGCTCAGAGCACATCTAAATGAGATGAGGCACAGAGTCTTCTAAGGTGACAAGATGGAACACAAGGGGACAGGGGTCTTGGTTCCTCTAACAATTGTGCTCAAAAGGAAAATTTGACTTGTGCAACATGTTATGCAAGAATGAAATAAGTGGTATCTACCAAAATCCCTCATCTAACACACTGGTTAAAAGTGCAGTTCTGTTGTCCTTTTCATATAGTCAAGATATAGTTCTAATTCCCATTCCTTTTCAGGCTAATTGATTTGCAAGTATATTTAAAGCAAGAAAAAAAACAGAAATTCAAGCTCTGAAGTAAATTATAATTGTATAGGGTCATAAATTCAGAACTGTGAGCTGGGGCTATCATATTAAAATAAAAACACTTTTTAAAACTGTAAGGCGCATAGATTTTTATCTGGTTAGACATGTATCAAGTCTTTAAATTACAACTAATAAAAAATAATGAATTCAGTAATCCAACATTACCAGCACTCCTGTATGTATATCAGTAATTTAGTTCAACACTAGCAAATAGCAAATGGTTTGGGTGCCTGATAAAAATATACTGCATGTGACTTAAATTATGTAAAACACATCCAGCCCGTTAAATCGGAGTATCATGTAGTGTATTTTGCATATCCAAGGCCTGTTTAAAATTAAGCAAGGATGAAAATATGAAGTAACCCTCCTCCTTGTTAAAAATTAGCTGATCTGTAGACAGTGTTTTCAGTTTGTGAAAAGAACTGATTATTCTGCATGCAGCAATACTTTTTCTCCATTATAGAATTTACTGTTCATTTTGCAATTACTTCTTGCCTTAATAATCTATTTTGCTTTTGACAGGATCAGTATTTCTAATGAATTGCTTTCTATTTTGCTGATCTGCCTCCACAGGCATCTTTCTAAATTTCTCTCCTTTTCTCTTGTAAAACATAAGCATTCCTCTCGGGCTGTCAGAGTACAGTGTATACCCTACAATATTCCACAGATGGGGACAGGGAATCACCTGTGCAGAAGTATATGAGTGAGGTAAGGCTGAAATATCAGTTCAACAAATGACCTTAGGAAAAATTCACTCATTAACCAATTTGGTACTGAGTTTGATAGGAAGATTTAAAAAAAAAAAAGGTTAAAGGGTTAGTAGTCCATTAAGTGAGCATACATCTTGCATGAAAGTACACCCCATACGATCGGTAAGCTCATATTTTAGTTCATCCCTGGTCTACATTTACATAGTATTTTTTATTGTATTTAAAAATTTTTTTACCATTCCTGACCAAATGCAAAGAGCTTCCTGTGAGCTCAAAGCAGGAAATGTGGGAGCCATCTTGGCACACTGAATTTCCTGTTTTGCTTAAAGTGGTCATGCAGAGGAAGTAATGAGATTGCTGTCTTCTGATCTAAACACAACTATCTGTTCTCATTGCATTGTTCTTCTTCCAGCAGGCTCTTTAATGTTTAAAGGGCTCTTTGGAGGAGGGAACCAGGTAAGGAGTGTGTGAGTTTGAGGGCTGCTAGCAATATAAACACAGAGGGTGCTACATAGTGGGTGGCCTAACAGCTTCAGTCAGCCTTGGCTTTGAGGCTTACCATATCGTAATAAAACAGTGCAAAGTATATCCTGATATCAGAATAATAAAACAATCAACAAGCATATCAACACTAATAATGCAAACACAAACTGCAAACAGTAATCAGCTCAAATACTCACAGAGCAAGAGGTGGGCTACTGATCCTTGCAATATCATCAGTTGTTTTTATAAAATGACACTTCCTGGAATTGGAGTCTTCCAGTTTCAGAAGAGTTTCGTACAGTGAGTAATTGTTGGCGTTGCCCTGCACACTTGCAGTTATTTCTGCCCATCATGTCTCTCCTCCTGTCTCTTCTCCTGTCTGATTTAGGCAGTCAGTCAATCTGCTCATTTTATCAGGGGATATGTGCTAAGTTTATTGCTCCCCCAATTAGGACATTTCCAGGCCTATCCGGAAATTTGGAGATGTGGAGACGGCCAAGAAACTTCTTACAGGAACTAATTCCACAATGTGGAATGCAAGTTTCTCGGTAGCCGCTTGCAAAACTCATAAGGCTGTGGTTTTCAAACTCTCTGGGAGTTTGAAAGCCGCAGTAAGTGCTTGCAGGGGAGGGGAGGGAGGGAGCGGGGGTGAGGGGAAGGCAGTGACGCGATCACGTCGCCCCAGGATCGCATCGCTCGGGGGGGGGGCTGCAGGGACTGGTATGGACTCACCAGTCCCTGCAGCAGTGTCCTGGGGGTCCGGGGAGCCCTGCGCGAGTGTCTCCAGGGCTCCCCAGCATGCAGAAAGTGAAAGTGGAGCGATCCTGCTCCACTTCTGGTTTGCTGTCGCTCCACTTTCACTTTCTGCATGCTGGGGAGCCTTGGAGACGCTCCCGCAGGGCTCCCCACACCCCCAGGACGCTGCTGCAGGGACTGGTGAGTTGTGATGCCCCAGTCTGAATACCACTGCCATAAGGGTATTGTTAGTTATGAGAAAAAATTTTAATGGTTACCTTTTCTCTGTCTTCTTGTTTTTGTTCTGATGTGTATTCAACTGTTAAAATTTTTCAATCTTGTTCAAAACATGGCAATGTTTCTGTTTTCTGTTTATGCTGGTCTTTGACCGTATGAATAAATGGACTGTCTGATATATGACAGCCAAACTCGGATATGCTAGGTATAATCATAATATGACCAAAAAAATATATTGTTGTGGGATATACATAGCAGATTAAGGCAGTGGTTCCCAGCAATGTGATTGCTGCAATTGCGCCACTCTCGGGGACAAAGAATTTTCTAAAACGTACCTGTAGCAATGCTGACCCTCCGGAATGTCGAGGGAGCCTGTGGACCACTCTGCATGGCTTCCCATGCCTCCAAACTGTTGTAAATAGTGAAAAAGGCCACTTCCGATTTCACAACGAAAATCAGAAGTGACCTTTTCCAGTATTTACAACAGTTTGGAGGCACAGAGAGCCCTACGTGGGACCTTTCCAGAGGGCCAGTGCTGCCACAAGTAAGTTAAAAAAGGATTGTCCCCATCAGTGCCATGATCCTGGTGATGGCGTGGCTGCCTTCACCATCGCTCACCCTTTAAGGGGGCAGAGACAGAGCGTTGTGATACCCCATTTTGGGAACGTCTGGCTTAAAGGGAAAAGGCTCATAATAAATAAAATTTGCCCACGGGGTACAATTTGCCCTTGCAAATCTTCTCTAGAAGACATCAAGAAGAAAAACACTCAAATTCAAATAGCAGGCCATCAGTAATCTTTTGGAAAATTGGATATTTCAGAGTTGCAATCAATCATTTTATTAGGTATTAGGGAAAGCGTTTTGATTCACTGTCACTGAAATGATCCTAGTTTAATAGGAAAGTTGCTCTGAGGGCTGTTATCTCAGACTACTTTCTAAAGTACTAAGCATGGAACAATGTTTGGTCTTGTCAAATATGACAGTTCCTGTTCATCATTGGTTAATGGTTCCTGATTCTGCTGTTTAACACTGTAATGCCAGGTTATCCTGACCCTGTAGTACGTTACTGTCCTTGTAAAGTATACTTATGTATCCATTTTACTTTTCTCAAGTACTTTTCATCTTTTGGTACAATCAAAACATATTACATTTGGATTGCCTTTCAAAGCTGCTAAATTGCCAGTCTTACATTTCAAATCTCTCACTCAAGGAATTCACAGCATATGGAATGGCCACACAACTCCCACTCAAAAACATGGGAGTCGCAGACATCAGTATGTTTTTTCAATAAAGTCTGGATTCTTATGTGCTCATCCAGTTGTGAATCCCTTTTAGATAGCAGTCAAGTCATGTTTTATCACTTGGACTCTCCATCCAATTGCCAAAACCAATTTCACAGCCCCTAGATGTTGCCAGTTTGGTTTATGCACACAGCATCATAGTGGAGAATCTCAGCTTGTGTCTAAGCCAAAATAAAGACTCCCAAAATGAAATGTTCGATACCTCATTGTCAATCCTTTAAGCTATCAGATCTATAGCAAACTAGTCTGATAAATCATAAGCATTATTGTTTCAAAGATTGGATTTTCTCCTAAGGGAAAAAAACGAATTGGGGTTGTATTGGAACTACAAACAGGGACATGGATAAAATTTTGAGTTATGCTGCACATGTCTATTAAATAGTTGTCTTATAAGAGAAAATATATTTTTTAAAATAAAACTAAGCACATTTGTTCTCTAAAGCAGGAGCTGCAGTAAATCTCATAATTTTGGAAGTAGAAAGAATAAAGAGGTTTGGATCAAATACCTGTTTTTGTGCTTTGCCCTTTTAAAATACATTGATTGGATTGATCTTCAGGATCATTCTAACATCTTTGCTAAATAAAATTATTTTGTTGACAGAGTTTGATCTTGTTGAAATACGATGCATGCCTTTTCTTTGTTCATACTATATAGAAATGCAATCAAACATATACTATGAGTGGAAAGTATTATGTTGACAGTAAAGAAATGTTGTGGATTTATGTTGGGCATAGATACATATATTTAATGGTCATTTGTCTGATCATACAACATCTTCTGAGAGGAGAAAGCAGAAGACTGAGAGCTTTTTCAAGCTTTCCACTGCAAATAATGAATGACCATTATATTAGTACCTTGCGAGTCTTATTGGGACATAAGGGTAGTTCTTTTTTCAGGTGCCAGATATTCTTTTCCCTAATTTTCTCCAGCTGTAACTGTGAGTGACAAAAAAATAAAATCTGTCCTTAGTACTTTTAAAGGGTCAGGTTTCTGTCCCAGAGGGCCTCTTTTGACTTCTTCACAGTGGGATCTCTTCCCTTAACAAGGTGTTTTCTAAAAGCTGTCAAACAATCGAAGCCCCAATTCAGCATAATTGGTCTGGCTTAGAAACTCGATCTGGAGCTCAAACAATTGACACACTCCTTATGAATAAGAGGTCATTGTTCTGTTAGGGCAGTTCCTTGGATTGCAGTTACCCAAAGAAAGAAGAAGAGAAGAAATTGCTGCTTTTCCATTAAATTTTGCCTTGTCATAGTAGCCTTGACAACTGTGCATTCCAGAGACAAATTCCAGTTTATAAACAAATGAAGTGGTATCGCATTTCAACTGGGGAAAAAAGCACAAGGGCATGAATCTGCACTAACTTGCTATTTATTGTTCAAGAGCTTGCATCTAATTATTGTTGCTTTTGAACTCTGTTTTATTGAGTCCATCGATGATCTTTGGCATAATTTTGTATGAAGTTAGCAAAAAAAAAAAAAAAAAAGTCAGGGTATGTGTGAATTTAAATGGGTCATGTGAGAGATGGAGACTTTTCTAGTCTATATGTTTAAGGAAACTTCTTAGAATAACTATTTTTAAGGTAGACATTTCTGAATGCGTATTGCAGCTTCATTAATACAATAGAGATTGTAAATGAGAAATGTAACCTATGAAATAACTTAAAAAGTAAACAGTGCATTTAGGTGTCCTTTTTAACATTTAGAATGCTTTTTTAGAATCCATTGGAAAACATAACTGGGAGTAGCTGGTGTAAGGAAAAGGCCTTCCCATTTGTAGCTGAAAAGTTCAAGTCAGGTTGGACCTCATTATCTTTGGGGGATCCATTCCCAGATTCCCTGTGGATACTGAACCTGCGAATACTGAGATAAGAACATAAGAAGAGCCCTGCTGAATCAGGCCCAGGGCCCATCTAGAACAGCTTCCTCTATCTCACAGCAGCCCACCAGATGTCTTGGGGAGCACACACAAGACCACAAGATACTTGCATATCACTACCACTCCCCTGCATCTGGCATTCTTTTTACCCTCGCACCCCCCAATGAGGACACCAGACTGCACTTGGATTTAACTTTGGCCACTTTATTAAACACAAGTGACCAATTTTTAATGCATGAAACCTATGACAAGAACTTATGTCGAGGTCTGACTTTCAATAGATTGCAGTGAGGGAGCTGCTCTGCTTCATATGAAACCCTGACCCAGAATCAGGTTGTCTATGAATGATTTAGCATTGGATACCACGAATGTGCAGTTTGCAATGGACAAGAGGTGGCCCCATTCCTGCCACACTCTGCTCCCGAGGTGGACGGATCTCCTCATTGAGCCAGCGGAGGGAGAGTTCACTTTCACACCTGGCCTGGCTGTCTGAGGCCAACTGAGGCTACGCGGCGCTGCAGTATTGTTATGCTTAGGGGGGATTCTGACTCAGTCATAATCCCACAGAAGCCCCATTGGCTCCTCAGCCAAACACATACACTAAATGTCTGAAATCTGTGGGGCAGTCCACAGAGGACCTGGATGCAACCGGTAGTTCCTTGGGGGTCATTCCATGTCTAGTGGTCTAGGGCTCCCCGTGTGACCATCACGGATTTTAATGAAATTTTGTATGTAGAGTCCCACATGTCTCAAACGAACTTTGGTAAAGTTTTAGGTTCGCCGGCAGAATACTTGTGGAGATATAGCCGTTTGTTTGACCCCATACTGCAACCATGTTCAGTACGATTGTGAGATTTTGACAATTTTGAGACATAATATCTCACTTGCTCTTTTTTCAAAACAAACTTAGCTACTTCATACAATGTTTTGCACTCTATTTAATGAAACTAATAACAATCTTTGTAGAGCATGTCCAAAGTGGTTAAAATTGCAGCAAAGTTGACTGAAAAAATCAGTGCTCCAAAAAAATCCAAAGTTTAATGTTGAATAGCTCCAGCTATAATTAAGTAATAAGTGTGAAATTTAGTGCATAATATCCCAATATAACCTTGTTTTCATATATGTAATTTCAGTATCCTAGCTCTTTCCATTAGTTTACAAATTAAGTGTAAAGTTGATGATTTTTGTAAAAAGGCCAAAAATAGGGTATTTTCAACCTGCTTTTACAAAAAAGTACCTTCTAGAAATACTTTTAAACTAATCTCATTAGAAAGAGCATGTTTCAATCCCCCCCCCCCCCAGAAAATTGTGTTTGATTTTCTAACACAGGTAAACAGTGCCTGAAAGATAGGGACAAATTTGGGAGACATTGCCATAGCAACAGCCTATATTTCAACATGCAAGTCTGTCATTTTTCAGGTCATGCTGATTTTTTAAACAATTTTTTAACCCACATCATTATAACTATTCCATAGTCATGCAGTACCAGCCATGGGTGGATTTCTTCATCCATGTTCCCAAGCCTGTAATCTGGTTTCTTTGTCAAGGTTCCAAACCCTCTTTTGGATATCTATCTGGTTCCCAAGCCAATGATTGGGCTGCTTATCCTAGGTCCCCAAGCCTAAACTGGGTATCTTATATGGTTCCCAAGCTGAAGACTGCAGTTCTATTTTAAGTGCTAACAATCTTTTTTTACATTCTGTTGCATTTATGAGCCACTTTCTTCAACACAGTTTCTGGAAATTGATATTGTCAGCCAGACAGTGTAACTGAAGGAGCAGGGGGCATGCAAATAAGGTGTTGCTCTGGAACCCAACAAACGTCTTGCCTTTCTGGCCAGTAAAACGAATGAGCAGGACCTTAAGGATGCATAAATTTTTTCATTGCATCATTTTGTTCAGCTAAGACTTCAACAACATTGCCGATCAACATTTGTCGTCATAAATGCAGGCAACATAACAACCGGGAAACAGGTCAGATAATCTCAAACACAGAATGAAATTATCAGAAATTTTGGCGACAAAAATTTATTGTATCATTTGAAACTTTGCTGACACAAACCGAGTTTGAGTCAACTGGTTCAAATTGTTAATCCTCTCTAGTACCGGCTGCTGCTTTCTTGCTATCTTTCTTCTCGAGACTTTTTGAAAGTTTGTACCAATTTGAACCTCCATTCTGTGTTTGAGATTATCTGAACTGTATCCCAGTTGTTATGTTGCCTGTATATATCAATTTCCAGAAACTGTGTTGAAGAAAGCGGCTCATAAATGCAATAGAATGTAAAAAAAGATTGTTAGCGCTTAAAATTGAACTACAGACTTCAGCTTGCTTGGGAACCACATAAGACGAGCTGCATGTTGAAATATAGGCTGTTGCTATGGCAATGTCTCCCAACTTTGTCCCTATTTTTCAGGCACTGTTTGCCTGCGTTAGAAAATCAAACACATTTTTCTGGGGGGTTCGAAACATGCTCTTTCTAATGAGATTAGTTTAAAAGCATTTCTAGAAGGTACTTTTTTGTAAAAGCAGGTTGAAAATACCCTATTTTCGGCCTTTTTACAAAAATCATCAACTTTACACTTAATTTGTAAACTAATGGAAAGAGCTAGGATACTGAAAGTACATATTTGAAAACAAGATTATATTGGGATATTATGCACTAAATTTCACAATTATTACTTAATTATAGCTGGAGCTATTCAACATTAAACTTTGGATTCTTTTGGAGCACTGATTTTTTCGTTCTCGGGGAGAACGGAGCAGCTTCAATGGAGCGACTTCACCTCAGGAGGTGGCGCTAGTCTGAAGAGACCCATATGCGCCAGCAGCCCTTACTCAGGGGTAAGGGGAAGAGTTCCCCCTTGCCTCTGGCTAAGCCACTTCTGGTGACAACCCTACGCTGGATACAGCGCAAGCCAGGAGTGCAAGTTAAGTTTGCGCCCAGTGTGTGTTCACCTTTTCACCATGCTTGGCCTTGTGCACTTGGTTTTAAGATTAAACCAGGAACTTACCATATTGATGTAATGCACTGGTGACATATGCCCTATCTTTTCCATTTTCTAAGTTAAATTCAATTTCAGTGCAATGATAATAGAAAACTTAGACTGAGAAGTCTGTGTTCATGGTGATACCACAGTTGAATTAATGTGCCTTTTCTTAACACTCTTTAAACAATTCCTTTTCTTAAGGAACTCTGCTTTCTAATCACAGATCAGACAAGATCTGTCCTCCAAATATTTGACAAAGTTAACATTTTGGTGGGGGGAGGGCCGTAGTTCCTTATTAATATCAAGAATGGACTATCCCTTGTAAACCTTGTAAATAAACTCTTTTATATCCATTTCCTATGTGGTTTGGTGCCTCTGAAAAAACACTGTAGTTTGATTAGTTAGGATTCAGTGAAACCTCGCATTAGGACACCATGGTTTGTTACTGTCTTAAGAAGCATCCTTAATACTTGATTTGACCATGTTGAGTATCACTCGCTGACTGATAATTGTCATGCATTATCAAAGGTGCAAGTCATCCCAGCCTCCATACTTGCTTGGATAAGCAATTCATTTAATTAATTGTAATGTTGCAAATAGTATAATTCTTGGACCAAAATTCAGATTCCATGTGCTCAAATCTCCAAGGCTTTCGTTGAAAAGCCAGGAAAGTTTTTAATACTTAAATTACTCTTTGCCTACTTTATGAATTACAGTGTTCTCCTGAAAGTGGAGGATTTGCCATTTTACTTCCAGTGAATCACTTATGCAGAACCACATCAAAAAGCATGGCAAAAGGGACTTGAATTTTGATTAAAAGGGGAAGATAAAGGAATTGATTTCTGTCATCCCATTACTCTGCAAGAAAGGGTCTAAAAACATTCAGGATTCTAATTAAAACTGTCTCAACTCTGGTGGCGATGGGAGGAGAATTATGTGATTTTCTTTAAAGTGTTGATCTCAGTTAAGGAATTATTAAAATCCCAACACTTTATATGACCAAAGATGCCACCTATGCACATCAGCCTCAGAAGTTATTTTTCATAATAATCTATTCACTTTCTCCCAAGATTGGACACATTCCAATTACCAGCTTTTTGTTTTGTTGTTGTCCAATCTGAATTGGAAGATTTTGAGTCTACAAGTTTGATAAGGAACCATAATACTTTTCCACATTTAGTTAGGAAATAGACGCTGTGGATTTTGTTTGAGTCTTCCACAATAGGAATGACATACTTTCAAGAGATTCCTAGCATATAAAATACAGATGCAATGGCTATAATATGTTTATAGGATGCAGTGCTAAAGTTCATTATCAGTAATATCTGGTTGCTGCCAAGCATTTAGGAAAATGAAAGACCATTCTGTTCAAAGAATTTATAAAGACACTTCTGTTCAAAGGTCTTTATAAATTCTTGCCAAATTATGTTTTCATGGATGCCAGTGATAGTTTAAGTGTTGTTTTTTTAAACACATTTTGCACTATGGGTTTTCTATCTCTATCAGAGAAATGAAACTGCATCGATAAACTGTTGTGTATACAGACAGTTTTCTTGTTTATTAGGATAATCAGCCTTTCTGTTTTGTTTCTTTTCTGCTGAATGGTGACAAGAATTATATACAGAGAGAGAGAGAGAGAGAGAGAGACAGCTGCAATAAAGACAACCAACACTTCCAAATCTTTAGGCCACTAGTGCTCTTTACAATGTGTTACCCTCCCAAGTGAGTTACAACTCCATAAACCAGGCACCTGGGCTTAGTAGGCAAAGCTTCCCTTTCAAAGTATGTGACTTCCGGGCAGCTTGCTGCTGGAGCTTAATAATTGTGCATTTATTATTATTATTATTATTATTATTATTATTATTATTATTATTATTATTATTATTATTATTATTAACAACAGTATTTATATACTGCTTTTCAACTAAAAGTTCACAAAGCGGTTTACAGAGAAAAATCAAATAACTAATGGCTCCCTGTCCCAAAAGGGCTCACAATCTAAAAAGATGCAAAAGGACACCAGCAGACAGCCACTAGAAAAGACACTGCTGGGGTGAGGTTGGCCAGTTACTCTCCCCCTGCTAAAAAAAAGGAGCACCCATTTGAAAAAGTGCCTCTTACCCAATTAGCAGGGGTTATTTAGTATTGTTGTTTATATCAATCTCGTAAGTTTAATATTATGTCCCTTTATTTACTTAACAGTGCTGCATTGATTTCCATTCTAATTACTTTTTTATAAAGGATGCTTAGGGTAGTAGCCAAATAACGCTGCTGGCACTTTTCACAGAACATTAGTTCTATGAAAGTCTTTCTACGATCTCTTTCTGAGTATGAAACAAGATTAAGGGACATTTAATTAATTAATCTTATCCAACTTTCCAGTACTGATGCAGCTGCAAATGCAGCCCGAGGTAAGGGAACAAACCTTCCCTTACTTGAGAAGGCCTCCATTTCTGCCTCCCCACCACATGATGCGGCATACGCCCCCATTGGCACACTTTCATCAATGTTAGAAAGTTGGATAGGATTGGATCCTAAATGTATGATGAAGGGGCAAGTTACACATTGCATTTATGGGATCCTATGTTCCTGGATGAGGAGGTGTTTAATCAATTCTCCTGGATCCTGTGTTGGATAGTCTCCATCAAGATGGATCTCAAACAAAGTGAGTACAGTAACCAATAATATGCAGAGGACTTTTTGCAACTAAAAGAAATGTATATAGATAATTCACAGGCCAACACACATTTTGCTTCTTTAAACGTTACACCAATTCATGAGTATATTTGGGGTGCTGATTCCAAAAATGGCATCCGTTTTGCCCTATCACGTCTAGTTTTGGAGACACGGCATAGCCTCTTTAGTGAATGGTTCAAGCAGCTTCCTCATGAGGAAGCCTACACCATGGCTTCCTCATGAGGAAGCTGCTTGAACCATTCACTAATGAGGCTATACTGTATCTCCAAAACTAGACGTGATAGGCAAAACGGTTGCCATTTTTGGAATCAACACCCCAAATTCATATCAAACCACCATAAAGTTTAGGAAAAACTTTTCTGACCCTCAATTTTGTAGGCCTGTGTAATTGGCAAGCTATGAAAATGTGTGGCAATCATTTCAGGATAATGATGTTTAAAGTGCAAACCTTTCAGTACTGCCAGATGAGGCAGTCAGTTCAATGAAAGCTCAAAGGATGATACAACAAATGAAGCAGGTTGTGAGCCAATAAAAGTATATTAGCTAGGATATATTGGATATTATACTAATATATAACTTGAGTGCAAAAATACCTCCTGTTCAAGATAGAATGGAAAACTAAATAAAAAATAACTTATGCTTTCCGATTTATCTGGGCTAAAGAGGTTGAGGATGCCACCCTTGTATCAGTCTGAGCTAAAACTACTATTACTACCATGCTTCAAAATACCTCCCAGACACCACCAAAAGGCACTTCCAGTCATGTTTGGGAGGTCTTGTGGGGACTGTGGATTTGCAGAAATCGGTATCCAATGGGGGTCCTGGAATGAATCCCTTATGGATACCGAGAGCCCACTGTATGTGGAAAATTTAATGTACATTTTTTTAAAAGTATTGGCATAGACGGAGTGGGTTGTGTCTTAAGCCTCTATTCAGCCAAGGTACTTGTATTGATGAAGGAGGGGAGCTATCCTTGTTAGTTTCCCCATGACATTCTTCATCCTACAGAATCCCACTCTGGTGAGTCCCCTGACTTTCAAAGGCAATTTTTGAGGAGGCAGTGGAGGCAAGAAAGTTCAGTTCTGCTCATACTCTTTAGAATACAGCCCAATGATCTTCAGGATAAACAAGTACGTTGAGATATTGATCTAAAGGAGTGTTAATGTTTATAATGTGAGTAATATTTGAACCTCAAATTATGTGTGTAATTTTTAAAGGAAATGTGATTGTGCTATATAATTTGGGGGCAGTGTTCTGATAAACTTTAATTGCTATAATTTTTTTTTTTTTTGTTAAAAGTTATCTGTAGAAAAGTTATCCATGGAAAATTGCAGCCTCATTCCCCCCCCCCCCAAGTTCATAGTCTTACATTGGCTTAAGATTTTAAATAGGATGAACTTAAATAGTAAGGTCATATAAAAAAGGGCTCCCACACAGATATCCACACACAAAATTTACTCATGCTACTGCATTTCTATGAAAAAAGATTGTTTAAAGGTCAGGAAGAAAGGCTAACATTTGCATTTAAATGGAGGTGCTTTGTGTAGAAATGGTGATTGCAAACTTCTGCCCTTGACTCAGGTATGTCTTTGAGGTTTTTCCTTTTTGGGGGAAGTTAGGGAGAGTCAAACATCAAAGCAAACAAATGAAAATAATGTGAAATAAAAGAAATCAGCTAAATGCTATCAGTGGCTCCCAGACTACATTTGATTGATACCTCTTTATACACACTGGGCTTCATTATCCATTTTGTAATCATTTAATCAGCCTGGGTGTTTTGTTTTTTTTTTTTGCCTTTTTTTTTTTTAACTGTTCTTTTCCCAGTGGCTGGCTGGCTTTTACCATATAAGATATGAGGGTCATGATAGCCTCAGAAATTGACAGTGAATGTTAATGAAATCTATGAATTTGTTAAAGAAAATATTAGGGATAATTGGCAATTTGCAAGTATAAGCTTTTCATTATACAGGTCAGAGCACATTCAGGTTTTTAATTTTCTGTGAGAATCCCTAAGGGTTTAAATTCACATTAAGTTGAAATCAATGGGAAAGCTCCCACTCAATAGCTGCGTTCTATCCCAACTGTGACCAATTTGGGGGGGAAGACAGAAGTTCTTTTTAAATGTTGATTCATGGGTGACTAAGTAGTTGTTGTAGTAACCTTTATTGGCATATACATACATCAAAACAATATATGAATAAAATTCGAAATTTATATAAGATCAGAAGATAGCTCCATAATCCATAAATGCATGTCACACACAGGAAAAATCCAATAGTCAATAGTGCCCCCATTAGCTGATCTCATACAGGGCTAAGCTTCCAGTCTCATTTCCCGAGTACTTATGACTGTGGCGACAAAGCAAGAGATGTTGATAAGAGTTTCTCCCTTCTCTACTGACAAAAGTGCTTGTAGCACATCTGCCTCTGCCCATCCCCGGAAGCGCGCTAGGATGGGCATAAGATGTTTCTGACGCTGGGTCTTATGCAAGGGACAGAACAAAAGGATAGACTAAGTAAATGTGGAGAGGGGAATAAGATGTAGTGGCAAGCCCAGCTCCCGACCTATACATGTTCTGTAGTAGGTAATGTAAACATAACCTGTGTACATGCGAACTGTCCATGTGATTCGGAACTCTGCAAAATGCAGTTCTGGATTGTGCAGATGAGCCTGTGTGCCTAGATTTTATATGTGTACAGACTCTGTTTACACAATCAAAAGACATATACTGTTCTTGATAATATTGTATGTAGCCTATTGACACATGAGGAGATAGGGGGGAAAAAACTGATTCAGAAGTTTCAATTTGCTGTGTTTTTGAAACCTAATTCTGAGTCATTGGATGAACACAATGTCAATTTCTTAGAGACCCACTAGTCTCAGTAAATGTAGAGAACAAAGAATTCTGTCTAAAGCTGGCTGTTGTCTAATATGTGTGGTTCTAGGTCAACCTGCTCATTCACTGTTTTCCCCCCCCCCCCATAATGACAGAGTGGTGGCATGAATTGATTGACCTAGGTGCAACCTATGCAGGGAGGTAGTAATCTATAAAGTAAGTTCTATTGAGCCTAGCAGAACTTGCATCTGGGTTAATATGTTTACAGTGAGCTGCATGAAACTGGATTATTAATCAATAAGTTCTTGGTTTGAATCATTCCTCTGCCATGAACTTACCAGGTGGATTTCCATAAGCCAAGTCTCACATTTGCAACTGGAGATACTCAGACTGGCCGCCTTGAGAGGAGTGGCAAGGATTAGAACAAGATTATTTAATATATTTCTATCCTGCCCTTCCCCCAATAACGTGGACACCCTGTGCAGCTTCGATAAGATCACAATCGATGATATTTATAAGTTACTGTAGATGAAGCACATTAGAGAGATCAGCATGATAATATAAAGTCTGTGGTTGTTCTTTTGCTGATGTAGTTTTAAATATACCCAAACTTACCAAAAAAAACACCCCTTTTTCGTTGCCAAGGATGTTTGAACAAATTTAAGATTATTTTTTGGGGGGTTGCTGAATCCAAAAACGACATCTGTTTTGCTCAATTAGCTCTAGTGTTTTCAGTACGGCATAACCGCTTTATATGCTGATTCAAGCTGCTTCCTCATGAGGCTTGAATCAGCATATAAGGTAGCTATGTTGTACCATCATAACTAGAGCCAAAAAAGATGCCCATTTTTGGATTCTGCATTCCAGATAAACACAAGGATGGGTCTAACTGTTAAGACAACAAATGTGTGTAGGCCTGTGTTGTTTTAGCATGGTGTGTTTATTTTTTAACTAGTACTCTGATCTATTTAAAATGCCCTCTATTAGTATATTAAAAAAATAAAATAAATGTGAGTTGTTATTATAACAGTAAATAGGTAGACATTTTTCATCTTTGGTTGACCTCTGTTAAAAAAAAGAAGGCTACAGTAGACGGACTCTTGGTTTGATGTAGCTGGGTGTTTCTTGTATTAGTTTAGTCTTTGTTCTCTGCTTAAGCCATTTCTACCCAACATTGCATATATGCAACAGAGATCCAATATGTACACCTGTGGACTGGGCAGCAATGGGATGCAACACTTGGGCTGTTAGTTATGTTTTGCTTGGTGTGAAGATAGTGGTCAGGACTTGTTTCCTTGATATGAAACCAGGGATTTTGCCATTTTCAACAAGGTACTATGTTTTGTGATGTTCTTGTTAAAGGTGTTACTTCTGGTATAATCATGTTTTGGTCTAGTCAAAACTAGTGACTGTTTGTTCTGTTACTGGTGATCTGTAATGTAAATTGACAGCTTTGTAAAATAAGCAGTGTGAGGATATTGAAACATCCAAAGGTTTAGTATAAACACTTACGCATTCAGGACTCATTAATCAATCTCTAATCAAAGAAGCAGAGATGGCAAGTGATCATTAGGAGCAGCAAGTATTTTCATAAAACTGCAGCAATTTAGAATGAGACTTGCATGGGCAAAATAGGGAACCAATGTGGGGCTCTGGCTGATATGAGCTCTCTAGCACAGTGATATCCAGCATGATGTTGGATGTGATGTTCCAGAGCTCATATAAAATATTTCCCTTCACTGTAACTTATAGAATCCTCAGATCTTGCAGGGAACACACTCTAGATACCCTTAAGACTTCTGTGGCAGGGGAAAAACTATTTGAGGACAACTACTTCACAAAGGTGCTGCTAGGGTTACCTCATCCTTTCTGCTTCCCTGTCTGAAGTAGAGTATAAAGCTTCATATGCTCACTGAGGGAAAACAACTGGTGGAGCAATGCAGCCATTGTGAAGGCTTCTGGGATGCAGTGTTGCGTAGTTCAAGGAGGGAGGCCAGCTAGGTCAGAAGCTGACGGGTGTGGGTGGACAAGGGTCAGAAACTTGCCATTTGTGATGTGAACAAATTGGAGAGTCAAGTGGCAGAAGTTATTTCCCCCCCCCCCAGTATATCACATATAAATTAGACTCTAATCAGTTGTAGTCTGCAAATGTACACTGTACTTCTCACCTGTCTTAAAGAGGAAGAGGGGAATTGTGCACTTTCCAGCTGCATTCATTATACAGAAACTGAGAAGAAGCCAATTTCCATAGCTCAAGTGCTGTAGTATAGAAGACGGTCTCAGCCTCGTAGGCACCAACTTTATTTAAGCAGCTGGACTGATGACTATGTTGGCCTGCAGAACATTTTTCAAAACCTAACCTTTATATGACTTTCTCAGGTTGCCATTTGGCCAAGGAAGCAAGCAAGTGTGTGGACTTTTCTTAGCTACTTCTCAGCAATGTCAGTGTGGAAGGGGCAACAGGAAGTGTTTACCTTTAACTAGAATTTGTTTCAATTCCAAGCCAGAAGTGGCAAGGATAGTACAGGATCTTTTTCCAGGTGTGAACCCAGAAGTAAGTGCCGATGACATCAGCACGTTGCACTTCATCGGCACCTACTTCTAGGTTCGGCATCCGGCTGCTGTAGGACCAAGGCATCGCCAGCCCGTTAAGTTTGGGAAGCACTGCCCTAGAGCTGTGCTCTGGGAGAGTTTGAGAGCCACTAAGTTCCTGCGTGGGTAGGAGGGGGGAGGCAGCAGAGGCGGGGAAAGGCAGCAGCCCAGGATCCGGGGGTGCGGGGAGCCCGGCGCGACCTGCAGCAGGGCTCCCCGCAGCAGTGAAAGTAGATGTGGAGCAATCGCGCCCCTCATCTGCTAAAGCAGAAGTGGAGCGCTATCGCTCCGCATCTACTTTCACTGCTGCGGGGAGCCCTACTGCAGGTCACACTCGACTCCCCGCACCCCCAGGAGGCTGCAGGGGCTTGGATACGTGTACCCAAGCCCTTGCAGCCCCCCTGAGTGGCACGATCCTGGGGATCGTGCCACTGTCCCCTCCCTGCCTCCAGGCTGCCCCCACCCCTTAAGGGGGCAGGGGCCAGGGCCCACAGGCTGGGGTGTCGTGACACCCCAGTTGAAAAGCCCTGGCCCTAGAGCATTGATTATTTTAGTCAAAATAGTGAATGGTGATTCACAACACTTTAGTGGGAACTGCATGTTTTCATAGTTCTTTTTATGCCTGAGTGTCAGGCAAGTATAAGATGAGTATGAGTGTGAGTATGAGTGTCAGGTTTTAAAAAGCTATATAGGCATACTTGGACGTTTCTTAGAATCTCCTTGTTTTTCCTTTAATATATGGTCCAAGGAAATTTGCTAATACCTTCTTATACATTTATAAATAAGCATTCTGTTAGCACCTAGATATAAATAAGGCTTTTTGAAAAAGCGAGTTCAATAAACCAGGCAGCAATTTTCTTTCCTCATTTCAGACTTGTATCACATTCTGGTACCACCTTGAGATTGCTGTTTGAAGAAAGATTTTCAGGTGCAACATTTGAATAAAACAGGCAGCAGTTGCCATGTGCAATATCACTGAGTGACATTGTAATGAGACTTTCCTAGGCATCTGGGATAGAATAGTTTGGTTCTGTGTTGTAAATGAAAGTAAAAATGACATGATTTTAAATAAAGCTGAGGTTTATCTCATTACATCATTTACAAGATGGCAAAGCAATGGGAAAGAAATTGCATCTCCTAAATAATAAAGGGTTAGTCTGTGGAACTGGGAACATGTGTGAGGAGGATTGACTTAAAATGTTCTCTTTTTCAACTTTGAGTATAGTTTTAGATGAGAAAAACTTCAGACCTTTACTAGATAATGTATTGAATAGACAGATTCTTCTACTGATAGATGCATGCTCTCCTGTAATACCCACACTAATTTTATATGAATCTTGGATATCTTGCTAAAATCCTGAATTTTCCAAAATACTGTTTTTAACCAAATCTTGTCTACATTAACCAAAACATGCCTACATTTATATTGGAACAATTCCTTTTCTTTCTTATGATTGTCTTAAAACTATGAAAAGCCAAAGTTAATAATTTTAAATTCCATTTATTTCAGTAGGAGAATTAATACCTATTTTTTGATGTGCATAAATACCCTCTATTGAAATAAGTGCAACCTAAAATTATGTAACTTTGTCTAAATAGTTCCCAAAGTGACAGTACTTGTAGTAGTTCTGTTGTACTAATGATAACTCAGAAGCAAATATATTTACAACCTCAATATGAACATATACTTTATATTCTGCTTTTTCACCCAGATTATATTCTCAATTGTTTATAATATGGATTGATTATATTTGCTGTTGTTCCTTAGCTAGATGTGTGATCTCATATTTCTGTTGACCTTTTGTGTTTAAATGGTAGTGGCATGTGGATTATATGAGGCAGATTGGCCAGTGGTTGTCCATGCAATTTGCACAATATGGCTCATGGAACTCTTTCACAAAAGTTCTTCTTTGGAGAAAAGTTCTGTTTTCCCAGACACAAAATACTGCATTTTGATTATAGAGAAAAGCCCAGGTCTGAGGTAAGACCTCTAGATTCTGCGCAACACCAAAATTATATCTCTTTAACCATCATGCTAAAAGAGGATCCTCTCATATCATGTTCTAGGCAAATCAAAGTAGATAACTGGGCAAAAGACGAGCAACCAGGCAACGAACAAAATGTTTTTTTTTAAAAAGACCTTTTGGTTTGAGATAATGTTACAAATTTCCTTGCAGTTTTAAAATAAATGAAGCTGAGATCTTAAAGCATGGCTTAAGTCAGGGGTGTCCAAAGTTTTTGGCAGGAGGGCCACATCATCTCTCTGACACTGTGTCGGGGGCCAGGGAAAAAAGAATTAATTTACATTTAAAATTTGAATAAATTTTCATAAGTTTACATAAATGAATATATTAAAGATGAACTTATATGAATGAATGAAGGTCTTGCAATAGCTCAAGGCCTATAAAAGGCCTTGTACAAAGCAAGGCTGGCCTTTCCTTTGCTGCCGATGCTGCATCACAGATGTGAAACAGCAAGCAGTGGAGGGAGCCCTCATCCCACAGCTCACGCGAGAGGTCAAACAGTTGCCCTCACGCTAAGAGCAGTTGCATTGGGCCGGTGCGGGCTCCAACAAATCTCTGGAGGGCCAGAAGCTCATTGGAGACTGGAAACTCCCTGAGGGCCGCATTGAGAGTCCTCAAGGGCCACAAGTGGTCCCAGGGCCGGGGTTTGGGCACCCCTGGCTTAAGTTATGCCTGGTTGAAGCAGTACAGATGTGTTGCTTCATATATTGTTCTCATGCAAATTTTCTCTTCATGTGTTCATATTTTCCCCTTGTGTTTTACCCCTTGCATCCTCTTCTGCTTACTTACAAGACATTATTAGTTGATATTATAAGCCATCTCTGCTCTAAGTAGTGTGCAAGTTAAGCCATGCTTTGACTTGCATGACATGCAACTTGAGGCATGTAGCAATTAAGGAAATTAGAGTTACTGGAGACTAAGGGCCCAATCCTATCCAACTTCCAGCTTTGGTGTAGCCACACTACAACCCCATGGTAAGGAAACAAATGTTCCCATACCTTGAGAACTCCCCATAGGATGCAGCGCACACTCCATTGGCAGAACTGCACCAGCACTGAAAGTTTGGATAGGATTGTGTCCACAGGCTACAATCCTATCCACACTTTCCTGGGAGTATGCCCCACTGACTATGCCTTCTGCCATGACAGCTCCAGCACTGTCACCCACCACTTGCTATCATCCAGCATGACCACATGCTAGGAAGGGTGAGGGAAGCACCCCCTTATGGTTGGCACTCAGGGTGGACCACCCCATCCCCTTGTTATGCCACTGCTAATACCCAGCTCACCAGAGCAAGAGGAGCAGAAAACTGACTTTTCAGTCATTTAAAATCCTTTCAAATTGTTCATGCAGGTGCTTTTTAATGCAAATAAATGCCTCTAGATGTGGAGCTAGAGAGAGGTTGCTTCTTTCTGTCCAAACCCAAAGCAGCAACACAGATGATTATCTCCTTGGTCACAATGGTTCTTAAAACCTCTTTTTAAAAAATGTGTCCCGACTGTTGGCTATATTAAGTAACAACATCATTAAGAAACTGGATATCAAATTAGGCAGTTCAGTTTGTAGTAGTGGTAATTCTCCCCGTGCTTCTCCTGTGTGCTGTTACTATCATCTTTCTCCTTGAGTCAAACTGCCTACTTCAGCCAGTTCTGTTGTTTTCCTTTACAGAAAAGTACCTGTTGAAAAATGTTGTTTTTATAGGAAGAGGAAAGCAGGAATTTCAAACATGGGGAACCATCCAGGCCCTTATCTCAGACTATACATCTTTTCAAGTGATCCATCTCAGAACAGATCTTCAAAGCAAATAACTAAGAGCAACTCATCCTGAAATGATGCTAGATTATCTAGCTATGTGTGGGTTTTCCCCCCACTCAGTTTAGGAGGTCTGTTAATCAGTTCAGCAGGTCAGCTTGCTCCGGAATCCCACTTTATTAGCAACTTCGAATGAAAAGAGGCAACTCAAGCCTGTTTCTCCTTACCATGAAAACTTGAAATTTGTCTTCAAGCCATAATGATCTAGCTTCTTCAGAGAACGTGGTTGCTTCAAGATAGGGTCTAGAACATTTGGAAATAAAGTCACCATGTGTGAAAATGTAAAAAGGGCACAAAATTTAGATCATCTTGTTAATTTTTCATTGAGTAGGCTTCACTTAGGGAATGTTAAGCTGGTATATGCACGATACCATTGGCATAAACCTGAAAGTATTTAGTGTAGGGTGTTTTAGCAGCAAAGCACATTCCGAAGCAATATATGGAACAGACTAAGGATTTGACAAAGGAGTCACACTGTCATCTAGTAAGTCATCTTGTAAGTGCCATCAGTATGTTACAGTCAACTATTCTGACAATTATCTGTAATGATAAAAATCGTACAACAGGCTGTCTTGACTATGAGCCAGATCTGGCAATGCTAGATGAAGTGTTCTATGTTCTCATGCGATCATGTCAGTTTTCCCTTTTTGTTGGCATTCCCCGTGCCATTCCAAAAACCCTTCTTTATGAAGATCAAAGCAACTCATGAAGTACTGCTCTGAAGTAAAAATCAGCTATCTTTGTGTGTGTGAGTGTTTGCAGTTTGCACATAGAGACCTCTCTGGATCCCATCTAGTACTTTGCAGTAAAGATATTTTCCAGAATTTAAATATAAGGGTGAAAATACTAATTATTAGTGGATTTTGCCTCCTGTTTTGGCATATGCTGAATATGTTTGGAGCATTGTGACGCCTCAAACAGGGAAGCCCTGTCTCTGCCCCCTTTAGGGGCGGGGTCATGGCGAAGGCAGCAGTGCAATCACCAGAATTGTACCAGTGCCGGGGACGAAAGCAGAGTTTTGTACTTACCAGGAACAGTGCTTCCCAAGCCTCAGAATGTCAAAAAATAGCAGTTGCACATGACCCACTTCTGGTTTTGCAATTGCATGAGTTTCAGAAGAGCACAAGAGAATTCAGGTTGGAGGGGGAAAGTGCACACAATCGGTTGATCCATTCCTGATCACTAAACCCAGGTTCCTGTTGCATCCAAACTCAACTTGGGAGTTTAGAATCATTTTTCTTTCTTTATACAATTGGTATCAGGTTCTCATTGGTTGATGTTACAGTACTATGTGTATTGAAAGAAGTGAAGAAGTATGCATGATTGTTACTATGATATTATTGCAAACAAATCTCCAAACATCATGTGGGAATGCACATAAAGTTATATGATAGAAAAATATGGGTCCCACACTCTTAAAGCACACCTTTATTTTTCAGTTTCTCCTGTAAGAGTTGTGAAATCCATATAAAACTAAAGGCAAAATTTGCTTTAGATCAGTGGTTCCCAAACTGGTGGCTTGCGACCCACCAACCTGGGAAGCACTTAGCTCTGGCCCCTTAAGGGGTGGGGAGGGGGGAAGGCAGCAATGCGATGCCCAGGATCACACTGTTGCCTGGAGGGTTTTTCCATTTAACTAAGTGGGTGCCAGCCCCCAGCAGTGCAGGGAGTCCTGCAGACACCTCTGCAGGGCCCCCAAGCCACTGTAATAGGAAAAAAACCCTCAATTTAAAGCCACTTCCTGTTTACAGAGGCTAGAGGAGCCCTGCAGAAGCATCTGCAGGATTCCCTGCACCCCCTCCCCCCGGGCTGGCATGATCCCCATGGCAGTCGCAGGATCATGGGAATCGCATTGCTGCCTTCCCCCTCCTCCGCACAGCCTTGCAATGCTGCCAACTTCCTTTTAGATGCTTTTAGAGTCACCATCTGTTGCAGAGAGCATTGTGCATTTCTGAGCTTAGATCTTTGCAGCAAAATAAGAAGGAAAATGACATCACAAAGCAATTATTTAGTTTCAAAATGTAATTATATGTTCATTTTGCATCTACTGATGCAGTCGGTATACAGCCTGATGAATTGGAGTCTTCAATAGCTTTTCTTTTAGAGAGTTTTTTGTTCACCATTCACTCCTGTTTTCAGGTATTTAGTGAAATAAATAAGGTGGGTTGCAGTCATACCTTGTTAATGTCTGTCAGAAGGCGAATGGAATAGTTATTACATGGCCTAACTTAGCAGTTATAGGAATGAGAATATACTAGAGTTTAGTGTGCAATTATAGTGTGTATTTGTTTATATTGAGGTAGTAACAGAAAAATCATACTGAGTTTAATTTTATATCATAAAAAAATGTGTTTTTGCATCCTTCACTAGTTAGCAGTTGCTGAGAACATCAATGAAAATATGCCTAATAAATTTAAAGAAAAGAAATAAATTTCATTACCTACTCAATGGAGAGTTAATCTGTTTTTCACATAGTAAACCATAATGAGTTTATGAACAGCTCTAGCGTACCTGTGGTGCAGACTCTGTAAATGGGAGTGATGCACATTTGTTCATAGTATTACTTGTGAGAATTTTATTGTGGACCCATAAGCCTATATCAGTATTTCTTTCATTGAAGAGAAACTTATGTGAGGAGCTCATCTCCCCAGGAGTGGAATTAAGGCAAAATGAACAAGTAATTGAAGCTATCTTTGATCATGACCCTTGATTCTCTTATTCCCTTCCCCCCCAGCCTAAGGAAGTGAATATATTTTTTATGTTTAGCAGAGCAGTATAGCACAGAAGCATAATGCTGCATTTTCATAATAATGTTTGTAATGCAAATGAGGGATACTTCAAAACAGGTTGATTAGCATTTCTTAGTAAAATGCCAGCCTTTTACTTTTTTGTTGTTAATTCTGTCTTTTAAATTACATAGTCAGACTTCACTGTTTAGAAACATGCAGTGTTTGTTTCAGTTTATGATGTAATTATTTTCTGGATATAATTGTTGCACATTGTGTAATTAAAACAGTTTCTTCAGCATGGAAATGTAACATTGAATTAATGAGTAACATGTGGCCTAAGAGACTTTTGATTTTGAATCTAGTTCAGCTCAGAAATTGACATTCATTTCATTTCAGTTTCCTTCCTTCCCCCATGTAGAACAACTTTGAATGTACTCACCCTTAGATCAATAGTGTTTAGCAGGTAGCATGTGTATGTAGAACATGTAGCAGTGCAGATATGCACTCAACTCAGTGCAGTGTGCAGTGCACACTGCTCAGTGTGCAGCTCAGTAATGTCTCTGAAAGTAGCAAGCTGCTTTGTAACAATTTAATAAAAAGATTACGCCTTTCAGTTTCCTTATTGTGTCAACTTCTGATTTCCTTTACTTAGGACCAAACTAGACATGCATACAAGCACTTGCTATATGGGTACCCTGCCAATTGAGTGCACCATTTATGTGTTTAAAGCAGTTGTCTGGGAGAGTGATCCAAGTTGGAACTGGGATGCACAGGGAGGGGAGAATTCAAATTTCACCTGCATATTCACCTGCAGGAGGTCTAGTCTAGAGGGTAGAGCCTCCGTCTGCCTGAAGATAACATCCACAAGGTCGCCAGTTCGAGGCCACCGGCACCGTGCGACCTTGAAGCAGCTGACAAGCTGAAGCCGAGCTATTCCATCTGCTCTGAGCGTGGGAGGATGGAGGCCAGAATGTGAAGCCAGATCGGAATGAAACACCTGAATGTAGTGGTTCTTGAAAGAAAGAACCTTCTTTCAAACTGTAAAAATCCCTATTTAATAAGGGATTTAAATAAAGCCTGCCTATGTAAACCGCCTTGAATAAAGTCTTGAATAAAGACCAAGAAAGGCGGTATATAAATACCTGTTGTTGATGATGATGATGATGATGATGATAATAATACACTGCTCTGTATTATTCATAAAACACTGCTCTGTCACCGGAACCTGCTTCTGCAAGGAGAAGGCAACTTTATGTGAATGCAGTGCTCCTTCTGCTGGTGGAAGAAGTTGCCGATGATGGAATTGTGTTTTATGTGATTGTAGGATCTTAACCCAGCAGTTTTTGTCTCAGTGATGTGGTTAAAACTGGGGTGTAAACCTTTCTTTCTTTCTTTCTTTCTTTCTTTCTTTCTTTCTTTCTTTCTTTCTTTCTTTCTTTCTTTCTTATTTATTTATTATGGTAATAACATGCAAAAGTCATAGTGAATATGTAATTGCACGTAGTTCATGCTGTTATCAGATTTTTCTCTTGGTACATGCTCAATAATGTTGTGTCATGCTTACGGCCGAAGGAAAATAACCAAATAAATAAAGGTCTTGAATAAAGACCAAGAAAGGCGGTATATAAATACCTGTTATTATTATTATTAACCGAAGTCTCTTGTACTTGACCATATAGTTCAGAGTTGAATAACCTGGATTCCTACTCCCACCCCTCAATTATCACCTTAGATTATGTTTTGCATTTTATGAGACAATATCATCACTTAAAGGTTCTTCAGACTTTGAGGTACTCTTGAAATTGGACAATCAGTAACAATATATACAATCTAAGGCTTTCGTGGCCAGTATTGCTAGTATTGCAATTAAAATTATCTGGAATTGAAGGCTATTGTCTAGTAAAACAAAAAACAAAAAACTCCACATGTTTCACCTACTTCTTTGGTGGACATTCTCAAAGAATAATCTGGTTTTTCATGACAGAGAAGGATGGCTTTGAGTGTTGTTCTTATAAACCATTGAGAATGCCCACCAAAGACATATCTGTTATCTGGGATAATTGCAACAATCAGTAACAATAATACTTTGCACACTCAAAGTGTTGTACAAATGCTAATTGCTTCACATAAATTATGGTGATTTTGTCCTTACAACAACCCTGTAAAGTGAGTCAATATTATTATTCCCATATTGAACCTGGGGAGCTGAAGGTGATTGCTTGCCTAAGCCCACCAAGTGAATTTGTGCCAGACTCAAGATTTAAACCAGTTTCACAGTGCAGCCCTTTAGCCACTATGCCACATCAGCTCTCTCATGGTCAAGACACAGATTTCAGCCTTGACATTTTGCTGATGGAGCTGAATGGATGAACAAATGCAAGGACAAAAATTAATTTTTTTAAAATCACAGATTAATAAGAAATACCATTTCTCTTAGGAGTGCTAAATGTATATTTTCCGTGTGATGTTTTTGCTGTGTGCAATTTATCTCATGACATCATAGAATAAATTTCCATTTCCATTTGCTTTCAATTTTCATATTTTTATACAGTGGCTCATGCTGCTGAATACCAGTCCACTTGGCAACTTCATAATGGATAATATCTAACCTCTTCTGTTAACCTGCGATGCATACGTGATGGAAATACCTATACTGCAAATGGAATATTAATCCACATCACAAAGCCACTTTAGCCAAGGTCAGGAAGACAGAGCTATCCAAAAGGTTAGCTAGGATGGAACTCTGTCTCATGCTGTCATTATTCATACACATTCCTTGATAAGTTAATTATTCCAGGTGTCTCATATATTTTCAGTATATTTACATAGTGCACTGAGGGCAAAAATACCCAAGTAGAGTCATGATGGACAAGTAAGCTTTCTCGGCAGCATTCACTTATGGATTTTTTTAGAGTGTGTGTGGGGGGGGGGGAGTTGACTGTGTAAGTAGATATGCTGCAGGGTGAGTGCAGCTGCTCAAAATGTTGTGGAGTGTTCATACATGCCTTCATGTGCTTTTGAAAAGAAATGCTGGCCTGCTTTGTACTGCAGGCTGGGGTATTTAATGACTAGTAGTTGTGCATATTTATTTTTCACTTTTTTATACTGCCCTCCTCCAGAGAGCTCAGGAAATCAGTACCTGTTTCCTCCCTACCTTTTTTCCTCTCAACAACTCTGTGAGATGGGTTAGCCTGGGAGATAGTGATTGGGTCAAGATCACTCAGGAAGCTTCATGACTGATCAGGGAATTGATCCTGGATCTCCCAGGTCTAACAACACAATCCTATCTGCCTTACCCCACTGGTGTAACTAGTATTGTGCTGGATGAGGCTACTTTATGGCAGTAGGAAATAGTCTCTGCCAATGCGTGCAGCAGGTGAGGCTGGAGTGGCTACCAGCTGATCCATGGAGACCCACCAGAGCAGGTAATTCCATGGGTGTATGTGTGTGGAGGAAAATGGAAAGGGCGTTGAATGGGGTGAGACATGGACAGAACAGGGTGGTGACATGGACAGGGAAGAGGGTGGATCAGACCAGGGAGGGGGTGGGATTGGCAGCGACGCATGCCAAATCCCAACCAGCTTCCTGTGTCATTGTGGACTTCCGCCAGCAATTGAACTGTTGCAGGTCCAGGTTGACCAATAGTGCCTGCTGGGACTTGCCCCAGGGCAGGGGAACAATGTCCCCTTACCCCGAGGAGATCGCCAGCAGCTGAAAATCCCCTGTTGTGATACATTGATAGCTGCACTGCCACTGTTGCATGGCTGTGTGGAAATTTAGATAGGACTGCTTTTAGTCCACCACCAGAACCATTACACCATCCTAGCTGTTTCCACACCATATGGGTATGTGTACCAGGCTGTTGGTTTAAATGGAATTTAGGAAGCTCACTTGCAGATCTGCTTGTGGGTAGATATGTCCGCCTGATGGTCAACTTTTCCCATCCTGTCCAGGTAACACTTGGTAGTAAGTTATGGAAGTGAGTATAAAAATGGATAATTATTTGTTTAGATGTATTCGTGAATGGTAAGAAAGGAAAAAGGGGTCAGTTCACACATGCACACTTATCACTGTAACATTAAACTGTCACACAAAGAACTGTAACTTTGCTTCATGGCAACTTACAACACTTCTCTGTGGAGACAGAGTATATGTATTTGTCAGAGTAGTATGCCGAGCTTGCATCCTGAGTACACTTCTGTACTGCAGCAAGTCATGGACTCTTCGCTCACAACAGGAGAGGAAACTGAACGCTTTCCACATGCGCTGCCTCCGACGCATTCTTGGCATCACCTGGCAGGACAAAGTTCCAAACAACACACTCCTGGAACGTGCTGGAATCCCTAGCATGTATGTACTGCTGAAACAGAGGCGCCTGCGTTGGCTCGGTCATGTTGTGAGAATGGATGAAGGCCGGATCCCAAAGGATCTCCTCTATGGAGAACTCGTGCAAGGAAAGCGTCCTACAGGTAGACCACAGCTGCGATACAAGGATATCTGCAAGAGGAATCTGAAGGCCTTAGGAGTGGACCTCAACAAGTGGGAAACCCTGGCCTCTGAGCGGCCTGCTTGCAGGCAGGCTGTGCAGCATGGCCTTTCCCAGTTTGAAGAGACACTTGGCCAACAGTCTGAGGCAAAGAGGCAAAGAAGGAAGGCCCATAGCCAGGGAGACAGACCAGGGACAGACTGCACTTGCTCCCGTTGGGGAAGGGATTGTCACTCCCGAATTGGCCTTTTCAGCCACACTAGACGATGTTCCAGAACCACCATTCAGAGTGCGATACCATAGTCTTTCGAGACTGAAGGTTGCCAACACAATGCCGAGTGATCAAGTGATACAAGTATTTATGTGTATGAGACTTAGCATTTGGTTTGGTTTAATATTTACACCAGACCATAGTTAGTGTTCTTCTTCATTGGTAGATGATGAAAATGAGGAAGAAGTAGGAATTTTGTGAAGGCATTCTACTGACCTTGAAGTTACTAGTAAATGGCAAGCATTTTTTGTATTCTTCACTGACCTCCTGAAACTTAGGTATTATCTTTAAACCCATAATTGCCTGGCCCACAGGTGTACACATTTGGTCCCTGTTACGTATATGCAACGTTGAGCAGAAATAGCTTAATAAATGGCAACATTTACCAAATTTCTGACACTTAAGCCTGATAAATATGTGTGAAAGGCACAAGCACTTGGATTGCACACACTGAGAAACATGTGGCCTTGAAGGCTCTTTCCAATTCTGTGATTTATGACGACCACTAGAAATCTCTCCTTTACCAGTCTGAAGCTGTTTCAGGTATGTGAAAGGGCACTTCACAAACTACCCATATCATTTGCTCATGCTGAAGTGCTGGCTGTTGTGGATAAGATTTCATGTCACAGATTGTGGACATACCTTAATCCTGACCCAATGTTATTCAGTTAAGTCCCAGGCATCTTTATTAGGGCTGCATGTTGTAATAAGTACATTAAGACATCAGCTGATTAGTCATGAGGATCAGTGGAATAGAAGGTAAAATTTTTAAGAGATAGAGCTACCTGTGAAAGCACATTTGTATACTTGGGAATTAAAAAGAAAATATTAGTACAGTAGTACCTTTTTGTTTACTAAATTTTAAGTAATGTTGCACTTCCTTCACTATCTCAGAAGGCAATTTATATTGAGGCTTTGGTTAATATAGTGATTCATCTAAGTCTAAATGATAAATGGGCGTTTTTTGACTTCAGGGGTTTGGAAACTGCAAGAGAGGGAACCTGGGGTAGCACAGTGGATGGTAGTGGGAGTGATAAGTCTTGTCTTCCTCTTGAGAGCATACAACAAGTGGCATGTTGTAGAAGCCAGCCAAGCAGAACTTCAGCATTGACACTAAATGATTAACAAATTGCCGTACTCTAATTAAGAGCATCCGAAGCATGCTTCTGTCAGCCTTTTTTTCACTTGACAGAGGGGGCGGAGGGAGAGGTAGCTGTACTCTGCTGCTTTCCTATATTAAAACTGAATTTTTAAATTTCTCCATAGAGGAAAAAACTAGCACTATGTGGAGCAGCATATTTCTATGGCAAGAGGTTCTTCAAATGACAATTGGTATCTTGGTAATTGGCATGTTCAGGCATCCTTCTATTAAACTGTCCTGAAAAGACACATGATCAAAGTGATTCCCACTGGACAGGCTCACCATCTCTCACTTCAGGGTTATCACAGTACAGCAGAAGTATTTTAAAGGACAATTGGGACGAGAGACTTCAGAACTGAAACACATGCACATTTGTGAACGATTCACAATGCTTATATAAAGCTCATGGATGCATTCCTCAATTGCCTATTCATGTGTTAACTGCTGTGGTAATTATGATGTGTCTGCCAACTTTGGATTCTTATCTTGCTCACTGTTCAGAGTCTATGTACATATGCTTGCAGTCTTTTGCTGATAGTTACAACCACCATGGGTTACTGCAGGGAAATATGAAATATCAGGACTCTCTGTAAGTTAGCTGTTTTAATTAAGGTTTAGGCAGGTAAAAGAGAAGAAAAGATAACTTTTAGAAAGCAGTGGAATAAACATGTACTTTATTGGAATAAAAAATATCCAGGGGGACATATATGTGTACAGATATTGTCACTGTTGTGGGTTAGTAAACCTGAGCCCTAAGGACCCAATCCTATCCAACTTTCCAGTGCTGGTGCAGCCGAAATGCAGCCTTGAGGAAAGGAAACAAACATTCCCTTACCTAGAGGAGGCCTTCATGATTGCCCGCCCACCACAGGATTAAGTGCAAGCCGTGTTGGCTGGAAAATTGGATAGAATTTGGCCCTAACACGTTTACATACATGGCTGGTTTGTGCACTTGACAATTTCTTTTGTATTTATTAGTTGGAATCTAAATTAGATGTTGAACATGCTCGTGGTTTCATTGTTTGATCCCGTGGCCACAGTGCTTCTCAGGAGGTTACATTTAAGAGAGAGTTTCTAATCAGAATTACATTAGCCAGGATGGTTTTGGAAATTTGAGTGCTCTCTTCTTACCCTGGGCTTTGTATTTTTCTTACAGATAAAGCGGTTCTGAGACTTGATCCATCTTTTTTACCAGAAGTGAATTTGCTCTTTCTCAGGATATTTTCCTAAGCCTGTCCACCCATAACAACAAAGCTGGCACCAGCTAGATCTACAAAGGGCTCTCTGGTTCTGTTTGTCTTGGGTGGAAGATTTTTGTCAATGCAAGGCCTTGTTCATTTCTTTCCTAGGGTGCTTAGGTGGAAGATTTTTGTCAATGCAAGGCCTTGTTCATTTCTTTCCTAGGGTGCTTGGACCAGAAGGTTTCCACTAGCACCCTATCTTGATGATGTAAGAGGTGCATTAAGAGGGCAACTAGGAGTCTGAGTAAGGTATAACCCATTGAGAGGGCAGTTATTCTGTTCACTTTCTGAGCTTGTTCTCCTTTAGATGAAATGTCTTGTACAGTGATGTGGACATTGATCCCAATGCATGCGTTTGTCTTGGTGGATGCTGCTTTTGGGAGAAGGATTTTGAGAGTAAAGACTCTTGATTCAAGTGTGTATTTTTCCTGGGATGGGGATGGGATGGACAGTATGTTGTGCTTTACAGTATCCCAAATTCTCTTCTACCTTTCCTTGGAGAGGACAATAATTTCCCCCCCTATTCTTACCTCTATAAGGTAAGAGTTCTTGAGGGAAAACAACTCTTGTTCTTTTCCTGTTCTTGAGGGAAAACAAGAGGGCATCCCACCACCACACTTTGGGATTGGCACCATCTCCTCCTTCTAGGCAATAAGAAATACGTGGGAAGATAGAGAAGGTTCCTGTGATGTACGTTTCTATGCTTTCTATGATAGATGTCATGTGATATGTTCTGGTTGAATTCTGTCTTTGTGTTCGTTAGTTCTAGTTCGTTTGTTAAGAGTTATCTCTGTTGGTCCAATCTGGGGAAGATGGGGATCTGTTCCAGTCAGCAGCTGGTCCTGCTTTCTACAGAGGGGGAGGGTCTAACCCAAAGGTGATTGAATCCCTTCCTGCTTTCCTCAAGTACAGGAATTTACATTAGAAAATACATTAGAAAATACAGTAGAAAAAAATTCATGTTGCTTCACAAATCTTCCCTGGTAGGTTTAACAGGATGACCAGACAGTTTTTGTGCATTCAGCTACTCTTTATTCTTTGAGCTGAATATTTTTCAACCAGTCCAATTTTATTCCACAGTAAAATAACTAACAATCTTTCAGAATCCATCTGAACCATTCCAGTTATCTTGGAAGGGTCATTATTTAGCATGTAGAGTGCTTTATTTTTTTCTGGCTATGTATAAAATCAAACTGATGCAAACAAACAGTACCCCCCCCCCGACAGCATTGTATTGTTTGCAATGCTACATTCTTTTGCTGGAAGCAAACACAGCAGAGTCTGGGCAGCTGCAGACATAATCTCGCTTGACCCTGCTTGGGTGGTCCGGTAGAGCTGCCAGGCAGCATCACCCTAGAGCTCTTCCGCATATCCTTTAAATATACATATTAAAGGCAGCAAGAGCAAATCCTTTTGGTGCACCCAGGAGGGGGAAACTGAGCTGGTCTGATCCAGAAAAGGAAGGTAGAGCATATTGTTCCTGACATCCTTTTGTCAAGGGCTAAGAGGATAACATAGCCCTGGAAAATGTGGCAACCTCATCTGGTCCATAGGCTATTGTTAGTTTTCTAAACATATGTCTCAAGCTGTGCTGTTTCATTTAACAGAGAGCAATTCTCTTTTCTGCACTATATTATTAGTGTGGCTTAAGAGCCAATCTGTCTCCCGTTGAATTCAATAGAATCTTGCCACTGGTTTTCAATGGGGAGAGGATTAAGGCTTAGCTGCTTATACACAACATACAAATAATATTCAGTGGCTGAGTTATGGCAATATACCTGGGTGACTGTTAAAAGAGTCTGTGAGCTTGTGGGTTACTTGGAATCCTCTTACTGGAGTCACATAATTTAGGATTTTCAGCATAACAATCGAATGCAAAATTTTGAGAGGAGAAAGCTTTGTAAAGCTGTAAGTTTCCTATGCAAAATTTCAGAGCAGTGGAAGGCAGGGAAATAGTAACTCTTTCCGTGGACTATCAATCTTCATTAGTGTGCCCAGGCTCTAGACCTTTAGCATTTTTAAACGCTAGGCATTCATATTTGTCATATTTTCAAGGAAACGGAACACTCAGATCTGCCATATGAAATTCCCTGCCATTATAAGGATGCAAAACAGTGTCAAAGAAGTAAGGGTTAAAATGACACCAATATTCAAGCTAAATGTGTTGGGGATGAAGTTCATTTTATTTAATTCATTGGTTTAGCTCCTTCATACGACACTTGAAATGCAAATCTTTGCAGGGGGCAATTCCTTTCATTAATATCCTCCAGTATTCTGTGTAAGATGATAGCATGCTAGAGCAATTCCTATACTGGAGCAATCAAACTTTTTTCTGGTTCCAGTCTTCAAATACTTTATAGACACATGACCTTCAACCCTACCCATCCCCCCAAAACTCCGATACATGTTTGTATACACAGTTCTTGCCGTGTTTTCTATGCACGCGCTCAGGAGCCAGTTTGTCAAAGAAAGGAGAACAATGACTGCTTACAAAATGAAATGTATTTCTAGATTTTCTAGCTGCCATATTGTTCTCCCTGCTTCCAGCAATACCAAATGTTTAAAAAAATTACTGTATATATAAAATCTTTGTTGTCTTCTTACTTTGATATGACTGTGAAAATAGTTTCCCAAGTCTCTTCATATAGCAAAATAAAGAATGGGGGAAATTAGTTATAATCTCATGAGAAAACTATATGTGACCATAAAATGGCACCCACTTGTCTTAGGAGAGAAGCAGAGGAAGTGCTCGTTTGGTTTTAATTTCCTGGTGCAGATGTCCGGAAAGCTTTCGTACATTTGCAGCCTCTATCGTTTGAAGTTCTGTACTGTTCTATAGTGTTAGAATAGGTTGTTTTTTGGAGCTCTGCATTATTGCACTTGACGTGAGCTGTTTGGAATATTACTTTGAGAATTGGAAGGGCTCTGGGGTACTAAAACTGATTATGAGGATTTTCTTTGCTTGACAAGATGAGCAAATCCATGTGAAGTATGCAGCAGTTACAGGAATTGACTGCAGACAGCTTTCAATCATAGCATCATGTTATGTTTCTATCATTTTTGAGGTGGGACTTCAACAAATTGACTTTCAACAAGATAATTGCATCCCAATCAAACTCTGAAATTAAATTTCATGAAATATATTTTAAAGAGACACGTGCCCGTAAATGGGTTGCTGGGAGCATGTTTTTTTTCAGTTATTTCTGTGCAAAATGGTTGAAAGTCATTATAAAATGTCTCACCAGTTCGAGGGAGTGTATCCTCAGATTACTTAAACAAAAACAGCTACTGGTGGGCATACTGACTACTGTACTCTTACCTGATAACTTTCCTTGCTTAACGTCCAGGCTTCTATTATATCCAGTGTTGCAAGAAATTTGTAGAAATAGCAAGGGCAGGATGATCCTATGATGTCTGGAGGCCCCTATACTAGCACCAATGGCTGTGTGTCATGGATATGAACCTATGCACTCTTTGCTGGAGAAGCAAATAGGAAAACACTGTAATAGTTATGGGAACAAATGCTAACCAAGTCACACTGGCAAGAAGAGGTGTAACTAGGGTGGAGTCTAAGAGGCACCTGCCCCTGATACTATGTTGGGGGAGGGTGCAACATGTAAGCCAGTCACTTCTGGGTTCTCCCTGGAGGAGGAGGCCCCAGCAGCTTCCTACTCCCCATTCCTTTTCCTTTGGAGACTCCCCTTTGGAGCCATCACAATGTCATGTGACCTTATGATGTCACTGCCCCAGGCACTGGGTCTTCTAGTTACACCTCTGCTGGCAAGCATGCCCACATTGTTCCTAGAAACTTCACTACCACCAGTCTCTGTTGTGCAACGGTGTCCACTTAGTAACCATGCATAGAAGGTACCAGTTATGCATGATGGCAGCATAAGTACCATGATTTCAGCCCATCATTCACAACCTATCACACCCAGTGACCAAATGTGATCAAGAAGAACCCAGAATCCTTCCATTATTAGAGGCGTCCTGAACACAGCTGTATGGACACTAGCATCCATGAGTTCCAGAGCTCCCCTCAGACAGCAATTTGTTTCTCAACAACTCCAACACAGCCTGTAGCAGCCTCTAAATCAACCACCCTTTGTCAAGTTTAAACAGGGAAAGCAGGAGTGTCATTCCAGTCACAGCAACTATCAACTCAATAGCCTGGAGGTTCAGAGGAGCCTGAATTTAAAACCCATAGACCAAAGTACACGTGCGCATACCTGGGACACGCATAAAGTTAGGAGATCAGCACATGTCTTGACACACTATCCAGTGCACAATTCAGTTGTCACAAAACACACATATGTGATCTCTAGTTGATGCCACAGTAAAACCTTTGACTGGAAAACTGTTCCTTGCATGTGGGGGCACACGCGTGCACACACTACACAGAGGAGAGAAGAGGACATGAGGATTGCACAGTTCCAGGAAGAATGGTTTTTAGGAGGATGTGCCTGTACTGGAAACTTCTGGGGGAAAACAGCCTCTGTTAACCTTTTGTAGTCCCTTCCACAAGCTGCACCTGTTCCTTGAGTGTTCGAAGAATCTGCTTCAGACTTGCCATTTGCATTCTGTGTGCCTTTCAGCAAATATTTATGTGTTGTTTACATTGTGTAGGACAAGGCTGCAGGTATTCCTTTCAAGAAGCTATGTGATGAAGTTCAGGAAGTACAAACAGATGCACATTTTTCAAGCAGCAGCAATAGTGCTGGTGGCTGAATCCTCTGAGCTAGTTTTTAAATGCCTTATAGAAAGTACATGGGCAAAAACTCTGTGGCACAAATAGCTTATCCTGGAATGACAAAGGTGGTCAGGGAGAGAGTATTCAATCATTGTGGTAGATTGTTTAACCACAGCCACTAAAAACCAATCCTTAAAGGGCCTAACGGAAGAGGGGAAGTCTCTTTTTTCCACCCTGTTTTTCCTTGCTTTTAGCTCTGCGCTCTCTTTGATCTGTAAACATGGAGAGCTGGTATGTTTTCAGTTCCTTTACCCACTAGAAATGTTAAAGCCATTTGCTGTTATAGCTGATCCCTACTTGAAGTGTTTCATTACTGATGCAATCTTGAGGTGAGATTATGAAGTGAAGCATTATGCCTCTTTTCACTGTGGGAAGCAAGGGGAGGAGGGTCAAATTCTAGAAGTCCAAAGTCAAAGATAGCCTTCTAAATGTTTTCTTCCCCCCCCCCCAAGGCTAAAGTTGAAGCTTATTTAAACTTAATAGGAGTGTATTTGCAGATCTCAGAACCTGAGGCATAACAAAAGTGGAGCCACTAAAGAATACGACCTTGCAAAGCGTGAGCTGGATAAAATCTACATGAGGTTTGGGAATAATGGAATGAGGCACTATTCAAGTGAAGGAGACCATTAAAGGTCTGCCTTGAACTTCACAAAGGTTATATAAGAATGAAGCTCCTAACAAATCATCAGAAAATGCAATTATAGTACTGTCCATACTGTTCAGAACTCCAGGCTTTTCAGGCAAACTGGAATTTGACAGTTATAGAAAATCTTACTTTCTATTAAATGAATTTTGCCTGGATGAAAAGAGTGCTTTCCTACGCTTGTATAGAATATTTAGTAATTAACTCTGGTCTATTTTTGTCTTGAGAAGCCAGATGCATGTATATTGTTAAGAATTAATCATCTTTAGTGTACGCTATCTTTTATGAAATATTGATTTGCTTTATGTGTTTTAGAAATACAGTACATTTTTTGTTTGGATATACATTTTTCAGCTTACGATTGAGATCTCCAGTAAAATACTCTCTGAACAAAGTAGAAGAAGAAGAAGAAGAAAAGTTAGATATAATGCTCATTCCAGGGGAGCTGGAGATGGCTGGTTTTGGGCAAAACCAAGGGCAAGTTTTGAAACAAGGTGGCAGACACCTTAGGGAGAAGCATATGAGGTTGGTCTGATTCCAGGAATCTGAGCTTCCAGAAATGATGTGGTTGGATGTGCTTATGGAGTGGTGAAAGACTGGTGCTTTGCAGTGTTTCTCCAACTGTGGGTCAGGACCCACTAGGTGGGTCGTGAGCCAATTTCAGGTGGGTCCTGATTCGTTTCAATATTTTATTTTTAATATATTAGACTTGATCCTACCACGGTATGTGACTGCATTTGGGGAAATGTTACAGATCTGTACTTTTAACAGGCTATTCTGTATATGCTTTTAACAATGATAGTAAATGGGACTTACTCCTGGGTAAGTGTGGGTAGAATTGTAGCCTAGGATTGTTAAAAATATTTTCTGCTTGAAGATGTCACTTCCAGTCAGGACATATCTTCTTGTGGGTCCTAACAGATTCTCATTCTAAAAAGTGGGTCTTGGTACTAAAAGTTTGAGAACCACTGATGTACCATGTTCAACAACAGCCTATCATTATATGTGGAGGAAGGTAGGAGTGTCACATAATACAAGTTGCTCAGATTCTGCTTCTAGTTTAATATTGAATGGTCGCTCTTCTCTCTGAGTACATGCTGAGAGTTGAGTTTCTAGGGGCATTCAGTCTGGAAATGAACTCTTGAAATTTATTGTTGACTTTCTTTAGGTCAGGAACCTATATGGAGGGACTCTGTGAGCAACAACTGACCAGGCAGCAGCAAGCAGTCAGGGCTTTGTGGCCCAGCAGAAAGGTGGCTCCCGTGATACTGCCAATCAGGTGGGCTTCACCCAAGTTGGCTAAGGGTGGGCAAATGGAGAATCTGCACTCATAGGAGGGTAGTGGCCAGTGATGACACTGGTTGCTGCTCGCTTCCCAGCCAGGGGGAGGGATAGATAGGCAACACCTGGTTGGGAGATGGTGAAGCTGGGCCTAGACTTTTATTAAAGGTGTACTGGAGAGACCAGAGGGTGGAGAGAGAGGAGAGCCATGGAGGACAAAGGAGAATAGGAGAGAAAGAGAGAGGAAGGAATAGAGGGGAAACTGAGCCAGCATCATGAAGGACACGGTAGGATGGAGGAAGGAACAAGAGAAAAGACAGAGGGAGAGGAGGAGATCAGGGCCAGCTGGGCAGAACAGGGCTGCCCTGATAGGACAAGTAGAGAGGCTACTGTCACACACCCAGGAAGCAGGCAAGGACAAGTGCTTTGAGTTCCAAAGAGGAGAGGAAGAACTTGCCTTTCCCCAGGGAGCCAAGGGGCAGGACCCAGACAACTGGACCCAAGATCTGGGAGAATCTGGGAGGCCTTGCTGTGGCCTGGGGCTTGAAAAATACCTGTAGGACTTACCCCTGGCCTGCACTACAGGAGATGAACCTAAACTGGTGGATCATGAAACCCTGGAGAACCAACAGTGAGCATAACCCTGGGCAGGGGGAGAGGACAAGAGGCCTTCTTTCTTTTGGTATCTGTTGAGCCATTTTGAGCAAATCAAATAAAAGTAAGTCAATGAAAGCATTCCCCTTGTCTCAGCTGCTTATGTCCTGAGGCTTTGCGAACTCCATGGAGATGGGGCTTCCCATGTGAGAGGAAGAGATGACAGACTCTGATGCTTCACTCGTGCAAAAGGAAAGCAAACCTCCATATGTTTAGAGGAACCATTCTTGCTTCAACTTCTCTTACTTTTTCTAACTTTTCATATATACTGTATAGGAGGGGAAGGGACTGCTTCTTGTGGTTTGTAGAGGAAGGCATATCACCCATTCTCAGAACCACTCATCTTTGTGTTCAACCTGAAAGCGTTTTCTTCAACAGCTTTGCAACCATTTGTGTTTCAAAACCTGGGGAATGGTATTAGAGGTTCAATGATAATGAAATAAACTTGGCATATCTTTGATTTATCCAGTTTTATTAAACATTACACTCTGGCCTCTGTCTAGAGCACATTTTTCACATTATTTTTTTTATGACAGTGTAACAAATTCCTTTAAAAGGGGGCAGCAGATCCTTCCCCTTGGTGTGAGGAGGGATTCCACAGAATCTCCCCCATTCCCCATGGCACAAGGAACGATACCACTGTCTAACAGGGAAGAAAAGGCCAGGCTGAGTAGAGCCAAAGAACATGATTCCAGAGCTTGCATTGTTTGATAGAGCAAAGGGGGAAGAAAGGGCTGATTAGGAATATGGGAAGCTTACATGCCTCCCTCTCCCTGTAATGAACTTGTGCACCATGTGTTCAGGCTTATGTGTGAGGGAGGGAGGAGGCAACAGGGTTCTGCATGGGAGAGGAATGTGGTGCTCCAAGTTACTAGTATGCATAATTCCAGAGTTTAAAAAAAAGCACAAAGAAAATATTAAAGAATTAGGCATCAAAAAGCAAGTAAAATACTTGGTTTCTGATTCTGTGTGTTTAACATTAAAATTTTTTTTTTAAATCCAGGGTACTTACAAAATGTGTATGAGAGTAACTGAGTATTGTAGAAAAAGTACTATAGAAAACATTTAGCAAATTTACCAGTATCTTTTAAGTTCACTAATACTGGATATTGTAATCACACAACTAATGTGAACAGGTTGTTCACAGCCTTCCATGCGGAACAAACTTTCCACCTGGTGTATTTGGAAACCTTTTGTATTCTTTTTGTCTGGCTCTCAGGCTATGATAAAATGATCATACTGTCACTTCTGTCTATAATCTGTCAAGATTACCCCTTGTGGATGTTTTTCCAGTACTTGGTTAAAACTTGCTTCTCTGTGCCTTTTATTTGGGAAGTTTCTCTCTTCCTCATACCCTTTTTAATGACTATTACAGTCTCTGCTCTTTTAGTATCATGTTGTATTGATTTTTTTCATTGCTTTAATTTTTATTTTTATTTTGTTGGTGGATTCTTATGTATTTTAATTTTTTAAAATGTTTTGGGTGCACTTTTAGGGGCTGGATGGTGGGGTATAAAATATTTAAATAAATAAAAGTTAATGGCAACAGTTTCAAAAATGGATTTTAAAAAACCAGTGCCTGGTTCTATAAAATCCGAGAAGATAAAACATACCTAGTAGACTATGTAATGTGAAGATTTACAGATGCTTATCAACAGAAGGGGAATCAGATGAAAGGCAGAATCTCATCTACTAGGGTTTTTCTGTTACATAGCTTCTGTCAGCTGAAATATCCAGCTTTCTCTCATCTCCAGACTTTAATTCTGTTCTCGTTCTATTTTTACAATGCAGGTTTTCACTCTTCTTGCAGGTTTTCACTCTAATTAAAGTATTTAAACACTGTAATGGAATTTTACCCTCTATGTATGATAAATGTGCACAAGTCTCCCATCATTGCTGTTAGGAAAAATGCAGGAGTATTGTGGACTTTCTTTTTGAATAACTTCTTTTAAATCGCTTTCTTCTTTTTCCAGAAAGGGCAGGAGTGGTGAGGGGAACCCATTAGTAGAAATTGCACTGGTTTGTGACTGATTCAAGGAAATTTTACTTAGATGTGCACACCTGGGATCCCTCAAGGCATTTCTAAGTATCTTCATCATCTATCTCAAGCAACCTTTATCTCTGGGGGGAAAAAATCCTTTCTTTTAACATGCAAGACAGATGAATGAGTTCCCACTGATCCACATAGTAACTAGGAGGGGTGTTGAGCTAATGAGAGAGCTGACAATCTTCCTTGGAGTAAAATATTATTTTCTTTGACATACCAAGTCTTTTCTGTCACAGGGCTTTAGAATTTCAAGTCCTTAATTTAAATTAGATTTCCTAAGTGAAGTGTGCCAAAGCACTGCTAATTGTTAAACAGAATTAACAATTAACCAGCACACTTGAAATGGCACACATTATTTGTAATCCCAGACAAATGCAGAGGCAAGAAACTTAGTTGATAAAAAAACTTTAGAAGGGTGTTTCTGTCATCAACATCACAGGCAATAGTTACATTGGTCATACCCAAGCTAAGACTATCACTATTCATACTTTGAGAAGATTTAACAGTCTTACCATGCTGTTGATCACTTTGCAGGGACAAGAGCTTTTTTATAGATGCGTGTATAACAATATAAGGGGAAGAGATCAAAAGTAAGATGTTGGGCTTCCTGGTTAAATATTTAGAAGCAATTACTTGTTAGCTATGACCAAGTGCAAGAGGCAGTTAATGTAACTGTGAGCCCAGTTCTATCCAAATTTCCAGCACTATGCAGATGGGGCATGTGTAGCATCCTGTAGTGGGGAGGCAGACAAAGAAGGCTCCCTCCATTTGTGAAGAGAACATTTGTCCCCTTGCCTTAGGGCTGCATTGCAGTTGCATCAGCACTGGAAAGTTGGATAGAATTGGGCCCTATTTTGGCACCATATTGGTCAATGTGGGAATGAGTAACCTTACATTCTTTCTACACCAGGAAAATCATTATCATTGTGATAGCTAGGAGCCAGTGCTGTCTCTCACCTTCAAAGAAGAAGAAATCTTAATTTGCCTGCACGAGCCTCATTACAATTCTGATTTTAAAGATCTATGATACAAGCTTACAGTTGTTCTTCTCTGCTCTATTATATGCCATGGTTTTGAAGTGAAGATCTCTCCTCTGCCATTTCGGTCTTTCAACCAGTTTTGGAAAGGCTACCCAGCAAAATGATGAAATTTTTAAAACCTGTGAAGTGAGTATATGGTGTGCATAACCAAACACATATGTTCTAAACTTTTCTGTGTAGCTGTACAAACTTAGCCATAATGAGAAAATATTGGAAAAGCAACTATCAGCTAAAAGATTATCTTCCTTCAGTGCCCTGCCATAAGCTCCTTCTGGATGATTTCACAGTAATATCATCTATGGAAAATAACCAAGATCCTTGTATAGATATCTGGAAAATGTATGTTTGGAAATTTGGTCAGTTTATTTAAACAAACCATATTATCCTTTTTAAAAAATTGTTTTCCAACTACATCATTTGTGAAATGAATTGATGTTCTTCTGTCATGAGATCACCAAGCAACAAGGAGCTAGCCACTCTTGTCCTATAACATAGTTAGGGCTGGATTTCCTTTCTACTTTTTCTTGTGTCAGGGGCACTGGCTGACTTGCTCTCTCACTGGGTATTAAGAGTTCTATACAGGGAATTGCCTTTAAGTTGCTTTTCTGTAACTTAGTGCTCTTTCTCCTACTGTGATCATTCGCCCATTTTCTGGGCAGTCAATAGGTCATGTCTGGAAAGCACAGAGACTGAGCCCATCTCTAGTTTTTTCATCCCACTGCTTTGGCATCTCACAGCAAGGCTGATCCTGTGGCATTTCAGTAAAGCAACTGAAACTCCCAATTTGCCCGTTGGATACACTGTTGAGGACACATATCTCCTCTTTGCTCCCAGACACTGTCCCCAAGTTTCTTCCTTCTTGGTCTTGGATCTGTCCAAGAGGTCTTGGACCTCTTGCCATCAATCCTGTAAATCAGTGGTTCTCAAATTTTTAGGACTGGGACCCACTTTTTAGTTGACAATCAGCCCAGGACCCACCAGAAGTGATGTAATTAACTGGGAAGTGATTTGATGGCTGGAAGTGACATCATCAAGCAGGAAGTGCTTTCCTGAGTATGCAACAAGCACTGAAATTCCCCATGGCAAACCCTGAACCATTGTACCATTTTCCCTAGATAGGCAGGCTATAAAAAATTAAATAAATTAAAATGAATACTTAGAAATAATTAAAGTAAAACAAATAAATAAGGAGAGATGCCATGGGGAAGCTAGCTCTGTTTCACCAAGTGAATTTTTTCTGTAGCCTGCCTGCAAAAACCTCCCCCCCCCCCCAAAAAAAGTAAGATTTTTCAGCCCACCCAATGCCCAGTTCAGCTTAAGTTCTTCACACCAGTTCAGTGTGATTTGGAACAAAATCAATGTTAAATGGATGTTTTTTGTTTGGGCTGGCTTAAGATTCAAAGCTTCCCTCTAAACAGCATTCAAGCCCCAAAGTGATGAGGAGAGGAAATAAGACTACACTGTGTAGAGGTGGGGGAGGAATCTGGAAAAGACAACAACACTTTCCAATCAAGTAGTGGTTCCCAAACCTTTTAGGACTGAAATTACACAACATCAGGACCCACCTAGCTTTACAAGATTAAAAGTCTAACCTTTTCAAGCCTCTTTTTATTGTACTATGGGGGCTGAATTCTGGAGCACTTGTTGATCTCCATGTGCATAGGATTGGAACCATTCTGGTAGCTTTGCACCCCCCTTCGTCTGACCTTCCACATGAGCCAACGCATGGTTGCTTACCCATGAGTAAACACGAACGTGTGGCTTAGTTTTGCTTTCCATAGGGCTCAATACATTTGTCAACTTGGAGGGAGGGACTTTCTTCTTGGGTGTTTTTGGGGGGCTGCATTCATCAGATTGGGACCATTCTGTTGGCATTAGATTACTCTCGGCCTGCCCTTCGCAATGGACCAAGGCACGTTCATCTACTCATGAGTAAACATGCGCTATCACTCAGTTTCACTTTCCATAAGCTTTAATTCATTTTGCTTGTGTGCTATCAGCTTGTCAGTTGCAGCTTTGCAACCCACCCACAATCAGGTCGCAACCTACAACCCTGCTATAAATGATTGACTACGTGACTGGTCTGGGCCTTGCTCTCCAGGCAGGCACCTAGCACTAAATACACATGTTCAAATATGAGACTTCTGTACACCTTGAAATGAAAGGAAATAAGCAGAAATAGAACACTGTGACCAAGTAAGCCTGTTCAAGGGAAGTGAGCCTTAAACTCCAAAGAAATGTAAGGCTGGATGTAGTCCTCAAGAGCACTTGGCTCTGTACTCATTTGAAACTATTTACTGTTCTGGTTTTTATGGGCTCTGCTGTTGGGTTCTGCAGTGAGCATAGTATCCATATGTAGAGGGATTCCTAAAGGGCTGAATAAAGCCCTCTGGTTCCTGCTCAGTGCATATGAAGGCATCATGCTATCATTCCCATCATTTACAGAGAATAGGAAGCCTATGCATGTCCCTTATATCCTCATCTAGCCCACCCACTCTGATTTGTCATGGAGCAAGAACTTGGAGCTCCTATTCCTGATTGCGCAGAGTCAGGGAGTGACGAGATGGAGATGTGAGAGGTGCATGTAGGCTAACCATTGCCTATTATGGCATTATACATGGATAATAAATATTGCTAAACACAATGATCTCTGTCTGGCACTACTGCAACACAGTGCCTGCAGGTAAAGGGATTTCTACAGGACCTAACAGAACTCTCTCTTAGGCCATTAAATATTCCTTCTAAAATACTTCTTATTAGTAGGAATATTTAATGGCCTAAGAGAACACAGGTTCCCTTAGGTCCTGTGGAAATCCCTTTACCTGCAGGCATTGTGTTGCAGTGGTACTGGATTGATACCATTGTGTTTAGCAATATTTAGATGTGCTTCCCTTGTGTGGTAATTGCATACAGCTATACTGGGGAGTAAGCAAAACATAATGGGTAGATGTAATATAGCTTGAAGGGTCTTGAGTAGATAAACTTCAGTCTAGAAAAAAAAATAGAAGGAATGAATTAAACAGTGTAGTCTGGCAATTGCTTGCTGGCTTTTATCCAGTTTTTAAGATATCAAAAGCAGGAAACATAGCACTAAGATTCTGTGTCATGAAATAGACATTTCCTGCTCAGATTGTGCATGAACAGACAAATTGTGTCTTTGTCTCTGGGCTTCATCACTTTTTACAGATCCTGAAAAGATACTGTCTCAGTCACACCTCTCTGCAGATGGCAGACGGAATTACTTGCGTCTCTGCCGAGCATCTTCCTTGTGAGTTCGATTCTGCCCTCTTATACTGCTCTTAATGAGACCAGATTGCTGACCACACCTGGGCGCATTTGCTTTATGATTAATCAGCAAGCAGAAGAAGAGAGATAATTGTCCCAGTGGAAGGAAAATTGCAACACTGTTATTACCTGTTCATTAAGGAATTTCTTTCCATTGAAATGAGCATATTATGTTAGTTATCCTTGCAACCTGAGACTTATATTAAATACTGGGTAATTCCAGGCTAGGTTTTTTCTCTGGCATGACCACTTTTTGTTCACATCCTTTTAATTGGGTGTTTACATGGTGCCGTAGGCAAGGTGCTCTCCTGCATTTTCCTCATTCTGCATTTATTTCTTTTGGGAGCTCTGAAAATCTGACTTTTTCTGCCAAGAGAGACAGGGCCGGAATAAGCTAGTGCGAGGCCTGCAGAATATGTTATAAAGAAAATATAAAATTTCCCAAAATTATCAAAACATCAGTTATTTACTTGCATTGTAGACAAATTCAATAGGATTGTGCCCACAATAAAGTTAAATTTGAACAAAATTATTTGTATCTGAATATATTAATGTCAGTAATGATTATATACCATGCAGCCTGCAGCTCCCCTGACCTGTAAACAACAGGGTTGCCTGATCGTGAGATTGCTGGTTGCTGATTTCACCAGAGAGCTTGCAAACATTTAGGGCCGGGCACTCAAAAATGTAGACTACTTTTGCTACTAGGTTAATCCAGAATTGGAGAGAAAGAGAAAGTAAAGAAGTAGCAGCAGCAACAGCACAATCCTGTGCAGATCCCAAGCACAGCTGTTCTAGCATGAACAGGAGTAGCACTGTTGACTTGAATGACATGATAGTGGGCATTCCGGGAAGCCTTAGTCAGTATGGCCACTTGTAAGCAAAGTGTTTGTAATTAACTAAGAATGGAGCTAGCTGTATGGCAAATGCACTGGCTGTCTGAATGGGCCTAGCACAGATCATGCCAAGTTGAAATCTAGGTTGAAATCTAGGCAGCATGATCTCAAAAGCATCATCTACATTTGTCATCCATCCTGACATTTATATTTGTGCATAATGGTTTTTTTCTTACAAATGTGGAACATTTGATTTATTTGTTATTTGTAATCAAACAGTTATTTGATTTTTCTCTGTAAACCGCTTTGTGAACTTTAGTTGAAAAGTGATATATAAATACTGTTAATAATAACACAATTGATTACTGCTGGTGTTACTGCCCAATCCTATCCAGCTTTCCAAGGTTGATGCAACCATGCCAATGGGGCATTGCTGCATCTTTGAGTGGGGAATAGTCATGGAGGCTTCCTCAAGGGAAGGGAATGTTTGTTCTCTTACCTCGGGGGTCAGGGCTACATTGGGGTTGCATTGATGCTGGAAAGTTGGATAGGACCGGGCCCTTAACAGACCTGGTATTTGACTTGGTGATATAGACAACCTTCTATAACCACTTCGTTTGCAATTTTGAATTGTATAGTACATGAAAACTGACACTGTATGCTGCTTTGGCAAATATACTTTCAGTTTCTGTGCTAATTATTTGTCCATAATTTTAGACGTTTTCTGTGACCATATGGGAACTGGAAAAGTGTCATTAAGAAACAGACTTACCTTGCTATCCTAGTAGAAGCTTCCGTTGGTTCTAGACTCGTATGCAATTTATCTTCCATGCATCTTATGATCCAATGACTATTTAGTAATAATGGTCACCCACACGGTGTGCCTGGACACCATGCTGTTCTGTAATGAGAACTCCTCGAGTTTTATGAAGCCTCCAATTAATCATCATAGTGCCAATTAAAAAGGCCATTAGTAATACTGCTGGTATCCATTAATCCTTGATAGGTATACATGTTTGAAAGAAATGTTGCTTTAACTTGGCAGAATGGTTAGAAAAGACAAGGTAAATTGACAGTATTAGTATTAAAGCTAGGAAGCAATAGAAAATAATAAATGGGATGTTGAATGCTGTTTTGCACACTCTCCAACACATGGAGAAAGAAGCAGGATTGCTTTCAACTTCCACAAGCCCAAGGTGAGAATAAAGTCTAAAAATAAGCACACAACTCTTTCCATGTGGTCAGTGATAGCAAAGTTCCTGATCATGCAGGCAGAACCCTATGTGCGTATAGTTGTTGCTGGCAACCTTCAGTCTCGAGAGACTATGGTATCGCGCTCTGAAAGGTGGTTTTGGAACATCGTCTAGTGTGACTGAAAAGGCCAATTCGGGAGTGACAATCCCTTCCACAACGGGAGCAAGTGCAGTCTGTCCCTGGTCTGTCTCCCTGGCTATGGGCCTTCCTTCTTTGCCTCTTAGCCTCAGACTGTTGGCCAAGTGTCTCTTCAAACTGGGAAAGGCCATGCTGCACAGCCTGCCTCCAAGCGGGCCGCTCAGAGGCCAGGGTTTCCCACTTGTTGAGGTCCACTCCTAAGGACTTCAGATCCCTCTTGCAGATGTCCTTGTATCGCAGCTGTGGTCTACCTGTAGGGCGCTTTCCTTGCACGAGTTCTCCATAGAGGAGATCCTTTGGGATCCGGCCATCATCCATTCTCACGACATGACCGAGCCAACACAGGCGTCAGGCTCGGGCGTCAAAGCAGCTATCGTCAAAGCAGCGGCACCAAAGCAGCTATCAGGGTGCTGCTTGTGACACCGACCATTCCCTGGTGTGCAGCAGAGTGAAACTGCAAACAAAGCGACTGTACCACATGAAAAAGGAAGGAAGACCTCGCATTGATACCAGCAAGACCCGGGATCAGAGAAAAGTGGAGGAATTTGCACGAGCGCTTGAGGAATCTCTTCCAGGCCCGGTCAATGCAAATGCATCCAACAGATGGGAACATTTCAAGAATGCCGTTTACAACAACGCCTTGTCCATATTCGGCAAGAAGACCAACAAGACGGCAGACTGGTTTGAAGCCCACTCTGAGGAGTTGACACCAGTCATTGAGGAAAAGAGAAGAGCTCAAGCAGCATACAACGCCTGTCCCAGTGAGCGCAACCTGCAGGTCCTCCGAGCTGCTCGAAGCAAAGTCCAGGAGATGTGCTAACGACTACTGGCTCCAGCTCTGTTCCGAGATACAGACAGCAGCTGACACGGGCAACGTCAAGGGGATGTAAGATGGTATCAAGCAGGCCCTAGATCCAACACAGAAGAAAATTGCCCCTCTGAAGTCTGCCACAGGCGAGGTCATCCAGGATCGGACGCAGCAGATGGAACGCTGGGTGCAGCACTACTCTGAGCTATATTCCAGAGAAAATGTAGTCACCAAAGAAGCGCTGAACAACACTGACTGCCTGCCTGTGCTGGAGGAGCTTGACAGTGAACCAACCCTAGAAGAACTTCACGTGGCCCTGGACTCCCTTGCCTTTGGCAAGGCACCTGGAAAAGACAGCATCCCTGCTGAAGTCCTAAAGTGCTGCAAAGAGATCATCATCACTGAGCTGCATGAAATCCTCTGTCTCTGCTGGAGAGAAGGTGGAGTACCTCAAGACATGAGGGATGCAAACATCATCATGCTGTACAAGAACAAAGGCGACAGGGGTGACTGCAATAACTACCGCGGCATCTCTCTCCTTAGCATTGTAGGAAAGTTGTTTGCCCGAGTTGCACTAAAGAGGCTCCAGGTACTTGCAGAGAGCATCTATCCAGAATCACAGTACGGATTCCGAGCCAACAGGTCCACCACTGATATGGTATTCTCCCTTAGACAACTGCAGGAGAAATGCAGGGAACAGCGACATCCACTCTTTATAGCCTTCATAGATCTCACGAAGGCCTTCGACCTGGTCAGCAGGGATGACCTCTTCAAGATTCTCCCCAAGATTGGATGTCCACCCAGGCTCCTCAGCATCATCAGATCCTTCCACAAGGACATGAAGGGCACTGTTGCCTTCGATGGCTCCACATCAGACCCCTTTGACATCCAAATCGGCGTGAAGCAGGGCTGTGTTCTTGCACCAACCTTGTTTGGGTATAGTTGTATGTGCACAGGATGTATCACAACCAAGTTAATGTGTGGAGGTTGGAGCTGGGAGTGGGAACAGCATCTGTGATCTTACCATACACTGAAAAATGGTCTGAAAATGTTCTAATGAATCTTCAGGTACAGTAAGAAAATGGATGTGGTTGTATCGTTCATAAGCTGATGAGTTGAGGTGTTTAAAAATGGTGTTATTTTATTCAGAAGTAAACCCATTCTGTTCAGTAAGATTTTGGATGTTACTGTATCTTACTCACTGGAAACAGTCTCTGTCAATGAAATCAAAATCCTAATTGGTATGGACAGTTGATATGGACCTGTTAGGGCATACACTGGTTTCAACATTCGCTTTGGGAATGGTAGTTTTATGACAGGTTCAGGGTCTGTAATTCTCAGGATTCTTTGGGGGAAGCCATGACAGGTAAACTGATGTAAGATATATACTCATCACGATGCTTACAGTAATAACACCACTACAGAATGCTGAAGCATGAGTGATTGTGTGTCATGGGCACTGCTCCATTAATTACCCCTGTGACTTTCATCTTTTAGAAGACTGAAGCTTTCCATCTCTCCCCTGTGTATTGTGAAGAGAAGAAAAGCACAGATCAGTTAATGTTCTAGGAGGGTGAGGGTGTTAACACCTTTTCAGTGATGCAGTGTTTAAAACAGACAAATTTTCTATTAAGACCTGAAAATGAGACTTCCTCTTATTCTCTGCACCTCAAAGGTGTTTTCAGTTTTAATTTAACAAAATTTATAAGCTTGAACTATTAGGATTTAAAGAAAAAACATCTTTAAATCCTTTCCTTATTACCACTTCTGATGGTACTTTAAGCATGAACAATAAGTTGGCAGGTGAAGTGCGTTTCAGAGGTTCCTATAGGACTGAAGTATGCATACAAGAATTACAGTCAGAGGAATGGATGATTTTGTTACCTTTTGATGGTGTTACCACCTGTAATGGAAGCTTCTTGGGCAAGAAGAGAACTTGTGTGTCCAGGTGTGCAATTCACATCTAGTATATTTAATTGATTTAATATTTAATTGCTAACAGGTGACCTTGTTTTCCAACAGAGTTGTTTGTGTTAAGAAAAATTCTAGGTGTGCCAAGGGATGCACATATAAAAACTTAAGCAGGGTAGGTGAAATATGTTTGGTTCTTCAGAAACTTTTTGTTTGTTTGTTCTCAATACATTCAGGAAGCATATTTTAGTTAAGAGTCTATCACTTTGGCTTTATTTGGCAACAGGAGAGTATTTAAATTCATCTTGTTTCTAAGAGCTTTCTTCCAACATGACATATTGATAGGTATGTGCTGATTGCAAAGCAAGCATTGCTCTTTCCTTCCTGAGAACAGTTGTTCAGTTCCAATGCCTAGTAATACCCATCCCATATTACTAGCCATGGCAGGGAGCTATCTGAATAGTCAACATATACACAGCCATAAAACATATACACAACTGCATAAAACACTGGCAAGGATCAAACAAGAGAATCAATTGACCCCAACTGTGAAGATACTCACTGTAATGAAGTAGCTTTTTAGTTTGTGCTCTGATCATGTAGTTCATAACAATCCATAAAATGTTCATTCAAAGTAAGGACAAATATAGTAGCTGATCTATGGAAGTATATTATCACATCTTACTCTATTTGCTTGAAACTGCTAAAACATGGTAGGGGGACTGTGAAGGGTCATCTGCTACAGGCACTTTCCTGTCTCTGATGATGTGAAACCTGCATCAGTTTTTTTAAGATTTCTGGCAATGCTTTTTGCAACTTTTTCAACATTGGCAAAATTCAGGAAAAGGGTTCGAGATTGGGGGGAGGGGTAACCACTGAGTTAATCTCTTTGTGCGTGGTGTGCTACTTGACTGAGTACCCTGCGACCTCAGTATCTGCGGGTCCGACATCCACAAATTTAACTCACCACAGGTGCCCGCTGATACTGGGATCTACTTTAAAAACCTCACCACAGGTGCCCGCTGATACTGGGATCTACTTAAAAAACCTTTTTAAAAAACAACAAAAAAGTGCCAAAATTGCTTTTTCTACCTTCACATGGTCAGTTTGTGCCATTTCCCAGCATTACTTTTAGACTTGAAAGACCCACTTTCAGGTCTTGCCAGGAAGTTTCTGACTCCTCCCAGGGTTGCCAGAGGGTGAAACTGGAATTGCCTTTCAGAAGCCTCTGGGAGGTCCTGGACCAGATGCCCCATAGATACTTATTCCAATAAGTACACTCTGCCTATTTCAATACTGAGGGGGGGAAAATAGTGTTTTAATATCCCTTATCATAGTTATTTGAATACCTTCTAAATGCACATATAAGGTTATCGGTTTAAGCAATAATTTCTCTCTTCTTACTACCAGCAGCTGCTGTAATAATAAACATAATCGTGAGATGGTCTTTATTTTCTTTGGTTTGTCACATGCCAGCACAATTGTCAGACTACTGTCAGGATTTAAAATAAAAACAAAAACCTCTGGTGCAACTTGAACTGAATATTTATTAATTCACTTTGTAGATTCTCTGTCCTTTGCAGTTTTGTTCAAATGTTATTATATAGATGTTTCCTTCTTCTGGTTTACATACCTTTGAATTTCTCAATGAAATTATCCTTGTTCAGTCAACTAAAACTGGGATCAGGATCATACTCACTGACCCTGCCTCCAACCTCCATATATCAATCCATCTCTTCTACATTGAGTCTTTACACATACAAAATGTTATGTGTGTAGACTCCCCCCATGTGATTAGAGACCCTACATTTTACAGAATTCCTAGATCATGTGTTCAAGTTGTACACACACAGGCTCCATGCAGAAGACAAACATTCAAATGGGTGCAGGAGACAATTGAAAACAAACATAATTTAAAGAGCTTGTCTTGAAGCACATTGGAATAGCAGAGGATAAAATAGTCTTAAAGATAACATTCCCAAAGAGAGACGTATTCTCCTGCAGCTGTTTCACATCTGTGCAGAAGTGCTTGATGAATGCAGGGGAAAATGGGTCAGGGTAATGCTACAGGTCTGACCACTTTTTCAAACATTGGCTGTCTTTTGTTGATGGAACAGAGCTTTGGTTGATGGAATAGAGCTTCCATTTATTTGGATCAGGGATTTTCAACCTTTTTCATCTCACGGCACACTGACAAGGCTCTAACATGGTCAAGACACACCACCAGGTTTTTGACAATTGACAAGGCACACCATGCTGCTAGTTTTTGACAATTGACAAGGCACACCAAGCTAGTCTGATATCTGCAGATTGCTGTAACATTTAGGAAGGACAACAATAGCACTGTTGTCCAGGAAGGACAGGATAGCATTTGTACAGACAAAAACATTGGTTGTAAATTACAGCCTGATTCTCCACCTGGGCAGCACCGTTCGCTTGCATACTGCCCAGGCAACGGCAGTTACAAATGTGCCATAAGGCAGGTTGTGGCGACTGGCAGACAAACAACGCCAGCAGAGAGGCCATCACAACTTGCTGCTGGGCTTCCACGCTTGCAGGAGGATGCCGGGTGCCCACGAGCTGTTAGTGCCCCGCTGCTCAGCAGAAGGTGCTCCAACGCGGGGGAAAGGTGGGGAGGGGGAGAGCGAGCTGAATGTTGCCACCGAATCCTATCTTCCCTTTCCACGCCTGAAAGCCTGATAGGGGCTACTCAGATCTGCATCAGTGATTGGTGTACAAGATATCAATGTGAGTCACTAGCTGTAACAAGGCATAACTAGTCCCTTACTGGTTGAAAGAAATTGAAAACCATCTGCCCTCTTGCTGCCGTTTGGGTTGTTTTTGTAAAGCTCCCAAAAGAGAAAGCAAGGATGTTGCATTTCCGCATCTTGATTTCACTGAGTAATCTTTCAGGTTTTATTGTACTAAAATATAAATCTGTCATTTTAAGAGCATGTAAAAAAATTATTTGGTGTTATAAAATATGTACATCCTTTATCTGATCTCTGTGATTTGTTTAGCAAGGCATGGGTTTCAGTCTTATGTAAAAATGCAGCTGCTGGTTCTGCTACAAAAACTTGAATCATGTTTCTCTCTGTGTAATATATCATGCAGTAAGCAATTGTGTTCCCCCCCCCAATGATATTGCAAAAGATATCAGTAGAGAAAAATCTCAAGTAAAACATTAAGGTGTTTTAATGTTATCAAATAAACTTTAGGCTAAAAATGGAGACAAACTTTACCTAAACTTGGAATTCATTGTTGGAGCTAAATAATGCAAGCATGATTAACTTTTTCAGTTAGCCTATGAAAGACAATGCATATGTTTTCTGATTCTGGGAAATCCTCACTGTATAATCCATTGCTGGTTTATAACGTGTGACTTGATGTCTAACATAACACTGCAGACTTGGTAGCAGATTTAGCAGCAGTTCTTGTCGTGATAGTTTTCTTGTTCTAGAAGGCCATCAAGCAGAGAGGGAAACTCAAAAGCTCCATAATGAAGAGAGGCAGGAATCAATAGAAATTGAAATTCTAAAAATACAAGTATCAGACACTATGTGCATATCCTTGTTTATTATGGACTCCATTTCCATCAAAACAAAAAATAGGTACATTGCCCTAAAGAAAAATACTTCCTAGCTTATATTGTTTCTCTTTCTTCCTGTTAAAACTGCAGAACCCTAGAAAATGCTGTTACCCAAGGGCTTGTTTTCAAGATGAATATTCCTGCATTGCCATCTTGTTCCCGGAGTCTGATTTGTCCAGGAATTATTTTATGTTAGTGTTTGGCTGTGCTGTGCATCACATCCTCACAAACCATTTCATAACTGTGCTTACCCTTGCAAGTGCACAGTGAAAACCCAGAGTATGTGACTGTGACTCTGTGTTGCGCGCTCACGCACGCGTGTATGTGTGTGTTCTCCTTTCTCCCAGTAAGGGCAATCAAGGCAGCTTGCAAAGTTTAAAACATAACAGTAATAAAACATTTAAAACAAGGCAAACCCCAATGAATCACATAAAACAGATAAAAATTACATTTAATTAAAATGGAGATTAAAATCATATGGATAGGATAAGTCTCCCTAGGGAACGTTGCACCAATCTCTGTGCAGCATAGGAGCTCATTGAATATCAGACTTCCAAGTGCTCAGGTTCCTGAGTCCAGAAGACGTTGGTTGCACTTAACTTCCCCATTGATAGAGGTGTTTGAAAATGGTGTTCTTTATTTTACTCAGCCCATTGTGTTCAGTAAGACTTAGGCTGTAATCTTATATCACTCACTCCATTACTATTACTCACAAACACCTCCACCCATTGGTTTTATTGGAACTTATATAACTTTCTCTGGACTGAGGCTGTGGAGTGTCAAATTATCACCATCTTGTCTTTGACTAGTTTCATCATCCTCCAGTTAACTGCTGAATGGTTTGACTGCAAACACTACTATAGCATCTATGTAGATATAACTGACCCCAGAGGACCCAATTGAGATGTGTTAATTTTAGAAGGGCAGATTGATTGTTTTTTCCACTGGACTAGAATGACTGCAGTCTACTTAGAAATTTAGACATTGCTTACAGACAACACTAATGGTTTTTTAATTAGCATCAATATTTCTATTCTTTAGGGTGGGGATAATGTGCTTGCTACCCCACCATGGCTGGTGACAGATGGTCACTTATTACACATCATTAAAATTCTAACATCAATCATTTTTTTTTTTGCTTTTAAAAGTATATTTGCAATTTAATTTGAATGGTGAAGAGGGGAAGAGGTTTCTTTAAAAAAATCAACTCATTTTGGTGTTTTGTTAAAGTAGCTTCTGAAAATCATCTTGATTTCTGGAGTTGTTTGGGGTATGTTCTGAAGTGTTTGCGGGGCCCTCCATTTACTTCCATACATCTAAAAAGAACAAACTGCTTGTGTCTGTGGAACCTGAATCAGCAAGTCTGAGGACAAATCAGAGTCAAGGCTACTGTTGAAACATTTCAAAACTAAACTTGAGAGAAATTTTCTGTCTGTTTGTAAGGTACATTTGTATGAAAATGCAAACTGACTCTGTGTTTGTGAGCACAGTGAAGAACTGAAAGATGTCACACAACACACACACACACACACACACACACATCTTGCTGCTGTGGGCTTGCTTATTGCTTAATCATTGAAGAAGTGGAGCTTGTTGGTTATTTTTTATTTTTTGGCATGACTTGTTCAGTAGATACAATTACCGGTTGCATTGTGTCCTTCCTTATTTTAATAGGTATTTTAATTTGTAAGTAAGGACAAGGATTATCTTGCAGCATTATCTGGGAAAGTCTGTACGCTTTCCAAATGCTAATTAATTCCAAACACTAACTCAGAACCTGCTGTTTAAAAGGCTGGCAGCTTGTATTCATCATCTGAGTGACACCTGTTTCTAACCTGTTTTACCTCTGAAAAAGAAAATAAACACTGTGCATGCTAATGACTGTGGTGCTGAAGTCTTGGGAGAAAAAAACTGCTGGGACAAAAAAAGAAAAGAAAAAGGAATGGATTAGAAAACTTCTCATCCACCAAACTGATTACTTTGTGTGTGAGAGCCAAGTTACACACTATGTAGAATCGAACAACTACATGTTAGCATGTGGTTGGGAGAAAAACTAGTGGTGTAAGTGAACATTGCAATATATTGATATCGAGCTTTGTTAAAATTCTTTCATGTATCTACTGTTTTTCCCACCTGGGCTGTATATTAACATAAACCTGAAGGCAAGATTAGAATCCTGAAGATTCTTACAGTAAGATCTCGCACACTTGCAGTAAGTGTGGTTCATGTGGAATTGATTCTCCGTAATGTTCAGTTGGTGATGGATGCCTCACTAGTCCAGTTTGCCGTGGACCCTAATTGAAATTGGTATCGGATTGAACAAATCACTGGACAGTGTGGACTAGTCCAGAAATTGGCCAGATTCACTCTGTTGAGTGTATTTGATTCAAGTGAGGTGTCATAATTTGAATATTTTAATAAATTTTCAGTGAGATAAATGTTCCTCAAACTGCCACTTTTATCATTTACATTTCACAGAAGGCAGTTCAAATGGTTTCATATTTTAAATGGTATCATATGACATCAGTGAACTGTCATTTATCAAAGTAGGCTCCTCCAAGCTGCAACGAATCTCTTGTCTTTTGTAATTAAGAAGGGGCTTAAAGGCATGTTGGTAACCTCCAATATTACACAGTTTAATCTGAGCAGTCAGTAGCATCCATTCTAATGAAGATGTTCTCATGCAGTTTGGGAGAGGATTATTTAAACTGCTTGAAGGGTTGAGAGAGTGAGATACTAATTGTGGATTATGTTCATTCTTGTGCATACAGGAAGGGATATTTAAGTCGACACGATAATCTCTTTCAAAACAAAGGAAAAATGTTTTATTTCTCTGCTGCATTTTTATCTCACGTTGACACTGATTTAATGAGATCCAGTGAAAGTATGATGCTGGAATTTTAAAGTATCTTCCTTGTAACAACATAAAACACGTTTCCCTCTTTTTAAAATGTTACCATACAAGCAGCATCCTATAAATCTCAGATTTCATTGGTGGAAGAAATCTGGAGACTAACAGCATATCTACTCAGAAGTAAGCACCATTGTGCTCAGTAATGCTTACTTCCATGAAAGTGTGTATAGGATTGGAGCCCAAGTCAATCTTTACAACCTTTACAGGCTCAAAGAGTAAAAAAGAAAGTAAAATAGGTACAATGAGATCAGGATAACAGAAGCAAGGGAATGAAGTAGCATGAATTGGGGAATATTAGCAAGATAACTCAGTGGGATTAGTTTATTGCAGTGGTTCCCAAACTTTTTACTGCTGGGACCCACTTTTTCAATGACGTAGTCTCGGGACTCACCTAGTTTTACAAGACTTGAAAAAAAACTTTCACTTTACAAGCTTTTGTTTTTATCCTCTTTTACTCTGGTGGGGGGGGGCTGCCTTCTGAAGCATTGTTGAGCTCTACATTCATCAGATGTTGATCATCCTTGTGGCATTGTATTCCACTCGGCCTGCACTTCAAAGTGGACCAAGGCACATTTGCCCACTTATGAGTAAATGCACACATGCTGCTCCTTTCAGTTTCCATAGGGCAGTGATCTTCAACAACATTTTTTGTGCCATGACCCCAGTAAATGAATAAAGTATGAGACTGGGACCCACTGTTGATCCTGACCCCCTCCCAGAAACCTATCCGCTTACCCCTTCCCCATTGTCACCCCAACCCTATTATGCTCACCCAGCGCTGTTCACTATAACCAAATATTCTTCTTAGATAAAGCAGAAAAAATTACCATGAAGTGAAAACACTAGTGAAAGCTCTTTTAGCACAACTGCTAAGAACCTGAGCAGAACTGGGACACAATCCCCTGCTTCCTGAAGGGGTATACCTGGAGCATCAACCATTACCTGGTGGTACTCTCTTCCAGTGGTCTTCAACCTTTTTCTTTACCGTAAGTTGCCGCGACCCCACAACTGAGGCCCCAAGGTTGAAGAACACTGCCATGGGGTCAGTACATTTCCCTTGTCAATTATCAGCTCATCAGCTTTGTGACCCACTAAAAATGGGTCGTGATCCAGAACCCACTGGTGGGTCCCAACCCATAATTTGGGAACCACTGGCTTATCGTGTTTTATAGTGTTTCATAGCTCAATCCTATCTGGACCTTATGCTGCTAGAACTCATACTCCAGCAACACAAGGCCCTTTGCAGTGGTGTGAAAGCTGAGACACCATCGCATACTTCATGGTCACTGGCACAAACAGCCAGAGATGCAGTATGCATGCCAGTGGCTCCTGGATGCTGCGCTGGTGTCAGCAAGTTGGCAGTGGCTGGGGAGGGGGATGTTCAGGTGCATTCTGGGACGAGGAGGGCAAAGTTGGAGAGTAGGATGGTGGGGAGTATCTTGGTGGCAAAGGTGTACACACTCAATTCTACCCCCCCTTTTTTCAGTGCATCTGAGGAGCTGGCATGTGTCTGATCAGAACCATAGGCAGCTCCTCAGACCTCTTGTTGGCCTCTGATTCCCCGCATAGCATGCAGTGAGCATTTTTTTTGCTGCGGCAGCATGCTATAGCATGGCAGGGGACAGGATTGGGCTGTCAGTTAAGTGACTGATGTACTATAGGTCAAGGATATAATATTTTATTAATACAGTCAACAGGTTTTGGAACATTGTAGCTTTATGGCATAAATGCTGAACTGTGAATCTTGACGGTCCCAGTTCGAACTTCTCATCTTCCATTAACCAAGGATGAGCACTCAACTCATGGTGACTTGTCCTGAGTCACCCAAAAATGTGTTTTTGGAAAACTCAAGTTCACTCAAGTCTTGGATATTTCTGACCCCAACTCACTACTCAGGGCTAGTGACTCTAGAAATGAGTTGGGACTCAAAATGACCTCAGTCCCTATTGCGTGTGTGTGTTTTTTTTTTGGCCGTTTTATCATGTGAATTTTTCTTTTTGGCCATTTCCGCATTGTGCTGTAAGACATTGTGGGCCATCTGGAAACTGGTATTTCAGAAGAACAGCAGCAGCAGGATAAGTTGGTTCCAGGAGGTGAGGGCTGGAGAGGTTAAGGGAAGGAGGAAGGCTTAAGTTTTTGTTTTTTTTTGGGGGGGGGGGAACTGCATGAGACTAGCTTCTTGAAATGACTCATGACTCAGCTTGAAGCACTCTAAATTTCTTGTGGGTTGAGTTCCAAGTCACGGGGTCGCTGACTCCGTTCGCAAATCTGGCTCAGTGACTTGAGCACTTGCCTGCCATTAATTTATACGGTGATCCTGAGCAATCTGTACAGCTCAGCTGTCTCTAAAGCTCTCATGTTCAACCTCACTCTCTTCAGTCTGCAAATTGGGAGTCATAATACTCACCTATTTGTGGGTTGTTGTACAAATGGTACTGTTAGTGTATGTGAAATACTTCAAACACTTGAAAGGAGCACCATACACATATGAAATATTACTACTTGTGGTGGTAGTAATATATAGAGCTTTTGTAAGATCTGAGTTATCAATGCAGTAGTCAAAAGCACATTATTTCTTTAGAACAGCAGTCGCCACACTTGTGGCCAATGCGCAATGAAAAAGCCATTCCCATTCCAAGTGGCATTTACCATTCTGCCACACTTCTGCTAGTCTGTTCTTTTGCTCTGTACAGAGCAATGCTGTGGGCAGTCAAGCCTGTTGCCCATTGCCCCAGCAGGCTTTGCACCCACATTTCCAGGCAGAAGCATCTGCCCTGAGTGTACAGATCAGGTGGACAGATTAGCAGCAGCAGAACAGTAAGTGCTGCTCATGATGGGGAGGGCTGTTGTGTTGCACTAGATCTGACCTGTGGGCCATAGTTTGGTGAACGCTGCTTTAGAAGAACAGAGCCTGAATTTGTGTGAATTCACGTTGAAGGGTGTAATCTCCTCCCCCACACACAATAAGCCTGCTTGTTCTGAGCACATTTGCTTTCTTCCAGCAAAATAACAACTGAAAATTATTTTCAGCTCACTAAGGAGGAAGAATACTTACTGTCATCTTCAAACATAAGCTAAAAGATTGGATTTAATTTGTTTATCTTTGAAGGCTCTTGGAAAGGAATAGATGTGTTAAATATGTTCAAGGAAAAACGGCTGTCACTTCTGTTTAAATGCATCTGTGCACAGGATAAGAGAATGTGCAGCACTGGTATTTCATCAACCATTTACTTCAGTGTGTTCATGCTGGCATTCAAGCTGGAAGTTCATGAACGTTCTTACAAGTGAAAATAGGGAGGAGGTGGCTATTGGCAGCTTGCTTTGGTTACTTGGCCTGTAACACACAGTCAGCTTTGAAGCCTGACATTTTGGGAAGTTAATGACAAGCCACCACTTTTAACTTCAAACTCAGTCAAAACTCCTTGATTGGGTTTTGCCTTCAAAACTCAATCCAGCCATACAGTGGCAAATGGTGATGACAGGGTGAATATTGAAAGTGTCCTTAAGGGAGCACACTTCAGTTAGTGATGCTCAAAATGGTTTTTCAATGCATCACATAAAAATTGGACCCCGCCCCCAGAGCAATACGTTACCAAGCACATAATATAAAAAAGAGTGCCGAAGCTCAGGAAATTAGTGTTCTCAATTTGGGGTGGGGGTTGTTTTCAATTCTGCAGCTACCTTTGCTAATAGGAAGATGAACTAGAAAAATTAATTAGGTGTGACAGTTGTTAAATAACTTGGTGTATTACCAAATTAATTGCCAGTTCTTAAAACAAGTAAGGAGTCAGCATCTCTGCACCATACTTCCTGCAAGTCATTTGTATTCCTAGTTGTTCCTCACTACCTCATATTTAGATTCATATATATGAATATATAAATATATTTAGATGCAGTAAGCCCCATCTAATATCTAAAATTTAGATGTTGAGGTCATATTTGGAGAGAGGTAATCTATCATAACACTTCCATAGCCATGATAGTGAAACAGTATTTTAAACGAACTTTATTATTAATAATGGGAAAGGTAACTAAAGATAAATGAGTGATGTACTTGACAGACTACTAAATGCTACAAATTCCTAATAGATTCCCCAATCAAGGTTTTGTAAAGCCAGTTGTGCAGCAGGAAATGGATGAAACCTTGCTAAGGAGGAAGTCAAATATGGCCAGTCCATCAAAAGCAGTCACAAGCAAAGCAATTCACTCACTTGTGACTGGCCAGGTCAAATAATGTAAAATGCCATGAAAAGATCTTGGATGCCGGATATGGAAAAACAGGTAAATCTTCTGTCTAAAAGGACATAAGTAATTATAATATGACAGTTTTGAACTGTTTAAGGGCGCAATCCTTAAGGGCAGTGTTATTCAAACTGTGCAGCGTGGCTCTTTAGGGAGGCGCCAAGAACTCAAAGGGGAGGCGTGGGATGTCCTCTTGCAGCGATACAGTCACACCCCTGGGCAGAATACGAGCCCGTCTTCTGCTCGTCGTCTGCGCTTTTTTTTAAAGCAGAAGAAACGGGAGTTGCTCAGCTGTGAGAGTGGCTGCTGCCACCCACCCTCTTCCCCCTCCATTCCAAGGCTGCTGCCTTCTGTGTTCCCTGCATGTTGTTTCCAAAGCTCTTGGACTCCAGCCCCCATCAGGCAAGTACTAAGCATGCTCAGCTTGCAGTCATTAACCCTCGATGATCCTTGTCTGGTTGGTTCCTAGTTCCCAGCCTGGGTTTGCTTCTCATCAAAGTGAAATCTCTCTTTTCAACCCCTCCCTCTTCCACTCCCCCCTTTTGATCTCCAAACCTTCCCGCTTTCCTCCCCATCCCCAAATAAAATACTTCCTATTTTACCAGTCACCAGGGGTCTAAAAGTTGTTTCCATGCAGTTGGCAAAGGGGGGGGGGGAAAGAAAGAGAAGCACACACTTTACTTGACCAGGAGCAGAAAAGGGGTACTGTTTTTAAAGTGATTTATTGTTGTTTGACTGAAGAGGAAAGGCTGTATTTTTAAAGTGGCTCACAGTTTGGGAACCACCGTTGTAGCTTCATGTTTTGCTTCTTCTCATCATATGGATTCTGGGCCCAGGACTGGGTTTAAACCAATTGCTTTAATTGGGCCCTGCACCTAAGGGGGTTCCACGCTGGGGTAATCTACTCTTGTCAAATGCACACATTACATTGCAACGGACACCTAACACTATTTGTGATTAAATTACTATATTGCATCATTATGCACCTGCACATCTGTTGCAAAATATATTGTAGGCATATATTCAGACTCAAGTATTTATGTGTTACATACATAAATCTAAATAATTAGCTGTGAGTCTGGGGCCCTGCAAAAAATGTTTCCAGTTGGGCCCCACAGCTCCAAAAGTCGGCCCTATCTGGGCCAGTTTGGAGAATATTTATAGCCATAAGCCCAGCCCCACACAGTAAACAATGTGTGAACAGCTCCCCATGTGATTTTAAAAAAAATGTCCCAAATGATGGGAGCACATGCATCCTTTACCACATGTGGCTGGTTTGGAGTTCTAAATGTAATCCAAACCAGCCCTTTTTACTTTGATGGTTATTACAACTTTGAGAGATCTACTCCATGTTTTGTAAGTAGCACAAACATACCAGAATTTGGTGCAAATCCAACCCAGGTTTCATTCAAGGCTTAGTATCTCTAGACACAGATCTTAACTGGCAGCAATAAAAGATAAACCTTTTGTTAACTACTTGTTTGTGACCTACATTCTTGCAATAAAGCAGCACTTTTCCTATGAACATTTCCCTGTTTATTCCTAGATCCTTGCAGTTACTCTACATTTTAAGATTTTCCAACTATTGGACACCGTTTCCCAGGCCAACACGTTGCTAGGGTTTTGATAACCAAATGTTACTTTCCTTTAGTCTACTGTTGGTATGCACTTTCTTACTCTTTTCCAAACTCATTATGTACATTTTAAACTTTTTTTCCCCTTTGCTTTGCAAGGTCAGGGACTTGGTTTTAAGCTCTTGTCTTCTCTTTTTTGAGCTCTGCTTTATCTAAATAGGCTAGCCCATTCATTCCTTTATGGCTGCTTCAGTTATCTGACCCTGCAGGATGCTGTGATGAGATTTTGACTTGACATGATTTGGCACTGAGAAACAAGGAAAGAAATTATGCCTGCAAAGAAAATATCATAAGCTCCCTAATTGTCACTGTTCCTAGGCAACATTGTCCCAGTCACTAGATCATTGAACAAGATTCTGTTGTAACACTGTAGTAGCCAAATAACTGTTGCGTGGACTTTTTTCTCAATTCTGATATACAGTTGTGTTAATATATGAATTACTGCTAATGCGCACCAGATGCTACCTTTTTAAAATCCATATTTGATTGGACAATAGGTTACAGAAGCTAATATAAGATGGTAAGAAGCAGCTGGTATCAATTTAGGATGATGTTTCATGCTGCCTCTTGACCACTCTGAATGAAGGCATTATCAGCCTATGAAGTGATACTAATGGTGTTCATTGTAATATTTCTGGCAGTAGCCCTGGCTTGAAAATCTCTGCATATTGCAGCAATAGTAATATTTTAGCAGTCATTGTGCAATAGTTGCATTGAAATTAAAACTCATTAGGTGTAAATACAGTTGTGTGTCGCTTAGCGACAGGGATGTGGACTGGCACCCCCGTCACTAAGTGAGGCTTGACATAATGTGAAGCCTCTAAAGGGGGGGAGGGGAGCCACAATGGAGGTGGTACAAGTCTGAGGAGACCCACTGGGGCTGTGGTGACTTACCCGGAGGTACGGGAAAGAGTTTCCCCTTGCCTCTGGCTGAGCCACTTTGGTGCTCTATCTTGTGCTGGATACAGCGCAGGCCTCCTGACCTGCCTGTTCCAGCGCAAGATAGGATTGCGCTGCAAGTCAGTTAAAGTATGCATTATTTATGTTTCATATATGCATAGCCTGAAGGTAATTTATACAATATTGTTAATATTTTTGTGTATTTTGTGTGACCCATCAGATAAGGTCAGGTGTGGAATTTTCCACTTGTGGCATCATGTCGGTGCTCAAAAAAGTTGCAGTTTTTGGATTACTTTTTGATTTCAGAACTCCAGATAAAGGATGCCCAACCTGTACGTTGAAAGATGTATGTCTTTGCTTTGGATTAAGAAATGTGAATCCTATGTAAACATTTACTTCATTTCCTTTTGTTTAGAATTATGTGGTAGGCAGGATTTAGCATGCACCAGTACAAGGGTGGGGCTTGCAGGTATACTTCCATAGATGTTGTCTCTGGGTATAGCATTCACAAAGTATACTCTCCTGAAGGCAGTAAATATTTAACATAGCTCTAGTTTAGGGCCCAGTCAACCAATGGAATATTCCCCCCCCCCCCGAAAAATAGTGGGAGAAGCCTCAAAGAAACTACTACCCTCCCAGGATGGTTTTGTCTCATTTTATGCCTCCTCTCATTTTTATTTAATTCTAAAACACCCCTGGCCTTGTTGCATAATTAGGCCCATGTCTGACTAGGTCCTTAAACTCACTGGGCTTTCTTTATGCTTTCTGAGAAAAATATGTGTAATAAAGGGAAAGCCGGTATGAGGTCTCAGTCTTTCAGATGAACCTGGTAACAATACAGTATAGTGATCTCCACAAAAGCTTTTCCCTGGCTTTTAAAAGTATTCATGACTTTAACTCACCACAAGATTGAAAACTATATAATTTGGTCACTTAATGTGGCGAGATCCTTTTATTCCACAAGTATTTTAAAGCATGTTTGCATGCATTGCATTTAAGGCTGGAAGCAAATAATAGCTTTAAAGAGAGTTGAAGGGGTACAACACAGACTTCCCAATGTGTTCAGCGACACCTCCCATGCCGCTGCTTTCTTTAGCGCTGATTTGTTACTGCACTCCTCGTTTCAGTATAAATGACAACTATTGTAGCCAGTGGAGCAGTGCATATACAGGAAACCACAGGGTCAATCAGCACCAGTTTCCAGACTTACCTTTAGCAATGTTGTCTGTAGCACTGTTTCACACTGACTTTCTGGTAATATTATGGGAGGTATTACTGTATTGTACTTGTCTTTTCAGTTTGTTCAGCTGTTACCTCTGATCAAACAGGTTTTTCAGGGTTTTAAAGGAGGCCCTGCATTTGGGATAAGCGTGCAGATTGTGAACAAGAATGCCTCTTTTGTATCACTTTCAATTCTCTGAAAGAACCATTGTCTCTACCAGGCTTGAAAACTCAGGCAGAGTAGGAAGGGTAGGGGCAAATACTATATATACAGTGTTCAGATGAACTTACTCTGCTTTCATATGTCCCTTTTCAGAGTTTTGGATTGGAGTGGCAGAAAAAGACATACAAATATGCATTTTTAACACTTGTCTTCCATCCTTATCACGATGAGTTTAGAGCAGCATACCAAAGTCCCCAGGTTATTTCCTGATCCAAGCCCAGGACAGACCCAGCCCTTCTTAGCAGTGACAGAATTGCTTCAGATTTCAGACCATTCTCAGAGAATGTTTTGGAAATTCAAACATTTCTGAACTATTTTACTGTCTGCCTAAGAGTACGGAAAGAAACGTGACTAGAAATTAATCTTAGGCTTTTCATTTTCTCAATAATAGCTGACATTTTGTGAGTGTAACTTAATGTAACTATCAGAGTGTAATCCTGCACAGTTAAATTTCTGAATTATCTGACTTTCCGATCGTTTGAGTCTTTTGGACGTCTCCCATTCAGATAATGGCATTGGCCAGTGGCCAGCACTGGAAACTAAATATTTAGTGAAACTGTCCTTGTCTGCTGAAGTTTTCTCTTTTGGGAGCTCCCAATGTATCCTGCACTTCCTGTTTTGTTTAATTTGACTGTATGAAGAAAGAGCAACATGTGAGATCAGGGCAACTCCATCTGGGGCAGGCTGGTGGGGAGGCTTAGCACGAAAGCATTAGGCATTGGTGCAGTACCCTTTGAGCAGCACCAATCTTGGATCATCTTTACCCTAGAATTTATGCAGTATGTTTCGAGTGTTCAAAGTCCTCCATGTGCATTATTTGATGTAATATTTGCAGAACAGTTTTGTAAGGTATGCCATGCCTCTCTTGATATCTCTGTATTTGGTGTGGAATGCTAGGGCCGACAATAGTGACTTGCATGAGGTTATCGTCTGAGGATTGAGATCTAAACCATGAACCTCCTGGTTCACAACTTGCAGTCACTACACTAGCTCTGGTTATCTCACAGCGCTTCAGAAATGGGAGACACCGAGATCGATCACGCCTTGCAAAAACACTTATTTAATAATAAGAAACACTGTTGTATCCATCAGTAGAATACTCTGGGGAAAATGCTAAAATCCTGAAATCTGACAACTGTACTCCCCAGTTGCCAACCCAGAGGCAGAAGAGGTTTGTGAAGGTTCAGGCAATTATAGCAACAAAATGTGCTGTTCCTTTAAGAAACAAATAAGGCCAGTCTGTCACTCTCTATTCCCTCACCAAGATAGCCTCCTCTTTGTACTGACCACTAACCTACTGTTTCTGGGACAATATTTTCCAGTCTTTTATGTTATTATACAACAGGATACTGTGGGCAGGACCCAGCAAAATGTATGCTTCATTGATTTCAGTGGGAGAGTTTAATTTATTCTTGTCTCTCCCATTGAGCTGGATTCCTTTTGGTGAGATTTAAAATGTATAATTTTGGCTGGATCATGCCCTATATATTTATCTACACTGACAGAGTTGAGACATGCCTCAAATTTAAACCTGTCCTATAAACACAATTTAAACGGAATGCAGGTCTGTATCAGAAAATAAGCAACATGCATTTGCCTCACTCATCCATCAAAGAAATTCCAGTGGCTGGAAGTATTGTTATTTACCTTCTCATATTGTGGGCTGAATGAATGCCCACACCTTGCACTTCATTTGCTTGCTCTTGTCTTGTGTGCTGTACTGCATTTATTTGATATGCTTTCAGCACAGAATTGCTTATCCATGCTGGGTTTCACCTTCTAAAGGAAACAAGCATAGGTCAAATGCTGGCAAGATGGATTGGAAACTGTTTCCAGCTGATGGAAATGCCTTTCGTAACTGAGTGGGGGAATTTGAAACATGAGCCATTCTCATTTGAAAAAGCAGCAAATGGGCATTTGGAGTTTCAGTGCTGTATCTAAAAAAGAACTGACACATGTTTGATTTTAAATAAGAATGAGGTTGCAGCAAGTATGCTGGAGGAAGGTGTTTTTAAAGTTCTCTTTTTTAATCACACGGTACAGGGATCTGTTCCTCTTTTGTCTGTACGGTTTTTCCAGTTCTGATCCTTGTTCTCTTTTACATTAATACCTTGTGTTTGTTTTTATTTTCAAATACTCTTTCTAGTCTGCAACACAAAATTTGGGTGATAGGATTTCTGGCTCAGGATAGAAATAGATATTTGGTGGCAAGCAGGGAATTCCTGTTGCCAAAGAGAGAAGCGTACTCACAGTAGAAAGAATGGCATGTGGGAGAGGTGTTGCTTAAACCCTGCCCTACTCCAGGTTTTTTTGCTGAAACCTATTCCCACTGCCTGCTTTTCCCTGGTCTTGGAGTCTGGCTGGTGGTATCAAGCAGCCTTACACTGGTGCACTGCAGGCCAAAGCAGGATTGAGCATCCCATATATTCTGCTGAACATCTAACGGCCCAATCTTGTCCTCCTCACCCCACCCTCCAGCTGGTGCAGCCGTGCCAGAAAGGTGCACACTAACCAGTGGGAGGCTTTGGGAGGAAATCCCCTTTCCCCTTTATAAACTTCCTGCCCTGCTATGGGTCTCTCCCCAGACCTTCGCCAAAGATTTTGCTTATGCAAGTCCAAAGGAGAGAAAACGGGTGGTGAAGCTGCTGCCAGAGGCATAGGACTGGTGTGCACCATCACCACTGGATCAATTCCCTTCCACAGTCTACCCACCCCTGTTTCTCCTCACTCCCTCTCCAGTTTTACTCCTACCTACCCCATTCTGCCATGCCCACCCCTTCTTGCCTCCCTCACAGGTTTACTTGCTTTGGCAGGCAGCCAGCATTCCAGTCAGGCACAGGAGGACTCTGGTCTTTCTGCTGGTGCTCTGGGAACATGCTACTCAGCACGCTGCCAGAACATGCTTTTCAGCCTCTTGTATTGGTGAAATGTGTTTTGCCAGCAGGGCAGTCCAATTGGGCTGTCCATCTTCCATTAAAGTACTGGCAGTACTTCAAGTCATTCTTCTTGTATAGTCCAGTATATCTTACAGGTCTGTTGTAAGGTCAATACCAAGATAATGCATGTGTATACATTTTGCATGCTCAGAGTACTATACCAATGCTAAATATTATTGTCAACATAGTAGCCTTGAACATTGTATGGGGGCCCCCGTCTATATGTCAGTTTGATATTGCTTATACTTGAGATAACACAGGAATCACGTTTTGTGCTTGTGAAGTCTCATAAACTATCAAAGATTATGCAATTATTACTGTAGCAAAATTATGTGGCAGTAATAATAATAACTAGTGATAAACTGGTAAACTATTAATAACCGGTAATAACTATTACCAAATTATGACAGTTTCCGTTTTGTTGCTGTCCAATGAAGCTGTCTGTCACAACAAAGATTTCTTGTTATTCAGTGTCACATTTTCAAGCTATTGGTTATAGTGTTTTCTATTCTGATGCTTTTGCTTGCCTAAAGCTCACTGGTGTACATTCCATTTCCACTGTCTTGTTTTGATCATTTTGGAGCTGTGAAGCAGTGGTAGAATGTTTTTTAAGTTTGAATTTGTTTCACCATTTGCTCATGGCGGTAACACCAAAGCAAGAAACCCCCATGCATTAAAGGGTTTGCCTGATGATGTTCCTCAGTCTGTGACTGTTTGCATACATTTTCCATTCATTCAGCACTCCACCATTTCAAAACAGTAAGATCACAGAAAAATAAGAGATAATTTCAGGATATTTAATAATATGTGTGTCACTTTGAATCATGATGAACCATTGGTAGCTGGCAATTGCAGTGATCTTGAAATAACTGTTAGGCAGTGGACTTGTTAGAAAAAACACACTCTGCCATGCCTCATGTTTGATTTGCTTGACTTGTTTAAATAAATGTCCTGCTGCACAATTTATTAACTTACTGCAAACAGCTTGCAATTCCAGCTAATCCTGTTATTTCAGGTCATAAAAAGTTGTTCCCATTTATATTTTGTAAGGAGAGAACATAAAATACTTCCATGTTATCTTAATGTGGTTATTGTATTGTACATAAAGTATCTCTGCATTCTGCATTGCATAGAATAAAGATAACGAATAGCCGCTTAGTTCAATGTTTGATAATAGGACATTATTCAAAAGTAAAGAATCCAGAGGCCATTATGTGAGAACTGACATTCTGGGATAGTAAACTTATTGTTTAGCAGCCCCTTAATTACCTCTTTCATGTTGTGAAACTTCATTGTCACCTACTGGGTAATTATGGTGTCCTTGCAAATTAGAGATCCCTTTGCATAAGTTATCAATGAGATATTGGACACTGTAGAATACACATTCTGTAGTCATGGTACAAGTCATTAGCAACTTATCACAATAGTTCTGTCAAGGTCGTTGTTGACCCTAAAGATGTTACCAGGATTAAATAGCAATTTTTTCTCACGGAAGATCTCAGGGTGGATATTGTAGAATATATGACTATGTAACATGGTTGCCTACATATAATTGAGGGGCAAATTACATTTATAGTAGACAAAAAAGAGTTGTTAAATATTGGGGCAGTTCAATAATTCATTTTTTTTTTTAGACCAGTTCATATGAGAGAAAATATTGGTCTTGGTCATGCAGTGAGTTCTGTATTTATTACTGATGGCAAAGTTGTCTGATTTCTCAATTGAGCTCTCTGACTTTCATCCTAGGATACATTGTCTAGATTCATTGGTTCCCAGTGGGTTGGGATCCACTGGTGGGTCACCACCCCATTTTTGGTGGGTTGTGAAGGTCTGGTCAGAACCTCCAATGTAAACACATTGGTAATGTGTTTCATTCATCTCAGTTCCATCTCTTATTTATTTGTTTGTTTGTTTTTTCCCCTAGCCCTCAACGCCATGCGGCCCTCTGGCCAAAAAGTTTGGAGATCCTTGGTTAGGAGAACATAAATAATTGGACTCTAATTTTTGGAGGAGTTCCTTGTACTTGAGGAGAGGCTACAGCTGAATGGTAGAGCACATAATATGCATGCAGAATGCAAGTCAGGTTCAGTTCCTGACCTCTCCAGGTACTGTTTGAAAACCCCCTTCAGGCAGGGCTGCTGCCACTCCATACTGGCCACAATACTGAGCTAATTTGAACCAGTGGTCCAACACATTGTCAGGTAGATTCATAGAATTATTTTTTTAAATTTAAATAGTTTTCTATCAGTGCTTTCTGTTTGTTATAAGCGTTCGTTCTTAGGATTTCATAAAATGTTAACCTTTTATGGTTAACCTGGATGGTGGTTTTCAATTATGACTTTGGCCCAAATCCTAACCCACTTTCCAACACTGGCATAGCTGTGCCAGTGGAATGTGTGCTGCATCCTGTAGTTGGGTGGCACTCATAGAAGCCTCCTCAAAGTAAGGGAATGTTTGTTCCCTTACCTAGGAGCTGCATTGCCCTTATGTTGCTGTTGAAAAGTGGGTTAGGATTGTGCCCTTCATGTGCGGTATAACCCTTTCCTATATAATCCTTTGAAATAGCATAGTCTAATAACTTCTCCTTTTTAAGTAATTATTTCAATGCCTATGCCCGACATTGCCATGTCGTATAGTAGCACAGGGCCTAGGAGAGGTGGGTAAAGGGGGTAATTTGTACCCGGGCCCAGGATCAGAAAGGGGGCCCAGGAGCCAAAGGAGGGGGCCCGGAAAGTTCCTGGGACCTGACATTTTCCTGTCTCACCTGAACTCACTGCCTGCGCATGATGCTCCAGCACAACCACGTACATGCAGTGTTACAACTGCTGCTGCAAGCCATACACACTGGGCTCAGGAATGGATCCATGACCCTCCTGAATACAGTGTCAAATCTGGGAGGAAGCTGGCTTGCTACAATAGCTTTTTGGCTTGTGGATCCGAAAACCATGAAGGAATGTATGTGCTCCATGTGTGGGGCTCAGAAGCTCAGTGACCCAGGTGTGGGGCTACTGCTGCTGCAGAAGTTCATTTTGGCCCATTCTAGTGTGAGCCTAAACATGATGATGCTAAACTTAGGAGTTTCAAAGGACTTAGGAGTTTGTTTGGTTTTCCATATTACTTTATCTAGCTGCCAATGCCACATGATCAGGTAGACCTGGGCTCTGCATCAAGAAGCCTAGTAGACCAGGGCTCCAAAGACTATTGTGGCTGTCAGCACCCTTCATCTGCCTTAGTTTGCCCCCCGTTCTGCCTGCTCCATTGCCCCCCTTCCCCTTTGGGAAGGGGCCCAGAAGAAACTTTGCACCCTCTGACAAAAGTCCTCTCATAGGCCTTGCAGTAGCATTACTGGGGAGGGGCACAGTGCTAAGTTTTGCAGGGCACCTCAACACGCTGTGTAAGCTGCCCCTCCCCCTTACCATCAGAGCCATTCTGGTGGTGAGAACAAGGGCGAGATGCCTCTGCATTGCTCTTGCCGCTCAGAAGGGCTGTGACAGCGAGGGGGAGGGACAGCTCATATGGCACATTGAGGCGCCCTGCAAAACTTAATACTGTGTCCCTCCTCAGGGAATGTACTGATTTCATATGAAGATTAATTTTATGTACTGATTACATATGAAGATAAATTTTATGGCTCAGTCTTATGCATGGTAATTTGGAAGCAAAGAAGAGTGCATAGGATTGTAGCCTTAACCTATTTTTAAGAATTGCTTATAGGAAGCCCTTTCTTCTTCTTCTGAGCTATGATCTTGGGAAGTTGAAATAGTCAACATCAACATATTAGTAATACTGCATGTTGTAGGTATTTGTTATTTGTGGCTTATCCTGCAGCTAGCATCTAATTATTCTAATCTTTATTTTACTGAATACTTTTTTTCTCCTGATAGCTTCCAATGAATCTTGAATTCATTCCAATGAATGATTTGAATTGGATCTTCCTGGTCATCGTTTTCCAGTGTAAACTATTAAATCATATGCTGAAAATAAAGAACAGTTGTGGATAATTGGAAGGGGAGGTTTCCTGCAGTACTGCTATGCTTTTTGAGTTGGCTGCCTGAGTCTGTTACAGTTACCAGAACTTCACAGCAACTCCCAGTAGCTTTGTGGGAGGTGCTTATAGTGATCCATAGCGAATCACTGCTAGCTAGCAAATGTAGCAGAGTCCCTTCTACATCTTCATTCAAAGCCTTCTGCGAGGCCTGGGTAGCCTTTAACAGTCAACTGGTGGGAGATGCATACAACTTCCTTTTCTGCATACTACCACTTCTTCATACCAGCTGAACTTGGTTCTTGCCCATATTCCCGGTAACTGCTTTTTCCCCAGTTTCCTGTATTGTGATCCTGGGTGACTGCTAATTATGTAGTCTGCTTTTATTATTGCAATTACTTTTGCTTTGTGAGTTCCCCCACATGTATGTCCATTATCCTTTCCTTATTGCCAGTACTATGAGTGAGGACCCGCAGTTGATAATGTTAACTACCAGAATTCCACATATACCTCTGAACTTCTATGCCCTTTGGGAATTTACCAAGTTCCTTTAAGTGGGCATGCTCTGATTTTGTATGAGTAAATTCAAGGCAGAATTATGACATTTATTTGCTGTCTTTGACTTTTGTTGAAGACACGTAATGATCCAAAGCTATGTTTCTGCACATACTGTATATAGATGTACAGTTTCCTTTAAATCCTTAACAGCAAAATGCCTTATGCCCACACGATACAGAGAGAGAGAGAGAGAGAGAGAGAGATGTCAGGAGTATTGTGCTGCTTGCTGGGTGAATAAGTTTGGTTTAAATATGATTGCACTTACTTCTGTTGTATTAATGCCAAGCCACATTCATCTTGCCTTAATTTCTTTTTTTCTGACTTGAGAGATGAGCCATACTGTGTTAATGCTATCCTTAAGTCAGTTGTTTTGATGGTGCTTTTTGCAGATATGTCAGATTAATGTCAAAGTATATAATCAGTAATAGTATTCTAATGAGGGATCCTTTCATACTGGGGTGAGCAGATGTCTGTTGTTTAAACTTAGCATAGTGCAATGTAATACTCTCTTACAGATCCTGCATCACCTTAAAATACAGTTTATTTTAAACCAGATTCTCCCAATATGTTGCTGTGATTCCCAAAATGTATCTGGTATGAGGCGATGGAATCAGTGGATTAATCAATCTCCCTGTGATGTGGCTTGAAGCATGGTTCTCATATTATGTCAGGGAAAATGATAATCCCATTATAGAATTAGGAGAAAATATCTTCCTAACCCAAATAAGTCAAAAACATTTCGCTTCCCAATTTCTTTTTAAAGGAATTGAAGAATTTGGGAGAAGTGGCACTAACTGATTCGTACTTTAAGTACGAATACGATTCGTATAAGTAAAATTTTGGAACTGTGTTCAACTGATTTTTTAAAACCAGAGACAAAATAGAGATTTGAATCTAGTTTTGATCAAAACTTGAAACTTCTTTGCTTCGGCCAGATAATTGGTGACTTTTTTTTTTAATCTGATGATGGTTATAGATATGACATATGAAGAAAGGGTAAGCTCTTGTTTCCCTTTCCAGTACAGTCTCCCACATCGAAATATGGCCAGAATCGGCCAGATAATTGGTGACTTTTTTTTTTTTAATCTGATGATGGTTATAGATGTGACATATGAAGAAAGAGTAAGCTCTTGTTTTCCTTTCCAGTACACTCTCCCACATCAAAATACCTTTAAGTCACCACCATCCTTTCCATCCTTTAATAGCTGAAAAACTAAGATCTGTGCATTGGGGTTAACTGTCACTGAGATATGATCCTGCCTGTGGACCTCTTCCTTCCAAAGAACAACTCCTATAACATTTGAACTTCACTTTCTTCTAACTAACATATCTGGGCATATATGTCAACCACAAGAAGTCTCAGTTAGAGCCAGTATACATGAATCCAGTTTAAAGGAGTCCTGTTGGATTGTTTTCACTGTTGTGTTTTGTGTTTATCTCCTGGGACCAAGAGGTCAGACTGTTACTGATTTTATTGATTTTATTCAAAAGATATACCTCCTTTCCTATGTTCAATACAGTGCACAATAAAAAAATAAAAAAATAAACATATGAGTAAGAAACATTAAAAAATAATTTAACAATACAGAGTTAAGTGATAGAAATAAAAATATAAATATAAAAACTCCAACAGCATAAAAACAATGGCATAAAAGCAGTTTTGTTTATAGCAGTGGTTCCCAAACTGGTGTGTCACAACCCACCAGCCAGGGACGCACTTGTCCCTGCCCCTTTAAGGGGCTCATTTTTAAAAGACTTTTGCAGGCAAGAGGAGCCCTGAGGATGACTCCCCAGACTCCCATATCCCTCAGGACTACAGCAAATTGCAGATAAGTGAAAAAAAAAAACCTCCCAACCTTGGCAGCAGCACAATCCTGGCAATCACGTTGCTGCTTCCCTCCCCTGCACTATAGTTTTGGGGTTCCAGAATTCACTGTTTCAATTGACACGGAAGCCTTCTGCATCTTTGAGAGCACATTCCACCAGAGTGACCTCTTTCTCTTCCAGTCTGAGAGGTAGTATTGGACCTCGTTATCCAGAGAGGTTCTGTTCCAGGAATCCATGGAAGCCGAAATCTGCAGATGCTGGAATCTGCAAATTTCGGGGGAGGGCTAAGCCTCTGAACCCAAATGGAGCCCAACTTTGGTTGGGTTGGAAGGCTTTTCTGAAGCCTGCATAGGCCATGTGCAACCGTCAGTGCCTTTGGGGGCTTCAGAATGGCTGTTGGGGCCTAAAAGATGCAATTTCCAGTTTCCTGAGGTAATTGGAAGTGACTTTTTACCCATATAAGGCATTTTGAGGCCCAGGGAGGGCTTCCCCAGGGCTCAGAATGCTTTATATGGGCAAAAAATGTCAATTCCTGTTTCCTCGGAAAACTGGAAGTTGCGTCTTCTGGCCCTAATGGCCCTTCTGAAGCCTGCAGAGGTTGGTGGCAGGGACAGGTCAATGATGTGAAGATACTCTCCAGCACTGCCTCCCCAAATGAGGCATCATCCCTTAACCTCGTGTCAATGGTGTTGTACCTGGTGAACCTATACCATCCATCAAGTTGCCTTGCTGACCTCCAGAAACAAAATATGGGGGGAGGGGCGTGCTATCCATGGGTTCAGCATAAGCAGATTTCAGGATCCACAGATGTCATACGTCCCAGGTTTCCAAACCTGAGCAGAGCACCTGTTTATCTTCTCTGCAGGTCTGGTATTAATTTCTTGGCCTTGACTCCTCCAGTTGGATTTCTCTTTATGTAGAGAATTTGAACCAAGTGGTGGTTCTCAAAGGGGCTGAGGAGTTGGATGTTTTTCCTATGCTTGAAACGTGCAGGTGTCTACCTGCTCAAGTGCAAGCCAAAACACTGCTTGAGTGGCTGCTGCTAGTCAGGTTTGTGTATTCAAGAGATGTATACCCTGTTTTTCCTTGGAGAGATCAGTGATATGATTCAGTATAAGGAAGCTTCACATGGTCATGTTCAATTCTGGTACAAAAGATCACATATATACTACCAAAAAATGCCATAAAACCGTACCATCAAACATTTAAGGAAACTGTCATACGTGGGATGTTTTCTACAATCCCCAGAAACTTTATTTGAACTCATCTCCTCACAGGATGCGTGTGTGTGTGTTTGCACACACACTTTTTTTAAAAATAGATGTGAAAACTGCTGATTGTATATTTGCTAAATTACTGAATTTGTTAGATTACCTCAGGGGCATATACATGACTGGAGGTAGGAACTGTCTAATTCTGGCTCTGGAATACATTTCAGCAAAGTAGCTCTAAGGTGTTGGAAACATCACGAAACAGCATGGAAAACTGTAGAAATTCTTACCATATGTTGCTTGTGTTTTTTCATTGGCCCTTTTGGGACTGAATCTGTTACTTTGCATATAAAGGCTCCTTTGCAGGAGTTCTGTGACTGAAATAGTATTTGCAAATTATAATTTAAAGACACAAAGACTGATTTAGGTCATTGTAGTATAGAAAAAAAATAGCAGTTTCTGAAAGGAAATTTAGAGAATGAATGAACACACACACATACAAAATGATCTTCCATTGTTGGAAGAAGAGCAGTAGCTGCACCCAGGATATTTGTGATGCACCATGGTATTCACCAACAGTAAAAGATCCATGAAACTTGGGTGATCAAAATAACAGTGGGAGAGGCAAAGCAATTTAGGGCGCAATCCTAACCCCTTATGTAAGCGCTTTCCAGCACTGACATAAGGGCAATGTAGCTCCGAGGTAAGGGAACAAACTTTCCCTAACTTTGAGGAGGCCTCTGTGAGTGCCACCCAACTGCAGGATGCAGCATATGTCCCATTGGCGCCGCTATGCCAGTGCTGGAAAGCACTGACATAAGGAGTTAGGATTGCGCCCTTAGTTGTCTAAACCAGGAGTGTCCAAAGTTTTTGGCAGGAGGGCCACATTGTCTCTCTGACACTGTGTCGGGGGTCCGGGGAAAAAAAGAATTAATTTACATTTAAAATTTTAATAAATTTACATAAGTTTACATAAATGGATATATTAAAGATGAACTTATATGAATGAATGAAGGTCTTGCAATAGCTCAAGGCCTATAAAAGGCCTTGCACAAAGCAAGGCTGGCCTTTCCTTTGCTGCCGCTACTGCATCACAGGTGTCAAACAACAAGCAGTGGAGGGAGCCCTCATCCCACAGCTAACGTGAGAGGTCAAAAAGTCACCCTCACTCTGAGAGCAGTTGCGTCAGGCCAGTGTGGGCTCCAACAAAGCTCCAGAGGGCCAGAGGCTCATTGGAGACAGGGGGCTCCCTGAGGGCCGCATTAAGCGGCCTCAAGGGCCGCAAGTGGCCCCAGGGCCGGGGTTTGGGCAGCCCTGGTCTAAACTAAAGCATCAAAGCAGTCATTTATATCAAGACATGACTTTACCTTAAGAGTAACAGACAGTTGAGGACTTCTTGATTTAACTTTGAATGCATCATGTCACAATTTATGACATTAAAAGAGAGAACAGATAACTTCCTTGCATTCTGCAAGGCAAGGAGAGTGCTAGTGCTCCTGCCTGCTTCTTGCCCCGTAATAATATATTCCATCCTGAATGGAGCTCTTGTACCTTCAGGTGTTGAGATGATGGAAACAAATAGGTAGATCAGACTCTTCCAGGAGGGTAGTGGTACAGGAGGGCTAGACACTCACCCAGACATCTATTTACATTTTCGAGGATAGTGTCTGGGACAAATGTTTGTCTATAATGCTTGCCATTAACACATTCTTGTTTAATAGATTTGCCAAGTGAGTGTTGGTTTCTTTTTTATTTTTATTTTTCCTGTGTAGAGTTGGGAGTTGAGCATAAAAATGAAGAGTGCAATAATGAGATTAGTTACCAACCTGGTAAGCTGCAACCCACATAACAGTTTCCTTTAGTGTTTGTGCTTATCTATGAGCTCAGGGTTAATATTCCTCAGTCATAATATGCCTGTAAATTGTGGTCTGCAAAAGTCTGATTAATCAAAACAGCCTTGTTTTATTTATAATTTGCAGAAGTTAGTTCACAGTGGACTTAGAATTTTGGCCATTGTAGTTTCTTCCCAACATTTCTCAGGAACTTTGTTGTATTAAGCAAATGGATAATGCAAAGTTGGAATATCATGTTTTTTGATGTTAGCAATCAGAGTTTATATGCACAAGAAACAAATCCTATGTGCATTAATCCTGGAGCAGCAGCTCTTGACCTCCCTGGTGTCAACAGCATAGCCATTAGGGTAGTGTCTGTCCCCTTGATTCCCTAAGCACCTGTTGTCTTTAGTAATTTTTATGGTGACCTGACTGTTTGATGTTGGACCTACTGGGATTCATTGAAATCTGTGATTGGAGCTTTATGTCTTGACACTAGTATTAGGACTTGCTTAGCATGCTGGTTGCCACATACCATTCCTGGATATTTTGTGCTACAAAATATAATCTGCTGTTAATTGCTGAGATATTTCTGGTATTCTGAAAGATAAAAATTTATTACATTTTATTCCTTGGTGTCACTGCTAGCACATGTTAAACAGTAATGTCCGTTTCCTTTTGACTGCCGGCAAACTGTACCAGAACAAGAGCTAATAAGGAAAAGTGACCATTAACATCATTATACTGGCAGAGCAGAAAATGTCATATGCAATGAGACCATGGCATATAAACAATTTTCTCTTCGTTTTACCAATTTTGAAACAAACATTTATTTTAGAGTTATATATAGTCACAAATCAATTCAGATGGTATGTGCATTGCTTGGATCAGTGGATATTTTCCGCAGACCAGGCCTTGGATACATGCCCAACAACAACAACAACAACTAGGTACAGTGGTGCCTCATATAACGAAATTAATTCGTTCCGTGAGTCCTTTCGTTATGTGAGTTTTTTGTTTTGCGAAGCGCGTTTTCCCATAGGAATGCATTGAAATTTAATTAATGCGTTCCTATGGGCAAGAAAAGTCAGAACAAAGTCAAATTTGGTTTACAAAGTGTTTATTAAGTGCTCTTTAAAGGCATACATACTGTACTGAGGATTTCAAAAACGGGGGGGATGCTGAGTGGGGAGCTTGAAGGCTGTAATCCTGTGCACACTTTCCTGGGAGCAAGCACAATGGGACTTACTTACATAAACTGACATGAAGATCCTCCCCTTACTAGGGTGAACGGGATCATAAACTGCCATGAAGATCCCCCCTTACTAGGGTGAATGGGATCATAAACTGGCATGAAGATCCTCCCCTTACTAGGGTGAACGGGATCATAAACTGGCATGAAGATCCTCCCCTTACTAGGGTGAACGGGATCATAAACTGACATGAAGATCCCCCCTTACTAGGGTGAACGGGATCATAAACTGACATGAAGATCCTCCCCTTACTAGGGTGAACGGGATCATAAACTGGCATGAAGATCCTCCCCTTACTAGGGTGAAGGGGATCATAAACTGACATGAAGATTCCCCCCCCCTTTAAAACAAACCAAAACAAACAAACAAACAAAAATTCGTCTTGCGAAGCACGGGTCATAAAAATTTGTTGTGCGAGTTACCAAACTTCGCAAAATGCTTTCATTCTGCGAGTTTTTCGGTGCGCGAGGCATTCATTAAGCGAGGTACCACTGTATTTATATACCGCCTTTCTAGTCATCAGATTACTCCTCTGACTTTATTCAAGGCAGTTTACATAGGCAGGCATTTCTAAATCCCTCAAGGGGATTTTTACAAACATAGAGGTTCTCTCTTTCAAGAACCAACATTTCAGATGGATCTTCCTGGTTTGGTCTCACTTCTGGCCTCCAGTTCTCCCACACAGGCTGACAAGCAGCTCCATCTCTCACATGGAGGGCAGCCAAGATGCTTCTTGCTCACACCAAGAGCAGGTGGAATCACTCAGCTGGGTTTGTCAGCTGCTTCAAGGTCTCGCCATTCTCAGCTGTTCAGGGAGCTGCTGGTGTCCTTGAACTGGCTGACAATGTGGCACCTAGATATTATAGTAATAGGTTCATTAAATGTAGATTAGCAGGTCTTTGTAGTGCACTGATGGGATTGCTGTCACAGATTAAAAACAACCCCTTCGTCTAAAATGGAATATAATTCGTAGACGTCAGTGAATAGAAACGGTCATCCAAGTGGCATCCCACTGGCTACATTGGAAGTGATTTTTTTAGTAGCCCTCAATTAGCCTTGAGAAATGTGAAAAGACATGAAGCATAATCTCTTCAATAACTTCACATTTTTGAATGTAAATTGTTTTGTTACATTTGTAGTGTTTCTAAAAGTTTATGTTCATTCGATTCTGGAAGTGCATTCAGTTGTGCCCCTTCTTGAGTTACTTTTACAGGCACTGCAGGAAGTGTCAGGGAAAACTAATTTGTCTGAAGTTTAGTGCCAGTGCTGTGTTTTGGGGGACCCTGGAGCAAAGTCCTGTACTGGATCTCCAGTACATGCACACATAGCTATGTTAGACATTTGTTATAACATGTAGTTTGGCTTTCAGATGGCCAGATTTCTGCACCCACCCACTTTATATTTAGTAAGTGTCTTGCTAGTTTATAGTCATATTTATGATCATCAGTGGACAATGCTATTCCTGAAAATAGTATAGAAACTTGGCCATGTCATTGATGCTGTTTGAACCAGCAGGGCAATCTAGACTTTGAGAAGCACTGGTATAGTGGATATCATCAATGGACAGATGGAAAATACTAAATACAAGAATGAAATGACTTCGCAGGTGCACAGAAGAATCCCCTTTTGAAATCCCACCCCCTTTCATGCTTTTGCTCCACCTGAATTGAGGTGGGTCCCACTGCAATTCAAAGTTTACTTCCCAGATTCCAACTCAGGCAGAATATGTAAATAGTCCTATGTGCATGCTGTGCAATAGCAATCTGGCCAGCAGTTTAACTGAGGAATCATAAACAGTGTCACAGGACTGTCCTGAATAAGGAATGCTGGCCCTTTAGGAACTAAAGTACTCTGTTGATTTTAGTTTCAAAGCTTTGCACACTTGATATACAACCATAGTGCTTGCTACAAATTAGGTGCTTCAAAATAAAGAAACAAATCCTCCTAATTATACAAGGAAAATCTAAGGTGGTTAAAAAAAATTAAAGGGAGAGAATGAAAAGCTGCTGCAGTCTGCATACCTATTCAGGATCTCTCAAAATATTTGTCCATATTCATGCTACCTAAATTAATCATCAGAGAGGATTGGTGTTAGTTTGTTGCCAGTACACCTGTTCATAACTATTGAGACAGTTTACAAATGAATAATGAATATAAATTCATTTTGTACCTCCCGATCAAAACTGCTGAGAGGAAGATGGAAGGTGAGCAAATGTTGATCAGAAAACAGGGAGAAATTCTTGGCTATTCTTGTATGCCATATGGAGAACACATGGCACTGATCTTTCCATTACCTCATTATAATATGAGCATTAAAAATTTATTATCAGATCCATATTGAAAGACTAAGAAGTAAATGTTTCACATGCCACTGATTTTTGGGGGGCGGGAAGGGAGGGTTGTTTGCATGCATTTGTCCTTTCTTTAAACAAACATACAAAACACCAAACCAAGACAATGCAGAAGATTCTAAATGTCCCTCCTAAAAATACTCATTTCTGTTTGAACAAAAATCCCGCTAAATGACTTTGGAATGGTTTATATGACCTTTCTTGATCTCAGTTGTGCCGAGGGTCAGCTGGATGGTCTCATGAGACCCCTGGGTGGGGTGTCCACCTCCCTGGGGTTACTTGCAGGGGAAGCCTCAGACCAAGCCAGGGGGAGGGGGTTCACAAAACCCTTATCCTCCTCCCTGGAGGGAGGACCTGAGGCCTTTGGTCTTCAGGCAGGGGCTCCAGCCTCCTGCCTTCCCTCTCTAGAACTGCCTGTCATCACAGGCCTCCCTGCTTTTATCTTCCCCAGCCACACCCTCGGCTCCTCCTCTTCCTCCCTCTCTAGGCTTAAAGGGGCCCTGACCCTGGCCTGCTTCCCTCCTCTCTGGTGGTTAATGGCGACCCGGCTCTGCTCACTGCTCAGGTCAGGTGAGCCCTGAGGGGGGGGCGGTCTCTCCCACCCAGCTGCCCTACTTCTTACCTGGTCAGCTGGAGAGGTGGTGGCAGCTCTATGGCCAGGCAGTTCTGCCCCTGGCCTGCAGCCAGGTAAGGCAGGGGTCGGACAAGGGCTCGACCCCTGACAGTAGCTTCTATTAATTGATTTTCTATTATGCTTATAATTGTATGTTGTAAGTCTTCCTGAATTCAGAAGAAGGGTGGGGCATGCATTTTAAAAATAAAAATTCTTCATAAATAGACCTATTTTGGAAGGGGTTGCACTCTCTCTGCAGTTCAAAAGTGCTCGTGGATCCAGTTTGAGGTATAAAGTATCTTCTGTGACTTTCTACCTGCGACAGCTGGTGGATAGAGAGTTCCTGGCCAGTTGTCCATGATCTGGATACCTTCAGACTTGATTACTACAGTGCATGAGATGTGGGGCTTTTGAAGACTTTTTGGAAACTTGAGTTAGTTTACAATGTAGTTGCTGATTGCTTACTGGGACCATCCAACATATTTTGCCAGTTTTAAACTGCTTCACTGCTTGCTGGTCCACTTCCAAATAACATTCAAAGTCCTGGTGGTTATCTATGCAGTGTTTCTCAAACTGTGAGTCGGGACCCACTTGTTGCAAGCCAATTTCAGGTGAGCCCCCATTAGTGAGATAGTCATGGAACTTGGTTATCCGAACAAATCCAAGACAATGATGGAATTCATAGCCTCAGTGCCTTCTTGCTGTAGAAACAGTACATAATAATAACAATAATAAATAACAGTAATTACTTGTTTTTCTTGAATAATAATGTAAATAGTATTTCTCTGGAAATAGAAATATGAAGGTAGAATGTGTGGGAGGAAAACGTTGAACTCCTTTTCAATTCAATATTGATTAGAGCAGTCGCTACAGGGTAGAAAAAGTCTGCCTTAAGACTGCCTCAGATGTAAGTTGTTTGGCATAGTTCTTCAATAGTATTTGATTCTTTGTTTTATAAAAGCATTTTGTTGCCATGTTGGTTTTTGAGAACAATATTGCTGATTGATTAATAACGCAATTTCTGTAGGAAAGGTCCATCACAAGTTACAAGCTATGATGTGTATGTGCAATCTCCTGATTTTAGAAGTAGACTATGTCAGAATGCCAGATGGACGGCATGTCGCTAAGGAGCACACACCTGTATCTGTTATTACATTACTTGTACACTGCAGATAATTTTCTGCAGCAATTAAATGATTATACTTCTTCAAATTTTTATTTTTTCAATCAATGAACAGATTGTTTACATTCTAGGGATATATTTCTTAAAACAGGGTTTTTTAACAGGTCATTTTTTAAAACAGGGTTTTTGTAACAACTTTTGAAAAGAGCTCAAGCTTAAGCTGTATTTATGTGCTTTCTTGAGAGTATGATGCATCATATAGCAAGATGTTTTGTCTTGTTCTATGCCCCTGTTTAAAAAGACATAAAGCAGTACTTTTAACACTAGAAAAATTGAGGCAGGACAAAGGGCACAACTGAAAATAAAACAATCAGTATTATGGGAGGGATTTGCTGGTGCCTACAGTTTTCTTTAAGAGCGATGATAGGAGTTCTCCCTTTTAAAGGCAAGGCTAGACCAGGCAAGAAGGCTCACATAAATCTGGCAAAACCCCTCCATTGCAGAACATGGAGATAGATAGCTTTGGTGGCATTCATCTGTGAAGAAAAAAACACACACACACATCTTCTTGTGCTTGATTTATAGAGCAGGAAAGCAGAATACCTCTAAAGTATTTTTGGAAAAACTTTTCTAAAGGTCACAAAACAACACAGGAGTCACTGTGCTATCATTAACATCATCGGTAAGAACCAAGAAGTCCTCCACACTTGCACAAGCAAGAAGACTTCATAGTAATAGGTGCAATACATAGAGGACAAATTGCATTTTCCTGGTCACAAAATAGTGCACTTTGAGTGCTGGGAAAATGGAATAGAAAGAAAATATGAGGGGTTTAACAAACTTACGTTAACATCAAACAGTTGAATGGTTATTACAAGCACACACCCATATTGGAAAGGTTTTTTCTGATATAGAATCTAAATAGTCTTTCTGGAAGTTTCCACTTTTTCCCACTGGCATTGGCAGGGTACCTCATATTAAATTTCAACTTGCTCATTTAAAAAAAAAAACGTTTATTGAGAACTTGGTAATATGTCAAATGAATTTTACTTTCATGTAAAAGTGAAATAACAGTTTCCCAATTAAAACATTTTGGCTTTCAGCTTAAACATTTCTTCAGAGCTGCTGCCAATTGATTTCTCCCCTAGTAAGATTTCTACTGAAAGGCAAACATAGGAAACAACAATTTTATTTTTCTGTCTTTTTAAGTATGCTAGTATTTCAGTACAAAATAGGCAAACTATTGGAAAATGGGATGCTCCTTTTTCCCTCTGCTGACTTTTTTATTTGGGTTCTACTTCTCTAACTTTAATGGTAACTTGATTGGAAAAAATAGCTAACAGCAGTGCTTATATGTGTCATATTTATTTAAATATCTGTATATCGGCACCATATTGTGACGAAGTTTAGTGATTGATTTTTGCATATCAAGGTGCTGTGAAAGGTATAGCAGTAGGTCAGGCTTGTTTTCTTCGTGTTTGACAGCAGTGCCAACTTAGGGCCTAATCCTATCCAATTTTCCAGTGCCGGTGCAGCTGTGCCAATGGGATGTACACTGAATCCTGTGGTGGGGAAGCAGTCACAGAAGCCTCCTCAAATTATGGGAACATGCATTCTCTTACCTCAGGGCTGCATTGCAGCTGTACCAGTGCTGGAAAGTTGGATAGGATTGGGCCCTTACTTGTTCACCATAGCATGTTTAAGGCTCCGCTCATTTTCAGTGGTAGACTTTGCCCCTGTTTAGAAATTGACAGAAGAGTCTGTTCATGCATGTATGAATGTGGTAGTGATGCAAGGGACTAGCTATGCATAAACCTTAGCTAGTCCTGGTTTATGCAAGGGACTAGCTAAGGTTTATGCATAGTGACATTTGTCTGACATTGCTTGCTCCCTTATAAAAATTACAGAACTTACCAAACAGAAAAACATACTTGAAAGCCAATTTTGTTTCTGATATAATAATTGTGCTGTTCTTCCATGTGGGGGGACTTCTAGAAAAGGGACAGAAGACCACATCACTAATGAATATATACTGTCATTGGTCCAAAACTGCAAGACAGGAAAAGCAGGCCTTTCTGTGGTACATTGGTAAAAAGAGCCCATTCAGAGGGATTAACTGCCCTGAACCAACATACTGTGCGTTGTGAAGAGGGCTCCATTTATTTATTTTTTATTTGAAATAATCACCTCCCCGGCTTCACCATTAAAAGTGTCTCTCAAAGACTTTACATCATACAAAATTCATACAAAACCAAATTAAAATACAAGACTTTTAATATGCCTCTTGAACACACACATGGTCACACATAGGGACACACACACACACACACACACACACACACACACACACACACACACACACGACTTGGTCACACATAGGGAACTTTCATAAAAGCAAGACCATGAGATATGAAAACTCCTTAATGTCAGCAGTTGTGCAAGTCTTGGCTATATGCAAGTCCACTGATTTCCCCAATGAATTATTTTACTTATAAAGATTAATGTAGCTATTATCTTCTTTATGGGTTGTCAGACATAGAAATATTTATTTTTAGATGTTTTTAAAGTGGGCATTTTGAGAGTTTTGATTAATGTAGCGGGTACCCTGAGAACCTGTGATGCTTCTGGAATCTTCAGCTGAGAAATTATACAAACCACACAATTAGGACCCACCCTCTAAGAATATACTTCTCTAAATGTGAAATACTGAAATTTATCACTAAAGGAACAAAAAAGATTGTTCTCAGTTGCAGTCAGCTTCTGTCATAAAAGATTTACAAAGTGGAAATAATATTAAAATATTCTCGGTAGTAATGCTTGGCTCCAAAAATACAGTAGTAGAATGGAATATGACTTTTCTAGGTAGAACAGCAGAGTCTGTTTTTATTTATTTAAAAGATTTCTATCTCATATTTCATTGTAAAGAGATTATACTGCTGATATCCTATATTAAACAGCAGAACAAGATTTATACAGGAAACGGAATGCTTGTTGGCAATGTAAGTTTCCTACAGCAATATTTTTTTACATATGTAGCGGAGAGATCCTATTATTGAATCAAATTGTATCTAAACAGGCTTACTGACCAAGAAACGTCCTGCCTGTTCATTCAAAGGTGAGCAGTTACGGTAGTGATTTTTGTTCCCAAAAAGCTTTCCTGGACTTCCCCTGTTTTGAACTGGTTACTACAGTGGTTCCCAAACTGTGCGCTATTTCAGTATTTTGTCAACTTGGGTGCATTAAGATTTTCCTTTCATATAGTTGTACTTTTTAATGCTCTAAAGCCACTAGTGCCACTTATACGGTCTTAGGTAATGGTTCAGTAGGCACATTCTGTTGCTTCTCAGGCCAAGATGCTTGAGATGAATTTTAATCCCAGAAAAGCGGAACTCCTACTGTACAAGGTCAATGAACATTATCAACAGCTCATTACCTTGAAAAGATATCTCGTTAAAAAGTCAACAGGAACCTTTGCAACATGAGAGATGCAGAAGATGGAGAATTTGGGGGAAAGAGCAAAAGTTCATTTAAATTGTATTTTGCTTGACACATATTTGATGCAGAACATTCTTGGGTTTTCTTTTCATAATTAGTTTTGTTTTTTCATCCTTTACTTACCATTGAAATAAGAGGCTTGTAAATCACTGATGTATAACATTCAACAGGGGTTGTTGGTAAATGTTGGTATCATTTAGGACAGCAGTTCCCAAACTGCTGGGTCGCGAGCCACCAGCCTGTGAAGCACTAGCCTATGCCCCTTTAAGGGATGAAGAGGGGAAGGCAGTGAAACACTCCCCAAGATTGTGCCGCTGCTGAGACGGAAGGGAGGGCTTTTACCTACCAGCAGGTTGCGCTGTCCTCCGGAGGGTGCAGGAAGTTGGCTTCCAAGCCTCAGATTCACTAAAAATAGCAATCGGAAACCACTTCCAGTTTTGCAATCGAAAACCAGAAGTGGTTTCCAATCGTTGTTTTTAGTGAATTGGTGGCTTGGGAAGCCCCTGGAGGCCAGCGCAACCTGCTAGTAGATAAACTTCCCCGTCTACCCCTACAGTGGGATTGTATTGCTGCTGCAGCCGCGCCCCCGCAAAGATTCAAAGACCCCGTGGTTGCCTTCTCCCACTGAGGACATTGGGAATTACTGATTTAGGATGATGAAGAAGGAAATATACCATGTGACTTTCAAGGAAGTTGTAAAGACAATCCTCCATGACCATGGTTTAGTTGAGACAAAGCTCCAAATCATGACTTGAAGGAATGTAAATGAACAGCAGAGTTTCATAGCCCTCCGCTTCTTTCCCCTCCCTTTCTTGCAGTTTTCTTCTCCATTTCCTGTTCAACAGTAGTTTGTCTTCATTTCCAATTTGGTGCAAACCATGGTTAGCACTTGCCCTTCAAACCAGAATAAGAACCCTACTTCATACCATAGTTTCTGATGTTGGCGTGGAGGGTAGTGCTGCGACTCAGCTGCAAAGTGTAATTAGCATTCAGCGTGATTCATGGTCCAGTCCTATCTAACTTTCAAGGGTTGATGCAGCTGCAATGATTAGATTAGATTACTTTATTATCATTTTACTTAATGCACAACAAAATTCGATGCACCATCGAGATATGGACATAAAAAAACTATATACAACAATCACTCACATCAATCACACTCCACACATTCAATACAACGTGCATCATATAATATAATAATATAAAAGCCACTAGTATAAAAACAATAACAAGCAAACAAATGTTCCTTTGCCTTGAGGAGACCTCTGTGACTGCCCCCCGCCCATTGCAAGATACAGCACACACCCATTGGCATGGTGCATCAGCACTAGGAAGTTGCATAGGATTGGGCCTTCTGAAAGGGAAGCTTCCTGTGAGAAGGAAAGAAGGAATGCCCTTCTCAATAATTAACCTTTCAGTGAGTGGTAGAGGGAAGCAGAATTGATGCTTGAGATTGCAAATTGTGTGGAGGAACTCTTTCCATTGTAGACAAATGTCAAATATGCGACCACTGGCTAGCAGGTGCGTCAGCACGGGGATGTGACTTAACAGTCACGATTCCATTCCTTCGTCACATATTCAGAGAATGTGAAGGGAATGTTGTGTAAGAAGCGCCTCTTGGCAAGAAGCGTCTTGCTGTTACTCTTTGACTAAGTACTGTATAATTCTGTTTGCTTTAAACAATGGTAGTCCATGGGTGCTTTGAAAAAAAAAAGATTTTCATACTTCTCTTGCTCCTGCTGATTTTGGTTCTCCTGCTGATTTTGTTATGTTGTATGCTTTTGTATTGTGGTATATTCATACATGAGTGTAAATGCAGTCTATTATACTATATATTGTGATTTGTAAAGATACCTGCTAAGCCCTGTGACTATTCTTTATTTTCAACTCCAGCTTAGTTAACTGTGCTGTGGTACCCTTACTTTTAATTTTACACACAAACGTTTTCTGTTATTTTGCTTTTGTAATCTGGTGTAACAGAATTGTGTTGAAAAGGTTCTAGCACACAGTTTGCCTTTTTATAGTTATCTATTAAGATAGTTGGATTGTGATAGGGATTATTTTCTCAAACCTACAGTTCAGTGGAGGAAACATACCTTCAGTGGTAGCCTGAAAGACCTTTATAATTAAATTAGTAAGAGAGGAAATTATTTCTCGTGATTATTGTATTTTACTTTGTCAAAATTAACTAAAGTGAATTTAAAAAAAAAAAGCTGGAAATTAAAATAATTTAATTTATTACTTATTATAATTTTAAATTATAAAAGTAATTTAATTTATTATTATTTTATTAACAGTATTTATATACCGCTTTTCAACTAAAAGTGCACAGGTAAAGCATGTTACACAGAATTAAAGTTTAAACTTCTGCGTAAAGGAGAATTATACAAACAAGACATTTGTATAATTTTATGTATTACATGTATGTTTACGTGTATGTAAAACATGTTTATTGAATAAATGAGTTTGGGTCCCCCTAAGACTTAAGATCAGTTTGAGAACTTATATGGGAACCAGTGTATGTGTAGGCATCTATATTGTAGAAGCAATCTAGACCAGTGGTTCTCAAACTTTTTAGCATCAGGACCCACTTTTTAGAATGACAATCTGTTGGAACCCATTGGAAGTGATGTCATCAATCTGGAAGTGATGTCATGACTGGAAGTGACATGATCAAGCACGAAAATTTTTAACAATCTGAGGCTACAATCCTATCCTACCCAGGAGTAAACCCCACTGGCTATTATTATTATTATTATTATTATTATTATTATTATTATTATTATTATTATTATTATTATTATTATTATTATTAACTGTTAAAAGCATGTATACTGTTAAAAGCCTGTTAAAAGTACAGATCTGGCAAATTTCTCCAAATGCAGACACATACCATGGTAGCATCATGGTCTATATTAAAAATAAAATATTTAAATAAATGGAGATTCTGAAATTGGCTTGTGACCCACCTAGTGGGTCCCAACCCAAAATTTTAGAAATATTGATCTAGACATAAAGTAAGTGAACTTAAAAAATAAAATTTGTACTGGAAGAGAAGTCATTGAGAAGGACAAGTTTTACTTAAATTTGTCATTGACTTATGGAAAACTTTGGTTCATAGTTATTGTAAAACGCAAGTTGGTTGTTACTGCTTTAAAAAATACTGTTTTGTTTTTAAATCAGGAGTTGAAACAGTGCCATGTAAAATACTGACAAGTGTCTTGGATTCAGCACAAAGAACAAGCATGATTACCCCACACTGCCTCCAGTCCATATAGCTGCAAATCAGAAGGATGCACAGATTGCTTCAGTATAGTCCACAGTTATCACTGTTCAGTACTTTCTTTCCATCATTTCACCCTCCCCTTCCATTTTTTGGAAGTAAATCATTTTGGAAGTTTTTGAAACCTGTAATTTCAGGACATAAAGAACATGGGTTTCAGGGAGAAAAATGTCTCTAAACACCTAGCAGTTAAGTGCTTTATACCATCAATAATGTTCAGAGCTAGTGTGTGTGTGCGTGTTTGACAAGTAGATAAAATGAACATCAGGCATTTTGTTCATCTGTAAATTGAGCTGGATCTGAGAGGACATCTGATTTCCAGATGATGTGCACGCACACAGAAATAAAAATATGTTCTAAAATGATAGGTGAAAACATATTCCAAGAAGATTTTTCTCTTCCGCAAATTATTTGGATTAAACATTGTAACAGTGATGCACCCCAGTGCTTTCTTTAAAAGCATCTCTGTGATGTATACCGCAATACCAACTACACACTTCTTAAATTAGGCATGTATTGACCCCAGGAGACTTGCTCTCTTCTCAGTATCATTGGTGTTTTTGCATGTTGGTGAAATGATTCTGTAGAGATTAAAATCATACTGCTTTGTTGGAGAATAGCAATGAAATGGTGCTATAAATAAAAATCGACTACCTGCATGTCAGCAAGACAGATTTTACTGCTTTTATCTTTGCAGAGCGTAGTTTATATCTGCCTTCTGGTTTCTTGAAATTACAGGTTGGTTTCCAAGCTCCATACAATTACTTTTTGCAGAAGGTGGTTCTTTCTTCCATTTTGTGAAGCTGGGCAGATCCATTCTCTGGCACTGCCACTCATCCCTCCTCAGAATACAGCCACTAGATTATAAACTAGGACTAACCTCAGATTTGAAGGCACTTCACTCAATGCTGGACTCTTTTCAGAAAGCTGACCTTTATGTGGCTTGGGAGCTGATACAAAATGAACTTGATTAAGATCAATTGGAGAAGCAACTAGACTGTGTGTTTTTTTGTTTTTTTTTACAGTGGCTCCCTACGTAGAGAATACTCTCCCAGGGGAAGCTCATCTGGCATTCACCCTTAGTTCCTATTAATGCTGTAGTGTTTTATTATTCAGCAGTTTTGTTGTTTGATTACTTGATTCCATTGTGGTGTCTTATTTTTCTATGTTGTAATGTTGCCGAAGGGGCATTTTGTTTTTACTGGTGATGTGGGATATAAAGAAAGTTGGTAGAAATTCATAGGATTGCGGTATATATCTCTTTGCTTATGCACACACTGCTGTATCCCCCCCACCTTGGACCACTGTTGAATTGGTCTGAAAGGTGGCTGTTCCTTTCACACTGCCTCTGATCTTTCTCAGCTAATAGGCAGGAGCACTGCTGTGCCAGGCTGTGGCAGTGACTGATAGCTTAAGCAAGCATCACCAGTCATGCTAGCAACAGGTTGCTTGTGTTGCACCTCCCACAGCCATGGCAAGTGAAGCATAAACCACCTGACACTGGTGTAGTGGAAACATGGAGAGGGTGGACCTGTTGGTTAGCTGTTTGGCCAGCCAGCCGGCAGGCAGGCAATTGACCATACTCCTACCCTCCCTGCCTTCCTCCTCCATGCTCTTCTTCCTTTCCTACTTGGCAGTGCCATTGAACCCAATGCCCCTTGATTCTTCTCTTTCAAGGCCAATTGAAACAAAAGAGGGACAAAGGGACACAGCGATAGTACACACTCAATTTTAAATAAAACTAAAGAGAGAGGAAGAGTGCTTGGGGGTTGAGAGGAGTAGAGAAAATGTCACAACAAAAGTCAGTGACCCCACCAGATATTAGGGGACAGTCAAAGCGCCCTCAAAACCACATCTGCAGCAGAACTTATTCTGTCTGGAAATACAATGATTTTGCAGTAATAGTAAAAAAAGTAAAGAGATACATCCATATAAAATGAAACCTTGGGTGATTTTATAGTTTTCTGTTGTTTAATGCTGTGCCAAGCTGAAAACGATTTGGCTGTTACAGGCTAAATAAAACATTTTACATCTGCATTACTGTGCAACTTGGTTTGAAATTTGCTGCAAAGTTAAGTCTATAAAATTGGCAGATTGCTTCATAAAAAGTATTTTATATCCTTAAGCATGTTAATGCTGTTTACAATGTGTTTTTGGAAGATCAATTGGGCATACAATTATGGTATCAACTTATTAATATTTAGTATAAAATTTAAACAAAACAACCTTGAAATTATATTGAAATTGGTGGTCAAAAGTGCACCACTTCTGGAGCTGGCCTCCTGGGTCTATTGGTGTCTTGCCAGGACGTGGTGGATTGGTCCAGGTTCCACCTTTGCCCCTTGCAGGAGCTGCTCAGACCATTCTTACACCTCATAGAACGCAGGACCACGGTGCCTGTTCAGGTCATGGATCATCTATGTGCTTGCCTGGATTGGTGGCTCCAGTCGGACAGGTTATCCAGAGGAATCAGCCTGGAGCTTCTGTGCAGAGTGATAGTTACCACTGATGCGAACCTCCTCAGCTCGGTTGGAGAGCACATGTCCAGAACAACCTGGCTCAGGGACATGGTCCCCAGAGGAACGCAAGCACAGCATCAATTGGCTCAAACTCCACGCAATCCGTTTAGCCCTCATGAGGTTCCCTTCCATTCTACAGGGAGCTCATGTTCTGGTTCAGACAGACAACACAACAGCAAAGGCATATGTCAGCCGCCAGAGTGGCACGCAGTCAAGGAGCCTGATGAAGGAGGCGGCTCTCCTGTTTGAATGGGCAGAAGGGCACCTGGCCTCTCTGAAGGTGGAGCACCTAGCGGGAACCTCCAATGTGGCTGTGGACTGGCTCAATCGTCAAACACTCAAGGTCTTCTCCCTGATTGCCAGGCGGTTTGGCACCCCAATTCTGGACCCCTTCACCACCAGGGAAAATTCCCAGACTGCAGGGTTCTTCACAAGGTCTGCCTCCCCAGGGGCAGAGGGTGTGGATGCTCTTCGGAGCCTATGGCCACCGGGCTACTATACGCCTTCCCACCTCTTCCACTGATTCCGGCCATATTCAGGAGGATCAGGCAGTTCCAGGCAGAGGTCATGCTAGTTGCTCCTCACTGGCCGCACAGACCTTGGTTTCCAGGAATCCTGGCTCTAACCATTGATTTGGGTTGGGCCTTGCCATCCAGGCCGGACCTGTTCAGTTGGGGTCCCCTGCTGCATCCAAGACCAGACATGTTCCCCCTGACGGCTTGGCGTTTGAGCGGGAGGAACTAATTAAGAAGGTTGAGATGATGTTGGCAGGACGATATGGGAGGATCTCAACCTTTTCTCTGCAGTCCTGGACTGGGTTGGGATGCCCTCCCATCAGAGGAGGAAGCACCAGTTGAATCCAGCCCTGTCTCATGTGGTGAAAGGGGCATACCCACACAGTGAAGAATGCCCCCCTTCCCTTTCCAAGAACAGGATATTCCCAGGTAAGGAATTCAGTTTTTTTAGTAATTGAAAGTGTGTACCTTTATACATCATTCCATGGAATCAATAAAATACTTGATAAGTTTGATAAGAAGGGAGGGTAAAATAGAGAATTCTACGATGTGTTAATACTTAGAAAAGTGCTTGTTCCCTAACTGGATTGTGGATAATTTTGTGTGTATTTTTTAAAGGTTCTTATTGTAGAAAAAGCATTTAGAACCTCTAAACTGGTAGTTTGATTGGTTAATACTTTATGTTCTACAGAGAGTTTCCAAGCTAAGAGACTTTCTCCTTTTAAATTACCCAATATGATGAAACTGAATAGCTGATTTGGCCAGAGAGACCAAAATACACACAGAGATTTGTATGTGTGTAGTTTTTAGAGGGCATTGGTATCAAATGATGAACTCCCTTGAAGATCAATAATTAATTGGGTAATTGGAATCTAAAATAATATTGGAGCTTTCAAATTAAATTATGAAACTCTTAGTCATTATTGCACGGAATTAATGTTTATAAAGTACAGTGAAGCTGATAAATACTGTTTGCAGTTCGTCTTAGGTTATTATATACTTGGCATTAGTGCATCAGGTTAGATTGTTTTTAGAAGTGGTCACTGTAAGGAAAAGCCTTCTTTGGCAGTCCTGCTAAGGTGTGCGCAACACAATGCTGATTAATATCCACCTCAAATGTGCTGAAGTGCTCAGGTTCATTTTGGGCCTGATGGTTTGAAGAGATGCATTATCAGCAGTTGTTCTATAGTTAATCATGTCTTGCTTCTTAATTATCTTTGTATAGTATTGGCAACCTTCAGTCTCGAAAGACTATGGTATCGCGCTCTGAAAGGTGGTTCTGGAACAGTGTCTAGTGTGGCTGAAAAGCTAAATGGATAAAGCAGATAAGAAAAATGCCTCTCTCTAGTGATAATCAATAAAGCTGCAAAGTATTTTTAGACCCCCAGAGATCAGAGCTCTGTTTTGAAAGCAGTTAAAAGAAAGACTAACAATGTGAAGAACTTAACATTCACTGACTTTGCATGACAATTCTGCAAAATTGTATAAATAATATTAGTTAACTATTCTGTTTATTCAGGTGAATACCTAAAATGTTAACTATAAATATAGCAGCATAAACATGAGTCCACCTTCTCCTGAGTGGCTAAGGAGGGAACCTAACTGTGCAACCCTTCATTTTATCTTCAACTGCCCTGTGCTGTGTCTAATTTGGTAGATGAATGTGTGAGTTATTGAAATGGTGTGGGGTACGCACTCTTGGTCCACTTTAACTACTATCCACTTTAACTGATTTACCAGAATCAGACAAGCAGCAGATCCAGCATCAGCCAAAACTTAAAAGACTGAAAGAAAGCAAGTGAAAAGTCATACAGTTTATTGAAAGGGGTTTTAGCAGAGTTTGCAGGTATTCAAGAAGAAAGTGCACACTTTGTCTTTGTGGATTCCTGTTCTTTTTAAGGGCTAACTACAAGTAATGCTCAAACATACGTCGCCCAGAAAGTAATGCACTACATTTTTTTCTTTCAACAATTATTTATTGAACACAATGAAACACACAAGAAAGAATGATGTTTCTTCTACACTCCCTATTTTTCCACGTAATCTCCGTCCAGTTCTATGGCCTTCCTCCAGTGAGACACAAGGGCATGTATGCCCTGTCGGTGCCACTCCTTGTTCTGGTCACGAAGCCATTTCTGCACTGTGCGAATCACCTCTTCGTCATCCTCCAAATGTCTTCCGCGAATGGCATCCTTTAATGGCCCAAACAAGTGGAAGTCTGAGGGAGCTAGGTCAGGGCTGTAGGGTGGATGGGGTAACACAGTCCAACCCTGTTTAGTGATGTGTTCTGAAGTCCTCAAACCTGTGTGAGGCCGAGCGTTATCATGTTGAATCAAACATTCACCTGGGTTGTTACGGCGCCGAAGTCGCTGGAAGCGCGTCTTGAGTTTGGTTAATGCCTTCACATAAGCTTCAGAATTAATGGTGCTGCCTCTTGGCAAAACATCAATGAGTATGACGCCCTCACAGTCCCAAAACACAGTGATCATGACCTTACCGGCGGAAGCAGTTGCTTTGAATTTTTTCTTCTGTGGAGATTGAGGATGACGCCATTCCATCGACTGTCGTTTTGTTTCAGGTTCAAAATGGTGAACCCAGGTTTCATCACCTGTCACAATCCTGGACAAGAACGCTTCCCCCTCATCTTCAAAACGTTTCAGCAACTCAGAAGAAATGTTTTTTCTGAGAGATTTGTGGTCCACCGTAAGACAGCACGGAACCCATCATGCACACACTTTTGAGTAATCAAGAGCACGGATGATTGCATCCACACTTTCTTTGCTGATTGACAGCTTCAGCGCCAACTGCCTAGTCGTTATGCGTCGGTCCTTGCGAACGAGCACATCAGCAAGCTGCGTCTTGTCAGGTGTGACAGCCGTGGATGGCCGCCCCGAACGTTGCAAATCTTGGAGCTCTGCCGAACCGCCTTCTAATGGCCTCACCCTCTGTGCCCAGCGACTAACCGTACTTCTGTCGACTGCAGATTCTCCATAAACTGTACACAAACGTTTGTGAATGTTCCCAACAGTTTCTTTCTCCGCAGTGAGAAATTCAATGATGACACGCTGCTTGTAACGTACATCACTTACAGTCGCCATTTCGAAACACTGCTGCAGCTACGCTATCTGTCTGAAGAAACCAAAAATTTGTGTGCGCACTCCTGAAAATTCAAATAATGTATATGTAAAGTTTCGCATTCGTACCATTACTGTAGGCTGAGAAAAAAAATGTGGTGCATTACTTTCTGGGCGACCCTCGTACATGTGAGCGAAGGAAGGAAAATAATTTTAATTGGAGATGCAGCAGGTGTGCGAAAGGTCAAATTGTGTGTTAAATGGGCTCTGAGTGTCAGATTGGTCTATAAATGTGTTAATACAGGTCCAGCCTTGTTATACATGGATTTTTAATACATGGATTTGACTCAAAATGAATGGCCGCTGCAAATGAGAAGGAACGTGCTGATCCCTGGAGAAGGGGAAAAATGCACTCCTTTAAAATCACAGTTTAAAAAACTGCTTTTTGCTGTCAGAAAGAGACAGTCATACAAGTGATTACAGGTATAATCTAAGTATCCACAGATTTTTCTATCTCAAAGCTGATGAGAAGGGCCCTTTAAATTAAAGGAAAACAGTCATTTAATAATGCCAGAGAGGGCAGCCGCTGACAATCCATCAATCATTCTCTCTCCAGCTTCACTCCTCCCTTCCCCCTAAACACGTGAAAGAAGGCTTAATGGCAGTGATTATCCCCTCCTCCATTCTTTCCCCCTCACTGAGGCTCCTGGTGAAGGGAGGGATTGCTGCCTCCTGGTGAAGCCGAAGTGCCTGGAGAGAGACTGACTCTGTATGCATTTCAAAAGGAAATGCATCCATGTGAGTTCTTGGAATGGAACCCTCGCGAATAATGAGACTCAATTAACTGAATGCTGTTCAGAATGTTATTTATAGTACGGTTCTTGGCATGTCTTCTCAGAAGTAAGTTCTATTCAGTTAAGGTCCCAATCCTAACCCCCAGATAGACTGGCGCAAGTTGCTTGTACTGGCCCAGGCGTGTCATAAACATGCTGTAAGGCTGGTCTGCGACAACTCAGGAGCCAGTGGGCTGGTATACGGATGTGTGTTGACCTCCTGAGGCCAAATCTGGCCTCCATGGTGCCAGTACTACGTTCATGCTGACAGCAGGCTGCTGGTGCAGGGGTCTGCGGAAGACGGAATGGGGGCATTCTCGGTCGGCAGGCAGGACTGTGGGCAGCCCAGGAGGGTGGTGGTGTCAGGATCCAGCACATAGGCCAGATCCTAAACCCCTCTGGAGCAGCCCAGCTTTACATCTGCCTACTTGTATCTGCATCACTGAGTAGCCCCATTGGGACAGTTGCCACGTGACATGGGGTAAGAGGAAATTATCCCCCTTGCTTTGAGTTTCGACACAGCCAGTCCCAAACCTGAATATAGTGAAGGTCAGCTGACCGGCCTGTTCCAGCAGAGGTCAGGATTGGGCTACTATTGTCACTTAATCCCATGTAAGTGAGTTTTGGATTATAGCCTAATGTTTGGGTGTTTTTTTTTTTTTTTTCCTTTTGCATTTGATATAAAAAAAATCATACTGAAATATTTGTATTTCTTCTTGCTTTTGTGCACTTTAAGTGTGTAGGCATGGAATCATTTAACACAATTTTAAAATTACATCAAGTAATCAGTGGGGCATTTTCTTGCATTTGAATGATAAAATCAATTGACGTTAGACTCATAAATCAAATTTCATTTTAACTAACTGTGCTATAAATAATTCACAGTGAATTTTATATTTAGTTCTATTAACTCTGTCAGTGTAGTAAATCAAAAGTATATCACTATGTTCTGCTTAATGATATGCTAGATTTTTTGTGGTGTTCACAGTTACGTTTTATGTAGGTTGCAGGTAGGTACTGTATTTTATCTACTTGGGGGGGGGGAAATTATGGTCACCTCTAGTGGCAGCTGCTTTAAGAAGGTGTACATTGCACCGAACTGCCATTCTGTGGTCAAAAATCCCAGTAAAATCAATCTACATGACCCACTGCTGTTGTTGCTGACTCATCCGCTTCAGCTGTTCAGCTGCTTAGGGAAGCACCTGAATGGGCAAGGAGAGGGGAAGAGTGAGCCACACCTCCTTCCTCTAACTTTGAGGTCCTCTGTTGTCAGCTCCTCCCTCTTGCTCCCATGAATCCTGTTAAAACAAACTAGATGGGCCGAACAATCAGTTTTTTCAATAGGGCTAGTGGGACCAAGCAGGAAGAGGCAGCCCAGGTAAGAGGAAAGAGAGATATCAAGGTTCTGATGTCTCCTCCTTGGTGAATGGGCAAGGAGAAGAAGGAGCTTAGCAATCTTGTTGTGATTGCTCATGGGAAATCAGAACAGGATCATCTTGCTGCTGCTTCTTGCAGCTCTAACACCATGATGGCTCGCATTACGTGAGCTGCTGATTGTACAGCAACTGAACTGAACTTGAGTTACTGAGTTCAGGTGACTGAACTGAGGAATGTGTGAGACTAATTTGGGAGATCTTGTTGGTGTATGAATTTTTTGGAATAAATGAACTGGAGGACTTTGTTGCAGAATAAGTCTCAGACCTAGCATCTGCATTGGACTCTGTGAACTTGAGCCATTCATTTGTCTGTAGTGTCACTAGTTCGCCTTGTGTCAGTTGTGTGTTCTTCCATCAAGCCAATTGCCATGGGGAAGGAATGACAGGACCGTTGCGTCCTGGACAACTGTGTCCTGGTCAAATGTGTGCCAGTGTTGGATATTTGCATCCCAGATTTTGTGTCCCAATATATGTATATTTTTACTAGATGTACTTTTTTATTTTTAAAATGCAAATGACAGGGTTAGGGCTGGGATAAGTGGCTTAGGATATATAACATGGGGTTTGTTGCCCAGTTATAGAGGAATGCAAATTTTTTTTAAAAAAAAATTTGAATGTCCAGGGACTCCAGTGACCGGAACACATTTGACCAGGTCACAATTGTCCAAGCCACAAATACACTAGTATAGTGTTTCCCAAACTGGTGGGTTGTGACTCTTCAGCCTGGGAAACACTGGCCTATGTCCCTTTAAGGGGCAGGGAGGGGGGACGTCAGTGACGCAATCCCCTGCTAGGGCAGAAGGTGGGTTTTTACTTACCAGCAGGTTTCCGGAGGGTGTGGGGAACCCCGTGGAGCAGGTTTCAACTGTGAAACCAGAGGTGGTTTCCGATTGCTATTTTTAGTGAATTGCAAGCTTGAGGAGCCCTGCAGAGGGCTCCATGGGGCTCCCTGTCCCCCTCGGAAGCTGGCCGGACTTGCTGGTAAGTAAAAAAAAAAAACCCTTCTATCCCAGCAGTGCACAATCCTGGGGATCACGTTGCTGCTGCAGCCCTGCCCCCGCAAAGACTAAAGTGGTTCCTTCCTCCCACATAAGACTTGTGGGAACCACTGTCCTAGTACCATGTGAAGCATAGGGTTGGCAAGTCTGACTGAAATGTTCCTGGAGTTTTTTTAAGGTTAAAAATTCCTGAAGACTGTTTCAATCTTCAGGATTGTTTTTAGTTGTCTCTTGGAGATGGATGCTGATTGCTGAAGACTCCCTCTTAGATCCTTGGCAAACCTAGGGAAGCACTCTGGCAACTGGGGAGGTCAGCTTCATCAAGCCCCTTCCTATGAGGAGTGACTAGCCAGACAGTCATCTTCTAACATGATAATTGCTTAAGTATGTGAAAATGAAACAATGACTTGTTTTTTCCCAGCATTCCACTTCTCTCCCCTTCTACTGTCTTCCTTGTATCAGGTTTCAGTTGTGAGCCTACTGAAACAGAGACTTGTGTGTCCATTGCTTTAAGTGCCAATAATAATATAGAAGCTTTGCAGTTGTTTGCCGTGTTTCTGACTGATATCCATTTTAGTTCAGCATTCTGTTCCCCTGAGGGAACCAAAACAAGGTTACAGCTAGGGTCAGTGTTGTCTCCAGCATCTGGCATTAAGCAGTGTCCTATCTCTGAATGTGGTGGCTTTGTTTATCTACTATGGCTGATAGGAAGGACTTCCATGGACAAAACTGGGGTTGAGGAAGGCTTTGAGTAGATAGAAGGTGTAGTGGGAGTGGCACCCCCACTTTTTGTAGGCACCAGTTGCCACTGTTAACGTGTATAAACAGAAAGGGTGATCAAAGATAAAAGGTCTTATAACCACCCCTCAAAATGATGCCTGATTTGTCTTGATCATAACAGGGGAGGCAAAGTTAATTAAATTTTTTTCTGCTCTATGTGAACATATTTAATAAATTCCTTGTTGTTTATAGGCCAACAGTAGAGCTTGGGATTCTGGGAAAGAAAACTATAATAAGCTGAACTTCCTACTCTGGTTTTAAAATGACACTACACTATTTCAGCTTATCCTATAACCTTATAGATCTTAAGGGTTCTTTTAAGGGCCATTGATTTTCAAGTTCGTAATAAATATCCAAATCTGTGCTACTTCAATATTAGGTATTTTAAACATATTCCTGCCAGTTTCTGACACTTATTTCTAGATGTATGAAATAATTAAAGTGTGTACTTTTCATGAAAATGTGTTCGTTTCAATTAGATTAGGAAGCAGTGATGAGTTAAAGTTGAAAAGACGTTTAAGATTTGGGTTAATAAAAGGATAGCTGAAAAATTGTGGCTTAGTGTCAAATCAAGCTTTTAAAAACAAGATCAAAGGTACCCTGCAACACAGAGGGGTTTTTTAAAAATTGCATTGATTTTGTACTTGTTGCTTGGATAAATTGGGCACATTTCTTCAGAAGGCTTATTTTGTTATCTCCTGAAATAATGAAAAAGCTACTGAAACCCAATATGCATTTTAAAATCTAGTAATAAAATAAGTAATATGACTGAGGAATGCAAACCGATATTAGTTTTGACACTCTATTTGCTTTATGTCCAACCTTATCTCACTATGCATTTTTCACAAGTAAAATGCACACTTCTTTATTAAGTCTTAATCAAATGCATTTTATCATAAGTGTCAATTCAGTATTTTGCCATTAAATTTCTATTTTAAAATACTGAGCTCCTTTTAGAATATAAAGGAGAAGGGTTAGGAAGAGCTGGTCTAACATTGCTGCTTTTTGACTGAGGTTATGCTGTGGGTAAAACTAGCTTTCTACTCAACTACAGGTTGAATGTCCTCCCTTCTCCCAATATGTTAACATTGCATGTATTCTTGTTAAGAAATTACTGTATCCAAGAGATGAGTGCACATTGCTCATTGCAGCCCTTTTCCACTTTTCTTCCATGGGGTTTTTGGGTGCATGCGCAGGCCATTATTTGTCATGAGAGGCCGGAGTAGATCTATCCTTCATTTGCAGTGCTCTGAGATGCAAATCACTGCAGCCTACAACTTAATACAGGGAACTCACAGAAATGAAGTAACAGTTAATATTCCAGGTTGCAAAGTCTTGAGCAAGATCGCTTTATCTGAAGGTAGTAGCGAAATATCTCCAAGATGTTTGATGAACTCAAACAGCTATAGAAAAGGATCCTTACTATTTCAGTTTTCTATCCTGAAAGCAGTACAATAGGCTGCTTTTTATAACGATAAGAATAATCTGAAACTGACCTGAATATTTGAAACGTTCCTCTTGTTTTGTTGTCAGTTAAGGGAAAACTTGAGTTTGCAAGATTGTGTGGAAATCTTCTGAAATTCCTTTTTAGGATGCTAGAAAGAGGAGGATTTTATTTTATACCCCTTCAGGGATTGTAAGACCCTATTGTCATGTCTCATAATTGTCTCATAACAATCATTTATAATACCTTCAAATGATCAAGCGTCTGTTGTCAGAATCACTCCTCAGGAAACAATTCTATCACCAGAGCCACATGAGGAAAGTTCCATGCTGAACTTCATGGGCTCATGAGACGGCCCAGCTCATGTGTGACTTCCTCATATGCTGATGGAGTTGTTCCACATGGGATATTTTGAATGTGTGAAGTTAAGTTTTATGTGCCTATCCACTGTAGTTGTGGCCCAAGGAAGTCCAGTAGTGCCCTAAGTGAATAGTATAAAGGCATTTTAGCATTGAGACCCACCTAAAAATAAGTTTCCACTCAAGCTTCTGTGGTTATTATGGTGATTGGATAGCAGTGCTTCCCCAAAATAGCAAGGAGCAGTTGTTTAACTCCATAGCAATCTACCCTGTCAGTTTCACAAACCACCAAAAATTGGGTCATGACCCACTGGTGGGCCACAGACCCACAGTTTGAAAACCAGTGATAAGGAGAGAGGCCTCCAGCTAGTGTTTGTCAAATGAAATAAAAATACTGTGGGCCTTTCCTTGCAGTACTTTTGTCCTGGTTTCAAAAAAAGATGACAGAGGACACCACCACCCCCTCTAAGCTGAACAGAGGCTGCTGACTGGAATGCAACACTAATAATTAGGTTCTTTAATAGAAGTGTATGGCCTCAGATAGCTTGGATCACTTGACCTTTTTATTATTATAAAATCTTGTTCAATTCGACATTCAGCTGGATCTTTTCAAACACGGCACCGGTAATAGAGTGGCCTACAATCATTAAGATTTTTCTTTGAATCATTTCTCATTTTGGAAATGGATGGTGCAGCTCAAGAGCTCGCTTATCAATTTAAGTTCAGTCAGAAATAAAAAGAGCAGCAATATCATTGAACTAAATAATGCACATGGACTTTTTTTTGCTGAAGCTGGTTTGTTCCCATGTCAGTAAATCAATTATACAGTTTTTTTTGTTCCACTTATTTTTTTCCCCTTTGTATTTGAAAAATAGTTGTAGGTTATGCAGAGCTAATGTGCTACAGGTTCAATCTGCCTCAAAAGTATCAATTCTGATGGAGTTGAAACTCTTCCTGAAAAAGCCTTCCCATAATCATGTTCTTTTCATGATTACTCACAACTGCTCTGAGCTACTGTTCTCCACCCTCCCCCAATCCTTCACTTTTGCTTTGGCCCTTTTCTTCTTTCCCTTCTCGACCTAGTGTGATTTCACCCAATCCTGAATCACCTGCTGGATGTGCTGCTAGGTATCTAGTTCGGTTTAGCATTATACTGGTGTCACTAAAGGCAAACAAGTGAGGGCAGTGCTTCTCCTGCAGGTCCAGTGCTTCCCCTGCAAGAGTGAACCTTGCAAACCAGTGAGCACTCACTTTCTTAGTCCTTATGCAAGAATCCCCCACCCTCCATAGCTGTAGTGGGGAACATTACATTCTGATGAAACTTTTTGCAAAACGGCTCCATGCTAGCTGTCACTTCTGAAAGCCTGGTTCTCCAAAGAAGATCTCACAGCATAAAAAATTAGGACTTCAAAAATTGAATAATGTACATTTCTTATTCAATAATGTGGAGAAATACAATACATTGTTGTCAGGCAGCATCAATGTATATTGAATAGAGTTCTCAGGGCCTTCTTTCACATCAAGAAAAACTGAACCTAAAAGAGGTATATGTAGATGATGAGGTGGATGTAAGGAAAGATTAAGTGAATAATCAGGCACTCCCCATCTCTTCTCTGATGCAGATCTCCCCCTCCAAACTTTGTAAAGGAAACAGTAACATCAGGGATCAATTATACATGGTTGCAGCATAATAGGAAGTGTCCATTGCATTCATGTTCTCTGGTTTATATATGGCTTTAGGACTTTCTAAATAGCTTTTTTCCTTAACATGAGAGCAGTACGAGTATCCAAGAAATTCTGCATCTCTCTTGTCCCATAGGCACATTTAGGTCACTGGAAAAATCCAGATTTGCTCACAATCTGTACTGTGACATTGTGCTCAGTTTTCTTAGCAGTCCATCCTTCTGTCAAGCTGTGCATTCCACATGGTGGAAATGCAATGCCCCTGGTATTGTCAAGTGATCTTCCCATTTTATTTTTGGTGCAGAACTGAAAAATAGAGATGAACTTTTTAAAGATGTATTAACTGAAGAATTTGCTAGTACTGGCTTTGCAGTTAACAATTTAGAGAGAATATAAATATCCTGTATCTGAAACAGGTAAGAATATGTGTTTGTAGAAAGAGAAATCAGAAAAGGCATATTATGGAGTGTGGCAAAAAGATAATTTACCTGTGTGCACTGTAGGAAAAACAATATACAGTAATTGTAGAATCACTAGCCCATTCTGTAGCCACAGAATTGTTGCTCTGCGAACATAAAAACATTTTTGACTGCTGTTGGAAATGCCTTCTCCAATGCTCCATCTGAGTCATCTACAAGTGTACGTAAAGGGAATTTGTGCATCATTCCATTCGCTGCATTCACTGTCTGGCTGCTGTTGAAATGGGCCAACAATTGCCCCACATACAATTTTTAATCAAGCCCCCCCCCAAAAAAGTCCAGTTTTTTCACCAGGCAAGAAGCCCTCTAAAACCCCCTTTACTTGTCTGATGTCATTGGGTGTATAACAAAACTTAGAGGCTCAAAGTGTGTCTTGTGCTACCTCCTAACTTGGTCAACTAGGTTGTCCTCTCCCCCTTGGTGAGTGTGTAATCAGGCACCTGAAGGGACCTAAAGAATTCTTGGAAGATTGTCATTACCCCTGCTAATTGGGTAAGAGGCACTATTTCAAGTGGGTGCTCCTTTTTTAGTAGGGGGAGAGTAACTGGCCCACCTCATCCCAGCACTGTCTGTTCTAGTGGCTGTCTGCTGGTGTTCTTTTGCATCTTTTTAGATCGTGAGCCCTTTTGGGACAGGGAGCCATTTAGTTATTTGATTTTTCTCTGTAAACCGCTTTGTGAACTTTTAGTTGAAAAGCGGTATATAAATACTGTTAATAATAATAATAATAATAATTATTATTGTTGTTGTTGTTGTTGTTGTTGTTGTTGTCTGTTTTCAGGCACATTTAGGCATCTAGGGTGTTCAGTTAGCTGTCCAAATTGTGTCCCAAACACCAGATTTCCTTTATTCACCGAGCACACCCCAAATTTCTGTATCACTTGATGGTTCTCCTGGCTTCTAAAGCAGGAGGCTGGTGAGGCTGTGCAGGGACCCAGCAGACTCCGGGGTAAGACTCCGGGGGTCTCCCTGAGTAAAGAAATATTTGGTTTTATCTTGTACTGTAAGCAGCAGCTTTCCTTTCTCCTCCCCATCCAAAGTTAAACTACACTGTGGACAAAATAATGTCTGCTGTACATGCCATGTAGGAACCATAGTAAGCAGGTGTTCTTTTCCAAATTCACTCAGGCACCACAGTGCACAGTTTGGGAGCCACTGTCCTAGTATGAAGGAGTTTAGCATAAGCTGTGTCCCCTCCTTGGCCTGCATCTCGTATTGAACTAGTTTTTAAATATGCTGCATCATAAGACTAATCAAAAGAAACCTCTTCCACATCCAGAATGGAGAAGTCACCCTAGTTACTGCAGTCTCACTACACTGGAAAAATAGAATCTCCAGAAATTGCTTCCGTTAGTTGGCAACTCTAGGTTCAGCATACCCTGTCTGGCCTGCAAGCAGAGGTATGCACAAACTTTTTCCACCTTGCAGCAGACCTCTACATCTCCCCTGCAATGGTGGGAGACTACTTCCCTGTGATGCAATCCCAGGTGGGCAGAGCCAGCCACATCAATCTTTCCCACTTGGTTTTCTTTCTCCTAATCAAGGGACAATAGTGTATACAGTTACATGGGATTGTAACACTTTTCTATGACTACCTCTACTGAAACTTCCCATCTCTTAGAAACTCTTTTTTTGCCCTTCCTTGTTGACTTTTGTCAGTTGCTTCAAAACATTTTTTTTTGTTTCAGCAGGCTTTTAACCTGCCTAGTAGTTGAACTTTTATTCCTGCTGTCTTAATGGATTTGATTTGTCCTTTTAAAAATTCTTCTTAGTGTTTCATTGTGTTTTTATTGTATCCTCACACCACTGTGGGTGTGTTTCAAGAGGGCCAGTTTGACATGCTGTTCATGAGTGCTCTTGAACATAAGGGATGTTTTTATTCTGAGCTGAAGGCCTTGTTTTGACTCTAGTTTGGATGGATCTGTACTGGGCAGGGTCACAAAGTAGGTCGTTGCTGTGAGCAAAAATACTCTTTATAGTTCAAGAATCTGCATTGTAGAACACTACCACACTTATATTTACAAGGCATGAAAGAGAGAAAGCTGCGCCACAGAAGTTCATTTCCCCTGTGGAATAAATAACATAATTATTTTGCAGCCTTAATGTGTCACGCATTTCCCTGTGGAGCTCCTGAAATAATTACTGGTTTTCTTTAGTCGTCTCTGGTGCACAATAACAAATTTTGATATCTCACCCTCTGGCTGTAGCGGATACTGACAGGAAAAGTATGTGAAATTTAGTTTAGGGAGTAATGGCCCTCACAAACATCTCAATACAATAGACATCTATTATAGTGCCAGTTCCTAAGCAGACAGTAGTTGCTTCTCTCAATGATTATCAATCTGTGGCTCTAACTTTGGTAATTATGGAGTGTTTTGAGAGGCTGGTGTTGAAACATATTAAGTCTGGTCTTCCACCACCTTGGATCCTTGTCAATTTGCATACAGGAGTAATAGGTCGACTGATGATGCCATCTCTATTGTTTTACATACAGTCCTGCGTCATTTGGAACAACGGGGTACATATGTACGGCTGTTATTTGTGGATTACAGTTCTGCTTTTAACACCATTCTACCTAGCAGGCTGTTTTTTTAAAATGACTAGTTTGGGCATACAGCAAGACATTTGTCTGTGGATAAAGGATTTTTTGACAAATAGGCCACAGTCAGTTAGGATGGGCTCTTATCATTCTTCCACTCTGATATTAAATACAGGAGCTTCCCAAGGCTGTGTGCTGAGCCCCTTCCTCTATTCCCTGTATACACATGATTGTACCCCATCACATAACACCAATGAAATTATAAAATTTGCAGACGATACTACAGTGGTGGGGCTTGTTAGTGGGAATGATGAGTCTGCTTATAGGAAGGAGGTACAGGAGTTGTTATTGTGGTGCAAAGAAAATAATCCCTCACTTAACATCAAAAAAACTAAAGAACTTATAATTGACTTCCGGAAAAAGTGGGATGTACACACACCATTATACATAAATAGTGAGGAGGTAGAGAGGATTGCTAGTTTCAAATTCTTAGGTATTTACATCACAGAGGACCTCTCATGGACTATTAACACCAGCATGTTGATAAAAAAGGCACAAAAGCGGTTATATTTTCTGAGGAAGCTTGGGAGGTTAAATTTGTCACAGCAGCTGCTTGTGTCTTACTATTGTTGCAGGTTGAGCAACGATAAAGGTGGACACTAGGACGGTTCAAGGAAAACAAGCTTTATTTCTTTCAGCCGGCTGCTGGTCACAGAGGAATCATTTCCAAAGTCTGTGACCCCGATTCTTTCGGGGCTTTGAGTTGATATACAAACAAACTTTCATTGTAAAGCATTGGCTGGACTTCTGATTGGCACAATGCAAATTGCAGAGCCTTGGATACATTCTTGATTGGCAAACAGCATAACACGTGACATTTTGTCCCTGCCTACACAGCCCACTACTCAAATTCCGCGCTGCATGCTCTACCTAAATATAGCACTTTAGAAACATGTAAAATCTTTCTTACTGTAAAAATCCCCTTTTCCCCCTCCCTGTAATGGCTAATAGCACGCTGGAAAAGTCTCTTTTCTCTTCTCACCACCTGTCTGTTCCGGTTAGCTAGCTGTTTCTTGTTTTTGAAGTACTAGCTGCAACACCACTTCCTCTTTAACACAGACACAAAAGGGCATTCAGGGGGCGTCTTTTAAAATATCTTGTTGACCCAAGCAGCTCAAGCACAGAGCTTAACTTTGGCCAAAGCACCCTTATGCTCACAGCTAGGCCCAAATGGGGGCCTGAATGGGCTCACACACTTTAAATTCTGGGGGTTCTCCTTCTCACTGTCGCTGTACTATTGAGAGTGTCCTAACCTATGATATCTTGGTGTGGTATGGAAATTGCTCTGCAGGGGACACAAAAGCTCTGCAGAGAATTATTAAGATCGCGCAGCACATCATCAGCCTTCATCTACCAGCTTTGGAGGACATCTATACATCTCGATGTCTGCAGAAGTCACATAGTATTCTGAGAGACCCCTTCCATCAGGCTCATAAGTTCTTTGAACTGTTGCCTTTGGGAAGACGATACAGAACTGTTAGAGCACGCACCACACGAGTCCTGAACAATTGTTTATCCCGCAGCCATAATTACGTTGAATAAGGCAATATAGTTGTTACCCTGCTCCTGGGCATTATGGTCTGTTATACTGTTTTTATATTATGATGCATGTTTTATGGAATGCGTGGGTGAGTGTGTAGAGTGTGATTGTTGGAATTGTAGTATATATTTATGCTTGTATCTCAAAGGTGCATAAATTTCGTTGTGCTGTAGCACAATGACAATAAAATTACTACTACTACTACTACAAATGGTGACTTATAATGGAGATAAGTTTAATCATAAAAGACTGCATTTGTATTCTATTACTTTCTCCTATTATACATGAATATTACATTTATCTTTTCATTTGGCCCTACTCGGTATTACTGACTTTTTTCTTCTTCTTTCCATTATTGTTACCATACCACAGCAAATGGTTTTCAGATATGAAAAATCAATCGCTTCAAAACTCTGCAGGGTTTTGTTTTTGTAGATTAATGCAAGTTGTTACGAGTGTCATTCTTAAGGAATGCAACTCAGTGGGGTGATGTTATTATTTGTTTTCATCCTAGTTACAATGCTGGGAGTTTGAGGGGGGAAATGAAATATATGTAAAATAAGCAAAGAGTAAAATTACATTTTGTGTCATTAGACTAGGCATTTTTTTGCCAGTCATTTATTGGATTTATAACTTAGTGCTATTCAGACTAAGGAAAACAAGATTCCCAACTGCTGTCAGAGGAGGCCCATGCGCAGCAAATCTATCTTTACTCCATCCATAATAGCTCTGAGAACTGACAGGATTCCAGTGTGTATTGAGGACCCAAGGATTGGCATTTCACCAGTGGTTTGTTTCATGTTCCTGCATACAGTGTAGCCCACATTCCCAGTGCCAACTCTTGTTTCAGTCTGCTGTGCCATTCTGCTCTCCTAGCGTCTTGTTGCTGCCGCCGCCATCCACCACTGCCACATTCAGTATGCAAAATGTCATAGGACAATTTGTCCTAGACAGTACTGCGCTGAACAAGGATATGCTCACATTCTGATTCCTGACTGGATACAATTCACAGAGATGAAAAATATTATGGACATTGTTGGAAATGTGGAATAAATGTAAATCGCTATTGCTGTAAAGTATATACCCAAGGACAGAAACTCCTGGAGCCAGGAACCTTAGGCTTTGTTTGAAATAATCTTTATTTTTGGTAGTTGGAACAAAAGCTTTCCAAGGGCATAGGCATGGTGGTAACAATTATATATGGAGAAATGGAAAAGACTGTGTGTAAATAACTTTAAACTGAAGAGTGGGGGGCAGCAAAGAAGGACATTTCAGTTAAAGAATTCTGACCTTCTCATTCCCTTCCCCTAATACCCAGATCTTAGCACTACTATACCTTCCCCCCTGTTAGTTTTGTGTTTAACCATTTCTTTATCCACTTTTTAGACCTCATAATCATAATCTCATAATTCTTTCGCCTAAAATAGATCACCCCAACCCTATCTCATATGATGTCACCTTTAACAATCTGTCAAGGATAATGGCATGCCAGCACCATCACCCTATACCAGAATGGAAATAAGCCAAAGTTCTCCCCAAAGCACAAAATAGATTGACTGAACCAATCCAAATTTACCCATGAGCCCTTGGCTCACCAAATCCCTTAATAACCAGCTCCAGTACTGCAATATGAAGCCAGGAAGCATGAATTGTAAGACTCCAGATTTCCCAAGTGCAAATGGCAGCCAACTCCCTGCATCCCTGAAGCATCCCTGGAGAGGAGGGTAAACTGGGAATTTTTCTCCAACTTGAATAAAAGCTAAGATGAAGAATAGTTTTTTGGGCTCCTAGGGTCTGCCTTTTCTTTGAAGTGAGCATTTATTTACTTATTTATTTAAAATATTTTTATTCTGTCTTTCCTCTCCTTATCAGGTCATGTCAAAGGTATCTTACTGGAAGTTTTTTATATATGATAGAATAGATTACAAAAGTAAGGGGAGGGTATACCTTTCTGTCTCCTCCTCCTCCTCCTCACAGGGCTGTTGGTATCTGAGTGGGGGGGGGGAAAGTGGCACTAAAAAAACCCAGCAGCACATGGAAAGGGTGATTGATAAATGCTGAGGCACATATCTGGTCCAGAATATGGCGAGCTTTGCCATGACCTCTCCTCTATACGGTTGGTCTTGGTTTTCATATCTCAGTGACCTGAAGGGTTTGTTTCCTAAACTGTTTTCTTGGCTGTAATCAAACCATGCTTGAAATAGTTTTGTGATGAACAAAAGGAAATTATGGGCCTCTGGAGCTAATTGGAAGTCTTGTGTTGATATTCTGTAGTGTGCCCTTTTTGATGTCATCTGAAGTCAGTTTTTAAAATGCCATGGAAATGTATCCCCATGATGCTGTGCAAACTAAACTGTGTTTTATATTTCCGTAGTGTGTTTACTATAGTATGCTTTATTTTATATGAAATTTTTAAAACAATAGAACCAGGATGGTGTTGTGGTTTGGGAGTTTGACGTAGACCTGGAAGATTCAGGTTCAAATCCCTGCTCAGCCATGAAGGTTCCTGGGTGACCTTTGGCCAGTCACTATATCTCTCAGCCTCACCTACCACACAGGGTTGTTGTGAGGGCAAAAGGAGAGGAGGAAGTAATTTACACTTCCTTGAGTTCCTTGGAGGAAGGGTGGTATAAAAATGTGAATAAATAAATAAAGCAAAAATGAAATAATCTGCGTTTCCCCTTCTGTGATTTCAGAACTGTCACCCAAACTGCTTATAGAATGATACACCATTTGGGTAGGCATCTAATTTGTGATTTACCTCCAGGACAGTCATAATGCCTTGTTTACTCATTTTGAGGCTATGTTTGAAACAGATGGGGCATAGGGAGAGGGGGGTAACAATTATTTTCATTGCCTTCTAAAAAGCTCTTAATGAAATGGGTGAGATGCAAGTCATTTTAATCACGGCAAACATTAAAATGGGTTTCCAGCAGGTATGTTAATGGAGACATACTGTAAAACCTTTCTCCTTCCGCATAACGTTTTCTTGTTTAATGATGTGAAAATGTGCTGTCTGAGAGGCTAAATTTTGAGAGTTTTTTTTTAGCATGCTGCTTAAAGATAAGGTTTCTGAATGCATTAATCTTTCCAGTAATAAACACAAAAGCTTTAAAAAGTTTATCAAGAGATGGCAATTAAAGGACACCCACAGAAACACGAGACAGCAAGCAATGCATTTAGACTGTGTAATGATGATTGAAGATGGGATAAATATGCATTTTTTGCCTTGCTGTTGTCAGAGTTTGTTTGAAATAGTTTAGAAAGTTAGTGCTGCACTCCTATGCACAATTTCCTGGGAGTAAGCTCAACTGAACACAGCGGGACTTACTTCTGGGTAGACCTGCATAGGATTGGGCAGTAAGAAAAGGTCAAACACTACATGATGGCCTTTTGAAATGTGGATGTTGCATCAAAATTTGGGTTTATGTGCTCAGTCAGTGACTTGTGAAACACCATTGAGGTCTGTTACATTTAAATTTCATCATTCAGATCTTTATTCTTTACGGCAGAAATACAGAATCTTTAAGATACAGTTACTTTTCTTCTTGTTAAACATTGTACTTGTCCCATAATGCCACACTGAATGCTGAGCAGTGTAGTAGTGTGTACGAACATAACTGCTGCCCTGGATTTGACTATCTAGTTCAGTATTCTATTTCCAACACTGGCCAGCTACAGTAGATAACTCCAGGGTACACACTGACAGAATATATTATGTTAAACAGTAGTGAAGGCATTAGCCTTCCCTTGGTGCTGTCCCCCCCCTCCTCCACAGCAATTTGAGGTATATTGCCTTTAAGTATGGAGGTACTATTTAAATATTATTTATAGGTCTTGGGAGCAAGTGTTTGGATTTTGTTCTGGTGGTTTCAGGGTCAGTGGACTGCTTTCCATCATACCTGTTTTTCTTGCACACTGCCTGCTCTCTGCATGTTTTCTCAGTGATGCATCATTGCTGCTGGAAGCTGAAGCCTTTTGACATTCGAAAGCTAGTGTCTACAGCAGTGGTCTTCAACCTTTTCATGCCACAACCCTAATAAATGCATGCATACAGTATGAGACTAGGGACCCACTGTTAATCCACCCCCCGACCCTATCCTTCCACCTCACCCCCATTGCCGCCTACTCCCCTGTGCTGTTCACTGTAACCAAATATTCTTACTAGAGCAGAAAAGGTTACCGTGATGCCTGGCACTAGTGAAAGTTATTTTAGCAGAATTGCTAAGAACCTGAGCAGGACTGGAACACCATCACCTGGTACCTGTAGAGGTATATTAGATGCCCGCCCCTTTACCTGTTAGTGCTGTATTCCAGTGGTCTTCAATCCAGCACACAGTTTAGGAGTGCTCCTAGATTTACAGCTTTCCCTGGACAGCTAGGTGGCAGTAGTGGCCAGGGGTGCATTTGCCTAGCTCCAGCTGGTGTGCCAGCTACGGCCATACTTAAGTCAGTTGGACCTGACCACAGAGGTTCATGCCCTAGTGACTTCAAGATTGATTTACTGTTACATGCTCTACATGGGGCTGCCCTTGATGACGGTTTGGAAGCTGCAACTAGTGCAGAATGCACCAGCCAGGGTAGTTACCAGAGCTAGGCAGTTTGATTCTGTCGTACCACTGCTTTGGTGACTGCACTGGCTGCCCATTTGTTTCTGGGCCCAATTCAAGGTGTTGATACTGACCTTTAAAGCCCTTCATAGTTTGGGGCCAGGTTATCCAAGGCCTTCTCCCATATTTTGCAGCCTGCCCTCTGAGGTCATGTTAGGTGCCTCTTAGGTCAAGTTAAGGGGATGGAGGCAAGTCTTTTCAGTAGTGGTTTGGGCACCCCGATCTATGTTAATAACTCTTACAACACTGGACTTAGTTTATACCAATGGAGGGAGAGCTCTGCGGTGCTGTTTTACCAGTTTTATAAAAGTTGCTAATTGGGTAATATGTGATTCATCAACTACAATCAGCAAATGTTGTTGAATGAATTTATCAGAATGTCCTGGAAATTTTGAGAGAATTGGGTCTAGGTGGAGTAAAATATCCTTATATAAATTGCAGTACAATAATATGTGGGTCAGACACTCTACTGTCTTGCTGTTATATCTTTTAAAATAATTAATTTTCATTCCTGTGGTTGCTGTGACCCCACAACTTAGGCATTGTGACCCCATTGGGGTCCCGACCCCAGGTTGGAGAACACTTCTCTACAGTTTCAGCCCTCTGGGAGAGTGCCAGCAAAACCCAGCCCTCCCCCTCGCCAGCATGTTCTAGTTTCACCTTCAGTTCTCCCTGGGGGGATAGTGTTTGTTTGAAGAGGAAAGCACTTTCCTGAGGGAATGAATACCCACGTGATTTGGGGCACTGAAGACTTGCTTCCCGTAAGAAGTTATAACTAATCCTAAATATATGTACACAAAATAATTGCACATTCTTTCTTTGCTTTGCCTTGCCTCCACTTTTGTCCCCTTCCTCTGCAGTTGTCTCTGTTTTGTCTATTTTTAGAATATGAGCCCCTGGGGACATGGAACTCTCTTCTCATTCTTTGTAACGTGCTATGCACACAAGTGGTACTATATAAATAATAATTACATTAAATATTTTAGCTGTGGCATGCAAAGCAATCAGCTGCGTCTGTGCAGATAGTTGCAAGATTGAGGCTCAAAGGGCAGGTGGGGAACAAAGCTGGCATCTGGGAAGTTGCAGGCCCTGAAGATCACCATGTAGAATGCTCTCTACCAGTAAGTAGCTAGAATAAGAAAAACAAGACCAGCATCTTCTAATTGTCATTGCCTACTTCCCCTGGTCTCTTTTTAAAGTGTGCAGATGTTTATTTTTACTTCAAAACATGGAGTCTGAGACAATATTTAGTTAAGTTGGCAAATAGAGAAAATGTGCATGGCATAGGGATATTTCCTGTATTTGGGAGCATGCATCATTGATACTGTTTCCTTATCTTTCTTCCCCTTGGTGGTTCTAAGCAAATAGTGTATCATTGGAAAATATTACTTAGCAAGGCTAAATAACCTATTGAACTTCCAGGTGTTGAACACATGCAATGACTTTCTTTTCTTTTAACGAATAATGCCCAAAAGGAAGTCAGTGTCTCATTTTCATATCTGTGTGTCTTTCTACATCTTTGTGAAGCTCTTCAAACTGTGTGGCATTTGCAATTGTTCTCCCCTACAAAAATCAGCATGATTGTAGTCCTAAATACTCACTGTTAATTAGTAATCCCTCCAATTCCCATGTGGCTAATTATTAGTAAGTAGGTTTTTAGCCTGACAACATATTCAACCATAAATGAGCTGGTTCTAGTAGCCTTCTGACTCACAATGTTTGAAATTATGCACAGGAACAATAGAGCGGATAGAGAGGTGCTCTTTTCCCTTTCACACAACACCAGAACCAGGGAACATCTACTAAAATTGAGTGTTGGGAGAGTTAGGACAGACAAAAGAAAATATTTCTTTATTCAGTGCGTAGTTGGTTTGTGGAACTCCTTGCCACAGGATGTGGCGATATCATCTGGCCTTGTTGCCTTTAAAAGGGGATTGGATAAATTTCTGGAGGAAAAATCCATCACGGGTTACAAGCCATGATGTGTATGTGCAACCTCCTGATTTTAAAAATGGGCTATGTCAGAATGCCAGATGCAAGGGAGGGCACCAGGATGCAGGTCTCTTGTTGTCTTGCGTGCTCCCTGGAGCATTTGGTGGACCACTGTGAGATACAGGAAGCTGGACTGGATGGGCCTATGGCCTGATCCAGTGGGGCTGTTCTTATGTTCTTATGAAATCCAAAATGACTTTCCAGTTTGATTCTATAGGTCAGGAGTATTTCAAGACAAGGAGTATAATGGCAATATAGGTGTAGGGGGATGCATACCAGGCCCCCCTTCATAGAACAGAGGAAGAGCCCTACTGGATCATGCCCAGGGCCCATCTAGTTCAGCTTCCTGTACCTCACAGTGCCCCACCAGATGCCTAAGGGAGCAAACAAGACCACAAGAGACTTGTATCTCGCTGCCACTCCCCTGCCTCTGGCATCCTTATCCTTTGGATAACTATGGATATGGGGGAACCCTATCACTGTGGCCCCCTGCACCCATTAACTTTGTTTTTATCCTTACTGCTAGTGTCAAGGTTGACCATTCTTTTACTAGTTGCTATAAGCACTTGCTTCCTGTTAACTTTCTCTGATCATTTCACTAGTGTGCAGGCTTCCTGCCTGCTTGTCTGTCTATAAGCTTCATGCTTACAGCAACTAGTAAAAGCAAAACATGGTCAACCTTGACACTCACGGTAAGGATAAAAACAAAGTTAATGGGCATGCCTACCTAGATCTGTGGATAAGTGAAGCCACAGATACAAGATCCATGGATACAGGAGGCCACCTTTATTGCAATTTGTGGTGGTAGCTGAGCAGTTGGAGTTAAGTCAGATTGTCTAATCTGATAAATCACCTTCAAGGACTGAAAAGCATTAACATTTAAATCTGTGATCTGAGAAGTTTGTCTAGGATGTTAAACTTGTGCCTAGAACTCTATCTAGAAGCATGACTAACATCCTCTCTCTCTCTCTCTCTCTCTCTCTCTCTCTCTCTCTCTCCTTGCTTTTAGTTTTCTCATGTAGGTGATTGAAGTCAAGCCCACACCCCTAATTATGTTTCCATGCTTCAGATCAGTTACCTGTGCTTTCAAGTCAGTTTGATAGATAATGCCGATATAATAATAGATAGGCAATTATATCTATTGCCTATCTGAGTGCAAATGATTTTGAAGTTATAATGTTTTGTTAATTTCCTACAGCCAAAGGAGTTCTCATTTAGCACTTTTGACAGTCTTTCCTGCTCTTGGTAGACCACATTCCACATTGTAATAATGACCAAAATGAGTTTCCAAAGGCACTGTGTGCCAAGAAATAAACCTACACACACACAAATGGGTGACTCGTTTTTTCAAATCAATCTTCATTACCAGTATATGGTAGCTGCCATTTTATTCATGAACGGAGGAGCAGCAAAGGGAGAAATGCTAACATTATTCCATCCTGACAAATACAAATTATTTCAAATTTCCCTTTGAGCCAATTCTTCATTCTTATATACAATTTAGAAACACTAGGCAAAACTCACTCAAGTGGAAGACATGCACTTGTCTGTTATAGCAGTTGGGTATTTTGACTGGGATCAAAGATCCCCTGGGCTCTGTTCCATTCATGCATCAGGGCTTTGTGTTTCTCTTTCCAGTGCATCCCCAAGTTCTCCTCCAAGATCAGGAGACCATCCAGTGAGGTACATGGGGGTGCTGCTGCTGTAAGTAAATGCTTTGTGACCCCCCCCCCCCATGGTCACACAAGCCCTTTGCATTTGAATATGGTAGAGTTTGGATTCCAGTCAGATAACTGACAGCCTACTCCAAAGCTTCCCAGCATCTGTTGGAGCAGCAGTGCCAAAGCAGCTACTGCTGTAGCCAGCGGATGCCAGGAAGCCGCCGGGAGTCTCCTCGGGAGAAGGGGACGTTTGTTCCTTTCCCCTGAGGAAAGCCCCAAACCCTGCAATGGGGCTTCTCAAGTCTGCACCGGCTATTTTGCCAGCACAGTTCCTCCCACCACCCCACCCTCATTCTGCCCTTCCCCATCTCCCAGGGGCTGCACCACCACCCGGTGGTCTCACTTATCCCCAGTGCTCCCTACTCACCAGGTGCCATAAATGTGCACCAATGCTGGGTGAGTTTAGGATTGAGCCCTGAATCTGTGACTTTGCTTGAGACAAAAGAACTACAAAAAAGAGCAACTCATTATATATATATTTATTTTCATCCGCGTGTTTGCCAGTATCAGGCAAATAAATAATGAAATATCTGATTTTATACAAGCCTTATAATGGAGGGCAAAAATGCCTAGCTGCTAGCTATGTATCTGAAAGATAAAACCAAATGTCCTTTGATTTGAAAAACTTTTGGAAGGCAAAGAAATGTATATAACATTGAGATTAGATCTGCAGTCAGAGGTTTTGATCTCTCTTGCCTAGATTCACCTATCATAATCTCTCATAATGTATGTGCAAGAGAATATATATGTACAATAAACAGAGGAAGCTAGACTTGAACAATACAGTTTTTTTGTTCCTGTTGCTCTAATTTCCATGTCCTAGTTTTCATGGGGTGTGTGTGTGTGTGTGCAGTAACCTGTGTTTGGTTATATTACTCCAAATTGCAAGTGGGGCTTCATATGACTGAATGTACCTCCATTGAAAAGAAAATTTCTATATACAGGTATAATCTAGTTATCCACGGATTTTTCACCCATGGTTTTATCTCAACGCAATGGGGAGGGCCCTTTAAATTAAACAAAAAAGTTGTTTAACAATAGCCTCAATAATATGAGAGAGGGCAACTGGCTTGCAATCCATCAATCATTCTCTCTCCACAGGCACTTCAAGGCAAGCAACCCCTCCCTCCTGTGCATGTGAAAGAATAATAATCACTTTGCATTCTTTCCCAGCACTGCACTCTGGGTGAAGAGAGGTGTCACTGGCTCAGAATGAAGCCTTTCTAGGCACCTGGAGAGAGACTGATTGATGGATTGTCTGCCTAATGCCTCTGTGTTACATTGCAAAGTTCAGCAAGGCCGTTTTTAAATAGCTGCGCGAAGGGACATTGCTTTTTAAATGGATTTGCTTTAATGCAATTTTTGCCATCCTCCTGAGTTCTGGGAACAGAACTCTTGTGAATACTGAGACTCATCCTATACAGAAAATTGGCATGTTACAGATCTTTCATCCTTTCTTTCTAAATGAGGCATGTGTGCCACTAGCAATCTCCAATGGTACAGTCCTGACACAGGTTTACCATGTGAATTAGATCTATCTCTGCTGTGTTGTTGCAAGTAGTCACCCATTTTTGTTTTGCAAATTATTTGTTGATTATGCAGGATGGTGGGTTGATGGGAGATGATTGTTAGATGATGGTTGAGGTAGAGTTGGTAATATTTGAATGTTTTGACATGGAAAGCTTCCAAAACTTGGAAAGTGTCTTACCTGACTTACTCTGCTGAGGGAAGGAAACAAGTATGAGGAAAGCAGGTATGAAGCAGTTTGGGGTCAGATGGCAAAAAAAAGAAAAGACCAAAGGCACTTTGGGGTGAAAGTACCTCTCTCTGAAGATCTGATGTAGGACAGTGGGTCTGCTGTGTGGCATAAACATATGCTATTTGCCTTCACTTTTAGTATTTTTACAGTGTTTTAAAGTTGACAGATGCAGGTAGAGCATAAGACTTTTGTGCAGTCTCTCCTAAAGGAAGCCAAAAGCTGGGCATTCTTGCCCTGAATCTTCTCACTACTTGGTGAAGTGGGGAGTGCACTGCAATATGTTGGGCTTCATGCCAAACACAGAGAAGAATGAGGAACAAAACTTTTTTAAATATTTCAACTCTCACTCAGAACAACTGATGAGTGTATTTTTAAAATAAATTTTTATCTTGCCCTTTTCTGTATAGATGGCTTTTCTGTATAGATGGCTTCCCTCTTGTTAGAGAGGCATAAGTGCTGCTTGCTGAAGAACAAGAGCTATCACTTTAGTGCTCCCTTGAACCAGGGAAAATCTGAATTCATTCCGCAATCAGACTTTCTCTGGCAATGATTGCCATTAACAACTGGGCTGTCCAGATGTAGTTTATCTAAAGAGGCCCAGGTGTTCAAAGTAAAGAAGACAGCAGGCACTGAAGTAGTAATTTTGCTGCATAAAAGGCCAGAAGGGTCACTCAGTCTAGCTCCAGTGTGGCAGTCTCAGAAGGAGTTCATTACCATGTCAGGAAGCATTGTCCCAGATTTTGGTAAAGTGCAATCTTTTGGGAAGTTCAATAGAGTTTTGAGCACTTTTTTGTTTCTCTTAAACAATTAATTTGAGTCACATCTGTCACCAGGCCATTCAGTTTTTGACTTGAAACTAAATGTCCAAATCTTTCAATATATTTTCAGCTCTCGCATTAGTGTGGAAATAATTCTGGACTGGAAAGAAAAGTGTACTTTGCTGTGCAAGTGGACTCTCTCTCTCTCTCTCTCTCTCTCGCCATCATGTATGTGTTTTGGAACTTTTTCCCATGGGATGAACTGAAATTTATCCCCGACTTTATATGCTAGAAAAAAGTGGATTTTATTTTATTTCCCATTGTGAAAATGTATAAAAACTTCTCATAACTCAAACTATGTGCTCTTTTCAAAATGTCCTAAGTATTTATGATGCTTTTCTTGAAACTTTATGTGAACTGATATGGTAGCAGTTGTGTCTCTCTACTTTCTATTCTGAAAAAAAATATTGTACTAATATCACCATTCTTTACTAACTGCTGTTCCAAACTGCCACATTCACTCTTGCCTTTGAAGTAAGGAACTGAGTGCACTGTCAAAGTGTAAACTATGTTCTTCTTTTAGAACAAAATTTAATTACTTTGCCTTTTCTATCACTATTATTTTTTTTGTTGTAAAATGTATTAATTTCCCCACTACAAGGTACCCAAGGTGACATTCAGTTTCAAAATTCTCAATATACCTCCTAAAAGCCTCAAAAGAGTAAAGTCCAATTAAATTGTGCTTTTGCTTTTGCCAGTTTTTATTGCTGTTCAACACATACACACACAAACTTGACCCCAACTAGTAAAGTAATTCCTGTTGAAAACAGTGAGACCAACTGGTAGGAATTAACCTAAATTGCAGCAGAATTTAACCCATTTTTGGCTGACCCACAGGTGCACGCATTTGGTCTGTGTTGCATATATGCAGCGTTGGGCAGAAATGACTTAAATGCAACTAAGGCTGCAATACTGTATACACTTTCCTAACAGTAAGCCCCATTGAACACACTTCTGAATAAATGATTGAAGTGGTTAACCCAATGCAAATCTGTTCTATTCTAAAAAGAAATTTCAACTTAAAGTAGCATGAATGCAAGGGAACAGTTGGTCAGTAGTAGGCAGGATTTTGAAACCTATGGATATATGCTTTGTATCATGGCATGCCTGCTGATGTTTGATGTCCAAAATTGCTTGATTTGTAATCCCTGGGCTAGCTTTTACATTTAGAGAATTGATCTTGTCACATGAAGGCTGAAGTTCTTTGTGTGAAAACACAGGATATTGACAGTTGATTATGCAGACAACTGATATATGCTGGTTGTGTAAAAATAAACAAATACTCCTTGTTAGAGATGAACAGTTCCTTCATTTTCTGTTACCATGAATACTATTTTTAATACAAGTTCGAATGGAGGGATAAAAAAAGTCTGTGTGGGGGGGGTAGAGAACTGTTCTCTAAATCTCTTCAGAAACGGTATTTCTTCTGTGTACCTATTCAGGGAAAGAATTAAGAGTTTATTATAGCATAAAGAAAAGCTTTGTGACCGCCAAAATAACTCAAGTAGATGAAATAGCTTATGATGAGTGCAGTTTCCAAGCATAATTTATCTGGGCTTGGTACAAACTTGTAGCACAGGCCTCCTTCCCACCTCCTCTGAAAGACCCTGTCTGTTTTGAAAATTGGAAGATTGACTGCTGTTCTTTGACTTTCTTAGGTCCTTTTGTTTAATCTTCTTGTGCTTCTGGCTGCCTATTTTGTATGTATAACCAGATATGGCAATATGGAGTGAGTGAGTGAGTGAGTGTGTGTGTGTGTGTGTGTGTGTGTGTGTGTGTGTGTGTACATGTGTGTACACATGTATGTTTGTTATACATGAGTGATAAACAGGAGCCCAAAGACCTGAGGCTGAGATGAGGTGGGGAACAGGTGTGTTCCCAATAGATGTAATAACATATTGTGTGTAACCCTGGTGCCTTCGTTGGTGTGCACGTGGTGATGTCCTTCTAAAAAGCTGCATCAGAATAGATCAAAGTCATCAGGCATATTATAGTTTGCAAATAATGCAACTGTTTCCTTTTACAGTAAACTACGGAGTGATGTTTGGTTTTCCAAGACAATTCAAACAGAGATAAATATATCTCCTTTGGTGAACCGTTGAAAGCAAACACGATAATGTCAACCTTGTTCTTCTGTTTTCCAAAAAACTTCTAGGAAAGTTTACAAAGCTTTCCTGTCATTCAAACTGGGCCACATCTCATTCTTGACTCTCATACATCTATTGTGCTGTGAAAAACCAGTACAGTGTTCTCAGAATGGAATGAGCAACCTCAAATGCACAATGAACTTCAAAGAACTGAAGACGCACAATTTTCCCCTTCGCTCCCTTTTTCATTTTTGCCTTTGTTGACACCACTGGAGACAACTGAGAATTTGAATTATATATCAGTTACATATAAAATGAATACTGAGAGAAATAGAGCCTCTGCTCTTTGATGGAGCAATGCCAACTGCATGGTGACCTGCTCTCTCATCTACAAGTTGGGTTGAAACTGTGGAACTTTGTGTTGTTCCAAGGAAAGCCACACAGCAGCAGCATCTTGATGGTCCAAAGAAGTTTCCTTTTTATTGTGTTGAGATGACAGGAAAGGAAAACTGTTTCTAAGCTTTAAGCAGTTGGGAGTGCCATGCAGCCTTAACTTAATATTTGATTTGGAGTGGGAGAGAATGCTGAATGGAATTAGGGCAAACATTTGGAAGTAAAAATAACCAGGTAGGAAAGGTTTGAGATTTAGAAATGAGATTGAGTAGGAAGCCCAGAGGTTCTTGAATGAGACTGTGGCAACCAGTGCAAGAAAGAGCTGGCACGTTTTTGGAGTTTCTTGAGGAAGCTGTGAAATAGTGTTCCTAAGTTTGTAAGGAGCTTTTCTAGCAGAGATTGTGGGTTCATTTGAACTTTGAAGATTGCTTCTTGAGAAGCTTAATATCTTGGCTATTTGCCTAGAAGAGTTCTTAAATCTATAGAGCTTGAATATTGGCTAGCTGAAGAGCTCAATACCATTACTAGCATTAAGAAACCACAGGATTTTGTCACTGTATTTGTTGACCTATACACCAATAAGTGGAGGACTTGAATCTATTGCTAAGGTTCTCTTGGCTCTCAGTGAAGATTTTGTGGAAACAGGTACCCATCAGACATCAGTGAGTTGTATCTTGTGGACTGTCAGATCTGTCTGTTTAGCAGTGTGTCCTAACAACCACAGATTTATGGGAACATTTTGTGATTTTGAAATAATTTTTTATTTTTAATAATGTTGTATGTTTCATTCTTGTATAGTGGATTGTTCCAGTTTCATTCTTTCCTTAAATATTTAATGTCATTAGTTATTCTCTCTGGTGTGTTTCACTGTTGAGTTTGCAATTCATGTGGAATGGCAGGCCTTTGTTGGGTGCAAGGGGGCCTCACCATTCTGGTACAATGTGTTAAATATCCATCTTGAATTGAGTACATTTGTACACTGTTGCATCATCTTAAAATTATTCTTGTCTGTCCATGGACTTATGAAGCCTCCTGGAACTGGGGGCAAGAGACAGCAATGGCCAGCTCCCCAATATCCATGGAGCCTCCTGTGGCGGAGCCAACCTGCTTGCTGGGTGGAGCGGCTGAGCGAATAAGCCTGAATGCTAGCTGACACTACACACGGATTGAGGGCTTGCTCTTCACCACCTCACCCCACCGAGTGGACCAAGGCATACAACTCCCGTGACCTTAAAAATTCAATTTGATTTCTCTTGCCTATCTTTGTATATGTTGATGTATTTTTGAAAGTATCTACAGTGATATTGGAAATATTGTGTAAGGGCAACTGTGCCCGAAGTATTCGTAAAGATTTTGGTAATTAGCACATTTAAGAAGAAGAGATGGCATAATTCATGAAGTGGACATAGAAAAGTTGATAGTCAAATATTTATATTGCTTTTGGAGGGCAAGGATTCAAAAATATAGAATGTGCTTTATTGCTGACTGTAAGATTAGTTAATTTTATTGAATTGTTAAGATTTTAACTTCTGTTTCATTTAAATCTATTCCTGTATGTATTTAGCAAACAGATCTGGATACAATTCCCAGCTGCCAATTACAGTTTTGGGACTGTGAGGGGTTGAGAGCCAATTTCACATAGAAATAAGCTAATAGGAAATATCCCATTTGGGGAGAAATAGTTCAACTTTTCTGTATGCCAGTCCAGTGCTGGGCTTTGGGCTGGCACATCACGAGTATTGACACAGGTCAAGAGACCTCCTCAGAAGCTCCTGACCTATCCCAGTTCAAGGGATATCATACACAGGTTTGAGAGAGAAAGAACACTCCATAAAGGACTCCAACTTCAACCTGTTTAGAAGGGAGTCTAGTTTGTTGCACACCAGGCACACAAGCCACTCAAGTGCTCCAGGCACTTGGGTGGAATACCCACTTGAAACTGCAAAGGGTATATTTAAAATTATTCAGTCTAAAAAAATGTAAATGCGAACATTTACAGCTGAGCTGAGGGTCAGAGCTTGGGCCATTAACACTAAGATCTCACCTGTTGTTTGTTGGAGGAATGTCTTTGCAACCTGGTGAGAATCCTATCCTATCCTATCCTATAGCTACCTTGCTATCTGCCAACTTACTACCTGGCTATGCAACATCTTTCTATACAGTCATAGCCCCAACCTACTTCCTCAGCGCCTTGCTTAGTAATGTCTGTATTCAACACTCATTCCAAGCACAACCCACTGCTCTTCTATTGCATGATGGGACAGCTGCCAATTTTTAAGAAATGAGAAAATCCAAAGGAGCTAAATACAAGGAACAAGAAGAGTTCTAGCCCCTGTGCTATAATAGGTATAGATTTCATAGAAACACTTATGTAACAACAGGTGCTTCACTCTGAGTTAGGCACAAGGATGGAAGTGCTGTTTCGGGGAAGATAGCTGATCCAGAGGCATATAGCCCTTCTAATGTTGCAAGGTCAAAAGCAAATTCCAAAAGCAAACTCAGTAGGCTAGAGTGGTGATCATCTGCAAGCTTTATTTCGTTGCCAGCAACGGGCTTCTCAGGGACTCCTTGTCCAAAACGAAGAGAGAGCCATTTTCCCAGTCTGACCCTCCTGCATATATTCTATTCTGGCTCCTTTGTTTGAGGAGTCTTACACTTCTCATTGGCTGCGGTCTGACATCAGAGATGGGGCTTTCTTTGGGTTGGCCACAGATAACTTTACAAGCATTTGATTGGTTGGTTTCAAGTTACAGATTCCAAAAAAGGCAAAAATGTACATTGAGACATATATAACTCGTATCTTAAAGATTTCAAAAACCACTAGGTGGCACTCTTTACTCAATTATTACAGAACTGGCATTTTTTGGTATGTCTTTGTGGTTATCTTTTGGCACTTTTCACTTGTTTGACCCTGGCATGTTGCAAAGAGCTTCCAGTGCTATCTCTCTAAATTCCTTTCTTTGTTCTTCCCAGACACCATGGGGCTCTGTGCCAACATTGTCTAAATCAAGTCCTCTGGCTTGCCTCTATTCCATGTGTGATTCCATATGTAATCTGTTACCTTTTGAGATGTATAGTGGTGTAAATATATATTTAATACATGACAAACTAAACTCTTATTGTACAAAAGGATTTTAAGAGACCTTTCTCATTCATTTTAACTAAATCCAGCCCCTTCTGTCAGCTTTCAGCTCAGACAGAGGCTGTTCATGGACTTTCTCAGGAATGTTCCTGCTTATCTTCTGTCTAGCTGGTGTTTACAGGTGTCTGTATCTTAGAAAATGCTATTTCTATTTGCCCACAGATAAAAAGTTGCATTACTAAGGCATTTCCATCTAATGTTTCTAGTTTTTCCACTAAAATATTGCAAACCTGTGTGTCTTCTCAGCCTCATATTCTGTTTTCCCCGCATTCTGGGCCAAGACAGATAACAGTGCCCTTGCTTTTTGTTGCAAAGTCTGGTTTTAAGAAACTACCCCCTATTTGCTCTCCTGTATGTTGTAGCCAAAAGCCTCTCTGAGATGCAACAAATTCTGCAAAGCTTGGAGTTTTCAAGTTTGCAGAGATACAGGCTGAGACAGACCCTGATTAGAGCTGGAATGGCTTTTGCCAGACATCTGCCTCTCAAGGTTGCATTTTGAATCACATCTGAGACTTAAGAATTTTTAATTTAATGGCTTCTACTATTTTGTGTCTTCGATGGCTCCACATCAGACCCCTTTGACATCCGAAGTGGCGTGAAGCAGGGCTGTGTTCTTGCACCAACCTTGTTTGGAATTTTCTTCGCTGTCATGCTGAAGCATGCCTTTGGAACTGCAACAGAAGGCATCTATCTCCGGACCAGATCTGACGGAAAGCTCTTCGACCTCTCCAGACTGAGAGCAAAGTCCAAAGTCCAGCTGAAATGTCTGCGTGACTTCCTCTTTGCCGACGATGCAGCTGTCACTGCCCACTCTGCCAAAGATCTCCAGCAGCTCATGGATTGTTTTAGCAAGGCCTGCCAAGATTTTGGACTGACGATCAGCTTAAAGAAAACACAGGTCATGGTTCAGGATGTGGACTCACCTCCCAGCATTACAATCTCTGCGCATGAACTGGAGGTTGTTCATGACTTTGTGTACCTTGGCTCAACGATCTCCGACACTCTTTCTCTCGATACCAAGCTAAACAAACGTGTCGGTAAAGCAGCTACCACGTTTTCCAGACTCACGAAGAGAGTCTGGTCCAACAAGAAGCTGACGGAACATACCAAGATCCAGGTCTACAGAGCTTGCATCCTGAGTACACTTCTGTACTGCAGCAAGTCATGGACTCTCCGCTCACAACAGGAGAGGAAACTGAACGCTTTCCACATGCGCTGCCTCCGACGCATTCTCGGCATCACCTGGCAGGACAAAGTTCCTAACAACACAGTCCTGGAATGTGCTGGAATCCCTAGCATGTATGCACTGCTGAAACAGAGACGCCTGCGTTGGCTCGGTCATGTCGTGAGAATGGATGATGGCCGGATCCCAAAGGATCTCCTCTATGGAGAACTCGTGCAAGGAAAGCGCCCTACAGGTAGACCACAGCTGTGATACAAGGACATCTGCAAGAGGGATCTGAAGGCCTTAGGAATGGACCTCAACAAGTGGGAAACCCTGGCCTCTGAGCGGCCTGCTTGCAGGCAGGCTGTGCAGCATGGCCTTTCCCAGTTTGAAGAGACACTTGGCCAACAGTCTGAGGCAAAGAGGCAAAGGCCCATAGCCAGGGAGACAGACCAGGGACAGACTGCACTTGCTCCTGGTGTGGAAGGGATTGTCACTCCCGGATTGGCCTTTTCAGCCACACTAGACGCTGTGCCAGAACCACCTTTCAGAGTCTTTCGAGACTGAAGGTTGCCAATATATATTTTGTGTATTTATGCTTTTACTAAACTTTCAAACTCATTTAAAGCCACTACATATTATATATATGTTAATTTACACTTTTAAGCTATAATTATTAAGTAAACAAGCATTATGATCTCTTTGACATGAAACTTTGGTATATTAGCCGCTCCCAGTCTTTATTTAAGACTGTATTTTGGTTTAAAAGGGAACTAATAAAATAATAAATTTAAATCTGGAAAAAGCCTTTTTCTTGCCATGGTTTTCATGGTTCTCTGTTTACAAGCAGGGCTGAAGGTGGAATTTCCCTCCCTATTCAGAGACAGTGCCTTATTTGATGCTTTGGCAGTCTGCCCAGAGAGACATTCCTTGAGACTGATTTTAACAGTCGGCTTGCAATTTGCAGACAGAGACCAGAAAAATGCTTTTTGGTTTTAAACTTAAATATGTGAGCATCCCTCTATAAGTTTGCTCTGTTAGGCTTTAAACTAATAATTTGTTTTAAACTAATTTAGCCATAAACACCCATAACATAACATAGACATTTGGTTCATTGAGCTTATAAACATTTGGTTTGTTAGCATAAGTAAACATTTTGTTTGTTAGCCTAAGTGGCTTTCATGACCTTGCCTCACTAAGAATTCAGTTCATAGATCGGGGGTTCTCCTGGATATCCAGGTGATGGTGCTGGCAGCAGCCAAGGGCAGATTTCAGAAGCCTAGGGCCAAATCCTATCCAGTTTTCCAGCGCTGATGCAGCTGTGCCAACAGTCATAGTGGCGTCCCCAAGGTAAGGGAATGTTTGTTCCCATTCCTTGGGGCTGCATTGCAGCTGCACCGGCATTGGCAAGTTGGATATGATTGGGCCCTTAGCCAGTGTGCAAGCAGTGCCCTTTCCTGAAAAGGAGGTATTTGGTCACTGTCACTTTTGCCTTAATGACATTCAGGTTAAATAAAAAATGCACTCCAAGTGGAGATGCCTCTGAAGAGTGTTTGATCACTATAGTTTATTCAAAATGCAAATACTTAAGTACTAACCAGGGCATGCTATTTGGAGCATACAGCTCCAGTGTTTCACCATCATTTTTGACTGCCTTTTGGATTCTGGGCCTAATTCAAATGGCTCTAAATGTCTAATGGTGGAATAACCTGAGGATCATGGGCTCCCATCCAAATCTACCCAATCATTCTAGACAGTTTCAGAGGTTCTGCTCTGGGTCACCTCTAAGTGGTCACATGAGATAGGATCTTCCAAGTGTTAGTGCCTAGGATTTGGAGTACCCTCCCAAGAGAGATCTGCTTGCTTGTTTCCATCTCCTAGTGAAAACCTTTGGTTCTAGAGGGTTTTTGGCATAGTGCTGATTACGGATTGAACTTGTGACATGTCTACTGCAGTAGTTCCTTTATATCGTTTAGTTCTTAATTTTTGTTTTTGGATTGTTTAAAAAAATGGTTTAAAAAGAATTGTTGGCTACTTCTAGGGTCTTATTAAAGACAGGATATAAATATTTTATACTAATTTTTATAAATCTAAACTCTGCTCAATAAACCCAGCCTAGATCTCACTACACTAGAACAGTGGTTCCCAACTGTGCGATGGTGCCTGAGGGTGCTGAAGTGAACTCAGGGGCATTGTGGTAGGTTCCCAACGGCCTCTTTCAACTATCCCATCTTGGATTGCACAATTCTTGCAGGATACATGATGGTGGTACCCGAAAGAGCTGGAAGAAGTGGGCACCATGAACAGGGTGACCAGATGTTATATCTGCAAAAGAGAAGGCACCTCAAGATGTAGAACATCCAAGAAAAATGTAGGACATGACAAAATAAAAGCTAAAAATGCTTGTATTTTAATTTCATGTGGTTAATTTGAACACTATATTGCTTATTATTAAATTTTAAATATTACATATAATTTATTAATTACAAGAAGGCTATGTGCTGCCTGCAGGGGCCACTTGCAGGGAAAAGGAGGACATTTAAGTTCTTTTCCAGAACATGAGACTAAAAAAGAGGACATCTGGCTACCCTGACCGTGAAAGAAGGGTGCTATGACTGCGGTACATTTGGGAACCACTCCACTAAGAGGATGAAACTTCTCACTTTTGGAATTTCTTTGTGCTTCACCCTCATGAGGATCCACATAAGGAAGAAGAGCCATGACTTTCATAGGTGTGGGAATGGCTACCATACAAGGGAATGGCTACCACAGTTTAGATGGTCTTGAGGTTGCACATGATGTAGTGATGTCGAAATAATCTGGGCTGGGTTCCATGCTCATGACAGTTCCTGAATCCTGATGTGACTGCCAGTACTGATCCTTGCATATTTAAGTTGCATAAAGATTCTTATGATAAAGCCATAATGCATATTCTTCCAGCAGTGTCTCATTAATTAATGTGCATTGGGGAAGCAGCTGGGTTTATGTTTTTGCTTTAAATTTGGCATCATAAATGTAGTGTGTTCATGACTGGAATTAAAATTAGATTATGGTATTAATGAAGATTCCCTTCTCTGCCTCTCTGAAGTATGCTGTATGTGACTACTCTCTGGTTTACCTTGATTATGGGGTTTATCATGATCTTTCCAGTGAACCTTAAATTTAATTTTGTTTACTTCACTAAATGTTACTTCTCTGTGGGGTAGTGGTCTTCTCCCGTGTATGGTAATCCTTTTTCTCCTATTTCCTTCCTTCTTGTTTTTCACGTTTCACAGAGGCAGCAGCATTTAGAAATGTTTGTTAGCCCAATCCTATCCACACTTTCCTGAGAGTAATCCCCATTGACTATAATGGGACTCACTTCTGAGTAAACATGCATAGGATTGGGATCTGTCTCTCCTACACATGGAAAAAAGGAAATAGAAGAGTGTGTTCCACTTAATTTTTGTGTAAAAGTTTCAATGAAAGAAAAACATTCTTGACATTTTTGATGGCCCGTACCATCCAGCATTGGTGTAAACATTGATGTAATGTTCAGCAACTATTGCAGCAACTGTTACCCTGCACATGCCTGATCTTGTCTGATCTCGGAAGCTAAGCAGGGTCAGGCCTGGTTAGTACTTGGATGGGAGACTGCCTGGGAATACCAGGTGCTGTAGGCTTCTACCATAGTCTTTCGAGACTGAAGGTTGCCAACCAATGTTTAGCAATGAAGTAGGAAATGCTTGACATCTGCAGCTTTAGTTATATGTACGGTTCCTTGGACCCAATTTACCAAACTCCTTGTAATGAAGCCTGTAATACAGACTGAAATCAACTCCATCGACAGGACCAATAACTTTGCAAACTTTAGTTGCAAAGTTTACCTCCAGGACTAACTTAATGGGCATATTTTCTTAGAACACCATGGGTGTATTATGATTTATTTTTTAATCAAGAAATGTGATAAGATACTCTATTGAATCAAATATTTTTTTTTTCCTCAGAAATTTAATTATAGATAAGACTTCAATTTTTTGATTCTGGGTATTGAACTGAGCACATGTTTTGATCACTTTACAGTAATGCCTTCTCCCAATATTTTTAGTAATCCTCAGTAGCTAGACTTGCCTTATCAGGTACCAGCTCCTGCTGGTAGTCTTTTTACCACAAATTGGTGTTGGCAAGAGATCCAGAGTGGACCTCTCCTCTTTTCCCCCACTTTGCTCACTCTCCCCAGGAGGACTGTGGATAGTGTCAGCTGCAAATGTGCCTGCTGTCCTTTACTGCTACTAACTGCCTTCCCCTGAAGCTAGAGAAAGGGAACAGAGCAATGAGCAGCAAAGCTAATGGCCATAGTGGAGTTGTTGCAGTGATGAAGAGAAAAAGCAGTAATCAGGCCACTCTAGTCAGCAGAGGGTTCCCAGCTAAAGGGCTGGTTTTGGTGGCTGCCTAACTGGAGGACTGTTAACATGTGGCATGGTATCTGGTACATCTGTGTAGCTGGATATGATAATCAGGGACGTGCTAGAGTCACTGCGCCAAGTCACAAGCCTTCAACTGCCTTACTCAAGTCAACTTGTGAGTTGGGGTTGGCCATCACAACTCATCCAGAGCTGCTGTGGAATCATTTTTGCGTCAAGTCTGAGTAATTATAGGAAATAAAATTAATCCGGGTATACTCATTAAGAAATGGAAGTGCATACCAAGGTACAGACATTCAGTATCTTGGTAGAGCTAAAAGTGTCGTTAGCCCTCATGTTGTTACCTGATGTTGGAATTACCAGTTGCAGGAGAGCAATGAAGGGAGATAATTACAGGTTGTGCCTCATTATCAACTAGAGATTTGTTCCAGAACCCGCAGTGGATAAGAAGAACTAGTGGATACCAAATAGTGGAAAAATAGCTTTAAGACCCACTTCCTGGTTTCTTGCTTCCCCCTTTGCTCCTAATGGAATAATTTAATTCCATTGGATTGCATTATTCATCCCATCCCATCTCATCCCATCTAATGACTGAATGCAGGATAGTGCCTATACCGATACCTTTTGGGGCAACAATGGAGGAGCAAGAGACCTGGAAGTGGGTATTTGAAGCTGTCTTTGACCCCTGAGAAGTTTGTAACCAGTGCAGTTTAATAGCGTGAAGGTAGGAAATTGGATTTTGGACTTCGTTTCCTTGTTACCAGGCAGTTAGACTCTGGTATCAGTGATGAGTCACATCAGTAGATACCGAGGCACCACCACTATCTCTCTTGCTTGTGGGCTTCCCAGAGGTTTGTGGAAGCCCACAATGGAAAACAGGATTCTGGACGAGATAGAACTTTGGCCTGATCCAGAAGGGCTGTGCTTATGTTCTTATGAAAAAAGTTTACACACTCAAGCTTCCTGTTTCTTCTTCTACACCTGTGTCCTACTACTCTGCTAAATACAGTTCTTTCACACACAGCCCATTGGGATCAGGAAACAGGACAGAAGAATCTGGGAGTGGTTCCATGTAGGCTTGTGTACCATGTAAGCTTAAGGCCTTGAATTCATTTGAGGAAGGGAAGGACAGCAACTTGGTAAACAATCTCCCTACAAATATGTGAAAGGGAAATAGCAGAGGCTTCTCATTTCAGTGCTTTTAGCCATGGCAGAAGAAAAAGTCCAAATAATGCCACCAGTGATACAAGGCAAAGTTTGCATTTCTGTCTCAGAAGCCATGTATGGAAAAGAATGAACAAAGTTTACCTTAACGATTACCATGTGGCAGGGTATACAGTTCATTTAACCATTTGGGGCCTGTCATATCCACATCAAATCTGTTTTGAGCTGATGTTTACTCTTAGGGCCCTATCCTATCCAACTTTCCAAAGCTGATGCAACCATGGTAACAGGACCTGTGCTGCATCCTGTGGTGGTGGTGGGGCAATCACAGAGGCCTCCTCAAGGTAAGGGAGTGTTTATTCCCTTACTTTGAGGCTTCATTGGCACTGGGAAGGTTGGATAGGATTGGAGCCTTAGGAAAGCAATCATATAGCAATGTGTTCGTGCCAACCTTCCAGTGACTAAGGCTTCATTTCAATTTCAGTCTGTAAAACAAAACTTATTAGCTATTTTCAGGCGAGCAAACCTTTTAACTTTTAGAGAAGATTGCCCCTGTTTCAAATTATGTTTATGTCTGTGCATTTTCCTGTGTGATTTAATTTGCATGGACATGTGGAACATTTATGTAAATATCCATGCAAATTAAATGTGACCCTGAGTCTCTTGGTAAGGTGCCAGTACAGCCTTGGGCACTACAAAATTTGCACTGTCTGTACTCTGACAATTTACTGAAATTATGCTTTCATTCTATTTTTAATGCGGGTTTTATCTACTTAGCAGCCTGATCAGTTCTCTCTTACCATCAGCTTTGCTAGCACATATCATTAAACAAACGTATTTATCACTCCTGTGATCAGTAAGTACTCGTAAAGTTGCAGTTGCTTGCATTTCTAGATTTGTTTTGATGACAGACACCTTCTAAATTAGCTCTGAATGTTTCACTTGCTCCACAGCTCAGCAGGAAAGGTAAGGATTGCAGGAGTTCTCTATCTTAGGTATTGCGCTGAATGTTATCGCTGCTATGGGCTTGCTCCTGACAGGTGGTGCTCATATACAACCTCTTAAATACTGAATCAGTGTGACAGTGTCTCAGAGACAAGTTTCATAAGACCTAGTTGGCTCATAATTTCAGTATTGTTTCCTTCATTGTAAGGAGTGGAGTCTGTAATTGATTCTGATCTTCTTTCTCTTTTTGCTAGCCTGTTGGTCTTTTAAAACACACACACACACACACACACACACACACACACACACACACACACACACACACACAAAACACTTCCTTTATAAGTGTTCTCAGTGAACTGGGTGTGATCTAGTCAAAGGGAGTCATTTGGGTCATCTTGATTACAGTGAGATTTCTTAACTCTTTTATGAGAGAGACTAGGGCTTCATTGTGTTCACTGTGTTTAAACAGATGTTAAGAGGTGAATGTAGTGGTGCTCCTTATCTGTGGGCTCCGCACCCACAATTGCTTAACCTGTGGCTAGAGAGCCTCAGAACACCTCCTGGACGCAACCAAAAGTGCCTTCTGGTCATGTCTGGGAAGTGTTCTGAGGCACAGGGAGGCTGCACACAACCTCTGGGGGGCCAGGTGAAGCTCCTTGGTAAAAAATTGCAGCGCCATGCTGCCCCCCCCCCCCCAGATTTCATTAACTGTGGAATTCAGATCCTAGTTGTAATATGAGGGAATGCATACATTTATATATTCATGGTCATGGTAACCTAAAATTTGAGAAACCCTGGCCAGAGTAAAGGAGGGGGTTGGATGAGAACTAAGTGGTATGCACTTCAGTCAAAATTAGTGTTGGGAAGGCTGCAGAAGAATTGGGGGACATCACAGCAAATGACTTTTTGGTTGAGTGCCCGCTACCCATTTTTCAGTTTAATGGTTTGACAATATTAGCTGCTTCAGTTATTGTTAGTGGTTAATTGCTACTGCCAAGAGAATGTGTTATACTAGCAATGTGTAGCTTACAGAAGCGATCAATCTTATGATACAGTGCTCGCTCTTCAGACCGAATGTCCATAATGTTATACGCTGGGTTATTGGTTTAGAAGAAATTAGGTATAGTGCTTAGATTGCTAACAAATTGCTAAAACAGCCTTTGCTAGAGTATCCTTGCAGTAAAAGCACTAATTCTCCAGGCTTGTTCAGTTGTGCAATGTCAATGTAGAAATATGCGCGTCTACAGGATCACGGCAACAGAAATGCTTTCTCATCAGTATGCATCCGAGGCTTAGAAGCTCCATGCTGATACGGCTGTTTAATTTAGGAAGTTTAAAATTGCCTTTGCAGATGTTGGGAGAAATAGAGTATGCTGTTTGTTTTCAGTTAAGTTTCATTGGACATCACCTACTATGCATGAATATATCCATCATTCTGGACTATATATTCTGTGCAGATTTCAGGCACTTTTATGTTTAGTGGAATCCATTTAGAATAGGCACATTTCTGCATCACCCTTTTCTTTGTTCTAATTTATCTGCAGTGCCCTGTTTATGTTAATTAATAAAAATATTATGCACATTTGCAAATAAAAATTAATGAAAAAGATTATACTGTTAGTTGCCTCCATTATTCCGACTGAGGTTATTTTTCCTGAGAGAAGCTATTTTGAAAATAGAACATTCTTCAGAAAATTCAGAGGCAGCTGTAAAGAGTAAAGGGATTCAGTTGTAGCTTTGTTAATTGCTGTTAGTCGCCTACTGAGGTATTAAATTGCTTGATAAGACTACTGCAAAGGACTCTTCAATCAGGCTTTGAGGTGAAGGGAGAATCTGTGAATCTGAATGTAACCCCTTCTGTTCCTGTTGTGTTCTATGCTTGTACAGTTGTGTTGTCATCATCGTCCCCATTTTGGTGATTTAGACTGTTCTACATGTTACGCATGGTGTACTGGAAACAAATACTTCTATGAATGGATTATTTTGCCCAGGAACTATTGTGACCTGGCTGACCTCTGATGTCACCCATGTAGATGTGAATCTGGGTTCCAGGTATAGAAATGCCTGTACAAATAGACCTGACCTTTTGGATCCAACCACAGTGAAAAGGGCATTCATTTACATGTCCCAGTTCGCATTCAAAGTGTTCCATGCATAAGGGCACTGGCAAAGCAGTATCATATGTAGCATAGACATAGATTGTAATCCTCAAAGTGCATCTCCATTACAGCGGAGTTTGGGACAACATATCATTTTCAGAACATGTGAACGTGCCCGAAAGCTTAACAAGTATGAAAACGAATGAAATTTACATGCAAGTACCTCTGTAACTTTTAAAATACATTATCAGTACATAACTTAGGGCCCAATTCTAACCAACTTTTCAGTACAGTTGAAGCTGCAATGCATCCCTGTGATAAGGGAACAAATGTTCACTTATCTGGAGGAGGCCTCTGTGATTCTCCCCAGCAGGATCAGTGTATACCCCATTGGCACGGTAGCATCAGTGATGGATAGTTGGATTGGGTTGGGCCCTTAATGACACTAAATTTATACTTAAGCTTATCAAAAGTGTAACTTTCTCCAATTGCCAGCACTCTGGTACAGTCAATTTGGAGTAGGGGTGATGTCTGATAATGGGGTTTGACATAGCTCTTCAACAGCCACCTCTTATACATATTCCTCCCTTTTCAGAGCACTGCCCACTAGGTATCACTATACAAAAACAACATGTTTTAATTGTTCCTTTAGTAGCCTTGCATGGAAAAGTTCCCACCATTCTGAACGTGAAAGTGATGTGTTGTCCAAAACCTCCGTGCATTTTTTAAGAAATGTAAACTAATCTGTACTGAAAACGATATACTGTTTTTGCTTTGTTTTCCTGTGTGTTACTCATAAATATGTTTGGCACAGAGGGAGCAACATTTTTGTTATTTTAATTTTGTCAGTAATTGGACACAACCGAAACGCCAATTGGCACGTCAGTTTATTTATATGGCATTTCATTTTATTGGGAACATGTTTCCAAACTATCTTTATGACTCTATTAGGTATATTAAAAATCCATAGCAGAACAAAATGAGCAATTCACAATGCATCATCCCCCCCCCTTCTTTGTAAGGATAACTTTCTGTTTGTTACAAGTCACCATTATAAAATTTTTCAAATTTGCATGACTCGTTTTGCTTGAAAACGTATTGTGAGGTTCAGTGTGCTGAAGAAGGCTGTGCTTTTTCTCTTTCTCTCCTCTTGGGTAATGTTTTATGAGCTTTGCTTTTATGTATGCACCAGAATCCTGTATCAAAGAATGTGATGAACATCACTAGTGGCACCTTAACTAAGAGAGTCCACCTCCCTTGCTGCCATGGATCCAGCCTGTCTCTCAAGCTGCATCAGGCCACCCTGCTAAAGAGCTAAAAAAAGCTGCTGGTAGTTGAAGGGAGGTCAGAGGACATCTCGGCGCAGAAGAGGGCACATTAGCTGCTTATACCAAGCAAAGAAGCATGGTACAAACTGAGCAGATTTTTTTTTTTTATTTGAATGAACTTGCATGTTAAAGTGACTATTAATACAGGGCCAAGGGGCACAGAAATACAGAAAGAATCTGTTTCTGAGAACACGATGAATGGCAAAAGCGACAAACTGATGTATAAGATTAAAAGAGCAAAGACTGTTTTATCATTGGCATTGCATGGACAACCAGAACTGGCATCAGATTGGCATTATTGTGCGCTTGTTAATGCTCACGCCCCAACAGGAAGCACTCTTATGGCACATAGAATGGCAGCAACCCTACTGATCCTTGCTGTCACTGCCTGTTTATGTGCTCCTCTCCAAGGATGAAGTCGGTGACAGGGGGAAAGGAGAAGGAGCAGCATCTTCACCTTCTTTCTCTATTCAGGGGTGTAACTTCAGACCACAATTGGTGTGATGCGACAAAGAGGAGGTGGCCAACCTAGGGAAAAAGTTCTACTGAGCCCAAGGGCTCCCCAAATCTGGAGCTGGCACTGCTAAAAATGCCAGGATGTTGTAGAAGGATGTACTGAAACTACTTCATTGGCTGCTATTTTGTCGCATGGAAATGAACAAGGGGGGGCTGAAGCTAAAATGAAACAGACAGTTAGAGACTACCTCTGTACTTTCCTGAAAGTCTTTTAGTCAATATAGTATTGTCAGCCATGTTGATACATTCCTACATGCTTGATATTTAAGTTGTTATAATGAAATTGCAAAAGACCAAGTGGACTTGCCCCATATCTCTTATATGGTGTGCTGCTGCATTGCTGTTATCAGGCATTCTCATTGTTATCCTTTGGACATGATTACACATCACCCTGATGCATTATGTTGAAGCTCTCCTGTCTTCTAGTTCAAAAATTGTGCCTTCTATCCCATAAATATGACGGGAAATGGAGTTGCATTGTTCATCCAGATTCTGCATAGGGACTCTCTTGGCAGCTTCAAGAAGTAGAGGCATTTTATATCACAGCCTTAAAAATATACATGCACACACAGACACACAGATGTTCTAACTTAGTTTTTGTTCTCATTTTGAGTGGCCCATGTGTTCATAGCCACAAATCTTGTTAAATTAGTTCCAGTGCTATATGTGCAGTATGTGATTTTACAAGATAAACTGGTGTGTGGCTGCATATCCTGGTGTAAGATTAGCCTTCAGTATATAAATTGTCATTCTAGCCAGCTTTCCTTCAGAATTGTTTACACTGGCAAAGTCATACTTTTGAAATATAAATTATCCTTAATAGCAGGGCTGCAGAATACATCATTTTGACCTCACTATCCTTTTATCAATTTTAAAACTCAAAAGTGCATCGTGGATAAGGGTAACTAATGAAGTGCTGCTTGTAGTTAATCTTTCTGTGCCTTCCTGTGTATCTAGAATGACTTCAGCTTGTGTCTCATGATGCACTGTTAAATGTTAACAATATGCTAATATTCTTGAGTTTAGGGCATAAACAACAAGAGCCAAATCAGGCTCTATCTTGTGCATTGTTTCAGGCCTGAATCTAGAGATATTTAGATCCAATTGAAATCGTATTAAAATGTCACATTCATTGCACCCTACAATTTTGTTTCAGCCCTATCGGATCAAATAGATTAAGCTCATAGACTAGCAAAGAGTGACATTTTCCCTCCTGCAAGTTAAATTAGAGCTGGGGAGGTGATTGTGGACAGTTAACACTTCCTTTCTGGGACTAACAACAGTCTTCTGATGTGATTTTTGTTGAGACTGGCACAATAGGAAAGAGTTCAATATTCCTCCCTGTGTGTCATGGGATCAGATTCACCTATGACTACCATTTAACTTGCAAACAATAGAAATCACTGTCATCCCAGCTATGAAGCCAGCAGTGGATGGCATGGAGAGTAAGGGGGCAGCGAACTAAGGGTGCCCTTCACTCTTAATCTCCCACCCCCTCTCTCCAGCCCACGATGGACTCAAACCACATTGATCTGCTTCCTGCTCACTTGAGTGAGAAGCAGATCATCCACCTCCTTATGATCATCATATGCTCCTAGTGTGCTTTTCTCAAACCCATAATTGCAGGACTTTTGATTTTATTGATAAGGACCACATAAACATTGTTGCCAACACGGCTCCTTCACATGTACACATGTGTCCTACATGTGTCATGTGCACATACACAAATAACTGAAATTGGGGAAATTAGCAAACAAGAGGTCAAATCTAGCAGTGTGACAAAGTTTGGGATCATTGACATGGATGAGCGGTGCAGAACAATCTCAAAGTGCCTCGAAATTAGGCTAACAGTAACCACAAGACAGAGCTTTTCAAAGAAGATTAGAGTTTATTAAAGAAATATAACAAGTAAAAGGCACGTTTAATTTCACGTAACTTACAGAGGAGAGAGATACTTGCAAATAGCTGTGTTTGGACAGCAGGAGTTAGTTGGAAAGATGACTGAATCTTTTTTTTGGGGGGGGGAGAGAGAGAGAGATGAAAGGGGGGTGGGAGATCACCTATCCTAGTCTGCTGGTTATAGCTTGAGTGCAAAGTTGTTCCTGAGCAGCAAGGCAGGGCTGCAAATTTCCCAGGTTCTTATTTTTAGCAGAGAGAGAGAGAAAGCTGGCCCTCAGCTGCTTGCTTCTGAAGTGAACAAAAAACCCCATCTGCTTCCAGAGCAGGGAAGTTATAGGACTTTTTACTAAGGAAACAAAGGAATTTTTGGCAAGACAAAAGAGCTTGAGGAGCTTCTGTCCTGAGCTTCCTGGCCTTGACTGAGTTGTGAAGGACACAATAAGAGCTTGATGGCCCATCTAGGGGAGTTCGTGCTGAACAACACCTGTGGGCAGTGTGCATTATCTCAGGTTCAAGGATATCTTGGCTCAGAGTCTGAAAAGAACTACCTGCTTGGCAATTGTAATTTAATTTAACATTCAGGCAGGACTTGTTCTTGCTAGCTATCCTTTTGTCAGATCTCAAGCACCCAGATTTGGTTGGCAACCTTCAATCTCGAAAGACTATGGTATAAGCCTACAGCACCTGGTATTCCTAGGCGGTCTCCCATCCAAGTACTAACCAAGCCTGATCTCAAGCACCCTGATTTAATCAACCACAGAGGGGCCTTTCCTTGGGAGCCAGCAAAATCTCACCCCTTTTCAGGAAGGCCTGCCCGGCTCTGAATCCAAGATGGAGTCAGTTTAAACTGCATACATGTTTGGGAAAGAGGGTGTCTGTAACAACATTTACAAAGTCCCTGTAAATAAAACCAGAAAACTCACACTTCTGGGTTTCAGAAAACCATATAAAGAGCATAGTAAGGGTTTCTTTCTCCTCCAGAGTACTACAAGAGAGGTAGCAACAGTTTATGTCCCAGTTTGTGTTGCCTCTGATGGAAACTCCATTAAACTACAAGTTTAATGGAATATAAGAACAGCCCTGCTGGATCAGGCCATAGGCCCATCTAGTCCAGGTTCCTGTATCTCACAGTGGCCCACAGTGGCACACAAGACAACAAGAGACCTGCATCCTGATGCTGCCAGCCACCCCCCTACCACCATCCACAAACACACCTTTCCATCCAGTGTTCTCATCTACTAGTATACAACAGAAATTCCTCATAAACACCATCACAAGGCTCTGAGTGGGGCTTCAGATATTAGTTGGCAACCTTCAGTCTCGAAAGACTATGGTATCGCGCTCTGAATGGTGGTTCTGGTACAGCATCTAGTGTGGCTGAAAAGGCCAATTCGGGAGTGCCAATCCCTTCCACACTGGGAGCAAGTGCAGTCACGACATGACCGAGCTCATGCAGACGTCTCTGTTTCAGCAGTGCATAAATGCTAGGGATTCCAGCTCGTTCCAGGACTGTGTTGTTTGAAACTTTGTCCTGCCAGGTGATGCCGAGGATGCATCGGAGGCTGCGCGTGTGGAAAGCGTTCAGTTTCCTCTCCTGTTGTGAGCGAAGAGTCCATGACTCGTTGCAGTACAGAAGTGTACTCAGGATGCAAGCTCTGTAGACCTGGATCTTGGTATATTCCGTCAGCTTCTTGTTGGACCAGACTCTCTTTGTGAGTCTGGAAAACGTGGTAACTGCTTTACCGATGCGTTTGTTTAGCTCGGTATCGAGAGAAAGAGTGTCGGAGATCGTTGAGACAAGGTACACAAAGTCATGGACAACCTCCAGTTCATGTGCAGAGATTGTGATGCAGGGAGGTGAGTCCACATCCTGAACCATGACCTGTGTTTTCTTAAGCCTGATCGTCAGTCCAAAATCTTGGCAGGCCTTACTAAAACGATCCATGAGCTGCTGGAGATCTGGGTAGTGACAGCTGCATCGTCGGCAAAGAGGAAGTCACACAGACATTTCAGCTGGACTTTGGACTTTGCTCTCAGTCTGGAGAGGTTGAAGAGCTTTCCGTCTGATCTGGTCCAGAGATAGATGCCTTCTGTTGCAGTTCCAAAGGCATGCTTCAGCAGGACAACGAAGAAAATCTCAAACAAAGTTGGTGCAAGAACATAGCCCTGCTTCACTCCGCTTCGGATGTCAAAGGGGTCTGATGTGGAGCCATCGAAGACAACAGTGCCCTTCCTGTCCTTGTGGAAAGATCTGATGATGCTGAGGAGCCTGGGTGGACATCTGATCTTGGGGAGAATCTTGGGGAGAATCAAACCAGTCTGCCACCTTGTTGGTCTTCTTGCCGAATATGAACAAGGCGTTGTTGTAAACGGCATTCTTGAAATGTTGCCATCATTCAGATATTACAGACATGAAAAGTTGGATCACATACCAATAAGGTTCCAGGCTGTAATAGGTTCACACACACCCACACACGTTAATCTAGATTAGGGTCAGAATACAAGTACAGAATACTGTTTTGTAACAGAATACCTTGCTGCCTAAACATTGAGCATAGATGAACAAATTCAATGGGTTATCTTTTTAGTATAAATAGAAAGCTGAATTGATAGAAAGAGGCCAGAAAACGAACAGTCTGCATTCATTGGTTGTTTTACTAGACTGCGTTTGGTGGTAGCCATTTGTGACCATCATCATGTAGATCCTGAGAAGTAGCAAGATTTCCCCAGCTGTTTCTAAATAGCAATACCTGGAGGTATATTTTTTAGGTTATAATCTGTGTGGCCAGTAATGTGGAACCACAGCTTAACAATGGTTTGTTAAACTAGAATTGAGTCTATAGACAATAAAAAAATTCTGGTTTGTTTTTGTCCGACTCTGGTTTGTTTAGGTTTTGCTCCCACACTCCATTTGTATGATTATAAGTGGCCAGTGCAATTATAAACTTCACAGCACTCCCCGGCCTCCAGGTTATTGGCTTCAGTGTTCCCATTGCAAAGAGATGAAAGGGGCCATGTAAACTGACATTCATAGTCACAGTGCTTCTTACTCATTTCCCATCTCTGGTTTTACCCAAAAAAGAGATTAGTAGTTCTTTGTTTGCGTACTTTAGCTTCAGGACAAGATGTCTTTGATCTGTTCACATTTCTTTGGTGAGATGGCTGATTTCTTTATATCTATGTATATATTATTTGCCATGAATTTAATGGTTGAACTTTGGCTAATTGATCTTCACTTCATCTTAGTGAAAAAGTAAATATAAGTATTAACTGGTTGCCTTTGACCACATTTGCTCAGCTTTCCTGATCTTTTGAGGTTTGATGTTAAAATTTCTGCATAGTAATCTAGCTGTAGAATTGTATTTGTTTATGCAACCATTCTGTGGGCTCAGTCCTAACCAACTTTCCTACAGCGAGGTAAGGGCAATGCAGCTCGGTGGCAAGGGAACAAACATTCCCTTACCTTGAGGAGACCTCTGTGACTGTCACTCAACTGCAGGATGCAGCACACATCCCATTGGCACTGCTATGCCAGTGCTGGAAAGTTGGTTAGGATTTGGGCCCATCTTGGTTATGGGATGCTGTAGGCATCTGAATGTGTTTGGTAGGGCCAAGTAGATTACACAAGCTTGTAGATTGCTGCTGTAACAGACAAAGAGCAAGATACTGGGTACTTACTGCTTAACCTTCTCTTGGTATCTGGTAGGATTCCGTCATAGGTGTGCTGGAGACTTTCTCCATTCTTTTAAGCAGACCAAAAATTCTGTCCCAGGTGGTGTGCACTGTGTGATTTGTGCATATGCCTAGAGCTCTTTTGCTTAACAAGATCTGTGTAGTGCAAAAATATACTAGTAATTCTATCTTGGTCTCTGGATTTCTAACCATTCCTTGAATTGCTTTTGAAAGTATAAAAGGCAGAAATGCAAAGTAAAAAACTACAAAATGTAGATCTGACATTCATAGACTACTCCTCCGAGGCAGCATTGTGGCAGTTTGTTACCAGAATGTACCTCTTTACGACTCTTTTGTATCCAGCCTTAGATGATGAGAAAATAAATATCGCAAGGCATAATTTGTTCTTGTCTACCTTTTTGTTTTGTTTTTTAAAGGAAATAGTACTGCAGCTTTTCGGTTTGAGTGGTTTTAGATCAAATTGTGCTAGTATGCTCTAGAAATATAAATGAAATAAAAAAGAAGCACTTTGTTTCACAAAAATACAGGCCACTTGGTTCATTTGCATTGATCCTTGGAAAAAAATGGTCAATTTGGGAAAAAAGAAGAAATGCAGTTAGCATAATACTGTACCTTTATTGAGACTAAAAATCACACTCCTTTGTTAGCATTCAAATTTCTACTAACTCTTACTGAGGCTGAATGTTAAACAACAAAATGTTGCAATGTGCAAGATTGTTAAGATGGTGATGTACAGGGATGGCATCAGAGGGCACTGGCTGATAGTCCATGTCCATCAGACGTACTCAGGTAGGTTGACCCCAGAACCCGCAGCACCAGTAGCAATGTCCACTATGCCATCAGGCGGGAGTACCCAGTATGGGACTTTTTTCCAGGGACCCTAGTGACCTGGTGCTGACAAGCCTAGTTAGGTTAGTTTGTGCCCAGTGCAAAAGACTGTAGGCTTCACCAAAGCTTTTTAGGACAAAAAATGCAATGCCATTCTTTCTCTGAAAATATAGACAAGACAAAGACTAGTACTGACTGGAAGAACCACATACTTTTCTCCTGTAAAGCAGAGTGGCGTAAAAAAATGGTAGACAGCAAAGCTGCACTTAATAGTGGAACTCACATATATTTTGCTTTGCTGAGTCAATTGTTTTGTTAAAAATACAAAATATCCATGAAAACTACATTGATGGAATAGAAGTAAATTTGCAATTTTACAGAGATCAAAACTCAATACGTGTCAGCTTAATGGTAGTGACAAGAAATTTTGTAACTCTTTAGATGATCCCTTCCACCTCTGCAGCAATGTCACTCTCTGTTTTGGAAAGCAGCCGAACCCTCTTTGGTCTTATGCAAATGTCTCCCTTAATGCACTCTCAAAGGAATAATTCCCAAAGTAAGATGAGTGTAAATCACACTGCCTGGGAAGGAAAGTAACCTCTCAGACCAACGCTATAAAATGTTTTATTCAGATGAACGAAGTGTCTTCATTTTAGCACTTTAATCCATCCAACCCGCCTTTTTTATTCCTTTTTCCCTTTGTGAAATAATGCTGTCATTTTGAAATGGTGGGGATTGATCGCTAAATTGCTATTGCATAATTTGTCTCATCACTCTGTGAGCAAGATATGATTGAAAGTTCAGGTTTTGTGAAGCCTGCTGCCAAGAACCAATTTAAAAAAAATAAAACAAGACATTGGACAATATGCTACAATTCTAGACCAAATATGCGGGTACTAAGAGTTCCCCCTTGAAATGAGTGGCATTGTAATTAGTAACTCTACATTGCAACAGAATTGAGTGTAGTACTTCTAATTAGGTTTATTAAGATGTTCTTAATACATTCCTGCAAGAAAGTGGCTCAGGTATTGTTTCTTTTTGACTGTAGTCCACTGCATGTTTGCTCGGGTAAATCCTGTTCATTTCAGTTGACTTGTCTGAGTGTTTCTTGGAGTCCAGCTATGTACATTTTCTCTTATGCAAGCATTATGGAAATTAATGAACAGTATGGAAGAGCATATGGTAGTTGTGTACTTGTTCAGTTTTGTCAGAACGTGTCTCTGAAGGCTTGGAGTCCTCCTTTGCTGGGTGTGCCTCTGAAGTTCCCCTGAACTAGGCTGTTAGGGCTGGGCTGTGGACAGTGACCATAGGAGAATCAGAAGTAAGGACTGGGAGGCAGGCACACCAGTAGTGGTGGCCCAAAACCTCTTGGGCAGCTGAGGAGGGTGCCTAATGGTATCCACACCCTACCCTTCACCACTTGATTCACAGCAGCATGTGAAGAACTAGCCGGTTTCCTCCTTGACATGCTAGATTTGAAAAGGAAGAGGGGGTGGAGTGGGAAAGGATGTGTGGAAGACATTCAGTTCATTAAGGAAGTGTTTTGGTCTACCACTTTCCACACAATTCTCCACACATCCATTCCCTTCTTTCTTCTCAAATACAGTAAGAGTGGAGGGAAGAGCAGCATCAGCAGATGGCCGAGACAGATGGCCATATGGTGCAGCCCAGCAAGCCAGGAATCAGGATTGAGAAGTCAAGAACAAGAAGCAAGCCAGGGGTCGGGAACAAAGACAGGAGTCAGCCAATAATCAAGCCAGGAATCATAAAAGGGGAAAAACACCTGAGACAAGTAGAGCTTATTGTTCAGGCAAAGACCTAATCCAGACAGGAAACCCTTTATAGACTGTTTCAGTGGGACCCAGTTGCCAACCGGGGTAGGCAGACATAGCCCAGAGCCTGAGAGCCTTTTACTCTTGTTGTACTGCTAGGCTGCAGTTCTTGCAACTTGCCACATGGCTTCTCACTGAGTACCCTAAGGCTCTCAGATCCTGCTGTAGGCTTGGAGCTGCATTACAAAATGAACAAAAGTTTGATGTTGTGTTAGGCTCAGAAGGTGCTAACAGGAGCTGGATTTAACTTTTTCTGAAGCTGAAATTGGTAGAGCCCCTCCCTTCCACCTACCATCATAATCTCACACACATTCCAATGACTGAGTGGCTGACTCCCAATACTGTAAGCAATGCTCCCTCTAATTTTTTCCTATTGTTGGAGGAAATTAAAAATAGTTTCCTCTTTGGGGGGGAAGCAGAGTAGCTTAAGCAGCAGACCCCCCCCCCCTTTTGGATATCACCCCAGGGAACCTCCTTCACCTGGCTGACTGCTAATTAATAAAAAAGATAGAGAAGCAATGGCTTGTTAAAATTGCAAAAAAGAAGTTATTTACTTACAGTTCCATTGAGTGTATATTTACAGCATCTGATTAGGATCAGAGGTTCAGCTATTACTTAGAGATAGCAAGCCCTGCATGCCTTGTGCTCCAGATGGCCTGGGCATCAGAGCCCTGGTGTGCCCATCTTAAAAGGTCGGTGGCCAAAGGACAAGAGGAAGTGCTCAGAGGAGAAGGGAAGGATAAAGGGTTAGGGCCACACCCCACAAGGATCACAGAGAGAACAGGTAAAAAAGAGTAGAGTCATTGGGCCATATCTTGACCCCTTCTGGACAGCATCCTGCCCCCTCTGGACAGGAGACGGAGTTGCATCAACTCCAACACCTATCATGCGGAGCAGTTAATGACCTGAACAGTATATAACAACTGAAATCTTAAAATGGGGCTTTTCTTGTGTTAGTTCAACAGAAAAAAGATCTCAAAATAATTGTAGGGCAATACTTTTATGAAGCACAATTGTAAAGGGCACAAAGAAATTATTCAGCTTTTATCATAACACTTGTTAATATTTCATGTTAAGGCAAAAAGGGAGGGGTGTTGCCAGACCAAAGAAGCAGCCTTATCTGTAGTAGTCTTAATACAGAATGGAAGGAAACTTGCCATGCAAGCTAGGCCGTGTAACACCCTTGCATTATGTCTTAAAACTAACCCAACCTGCAGAGTCAAGAGGAATTGTACAATGAAAGACCATGGCTCAGTAGCAGAGCTAGAGTGGTGCAAAATGGTAAGTAGTACAGGCTCTCAAAAGTGACTGCAAGCAGTCTCTCCCATTTGCCCTGCCTGAGGGTGAGTGGGAGGGGCTACTTACATTCCTGTTTGGGTGACTGTACTACTTACCATTTTGCACTGCTGTAGCTACTATGCTGCTCAGTGGAACAGCATCTTCTTTGAGTAGAAAAAGATTCCTATCTGAAATCCTGGAGAATTGCTGCCCGTCAGTGTCAAAAACACTGAACTAGACAGACCAGTGGTCTGATTCTCTATGACAGGGGTGTCTACACTTTTCTGCAGGAGGGCCACATCATCTCTCTGACTCTATGTTGGGGGGCTAGAAAAAAAAGAATTAATTTTACATTTCAAATTTGAATAAATTTACATAAATGAATATATTATAGATGGAACTTATATGACTCAATTAAGATCTTGTAATAGGTCAAGGCCTATAAAAGGCCTTACACAAAGCAAGGCCAGCCTTTCCTTCACTGCCATTGCTGCATCACAGATGTGAAACAGCAATGGAGCCTTCATCCCACAGCTCACGCAAGAGGTTGAACAGTCACTCTTACACTGAGAGCAATTGCGTTGGGCCAGTGCGCGCTCCAGCAAGCTTCCGGAGGGCCAGAAACTCATTGGAGACTGGGGGCTCCCTGTGGGCTGAATTGGGAGTCCCTGAGGGCTGCAAGTGGTCCCCTGGCTGGGGTTTGGGCACCCCTGCTCTATAAGGCAGCTTCCTATTGCAGAGGATATCTGCTAGTAGTAACTGCGCTCAGTCCTATGCATGTCTACTCAGAAGTAAGTTACATTGTGTTCAATGAGACATAGGCCACAATCCTAACCAACTTTCCAGCACTGACATAAGGGCAATACAACTCTGAGGTAAGGAAACAAACATTGCCTTACTTTGAGGAGGTCTCCATGACTGCTCCCCAACTGCAGGATGCAGCACATGCCCCACTGGCACAGCTACGCCAGTGCTGGAAAATTGGTTAGGATTGTGCCCTTAGACTGCAATCCTAACCGCACTTTCCTGAGAGGAAACCCCATTGAACAAAATAGGACTTACTTCTTAGTAGACCTGGTTAGATCTTAGAGCCAAATCCTATCCAACTTTCCAACCCTGGTGTAACATCCTGGTGTAGTTACGGAGGCCTCCACAAGGTAAGGGAATGTTTGTCTCCTTGCCTTGGGGATGTATTGCCACTGCACTGGCACAGGAAAGTTGGATAGGATTGGGCCCTTGCTTCTAGGAAAGAATGCATAGGCTAATTTTTTCTTCTCTAAAAAGAACCTGGGAATGTGACTTATTAAACTTCCTTAAAATTACTGATCACTCCTGTCAGTGGTCTGTACTTGTGCCTAGTTTCCTGCAGCAGGTATCAGTGGAGATGAGAGAAAAAAAAGGAAGAAACAGGTGGCAACTTTTTTCAGTTGCGCAGGGCTTCTGTAGATGCTCAGCTGTGTGGCTTGTAGGGAACAGTGGCTCTAAGTGGAGAAGTGAAGTGAAGGTGCAGCTGCACTGACTGTAGGATCTTAGAGGCAGCCTGGTTTTCTTCACTGGAGTCTGACTTGTATAGAGAAATGTGGGAAACCAGGTAAGTTTATGAATGCAATTGAACAATCTAAAAGATTCATTTCAATACTATTCTTTCGGTATTAACTGTTCTAGTGTGGCCCTCTTCTGGCAGTCTGCCAAAGGGTAAAAGATTACTCTTGCTAAGGAAACAGTTTTTGTTGCTTAAATGTGACTCAGTTTGAATCAAACATATTTTATTTTTTAACTTTTTAAAGTATTCTATAATTTACATTTTAAAAGCAATTATTACTTTGATATATCTTAAGCATTTGGTCTCCTCATTTGTCTGTTTTATGCATATAGTCTAAGCAGTACTTAGTAGTACTGGTCAGGAGGGCAGGAGGTCTGGTCTAGAGGGTAGAGCCTCCGTTTGCCTGAAGATAACATCCGCAGGTCGCCAGTTCGAGGCCACTGGCACCGTGTGACCTTGAAGCAGCTGACAAGCTGAAGCCGAGCTATTCCATCTGCTCTGAGCGTGGGAGGATGGAGGCTAGAATGTGAAACCAGAAAGAAACATCTGAATGTTGTGGTTCTTGAAAGATAGAACCGCCTTGAATAAAGTGTGAGGAGAAATCTGACGACCAAGAAAGGTGGTATATAAATACCTGTATTATTATTGTATTATTATTTAGTAGTACTTGGCTGTTATAAGGGGGGAAAAAGATGCAATAAAGATGATTTGGGGCAGGGGATTATGGCAGTGGGGGAGGGGAGAGGGTGTTTGAGTAATATAAACTTCTTAACCTTCCACTGTCCTCAAGTCACAAGTGTAGTAGGTGCATTTGCTTTGATAAGAGGCTGGCAGGGCCTGCTGTTACTGAAAGCTGGCTGGCTTGGGAAAGGAGCGACTGAGGGCCCAATCCTATCCAACTTTCCAGCAGTGGTGCAACCACAATGTAGCCCTGAGATAATGAAACAAGCATTCCCTTACCGTGAGGAGGCCTCTGTGACTGCCTCCCCACCACAAGAAGCAGTGCACGCCCCATTGGCATTGCTGCACCGGCACTGGAAAATTGGATAGACTTGAGCCCCGATACTGTTAGAACAAATTAGGTACTGTGTCTGAGAGGTTTTGCTGGAACTCCTGAAAATGGTTATGGACAGGCTGGCCTGAGTCCAAGTGTTGTTCTGAAGCAGGTGAAAATTGCTTGCTACTGGTGCACATGTACCCCCCCCCAAAGTATACAAGGCTTGGTTGTGCACTCACCTCACTTCTTCCTCATGCACTTCCTTTCAACAAAAAAGGAAGTGTTACTCCATCCTTATTGGGTGGAGAGGGAGGAAGGAATACACACAGGGTGAAGAGCATCAGTTTGCCACTTCCCACAACCTGCCACTCACTGCATCATCCATTTCATGGAGGGACTGGCCATGAAGATAGTGTTGAGCTCAGGTTGGGTTATGAAGTTGCCCTGAACGCACACACCAGCTTTCATGCTGGTACTTCCCTCTTTAAGGGATATGTTGTATTACAATGTGTTTTGCGTTTTCCTTCTCTCCTTTGACAATGCTGCAGGAGGCTAGGTTGATCTTGTATTTGAACTTGAAACATATATGTACCACAGTTAATTCATTTGTATGAAGGCTTAACAGAGTTGCCTTGTTACACATGAATTCACAAACAAATGTAATGCCAAATAAGGTGAAACAATCTTATTTTGTTCAGACATGAAATAGATTACTAATGGAAGCTACAAATTCATAGTTTGTGCTCTTTTGTTTCAATAGTACCTTCTCTGTAGCCATTATCAATTGGTACACTCATTATCCTTGCATCTCCTTTTGATTTCCCTTGTGTACCTCTCTCACATTTGCTCACCTGCTTCAGGTACTTTTCACCCACTCCATTCATACAGATCATTCACATATACAACTTAGTAGGGTTGGGGCATTTGGTCAATTGATTATTCAGGTATTGGCAACTGACCACGTATGATAAGGATGAATTGTACTCAATAGCTATCCTACAAAACGAAACCATTCTTTAATCTTTCGTCATGGAATCTTGGCATAATGATGATAGGAGGTCCTGCCAAAGTCAGGGTTTTCTTTCTTTGAGCAACAGCAGAACAACTGTAGTTTTAAACTTAGATGATCCTCTTCTGTATCTGAAGGAGACGTTCAACAGTGTCCAGGCTTTCTTGGCTAGACTTTACCAGCCAAGATGAGTGTAGGTCAAGCTCAGAAGTCATCACTCTCGTGTTCCAGGTGAGCCCTTGACCTCATTAGACAAGTGTCAGCCCTGCATCCTGTTCCAGCCACAGGAGTGGGGACATGAGGATGATGCAGTGAGCCACATGGCTCTCAGTGGTGATATCACTACAGTGTGCTGGTTGGCCTGTCAATGAGGGAGGGACTGGAAGGCCCAGAAAGGTACAAGGTGCTGCCGCTCAGGCTAACAAGGAGTTTGGCTACTAGTACCAGCCCGTAAAGATTGTTTGAGTGAGGAGGAGCAGGGTAGGTGAGGCGAAAGAGGAAGATGCAGAGAAGATATGTAGAGAGAGATGAAGGAGGGATCACGAAGAACAGAGAGAGAAATCAAAATTGAAAGGAGAGTGAAGAGCAAGGAGGGAGGAAATAAAGCAAGCAACATGGGGGGGGAGGTGACCAGACAGACAAGAGGGATGACGGGCAGGCTAAACATGGGGTATGTGGCCTGGTCCTAGTTCATATGAAGGCAGCCCCAGGAGATAAAGAGGCTGTAGAGGTTGGCTGGCCAGAGGGGAAGGATAGCTGCAGGGGCTGGATCTATTGGGGAGACAAAGAGGATCCCTCCAGCCATCCCATAGATCAGAATCTTTCTTGGCAACAGGGATGAGATGCTGCATACTCCTCCAAAGCCAGAAGTGGATTACTTGGCAAACTTCTACACCCCATATTTTATGTATATGAACTTTTATGTATATCATCCTTGGATTGATCTCTGATATAGCAGTTGAAGAAGTTAGTAGGGCATCATCTCACTGCTGCTAAATCAGTCTTTTTGAACATGTTAAATCGGGAAAGTGAATAAATGCCATTGTCTAAATTTCATTAATGTGAAAACCAAGTGTAGGGGAGGGTTATAGAATATAATGGTGCCAACTGCAGCAGTAGCACAAGAATTGTTTCAATTTTGATGAGTCATTTTAGGCAACTGATCTGTAGTGCAATGAGGTGTAAATGGAAGATATATTTCCATTGGTTTGGGGCTATATTATGTGTCTTGATATAAAAATAAGCCCACTGAGCTTCAAGGAAGGGATATTGAGTTTGTTAGCTGGGAGAAAGCAGATATTGTAATAATTTCCACCTTCCTTTCTCTGTCTCATACATACACATTTAAATAGAGCTGAAGAGTGTGCCCTTTGGTAATAATTAGCTGCTGTTCTGAGGGCCAATTAAAGGTTTCAGTATTCATACATGATTGGCTGAATCTTTACTTCCACCTGAAGAGCATGAAGTTATTGACAACCTTGCACATTCATGAAAGGATAAGTAAATGAGTACTTATTAAAATGTTGAAGGTGGGTGATTGTCATTCAACAGTCAGGAAAATTTTAATGTCAGAATTGACGAGCAGACAATTATACTTCAGTAGTTTCATGTTCAATTGACGTATACTGGCAGAAAAATTTGGAGCGTGCTCCTTGAGCTTATACCTGCCTTTGTTTTAATCATCTGCCATTCTTGCTTTCTATATCATTCAGACATTCACATTCAACATATATCCTTTTTAAGGGAGGAAAAAACCATGAAGGCTACTCTCCTTTTGTTAGGCATTAAAGATTAATTGCTTCATTCAAGTGATAATTGCAGAATATAATTTGCTTCATTTGAAGATGCTATTAATCATAAGATAATTAAGACTCTATTCTGATATTTCATATTCCTTCCACATCTTGCATTTGTTCAGTATAAATTGGAGTGAGGATGGTGAAGGAATCATCAGCTTAAATATCGTGCAGTTCCATTATTCTTCCTGAATTATCAGGACATTGCTCAGAGGTTTAGTGAAGGAATCTGGATAGCAGGGAGCTTTTCTTCAAAGAAGGACAAAAAAAGAGGGCATAATTTACTTTTCCTTATTTGTAATAGCATAGAAAGTAACAAGTGTTGGTTACTGCTAATTGTGGATAGCTTATCATGTGGTCTCATCACTAAATGGAATCAGTTTGTTCTCTAGGACCAGGTTCAGATCGAATAGAATCCAAGGATGAGTCTCAGACGTGCACATGTCTATTTCCCTCTTTCACGCGTGAATGAAAGAGATCGAAAGCTTGCATTTGTTCTTAAAACTGCAGTTCCATGTTTTAGTATGTATGTGGTCCAGGAATACTGTTCAACTAAATAGAGTTGAAAGAAGTCAGAAAGCAGACACAACCTGCATTTTGATTATGATGTGGTTATTCTAGCTTTTTCTAACTTTTTATTGGTTAACAAACTGCAGTTCTCTAATAAAGTGGAAGCTTTTATTCTCCTCCTATGATGTGTAGAGGAGGTGGGAAGGGAGGGGGAGTATCCAAGCCTATGGTTGTCCATTATTTATTATCACAGACGGAAACTATGGTTAATGTTACCCAGTATACATTATGTATAACATGTTCTCTTTAATCCATTCTAATTTATTATGGTTTTTTTCACAGCATTTAAAGCTCCTCTGTCCAATTAAGGTGTTCTTGTTATGTGTGTGTATAAAAAGAAAACAAATGTAATACATTTAGTACTTAAATCAGCCATTTTCAACCACTGTGCCGTGGCACACTAGTGTGCCACGAGTGGTCCACAGTGTGCCACAGGAATCTGGGGGAAGATTAGTGGGCCAATGGGGATGTGAACCCCCCACCAGCAGCATGGTGTGCCTTGTCAATTGTCAAAAACCTGATGCTGTGCCTTGACAATTTTAGTGCCTTGTCAGTGTGCCACAAGATGAAAAAGTTTGAAAATCACTGATTTAAATATATATTTAAATAATATGTTTGTATATATGGAGCTCTCTGTATAGATATGTTTCTGTGCTGATAGTGGTATATGTGCATGCATGTGTGTATGAACACACACATGCAATCTTAGAAGATCTTGTATGTTGTCTATTTGTAGATGGCAATTCATACGAAGAACTGAACATCTATACGTTCTAGTCTAGGCTAGCTTGGAGCATGATGTCAGGCCCACATGCTCCTGTGGCAGTTGTGTTGGAGTTGCCATTAACTATGAATTGATCCAGTGTTGCAGGAAATTGCAGTAATGAAATCTCTTCAGATAATATTGTCAAGATTTTTTTGTACTGATCTTGCTAGGCCTCCCCAGAGTGTATTTCTTGAGACCGATTCTAAATTCATGTCATTGCACTCCCAGACTGAATCATGTTCATGTCCTACACAAAATGAACTGGCTGGAGGTACCAACTAATATTCAGGATGTTGGGTTTTTTCTGTTCTTACGATTTCATAGTCCAAAATTAATTTTTTTCACATTTTTTTACATTGGAGGACAATAACTGCAGGCAATTTTGACCCCTTCCCTGGTGTAATTGCTGTGTCTGCTATATTAATGCTAACAAAATTAATGCTAACAATAATTAATGCTAACAATATTTCTAAATATGAGTACCCCTCCTTTTTGTATGACATCTATTCAGTGTGGCCTCCAGGGTTATATAAGTTTCCTACCATTGATCTAGATTGCATAAATTTTTACTGAATATGGGTATATTTGCGTGCATGTTTGTGAGAGAAATGCCTCTGTGGTTTTAGCAGAAAACTCAATGGACACTATCTGGAGAATGTTTAGCACTTAGTTGGCTTCATTACAGATGTCCTTGGAATATGTCCACAGGTGCCAAACCGAAGGCATTGTCAAGAATATGCAAGCTGAATAGTCTGAGGGAATTATTCATATGTATATATAATTGGGAGAAGGGCATACAAGCTGACAAATTAGTTGACTCTGTTGGTGCATGCCTAATTTTCCTAGCAAGATGTGTCTTTTAAAAATTTGCATGTGACATCACAGTTTTAAATAAACTATTTCTAGTTGTGAATGTATATCATGAGAATACTGCCATGTATTTAAATGTGTATGTGATGAAGTAGTCTTGAGAGAATACTAGGCAGACAGGGTTAATGGCAAGAATCCCAATATACACAGACCATGTGCTGTATTTGATAAAGAAGATGATGAAAAGCTTCCATATTGTTTGTATTCATTACCAATAATGCATTTTACAATTTTGATAGCATTACCTCAGACACGCTGACCACATTTATGAAAGAAAATATAACTTTTTGCTGATGTCTGAGGGAAAATAAATCTTGGATCAGCAGTAATAAGATAAGCTGTTATTTTTGCCACAGAAGAAAATATTATTAATGATACCAGTGGGACACATTTTTTTTGCCTTATAAAGCTGACTGGGTGAGCTATGTTTCTGCCAGTGCACAGTGGAGGCAATGTCACCATGGCACTCTCGACTACTGTTATACAAACAAGTAGTGCAGGTCTGAGGAAGCCCTATAAAATGCCTTGCCACCATCCCTACTCTAGTCCAAATAGCGCTTGGACTAGCAACTTATTTTTGCTCATGTAGTCATGCTGTATATTCTCCAGTGCAGTGGTTCTCACACACTTAGCACCAGGTCCCACTTTTTAGAATGAGACTCTGTCAGGTGATGTCATGACCAGAAGTGACATCATCAAGCATGAAAATTTTGAACAATCCTAGGCTGCAATCCTACCCGCACTTACCCAGGAGTAATTCCCATTTACTATCTTTGTTAAAAGAATATACATAGTAGCTTGTTAAAAGTACAGGTCTGTAACATTTCCCCAAATGCAGTCACATCGCATGGTAGCATTAAGTCTAATATATTAAAAATAAAATGTTGAAATGAATGGTTACCCACCTGAAATTGGTTCACAACCCACCTAGTGGGTCCTGACCCACAGTTTGAGAAACACAGCTCCAGTGTGTTTTTAAGGATTGTGTTGCAGTGAAAGCAACAGAGGTCCATGGCATGTTAAAGACTAACTAGTACATGTACATTTATTGTAGCCTAAGCTTTTGAGGGAGCCCACTTAGGCACATGAAATGGTCACTTAGGTCCATTCACTCTAAGTTCAAACGTGTTTTTTTTTTCCGCTTCACCACTTAGTTTCACCCCCCAACTTGTAAAGCAATGCAAAGGAGAACTGTCTGTAAGTGCATCACAATACTATGTGATCACAATACTATGTGATCACAAATGAATAGTGGATCCAAAGTGACCCACCCACCCTAGTGATCAAAATGCACTGCAAGATTTATAGTATGCAGGTGGGCCTTGGTATCCGCAAGGGATCCGTTCTCAGACCCCGAATTTCATGGATACTCAAATCTGCAATCTTTGCCCCATTAACTCCTCTGAAGGGGACTGGAGAGCTTTCTGAAGCCCTGAGAGGCAAAAAAAAAAAAAAAAAAAAGCCACTTCTCATTTCCCGGAAGTGACTTTTTTTTTTTTTTTTTTTTTTTTTTGCCTTTTAAGGCATTCTAAGGCCCAGGGAAGTCTTCTAGGGGCTTTCTCAAGGGAACCCAGAAGTGTTGTTTTCTCACCTCCCCAGGCCATTCTGAAGCCCGGAGAGGCAGAGGGGGGATGTGCGCTGCCGCTCCAGGCTTCAGAAAGCTTTCTGGAGGGGACCAGAGCATAGCTTCGGTCCCCTTCAGAGGGCTCAGGTGGAGCCAAGTCTGGCTCAATATGGGTCCAGGGGACCTGCATTGAGCCAGATCCGTGGATGTATAATCCGTCTATAAACAGGCTCCACCTGTACTATTACAGTAAAGCATGACATATATTGGTCTGTCTTTGAGGGAAACCTTTTTAAGAGCAACTGTCACAAGTTATATATACACTATGATGACAAATTGGCAGAATTTTAGAGTATGTGCATTTGTGGTCTTTGCTCACAACCTTTGCTCAGGGTTGCTTAGGGTTGTACTTAGTTCTTTGGATCTTCAGATCTTGCGAAGATGGCAGTCGTCCCCTGACACTTCTATAGTTACAATAATTTTTTTTCTTCTCTAAAAAAAAGTAAATATTTTATTAAGTTTGAATTATAATTATGCAAAACAGAGCACATAATAGACAGATAATTTAGCTTTCCACCTGTAGGTTATATAAATTCATAAATTCTAACTGATAAAGATACTGATAGTTATATTATTTTTTCATTACTTTAGTACACTATCCTACATCAGAGAGTTATTTCTTTTAAACAGAAAAGAAATAGAGATCACAGTGATATGTAACTTTCAAATTGCTTCACTGGTGTTACTTTAAGATGGAAAACCAGGCTTGTCTCATGTAAGTCTCAGGGTGCTGCCTCACCTGCCACATCCCTTGCTTGGTAAACAGCAACATCAGGTGTTATCTTCCATGTGTGAAACAACAAACACTGATCAACAGACAGAGCTGTGATCTCACATCACTTCAAACACAATAGAGGCGTGCCCCCGACCCACGGGCATCCTGTTCTGGAACCCCCCTCTGTGCGGACACCGCCCCCCACTCTCTGGACTGAGGGGAACTGTGTTGCCTTCATCTCCAGAGGGTTGTCTGAGCCCAGCAGAAGCCGCGCACATCCATCCACGGCCTCTGCTGGGCTCAATCTGAGCCTTACAGTAGAAAAAATGTCAGTTCCATTTGTTTGAAAGTTTTTAATGCCTTGTAAGGCATTGGGAGGCCCTGGGATAGCCCTATGGACCTGATCTGCGGATAAGTGAATCTGCATGTAGCTCTGCTTATATCACATATTTATGGTAAATGAATGTGCATGTAGTTTGCAACCTCCTTGTGATGTTTATGGCCTTCTACTCCCAACTTTCCAGAGTATAAATTCTGCCCTTGCAATCTGTATCCCTCTTCCTGCCCCCTGGGTGTAGATCTTGTGTTCAGAACTGTACGTGTATACAGATTGTATGCTGTAGGCTCTACTTAGAAGTGACAGTGTGTACCTGGAGATGAAAGGTGGCACCAGATGCTATAATTAGTGTGTTCTCACTCTTTTTCTCTGAGGGGTTACCACAAATACATTGTCTCTGATGTTTCATTGGAGATATTTCACTTGTTTGCTTGCAAGGCATTCCCTCCTTTTCTCTCTTTCAGCTGGTAGGGGAAAAAAAACACAGAACTGTTACTTTAATGCAGGAAGGAAGGAACAACTTATAAACATGCTTTTTCCTGAGCAAACAGGGACAAAGAATTGTGGAGACAAGTTGACATTTTCACCTCCATTCTAAGGCCTGCATAGTGAGCTTATAGCTCTCAATTGCATCATTGTGACTGCTGGGCATTGTAGAGGAAAGCGGAGTCAGAGCCTTGTAGCTCTATCCAACTTGTTTCATATGAGTGTTACTGTAGTGGGGCAAACCTTGATTTATGCTTCTTTAGCACAAGATTAACTAGGACACATGATTGTAATTTTTTAAAAGTAGATGGTTCAGCCTTTGGGCTGGAAGTTGAACTAGGTAGCCAACTGGGCTATGTGTTGAGTCTATTGCAAATTAATGGAATGTAGGTGTGTAGAACTGTGGAAGAAGACAGCCAGAAGGCCCACTCTTTCCTTTAGGACTGGTATAAGTCTATATTTTTTTCTATGTGAGAAAGACCTAAATAAGGGAGTTGGAAGAGTCCTACAAGAAAACTGAGTCCAACTGCCTGCCAATGCAGGCAGCCCACATCACTTCAACATCAGCATCCAAATAGATGGCTGCCCAGCTTCTGTTTAAAGACCTCTAACAATCAAAAGTCTACCATGTTCCAAGGCAGTTCTACTGAACATAAGAACAGCCCCACTGGATCAGGCCATAGGCCCATCTAGTCCAGCTTCCTGTATCTCACAGCGGCCCACCAAATGCCCCAGGGAGCACGCCAGATAACAAGAGACCTCATCCTGGTGCCCTCCCTTGCATCTGGCATTCTGACATAACCCATTTCTAAAATCAGGAGGTTGCGCATACACATCATGGCTTGTACCCCGTAAAGGATTTTTCCTCCAGAAACTTGTCCAATCCCCTTTTAAAGGTGTCTAGGCTAGACGCCAGCACCACATCCTGTGGCAAGGAGTTCCACAGACCAACCACACGCTAAGTAAAGAACCAAACCAAAGAAGTAAACTGCCAAACAGTTGTTACTGTATTCTTCCTAATGTTTAATGGAAATCTCCCTTATTGTATCTATGGAATTCCCATAGATAAATGAAATGAAATGTCTCCTTTGCCTATCTTCTTGGTCATAGTAATGCTGTTTTTATCATGGAATCATTGTTTAGGTCACTATGTTTCTATTCATGGATGGTCTGATTCACACATTAAAACTTGTCTCTTTAGTTTCGTTCCCAAGGACAAGTGTTTGAAGTTGCAATCCTAACCTCACTTTCCTGAGAGTAAGATGCTTTGAACACAATAGGACTTACTTCTGAGTAAACCTGGTTAGGATTGTGCCCTGAATGTATGACCTAATCCTGAATTTTTCCATAGATGTGAACTGTGGAGCAACTTGCCTTACAATGAACGTTTATGTGTTATGCTTTCATGTGTTACATGCTAGTAAACTGTGGTTTTTCCATAATGGAAAAAATTGAACGATGAAAGCTAATTACTGTTTTGGGCTTTAGAAATGTAGTAATGGAATAATTAACTAATTATGATGAACACTTTAGAAATATAACTGGTGCACATCATGCGTCTTAACTGAAGCCAGATTTTGGCTCGCTAGTGAACATTTTCATAGTAAGTAACTGAGAACAATAATCTTTTATACCTTTCAGATATTTATTCAAATGAAGATATAAGCAGCTATAAAAATAACTGGTATCGTATCCCAGTAAAATGTGTTATATTAGCAAGCAGTATTTTCATGTTGTTGGAAGAAGTGTGCCAAAAGAGGGTTAAAATTTAAATCTTTGGTAGTCATGTCCAAGGGAATAATTCTTCGCTATTTTAATCTCATTACAGGGTATGCAGTCCCCTTGAACTCGCTCACAGTTTTAGGTAACTTGGAGTGTAATCCATTGATTGCGCTGGGTCAGTGCACGTCCCTTACGCTGGCTCAGGAGTGTCACAAACGTGCCGCATGGCACATTTGCATCTCCTTCCAAGACAGGCAGGCCAGCGCATGGCTATGTGCAGGTCCACGGAGGTCAGAACTGGCCTTCGTGGATCGGTAAGTTTGTACTGGCCGTGTTGGGCCAGCGTAGGGGTGGGGGGAGAGTAGAACAGAGATGTTCTGGGGCAGGGGAAGGGTGGTCGGTGGGCAGGCCCCATCCAAGCAGAGGATGGTCCAGGATCCGGCAATTGGGTCGGATCCTAACCTTACTTCCAGGTGACGTGGAGCAGCTCTCTACTGCTCTGATCTGCACCACCAAGTAGCCCCATTGGACTGCTACAGCATTACCTGGGGTAAGTGGAATGCATTCTTCTTGCCACAGGCTGAGCTGCAGGCAGCCCCAATCCCACTCTGGGAATGAAGCAGGCCAGCTGGCCTCCACATTCAAGTGTGGGTTAGGATTGGGTTGCCCAAGACTGAGAATATTCCAAATATGTGATATGAATAAATAGTCCTTTTGTTAATGGTAGCCAACCTTCAACTGGTGTCATGATGGAAATGCAGCCAGATACCACTTTCTTATGGGGTGGTTTATCAAAGTATAGGAATGGGTTATAGTGAACAAGTTATCTTTACAATTTAGGCCCACATTGCACCCTAATTTCAGAGATAATTTCTTGGAAACATGGCTCTTGCTTCTTCTGTACATTCATTCTAAAAGGGGGATATTTAAAAGGTGTCTTAGACGTTATCCTGTATATATACTGTGATATTGACACTGGAACATTTGTTCTTTTTATAAACCATGTTTTATTGATGTTGGACAAGGTCATACAACTTTGCAATTTTGTGTGTTATACTTTTAATAAATTTGACCTCTATTAACCCTGAAAAGAGAATATGTAGATGAAATTAGTTGTGTGTGAAAAGAGAATAGATGGTTAATATGTTTATGTTTTGTAACTGGAAAAAAAATATCTTTAAAAGAGGGAAATCACCTTATATTTTATTTACTTTGCTGTAAGACTCTCAGAGGAACTTTTTTTTGTTCCACAGAGCAAATTAATACTAATAAATGTGTATGGAAAATGATGAGCTCTTTACATTACAATGAGCAAGGCTTCTTGTAGAACTAGAACTATTTAGCAAAATTCCTTCAGTTTATTTCTGATCAAAGTAGGATTTTTAATTTCCACAAGTGTTGGCATCCTTCAGTCTTGGAAGACTATGGTAGCGCGCTCTGAATAGTGGTTCTCGAGTGTGCGAAGCCTGGGTAAAGTAGATAAGGAAGACAGACTGTTACCTATGCAGCAAATCCCCCCCTCTCCACGTCGCTGGAATGGTCCAATGGAAAGGCAGAAGCCAATACGGTTGGTTCCAGCGGCGTCGTAGGAGTTGCCAGAATGTGACTGTGTTCAGCCATGAACTGCCTCAGGGACTCCGGTTCCGGATTTTGCCTCGAGGTTGACTCCTGAAGCCTTTTCCAAAACTGGATATAGCCACAAGGCAGTGGAGGTTTGGGATCAGAGTTTTCCTTCTCTCAGATGAGCTGCCTTCCCAGGCTAAGGAGTCCCATCTACCTGGTGGCTGTTTAGTTGCCTCTTATGACAAGTACAGCCAAACTGATGGCCTATTCTTATCCCCAGCCCCCAGGGGTTTCCACAAGTAGCTGCTTGTGAATGACAGTATTTTTGACTTTGGGAACTTGTTTAATAATCTTGTACAGATCAAGGTGGTACAATCACAAATCCCTAGTGTACAGAACTCCATCAAATTAATCTAATCCCATGTAGCATAGAGTTCATTACAGTAGAAGGAATTCTGGTAACCAGCTCTCTTTCTACTCATGTTTTAATGAATCTTTTTGGCTGCCTGCCTTGCAAGAAAGTCAAGGTTCTCCACTTGATAATTGGGTATAAATACTGTGAGAATGGCAGGCCTCAGCATCAGTCATGCAGAACCAATTTTTAGCTTGATGGTATCGCCATTGCACATTTTTAATTGAACTGCTTGTGAGAAATACTGACAGTCTCATTATTATTCTCCTTTTCCTCTAAACTTAGGATACTGTCTGATGCTATTTGATATTCCTCTGATCACCAGCACTAATATTCAGTCATAGATGTGCTGCTGTAGGGAAACAGGATAAAATTATCTTCTTATTAAAAACAAAGCACCAGTTTATTCATTAAGCTTATTAATCAGCTTCTCATAGTGGCAGTTACACAGATTTAATAGGCTTTGAGGTGTGACACAATCTACATAATTCCCATTGTTTTGAGAGCCAAGCTAGACATCATGGCAACAGGGCCATCTTTAAGTGTTGGATAATTGCTGACTTTGCATCACATAGGGCTAGAGTTTAAAATGTAGTGCAGAAGGGGTGGAACCGACTCTCACCTACCCACTCATTCTCCTGCAGATTCTTCTCCTTAGTTAACGTCCTTCTTGTAGGGCTCCCAGAGATAAGCAATTCTCCATGTGAGAATAAAGGCCCAATCCTTTCTGACTTTCCACACTGATGCAGCTGTGCCAGTGGGGCATGTGCTGCATCCTGTGGTGGTGGGGGCAGTAATGGAAGCCTCCTCTAGATAAGGGAATGTTTGTTCCCTTACCTTGGCGCTGCATTGTGGCGGCACTGGTGCTGGAAAGTTGGTTAGGATTGAGCCCTAACTTTATAACATTAGAGTGAAAATGGCCTATTACAAATTTGCTGCCCCCATTCATATGCAGCAATTTTGAAAAACTGGGTGGCTTGTGAAGGGGCCAAAATTTATGCAAAAAATAAATAAAAATTGAGGAGATATCAAATTAGTGGTAGGAGTAGCATTTTTTGTTCCTGTTGCAATAGCTGCAGTGGACCTCCTTTTGATGACTACCTCACCCTGCTATGAGAGCCACCATTCTTCCCTACAAAGCAGGCAAGACTGAGAAAAATGGCAGCCATCTGTGGAGCCATTGAGAGGAGGTCTGCTGTGTCTTCTATCAGTATCATAATTAAGGGAGGGGGAATAAATGTGCTGCTGCAAATTGGTAGGCCGTTTTTTAAAAAATCAAGTCATCATTCCCTGCCCCACAAAAACTATCTCCTTGGTTTCAGGCCCTCAGTTTCTCCTGCATCACCAAATTCAAGCAGAGGTTTCCCAACCTCAGGCATTTTACTCAACCTTCTTACAAATACACAAGGCTAGCCATAGTTCCATCTAGGGAGTTTTTAAGAGTATGCAGCTTGCATTTCACTTGGTCTTTCATTCAGAAGGAGATGTTTTGAGGAAATGCTAGTGGTTCCTCAGAAATCCAAAATGTACTCTTTAATCTAAAAGCACTTTACAAATTACCATTTCCTTTTCTCCAAGTAGAGAGCTTTGGTTTGGGAAGATTTATGGTGTATGTGGAAGTTTTAAAAACCATGTATTTGGTTGCTCCAAAATGAGCATTATTTGTTTAACAAAATCTCCTAAGTGAAACAGCTAATTAAAATTACACTAAACGTTTCTGGCAGAACTGGAATAACAGAGCTATTTGTTTATTAAAATAATGGGAAAAGAACCATACTGTTTTTCATGTGCATTAAGTACCTTGTTTTGCACTAGAATCAAGTTTTGCTTTGCGGATTTGCTTTTGTAATCCTACTTTCCTTATTCATAAAACTTCATTCCTTATATCTTCTCAGTATTTCTTTTTGCCTTTTCAACTTCTGCTGCATCCCAATGATGTTAAGTGACCATAGTTGCAATAGTCTTATAACAGTACACATGACTGGCTTCCTTCCTTATTGATCGATTCTATCAGCGATCTAAACCAGGGCTGTCCAATCGTTTTGGCAGAAGGGCCACATCATGACACCACGTTGGGGGCCAGGAAAAAGGAATTAATTTACATTTAAAATTTGAATGAATTTACATAAATGAATATATTAGAGATGGAACTTATGAATGAATTAAGGTCTTGTGATAGCTCAAGACCTATACAAGGCGTTGCGCAAAGCAAAGCTGACCTTTCCTTTGCTGCCACTACTGCTTCACAGATGTGAAACAGTAAGCAGTGGAGGGAGCCCTCAGTCCGCAGCTCGCGCAAGAGATCAAACAGTTGGCCCTTGCGCAGAGAGCAGTTGCATCGGACCAGTGTCCGATGTGTCTGGTGGGCCAGAGGCCCATTGGAGACTGGGGGCTCCTTGCGGGCTGGATTGAGGGTTCAAGAGTTGCCGCAAGTGACCCTGGGCCAGGGTTTGGGCACCCCTGATCTAAGCTAATGTCTGGCTCCCAAGTATCACTTATATCATCAATCTGTATACGTTGCTTGGCTTCCCTGTAGCAGGCATGAACGAGATTAGAGAGCAAAGTGAACTGTGTGTGTATGCTGCAACTTCTTTCAAGCTGCATGAGTCTTCTGTCAGAGCTGCACGGCCACGCTCCAGCTCAACTTGCGGAGAACAACACTAAGGAGAAGAATTGGCACGAAAGCAGCAGCAGCAGATGGGGGGAAATGTCAGCAAACAGGTTTTTGAAAGGTAAACCTGGCAAGAGAAAGTGAATCTCCCCTTGTGATTCCCAGGAGAATTCCAAACCCTGAGCAACACCACAGAGAAGGCCCTATCATAGTGATGATGTGCTAATGTGTGTTAATGTAGGAAAGTAGCTCCCTCCAAGTTTCCTGCTACTCATTTTCCCCAATGCTTCATTTTTACTTATAAAATGACTGGAATGTGCAAAAATAGAATTGACAATTTTTGTGGTTTTTTTTTTTTTTTTTTAAAGAATGACTTTATTTTCACTTTCTGCCATTTTTAAAAAAAATTGTGCTTTTTAAAAAAAAGTAGCATTTAAAAGTACTTTTGAGGCAGATATCTGAATTTGGGTTAGTTTTGGGTGGTGTAAACTCAAACAGTTACTGCAATATTTTGTGATATTATTTGCTGGTTTCTTTCCACCTTTTCTATTTTCCACCATTTCTATTTTGCAATTAGCCAACGGATATAAGATATGAGAAAGAAAGATAGAAAGAAAATTCACCTGATACTACCAAAATGCCTTGTTTATTGGTCTGCTATATATTTGCTAGTAGCAAACTGAGTACATCAATCTGCACCAGCAGGAAGGGACAGCAAGAATATTATTTATAGCTGAAGGGGCTGCAGGTGAGCTTTCAGGAGACATCTAGACTCTATATACTTTGTCTTTTGCACAATATATTGTCTGGAGATTTCCCTCCTACATTGTTTGTCTTGAAATAACAAAGATAATATGGTGAATGCCCTGTTAGTGCTCTATGACTGAGCAAGTTCTAAAGCACGGGTGTCCAAACTTTTTGGCAGGAGGGCCACTTAATCTCTCTGACACTGTGTTGGGGGCCGTGAAAAAAAGAATTCATTTACATTTCAAATTTGAATAGATTTACATAAATTAATATATTAGAGATAGAACTTATATGAATGAATGAAGGTCTTGCAATAGCTTAAGGCCTATAAAAGACCTTGCCTAAAGCAAGGCTAGCCCTTCCTTCACTGCCACTGCTGTTTCACAGATGTGAAACAGCAAGCAGTGGAGGAAGTCCTCGTCCCACAGCTCATGCAAGAGGTTGAACAGTCACCCTCACACTAAGAGAAGTTGTGTTGGGCCAGCATGGGCTCCAGCAAGTCACCAGAGGGCCAGAGTTTCACTGGAAACTGGGGGCTCCCCGCGGGCCGGATTGGGAGTCCCCGAGGGCTGCAGGTGGCCCCCGGGCTGGGGTTTGGGTACCCCTGTTCTAAAGCCTTCATGTAAGGGGAAGAAATTTACCAGTATACCAAATATCAAACGAGACTTACCAATGACTCTACTTCAGGAATCTGCATGCAATGAAATTTCCCCCTTTTAGGCCTTTTTCCCCCCCTTGGATTTACAAGAGTATATTTACATACCAAATTATATAGGCCTACCCCGCTCCCAAAAAAACCTTTTTTTAGTTGCCAAGAATGTTTGAATTCTTGAATTTTTGAGGTGCTGAATCAAAAAGCCTACACCGTGGCTTCCTCATGAGGAAGCTGCTTAACCATTCATTAATGAGGCTATGCTATATCTCCAAAACTAGACGTGATAGGGCAAAACGGATGCCATTTCTGGAATCAGCACCCCAAATTCATATCAAACCACCATAAAGTTTCAGAAAAACATTTCTGAGCCTCAATTTTGTAGGCCTGTGTAATCTGTCTCTTTATTGGACTATACAACTTTCGGATTAAGACCTCATAGTTCCCTTTGTCAGCCAATGCACTTCTCATTTGGGCATGGTACAAAGCCATTGAAGCAATTAATTTGCCAGCATATCACTTTCTTTATGGGATCACTTTTGCAAAGTCTCAGGAATCCTCTGAGGATGAGAGAGACTCAAAGAAACATTTTCTTAACATGCTGTTTAGAAGATAATCTCCAGAAAGGGAGGAGGAAACAAAACAGGTGTGGAACTTTGATAAATTAACCAAAGTGGGAGGAGAGAATGAACTGGAGGATGTTTCTGTATAGGAGGGTAATGGGTAAGAAACAGGCACAGGAGGGGACAAAGATGATTTTCATAAAGGTTGAAATAATTATCTAATATATTACAAGCTTAGAGAAATCTGACAAGAGAAGTACTCTTTAGGTGAGAGTGTGGGGGAAGGGAGAGATTACACTGTGGTTGGCTATTCTACTAGGCTTCGCAGATTTACAAGGCCATAACATGTCCATAACACTCTCTTGTTACTTTAATTGCTCCTCAACAGGGAGAGAGCCCCATTTTGGGAAAATCAATGTGTGTCTTCAGCTTCCTTTGTGCTTTGTGTCAACTGTGGCAATGTCTTTTATTTGAAGGCTCCATTTCTCCTTATGTTACTCATGAGAATATTACACTATGCCAAAATGCTGTGGACATCAAAACACAAACTTGCTCAACCTCTGATGTAATCCAACTTATTTTATTTTTGTTTTAGAGATTTATATCCCGCCTTTCTCTCCAATGAGGACACTCAAGGCGGCTCACAATTAAAAACATAATTAAAAAATAAAATATACATATATAAAATACATTAAAAACAATAAAACACAGTAAAAACCTGGATCCCAAATTTAAAATCCATTCAAAGAGTGCCATGCCCCCCTGGTTTCAGCATAAAAGGCCTCCCTAAAAAAAAAGGCCTTAAGCCCCCGTCGAAAGGACTCTAAAGAGGGAGCTGTTCTCAATTCCAGGAGGAGGGAGTTCTACAAATGGGGAGCCACCACCGAGAAGACCCTCGGTCAGAAAGGCACAGTCAGAAAGGCCCCCTCTAATGACCTGAGAGGATGGGTTGGATTATATGGAAGGAGGCAATCCCTCAAATACCCTGGACCCGAGCCGTATAGGGCTTTAAAAGTCAAAACTAGCACTTTGAATTCAGGCTGGAAATGAACTGGCAGCCAGTGTAGCTGTAAAAGCCTGACTGAGTTGAACCGACGAGCCCCAGAAACCACACAGGCTGCCGCGTTCTTCACTAGTTTCCGGACCGTCTTCAAAGGCAGCCCCACGCAGAGCGCATTGCAGTAATCTAATCTAGATGTCACTATGGCATGGGTCACTGTGGCCAGGTCTGAGTGACCCAGGTATGGTCGCAGTTGGCAAATCAACCGAAGCTGAGCAAAGGCTCCCCTGGCCACTGCCACTACCTGTGAATCCAGGAACTTGGTAGAAGACAGCAAATAATGGTTCAATAATATATATTAAAAGAACGTTTTAATGTTTGTAGAAGAGTATCACAGAGTCCAAAAAAAAAAAAAAAGAGAGAGAAAGAAAGCAACCTATGGAATAATGAGCTCAGTTTCATTCACTGCAACATCAAGAACTAAGGAAAACCAAACTGGTTTCTTCCTTAGGAGATTTAAAGCCCAATCCTGAGCTTAGCGTGCCAACTCACCACCAGTGTGCATTGTCGCAAACATGCCATAAGGCACTTTGTGGACCCTAGCACTGGGCAAGTGCCAGTGGTAGCCCAGTGCTGGTTGGCGTCAGGCTACTGCCGTGTGAGCACCCGACCTTCACTGCTTGGTGGTGGCGCAGGCTGCTGAGCAACAGAGAGGTAAGTGGGAGCATGGGGGAAGGCAGGGAGCAGGCGTTCCGGGGAGGGGGGAGGCAGGCAGAGAGGAGGCATCATAGGGAAGCAGGGGGAGGTGGGAGGAGGCATGCTGGGGGGAGGGAGTGAAGATGGAGGGAGGCAGGACCAGTAGAGCGATGTTCCACTGGATCCAAAGCCTCCGTGTTGGGCTCACCGCCTGACATGGAGGCTTTTGATTCACTGCTGACCTTTTTGTTTGCAGTGAATCAAGTGGCCCCAATGCCGGGCTACTCTTTACCTGGGGGAGGGGGAAGAAAGTCCCCTTCTCCCGAGGAGTCAGCATTGGCTGCCCAAAGTATGCAGGATAAGGTGCCATTGCAGCCCTGTGCCCTGGGCAGCTCAGGAATGGGCTGCCTGAGCCCAATCCTATGCATGTCTACTCAGAAGCAAGCTCCATTATAGTCAATAGGACTAACTCCCAGATAAGTGTGAATAGGATTGCAACCTTACTAAGAATTCAGGCTGCAGTCCCATACACACTTTCCTGGGAGGAAGCCCCACTGAACACAATGGCACCTCTGAGTAGATGCGCATAGGGATTTTGATGTCAGCATTCAAACTAGGACAAAGTGTAGCTTCCTTGACCTCTATGTGCCTATACAGAGTGACTATTCTTGTAGGTACAGAAGAATGTATAAATAAACCATTCAGATCCGTAAATGAAATGTATGTATACAGTGATGGACTTGCATATTGAAGTCAGAAAAGCAATATGTAATCCAAAAAGCTATCATTCTTTGTGCTTTTAGAATATAGTTGCATTTCTCATGGCTACGTTTACAGCCATAGTTACAAGCAAAGTTACATGATGGTTATTCCTCAAATAGGTGGGAAGATTCCCACTTCAGGTGCTTGTATTATTTATTAACTATATTCAACAATGTTTTCTATTCAGTGAAGGAAACAGTGCATACTTTCAGTGTCTCTGATTTCCCTTTCTCAGAAAACAATCTGTGGACTGTAATTCTTCTTCATATACTGTTTTATTAGTGTAACATTGATCTCCCCCTTATTTGTTTTTATTGATTTTTGTAGATTATTATTATTATTATTATTATTATTATTATTATTATTATTATTATTATTATTATTATTAACAGTATTTATATACTGCTTTTCAACTAAAAGTTCACAAAGCTGTTTACAGAGAAAAATCAAATAACTAAATGTCTCCCTGTCCCAAAAGGGCTCACAATCTAAAAAGATGCAAAAGAACACCAGCAGATAGCCACTAGAACAGACACTGCTTGGGAGAGGTGGGCCAGTTACTCTCCCCCTGATAAAAAAGGAGCACCCACTTGAAAAAGTGCCTCTTACCCAATTAGCAGGGGTCAATAACTGCAAAAGACAGCCTTTCCCTAATCCCTTCAGTGTCCTGAATGAGGATATTCTTTTGCTCTAGTTGTGGTACAATATTCAATTCTAAATACCAAAGGTTTAGATTTAAGAGAGATGGGGGGATGGGGATGAGACAGGACTACAGTACCTTGCATGCTCAGATGAATTTTAGACTTGTATTTCCCAAATAATAGTTTCCTGTTCCCTATGACAAAACTCCTTTGAAACAAAGGAGAGTTACCAAAATAATTTCTGATCTGAGTTGAGGGTCTGCTATTTAAAGGAAAACAATAAAATTCCCAGTGCACATGTCAAAACCATGGGGTGTGCCTAAATTAGATCTTTGGTTTCCAATCACTAACAATGTTAGTGATTAACAAAATAATATTGTTATTAACAAAATAACATTGTTGTTCACTAACTATGTTGCAAAACATTACAGTTTCCAACCTATGAACTATTTTTTCATGTCAGTCACATATAAGTTAATGGGAAACATATAATCTTAATGCACCTTCAAGGTGGGTAGCAACAGGGGGCAGCTCACTCATGCGGTGGACAGAGTTGCCCCCTTTGAACAGCAGATTAGGGAATGTGACTGGGAATTCACCAGCTGTGATAATTAAAATGGGGGGGATCATGAGGCTGCAGTGTTATGGAGAGTGACAAAAATCTCCTCTCCTTGTGCAAATTCAGGGTACAACCCATAGTATGAATATTATTGATATATATGTAAATAATACTTTCATGAGATTAATAAAAGTCAGTGACATTTAGGGCACAGTCTTGACCCATGTTTGCTCTGGTGCAAGCCCCTTGGGCTGACCCAGGAAGGTCACAAACGTGCCATAAGCCATGTTTGCGCCTCCTCAGGAGGAAGCCGCATTGGCTCAAGCAGATGCGCCAACACATGGAGGCTGAATCCAACCTGAGGCAGCTTCCCTGCTGAGTCTTGCATTGGGCCAACGCAAGGAAGAAAGGAAGGCGGGGAGGAAGCATTCCTGAGCAGGGGGAGGGCAGGCGGTGGGCAGCCCTGGGGGTGGGCGGGTGGGGAGCAGAAGGTGGGGCCAGGATCCGGCAGTTATGCCAGATCCCAACCCCTGTTCCCGGGGAGAATGGAGCAGCTTCAAACTGCTCTGCTCTCCTTGGACTTGCGCCACCTCAAGAGGTGGCACATGTCTGAGGAGACCCATAGGGGCCAGTAGCCCTTACCCAGGGGTAAGGGGGATAGTTTCCCCTTGCCTCTGGCTGAGCTGCTTGTGGTCACAATCATGCTCTGGATACAGCGCAAGCCTCTTAGCTTGCCTGTTCCAGCGCAGGATAGAATTGCGCCCTTAGCCAGAGCACTTGTGTAGCTCATTGTCCGACTTCTGTGTGTATGAGATATGAGGTTAGGAAGGAGGGCTGTAAGTCCTTGAACTTACACTGACTAGTGGTGGTGCACATTCTTCTCATGCAGAAGGTCTCAAGTTCAATCCCTTTCATCTCCAAGTAAGGCTGGAAAATATTAGTGTCTGAAAGCTTCAAGAGCCTGAGCCAGCCAGATCAGACAGTACTGTGTGTCCAAGATCAACCCAGTCAGCTCAGGCAGGAAGACTGTTGGGCAGCAAAGTGGACGGTACACCCACAGAATCCCAATCTTGTCCCGCCCTTCCAATGTGACATACAGACACTCAAGCCCAGTGAATTGCCAGACAGGGCTCCTGGCAAGGGAGATGGAATCCTGATAGACCAGTGGTTCCCAACCTTTAGGAGCTCAGGGACCACTATGGCAAAATTTGGAGACGGCGGGGACCACATGCAACCCCCCACCCTCGCATACAAAAAATACAATTAAATTTGTAATACATAAGAAAATTATTTAATAATTAATGTGATGGTTGTGCTTGCATTTGCTTCACTAGCTGTGAAAGTCTTGGGTTTAGTTGGAATACATGAAACACAAAATAATTCCCCCAACTCAGAGGTTTTCATACCCACCCAATTCAATCCAGTCTCTTTTTCCCCACACCAGACCACATTACGCACAGCCCTTGCCTCTTTTAAGTGTGGAAAAACACCTCAAGAAGGGAGAGGGTAAGCACAAGGGGATTATAGACAAGTCATGCAAGGTAGTTAAGTGAGCCAACAAAAAGCACACACACCCCTCCACAGTTCCTTTTGTTACACAGCCCTGGCCCTGCTCCCCCCACTTGTGAGTCCAGGGTCCTTAGGAAAGTGTTCAACACAATTTAGGCAGGTCGGACCTGAAGGAGAAGCACCAGCTCAGAGCGACATCTCAGAATGACTGCTGCGTGTCTCAGGAAGAAAAGTCCTTTTGGTGTGCACTGCAAGGTCTTTAGGGGGGAAAAGCCTCTCTTCACTTCCTGTTCTAATTGCTGTCATGCTCTAACTGTGGACTACTTTGGTTGGAGCTAAGAGAGTGTGAGCAAGCCTATAGGTAGGCTGCAGCTACAAAACAACAGCTGCCTACTCTGCCATTAGTCTGTGGAACTCCTTGCCCCAAGATGTGATGATGGTGTCTAGACTAGATGCCTTTAAAAGGGGATTGGAGAAATTTCTGGAGAAGTCCATCACAGCTACAGTGTGACTAGCAGCCCCATTCTAGGCAAGTCTACTCAGAAGTAAGTCTCATTATAGTCAATGGGGCTTACTCCAAGGTAAGCATTCATAGGATTGCAATCTGAGGAGATAGGGGAACAGGCCAAGTCTGGGGTGGGGAAGGGCTCCCCATGGACAAAGCTGCTGCTGCTCTCTGAGGAGGAAAAGTTAGGGATTACACCTACTGTACTTGTACTGCAGCTTCTGGGATTGCTTCTCCCCAGGTGGGCAGCTTGCAGTAACACAGCAGAGGTGCTGCCTGTTTCCCTCTCCAAAAGAGGTGCCAAAACCTGGTTGCCTGGATCCCTTGCTCCACCCCTGGGCATTAGCACATCCAGGGGGCCCAATCTTGCCAACTGGGGAGGGGGTACCAGGGCTGGGGGCTGAGCATACTGTTTCTCCCCTCTCCTGCTGCCACACTGCCTCCAGCTCCCTTCCTCTGTGTTCCCTGGCCAGCTGGAGTCCAAACTCCCAGGGAAATCACATCCAGAGAAACCCACTCCTAGGGAAACCCCCCCCAGCCAGCCAGCCAGCCAGCGATGCCTTTGGGAGCCTGTTCCTTTTCCCCCTCCTCCTTATTACTCCCATTCCTCCATCCTCAGCCCCCCCTCCTCTGGCGGTGGCACCCACGCCTACCTGCCTAAGAGACTTCCCAGGCTGGCTGCAGTTCTGATTTGACTCCTGAAAAACCAGGCTGTGAAGGCTCACCTCAAGGCACAGGGTCAAGGAATGGAGGCAGCAGGCTGGAGGCAGCGGTAGCAGGGCACCTCTCCTCTGCATGCAGCTGAGCCAGGAGGCTACACAAATGCGCGTACCTTACAAGGCGCCTGCGCTTCATTTTTTTGCTTGTCTGGGCACTCACAGACAGGGAGGGAAGGGAGGTGGAGGGGGAAGGCAGGAGAAGGGCTATGCTCTGATTGGCTCTGAGCTGCTCTGATTGGCTGCTGGTGCTGCAGAGGCTTTTTTTCTGCCTGGAAGGGCATTTTTTTTTTCACCAGAGACGTCGTGGACCACCTGGGGGGATGCTGCGGACCACCAGTGGTCTGCGGACCATGGGTTGGGAACCCTAGCAAAAGACTATCGCAACCACCACCACCCCGTCCCTGCAGTCGTGGCTGCTGCAGTACCCGGAAACCTGGTGGACAAAGCTGGGAAAGGTTCACTCCTCCTGCTACATCCAACCAGGTCTGATACATGCCAGACCAGCATCCTCACCCAGGATTAAATCCTGAACAAGACAAGTTTTATTATTTACTGATCTGGCATTTAGAAGCAGCAGTTTCAGACCCAGGGCACTACTGCCAATGCCCCCAGTCACCAGAGAGCTGGAGGGAAGTGTATGCTACCTCCCAATCCTTCTTCTACCCCTCTCTTACAGGGGTACAACTCTCTGACTTCTCTCACCCCTCTCTCACAAGGATTCAGATTGTCTCACTCTTATATACCAACTCATGTAACAGGCCACAAGGGAAAAGGACGGAAGGGGAGGGCCAATTCCACAATAACTCCAGGAGGAAGTACTGAAGGGGTAACCCCTTCTGTTCTGTTGTATGTGGCATATAGACCCAACCTGTTTCAGAATGACCATCCTTCTTTGGGGCAGAGAGAATAATTTCAGATAGTACGGGCTCCCATTAGCAGTGGTAATCTTCATGAGCATCATGCTGCTGAATCAATACAGATGAATTCAGGGTGGATTTATTTGAGAGAAGAAAAAAGAAGAGCATTAAAAATACAGGGTTGACCTTTTTGCAATGAATGTGATAGGAAAGGGAAACTTAAATGGAAGCAATAGTCACCAATCACCTGTGCACACTCATTCATTGGCATCCTTCAGTCTTGGAAGACTATGGTATTGCACTCTGAATGGTGGTTCTGGAACAGAATGTCCTCTCCAGAGCGCGAAGCCTGGGTAAAGTAGATATGGAGGATAGACTGTTTCCCATGCAGCAAATCCCCCCTCTCCACATCGCTGGAATGGTCCAATGGAAAGGCAGAAGCCAATACGGTTGGTTCCAGCGGTGTCGCAGGAGTTGCCAGAACATGACTGTGTTCAGCCATAGACTGCCTCAGGGACTCCAGCTCTGGATTTTGCCTCGAGGTTGACTCCTGAAGCCTTTTCCATAACTGGATGTAGCCACAAGGCAGTGGAGGTTTGGGATCAGAGTTTTCCTTCTCTCAGTTGAGCTGCCTTCCCAGGCTATCGAGTCCCATCTACCCGGTGGCTGTTTAGTCGCCTCTTATGACAAGTACAGCCAAACTGGGGGCCTATTCTTATCCCCCAGCCCTCAGGGGTGACATCTGGGATGTCAAGACTTGCGTGTGAATTGGACTAAAGTGAGGGAGAGGTGCGCATAGTCAGCCTCACTCTCTCTTCCCAGATTCCATCTTGCTCCAATGGTAGGACAAAAGTCGAGATGGTTGGAGATGGGCTGGGCGCAGTGGTTGACCAGGGCATCTTTCGTGTCTTGCCGTGCTCTTAGCGTACCACGTCGCTTGCAGAAACCGCCTTCATGACCGTTGGTCCTATTCTAGTAGGTCTCATCCACTCAATCCTCCGGAGCCTGTCTTCACATGCTCGGGATAGACAAGTCCCAATTTCGCCGAAGGTCAATGACCCGACAGCTACCCTCAACCTGGTTTGGCCAGCCTGTCAAAGCTGTTGCCCGGGGTGTGGCTGCTGCGCATTCTACAGCTACTGGGAGCCAAAGGTGAGAGCTGAGTGACAGGCAGGGTTCAAAGGTGGACGAGCTGCCCTAAAAGGACACAACATGCCCCTACACCAGAGGTACTACCCCTTCCCATACACCCCATACACCCCACTATTACTGTCGAGTGCACACTATTACTGTGTAATACATAAATACTGTGCACACATAAATACTGTGCACACTATTACTGTCAATATTACCTTGCACTATAAATATAAGGAAGTATGTTACCTACATGCATTTATATGTACAGTGGGTTTCCTGCAGTGAGTCATGGACTCTTCGCTCACAACAGGAGAGGAAACTGAACGCTTTCCACATGCGCTGCCTCCGACGCATTCTCGGCATCACCTGGCAGGACAAAGTTCCAAACAACACAGTCCTGGAACGTGCTGGAATCCCTAGCATGTATGCACTGCTGAAACAGAGACGCCTGCATTGGCTTGGTCATGTCGTGAGAATGGATGATGGCTGGATCCCAAAGGATCTCCTCTATGGAGAGCTTGTGCAAGGAAAGCGTCCTACAGGTAGACCACAGCTGCAATACAATGACATCTGCAAGAGGGATCTGAAGGCCTTAGGAGTGGACCTCAACAGGTGGGAAACCCTAGCCTCTGAGCGGCCCGCTTGGAGGCAGGCTGTGCAGCATGGCCTTTCCCAGTTTGAAGAGACACTTGGCCAACAGTCTGAGGCAAAGAAGGAAGGCCCATAGTCAGGGAGACAGACCAGGGACGGACTGCACTTGCTCCCGTTGGGGAAGGGATTGTCACTCCCGAATTGGCCTTTTCAGCCACACTAGACGCTGTTCCAGAACCACCATTCAGAGCGCGATACCACAGTCTTTCGAGACTGAAGGTTGCCAACAACAAGTAAGTAAGGGTTTCCTGCATGCAACCACTTCCTATATGCATTTATATGTACAGTGGTGTTAGTTCAGAAAGGTCACTAAGGATGCAATCCTATGCACACTTTGCAATGCGGAGTAAGCCCCATTGAACACAATAGGATTACCATTGATTAAACCTGCACAGGATTGTGCTGTAATTCTGTTTTATGTGTATTTACCAGCAATCTGTTTTCATTTGGATTCTGACGGAAAACACCATTCTTCACTTTACCTGATCTGATGTAACACACTACTTGATTTCACAGCATCTTCATACCTTTTATGAGAATAGGCAGAAGGAGAGCATCAGATCTTTCAAATCAAAATGCTGTTTCTTTCCAGTTGGCTGCACTATGCAATCCTACATACAGCCTGAATGCTATAAAGCTTTTATTAGGCTAATGGAAGTGGAGAGAGGCAAAGGAGAGCAACTGAACAGAAGCCTTCGCTTGTGATTTTAAATTGCACCTTGGCCCAGTGATGAGAGAGGTAAAATATTGTGCTCTTCAGCTAATAATCTAGAATTCTATTATCACTCAGCTCTGGAATGAATTATTGGTGACGTACAACTGGGATTATTCTAGCTGCAGCTCATATCGTACATCCAAAGCCTGACACTTAATTATGTTGTCCCATAGTAGATCAAGTTTTACAACAGCAACAAAAGATTAAAGCAGTCTTAAACTGGGGACTTTCAGAGGATAAATAGCACAGTATTACAGAGGGGAGCAGCAGTTGGCTGTATCACCGTCTGGGAGACAAAACATTCAAGTGTTGTTAATATTTAAAAACCTTTTAGTTTTTTATATTTTGTACTAACAAACTGGTTATATCACTCCTTGGTGAATTTTAGTGTTGCTGAATGCTGTAAATGGCATCACAGGAGCAATTAACATGGACAGAACAATGATCTCATTTACTTTTGAGGGATTTTCATCAAAAACTAATAACATGGGGAATCAAATCAGACTTGGCCAATAGGTGAATACTGAAGCTACAACAATGCTTAAATCTTCAGAAGAACTCTCTATCTGATCTTAGAAACCATTTTTCTAGTCTTCTATTTATTTATTTATTAATTGTTTGCTCTGCCTTTCACTTGCCAAAGGAATCTGGTTGTTTAGTTGATTGATCTGGTACTTCTCTAGGTTATGACTTTAGTATTCATTGAGCTTAAAGACCATGTTTGTGTTATTTTGTGGACAGCCTATGAATTTAAAAACACATATATACATGCCATCATGTGTTTTTAGAAAATCATTATCAGACACATAAAGGACATAGTAGATGATTGTATGATATTAAATAAAATAACCCACAAGCTTGGGTTTAAGCACAAGATTTGTTTCCAACTACAGATTGATTTATGGCCTGTTTCAAACACATTTTTAAATATGTTATATTTTGCTATGAAGAACATCTTCATAGGTGTTTTAAAATATCTGAGAAATTTACAGACATTTTACAAATAAAACTCCTAACTCAGTGTTATGACACATAAAGTATAAAAAATTGTTAAGTAGAAAAAGGATTGTGAACCAGCTGTGTTCATAGGTGAAGTCTTTCCAAGATGCCATTGCCATTTCTAACACTTCAGAGCCCTGAGAAAAACTTGCACTATGCAAATCCATTGTTTAAACCCAGAATAAAGCTATCTTGTCTTTTACCACACTTATATAAAAGTGTTTCAGAGGCCCGTGTAATAGTCTATGGTCATCGTTTATAGGAAGATTGAATATCTAGTCTTCCCTTTGCCTTTCATCAAATTATTCTCTTTCATTTAGGTCTTCTACCTACATTCCCCATATTCCCCATAGATGTTTTTTTTCGAGGTAGATAGTTGCAGCACATTGTATGTTTTGTAAACACTTAATATTTTATGTTCTTAATGTCCTCTTTTAAAAATGTTATGCTGTCTCTAATTTATATTCCCCAAGTAAAATAATACACTGTTCAGAAATAATCCTTAATTAACAAGTTAGTGATCAAGCAAGTGTTGCTTTCATAGCATCTTGCGTTATCTATTTTATACCTACTCGTAATCTGTCCTCAAAGCAGTAGTGATGTCCAATGACATCCTTTTAGCATAAATTAGGAAATGTCTGTGGAGTGCTCATGTTATGTAACTGGTAAGCATACTATATGTTAGTTGTGTTTCTGAAATATATATGGTGATTGTTTTACTTTCTCTGAGCTAAGGCTGTGTCCCTATGAACTCTTCACCCTACAGGCATCCTGAGATTCCAAAGAGATTTTTCATTTTAAAGTCCTTAAATAAAAACTTTACTGCAACAACTAGGCCAGTCAAATATGATTATTTCAAGGACAGCATTCTAGTTTGACTCCAGCAAAGGAGACAGGAGGTTTTCTCCACTTCTGACTAGGCTGGTTTGGGTATGTCTGGGCCAGCTCATCTCCTGTGTATTTAGGGGTGTGCGCAAGCACTCCTTGGTCTCCCTTCTAGTTCCTTTTTATTTGTTGGACGTCTGAACCTCCTCTCCCATGTCATCTAAGTACTAGCTAGTATTTAGATTGCATGAGTGGGGAATGTTTGAACAATCCTACTATGATTAAAAGAAGGTGTATTTTGAGGGGGACAAGGACATGCTTGGGGTCGGCTTTGTCGAGGGAGGCTTCTTACCAAAAACAATGGTTTGGCCATCAGAGTGATGAAATATATTGACTGCTTTCACTTTAGAGTAAATTTGTAAGAATAACTGCTGTGAAAGCAGCTGTTTACATCCCAATCCTGTTGGTATGCCCCACTGTTGAAACTAGCATTCTGCTAGCATTAACTCCTTTTTGGCAGTTGTAAACACATTCTGGCAGTGCATGGAGTTGTGTGCTACAGGAGTTCCAGTGGGGAGGCTAGAGCATGTGCCAGTGGACCAGTGTAGGGTCGTTGATCCAGGTAGGACGGTAAGGAAGATGAGACGGGTTGGGGGAAGGGTGGTACAGGCAGCAACAAGGCAGATTGGGTCTGGGAAGGAGATGCGTTTGGTGGTGGCAGCTTTTGCCAAATCCAAGCCCCCTTCCTGAACCTGGTCCACCAACACCAGTGATTTAATTGACTCAGATCCAAGTAGGACTGGCTGGGCTTCAAGAGACTTCTACGACTGCCCCCCTGACCTCCGCAGGATGATAAACATTCTATTTCAGGTGGCCTTCTCCTCTTGGTTCTGATACTAGTTTGGTGTTGCTATTGCTGATTCACATCTGCTTTTGGTATTTGTTGTATTTGTGTGTTGTATGTTCAGTTATTTTATTGTTGTATGTTGTATGGGTTGTACAGTTGTTTTATTGTTTTTAACTTTGTACTGTTAGCCACTTTGTGCACCACCTTAATGTAAAAAGTTACTTACTCTGTTCTCAACCAGCCATCTTTACTTCAGTTGTGTGCCATGAATCTGGTCTTTTCACTATTATTTTGTGCCATGCCATGAATCATTAATGATTTGTCCATTAATTTCAGATGTCACTCAAATAAGATGCTTTTTTTTCAGTTATCCAGTTTACAGTTTTGTCAAGATAAGCATTGCAATATGGGCACTCCATGAAGTGTCCTTCCATGAGGATTCTCTAAAAAATTTTTCCTTGGCATCAAGAACATCTTGAACTTTCCTCACTCTTTGAGTAGTGACAGCTACTCATTGTTTGCACAACCTGTTGTCCTTTAAAGTAATAAATGGCTCAAATTTTCCACACACTAATTAAAATTCCATTTCTCATGAATTTCTTAATCGAGTGCAAGTCATTATGTGCTTTGTTGATTCTTAAGTGCAAAGATAATTGCAATGGGCAGCATGAAAGTGGTTTGATTATTGCCTGTCGACTCTTGTGAATTCTAATAGGTCTAATTGCATAGCATCAATTCATCATCTCAGCATCACTTCTTTTTATTATTAGCTCTCCGAATTGTAATTTGCTCATAAAGAAGTGTTGTAGTATATCAGTGCTGACATGCTACCTGGCCTATTGTAATATTCAGCCTTTACCTAATGTTATTGAAAATAAAGGTTTATAATACAGTGCCCTTTTCCTGAAACTAATTTCAAAGCTTGGTTTCATGGACGATTTGGTATGTCTATGCTTGAATTTGCATTTGTGATACTTCTTGTAAATGACAGTCCAGACTGTTCCCATTAATCAAAAAGATAATATGTTTGCTGAAAGGAAAAAAAAACACACACACAATAGGAATCTTTATTGTTGCTCAGCAGCTCATGCAAGATGAAAGTCTAAGACCTTTTTTTAAAAGTCAGATTATTGTTGCTTGTACAGCAGAAGAAAGGTACTCTGACCATATATAATGATCTTGCATTTCTTAATACCCAACACAATATGAACATGGGGGAGGGGATAGAAAATGCTGCCAATCATAATTAGTAGGATGGGGGATATGGCCCCCATATCTGCATATCCTGTATTCGTGGATTCACTTATTCACAGATCAAGTCTGCGGGGCTCCTATATGTGCTCCTTCCAGAGGCGATGGGTGCTTGGCTCCCCTTGATCTTCTGAGCCCAACAGTTAAAAAAAACAAAAAAACCTTCCGGTTTGTCCATGTTTATCCTACATAGACTGGTGCCAAAGGGATGTTTCCCACTTTGTTGGCCAGACTCTTAAACATTCTAGTCCAGTGGTTCCCAAATCGGTCAGTCACGACTCACCAGGAAACTGGAAGATGGCAGTTCACTCTTAAGCGAAGTGGCTCAGAAATGGGGGTCCTGATGACACTGCAGTGATTGCGGTGCAGCTGGGAACAATACACTTACCTGGAGGGGTCGTGCTGTGCTCCGGAAGGGTCTGGGGGGCTTGCAACCCCTCCACCCTGCTGTATATAGCACTTATCTGATCAGAAGGTGCTTCTGGTTTTTGCACGAAAACCATGGGGGAGCACTGCTGCCCAATCATCATTATAGCCATATCCCTTGGCATTTACAAGTCAGGCAGCAGCCTCTAAAAAGTTTGAGAACCTCTGATGTAGTGAAGATCGTGAACCATCGATCTAGGTAGAACTAAGCCATATAGATCCTGGATTCAAATCTGAGATCAGCAGTAATTCTCATAAGAACATAAGAACATAAGAACAGCCCCACTGGATCAGGCCATAGGCCCATCTAGTCCAGCTTCCTGTATCTCACAGCGGCCCACCAAATGCCCCAGGGAGCACACCAGATAACAAGAGACCTCATCCTGGTGCCCTCCCCCACATCTGGCATTCTGACTTAACCCATTCCTAAAATCAGGAGGTTGCACATACACATCATGGCTTGTACCCCATAATGGATTTTTCCTCCAGAAACTTGTCCAATCCCCTTTTAAAGGCGTCTAGGCTAGACGCCAGCACCACATCCTGTGGCAAGGAGTTCCACAGACCGACCACGCGCTGAGTAAAGAAATATTTTCTTTTGTCTGTCCTAACCTGCCCAACACTCAATTTTAGTGGATGTCCCCTGGTTCTGGTATTATGTGAGAGTGTAAAGAGCATCTCCCTATCCACTCTGTCCATCCCCTGCATAATTTTGTATGTCTCAATCATGTCCCCCCTCAAGCGTCTCTTTTCTAGGCTGAAGAGGCCCAAACGCCGTAGCCTTTCCTCATAAGGAAGGTGCCCCAGCCCCGTAATCATCTTAGTTGCTCTCTTTTGCACCTTTTCCATTTCCACTATGTCTTTTTTGAGATGCGGCGACCAGAACTGGACACAATACTCCAGGTGTGGCCTTACCATCGATTTGTACAACGGCATTATAATACTAACCGTTTTGTTCTCAATACCCTTCCTAATGATCCCAAGCATAGAATTGGCCTTCTTCACTGCCGCCGCACATTGGGTCGACACTTTCATCGACCTGTCCACCACCACCCCAAGATCTCTCTCCTGATCTGTCACAGACAGCTCAGAACCCATCAGCCTATATCTAAAGTTTTGATTTTTTGCCCCAATGTGCATGACTTTACACTTACTGACATTGAAGCGCATCTGCCATTTTGCTGCCCATTCTGCCAGTCTGGAGAGATCCTTCTGGAGCTCCTCACAATCACTTCTGGTCTTCACCACTCGGAAAAGTTTGGTGTCGTCTGCAAACTTAGCCACTTCACTGCTCAACCCTGTCTCCAGGTCATTTATGAAGAGGTTGAAAAGCACCGGTCCCAGGACAGATCCTTGGGGCACACCACTTTTCACCTCTCTCCATTGTGAAAATTGCCCATAGGTGGCTCTACATTATGTACCATTCTACTGTAAGATAAGAATTTTACAGACTTGGATCGGTCTTGGAGGGTTGTTAGGGAATGAATGAGATACCAGTTCCAGAGAACTGTGCACATTAAAATAGATGTATAAATGATAGTTGCTGAGAAAAACCTAAAATAATGGTTAGTTTTTGTGAAGAAAGGTTAATTTCTCACATGCCTTACAGGTTCTGAGAAATCCCTATCTTAGAGACATTCACTACTAAATATAGTTTCATTGATTTTCCTGTGGGGTTTCTGCAGATGTAGAAAGAACTACCATCCCACACCACTTTCTTAGATAATATTTTTTGCTCTCCAGTTATTTTCCCTTCACTGGGTCTTGGCAATGCATGCACCAATGGCACTGTGCATAAAATAGAAGAAATGAATAATGACTTACTAGAAGCATGTTCATTGTAATGTATGTGATACTTCTCTAGAAATTGATCTTTTAAAATAGCTTTGCTTTAAAAAAAGTTAGCTTCTTAGATATAGTGAAGTGTGCCAAATGCATTGGGTTGGGTCATAAGTGCTGCATGTGGAAGAAAATTCCTGCAAGAGAACTTATCTGGCCCTCTTCTCCACAGTACCTTCCTGCACCTGAGAAGCTTCTCCTGAGAACTGGGGACACTGAGATGTGGGGTGAATTGCGGACAGGAGGCTTCAGGGGGAAGGGGTGAATTGCCCCATATTGAGTAGAGGCACCTTCTGCTGGTGAGATAGTTGAGAGTTGTTCTCTTTCCCACTCTCACTGCTGAAACAGAAATTGGTTCTGGTACATGAGGTTTCTACGGTCTTACTGTTAAAAGAAAAATTGGGGTGAAGATTGCTGGAATTAGAGCCTTTGGCCTTGTTTGGTTGCTACTGTGTCATGGGCAATGGTGAAGTAAGGATGGAAACTGTTGATGTCCCACATGGGTTGCAGATCCCTTTATTTGTTCATTAATGTCGTATTTTTTTTAAAATTATAAGTGTGCTTATAATTTACTATATAAACCTTGCTCGAAGTGTGCTTATATTGCACTATATAAACTGCTTCATGAACAATTCCTGTTAAAAATATAAATATTTTATATATTCTAAGAATATATATATATTCTTATATATTAAATAAAGGGGGGATTGTAGCTAAGAAGAAAGTGTGTGCCCCATTTTTCTTTCTGGGATTCAGTTTCCCCCCACATGCTTGGTTTGGTTCAATTTTTGAACTGGATGGCTTGTTTAATTAGTTTAGTTAAAAGATATTAATACCTATTTTAAAAGGGACAGGGAGGTAGACCATCAATTTACAGCAAGGTGCTGGTAGCTCACTGCAGAACAGTTCAGGCTGAGAACTGTGTGAAACAAGTTTAGCCCACTCAGGAGATTTACCCTAACCAGCAAGGCACTTGCCTTTTGTAGATTTGAAATTAATTTTTTTTACCTGTCCTGTGATGTTTGGCTACTGCTTTTGCAGAGTGGTTAGGGAGTATTATGGCTGCTGCCCAGTCTGGGTTTTAGAATTGCACCACCTTTCAGCCTTTTAGGGGCTGGTATTATTTGGGGGATTTTTATCACTCTTAGAGCATTTATGTCCAAAACACAGCAGAAGGTTGGTGGGAAAGCTGTTACCAAAAGGGCTGTTTTGTTTAGGGGGAATTATTACACTACCCTTTTAGAACCTCAGGATCGCAGGCTGGATAACAAGATGGTGAAATGCAGAGAAATTCCCTTTTAGCTTAAAGAGGAGACTGGGAGAAAGATAACTTTTAATAAAAGATTATAGTTATTTGAAAAGCACAAAGGTAAACATAATGCACATGGATAAGTGTATGTTTCTTGGTCCTAGTACTTGAATCGAGTGTACTTAGCTTTCATGGTGGTTGCATGTACGTAAAAAGTATTTGGTGCATCTGAGGAAATTAGAAAAAGGAAAGGTTGTAGGGAAGGATTTTAGGGGTTCCTGGTCTGCCAAACCCAGTTGCTAACTAAAGATGGGGAGAGAAGGGGAGAAAAAGGGGGGGGGGAAGAAGGGAAAAAGTTCTAGACGCCTGATAGTTACCTGTCTTGTAGAGCAGTTGGATGGGGGGGGAGTCCTGTGTGGAGGACCCTCTGACACAACACAGATGTGTTGTTCCTTGGAAGGGGAGCCCAAGAGAGAGCATGTGAGGAAGCCCTCTCTTTAAAAAGGGTTTTTTCGACAGAGCTGAGCTGGGTGGTACTTGGGAATAAGTTCATAGGGAAGTAGATTTGTCAGTTATCAGCAAAATTAAATGGGATCTAATGGCTTGCTTCCTAGATGGGGGGACTTAAACAATACAAAGAGTCAGCAACACACAGAAGGCAGTTCAGGTCTGCATACAGTACTTAAGCAGTGATTGGGCTAAAACAATACAATGAATACTTCTTCCCAGGGAGCTGGATTTAAGATGCCAGACTTCCTCCTATATTGTTTGCATAAACAGTGATTGGATTAGGAGACACTTTTGCATAAACAGTGATTGGGTTAAAACAATACAATGAATACAGTAACCACAGAGAGGTGGAGGTTGTGCAAGTTTGTGGCTTGACCAGAGTTTTTTGGAAAAGTCTGCTGGGAGAAGTGTGGCCTGCATGAAGTTTTAGTAACATAACCAGATATAAAATCACAACTAAGGAAAAAGGGGATTTTTACGTAACAAAGATGCCAAGCACCTTTCTGTGCTCATGGCACAGCTAGTCATCCGATGAGGACAACATTGGTGGGATGTGGGCTCCAGTAGAAGAACAGCAGAGAAAAGCACATGCTTTTCAAGAGCACATGCACAGTAATGCAGAGATAATTAGAGGCCATTAATCTCCAAGGCAACCAAGGCTGGAAAACTGCAGTCAAAGTTAACCTTTTCACTGCTCCTTAGACTTCCATTAAATTCCACTGAACTGAAGCAAGTCTCCTTCTCTAAGTTTACAGAGCCTGCTGCAGCCTCCTTCCGTCTTACAAATGCTTGCATTTTGCAGAGATCTGTTTTTTAAAACCCAGGATGTCATCCTCTTTTCCATTTGAAACAAAGTCCCAGGCTACAATTCAGTGCACCTTTACTTTAAGAATAACACCTGTGAGAAGCAAGGGGTCTGCTTCTGAGTAAATAGGTTGCAACTATGTGTAGCTGCACTTAAAGTAATTCCTTGTTGCTTGTCTCTGCTGTGAATTGAATTGTACACTCCCAGTTATGTGTTATAAGTTGCATGTTATATGTAGAGCCACCTTCTTTAACACACCAGGTGCCTTAAAGAAGGATTTGATTCATAGTTCTAACCTTTTTTCACTTTCGTACCCCTTGACAGCCCTTTCCATAAATGTACCCCTCACATTAGCTAAATGTTTGTAATTAATATTAATATTAGCCCTCATCTCCTCCATATGAAACCCTGTTTATATGTTTCATTAAATGATATTTGATGTTTGAGATACAGTGACTGATTTTAAGAAAGTGTTCTCTAACACTAAAGCAAAAAAAGATCATTATTTAAATCTTTCAAACTCAGCTTTTAAAAATGGAACTATTCTGACTGCAGTGAAGTAAAGAAAATTAATCAATTTTCCTTCTTTAAAAAAATAAGAATGGATGTTGGGGAGTGTATGCTGCTGAACTTAATTTAACAAATATCTGCGGTACATTGAAGATGTATGTTTTATGCACCACGATGAGCATGTTGCAAGCATAATATGAAGAAAATTAATATTCTGTACATGAAAGCATTTCCTACATATAATCAGCAGGGTAACATTTAATATGTAAGAATATCAAAAAGTAATTCAGTTTCCCATCAGCTGAGTTTTCAGTTATTTCTTTCTGAGTTAATATGGGTGGAACTTATTGTATCAATTGACTGATAAAATTCACAAACAGAGCCCTTGGCAATGTATCCTTTCATATTTTTTATTCACTTCAACACAGTGCAATAGGTTCTGCCTTAAAATTCATACCATTCATGCCATGATTGACAGGGTACAGCTTCATTATGCAGTTTGCTAGATGGACCGATTATGGCTATGAATACATGAATGGGATGAATGAAAGGAACATGTAATTGATTCTCAACTTGGTGTGTCAGTTCGTTAACAGTTTTAATGCAGTACACTCACTTCTAAAAAGAAGTAAATGAGAGAAAGTTATTTGTACTTATCTGTTTGCTTAAAATTCATTTATGTTAACACTTTTACTGAATACTTGGCAAAGTACTGAACAGAATATTTGTAAATTACATCCATGCCCTCCAAATTCATTTTGTGTCATACGCACACTTTTCAATTTACACTTCTGTAAACAAAAGTCATTTTTTCTCTTTTGCTGCCATTCCGTCACCTGTCACCTATTCCTCCCTCTTGGTAGGAGTCATTACCCACTATAAAAATTTATCAAAATAACCCCGAAGATTTGTTCACTGATTTATATAATGAAAAAAGCCAACCATAACGAATCTGCTTGTTTAATCCTTATGATACAACTGTTGAGGCAGAATACTACAGTGGTCCCCCTGATTCCGCTGACTGAGTTATCCATTGTTCTCTGTGCCCATTACCTTTTGTTTTTGTTTTGTTTGTTTTCTTTAACAAGCAGGCATGTTTCTTGGTTTTACAGAGGCAGGAACAGGATAAGCAGGCAGGCAGCCTGCATGTTAGAAGGATACAGTCAGAACATTAACAGGAAGCAGGACTTCTGAAATGTTTATTAAATCTGCAAATGGTATTAATTTTTACTGTTGTCAGAGAGGTAGCCTTCAAGTTTCAAATATCTAAAAATGAAGGCAGTGCAGTTATTATGATGCCACTAGCCTGCTTTTTCAGCTTCATTCTTCAAGTTCTTTTTGGAGAGTTTTTTCTTTATTGCTAGAAAACATGTGGCTATAAGAAAGAAAGGGCTGTGTACCCCTGAGCAGAGCAGCAAGTGTTTTCATTTTGTCCTCAGCCTGTCTTCAGACATCTTCCCTCCTTCACAATGGGCATTTATTAAGTTTGAATTTTCCACACTGAATGTCTTCAGTGAAGTTATGGCTGTTGTAAATATTGTTGTGTTGTGTTTCTTTCCAAGCTGGCAGACAGCGGGAGCTACTGGATGAGTGCTGTGACTTGGAACATATACAAGCATTTGCACAATGGGACTGTTGCTCTTGGTCATATGAGCTGCTGTTTCCATGTACCAGGTCATAGGATTGTAGGCGGTGTTGGGCATGAGCAGACAAAAAGGGGATGCTGGGAGAAACTGCAGGCAATTTCAATTAACTGTCAGGGATTACTAATCAAAATATACCTCGGTTTCTCCTTAGATTCACTCCGATTTTCTTGACATTGTCATGGATTCAATGTTTTATAAAGATCTGCTGGAAACATCATTTTCCAACTAGGACGAATTTGTTAAGGAATGTAATTTTCCTGGCTATTTGAAGTATTTCCCCCCCCCTTCTTAGTTAGTGTAGATGTTTTGAGTCTTGTTTACATTCCCTGGTGGTGTTGTGATTCACACAGGTTATCACAAATGGCAGCACACAGAGACAGCAGGGGACATGAATACAAACAACAAATACGTGCCATGCTTGATGAACGTCAGAGCCCACTGCTGTGTCTGGGGATTGTGCTTGCCATTAATTAGGCTCTCCTTTCCAATCCAAGAGCCGTCCACTTTCCTTGCTGTTCACTGAATTCTCTCAAATTGACTTTAAAGAAAAATTTGGAATGTATCCCTGTTGAGTCACTATGTGGCCTTTTTGTGTTTTAATAACTTTGTCATACCCAACTTTCTCATTTAGCCTGGTGATGGGACCTATGCAAAATGCAGCTTTACATGCTCACATACTGATGGGACTTGAACAGAAGATGCAGCTTTATTTGTGTTGCTAGGGCAGGCATGGCAACAGCTGTTTCGGCCATTACCAAACTGTTTCTGCTGAACCATTGTGGTCAAGCAGCAGTACATGTTGTCTGGGTTGAATGGTCAAATTGCTCTTGCATGTCAAATACCATTGCCAGACTTTCCAGACAAATGATTCTATAAAGAACCTGTCAAGGCATTTCAGTCATATCCATATACCCAATATGGTGTCATGCTTGGAGATGTTTGATATTGATTGGGTTGTATTCAAAAGCATGCTCAGTCATAAAGGTGACTGGGTGACTTTATGCCACTCATTTTCCCTCTGACCTACCTGACATGGTGGTTGTAAGGGTAAAAAAAATCATATATGCTATTCTGAGGTCTTTGAAAGAAGAGCAGGATGAAGAATATCAGAAATATTACAGGGATAAGTACAAAGATCTTACATTTTCCATTAATTGGTTAGCCTCCAGATCAGGTTATACTTTGACAAAAAGTATGTAACAAAGTCAACACTGGGCTTTCTTAAAGACATTTTTGCCTCTCCAATGTTGCCTCTAACTAATGTATACACACATGACTCTGAAAATAGCTTTTACACTGCATATGTTACTCACCTCTATTTTTCTTAAATAATGCATTCTTAACTTTTCATACTTTTCATACTGACACAGTAGCTTGCATTTTATTATCTTCTGTTCAAAGTTGCCTGCATATTCCTTTCTTCCCTGTTTGCAATTTTACCTAATCTGGTCTCATCTCCTAATTTTCACTGCCTTCTTTCAGTGGTTCTCGAAGTTTTAGCTCCAAGACCCACTTTTTAGAATGAGAATCTGTCGGGACCCAACAGAAGTGATGTCATGACCAGAAGTGACATCATCAAGCAGGAAAATTTTTAACAATCCTAGACCTAGTCCTACCCACACTTACCCAGGAGTAAGTCCCATTGACTATCATTGTTAAAAGCATCTACACAATAGCCTGTTAAAAATAAAGCTCTGTAATGTTTCTCCAAACGCAGTCACATACCATGGTAGCATCAAGCCAACTATATTAAAAATAGTGAAATGAATGGGGACCCACTTGAAATTGGCTCGCGACCCACCTAATGGGTACTGACCCAAAGTTTGAGAAACACTGCCTTAGATGAGAGTGGGCCTACTGCAATTTCCTGAAGTCATTGCCTTTTCCTCCTTCCTTCTTCACCTTCAGTACTATATTTGTTATTAACCTTTTACAATAATCTGCATGTTTCACATGCGCTTTAGAATACTCAGTGCACAACCCTAACTTGCATTGGAAGCAGGCAGGCCAGTGGGCCTGCACTACATCCACTGCAAGTTTGGGGCCAAAATCAGCGCAGCCTGAGGCAGGGGGAAACCTTTCCCCTTACCCCATGTGTGAAGGAAAAGTAACGTGGGGTTGACAAGGTAGAAAACCAGAGCAAGGAAAGTCTCTGCCTTTGGCAATGTTGCTAGGCGCAAGTTGCAAGGACCAGCTGCAAACAAGGGTGCTCATTAGCACATACCAGGTCTGAGAGAACTGTGGAGGTGGCCACTTCACAGGGCCCTCAGATAAGGTACCAGGCTGCTAAATTGGCTACAAGGCCACTTGATGAACAACAAGGTGCAGCTGTGAACTTTTCAGGTTGGGCGGGGCAAGACCACCATGAGGGAGAGGGCTGTGGCACGTCCACACCTAGAATGTTCGGCTGGATCCGAGTTCTAATTGGTGGATGGCCCAGAAGACCTATAAAGGTAGAAGGGAGTAGCTTTCCTTTGTCTTAGTTCATCTCTGGCCAAGGGGGCCTGAGCTTTGACCAGTCCTGACAAGATGGACCCGCCTTGACTGCAGCAAGGATGGGTTGGACTGGAACTCTGAAAGTGTAAGACTCTGGTGAGTGATAGTTAGAGTTAGGAGTTAGCTCTTCATTGTTTTATTATTGCTGAGTGTTGTATTGTAACCATATGCTCTAGTCCAGGGGTGTCAAACATAAGGCCAGATGCGGTCTACAGAAGCTTTTTATCTGGCCCTCAGGCTCTCAGCTGCTGAGAAATGCTGAGGTGACATGACTGAAAGGGCGGCCCACATGATAATTGGGTTCACCCATATATTGAAATATGATCAAGATTTGTGCATTTTCTTTCTTGTCATTAGCAGCTAATGAGTTCCTACACGAGAACAGAGTGTTTGTTTCTGGTTTTGACCTGTTTAATGACATCACTTCCTGTGTAATGACATCACCTCCAGCCCTCAGCAGGTACCATGAATGCTATTTGGTCCTCTGTATGACATGAGTTTGCATCCCTGCTCTAGTCTAAATTCTGACTGATGCAGTGCCTGTCTGTTTAACTATTTCTTTAACTTTCTCTTCAATAAATTCTATCTATTACAGCTGACTGGATTATTAGACTGATGGAACAAGGAACTTGGTTGTGGGAGCTATTCCATGGTTGGTTGGTATGTGAACTGGATACCCCAGTAAAGGAGACCTTCTCCTGGGTTCAGGCTGAGTCAGGGAGGCTCAAGCTGGAGCACGGTTCAAGGGGGTTTGATAAATTGACTTGACTATCAGGTTTGGAAGCTCTTACGATTGAAGAGCAATTGGCAACTGAAAACAAGGGAAGCCTGAGAGGTGTGAAGTGACTGGATGGGTTTATGGCCGGTTAATTACCTCTGGGGGCAATAAGCAGATGGCATGGCACTCTGGGGGAGGTCGTGACACCTGTAACACTGTGTCACGCTGCAGCGGCCCCAATGGATCTACTCGGATCTGCACCACCTGACGAGGTGGCACAGATTTGAGCAGCCTGGAGCTGTGCTGTGCCGCCTGGGAACGGGGTCAGGATCCAGGCCTCGCACCCAGCTCCCTGCCTGCCAGCTACCCATCCTCCCCCCTCCCTGAAATGCCTCCCACCTGCTTCCTTCCTGCCCTTCCCCCAATCCCTATGTTGGCCAAGGTCAGCCGATGCAACTCACCCTTTCCCCGAGGCCCGCATCAGCACAGGGAGGCTGGCACACATCTGTGCACTGGCCTATCTCCCCTTTGAGTGGCGCAAAAGTGCTTTACTGTACCTTTTGCAACACTCCCGGGCCGGCACAAGGGACTTGCATTGGCCAAAGTGCAGTTCTGGATTGGGCCCTCAGTTTGTAGATGTCTTACAGCTCTCTGTGTACCAGGATTCAATGAAGGTGGATGAGCCTTTTAATGTTCTTTTACTTTGGCTTTCTGAAAGTTTTCTTATTTGTTTAATATGTTTATATACCCTTTTTAAAATAAAAAATTCATAGTGTGATGTACAAGCAAATGAGAAAGGGAGGAGGGAAACCAGCTGCGAAAGGATGAGCCAGAGTTCCTTTGTAATTCATAAGTGACTTTACTCAGACAATGCCTGCCCCACATCAGACTGGCACATGAGTTTGTCTTGTAGTCCATCTTAAGTAACTGCTTTTTCTGGAGCAGGCTTTGTAGTACTTGAATTTCAAGGGGGTAAATAGTGTCTTAGTCCTCTTACCTATTGTCAAGCCCCCTTTGCTACTGTTTTTAGAAGACTATGGGGGCAATGGTGTGCCTAATTTGGGGGAGGGAATCAAGAATAGAGCTTGTGGATTGATGAAGGCTCCCCTAACACCTCCAATCTTTCTCCCCATCAGGCAAACTCTGCAACCCTGCCTCCAATCCTTCAGCCATTTGATCCCACTTTTCTCATTTTTGGCATGTAAGCAAAGGTTATAGTTTCCTTTGCATTGGAGCCTCACAAATCTCGAAGTCTTGAATTTTGGCCAGCGTTATATGCGCATGAGGATACGTTTCCCGTAGTTGAGGGTGACTCCACAGGAAGGGCCTGGTGGAGCACTTGCCAGAGCCTGTGCCAGTACAGTATCTGATCCAGCCTTGAGACAGTGAGGGTCTGCTGTTGCCACTGGTCCTTCCCCACTGCCCAGTAAGTCAAAGCCGATGGGGAGCAGTGGCAGTTCTTCATAGTGCCATTGGGCAATTTTTGGATAGCCTTTCTCCTGATATTGCGTTCAGCATATCTTCAGCATTCAGGAATTTTTTTAGATAGCACCACTTATAGATAGGTGGTGGTTTACCGCTGCTCCCTGTTCTTCAGTGACTCCCAGTAAGCCTCTCCATTGGGCCCTGGATCCCTGGCTTGTGTAGTGGAGCAGCAGCAGCAGTAAACCCACATCTTTTACACCAGTTGATACCAATTTTGCACCATTGATAAATCCGAGTGCTGTTGCTCCTCACCTTCACTGAGTAAGAGGCCCGGGTCCCAAGTCCAATGGGGAAGCTTACCAGGAGGCATGTCTCCCCCCCTCCCCAGTGCATCTCTTCTAAAATCCTCCATTCCCCAGTGTCTGTCTTAAACTCTCCTGTTGGGTGATCTCTGTTAGAGGAAACTCAACTCAGTTGGCAGGCCTACTCATGCTCTCTCTCTTTTCACCTTCACTTAACCCATGCCTGTTCAAATGGAGCTTTCACAAGTGTTCTTTCATTCACTACCACTGATGATCGCACCAGTAAGCATGGCGTTTTCCTTGTTTTTTTTACATTGCCTAATAAAATCTATATTTCCTTTGGAAAACTGTGTTTCATGTTTCTGTTAGCCTCATTGTAAAGGCACTTTGTGATAGTTTACCCATTCATTCAAAAGTCCCAAAATAGCAAAATGCTCCATTTTGGCCTTTCTTGGTATAAATTCCTCATTTAGTTTAGTTCTGGGCCAGACAATCCTGGGTCCAAAACATGGCATACACATGGCATATATATGAGAGCAGTATTGGCAATACTGGTTCCTAAGCACTATGAGGGGAAGCTGGTGCTCATGTGCACTTTATAAAGCATGGCAGAATCATTACATTCGAGGACCTGAACGGTGACCCCCTGCAAAGAAGCTGGAGCTCCACTATTTAAACACAGGGTTTTATAGCCTTTGTACCTAGCCTCAAAATTTCCTGAATAAGATTGTCATCTTATCTCATATCTACAAACTGCAAATTTATCTCTGAAAAGCAACTCTAGTTTTGTGTTTAGCTTACAAAAAACTGTGGGGGATGTAATAGAAACAAGCCTTGTTATGAGAGGATTGCTCTGTAATACAAGATCTGTATTGATGATACATGCACTGGTCTGTTAAGAAGATTCAAGGTCAAATTTACAGTGCCATGAAGGGCTTTTGTCCTGGTTCTGATTTGTGAAATGAAAAAGAAGCTGTATCAACCACAGTACAGTATTACAAACCATCACATTTCCTGTTACATCAGTACAAATGTTTAGTTTAGTTACAGTAGGCTTAGTAACAGCTCCAAAATAATCAGATAACACATATGTATCAATGTGTTCTTTGGATATTGTTAATTATGAATGATGTGTTAATCCTGTTTTGTCTAGTTTACCAATAAAATGTCAAGCTCATTGCTGTTTCTGCAGCATCTTGTGGCTCTAAGTATTTATGGTTTCTGCTAAGACCCTGATGTGGCATGTTCTTGTGGTCATCATGTGTTTGGCAGAATCAGCAAAATGAACGTTAGTTGCTAACGTTAAAAAAAAATCAATTTTTTAAACTGCTACCCAGCATCATAATTCACATGCACCGAAATTTTGTTTTATACAGTTCACTGGGCAAGTTGTTACAGTCAAATACTATAAACAGCTGTAATAGAAGGGTTTTCAGAATGAAATGTGGAAATACATATTTTGCCTATACATTTCCACAGTTGTTTGTTCCACCGGTAACAATTTCCTTCTCGGTTTATTGTGTTGCATAAAATGCATACGGAATATAATATTTGGGTTAGCTGAAGGGTAAAACTAATGTACCTGTTTTGATCATCAGTTGTCATCTGAAAAGCGCTAAACATCTACTACATTCTTTTTTTTTTTAAGAAAGAATTTTAAGAAGATTTGCTGTTCAGTACTGTAGATGTAATAATCAAGTAAAAATAATCTAGTTTTGTTCCCATAACTAAAGGTAATAACTGTGATTAAAGGGGGGAGGTTGATAGTTTTTTTCCTTTGTGTTTTTCTCAGTGTGCTTTTTTAAATAACTGTTATAAAGTTTTGTAAATCCTTCCGTGTTGGTTTGTACCAGGCTCATGGGGTTTACTGTAAAAACTAATTCCCTTACTGGTGTTGCTCATTAGCAGTCATTTGAATCTTTGTGTTCATTGATCTAGCAAAAAATTGGGAAATTGAAATATAATTCCAGTCTTGCAATCTTAGGAAAACTGGAGAACTGTCTGAGATCTATTGTTAGGAGTAGCCTTGGAAGGTAGCCACCTTCTTAAAAATGTTTTTGAGTGGACTGAGGCCAGTGAGAAACCTTAAAATGCAGTATCTTGTGGCTCTAAATATTTATTTATGCTAAGACCCTACTGTGGCATGTTGTTGTGGTGAGTGTGTAAAATGTCTGGTGAATGTATTAAGAATGAACATAGGAAAGAGATGGGAAAACCCATTCCTGAGATGTAGTTAATAATAGTAGCTCTGAAGAGTAGAGAACTGTAACTGCTACATGGTGTGGTGGGAAGCCTAAAGATAACAGGTCCTGGGTGAGATGGCTGATGGGAATATTCATAGGCTGCTATCCATTGTAAATTAGCTCTTGCATGACCCAGAATTCATCTCAAGGAGTCACCAATCATTTACCACGGTGTTGTTGGAACAGTTTGCCACCTAAATCATGTTTGGTGGTTGATAGTTGAGATCCTGGACAAAGAAAAATAAAAGACAAAATGCCACTGACTTGCTACCAATGAGACATTTTTCCAGCAACTGGGAAATTGAATATAGTACAAGGTTATCAAGTCATTTCACTCTTGATTTAATATGTGTCACCTGGTGTGCTATCTCAGCGTGCTTCAGGAAGAAAGGAAGAGTTGTGATCTGGGAAGAAATTGCTGCACCACCCACAAGGGGATCTAAAGCATTAGATGAGCCAATATAGCTGCTGCACAAGTACAGCCTGACAGTTGGAAATGGTTGCTTTCTTTGATAGCATCACTTGCTAATTGTTTGGGTCATGCTGTAAGACAAGAAAGGTCAAAATAAGTAAGCAAAAGACCAAGAGGGGGGGAGTTGCTTATTATAGCTTACAGGTCTTAATAAATACTCTTAAGTTTGAGACGTGTAAAAAGGTGAACTCTGTTACTTGCATGGTTTCTTAATTCTGCTGTAATTCAAATGCCCTGATTTAAACTTTAGTGCCTAGCTAAAGCACATTCAATTCCTCTGTTATATGTATCTTTATAGATTTACAAGATTTTCTTCCATTAGGGATAGAATGGAAATTTGATATTATTTATTGGATTATTCTTTGCAGATGTCATTCACACTGTGGGACCCATAGCACGAGGACATATTAGTGATACACATAAAGAAGACCTGGCAAATTGCTATAAGTCCTCCCTGAAACTGGCAAAAGAGAATCTCATCAGATCTATTGTAAGTACTAAACAATGTCTGTTATTTGTTGATTGTCCTAGGGGATGATGGATGGCAGCCCTTCCACAGTGCAGGAAAACAGTCCATATTTGATATTTTGAACCCACTGCTTTGCAGATCCAAATGGTTCCCAAGTAACTGAACAAATAGCTGCAATATCTTGCTTTATACACCAATGGATTACAAATGAGACAGCAATTTAGTGCTTGGAAGGGTAGTTTAAGGCCCATCTAAACTTAATAACAGAAACATGTCATTGGCAGTATGTGCAGAACTAACAAAGGGAAATACTTCTGTACACCATGTCTAATTAACTTGAGTTAATTACTGCAAGTTATTACCGTAGCTTTTAAAGAAGATTAGATGCATTCATAGAGGGAATCTACTGTTAGCCAGCTTTGCCAAAAATGTTATCTTCAGAAGTACCAATACCTCTGATAGTTGGATACTGAATGTTAGCAAAGGAGATATCTATCTCACTCATATTATGGAGAACAGTTTAAAAACTGAAAAGCTCATATTCTGTCACCAACATAAGTGAGGCTACATCTGTATACTGAGGAGGCCTTTGCTCCCCACTAGAGTGCTGTTGTGTGCAAGAGCCTCAGGAGAGGTGTGGTCTTTATATAATTGTTGCTATGCCAAATATTTCACCACTTATTTATTGTACTATAGAAGTGGTTGCCATAAATATGTAGAAGTACCATGCTTTCCTGCTATTTTCTATTTTTAAAGTAATTCTGGAATATTCAAAATTTCTCATGCTTTTCTGAGGGGAGAGGGGAACAGAAAATGGTAATTTTTCAGGCAATCTGCTGCAGTTGTTTTGAAAATCAAGCTGAGGTTTACTACTTTTTGATGGATGTGAATGAAGTCTATGCATGCTTGGTACCTGCCTGGTTCGTGGATCCGCCTGGCCAAGTTATATTTAACTGATGTGTATTGAGTCTTCAAATACAATAGTGTTAGTAATGTTAACCATGAGGAGTACAAGGCAGGTAGGTTTCTGCCACCCAACTTCCTATAGTGAAGGAGCTTCTAGACTGTCATAGTGTCACCTTTAGCATTCCTGACAAAGGATGGCAGTGTTGCTCAGATGGGGTATGAAATGTCTCTTCCTGCTGACAGAAACATTCCCTTACAGACTCCTTTATTAATGGAGGGTAGGATTTGCCTCCACTGGTTGTACCCAGTGCTATTTTCCCCTACAGCTTGGAATGGCAGTCACTTACTGATAAAATGTTTTTCCCAAAACATTATAACTTGTTGACTTTGTCTTGTGGAACTCGATAGAAGTCACAAAGCTTGCCCACTGATTGAGACTTCATGGGTCAGGGCTGAAAGTACTTCAGAGATGTTTTGGTTTCATTAGCAGTGTCAGTTATTGTCTTTCCATTTGAAATACTGATTTTATGGATCTGTCATCTAAAGCTACCGTAGATACTTGCCTATAGTACATAAAATTTTTGTCAAGTAGTCAAGCTCCAATTATCACTTTGCCTGATCGCCTCTGGTCAATCAGAGGGCAGAGCCTTTCCACTCTGAAAAGTTTCTTTCTCAAGCAGCAGGCAGGCACCCCTCATTCGAAGCAATTTGTTTCTACAGCAACTTCCCTGGGAAATTCCAGCCAAAGTTAACCTTTTATTCTCCTTCCTTCTGCTGCAGCCTGGTTCTGCTTTGCAAATGCTTGCAAAACAGGTCTGTTTTTTTCAACACCAGGATGGGATCCTCCTTTCCATTTGAAGCAAAGTCCCAGGCTACAATTCAGTGCACCATTACTTAAGAATAACACCCATCGAAAGCAGTGGGTCTACTTCTGAGTAAAAAGGGTTGCAAATATATGCAGCTGCATCTCTCTGCTGTGAATTGAATTGCACACTCTCAGTTATGTGTTACGGGTTGTGTGTTGTATGTAGAGCTTCTGGCTTAACACACCAGACACCTTAAAGGTGGATTTGATTCATGGATCCCCTGCAGTGGTTCCCAACTTTTTTCACTTGCATATCCCTTGGCAGCCCATTTTCATAAATTGTACCCTTCATATTAGCAAAATGTTTGTAATTAATAATATAAGCCCTCATCTCCTCTATATGAAAGCTCAGACTTCATGTAATTATCACAGTTTTGCACCAGAAGTGTGCTGAGAAATTCTGGGTAATTGATCAATTGAACATTGATCATATTATTTTTCAACTTTTTTACTGTGCTGGTTTTCAATCACTGGTTCATAGATGAATTGATGACCAAAAACTAGCTGTTGGTGGGACTTTCACAGCCAACTAGCTACCTCCCTTCCTGCCTTGCTGGTCCTTGCAAGGCATTCTGGAGCACAACCTGCCTTTTTTCCCCATTATTCCATTCTTTTTCAAGTACCCCTAAAGGTCCTGTTGAATATTCTGGAATATTCAAAATTTCTCGTGCTTTTCTGAGGGGAGAGGGGAACAGAAAATGGTAATTTTTCAGGCAAATTCATGTCCCTGGGAGTACATGAATATCAGGTTGGGAACCACTGTTTTACTAGTATGTTGTTTATAGTAAACTCTGTTTGTTAACTCTGATAGCGTTTACAAAAAGGTGGTGAAGACCAGAATTTAAAAAGAATTAAAATGTATCTTATGATCTTTTACTATGTTTTTAATAAATTAGAGACTACTGTTCTTAGGTAACAATTAGTGGTAGGTTATTTTTCAGGATCTGGCCTGGGGTAAAATCAGACAAAACTAGAGTCAGACACCCCCCTAAGTTTAACCCCTGATTTATCAGAGGGTCATAGAGAATTCCATGATTGTTGGCTCAAAACCTGCCCTCAACTTATCTGTGGGATCAACTTGTAGGTGAGTATCTATGGTACTTTAGTATCTCTCTCTGGCTTTATTGCCTCTGCTTCTTTACCAATGGTTTCAGGTAACAGGCTTATCTGTAATTATTTTGATGTACCAAAGGCTTTTCTGCAGTTTTATTTCCCATGACATGTTGAGGAGACTAACTTAATATTATTTTTCCCTGGATGCTACTGGACAGTACATCACCAACCTTCACTGAATAATCTTGACATTCAGGTTATTCTTGGATACCAGTGCAACATTTAGTTGCTGCGAAGATTCTACACTTGATAATCCATGACACATACATTTTTGGGATATGTATTTTGCAAGCATTCCTATTTCCTGCCTGAATTTCAGTTACACTAAGAGACACCTTGGTTCCTTCAGAAATACAAAACAGAATAACCCACACACCCATCTCCCTCATTTTTACTTCATCACAGTGGATATCAGTTGAATCTGAAGAACAAGGCAAGCTTTTGTACGCTGGCTTCCAGAACCAATTCAAAATGTGATCCCCCCCCCCAATGATTTAATTTTATACCTGGTCTTGCTATCTCCCTCCATATACAAGGTGAAAAACCGGCCAGGGGAGCAACAGGTTTACAATGCATGCTTATGCATTTGTTCTCATAAGTAAGTCCCACTGAGTTCAAGTAATAGAATTGTAACCTTTCAGCCCAATTATATCCATGACCCTTTTTGCCAGTGGAGAAGTGTCAAAATGGTGACTGCTGCATCCTATAGTAGGGGGATCAGTTGTGGAGGTCGCCTCTGGGTAAGAGAACAATTATGAACTATTGTTTGCCTTTTATGATTGATGCTGACTGCTTTACAGCATTCCACCAGCGCAGGAAGCACATGGTAGGAGATGTGGATAAGATTGGGGTCCAAGCTTATTTCTCCATATATGGAGCAAATATACCTGGTTTGTTGGTTTGAAGGATTTTTAACCCATCTTTTGGCTGAATGGTCCTCAAGGTGACTTGCACTGGGTTGTGGAAATACTGTAATTTTTTTTTTTAACCTATGCATATACAATACATGGGCACAACTCGGGAGTCCTTGGCCAATAATGGTGACCAAAGAGAACTTCCCTTTGCTTCTGCAGTCTCCAAGTAACGAACAGTTGGTATGGGACGTTTGTTTGTTTGTTTGTTTTTCCTGGCAACTTAATATGCTAAAAGGCAGGGTGAATGAGAGAGAAGTACATATTCAACATTTTTGGTTACATGAAAAATAGTGTCTGTGTATTAGTAAATATGGTGGAGGCAAGTGAGCTTCATATGTGAGGACACATTGTACAAGTGAGGACTTGTAATCATAAGGAAATGCACAAAATTGATTAGGATTGGCTTGAACACAAAAGCTGGCGTATGACTTCAAAATTGACTGACATATATGATGAATGGAGTACTCTAAGCCAGAAGGAGGACTCCAGAGCAGTCATTTCAGGTCACAGTTCACTTTAATGTCTTCATTAATTATGGAGAAGAAACAATAACCAGGCCATTAATCAAAATTATGAATGATGCTAAATTATTAATTCTCACCAACATTACTCAAAAGAAACAAATAATTGATATAAATACACATAGAGCACTGGAGTTGTAGACACTATTCCAACTGCTTTATTGAGTTCTTTCTCTTCCCCCTCCCCCCACCAACCCCTTCAGATAGCCACATTACTGGTCTGGCCCATACTGTCCATTTAGGTGTTCATCACCCAGTACACATACATGTGTGTGTGTGTGTGTGTGTGCCCTGCATGCCTTGAAATAAAGGAAATAAAATATTGACCATGTAACACTTCTTTTGCACACTATTTTTAGCTCCATTATTTTCATGTTTGAATTTGGAAAGAGGGAGGAGGAACAGCAGAGGAACAGCAGAGGAATGCTGCTGGAGGGCCACTAGATAAGGGGAGCAGTATATGGTGTAGCAAGATTCTGAGCAAGAGGGGGACAGCATTTGGTGCCCTGCCTTAGGTGCCAGGAGATCTTGGGCTTTCTTTGAGTTGAAGACAGCTTCATGACTTCACATCATATATGTGTTGGTAACACAGGGCCCAATCCTTTCCCATCTTCCAGCCCCGATGAAGCTGCAATGCAGCCCTGAGGAGGAGGCCTCAGTGACTGCTCCCCACTGCAGGATGCTGTACATGCCCCTTTGGTATGACTGCATTAGAGCTGGAAAATTGGTTAGGATTGGATCCATAATGTATTAGTTGCCTTGTCCCCCTAGCAGATATTTGAGTTTTGCAAACCCTTAACTGACTTTACGCTTGTTGCCATTGTGCTAAAATTTGAAATAATAAATTTGAAATAAAATAATGAGAAGGTAAAGGTGCATCCTTACAGTGCAAGTTCCTTCATGGGACAGGGTTCTCTCCCTTCCTTCCTAGAATGTTTTGGCTTTTGATTCTTGCACCTAGTGAGAGTGCAATATGTGTGTGTGTGTGTGTGTGTGTGTGTGTCTGGAAAAGAACCTAGAAAAGCTATTCAGAGCGCTATTAACAGAGTGTTATGTTTTCTGTTTATATTTGCTAGAACTGTGTTTCTGATGCCCTACCTTTTTTGATGTTTTATGTTTACTACATAAACTGGGGTTTTGAAGAAAGCAGCTTAGAAATCTTACATTACTGTGTTACTTGTCTGTTTGGAGTCCATGCTATGAAAAAACAGGCCTACCAACTGGCAATAATCATTTGTCTGATATTTGTGAACAATCTCAAAGGATTACACTAGGTAGCTGAAGCAAAATCTCTGTTTGGAAAGATACCTTATGGACAAAACCGCTGCTAACTTGTTTCTGTGCTTGCAGCACAGTTTTACGGTATGTCTGTAATTAGCTATACACGCCCACACACTTTGTCAGAAGCTTATACAGTACTTCTGTTGTACATTGCTGAAGTGCACATGATGCTTTGAAACTGCTAATATACTGAAACTTCTTAGTACATCAAGGCTTTTTAGCCCCTGCATGTGGTTTGACATGTTCTCAAACTGAAGTGTCAGCTGAAGCCTGAGGTATTGTTAAACTGAAAATTTGACAACTATATAGACAACAAGGGCTGAACATGAAACAAAAGGATTATCTAAAATTCACTATGAAAACAGGATATAGAGTTGGCATTGTCTCTCTTTCATCCACAAGGCAGGCATTTGTCAAAACTGTTATGAAAATAGAAAAGTTTTATACACAGAAAATAACTGAACTGTGAAAAATTGTCAGTCTCCTGTACAACATACAGTAAAGAAATTATTTAAGCCTGGCCATTGCCATAGTGGATGCAATGATTTCTAACTCAACATCTTCAATTCTTCTGAACAATAAGATCCCACTGACCATGCTAAGGGGTGGGTGGGAGAGAAGTGGGGGTGTGCGACCCTTCAAAGACTCCCTGCATCAACATTATTTCCCTAATAACTCATGTTATGCAAGGCAGAATTTATCCTTTTAGAAACCACTTCGCCTTTCTTTGCCCTCTTAAATCTTTTTATTGAGATGTCGCAGCTCTGCCCCTGCATAAACAGGCATTAAGACTGATGTATGTGAGCCGAAGGAAATCCACCAGGAATGTGGGTTAGTTAGGTACCTGAAGGGATCAGGGAAGCATGTGAGAGAGAAACTGTGCTTACATAAAATGCCAAATAGAATTCAAGCTAACTTCAGGTGGAGGGAAGATTTGTCCAGTTTCAACTGGATCCATAAATGTCTCTTTTGCATACTCATTTCCAACTTCTTCTCTTGTAAATTGGAGAGATTCACAATGTAAATAGTATTCATATGATCCTGTGGCTGCATTGTGCATTGAACAGTTTTAGTAACATTTTGTGTGTGTGTGTGTGTGTGTGTGTGTGTGTGTGTGTTTTAAATGATTAAAATATTGTTTATACCACGCATGCATAATATGTTTAGCATGGCTGTAGTTTTAGTTACTGATTTAGAAAATGTTTAGTCCATCTTTCAAGGAAATATTCCTAATGTGAGGAACAGTAATATAATCGATAAAAAATGAAGACAGTCAACTAATTTCAGCAGCAGTAAGTGATAATTGCAACTCCAGGTGAAGTTATTCAGCAGTCAAAAGCGAATTAGAATTAAAAAAAAAAAGTTTTCAAGGTCTTCTTAAATAGAACAGGCTCCTGCGCCTGGTGAATTTTTTTTTTTTTTAGTTTTCACAATCTTGAGGCTACAATGGGGGGCACTTTTCATAGGTCTCCATTAATGTAACAATAGTAGGCACTTTCAGTTTTGTCACTGCTAGGTCTCAGTGTGTAGGAAGGGTACATATCCAAGAAGGTGCATTCTGAAAAATTCTGGGTCAGGACTATGAAGTCGTTTAAAGGATAAGTACTGTACCAATATTTTTAATTTGGGCTGGAAACAAAAGTGGCAGCCAGTGTAGTTCATAGAGAAATATGTCACGCAAGTTCCCGCTTTTTAAAAACCCAGTTATACTTTTCTGTTTTCTAATTACTTGGTGCAAAATTGGCCATGAAATGATATGCCTGGTAACTGGGATTGGGAATACTGAGGCAGCACATAGAGCTGTGGTCATACAAGAAATAGCAAGAAACCTGTGTGTCTGCAGGGATGCTGAAAAACAGCTCTTTGGCCCTAGGATGTTAAATTCATGCAGCTATGTCAATGAAAACTGATTTCTGCTCAATCTCAACAACTCTGTTCTGGGATGTTGCCTGTTACCTCCCATTCATGGTCACTTGCAAGTTCCGATTAGTTACCTGTAATACGCTTGACATGGGACTGACCTTGAAGGGAGTCCCATGTAAAGCTGGTACAGAATATGCCTGCCCAGTACTCGACAAATGTGCAGTGCCATGAATCTATTATGCCAGTTTTGGAACAATTTCCCTGGCACTTAGTTAGCCTCATCAAACCATTGGGATGTTTTGCATTTTCTCTTGGACTAGAACAGGGGTCTCCAAAATTTACGGCCAGAGGGCCACATCAAATATCTGGCATGGTGTCGAGGGCTGGAAAAAACAAATTTAAAATATAAAATTTAAAATATAAAAATACATTTGAGATTAGACTTAGATGAATGAATAAATGAATGAGCTCAAATTCCCAGGATTTCTCCAAGCACCAACAGAAATAGAGCACACACATTCCCCGACTTCCCAAGCAGCTTACTTAAATATACAGGATTAAGTATCTCAGAACCAGCACATCACAGGAAACACCCGATGCATGTTCTGAGGGCTAGGGAAGCCTCCCTGTCCCCCGGAAGGCCCTCTAAGGCCTTCAGAGGGCACAAAAAGTTACTTGCAATTTTTCAGGAAAACCAGAAAGTGATATTTTAGGCCCTCAGAACTCTCTCCGGACATGACTGGATCACAGATCTGGTCATGTTTGGTCAAATGGGCCAGAGGCTTACAGGGGACCAGAGGCTGACCATGGGGTGGATAGAGACTCACAGCAGGCTGCATCTGTCCTCTGGACCAGGGTTTGGAGACCCCTGGGCTAGAATTATAAGGAGAAGCTGTCAAGTAGACTGTGGGGTTTCCCCCCTATAATTTCTCATCTGAGAATGTTACCATAGCAATGAGTTTATGGTCTTAAAAGTCAACATGTTGGCTTTATTCCATCATCTGACTTCTTGATGAAGACTTCATATCCATCAATCATAAGATTCACTTTGAAGGGAATTGCCTGACATAATCTTCACCAGCTCTTGAGGGTATTTGCATGAAGATGCATTTAGAGCATTTTCTGTATTCTCATTGCAATATTATCTGAAGCATGTTTATTTGGAAGTAAGGCCCACTGAACCCCATCATACTCACTAGCTATTAAGTAGGCTCACAATTACAGTCTTATTGTTCCTAAATATGGGGATCCTCTTATTCCTTACAATATCAGCAAAACGCAAGATTTAAACTGGTGTTGAACCAGTTTATTGGTGACTGATGTTGTTGCATCACCTTGATATCTGAAGACACTGAAGTGATGAAATAATATACAGACTTTGCTTGGGATATGTGGGGTGGGTGGGTATAATTTATGGTCATAGTTGTTTTTAAATCGTGGCTTGTTTTTGAACAATGTGTTGTGCTGAATCCTCAAATGATAAAAGACAACAATGTGATACCTAATTACCATTATCTTCAAATATTGATGAAGATATCTGTTGTTTGAATGCCCATGAGAACCATCCATGTAACTTAGGAAACATGGCAAATTTGCCCAAGTATCCCCCCCAAAAAAGAGGGGCACAAAAGACTTGGTTGAAACAGGACCATGATTTATTCCATTACAAGGGCAGCGATTGGTGCAATGCAACGGGTCCTGACTATACTCCACCCCCCCTTTAGTGCGGGCACCTAACTAGGAGGAGACAGTTCCTGTCTGAACCCTCCTTTGGGCGAACTGCCTTGACTCAGAACCTGAGCTCTCCCAAGGCTCCCCCAGGTTCTTCATCACCAACCCCTGGAAACGGGGTCCAGCCAGCTGAATTGTTCTGCCCACCCTGAGCCGGGGAACCACCAAGGTGAGCATCCCAATTCCATTCTGGGGTCAAACCAGGCTGCCCCCGAACCAGGTAGCCTCGGGGCTCAGCACTGGCCTTAACCTGGCCTGTTGCTTATCTGAAGGTAGGCACTGGTTCCCTATCTCTCCTCCCATTCCCGCACTACCCTGCCACGCGGGGGGCTAGCCTAGCACTTAGCATCCCCCCGCCCCATCTAAGAGTCCTTGCAGGACCTGTTGCAAGTCCGACAGAAAGATATGGTTCCCGACAACTGAGAGATGCACACCATCTCCCTTGTAAAGGTGTGGCAGAGAGCTCACTATATCTGGGTGGCGAAGCACCAGGCCGCCAGCTGCCAACACTGCCCTCCCCAGGTGCGCATTCACCTTCCTTCTGGCTCTATCAAGTCCAGCTGGCTTGTAGTGCACCTCCAAACCTGGTGCGGAAGCAGATCCGACCATATGATGATCAGGCCAGGCATCCAGCTTCTCAGTGTGGCAAGGTCTTCTGCCGCCTGCTGCCTCAAGGACAGCCCCGTCCTCAGGCAAAGGTCATTACCACCAAGGTGTATGTGAAGCGTCTGGGACGAGGAGCTCCCCATATACACTCCCTGTATACACTCCGAAACCATGGGTGTACGACAGGGGGTCATCATTGACATCTTGGGATCCCCTCACTTTGTGTGCCTCCTGCGTCACGTCAGTCCCACTCCCAGCACAACGGTGCTCCTTCCATTTGTGCACAAAGAGCAGCCCATCAGACACGCCTCTCTGAGCCATATACTCATGCAGCCCTGCCACCGGGCAAAGTGGGGAGTTCCCTGCCCCATTCAGTTGGAGCCACTGTCCATGACCAACCTGGTCTGTCTTCGACCTCCTCAGCCTCAGCCGCACACCAGTCTGGGTCCAGTGTACATCCGTGACCCGTAAGGCATGCTCAGAGGCGTCCCACCTACTTAGTACCAAAACTTCACCGGGGCGGAAGGCCCCAAAAAAGAGAACAAGGGCAGGAGGCCTAAACAACAGTGCTTCCAATGGAGTGGAACAGACTGCACTGAATGACTCACACAGTCAGGCCAGGAGGACAAACGTAATAGGTTGCCTACTGTCCCCTCCCTTAGGGGCCTCCCGCGACTCCCTGTTAAAATTCTCCGAAAGCGAAAATCCCCAGTGCAGTCAGACAGCCCATGCGCCTTGGCCTCAAAAGCCAGGGCTGCCAAGTAGCCTCCAAGTGTATTACTTGCCCTGTCATTTGACCTGAGCCTGACTAAAAACTGCATCACATGCTCAGGGGGGATGGGCCAAACACCTGGGAGGCCAGCATTAGCGCTGAAGCCCTCAAACTCGCCTACTCTCCTTTTATAACTTGCCCAGGTGCTTGGGGCCAAGGAAGCATTCACTGCACTGTTGACTTATCGCACCCAAGGTTCCACAACCACTGGGGGATGGGGTCCGGCTCTTCCCTCGTCCTCCTGGAAACGAGAGAGGACATCGGCTATCCCATTAGCCAAGCCTGGAGCATGTCTAGTCACAAATAACATGTTAAGACGTAGGCATTGCAGTACAAAGGCGTGCGCTAAATGCATGACTCTTGGTGACCGGGAGGTTTTCCGATTTGTAACGTTAACTACTGCCACACCCAAATCGCACTGTGGAGTCCTTAACCTCTGACCCCCAGAGGTGAACAGCAACCATGATGGGGGAAAGCTCTAAAAAGGTCAAATCAGCTGTAATATCCAAGTGGTAACTAGAGGACCATCTGCCAGCACACCATCTTCCCCGAATATAAACCCCAAAGCCTGTGCCACCTGCAGCATCTGAGTGGACTTGCAGCTTTTAGGAAGATAGCCCACATGGCCATATCCTCCCACATTGCTGATGTCACTCTGATCCGGTGATGAGGCTTAGAAACTCCTCTAAGGGCATTTGTTCATCTGGGTGGACTGGCAGCAGCTGAAATGCAGACTCAATGTAGCATTTTGCCATTTGCGCCCGAGTCCCACAACCTCTGAGAATAGCCAATGCCTCGTCAAATGACGTGTATCACACTGAGCAAAATCCTGCGGTATACCATCATTCACTGAAGCACCCCTGGGGAATGAGAGGTGGTGGATCAGCCGTATCTCCCTCCACACCTCATTTTCGAAACCAGTCACTGAAGCACCCCTGGGGTGACTGAAGCACCCCATGAGGAATGAGAGGTGGTGGATCAGCCGTATCTCCCTCCACACCTCATTTTCGAAACCAGTCACTGAAGCACCCCTGGGGTGACTGAAGCACCCCTGAGGAATGAGAGGTGGTGGATCAGCCATATCTCCCTCCGCACCTCATTTTTGAAACCAGTCACTGATTTCAAATTATTGGCCCAAGCTGCAACCCTAAGTGAGTCCTTTACAGATGTTCAAATCACATTAAATGAACACATAGGGCAGTGGTTCTCAAACTCTCTAGGAGAGTTTGAGAGCCAGTAAGTCCTTACAGGGGCGGGGGGAGGAGGCAGTGGCATGATCCCCAGGATCGTGCCGCTCAGGGAGACTGCAGGGGCTTGGGTGCACTTACCCAAGCCTTCTGCAGCCTCCCCGGGGTGCGGGGAGCCTGGTGCGACTTCTGGCAGGGCTCCCCGCAGCAAGGAAAGTGGATGCGGAGCAATCGTGCCCTGCTAAAGCGGAAGTGGAGCATGATCAGCAGGGAGACCTGGCTCCAAGCTGGAAGGTGCTGCCCACTTTTGGCCTTTACCAGTAGAATCACATCAGTTGTTTAGTTACACCAGCATAACTATAACTCTAAAGCAGTGTGGATCCCTCAGAGCATCATATTCTTATGGATAACCCAGCAGCACAAGGGAACTTATTTGGTGTTCCATTCTTGCCCAGTTGAGGATAGGATTGCACTGTTAGTAATGCAGCTAACGGGACTTTAAGAAAAGGAGAACTGCAGTTTTTTCCCTTATCACAAAATGTGCATCTCTATTGTCTTTGAGACAACTGGCAGTTTTGCTGAAGTACAATCTATAAATGTTGCTGTAGATTCCTCTAGCAAGAAAGTGTGGTCTTGAGTCTGTGAACTGGTCCTGTGGCTATTTAGCTGATACTTTTGCACAATAATACATTATTTCTCCTACAGTGGTATCCTTCAAAATAATCTCCTTTATACATCAGAATCTGAACTTGCTTTATACACTGACTTTATGCTTTATGCTCTGTCTAGTTTTTCAAGGCACAATTTATGAGACACCCCCCCCCCCAGCCTCAGTGATTTAACATACTGTATATTAAACCATGAATTTCCTGGCTGTTTTGGACACAGAGTGTTCTGAATTTCATTAAAATACCTTTTGAAATGCCTTTGACTTCCCCATAGGGAATCTAGTGCACTTTTATAATTTGTAACTTGCAAACTGTAAACAAAAGTGTTTTTGATTTGAAGAACTTGAAGAGAAATACTTCAGAAACACGTCTACAAGTAAAGCTTTGTCTTGCGACTGGAGCCTATAAGAAATGTGAAACCAACAGGAGTTGTATTACTTTAGTAGAGCAGAAAGAGAGAAACTTGCAGATCATACAAGTGCAAGTATGCTGGGACTGCTTTATCTTTTTTTTTTCCATTTGAAAATCCGCTATTAGGGAAATGTACTTTGTGAAAAACACTCTGACATCTGGGGGGGGGGATGATTGTAATATACTTCCATAGCCATTACTTTTTTAGAAACTAAGTTTTTTTTCTGCTGAGTACTAGGATGGTTCATTTTAAGATTACTGTTCTTTAAAAAAAAATACTCAGTTGTGTTCCTTAAGAAAAGAGCATTGTCAGTAGCCTTGCTCTCTCTTCTCAAAGGGCTGTAAAGCTCAGAGCACTTCTTGTCTGGTAACTTCAGAGTTACAGAGAATGCACAGATTACTTGTGCTTCTTGTGTCTCATTTCTGTACTCTTAGGGCCAAACTCAATGTGATGAGGCCAAGGCCAGCCCACTAATTGGACTGGGTGGTATCCAGAGAAGGTAAATGAGGGAGAAGAGGATGTGGGACAGGACCTACTTTAGCCCTCTGCTGTTGTCTTCTCTCACACTTCCTCTCCGCCTTTTGAAATGGTGGAGCAGGGAAAACAAGAAGGGGATATGCGGCGAGAAAGAGGAAGAGGTAGTGGAGATAAGCTTGATGTGAAGAGGACTGGGGAGCCATGGGGGAAATGTGGAGGGGGCGATATGGGGGGTGGTAGAACATGCTTTGCAAACCACGGGGGACAGCTAGTGGGCATGGGCAGGCTTAGCCGTGGCTGCCATATGCATTCTTTGCAAGTATCTGCCTCATTCATGTATAAGGTGGTTGTGGTGAAGCCTGTTCTTTACACAAAGAGGAATACATGGGGAGGGAAATGAAACCATCTCCCCTTTCTCACCTTACCTCATTGTGCCATTTTGCTCAAAGCGAGGGTGGCTTTGGGGATTGGCCCGTTTGGGCACTTGTTGAGGGCCCGCACCCATCAGAGGCAGGGCCTCCTAGAGGAATTTCATCAGGGGGTAGAAAGCTTCTTTAAAGCTCCTTCCCAAAGAGGGAAGGGAGAGGATGAAACAGTGGGAGAGGGTGGTGACAAGTGTGGGCAGGAGTGAACAGAACAGGGGTGGGGAGGGAGCAAAACAGGGCAGGAGGAAGGTCTTTGGAGCCCTGGTTTACCAGGCTTCCCAATTCAGAGCCCAGGTCTACCTGTCCTTGCAGTATCAACAGCTAGCAACAGTAATATGGAAAATCAAACACACTCCTAAGTCTCTCTAAAATCTTTAAAACATAGAAAATAATTGCAGAAAGTTAGCATCATTGTATTTGGACTCACACTAGAATGGAAAGTGTCTTGTTTCCAAGACAGGAGGTCTGGTCTAGAGGGTAGAGCCTCCATTTGCCTGAAGATAACATCCGCAGGTCACCAGTTTGAGGCCACTGGCACCGTGCGACCTTGAAGCAGCTGACAAGCTGAGCTGAGTTATTCCATCTGCTCTGAGCATAGGAGGATGGAGGCCAGAATGTTGCGACCAGATCAGAAAGAAACATCTGAATGTTGTGGTTTCTTGAAAGACAGAACCTTCTTTCAAATTGTAAAAATCCCTACGGGGATTTAATTAGCCTGCCTATGTAAACCGCCTTGAATAAAGTCCGAAGAGAAATCTGAGGACCAAGAAAGGCGGTATAGAAATACCTGTGTTGTTGTTGTTGTTGTTTGTTTGCACCAAAACATACTTCTGAAGCAGGTGTAGCCCGTAGCTGTGTCCCTGAGCTCCTATACACTCCTTTATGGCAAGCAGATCTACATACCAAAGAGCTACTCTGACCCCTGTACGTGTACTGAGTCATCACTGACCCTTGGTGTGTTGCCGCTTCTGCGACATCTTGGCAGATTATAAGAAGGGTGGTTTGCCTTTGCCTTCCCCAGCCATGTTACCTTTCCCCCAGCAAGCTGGGTACTCATTTTACTGACCTCAGAAGGATGGAAGGCTGAGTTGACCTCAAGCCAGCTACCTGAGATCCCAGCTTCCTCTGGGATCAAACTCAGGTTGTGGGGAGAATTCTTGGTTGCAGTACTGCAGCCTACCACTCTGTGCCACAGGAGGCTAATTAGCAAGCTAATTTCCTCCAAGATTTGACACTATGTTAAGGAGTGTCACGTATGCATTCGTTGATCCAGCACATATGGATTTCGGTAGCTGTAGCAGCAGCCATGCCCAGCATCCCACGTGGGCAGTGAGTCTAGGTGAGACAGAAAAATATAAGATCTCTGGAAATTTCTGGACTCCCATCTTTGGCACCTGGACCCCCTTTTCAACCCTGTGCCCAGGTACAAATTACTCCATTTATCCACCTCTTATGGGCCCTGATCTGAGGGTTCACCTAGCTGGACCAACCCCTGAACTTGCAGTTCTTATAGTAACATCCAATGAGACACATGGGGGCACTATAGGGAGACTAGAGAGAGGCTTTTCCCAGGATCCCCAGCAAGCAGTTGCCAGCAATGGCTTTAAACAATTTTCTTCCACTATCCTCACATTTGGTATTTGAGCAGACTGGGCAAACATGCTCAAACATCAAGGCACAATGAGGTAAGGCAGAGTGGAGTTTGCTTCCCTTTCTCATGCGCCTTGTTTGGTATAAAATGTAGACCCCCTCCTCCCACTTTATATGAATAGGGCAAGCATGTACATGGCTGACCCAACACACAAATTGACATTTAGTATAGGTTTCAGCCTTTGAGAACAATTTGATGGTCTGCTTTCCCTACAGTTTTTTGCCATATGCCATCCTTCTTTCCAGCAAGAAAAATACATTTCATATAGCTGAACAGCTTCAGTGCTAACCTTGAGTTGTTTCCATGCATCAGCGAGACCCACACTGCCCAACTCAATATCAAATGAGGGAAATGTTCTCCTACACAGTTTGTGATGGATGCATTTCCCCCCAAAACAAAATGCACAATTATAGGTGAGAGACGCTTAACAGCAGATATGCTGTGAAACCATTTCTATACCACAGTTTATGGGAAATATCAGTTTTCAAGGAAACTTCAGCTGTCTTTCAGACTTTGCATTAGAAGGCAAAACCAGGCTTGTCTCAGGAGAGTTTACTTTTACCTCAGGACTTCTCAAATGTTAAAAGGAAAAGTAAGGTCCTTTAATGGGACACTTTTCTTTTCAGTAGTTTGGCAGGGTAGTACATACAGAATTTTAATCCTCCTCATATTTGGCCACCCAGATGGGAAGATGAAAAAAGTGAGCTGCTGCACGTACCTTCTCACCACCCATTGCCTCCTGAACAACAGAGCTTCCAAGGAGAAGTACTGCTCAGAGGCCAAAGCAAATAATAGCACATCAGATGAATTTCAGTATGGAAGATACATTGCTGCTTTATTTCTGCAGCATAACAGCTTGAACCGTCATTTCAACCACATGTTTGCTAGTGAAAAAGAAAAGCTTTCAAAGATAGAGAGCAAAGAATGGAGTTTGAGGAAAGTATATGTGTGTTGTTTTTTTTAATCCACTTCTTCATCATCATTATGCACCTAGATATATTTCTCTTAACATAACTTCATGAAGTTTTTATATCAAGAGTGTTTTATTTCTCCCAAAGAAGAGCAGTTTAAAATCAAAGCCTGTGAGAATTACTTGTGTGCTTGGTTGGCTTATATAATAAAACTTTTCATTTTATTTCACAAAGCTCTAACCTGCCCTTCCATGTGAAGATTACCAGTCAATCAATTGCATTCACCTGATTGTCATCAGTCAATATAAATCATTTGTACTGATTACAATACAATGAAGCATTGACGTTTTAAAATTATAATAAAACAAAAATGTGGTGAAATAGTCACATAAAGCACTCATCAAAAGTTAAAATCCCTAGGAAGACCATGCAGTCGTCATGTGGCACTAACATGTATTGGGTAAGTGCCAGGCAATATTCCCTCGGGAGAACATTTTACAGCAGGTGGTCATGGACCAAGTTGGCCCTGTCCTCAGTCAACACCTACCTGATCTCAGTGAGGTCACTCAAAGGAGGTTCTCTGACAGCAATGTCAGTGAACAAGCAAATTGATGTGGACGTTGCTTGAAGTATTTCAGTCCCAAGCTATGAAGGGCTTTAAATATAGGCACAGCAATTCAGTTGTGCTGAAAATTGGATTGAGATCCTGTGGAACTGCAAAGATATGCCCCTGTTAGTTTCCATAGTGGCAAGATAATAGCAAGATTAGTAAATAATGGCCACTACCGGTTAGTAACCTAGTGGCTCCATTTTCAACTAGCTGCAATTTCCAGATCATCCTCAAAGGTTACACTATGCATAATGTATTCAGTAGTCAAATGTTATTGGAATATATATTACTTTGGCTACATTGTCTGTCTAGGAGGGGCACAACCTCAGTGGTGAAAGCTGTTTGATGCCATGCATGCCACTTGGGCTGCCAGTGCCAGGGAGAGCGCTAAGTTTACGAGGACCCCCAGACTGTGAATTTGATCATTTAGGGATAGTGTAACCCACCCAGAACTGCTTGAGTGGACAAATCGCCCCCCTCCCAACAGCACCTCTGTTTCAGGAATGTTTACAGTGGTTTTGCTACTTGAATTGGGGCAGAGCTGCCAGCATCTCTCCTTTTTAAGGAAGCAGGTCAGGCAGACAAGGAGAATGGGGACAGAACAGCAATTCAGAGCCCTGACATTCCTGTCTCCTTCCTCTTGTGCCTGCTGGCCCTGTTGGACAGAACATCCTGGATGTGCTCCCATTATGCTCTGCCCACCCTACTGGTTTCAGCAGGGCTGATGAAAGCAAGTGGGAAAGTGGTAGAGGTAGACCCCAAGCTAAGGGGAAGGTGTTGTTTCTCACCCTCCTCTCCTGCTTGTTGAATGGCCAAGAAGGCAGAGCAACCCTGTACCAATTGTTAATGGATATGAGTGATCAGAGCAGAACTGTCCTTGTAGCTCTGCTGCCATGGTTGATTGCAAGGGTGGCAGTGCTGGAAGAAGAGTTGGCTGCTGTTGTCCCAAACCTCCTATTTGCTTTCACTGAGACTGAAGTGAGTTGATTGAAGCAGCTGGGTGAATGGCGGGCTAGAGAGAGAGCAGGCAGGTGTGGGGGTAGAGGGTCCCCTTGCAGTTTGCCACTCCTTTCCAGCCTACCACTTTAGACATCCTCATGGCTGGTCCAGCCCTGCTCTGCCTTGTCAGAACTGAGTTTCAGTTTATTGGCTCTCATGTAGTTTACCACCAATCCTAGACACTGACTCAGCACCTCTACTACTTCATCTAAATCAGATGTAATAAAAAGTTAAGAGTTGGGTGCCATTAGTGTACTATGTGTACTAATGTACATGTGCACATATACTATGCACATGTAATTCAGGTGAGGTAGTAGAGGATCTAAGCCAGCTCTGATGACAGCTCACTCCAAATCCTTGAGTGACCTCAGTGTGCGTTTTTAAAAAGTTTGTTCTAAAGACTAAAAGGGAGGAAAACAGCATTAGCACTCTTTTTTTTGGGGGGGGGGAGTGAACTGGGATATAAGTTTAAAATAAAACGTTACAAGTGTTTCAGGGAAATGAGTTTTGTGGAGGAGAGTCTGCGTCTTAGATTCACAATTAATTGAGGCATTTGTGATTTAAAATTTCATCTGGGTTTTATATTTAAATTCAGTGCAAATAAAATATGCAATGCATGACTTGAGTAAATCAGTAAGACTTGATAGTGGGAGGACACAAATTCTTCCATCCTGTTCTTATGCACTATATATACATTGTCATGCAATAAGTACAAATGCTTGAAGAGACAAATGATATAATTAACCAATTTTTGCCCACAGCATTGCCGTGGACTTTAATCCTGGATAATCCAGTACAATTAGTAGAGATTTTTGGGATTCTAATTTTGTAGCCACATCAAGGGGAAAAGAGGTAACTTTGATACAAGCTCTTTTTTGAAAAATAACCAAAAAAGCTGAAGAACAATTCTCTGTGGCCTCAGTGTCTATTAATTCTTTCATGTGCTGTCATTAATCATTATATATATATATATATATATATATATATATATATATATATATATATATATATATATAAATAACGTTTTAAACTTTCCTGAGGGGAGAATGCGTTCTGAACTGAAGGATAAGAATTTAATCATACTGAGTTCTTTCAGGGTCTCTGAGCTATTTTGTCTTGTCAGGATCTGAGAGACAAACTAAGCTTTCTGTTGATGATTTTTGAAAAACAAAGAAAAAATATCCTGTATATTTCATTGGAGCAACTGTTTTCAGGATATTTCCTTTATTCATAATGCTGTTAGTTCATAAGCCCTGGTCTAGATTATCTCAAATGTAGTTGGAAATGACTGCATCCTGCTCCATTTCTGTGCATTGTGTTCTAGTTCTTCTTGATGCAGTTTCCACACTTCCATCAAAGGCTACATGTGGTGCACAAATTTGTAACTGAATCTGTGCTCTTGAAATGGGTATGAGGGATGTCAATGAGGTGCGTCATTGGAACATGGCCATGTTGACATTTGGGTTTTATTTAGGAAAATAAAATCAAACGAGAAGTGACATGAAAAAGCATTGGTTTAAATTACTAGTTAATGTGGATTGAAAACTCCTCAGGGCAAAATCTGTCTCTTTGGCTAGTTTTGCTCTGTATGTTGATAGTGCTTAATAGTAATTTAAATTGGTATATAATTAGGATACTATATGTCATATGAGTAACAATCCTTCCAAACCAAATTGATCTTTTTAGTCAAACCAGTCTGAATCAGTTAGCAGTTATTAAAATACATTCACTATGTGCCAATTGCTAGAGGATCTGTATTCTGTCATGCTTCCTTGCTTGTTAGTGCTGTATCTGGGTCCATACTGAATATTGTCGTATAATTAGTTGCAGGATAAAGAGTCTGCCTGTTTTGAAAACTAAGTAGTTGACAAATCGCCCCCAAAGCTTATGAATTTGTCTGTTGTGGCCCTGTTCATCCCAGCATGGTGTATTTTCTGGTGTCTGTGGTTGTGAGCCATTTTCAGACCAGGAGCCATTTTTTAATGTTATGTTTTGGTATGTAAACCACTTTGGAACTTTTTTTAAAAAAAAACAGTAGTATATATTCTAATATATATAAAGCCATGGAACTGACTCAGCTGGAAGTGATTACCAGTCATATAATCCTACACCTTTTACTAATGCAGGTACGCTTGTGCAATACCACCTCTCTCGCATTTTCTCAAATTTTGTCCTAGTGAGGGAAAGGGATATTTTGACATTGCCAAGCTTTTTGTAATGATAAATTTAATATGAATGTTTTTTTGTGGCATTCACACAATAGCAGGTAAAGTAAGAGAGTAGGACTGCTCATATACGTGGATGCCCTTCTCTTTGTTTACAGAGAAGTAGCTTTTAACTCATACAGATTTCATGTTCTAGACAAGTGGGTGCCGAACGCCAGCCTGTGGGCCAGACCAGTAACCCTTCCCCTATGTGAACGGAGCTTACCATTCCACCAGGCAGTCTACTATCTGAGCCCCCCCCCCCAAACTTTGTGTAGGCCAATTGCTTCCATGTTTCATTGCCCCAACAGGCTTAGTGCCTGGATTTCTAGGTAGATGCAGCTGGCCAGCACAAAGTTTGGGGGTGACTGAAGGCGCAGATAGGAGGCTTCCTGATGGAACGATGAACTCCGTTCATGCCAGGGAAGTGTCTTTTGGTGCACAGGGGTGTGCTGTTTGGTGACAGCTGCTCTAGACTAGCAAGTGTGCATTGTGGTGGGGATAGATGTAAATAGAAACTAGACTAAACTTGTTTAAACCAGGAATGGAAGCTGCACATTTCCTTCTATCATGTTTAGAGGGAAATGAGGAGCAATTGAACTCATGCTAGAAACATGAAACCATGTTTTAATGATAGTGCAGCGTTGTGTCTGAACCTGGTCACAATCTTTATGCCGTCTATAAAGAGTCTGTTCAAATTTGATCAAAGCTAAACCACACTTCTGCAAGTTACATCCCTTCCTGCCATTTAATATATTGTGTGACTGGCACCTGAGTATGCTGAACATCATGCAATGCAGTGAAACTGCAGCTCTTGTGTAATCTACAGTCACCCTGATAATGACCCCAAATATGTGCCTGACATTTCAGAGCAATTAGATTTTTCCAGCTTTTGGGTTACTCTTAATGCATTAATTAAGCTCTTTTTTAAAAATCTGGCTAGACTAATTATTCCACCTACCTAATAAACCTTATCAGTTGCTAAAAGCAAAAGTGAATATTTTATACTGTGGAAAAACCAAGCAGTTTTGAGTGCTTCATTTCAGGGAAGTCAGTAGGCTTAACCAAACACTGGATTTACGACTTATGGCCCAGTCCTCTTAGCTGACATTCCATTCTGTGACCCCTCAGATCACACTCAAGGGTTCGGGTACTAGTTGTACAACTCATGGCAATGCGCTTGGCAGCTAAACCCTGTAACAATTTGCATTTGCACGGCACTGTCTCCTAACAGCTCCTGGACAATGCATTATATATAGAGGTGTTTGTTTCCATTAAGTAAAATGGGATTACAGCCCAAGTTTTACGGAACACAATGGGATTACTTCTGAGTAAAATAAATAGCACCATTTTCAAACACCTTCAATTATATAGTGCATTATGATTTATTGGGGTGCCTGCACATTTGTTACTTTGAGAGGCAGAGTTCCCGGTACAGTATACCACATTACCTGCACCCATATTGGAACCTATCTTCAACCATAGCTGTAGCAGCACATAACAAATGAGAAAAGCATGCAGATAACTTCGTATGTCTCAATTTTCAACCTTTGGATTACTAGATGTGAGCAAACAGCAAATGCTGATGAGCATTCTTAGAATGCAGACAAATCAATCAGACCCTAACCCCTGCCACAAGTCCTCAGCCTCCTCTCAGCCCCCTTCCTAACAACTTCCCAGTACAGAATGAGGTGGCATTGTATATAGGAATAAGGAGTACTTAGAGCAGTGGTTCCCAAACTGGTGGGTCATGACCCACCATCCAGGGAAGCACTTGTCCCTGCCCATTTAAGGTGCAGGGAAGGGTGAAAGGCAGCAACATGATCCCAGGATTGAGCTGCTGGTGGAGATAGGAGGGTTTTTTAAAAAAATTTTACCTGCAGCTAGTACTGCAGTCCTGGGAGAGGGGGTTGAGGGGTCAGTGGAGCCCTCTGCAGGGCTCCTCATGCCTGCAAAAGTCTAAAAAAAAAAAAAAAAATTGGCACTTTTTTTCTTTTTTGTTAGACTTGCAGGTACAGGGAGCCCTGCAGAGAGCTCCCCTGACCAGTACTGGCTGCAGATAAGTTTAAAAAAGAAAAAGAAAAAAAAAACACCCTCCCATCCCCAGCAGCAGCGTGGGGTAGGAGTTTGTAGGAGTTTGGGAAGCACTGACTTAGAGATTTTGAGGGGATGTCTTTGAACTGATAAATTGGTTCTGAGATAATTGGGAAAAAAAATGCCCACAGCATGGCTTGTGAATAACTAGAGCAGGGTTGCAATGTATAGAAACACAAGCTTAGAAAGGACCTATTGAGTCTGGTGTTTTATTCTGAAGTAGTGTGTTCATGATAACCAGAACAGCTGCATCAGGGTGGGTCAGTGGAAGGCAAGTGATAACACAGGTTTTTGAGGTAATTGTATAGTTCTGAGGTAATATACCAGCAAAGGACTGAGTTAACTTTAGATAAGACCAGGAAAGCTAGATAAAGGCAAACAAAGATTAAAGTTAAGCCAAGAGCAACAGAGTTGTACCATCTGAAGACTGACACTGAGTGATGCCTTAAATACTAATAAGCCAAGGAAGCCATTTGTGCCCTACTTCTTCCTCTTACCTGTTGTAGCTTCTGAAATGCAGAGTGGTAAATTGTACTTCAGCATCTTTATAGTGGTCCTTCTTGTGTTTGTTTTCTCCATGAGCTAGCTTTTGTGTTCTTTTCGCAAGTGACACAAAATTTGCTTCTTGTGATTTTCCATCTCAACCCTGTCTTTTCTTCAGTATTAGATGTAGATTGCTCACACGTATAATTGCACGCACTTTTTGTTCAGGAATGGTGGTATTTAAACCAACTTCTAGTATCTGGTAGTGCGCATGAAGTTGGTGCTTGAACTTCTGTGTGGTTGGACAAAGCAGGACTTCAGGAAACTGGGCAAAATTGGGGTAGTGGTCAACTTTTATGGACAAGGCCGTTTTCATGCCCGAAGACTTCAGTCTAATAATTATTGCTACAGAACTGGGTTATGTGAAAAGTGTCTGGTGGAAACTTGGGGATCACTGGCACACTTGATGAAATTCTTGAGATTTGAGCCTCACCCAACCCCATGTGCATGGGCCCACATATGCATAGAGTTTATGGCACATCAAAGCAATAGTTTTGCAATTCCTTATCAAGCAAAGCAAATTCTTATTTCACTTTGTTTTGAATCTTTTTAGTCATCACATCTCCATTGGCACCTATCCAAGGGCGCACAGCTTTCCATGCCTTTCTCGAGTTCTGAAAGCAAATCCAGTGTAAGCAATTTTCACTTGTTCCACACTCATACCCTACAGAAGATAAATAATTCCTGTATTGAGGCAATGGTAGTTAATTGCATAAGGCAACAGTAATGTAATAATGGATAAAGCAGCTAATCCCTTAATTGAAGCAATAATAGGTAATGCTATCTTATCTATACAGTCATAAAAATAGTAGACTTGTGTATGATTGCAAAACACAAAACCTGACTGTGACAATCTCCATCTTATGAATTTCTCAAATGTATCTGATGGGTCATTCTGGGAAACAGGATGATGGGCTAGATGGACTTTTGGCCTGATCCAGCTGGGCTCTTCTGATGTTCCTGTGTTCAGTAATGGATTTAGGGAACTTGTGTTCAAGGGGTGGTTCTCTCAAGGCATAGTTCTTTCTATCCAAATCAATTGATCAGAGATCAGGACATTGTCAATACACTTGCCAGTATAAATTGGCTATTCCATCAGCAGTAAACAGCAGATTGAACTGTAGAGAGATTTGCATGAGTTATGGCTCTTTTTTGTGACTTAGTGTGTGTTCTAACTGAATGCCAACACTGTGTAGTATAGAAAACCTGCACCATTTCCAGAAACTACATCCAGACTGTGCCTAACATCTGTGCCTAACATCTGAGAGCAATGAATTTTTCTAACTGTTTGGTTATTCTGTAGTGCCAAAGATGGCTGGGTCTTAAACTAAATTGTCAAAAGGCGTATTTTTTTCCATAAGTAGAGAAATTTGTCAAATTTTACTAGGGAAAAACTGCAATACATAATCAGCTAAGCTTTCCCACATCTCTTCCCACAGTAATGCTGTGGAAAGATCTCTGTTAGGATTATGGTGGTGTTGGTGATGTAAATAAATTTATTATAATTTTTAAAAATATCTTTAATGTTCAGGGCGCTTTATAGTCTTTATCTCATCCATTCCAACATCATCCCTTGCTACAAATAATCCCTGTGAAGGCCTCCTTTAATAAGTATTGTCCAGTGCTACGCTACAGTTGAACATTTTAAGATTGTGAACCCCTTAGAGAGCTGTTGAATAAGGCTTGAAAAATGTTCGGAAAGAAATGAGAAATCCTTTGGCCAGTGTTGCTGTCCCTGCCAATTTTATGGATGAAATGCATTGGGGAGGTGGGAGGGAAAAGAACCACATAGGATTATACTGAAGATTTGTTTCAAAATGGAATTAACACCATACGTTCTGCACCAAGGTTGAGATGCCATACAATCTCTTTATTTTACAATATATTATTAAGGGTGCAATCCTAACCATGAGTTGCTCCTTGGGAGCAAGCTGCACCTGCGCACACAGGTGCACTGGCACATGGAAGCTGCTTCCAGCCTCCATGGCAGTTTGCAGAGCAAGCCTTGTGTTGGCCAAGCTCAGCTGACGCAAGGCTTTGGTGTGGGCAGGGAGGAGGCAGGAGCATCGGAACCCACTTTTAAAAAGTTTCACATTATCAGCTGCTCAAGCCTCTGTGGCTATAATGGCGATTAGGGAGCGTGTGCCACCACAGGCAGCAGCTTGTTTAACCCTTGATGCACATAGCCTAATTTACCCTGTCAGTTTTGCAACCCATCAAAAATTGTGTTGCAACCCATTGGTGGTTCCCAACCCACAGTATGAGAACTGCTGCTCTAGACTGATGCCCCGTGTAAGTTCTCGCCATCTTAAGAGGTGCAGGAAGTCATAAGAAGTACTTACAGTACTTGAAAGTACTCTGGCTTTGTTAGATGAGTTGAGTGTGTGTTGAGAGGATAAACACTGGTAAATTTGAGGGGACGCATGGAAGATTCAAATATTTACAGGAGGGAATAGCATATTAGCTGTGGGAACATGTGGTAGCATGTTTTCTTTCTTTCATTATTGCAAAAGCCACATACCGATGGATAGCAACACCTCTTGAAGTACTGCTGTTCTTCAGTATTGACTGGCTCCTGCCATTCTGTTCCTTGGAATGCACCAGGGATGATGCTAGACATGATGTAATCCAGGAAAAGAAATGGCAGCCAACAGGAGCCAGCCAGTGTGGCAACCTTTATACTTGAGGGGAAGTTTTTTTTTTAAATTCCATTTTTCAATTTTGATATATTTGATTTAAAACTGTTGCAGCCCACTCCAAGAGTTTGGGATGAAATGAGCTAGATCTTTAAATGAAGTGTAACAAGTTTTAAAGTAGAAATATGTGGCAGGGGAAGAAAACACTTTAACAGAGACATTTTTAATCTTAATGGGGCTGTCATGACAAGCTCCTACACTTAAACATTTTCCCCCACATCACTGCTCAAGCATGGAAGCAAACCCAAATACTACACTGTAAGACAACCAATCGTAGGGGATATATGAAAGTGCTAGTCAATCTATTAATTTTGGAAATTCCTTTACAAACACCACCATACCCTGGCTGTGAACAAAACCCATCCACTATGACCCATTTCAAATGTGCAATTATTCTGTGGGAAAATGCATCTGTGACTCAAATCTGTGAGTTTCAACCCATGCAGGATTTTCCACGACATGTTCAGATCAATGCAGGGTGCTTTATGGGGCAAAGGCCATGCTAGTCCCTCTTCCAATGCTGGAAATCATCCTTTGCAGACTTTCTGTGTCTGCTTGTGTTGCAGCAGCACTTGCCCGTCAAAAGGGGTGGGAATTTCTCCCTGAAATTTTGCCCTTATGTGGGCAGTAAAGTTCCTACAGGTGTCAGCAGGATTCACCTTGTTTTTTGTTTACTGTGTTCGTATACTGTGCCAATGTGCATGGAAGGCTGACTTCTTCTGCAGGAACAAATCCCTGACCACTCCAAGTTGCTTGCTTCTGAGCCAGCAGGCATAGGAGCAGGCCCCAAAGCAGGCACATGGTGACGGTTACGCAAACAGCTATCTCACACCACACTCACAACCACACTCAGAAAAACAGACAAAGTGTTTTCAAATTGAAAAGTAATATTGAAATGTAACCAGAATGTTAAAAGGTATTAAAGTAACTCTGCAAGGTGCTACAGGAATGTATTGATTAACTGCCAGCATCCTCCCTGTTACTTGAAATCCTGTATACACTTCCTGGGAGTAAGTGCCATTGAACACAATGAGCTTCCTTCTGAGTAGGCATGTATAGAATACTGTAAATGGCACTTTCCTCCCTTCTCCCTCTACCTGAAGGAGGATTGAAATGCTAGCAGCCAGGAGGTGCTTCATTGACTGTGAGAGGTGAGAGATTCTCTCCTGAGATTCCAACAAGATTCACAGAGGCAGCTTTTGCTGCTGTCTCTCCAGTGCCACAAGTAAGGGGCAGATAACAGACATTTAAAGCTGAAAACAAGAAGAATGGGCTATAATTAGGGGTGTGTTTTTCCCCCCTCTTTTTGGTGACCAACAAAGAATTCAAAATAATAAGAATTTCTGCTCAAATCGATATTAAGATCAAAACACAATATTAAGATCAATTTAAGATTGATCAAAGATCAAGATTTTTGATCAAGACATTTAAAAAACCACTCAGTAACACCATTTTTGCTTACTTTTGAGGAATCCACAAGTAGTTTTCAATGAGGCAGAGAGCCCCTGAAGCATTTTCAATGGTGGAATGACTGAGTAAAAGTATCTGCTAGAACAGGGGTGTCAAACATAAGGCCCGGGGGCTGGATGCAGCTCGTGGAAGCTTTTTATCTGGCCCTCAGGCTCTCATCTGCTGAGCAGTGCTGAGGTGTTACTTCTGAAAGGGCAGCCCACATGAAAATTGGGCTCTCCCGTATCTTGAAATATGATCAAGATTTGCGTATTTTCTCTTCTGTCATTTGCAGCTAATGAGTTCCTAAGTGAGAAAAAGTCCTTATTTTTTGTTATGACCTGTTTAATGACATCATTTCCTGCCTAATGACATCACTTGTGGCCCTCAGCAGGCATCATGAATGCTATTCGGCCCTCGATATGTCACAAGTTTGGCATCCCTGTGCTAGAAGGTGTGCATGTGTGACATCGGGGGGGGGGGGGATGTGAGTGGGTGGGGAGAAACCAATTGCCTGAGCAGAGGAACTGAGAAAGAAGAGCTAAACCTGCAGTTCCAACCTGCAAGAGCAGAGCAAGAAACACAGGAATGTTGTGGCCTATTTGGGGCTTTTCTGTGACACCTGGCTGACTGCTGATGAGGTCAGAAAGGTGGTCTGCATGGATATTTAGTCTGTCCCTGCAGGACCCATTCTGAAGTCCATATAAGGTGCAGATTCATTGCATTTCTGCACAGCCCAGCCCCTCTCTGTCTACCTTCTTTTCCTCAAAGATGAACTTCTGTGGTGCTCTTTTTGCTATTATTTAAATGTTTTTCAAAAATATATGGCAACTTTGTACATGCCACTAGATAAGTATCTGAGAGCCAGGGTGGTGTAGTTGTTTGGGAGGTGGACTTAGACCTGGAAGATCCAGGTTCGAATACCCCTTCAGCGACGAAACTTCCAGGGTGACCTTGGGCCAGTCACTTTATCTCAGCCTCACCTACCTCACAGGGTTGTTGTGAGGACAAAAGGAGGGGAGCAGCTGTGTACACTGCCCTGAGCTCTTTGGAGGAAGGGTGGTATAAAAATGTGAAAAATAAAAAATAAATAATATCTGTGTGCCACTAGTGGCATGTATGCTGCAGGTTGGCCACCCCTGGTCTAAATGATACAGAGTTCACAGTTGAAATGCTTATTGTTCTTTATTGTACTGTTTGTACAATTTTGAATAAATTTTGGTTAAAAACAGATAAACCCACAATTAGCTATTTTAAACTAGAAATTTTTTTGGGGGGCGGGGGGGGAATCACAAAAAATACCCCTGGCTATGGTGAAAGAAGACCTCCAGATACTGTCTAGGATGCCATCTCACCTCCTTCGATGGGGCATGTGCTGCATCTTGTGGTGGGGAGACGGTCACTGAGGCTTCCTCAAGGTAAGGAAATATTTGGTCCCTTACCTAGGGGCTACATTGCAGCTACATCAGTGCTGGAAATTTGGATAGGATTGGGCCCTCAGATATCATGGAATGAAAAAGGTACTTGGTGTATGGGGGGTGAGAGAACTTACTGATAAGGAAACCCACATGAGTTTTGCATCCAGACATGCAGTTATTTTATGGAAAATGCTTATTTCCATGTGGGTTTATGTACCTTCTTTCATGATAATTTATATTGGGCAGCAATGTTTCAAATGCCTGTAATATGTTTAATCCTCTATATCAGTGGTTCTCACACATTTAGCACCAGGACCCACTTTTTTAGAATGAGAATCTGTCAGGACCCATTGGAAGTGATGTCATGACCAGAAGTGACATCATCAAGCAGGAAAATTTTTAGGAATCCTAGGCTGCAATCCTACCCACACTTACCCAGGAGTAAGTCCCATTTACTATCATTGTTAAAAGAATATACATACTAGCTTGTTAAAAGTACAGGTCTGTAACATTTCCCTAAATGCAGTCACACACCATGGCAACATCAAGTCTAATATATTAAAAATAAAATATTGAAATGAATGTGGACCCACCTGAAATTGGCTCACAACCCGCCTAGTGGGTCCTGACCCACAGTTTGGGAAACACTGCTCTCTCTCTATAAATGCTTATGAAATTGTATTGAAGCAATGCGGAAGAAAAAAATATTTCATGCCCCCACTCTACACTACACAAACACCTTTAGACGTCATAATTCAAATAAAAAAGTGGGAATAATAGGAGCATAGTAGCCAACCTTGTCTTACCCTGCTGATTTTAAATGTGCTACTTAGTTAGCAATAATGTGGCCCACGTTTTGTGAAATCTTCTGAACTGTTGACAGCACAAGCCATAGTGCCTCAATTTTGTAGGGACAAAATATCAGCCTTGCAAGCAAGTAAGTCACCACAACAGTTTAGGACTGGAGTTTTAGTGGTATTAATTCTGTATAGTTTTCTGCATAGTATCATTTAAACTGCAGAGTTTAAAAAAAAAATCTAAGATGGAACACTGATTGGTGACATACAATCTACCTGGGAAATGCAAGGGCTTTTCTCAGAAATTCCTGGTTGTGAGCTTAGCTGTAAACATGTTAGGAGAACTGCTGAATCCAGCAGCAGCTGGGTGTGCATCCAGACAAAAACTCCAGTCAGGTATAAATTAAGAATGGAAGCTTTGTGTGGTTTGTTAACTGCATGTGCCTGTGATCATTTAAAAAGAACTGGAAGCTCTTCACTTGCTTATCCATCTCTGGGTCTTCCATCAAGAATGTGTTGATGGCATGCACCATGAAACAGAAACAAGTGTGGTCATTAAGGAGATCTTCACTCCACAGTTCTGAAGCTGTTTTTGATGCCTTATCTCTGTGTCTTTTGTTACGGGAACAGTTTGTGTTTCCTTGGAATTAAAAGGCAGTGGATCAAGATTAAGTGCCCCTCTTAGTTCAATGATTAGTAAACAATAGCAGCACTATTAAGAGTCTGTCTTAAGGGCTTTTCATCATGAAGCAAAATGGTGGTAGGCTGACAAAAGTCATTACTGTTAAGAGGGTGTTCATATGTTTGTCTTTAAATGGTCATTTCACATCCTCTCTTCCATAGTGTAATAAATTGCTTTGTACTTCACTAATTGCTTCTAATGGCATATTTTATGCTAAAATAAATTTTATGTTTATTTGAAAAAAATTGTTTTCTTAAAATGCTTTGTATTCTGATTCTTCAGATTTGTGGTTTCAGGACAGAGATAGAGCGCAGCTGCAACTGTTGTCTTTGGATTTGAGGGCATGATGGTGATTGTGAGCAGGTGCTAGCTTTGAGTTATTTCAAGCAGTTGAGTCCAAAATGGTTAACCACCATCAGTTTCCCTCCCAACCATTGTACTCTTGTGCACTCGTTGTGTGTTTCCCTTCTGCAGAGCTCTGCCTGCATTGAATCTCCTTATGTTTCCTATATGTTACTTATGACTGGGCTTATGACTGGGAACTTATATGAGTTCCCTTCCTGAGACTGGGCTGAACCATTTCTGACTACATATGGAGCTCATGAAATTGAACACCCTTCCACGCAAAGCAGTTCAGTCCACATGGAAAAGTAATGTCAGGGAGAAGGGCTTCTCCCTGACATGCTAGTTTTCTCTGTGCAGGGAAGTATTCTGTATACAGCATTTAATCACGGGAACCCTCCCACTGCAGCCTGAAGTGGCACAGCCCTGACACAGGTTGATGACCTTAGTGAGAAATGGACCATAGTGTGGGAATAGAGTCCTCTAGTGTCTTGCTCTTATGTTTCCTGTTGCCCTTCGGAATGCTAGAGTGGGGAGGAAAGGCTGAGGAAGGTTCCTTTTGCTCACACCATCATGCTGGCACAAGTCTGGATCCAATACAGTGTTTACATTATATAAAATAAAATTATACCCTGCTTTTTAGTTTAGATGCTTCAACAGCAGCTAACTATAGAGTGTTAAAACCATCCAATTAATATTAAAAATGGTGAAACTAAAATAAACAAATAATAAAAGCGAATACAGTTGTAGCTGGATAAGCAGAAGTGTCAATGCAAGTGAGAAGACAGCAAGATAAACAGCACAGTAGCAGAGACTGAATAATATAAAAGCTTGGGAGAACAAGTGTGTTTAGACCTGGTGCCCAAACGTTAGAAGGAGCCTGCTGAGTATCCCCAGAACACTGGGGAGAGTGTTCTATAGCGAAAAAGGCCTGATGTCACTGTCCACCAAACAATGTAGGCCAGATAAGGGTCTCCTAGAGGGGAGCATGTCATTGTTTTTGTGCCCTCGTTCTAAGCTTAGAAACAAACTGTATACCAATGAAATGTATATATTAATGAATACATAGATCAATATATAGATATAGATCAGTAGCTACTGGCCCATTCTAGTCAATCATCTGGACACCATATTATGAACCAACCAAGGTTTCCAGGTATTCGTCAAGGATAGCCCCATGTATAATGCACTGCAGTAGTCAAGCATGCATAGCAGAATCATTTGCCTTATATATTATTTGTTAAATCACTGGAGGGTACCTTCCTTTTTATTAAAAGTATGGTCTCTACACTCATTCAGATTATCTAAACATGTATACTTTAAGCAGGTTTCTTAGCTGTCAACAAGGTTAGACCAGACCTTTTCTTATATATCCATTGTCCTGTAATTAAATGATCTTTTTAGAGTCTTTTTGGTTTCTTGGTAAAAAGTAGAGTCTTGTTCTTAATGAATCACATGTCTGTGATAATGGGGAAGTGGAATATTAAACACTTTTTTCTCCCATAAAGAAGGATATGTATTAGATTGCTATCAAGTTAAGTTGGAAAAATAAAAACCATTGAAACGATATGGAAAATGGAAGAAAGTAGCCTGTTGGAGACAAAAAAAATATTTATGCCTTGCTAATAAATACAAATAGCCACCTTCCCCATTTCTTAAAGTTTGCTTCTTCATAATTGTGGTATCCTATGAACTTACCATACATTTCAGTTTACATTTTAAAGATTTTAGAAAGCTTTAAATGTTTCACTTATTTTTATTTAAAATAAAATTATTTGCAGGGTTTTTTTCTTCTTCTCAACTTCAGTGTTCCAGGTTTCAAAACCCATTCAACACTTTATGTGTGAATGTAATCATTATCCCCTCCCCCTGGGCTGTGGGATGTTGAGAGCTAATAACAAAATCTACATGCTATAAGAAATAGGGGGAAAGCCATGTACTGTAATTATTATATCACCGATGTGATTGGTATTGTACGAGACACAATTAATAATATCCTGTATCCAGGGAAGCTTATGATATAAGCCCCTAGTCCTGCAAATAATTACTTTGACTGTGGATTCCACATCACAATTATGCCACTAATTTTATGAAAGATTGGGAGCTATAAAGCTACATAGATGAAACAACTGGAAATATTTTCAGTATGTAGTTTTTCCTTTCCCAGGTCTTATGCTCTTTGACTTTTTGATGCGTTTAACAAATGTGATTTTTAAAAGTTTCTCTGCATGAACTGATGTATGTGGCATTGACTGAAATTAATATTTCCAAATGTACGTACCAGTTGCTGCCATTACTACCATGTGTGAATCCATAGGGAGGCATGTAAAAGTGAGATTTGACAGTGAAAATCATGTCCTGAATCACACTGGTGGGTGGAATGACTCAACTGGGAGGAGGGAGCTAAAGAAGGTGTGAGCAAAAATGTATTGGGATGCATGGGGTGGGGATCACTTGGCAAGAATGAACCTTTTAAGATATTTTTCAGAAAATCTGAAAAAAAATATTTCAGTGCATGTAAGCAAGGGTTATAAGTCTACATATATGACAGAGCACACAATTTACAGAGATGGAAAACACTTTTTTGGATAAGAGTCAAAGGGTTGGGCTGGGGTTTCTGTTGGGATACTTAATATTGTGCTTGTTTTTTTTATGTTTTGCCGACTCCAGTTTGATTCTAAACATTAGTATGTTGTTTCTTAGATTTTCTTTTGCTGTGTACCCCTGCACAGATCGTGTAATAGAAAAGAGTATAGTAAATGCGAGACAGTCACTGTTTGCGGTGGGGAGGAGATACCAATTTAAATATTGATGAGTAGGAGAGAAAAATGAACGAAAAATTACTCTTTACCTGTGGGGCTTTGGTTCCAGGACACACACATACACGCATGGGCAAATAAGGTATTCCATGGATGCTAGGGGGTCTACTCCTGAAGGTCACACATTTACTTACTTGGAGCCTCCAGAAACCTCTCCTGCATCGTTCTGGACTGGCGACCTACTCTATTTGCCTCTGTGGGCCTCAGAATGGTTTGCAGAAGCCTCAAGAAACTGCTTCCAGTTTTCAGAAGCAAACCAGATGTTGCCTTCTGAAAACAGAGAGTAGTTTCCTTAGGTTTCTGTGGGCCATTCTGAGGCCCACAGAGGCAAATAGAGTGGGAGTCTTCAGAGTCTCCAGGCAAGTAATTCAGGGAGCCTCTGGAAGCAACCATGTGAACCCTCTGTATCCACAGATGGTTAATCCACTGATACAGGACCCATGTTTGTGGAAGGTCCACTGTCCATACTTTATCTAGTTATGATGGGTAGGAAGTTAGTGTAGGAAATTAAGAATTGAGAGTCAAACAAGTAGTTTTTCAAATGGGACCTGAAAGATAAGAGGGTGATGTCTCAAAATATGTGACTGGGAGAGGGCTACTCCAGGCATCAGAGGCAGCAAGGGTGATACATTGACATTGTGAACATCCAATAAAATAATTTGGTGTTTTATATGTGTAATACAACTCACAGAATCCTAGATACAGTATAACTCATATTACTTTGCATGGATGCATTTGCTTTCTTCATACAAGTTATTCTTCTTTGTAAAATGGGTGGTGATGAATATTGATTGCTCCAGACATAACACATTATTTTGCAGCTGTGAGGTAGGTGAATGTGCAAGTCTACAGGGAAGCATGTAAAAATAGGGTCTGACAATGAGAATCCTAACCTGAATCATAAGTGCAGTCTTCAAAGCAGGCAGATGAAAGCAAAGTTTTCCCACAGTACGTTCACAGTCAGTAATTAGACGGTGACATTTGCAGGGTTACAGTGATAGACTCCTAGTAGCTGGGGATGAGCTCTTTTTGAACAGCCACCTCCTCATTATATCATTTCAGCAATTTCAGCCTCCCTTTGGAGCTTGAGGTTTAAATAGATTGGCCAAATCCTACTCACTCTGAGACAGCTGCACCAAGCCAAGAATAAGACCATGTTATGATCTCATTCATATGTTAATTGATAAGGGGCATACAAATTTCTCAAATGCAGCTGCTCAGGAGGTAGTCTTCTTGTACTTTTAAACTTTTCAGTAGCAGCCCCCCTTGCCCCCCAAAAGGTATGTGTGGGTCTTCCAAGACACCATTCCATAAAGTGCAAGGGGCTGCCCCTTTCTCCCTGTGGCAGTGCCTTCCAAATTTCTGCTTGTAAAACGGGATGGGGGGGGGGGGGAGGTGAGATTTGATTTTGACCATGATAGGATTTTGTAAAGAACCAGTTGTTTGCAAAGTTATTGCAGAGGTCTTCCATGTGAGATCCAGTAGTAGGTCTAGGCGGGTTGTGGCGGTGCTGCTGCTATATTGTTTTGAGGCTCAGTCCTACAATGGTTTAAACCAGGGGTGTCCAAAGTTTTTGGCAGGAGGGCCACATCATCTCCCTGACACTGTGTCGGGGGCCGGGGAAAAAAAGAATTAATTTACATTTAAAATTTGAATAAATTTACATAAGTTTACATAAATGAATATATTAAAGATGAACTTATATAAATGAATGAAGGTCTTGCAATAGCTCAAGGGCTATAAAAGGCCTTGCACAAAGCAAGGCTGGCCTTTCCTTTGGCTGCTGCTGCTGCATCACAGATGTGAAACAGCTAGCAGTGGAGGGAGCTCTCATCCCACAGCTCATGCGAGAGGTCAAATAGTTGCCCTCATGCTGAGAGCAGTTGCGTTGGGCCAGTGCAGGCTCCAACAAATCTCTGGAGGGCCAGAGGCTCATTGGAGACTGGGGGCTCCCTGAGGGCCGCATTGAGAGGCCTCAAGGGCCACAAGTGGCCCCAGGGCCGGGGTTTGTGCACCCCTGGTTTAAACAGTAGCCAGGGATTAGAAGTTTAGGTGAGATTAATCCTCCCAGAGTCATTGGCTTCCAAGGGGTTGCTTTGGCTTTGCCCCCTGGTTTTCAGTGGGCTCCCTCAGTCTCCCATCCAGTTGCCTGAGCTCCCCTTCTGTGACAGCCCTTCTGCTCTTCCTTGTCTCACTTCCCTGCTGGTCTCATTCCACCTTTCAAACCTGAACGCATGCTGTTGCCCACTCTGCCCTTCTTTCCAAAAAGGTGCAAAACAACCCAGCAGCAGCACATTGCTGATTGGCTGCCACTGGGTGAGAAAAGAAGAGAAGCTGTGACTGTTCACTCACCCACTCCTGTTACCTTCTGGGCTCCTGGAGGAGGGTCCCTTATGGCAGATGGAGGTTTGAGGTGGGTTCAAGCTCTTGGCAAGCTGATGTTCACTGAGTCTGTGCATATTACCTGAGGGACGATGCAAATTATCAGGCCGTGAGGCACTGACAACTCCTTGGATGAACAGATGTGAGAGCCTACATACTAATAGTGCCATGGTGGACTCTGGGATGTTTGTCTGCTGTTTCAGTCAGTGTGAGTTTGTTCTTAAGCCCTCTTATCTTCCCACATCTATACAAGTCTTGTGCTTGCACAGCAGTGTGAAGATAGTGTTTGTTATTTTGGAAATCCTCTTCAAAAATATGAAAACTAATTTCTATGAGTCATAGTTATGTTATTGCTATTTGTTAGGTTTTTTTCCTTACCATTTTAAATTGCCAAAAACATTTATATTGTTTTTGTCAACACTTAACATACATAGAGTAATTTGAGATGAAAGTTTTGAACAGGTCAACCTATCATTTTTTGTTACTATTGATGTTCATTTGTCTTGAAACATGAGCAACTTTGCCTTAATTATTTTTAATTAGGAGATTTCACAACATGTCAGCCTGCTTCAGTACTTGTTTATTTTCTAACAATTTTGCCCTGCATGCTCAGCTCACAGTTTCTTACAATGACTTGTAAGTCTTTGCATCAGAAAAGCTACAAAATGCAAAATACTAAGGATAATTAAAAACAGATAAATTAAAAACAGCAAGGGCGCAATTCTAATGCACCCTTGGGCTAGCACAAGTCCCTTGCATCAGCCCAGGGGGGTCGCAAATGTGCCACAAAGCATGTTTACGCCTCCTCTAGAGTTGGCTGGGCTGGCACAGGGATGTGCACCGGCCCCGCAAAGGCTGAACCCAACCTCCGTGCTGACTTAGCCAGGGAGACTTGTGTCAGCCGAGCCCTTGCAAGGGTCTGGGGTGGGCGAAGTATACTAAGATCTGGGTATACTGAGAGCCCAATCCTATGCATGTCTACTCAGAAGTAAGTCCCATTATAGTCAATGGAATTTACTCCCAGGAAAGTGTTGATAGGATTGGGCTCTGAGAACCATAGAATATTTCCCATATTAGAAATGTGAAATATGTAAGATACGTTTTTACTTAAAAGATGTAAGATACATTTCCATAATCTCGTAACAGGAGAATATTTTGCAGCATTGCTTTTCATTACTCTGTAGCCATCTCTAAAAAATTCAATTGTTTGACTTTGAGTCACTTTCAATTCCATGTGAACGAAGCTGAAAGAGAGCCTATGGCAGCTGGATCTTGCAATCTGCGGTTGCAGAACATCCTCTTATGGTGTTGCAAAAGCCTTAGCGTCACCACGCACTTTGGGGTAGCTGGTGCAAATGTCTGGAGGCCCCATGCACTCTCCAGTGGCTTGCAGATGCTGTGTTGAACCAGATAAGGTGGAAGCATGTGCAGCTTGTGGGAGAATTGTGGTAGGATGCATGGAGGGCAAGGGCGGGAGGGGTGGATCTCATTGGCAGAAGCACATGCTGGAACCTTATCCCCCTTTCCTGACCCAGACCCATTTCATTAGGCTTTTGGACTTATGCCACCTAAATAGCTGGTGTAAGTTCAAGGAGACCCATTGATGTCCAGACCAGAAAAAATATTTTTACTTACCTCTCCTGGGCTTCCTGTTCACCCCACAGCCACAACAGCATGCAGTATGCACTCAGATGGCAGTAGTGCATGCTACAGACTGTGGGGGGGATTGGATTGTGCCATCCATCTCATGGTGCTGCTGTGGAGTTGTGTGCGCTACAACCAATGCCTACCAGATCCTGGACATGTAAGTTTGAGGTCACATATAGTCAGTCAACAGAGCATGTTTGCTCATAGATCACATTCCCCTAGAGCAGGGGTGCCCAAACCCTGGCCTGGGGGGCCACTTGCGGCCCTCGGGGGCTCCCAATCCAGCCCACGGAGAGCCCCCTGTCTCCAATGAGCCTCTGCTCCTCCAGAGACTTGCTGGCCTGACACAACTGCTCTCAGTGAGAGGATGACTGTTTGACCTCTCACCTGAGCTGTGGGATGAGGGTTCCTTCCACGACTTGCTGTTTCATGCAGCAGTGACAGCAAAAGAAAGGCTGGCCTTGTTTTGTGCAAGGTCTTTTATAGGCCTTGAGCTACTACAAGACCTTCATTCATTCATATAAGTTCCATCTCAAATATATTCATTTATGTAAATTTATTCAAATTTTAAATGTAAATTAATTCTTTTTTTCCTGGCCCCCTGACAGTGTCAGAGAGATGATGTGGCCCTCCTGCCAAAATGTTTGGACACCCCTGCCCTAGAGTGCAACCCTATGCCTGACGACTGGGTGGGGAGGAGACAGGAGGGCAGGCCCAGGGCAGGCGGGCAGCCAGGGAGCAGGAGGTGAGGCTGGGACCTGGCAGATATGCTGGATCCTAGCTGCCATTCCTGAGCAACACATAGCAGCTGCAAGCTTCTCCGCTCTCCTTACTTATGCCTACTCCAGAGGTGAGGCAAGTTCAAAGAGACCCATTGGGGCTGTGGTGGCTTACCCGGGGGTAAGGGGAAGAGTTTCCCCTTGCCTCTGACTGAGCCACTTTGGGCCCCTATCTTGCGCTGGATACAGCGCAGGCCTCCTGGCCTGCCTGTTGTAGCACATGATAGGATTGAGCTGTAAGTAAAATAGTCAGTACTCCAGCTGCTCAAGAGGATTCTTGGAAAGAAACATTTTAATCATTTTTCACAAACTCTTTTGCAAAGCATGCCAGCCTCACTTCCTTGTGGAGAGCACTCCGAAGAGAGGGTGCCACCACAGAGAGGGCTTGAGAGCTTAACAAATGAGGGATAACCAATTTCACTCATTTTGCTCACCTTAGTTTTGATACAATTCAGTGCAATTTTATTGAACAAGACAACTGAATAATATTTAAAGCATGTTCCCTCCATTACGTTATTATGGCAAGCTCTCTGGCCTTGCATATGAACTAAGTTTGAAAAAGGAAACCTTAAATATATAGTGAGTTATTTCTTTCTGAATTGAATAATTAATTATAATTAGCATTCAAACTTTAATTATAGATACAATGTTGATAAGGCCTGTGGGATTCCAGTTGGAAGTGAATTCTACCATTTACTATATGCAAATATACTCACTTAGTTTAATTGAAGTTCTGAACTAAAGCAATTATCAGCAACTGCTTTAATATTAATAGCCTTGACAGAATTGTCCCTCATAGTAGTTTAAGTGAATGAAAATTATAGTACTAACCCCCAATTGGTTCACTTTGTAAAAGACTGAGGATATTTCTTATGCAATCTTACATTGTTTTTATTGCATTGACTTGAAGCACTTAATTATAAACCATTATATTATATTTCCAGTGAAACTCAGTTTTTACAAGTCAGTTTGAGAAGTTCAGAAATGGGAGCAATATGACTTCAGTAGAAAAAATATGACGGAAGGGCACGTAATAACGTAGAGAAATGTGGAAAGAACATCCCAGATGGGGTTAGTACCAAGTTGCCGCAGGCACCATATTCCTCCTCCTCCATCTTTTTCTCTTCCTTGTCCTCCATGAATTTGCTCCCTTTTTCCTGTCCACTTACCACAGTCATGTTGCTGGGCAACCAAGGAGAGTTCCTCCTCTTCCCACCTTCAGATGGTAGAAGGGAAAGAGATGCTGCTGGCTGCCCTAGCTTGTTCTAGAGTGCCGATCCGCGCAATAACGCAGGGTCACCACCTGAGAGCTATCCATTGGCTGGAAGGGAAGTGGTTGGAAAAGCAAGAGCCCACAGCAGTCTCACATAGAGTGTCATTTGGAAGCGGCATTGTTTGCTGCTGATTGAGTTGTCCACTTAGAAGTCTAGCAGCCTAGTAGTCCAGTAAAAAAAGTACAGAGCTACACTGTGACTCAAAATTTTCTTATCTCTAATTGTAATTCATAATTAAAAATTTTTACGCTGTGACTTCAGGGTGAGGCTACCTGACACACTCCCAAGCTTCTGGCATGGCAGCTGCATCCAGTGTGACCAGCAGTTGCTGAAATTAGGACACTCAAGGTGTCACATCCTGGGGTGATTTAGGAAGCTGCTTAGCATAGTTGATCACATGTGGCATGGTTGGCTGCTGGTGAAAACATCACCCATTTGCCACACTGGAGACTCAGGACTTGCAGGACTGAATCACATGCACTAGGCTTCTTGTAGAAAGGAGGTATTTTTTTTCCATTGTCTTTTAGCTATACGAAAGGTTTGGTGCATGCAATGTGGACTACTGGTGGCCCTACTTTGCATGCCCCTCAGCCTCTACCTGCGTATGAAAAGTGAATTGAGGAAGGTTTCCTTAACCCCCCCCCCCCAATTTGACAATAGAATGTATACATTCTGTGCTCAGCTAAACTTTTGCAACAGGGCCATGTTGTAAGGTATTTGCTGAAAATCTTACAAGTAATCCAAGGCCAGATGGACACACACACACACACACACACACACACACACACACAAGGCTCAGTTCATAACTTGGCATTCTATTGTAACAAAACACAGTATGTAAAACGAACAGCAGGTTCAACAAAAATGAAAACTGAGCACATGAATATACATAACTCACATGGTTCTACTGATCTCTAAATTCATATATCATAATAATTACTGCTTAAATTCTCATTGGTGGAGAATTCAAACAGGGAATCTAGAAGAAATCATAATATGTCTGAACTCATTCCTATGTTTACTAACTTTTTAGGTATAGAATATGCCACAGAAAACTTGCTTAGAAATTTGGTAGACATAAAAATTCAACCATGAATGCTGTAAAATGCACTGAGATATACAAGAGGCTTTAGTAGATTTCAAAATAGTGTGCAACCACAATTTCTGAGTGTCTCATTGTAAATATTTTAATTTTGGAAAAAAATGATGATGGGAATGAATGGATTCATGATGGGAATGAACTACTTAAATGACTTGGGGGGATCTTGGACTTGCAGAGAAATGAGGCTTACATCACTTACACAGCAGGCTCTTAAAAATCATAGCACTTCAGTAGATTCCAAATAGTATCTGAGTAATTTCAAAATCATTTAAACTATCCTCTCTTACTCTTTCTCATATATTTGTGATTAACTCAGTATAAATTGAGCAGTATTGTATAATGAAGTATCTGGCAACAAGTTCTAACATCATTTATCTAATGTTAAATTATGAGATGATAAATGCATATTTCTTAAGCACACTGATCCTTTTATGAAATTACAGTGTCTTACTTTTCCTTGTAAGTTCATCCTCATATCTCTTTCCTTTCAGGGTGATGATTTTGATCAGAAAAAAACACCGGAGGGTGTTATAAATATTCTCCTTTCCCAACATGTATGCAGTCTAACCTAATTCCATTTTGGTCCCTGGCTGGCATTCCCAGGAGCTAGGCAGGACTTTGTTCTGCTACATACTGAATTAAGACTTCAAGTTGCCAGGGGGCGAGGCTAGTGGACAATTGTTTCAGATTCCTAAGCCAAGAAGCCTCTCCCATCAATGACCAGAGCCTGTGAAGTGGACATAACCTGCCATGCCTTTTATCCCTTAGTAACTTCTCTGATTGGGATGCAATCAAGCCTTTAAGGTCATACTCAAGCCCAATCAAGTCCTGGAAACTATGCTGCATACCCAAGGAGAAACTCCAAACCTATTTACACATCCAGAAATACTTTTGTTACCTTTGTACAAAGTCCCGTAAATATTCCTGCTCTAGCAGCATAGCTTTGTCACTTCCTGTCCCTTGGAGATGTCTGCACTGAGTGTTTTTGTCGCTTCTCAGTTCTTTGGAGGTGCCCATGCTGTCTTTTGGAATTTTTGATGCATCTGGTTGATGCATTGGAATTTCAGAGCGATGAAGGAAGGCCAAATGCTGCCTAGATTCTTCGAGCCACCCAACATCTCTTCTTGAGTGCTGATACTTCTGACATGCTGATGATATTGCCACCATACCGGAAGCTTCATAGCACACAAAACAAAGCCTTTGATGGTACATCAAAGGCCTCACAGCAGACTAGTTGAGATCTAGCACAGAGTGAAGCTGGTTCCTTGAATTGTACTCGTCTAATTTTTGTCCAGTGATTGTGCAACCTTCTTAACACAGCAGAAGCCTCCAGATATGGGAGTTGGGTATAGCATGATCAAAGTTGCCTCCCTGTGCCCATCTTTCTTATATTCCAGAGCAGACCAGAAACCTGCCAAAAAGCTACTGGTCTGTGATCCACTCTGTCTCAACTGTGGGCTTCTGTTCTGGTCCAGACTCCCATAACTCTCTTCCACCTGCTTGAGCCACACAGTGAAGAACAAGTTAGAACAAGCCTACTGGTTCCTTTATAAGCATTATAAAGTGTTTTGACAATACTTTTGGTTTGTGATATAGCATCCATTTATGAGTTACATTTTTATGGCCTGAATATTTTAAGCTTGCATATTTAACATTTATTATTCCCATTCATATCCCTCACTGGTCAGTTGTTGTTATATGGTAGTATTTTTTTTTAACTCACAAACCTGAAAGTGAATCAAGAACACATTAACGTTACATTTATACATTCAGCCACTTGATATTTAGTTTGTGCCACAGCTTCTGTTCGAAGTTCATGTATCATTACTCTTTTTTTATCTATAGCCGTTCATCAGCAACAGCTTTGTTAAAATTTCACAAGCATATGGCAGATTTTAAATTTTTTAAAGCCTCCTTGCATTTTGAGGTGATTTAGTGTTTGAAGCACTGGATGCTGATGAGAGTAGCTAAAGAATACCTTTGTGCTTTGAAGATCTGTGTACCTTTTGAAGAGAAAAGAAACAGCACCCCCACAAAAAGTAAACTTATGGTAATACTTATTTTTGCAAAGGTTATTACCTGTAAGTTGGCACAAAAGTAGTATTTCACTTATTTTCTTTAGTTATATTAATAGGATATCTTATTACTGAGTTTTGTTGGGGGGGGGGCAGTATTTTGCTATGCTGCTTATCCTCACTATATTTACATGTTCTTGTTTTCTACTCCCTCCCTCAGGGGAGTTTCAGCATTTTAAGGCCTCATTGGGGAAAGGCAACATTTGTTTCCTTGCCCTGGGATAGGCCCCAGCAGCTACCATGAGAAACCTCAGACCTGTGCCAACTCTGTAGCTGGCGCAATCTGCATTGACCCATGAAGGTAGATTAGGTCCAGGAAAGGGGTTAGGATTTGCCACTGCCAAACCCACCCTCTTTCCAGGCCTGATCCATCCTCCTAACCATATCAGACCAGCCAATTGTAGTTGAATACTGTAGGAATGGGGGGGGAGCAAACAACCAGTCTGGCCTGGCAATAACTTTATCTGACAAGGGAGTTGGTGCCCCTGAATACCAGGAGGAGGAGGAGGACTCAGCCCAGCCCAGTAATCATTTTGGTTGCTCTCTTTTGCACCTTTTTCATCTCCACTATATCCTTTTTGAGATGTGGCGACCAGAACTGGATGCAATACTCCAGGTGTGGCCTAACCATCGATTTGTACAGTGGCTTTACAATATTAGCCATCTTATTCTCAATGCCTTTCCTAATGATCTCTAACATGTACTGCATCTCCTTGCCAGTGCTGCCTTGAGTTCCCCCAGGACCCCCAGGACATATCCAGGACCTCCTCCTCCTGGTACATCCAGGGAGTCCATCCAAGGAGGACTTATTCAAGAGGTGACAAACCACATCAAACTTTAAACCCTTTGGTAGCACCCATTTCCTTAATGAAGAAATAATTACCTTCCCCTGCTCACTTGGCCAGTCCCCTTGCTGATCTAAGAAGCTATGCTGGACAGAGGTTAGGCAGGCAAATATATACGCTACCTGAATGAATGTCTTTTTAGTACATTCTGCATAGCTTCTTCTGCCTTCACAGATTAAGAAGAGTGCAAGTCCTTTCATTTTTGTAAAAAGATGAAACTGTGTGGCTGCTTCATGATATCTTTCATTTTCTTTTGTTTTCAACACTGTGAAAGGATGCATATAATCTCTTACAAAAGGTGTAAAAGATTAGCAAAAAAGAATGCTTCAATAGCTTTGTCCTCCATTACTGTGTTTTGACAGTAAAGAAGCGTGAATGAGAAGTTAGCATTGTGGAAAAAGTTTCTTTTACAGTAAATGAGTTGAATTTGAAAAAAAAATAAAGGGTTTTGGAATAATTAATCACATTGCAACAACATTTGAATTTTTGTAAATAATTTCAGAGATCAAGCAACTGAATACACTACTATTTCTACCATATCTGAGCAATCTTTCTATACATGTTACCAGAAAGATAGTTATCCTTATCCTTAGTTCTCCTTATCCATGGGGGTTCTGTTCTGGAATGCCCTGTGGATAACTGAAACTGCAGATATGGCCGACGCCCATCCCCACTATCTCTGGCCCTCTGGAGGTAAGGGGAGCCGGCTCCCCTTGCCTCTGGAGGGGCCTCTGAGTTCAGCAGAGGATGCAAACGTCTGTCTATGGCCTCTGCCAGGCTCTGATCGAGCTTGGAGTGTGAATAAACCAGAAATGCATTTTTAATGGATAATAGGACCTTATTAGGCATAAAAAATGTCACTTCCGGTTTCTCTGTGAAACCGGAAGTTGCATTTTTTTACTTTCTGATCTCAGTCTGAGCCTGACAGAGGCTGCGGACAAACGTTCACGAACAGCTCAGAGGACTGTCCGGAGGCAAGGGGAGCAGAGCTTCCTTCGACTTTGAAGGGGGCGCGCACAAAGGGCTCACAGACCCGATCTGCTGATAAATGAATCTGTGAATATAGGATCCGTGGATATGGGGTCTTCCTGTATTGTTAAGTGCTCAGCTCAACTTTCTACTTTAAATACCGCAGCAGTGTTTCACTGTATTTCATGAGACCACTAATAATTTGAACTATGTATCATTTCTGTTTCTGGGGAACTAATTCTTTTAACAGAACTAATTCTTTTAACAGGGCTAAAAAACTTCTTTCCTCATCAGTCAGTTGTTGTTGTTTCCCCCCCCCCCCTGCAGTTGTGGATATGGATTTTTGGTTCATGCTTGTGTCCATTTGAAAGGAAAGGAATTTCCTTTTCCAGGGGAGTGGGATGTCTATAGTTCCAAATGCAGGCTTGTAAGATCCCTTGGAGAAAAGAAAAAAAGAGACTGCTAATTATTTAAGATTTCAGTAGAGCTCACTGGCTTATACAGTCTGTAGCAGTGTTTCTCAAACTGTGGATCAGGACCCACCAGGTGGGTCATGAGCCAATTTTGGGTGGGTCCCCATTCATTTCAATATTTTATTTTGAATATATTAGACTGGATGCTACCATGGTATGTGACTGCATCTGGGGAAATGTTACAGACCTGTACTTTTAACAAGCTACTATGTACTGTATATTATTTTTAACATTGATAGTAAATGAGACTTATTCCTGGGTTAAGTGTGAGTAGGATTGTAGCCTAGGACTGTTAAAAAATTTTCTGCTTGATGATGTCACTTCTGATCATGACATAATTTCTGGTGGATCCTGACAGATTCTCATTCTAAAAAGTGGGTCCCGGTGCTAAATGTGTGAGAATCACTGGTCTGTAGAAACCCATTAAGCATGTGTTTTTATATCTGAAATGACATAGGCCAACACACATTTGATTGTCTTAAAAGTTAGACCTCTTCTTGGGTACATTTCGGCTGCTGAATCACAAAATGGCATTGGCTTTGCCCGATTGGCTCTAATTTGGAGGGGGGGAGGTACCATATAGCCACCTTATATGCTGATTCAAGTAGCTTCCTCGTAAGAAAGCCATGATGTCAATGGCTATAGTGTACTTCCAAAATTAAAGCCAGCTGGGCAAAACCAATGCCATTTTGTGATTCAGCACTCCTAAAATATGAATTCATTCAAACATTCTCTTGACAACTAAAAAAAGATGGTTTTTTTGGTAGGCTGGTATAACCCACATGTGGTGACTACCTGCACATCTATTTTACTGCATGTACATGTCATAGAAACCCATTTGCCCATGCATGTATATGTACAGAAACTGGTATTTCATTCACATGATGGTGTACAAGAAGTTTTCCACAAGGAAGCCAAATTTTGGTAGGACGTTTGTCATATGTGAAACAGTCTTGGAACCATTTTCTCATGGCACAACCAAGCAGCAAATCATCCAGAGGCACTACAAGAAGAATGGAAAGACTATTGTGGTCAAGCAAACCTTCATCTCTCTGCCTCATTCCCTTCTGTTTCTCACACTTTTTTTGAATGCTCTCAATTTAAAATTAATTTCTACATCAGGTGGAGCTAAGCAAAGATATGACTAAGGGCGCAATCCTAACCAACTTTCCAACATTGTCTTAGCTGTGCCAGTAGGGCATGTGGTGCATCTTGCAGTTGGAGGGCAGTCACTGAGGCCTCCTCAAGGTAAGGCAGTGTTTGTTCCCTTACCTCGGAGTTGCATTGCCCTTATGTCAGTGCTGGAAAGTGGGTTAGGATTGCGGCCTAAGTGAAAGATTCAAAAGATTAAAATAAAGTTCTCCTGGTTTATTGGGCTAGATAGGGAAAGGGGGTGAACCTAATCATATTAAGTGTTTAATGTTTTAAAGTACTGTAACTAGCAGCAAAAGACAGGTGTTATCTCAATAAATGTTGAGCAGTTTGCTTTGTCAATTAATTTTGACAGACAACAAAATTTAAATGTCATGTTTAAACAATAGCAATAATAGGTTGCTCAAATTTTTATACACCTACTATATCCTGGGAACTCTGCAGAAATCTTAAATAATTAGCAGTCATTTTTATTAGAGTTCAGTATATAGTTTTATAACTGTGCCACTTATAATATGACAGAATTGTGAGGAAGAACTGAAGGGTCCATTTGACAAAGCAATAGAAGACACAATGTCATAGCTGTCACTGAGGAAGTCCAGTAGTGCCACCCACAGCTCTGCTGATGCCTCTATCCTTGAAACCTTCACACACCCCCTTACCTGGTTCCTTCCTCCACACTGGCTCTTGAATCAAATCATGAAAGCATGCTCCACATTTCCTGCTTCATTTCATGTGCCTGCACAGAGGGAGAAGCAATCTGATTCACAAAATAACATTTTTGTGGAGGTACTGGACAAAGGTTTTTTCCCCCTTTTTTCTGATGCATATTCATCTGGGTTTTGAAAGTTATATACAGAGGAGTTTTGTAATTTTTTTTAACTGATTGCGATTTTTCATGCTCAGATTTAATAAGCAAGAACAGGCGTTTTCTCATTCCTGTGTGATTTCTGAAGGGTCCTTGAGAGAAGCAGTAGTTAAGCTGCCTTGTTAATCACAATTTATTAGTTCCCCACCCAGTAAAACTATGATGGAAATGTCTCATTCTTTTCTTGTCCAAACACAGTTTTCCCCCCTGTGTTTTTGACGTAGTATTTTGTTCAGCCTACCCAATACTTTCAACAAAATTGCCTGTGATGACATGATTGCAGGATGAACTGCGAAACCCCAAGTCATGGCCTCACAGTAAGATCTTGTCCTCAGTCAAGTACTTCACTGACTGTGTAGATAATTTTAGGGTACTGTGGTTAATGCAGTACTTTAATGTGTTCAGGACCAGTGTACTGACTTGAAGCGAGTTTTCTCCACCTCCTTAAAATACTGTATCTGCATTGGTGAGTAGATAAAACTACCTACGTTGCCAGCCTGTTTTCCTGTTTGGAAGGAAGTTGAGTTTGGGCAGTTATCATTTCTGCACTAAAGGCTCCTGCTTCTGCTGAGAACTAACCATGGTCCTAAAGAGCCCCACCTTCACATTGTTGCTAGCCCTGTTCATGCAATTCAACAGACTGTAGTTTGTTAGAACAAGAATAGGCTGTGCATGTTCCCTTCTCCCCCTCCTTTCACAAACCTGGATGGGAAACAATGGTTGAAATTCTGGTCTGTTCGGAGTACCACAGTATCCAGTTTGGATGTCACAGGAAATTAGTTTAACAAAACTAGAAGCTTTAAATTCAACTTGGTGCATGAGAGGAATGGGGAGAGTAGACGGCATTTAAGCTTATTACTAATCCAACATATCATAGTTTGTCGGACTGTCTGAACTGAGCCACTCTCAGTTCTTACATACATCTGGAATAGCACTGCTTGCATGACTCATATCAATACCTCTGCTGCCCCATGAAGTTGTACCCTTTGATCTTTTACTATCTCCAAGTGCCTTCAGTCACCACTTGTATGAGAGCAGTGGTTCTCAAACTTTTTAGCACTGGGACCCACTTTTTAAAATGTCTCTCTATTGGGACCCACCTATGTTTACGAGACTTTTTAAAAGGAGATCTAGAAAGACTTTACTTACTTACTTACTTACCCACCTACCTACTTACTTACAAGTAAGAATAACCCCCCCCCCAAATGCTCAAGACATTTATCTCCCTATATTTACACATTTCTCTCCCTATATTTACCTGCTTGCAAACAGAAGGGGACTCAATTTGCAAGGAGCTGAGCTCTTTGCAGGGCTAATGGCAGCTATATGATTTTTGAATAGCCTCAGGCCTTGGGGCAATTAGTTATCTGATCTTTCCATCACCCTTTATATTAATTATACCACTTATTAATAAGTATATTAATTATACCGTTTTCATTGGGGGCTGTGCTCATCTGCTATGGGACCCACCAAAAATTGGGTCGCCAGTGGGTCCTGACCCACAGTTTGGGAACCAATGTAGTAGAGGCATTGATCATGGCTGTCTTTCAGAATTTGGAGATATAAACTACAAGTTATAAATTAGAGTGATTCTCTAAACTTGGAAACAAAGGATTACATACTGCATCAGGGCTTTTAAAACTGGGGTGTCGCGACGCCCCAGCCTGTGGGCCCTGGCCTGTTACCCTTAAGGGGCGGGGGCAGCCTGGAGGCAGGGAGGAAGCAGCGGCGCGATCCCCAGGATCACGCTGCTCAGGGGGGCTGCAGGGGCTTGGGTCCACTTACCCGAGCCTCCTGCAGCCTCCTGGGGGTGTGGGGAGTCCTGCGCGACATTCTGCAGGGCTTCTTTGCCATGTGAGAGTGGAGTTTCTAGATAGGTCAGGGATTTTTAAAGTTATTTGTTTATCATTTTGTACATGAAAGATTTACCATACTATGAAATCAACAGTCATATTAATTTTACTGTTTCTATCTCCTTCCATTTGACTAATGAAGGCCAAACAGTCACTTTAACATTACTTCTAGTTTCTGCTCCATAAGCAGCATTGTTACAGTATTCCAAGGTTTCCTTAAATTATAAATAAAAATATCATGAAATGTTGTTTGATTTACTACTTGAAATCTGTGGGCTCCCAGAGCAAATGAAACTTGTATGTTTATTAAATAACAGCCCAGTAGATGTGTTGCAGGGCACTGCTAATTTCCTTTTGCCAGTCATAGAAAAGTATGGAAAGAGATTGATGTAATGTTTATTTGTATGGTTTGTTTGCTTTTTAACCCTAAAATTTGTGTCACCTTTATCTTATTTTATCTTATCTTTACTTTATTTTTTAATTTATTATTTCTTTTTATTTTACATCTTTTTTTAACTTTATTGACTCATTTGTTGGAACATGAGTTAATACCAATAAAGGTCTCTAAATCTAAATCTAAATAAAGAAAAATATCATGAAATGTTGTTTGATTTACCACTTGAAATCTGTGGGATAAACTAATGGTCTGCTTTATATTATGAATGTGTGTCATTCATGCTTCTGATTCCCTTTTTATTGCTCTTTTCATATATCCAAGTTTAGGAAGAGGCAAAAAGATGTCTCATTGCAAACTAGTCTGTCTCTATTAACATTCTTATTACTCTTTTGTTACTTGTCCATTACATAAGAACATAAGAACAACCCCACTTGATCAGGCCATAGGCCCATCTAGTCCAGCTTTCTGTATCTCACAGCGGCCCCAAATGCCCTAGGGAGCACACCAGATAACCTGCACGCTGGTGCCCTCCCTTGCATCTGGCATTCTGACATAACCCATTTCTAAAAACAGGAGGTTGCATGTACACATCATGGCTTATAACCTGTGATGGCTTTTTCCTCAGAAATCTATCCAATCCCCTTTTAAAGGCATCTAGGCCAGATGCCATCACCACATCTGTGGCAAGGAGTTCCACAGACCAACCACACGCTGAGTAAAGAAATATTTTCTTTTGTCTATCCTAACTCTCCCAACACTCAATTTTAAGTGGATGTTCCCTGGTTCTGGTGTTATGTGAGGGTGTAAAGAGCATCGCTCTATCCACTCCATCCTTTCCGTGCATAATTTTGTATGTCTCAATCATGTCTTCCCTCAGGCTCCTTTTTTCTAGGCTGAAGAGGCTCAAATGTCATAGCCTTTCCTCATAAGGAAGGTGCCCCAGCCCAGTAATCATCTTAGTCGCTCTCTTTTGCACATTTTCCATTTCCGCTGTATCCTTTTTGAGATGTGGCGACCAGAACTGGACGCAATACTCCAGGTATGGCCTTACCATCGATTTGTACAACAGCATTATAATATTAGCTGTTTTGTTCTCAATACCTTTTCTAATGATCCCAAGCATAGAATTGGCCTTCTTCAGTGCCACTGCACATTGGGTCAACACTTTCATTGAGCTGTCCACCACCACCCCAAGATCCCTCTCCTGATCTGTCACAGACAGCTCAGAACTCATTAGCCTATATGTGAAGTTTTGATTTTTTGCCTCAGTGTGCATGACTTTACACTTACTTACATGCCATTATATATGAGCTGCCTGGTAAGCAAATTACCATGAACATAAGTTAAATACCTGCTGATTCAGGTTGTGCAAATGACAATACCAGTGTCATTTGTGTCACAACAAAATGCTGCCACTTTTGGATCAAGAAGAGCTTCTGCACACAGAAAAAAATGTCATGATAAGGTGGTAGTTTTCTTTTTTCTTGCACAATGTGCTGTGCCACAGTTCTGCATGCATGGGGAAAAATGCTCCTGTCTAATAGGTAGGCAGTATTTTGCAAACATAATAATCATTGGGTCACTGGTTGGGTACAACTTATTAAAGCCTCTTTTTCTAAAGTTACTCATTTATTCCATAGTAGACAACAGTCTTTTCCCTCATGTGCTCAGTTCAGTACCTGCTGAAGATTTGGAAGGGTATTGTAAGATGCTTTTGTCCCACTCCCCCATCCATGTGAAAATGCTTGTTGTAGAAATGGTTTGTGATTTTTTCTGAATTTACATGTGCACATTACTCCTCCCCATCCTTTCTTCTTACAACAACCCTGTGAAGTAGATTAGGCTGTGAGATAGTGACTGCTCAAGTTGACTCAATAAACTTCATTGTGGAGCAGGACTTGAACTTAGGTCTCCTGGTCCAGTCACTGTGCCACACTGGCTCTCAAAGGAGCCATTATTTATTATATATACATATAAAATATGTATATAGTATATTATTTCAATTAATATATTATATTAATTATTAATTATTAATTGTTTATTGTAATATATATATATATATATATATATATATATATATATATATATATATATATATATATATATATATATATAATATTTTATAAAATAATATTAATGCATTTATTAGTTTTAGCTTCTATGTCTAGAATTTACTTTCAAAATACAGATGGGACCTCAGAATCTGTGGGAGTTCCATTCAATTCCCTGCCTTTGTGCCATTCAACTGTGCCAGCTACAAGCTTCTCAAGGTGAAAAATAGCCTTAAAGACCCACTTCCGGTTTTCTTGCTCTTCCATTGTCACCCTAGAATGTATCGGTATAGTCTGCATTTAGCCACTAGATATGGGTGAATAATGGAATTTAATGGAATGAAATTATTCCATTATTCACTCCATAGATGCTATACCGTATTCAACCACTAGATGAGGTGAATAATGGACTCTAATGAAAAAAAATTATTTCATTTCATTAGATTATTTATTATTTCATTAGCTTCCATTATTCCCCCATCTAGTGGCTGAATGCGGTATAGCATCTATACCAGGGGTGCTCACTCTTTTTTGGCTTGAGAGCTACTTTGAAACCCAGCAAGGACTGGAGATCTACCAGAGTTTTTTTTTACAATAATAGCATTTGCCATAACAGAATTATCCTAGATGAAATCAGTCTCTCTCCCCCCCCCCCCAATCCTGTAGGAAAACAAGTGAGCAAATTGAAAGAATGGGGGCTTTGCTTTTGGATCTCCAGGGAAAATATTTGTTAAGGGGTAGGGAAAAGAACATTACTCTTTAGTTCTGTATGTGGGCAGGCATATATGAGGAGGAAACTGGGGGCCCAATCCTATCCACATTTTCCTAGGAGTAAGTCTTATTGACTCTAATGGGACTTACTTCTGAGTAGGCATGCTTAGGATTAGGCTGCCAATTGAAATATTTTTTAAATGTAAAAAAAACAAACAACCTTGTTAGGTTTGCAAGCCGCCTTTTCCAGAAGTCACACAGCAATCCAAAGCCCCTCCAGCAAGTGGCTGTCTGGATCAGAGCCTCTGCACAACTTTGATGTACAAGGCTTGGGCTTTGGAGAAAGCAGCACTGGCTCTCCCCCCCCCCAGAGAGAAAGGCAGCAGTCTGTTCGCCCTGCTGCTTGCTGAAAGGGCAGCAGGCAGAGAAGGGGAGAGACCAGCCTGGAGAGCTGAGCTGAGAGGCAGCCCTCTTTCTCAGGAGGGGAGGGGCTTCTCCCCACTCAGCCAGTGATGAGCACCTGCCTGTGCCTTTGAAGTGCGGTGCTGCAAGCACGCTATAAATAAAGTTAGTGGGCAAGAGGCGGGTGGGCAGTCACTGAGCTGGGCAGGCAGGCAGGGACGAGGCTTGCCCTGCAGCGGAAACATGGCCACCCGCAGGCAAGGCAGCATCCTCACAAGGCAAAATGAGTCGATCGTGGAGCCCTTAGTCTAGTCTAGACTCTAGTAGACTACTAGAGACTCTAGTAGACTCTAATAGACTCTAGTAGTAGACTACTAGAGTCTAGACTAGACTAAGGGCTCCGCGATCGACTCATTTTGCCTCGTGATCTACCAGTCGATCGAGATCGACGTGCTGAGCACCCCTGATCTATACCGATGCATTCTGGGGCTACAAAGGAGGAGCAAAAAATCCGGATGTGGGTCTTTAAAGTTATCTTTAACCCCGAGAAACTGGTTAAACGTGGTTTATTGTGTTTTATTGTTTTTATATGTTTTATTTTTATACATATTTATATATTTTATGTTTTTATATGATTTCTTTTGTAAGCTGCCTTGAGTGCCCTTTACTGGGACAGAAAGGCAGGATATAAATTCAGTAAATAAATAAATAAACAAACACGGTATAACTTGGTGAAGGTAGGAAATTGGATTTTGGCACTTTTTTCCCTTGTTACAAGGCATTTAAAAATGGACTCCGGTATCTGTGGTGACTCCATGGATGCCAGATCACTGGATACTGAGGTCACACCTGTATTACATTCATTCCTTATTATTACTTTTTTTTAAAAAAAATTAGTACCATCAATGTCCATGGCACTTTACAGTCAAGGAGAATACAGATCCCTGTTCCAAGGGGCTCACAACTGAGAGACAAACACAAGGGAGGGTACAGAGGAAGGGGACGGGGCAGTTCCAAAGTAAATCACATAGGAAGAATATGTGATTATTTAGAGTACACATACTTAGGCTGCAATCCTATACATGCTTACTTGGTAGTAATCCCCACTGAACTCAATAGGACTTGTATCTGAATAGACATGCAAAGGTTTGCTGTTAGTTGCCTTAGGGTAAAGGAAGTAGAGTGTAGTGCTAAATACATCACAAAATAGGGCTGCAATTGTTATGTACCCTTTCCTGGGAGCAATCTTGATTGAAAACAGTGGGACTTGCTTCTGAGTAAACATGCATAGGATTGCGCTGTAGATGAGTTTTAAATTAAGATTAGGAGCCATCACACAGGTATCATACCTATCGACAATAGGAATGAAAAAATTCTTTTGATAACATGCATGATGTGGTGATTCTCAGCAGGGACAGAAAATAATAAAGCAGACGGAGTTGATTTTGACCTTCATAACTGTAATCAGACTGCATTACAGTTAAGACACATAACACGTTTCTCAGTCTCCTGTCTCTGAAATTGTACTGCCATAGCAATGGGTGGGGGGGAGATATCAGGGGTACCTCTAATCCAGAATGCACTACAGCACTGTTGAGAAGTAATGGCTTTAGGTGATCTCCCCAACCAACATATCAATAAGTACTGGACCTAGTGATTTGGCCCTTGGAACTTTGGCTAAGATTCTTGTAAGGACCAAGTCTCTCACCCCCCCCCCCCCATTTCTTTCTGTCTCCTTCTGCTTGTAAAGGTTGATGGGGTTATATTACCTAAATTGTGTGCTAGCTGTACAAAATGTTGTGTTGTTTGCACAGTGAATAAAATAAAAACTAAGACATGAGATGGTGGATTACGTTTAAATTGGAATGTTGTAATTTTAGTTTGGAATTTCTTTTGTAGTTTGAACTCCGAAAGAGAGCTCACATGGAGTAAAGGGGAAGCTGTTTCATCTCACCATTCCTGGCTTGCTTTGCATAATGAGTTTTACATATGGAATTATTTCTTCTACCACTTCACCTTTTAAGAACTTTTTTCTATCTGAAGAAAAAAGCCTTAAGTCGTAGAGAGCTATATAATTGGCAAGCATTCTTGAAATATTTCTCTTTATTCTGAGGTTATGCCTCTTTTTTTATTTTTGCTAGATTCAAATAGTTCTCTCCATTATATTAATTAGTCACTAGTTCCTTCAGCTCCCATAAGAACATAAGAACAGCCCCACTGAATCAGGCCATAGGCCCATCTAGTCCAGCTTCCTGTATCTCACAGCAGCCCACCAAATGCCCCAGGGAGCACACCAGGTAACAAGAGACCTCATCCTGGTGCCCTCCCTTGCATTGGCATTCTGACATAGCCCATTTCTGAAATCAGGAGATTGCACATACACATCATGGCTTGTAACGCATAATGGATTTTTCCTCCAGAAACTTGTCCAATCCCCTTTTAAAGGCATCCAGGCCAGATGTCATCACCACATCCTGTGGGAAGGAGTTCCACAGACTGACCACACACTGAGTAAAGAAATATTTTCTTTTGTCGGTCCAGTGTAGGAGTAAAGCTGTGCATACTATAAATAAAAGTACATTACTAAGCTTCCATATCTCTTCTCCCTAAGTATACTGAGAATGCAAATGTTGGCTTCACTAAGGGGTTTGCCACTAAGCATACAAAATTGATTGTAATGAGAGATGGGCAAGTTATGTACCAATTAATCCCCAGCTGTCACTATCTTCATTAATTGCTGGTCTTTGAGCTCTGTGTCATATCTTCTGTGGTTGTCATATAGCAAAGCTAAAGTTTTGTGTGATTAAGGCTGGAATCCTGCATGATTACCTGGAAGTAAGTCCTATTGAAACACAATTAGGCTTACTTCTGTGTAAACATGCGTGGAACGGAACTGCATCTTTGATTAAGCTTGCCTGCATTTTATCTTTTTTTTTGTTTCCTCCTTTAAGGGTAAAATTGCTGAGTTCTGTCTTTGTTATATCATATGATGATGATCTACTATTATTCAAATGATACATCTCTGTCTATAGTTATGTTAGTATGACAGCTTTTCAGTCTCAGGCATTGCTGCTTTATGAAGCAACTCCTCACTAGGAGAGTTCACATTTCTAAAATTGTATGAAGAAAATCATCTGATACACTAATCATGTGGGTGGTGATGTGAACAAATTTCCCTTTAAGTCCAATAGTGGGCTGGTTTGAGATTTGAGGTTTGAGATTTATAGTTTGGCACTTGGTATTATGCACTCTGTTGTATCAGTTTTGAAATAATACATTTGGTTGATAAGAATGTCAAGATATGTAATATATGACTAAGAGAAAATTTATGGTTGAATTAAGAGTTTGACTAAAATTATGAGCCACAAAGCAATGGATTTGTATGCAATAGCTGCAATGCAAAAGATGAGAAAAGAAGGCACCACAACCACAGCTTTCTGTGTAGCAAAAATTGATTGCACTCCTTGCTGAATATATGTCTTTTTAATTTCTGCTTTGTTAATTTTTATCAAAAGCTTGTCTCTGTTGCTTGTGTTTCCTGAATTTAGTCTGTTGTGTTGTTGCATTTTGATATGGGCTTTGATTGACTTTTGTTTGCCATTTGAATTTGTTTTTAAGAAAATTATGGTAGTGCATGCATTTTTTAAATAAACAACAAAGGACCCAATCCTATACTTACCTAGCAGCGGCGCTGAGCCCTAGAACAACCTTTTAAACCACTGATTGAGGTATATAAGGGAGACACTCAGATTGTTAAAGGTGGCACTCTGGTGGGGGGCTGGGAGGCAAGGGCATCTGTGTGGCTGCTCATAGGGACACATTGCTCAGACTGAGAAACCAAGTAGCCAGCAACAGTTACAGAAATTCAGCCCATGTCCCTATTAGTTCTCAGGATCACCAGGCTTAGATGGATTGATGAACAGCAATACCCATTCATTTGGGTGGCACTGCAGCAGAGCAATGTTAAGACTGATACTCACTTTGCCTTACAGTGCCTGGTTATTGGAGGGGTTACCTGAGCCAATCCTGGAGGCCCTGGTTCTTACATCCCAAACTGCACTGCTTGAGATGAGGGAAGGTAAAACAGGTTGCAGCAGCAAAAGCTGAAACAAAAGAGGGATAGATCCAAGATTGAACAAGTTTTTATAGTAGCAGAATTGGGATCAGTGCCAATAAATTAGAAGAGGCTTTTCTGCATTCCTCAAATTATGGACTGGAGAATCAGACCACAGTTGTTCTAAATGTATCTGAATGCAACGTCTGAGCAAACCAGGTCTTTGGTGAACAAGATATCTGCTTAAAGGCTCACAAGCATTATCTGCTGATAGAGGGGGAGTTCTAGCCTTTGCAAAAATATTATCTCAAGGTAGAGGTAGAGCCTGGCATAAGTTCAGTTTTGTTTTGACTTTTGAAGGGTTTCTTATGTCAAAATTAGATGGTAATAATATGCTGGTAGCAATTTAACAAAAAAAAAGTCTACCAGTCATTAAAACAGTGTTTCTTTTGACATCCTTGAAGCAAATCTAGCTTAGGGTGGTTTAGGTTTTGTTTGTTAGTTCAACCGTTTTTTTGTGGAGGAAATGCAGGAAACAGTACTGGTGCCTGAAACTGTAGTACCGTGTTTCAACCTGAGGCAAATTGCACCAACTTGTTCATCGGACAAATGATTTCAACTTTTGCATGTATCGAGATAATTTATTCTATGTGTTCATTCAGGGCTGCATCCAAGTGGTCAGCAGTGTATTAATTCATTTAGCAAAAACTGTCATGACTCTTTTAAGATATTAACACATGCTTTCAAGCAGAAAGCTGAGGACCCAAATGGGAAAACAAGAACCTCAACCACAGCACTTCCTCTTTCCTGAATCATTAAGACACATTGAAAGCTCTTGAATGGCTCTTCCTCTGCATATTTAATTTCCTCTGCAGTCATCTGAATCTTATTATACAATTTAAAAAAAATTGTTATCTCTTCTTTAATTCCGAAAAGAAAATATATTCAATCTAGCTGCAAAATAAAGTAAAATAAAAATTAATTTCATGCACAAGGAATGTTCTGTTAAGATTACTATTTGAATAATCAGATAAACTAACAGCTGTCACTTTTACACCAAACCTTGAATGTTGTGTTGGAATACAGAAAAACAAACAGTTTGGTATTTTACTACTTTCACAATGATAGCTGAAAAGTGTTTCTCTAGTTTAAAGTTGGCTTTCATTTACGCCCACGCAAAATGTGTTTCTTATGCCTTATCTGTGCAACAAATCTTTGAACACTCTCTCCCTCTCCCTCTCTCTCTCTCTCTCTCTGAATGCATAAAAGGGATCTTTTAGCACGCAAATGTGATTTAACTGCAAATTTTTTTTAAATTCAAGCGCAATTAATAGAAACTGACTGAATTATTAATTCAGTCATATTAATCAATCATAATGAAGTCAAAGTTGAACATCCCATGGATTTCTCAGCTGGAGAGAGTTCAACATCTCATTCCCATATAAAGAAATAAAACATACAACCCAAAAGAAAGTCATCATGAGCTATGTGTGTTTATTTATGAAGTGTTCAGCTAAAAGCTAATATGATTTATTCCTTAAATCATAGTACTGTACTATTTTTTTTAATCATGACCCATTTTCAGTTAAAAACTCATCAGTACCCACCCACATTAGCCAGGCTCCATTGGACACATGGTGCTCTGATGTTCATATAACCCCTTGAGTGAGCGGTGGCAGCCATCTTCTTTTTAAAGCCAGGCTGATGTAGGAAATGTGCACTTATGTGAATGGGGCATCTTGTGCTCATATGAAGCTCTGTATGCATATTACAGACATGTATCATCCAGGATTTGATTCTGGATGAGAAAGCCGACCTGGTATGCATTACGGAGACCTGGCTAGACGTGGAGGGAGGCGTTAGTCTCTCTGAACTTTGTCCGCCAGGCTTCCAGGTGTTGCAGCAGCCAAGATTGCAGGGACGGGGAGGGGGAGTTGCAATGGTATATCATGAGTCCATCTCCCTCACCAGGTGCCCTGTCCAGCAGTCTGCTGGGTTCGAGTGCCTGCATGTTGTGTTGAGAGGACCGGACAGGATTGGGATTCTGTTGGTGTACCGCCCGCCCTGCTGCCCAACAGTCTCCCTGCCTGAGCTGAGTGGAGTGATCTCGGGGGTGGCATTGAAGGCCCCCCGCCTGTTAGTGCTGGGGGACTTCAATGTTCATGCCGAGGCCCCTGCGGTAGGTGCAGATCAGGATTTCATGGCTGCCATGACAACCATGGGCCTGTCCCAGAAGATCTTGGCCCCGACACATACTGCAGGACACGTGCTGGACCTGGTGTTTACAGCTGGGCACGGGGGCAGTGATCTGGATGTAGAGGAGATCAAGATCACTCCGTTGTCATGGACAGATCACTTCCTGGTAAGGTTTAGGCTGGTTGCGACTTCCTACCCCTGCAGAGGCGGGGGACCGTTTTCTATGGTCCGCCCCTGGAGGCTAATGGATCCTGAAGGTTTCCTGAGGGCTCTGGGGGATTTTCCCACTGCCGAGACTGGCACCTCATCTGAGGCCCTGGTTGACCTCTGGAACGGGGAAATGTCCAGGGCAGTGGATGAGATTACTCCGGAGCGACCTCTGCCACGTCGCAGACTTGGAGCGGCTCCTTGGTTCACTGAGGAGCTGCGAATGATGAAGCGGCAGGGCAGGCGTCTAGAGCGACGGCCGAAAACTCGTGATGAATCCGATCGGACACGGAGTAGAGCTCATTATAGAGCCTACTCCGTGGCGGTGGTACCAGCGAAGAAATCTTTCTTCTCTGCTACCATTGCGTCTGCTGATAGCCGTCCGGCAGAGCTGTTCCGTGTGGTGTGGGGCCTCCTCCATCAGGCCCCGCCAGTGGACCAGGAGGAATACATGGTCATTGGTTACGACTTGGATGCCACATTGACAATGTCTGATGATGTCCCCCTGGCAACTGCTTGTCCAGTGTTGTGGGATTCTTTTCAGCTTGTGCAGCTTGAGGATGTGGACAGACTCCTTTGGAGTGTGAGGCCGTCTGCCTGCCTGTTTGACCCTTGCCCAGCTTGGCTGATAAGAGCTGCCCGGGGGGGATTGGCTGAGTGGACGGGGAGGGTGGTCAACTCTTCTTTGGGGGAGGGGACACTGCCGCTTGCTTTGAAGCAGGCGGTGGTTCGCCCCCTCCTGAAGAAGTCCTCCCTGGATTCCAATGTGTTGAACAACTATCGGCCAGTCTCCAACATCCCGTTTCTGGGCAAGGTAATTGAGCGGGTGGTGGCGGCCCAACTCCAGAGGGTCTTGGATGAAGCGGATTATCTGGATCCTTTTCAATCTGGTTTCAGGCCGGGCTTTGGGACGGAAACTGCCTTGGTCGCCTTGGTGGATGACCTACGCCGGGGACTGGACAGGGGGAGTGCGTCCCTGTTGGTCCTGCTGGAGCTCTCGGCGGCTTTCAATACCATCGACCATGGTATCCTTCTGGGCCGATTGGCCGAGTTGGGAGTTGGAGGCACTGTTTTGCGGTGGTTCCGCTCCTGCTTGGAAGGTCGGTCCCAGATGGTGGTGCTGGGGGATGCCTGTTCGACACCCTGGCCATTGAGGTGCGGGGTGCCGCAGGGCTCAATTCTGTCCCCCGTGCTATTTAATATCTACATGAAACCGCTGGGAGAGGTCATCCGGGGGTTTGGAGTGGGGTGTCATCAATATGCTGATGACACCCAGCTTTATCTCTCCTTTCCTCCAGACTCCAGGGTGGCGGTTGAGGGCCTGGAGCGCTGTCTGGAAGCAGTGAGGATCTGGATGGGGGCTAACAAGCTGAAATTAAATCCGGATAAGACAGAGGCTCTCCTGGTTCGGAAATCCTCGATGCAGGTGCTGGATTATCAGCTTGCTCTGAATGGGGTTGCACTCCCTCTGAAGGAGCAGGTCCGCAGCTTGGGGGTCCACCTGGACTCGCAACTGCTCCTGGATTCCCAGGTGGCGGCTGTGGCTAGGAGGGCCTTTGCTCAGCTTCGGCTGGTGCGCCAGCTGCGTCCGTACTTGGATCGTGCAGACCTGGCCACGGTGATCCATGCTACGGTGACATCGAGGTTAGGTTATTGTAACGCGCTTTATGTGGGGCTGCCCCTGAAGACGGTTCGGAAACTGCAATTAGTGCAGAATGCGGCGGCCCGTGTGGTCACTGGAGCTAGGCGGTTTGACTCTGTCAGCCCGCTTCTCTGGGGGCTACATTGGCTGCCCATTCGTTTCCGGGCCCAATTCAAGGTGCTGGTTTTGACCTTTAAAGCCCTATACTGCTCTGGGCCAGGTTATCTTAGAGATCGCCTACTCCCGTACAATCCGGCTCGTCTTCTCAGGTCATCAGAGAAGGCCTTTTTACAAGTGCCGCCGCCTAAGGAGGTACGTGGGGCGGCGGCAAGAAATAGGGCCTTCTCAGTAGTGGCACCAACGTTGTGGAACTCCCTTCCCCTTGACTTGAGAATGGCTCCCTCTCTTGAGTCCTTTCGGCGAGGCCTGAAGACCTTGTTGTTTAACCAAGCCTTCTGACGTTATGGCCTTTTTAACATCTTTTATATATCTTTTAGTTGCTTTTTTACAGGCCCGATTCCTCTAAGAACTGCTGTTTTATGCTCTTTTATTCTGACTCTTCTGACTACTGTTTTTATGGGTTCTGCTAATGTGTTTTTTAATATGTTTTTATCTGTGAAATTATGTTTTAATTTGTTTTATATGTTGTTAGCCACCCTGGGTCCCTTTTTGGGAGAAGGGCGGGATAAAAATAAAGTATTATTATTATTATTATTATTATTATTATTATTATTATTATTATTATTAGAGAACAGAAAGTGCATAATGCAATAACCTGTGCCACAATTGGATATTGCTGTTGAAATGCAATTTTCCCACCCTGTATTGACACCACTGTTTTTGATCATGATGTCCTTCTGGACTGACTGGCTATGTTGGGGCTTGGGAGCACTGTTTTACAATGGTTCCACTCCTTCATCAGAATGAATGCAGATGGTGATGCTGGGGGACACCTGTATGGCACACTGGCTGCTGCCTTGTGGGGTGCCACAAGGATCTGTCTACATGAAATTACTAGGGGAGGTAATCCAGGCATTTGGTTGAATGTCACCAATATGCGGATGGTGATGTAGATGTGATATGTGATATTGATGCAGATGAGGAAACACTCCATCTGAAAGAGTGAGTTAGTAGCATTAGAGTCCTCCTGGATCTACAACTGTCTCTGGATGCTTAGGTGATCTCTGTGATCAGGGGTGCCTTTGCTCAGCTGAGACCGTATCTGAGTCAGTCAGCTCTGGCTGCAGTGGTCCATGTGGCCTATTGAAATCTTGTTTAGACTACTGTGATGCAGTCTATGTGGGGTGACCCTTAAAAATAGTTCAGAAGTTGCAGCTAGTTCAGAATGTGGTAGCCTCGTTGGTCACTGGGGAGCAGCAAGCTAAGCCTGCAGTGCTGTTGCTCCTGAAATTTCATTGGTTACCCATTCCATTCCAAGCCCAAGGTGTTGGTGATGACCTTTAAAGCCCTATATGGCATAGGACCAGGATATCACAAGGACCACCTTCTCCCATATAATCCTGCATGCCCCCTTCAATGATCATATAGTGCCCTGCTTAGGATACTGCTGCCGTTGAAGCCAAAAGGATGGTGGCACCTTCTCTGTTGTGGCACCATGTCTCTGGAATCAGATACTAGAACACTTGAGAACATTCTCCTCTTTATACAGTTTCCAGATGAGTGCAGAAACTTATTTGCTTGGCTTTTGAGGAGGGAGGAAAAATCACCTATGGACCCTTTTTTTTACTTTCTGTCATTGATTTTATGCCATTTTTTAAAATGTTGTTGCCCTTTTTATATTTTTATACATATTGTTTAATTCTGTATTGTTTTATAAAATGCTTTTTATTCATATTTTCTTACTCATATGCTTTTATCTGCTGTATTTTTTTTTTAATTGTACACTTCTTTGAGCATAGGAAATGTGGTATATCAGTCTTTTAAACAAACAAACCATCTTGGAAACCAGCAGCTACATAATCAATGTCACCAAATCGGCATGGCTATCCAGATTAAATGTGTAAAGATTCTCTGCCTTTTTAAATTGAAGGCTATGCCAGAACCAGGACTTATTACTGCTTTGTGAACTTGAATGCACATCTGTTCTAAACCAGTTATGTCCCAGTACTATTTTTATTTTTAACTGGGATTATTTCATGATCGACAAGCAAATGGCAGTGGTTATGGTCCAAGGAAGCAGAATAGCACTGTAGTTGTGTGAAAGCTTTTAATGGTTTTTTGGATATGCCAAAGCAGGTATTTAAATTAAGAAAACTTCAAGTCTAGCAAACATTATTGGAAGACCATAGGAAATTGGAAAAGGCTGGATGGGCTATTACTGCCCTAGGGGTCTACTGTTGTCTGAATTAGAACAGCAGTTTAATACATTTTGTATGCCCAGCTGACTGAATGCTGATGTAAGGGGTAGAGTAATGGATTATTTAATAAAACCAAATAGACCTGCTGAAACCATTGGGGAAGTAAGTGTACATAATTAAATAAGTCATGTAGTTTTTTTGGGTTTTTTTTTAGCTCAATCAATCCAAGGCTGCACAGTAGTCCTGCAAATCCCTTGTACAAAGGTTAAATGATTATGCACTGAACAATAGAGTAATTTTTGAGCCAAATGCTCAGGGAGGTAGCCTTCTTGACCTCTCACTACACCAAACAAGTGTGACAGCCTCTTTGTGCTGATAAACTCAGCTAACAAATTCTACCAACAATTTCCCCACATTCATTCTGTGGATGCACAAAAAAAAATTGCATTACTTACCCCCAGCAACTTGGGGGTAAATGTGAATGGGAAGAATCTGCCCTTCTACCATCCTTCCAATCTCCTTCACATTTATTCCCATGTTTACATTCAAGATGTGCTGAGGCTTTATGGACCAAATGCCTCCGTGGTGGGTGATTATGGGACAGTTTCAGCATTTGCCCATCTTCCTACTCAAGCCATACATTCTGTACAAAACTGAGTTTTCTTCCTCATGTTTTAGAACCCTGACAAACAAGGTTATTGGCTTACAGCCCAATCCTATGCATGTTTACTCAGAAGAAAGTCCCATTACAGTTAATGGGGATTACTCCCAGGAAAGTGTGGATAGGAGTGGGCTGTTAATTGTTTAGAGTACAATTAGAAAGTTTTGAACAGGTGAAATGCAGTTTTTCATATAATGCTCAGTTAGCTAATGGAGTTCACTAGCATAAGGCTGCTTGATCAGAAGAGTCTGAAAAAGGATTACTGATATTCACAGAGGAACTGTCTGTTAGCTGTGTTGCTAGGGAGAAACACGGGTCCCAAGTTGCTGGGGAAAAACATGGGCTGACCATGGTCTTTGATCTTCTTCAGTGCTCTTTGAGGCCAACCAAAGAGGGATCAAAGGGCCCAAACAATGCTGTTACGCCTTTGAAATACAGTAGTTTGCTAGTGGAATTTCTTGCACTATTTGAAGATAAACAAAACCTAATGAAAGTAGTCATTGGCATGCTTGTAGGAAATATAGGGTGTACATCTTCAGCATTGTCTTTCTGACATATGTGGCTATAATTGACTTTTTTTTTTTAAAGGAAGTGAAATGTTTGCTTTCCTTCTTGTCACTCCCGGATTGGCCTTTTCAGCCACACTAGACGCTGTGCCAGAACCACCTTTCAGAGCGCGATACCATAGTCTTTCGAGACTGAAGGTTGCCAATACCAATATATAATGAGAGCATATGGCTGGTGAAAGAAAATGAAGAGGTGCCTTATGAAAGAGCTAGAGAGCATAACAGAGTGGTGTGATGAAAATATGAGAAAATGGTTGCTCTAAGTATTTTCTTCTATAAATGGTGCAGTATCTCCTTGTTGCAAATCTCCAGTAGTAACATTCCCCTTGCTGGCTTTAATTTAAGAGCACGTACACATGCTCACCGAAGCCTGCTGGAGTGCTGCTGAAGGGCAGTTTTATTATTACTCTCTTTGAGGCATTAATGTCTTTCAGACCTCCACTTGCGACACATCTCCACTGGAGAATGGTGTAATATCCTTTTAGAAGTACTTGCGTGAACATTTTTAAGACCTAGTCAGACGCCTCACATTGTCTGCTGGAGATATTAAGCCAATCATAGGTTCCCTTCTGGACTCCTGTTCTGCTCGCTACAAAGCAACTCTGGAATTGCATATTGTATTGCATATGTTACAGCAAGACTTCCTATGGGGTTACTTAAGAAGAATTGCATTGAAATTGGTATTTTTCATTATTACTACTACTGCGCATATCCCTATTATTTTCTTCCTTCTCCGGGCCCTAGCAACCATGACAATAATAACTACTATAATCTGGAGGGAAAAGAAAGAGCTTACCTTGCTAATACCCTTTATTCCTTGGAAACATAGATGAGCGCTGCCCATTATGCACAGAGAAGCAGAGGGAGAGAAGATTTACTGGTGCATTGTGGGATTCCTCACGCCACAGAGCAGGAAGTATGCTTTAATAAATCAGTTTGCTTTTTATTTCCCCATTTTAAAAAATAATTTAAATATTATTTTTCAGTCTCTTTAATAAGAGACTTGTTTCATTTGTTTCTCTTTTGTATTTCCCATTAATCTCTGTCCTTTTAAACTTTCAACACTGCAGTTATAGTACAAAAAAGGAAAAACAAAAATCCAACTTTGTTCTGTGGAATACATTATATATTCAGGAGATAATCCATCTGAAGTGCTTGAATGGAAAACTTTTATGAAATTGAAGTTGGTAGCTAATATTGCTTCCAGAATTCAGTTCAGACTTGCTTGCAGTCTCTCTCTCACTCACTCTCACACTCGCATCCCATCTGTGTCTTTTTCAGAAGATTGGGACTATGTGAGTCCCAATGCAGTTTTTTTTTTTTAAATGGGGCACAGGATGATACGATTGGAGAACCCAAGAGAGTTTGCAATACAATCGTTTGCATGTTTACTCAGATGTAAACCCCACTGTGTTCAATGAGACTTGCTCTCTAATAAGTGTATTTAGGATTGCTGAATCAATGAAAACCTCCTTGGGTTTCTGCATGTGAGCCAGTGTCTGTTAAAGAAGAATGATAACTGTATTGATTCTCACATAGTATTGCATTGTGTGCATGGATAGATTTAAAATTGAAGTAACATGAGAACGCATTTTCAAACAAATACATAGTAAATAAATGGTATATTTATAAATAGTATATTTATATAAATAAATAGAAATAACTAAATAAAATAATATAGTATGTAGCAGGGTTGTCAAACATAAGGCCCGGGGGCCTGATGTGGCCCGTGGAAGCTTTCTATCTGGCCCTCAGGCTCTCAGCTGCTGAGTAGTACTGAGGTGTTACTGCTGAAAGGTTAGCCCACATGAAAATTGGGCTCTCCCATATCTTGAAATATGATCCAGATTTGCATATTTTCTCTTCTGTCGTTTGCAGCTAATGAGCTTCTAAGTGACAAAAAGTGCTTATTTTTTGTTACGACCTGTTTAATGACATCACTTTCTCCCTAATGGCATCACTTCCGGCCCTCAGCAGGCATCATAAATGCAGTTTAGCCCTCGGTATGAAATGAGTTTAACATCCCTGGTATATAGTATATTATTTTGCAGTTTATAGTATATAGTATAGAGGGAGGTGAGTCCACATCCTGAACCATGACCTGTGTTTTCTTCAGGCTGATTGTCAGTCCAAAATCTTGGCAGGCCTTGCTAAAACGATCCATGAGCTGCTGGAGATCTTTGGCAGAGTGGGTAGTGACAGCTGCATCGTCGGCAAAGAGGAAGTCACGCAGACATTTCAGCTGGACTTTGGATTTTGCTCTCAGTCTGGAGAGGTTGAAGAGCTTTCCGTCTGATCTGGTCCGGAGATAGATGCCTTCTGTTGCAGTTCCAAAGGCCTGCTTCAGCAGGACAGCGAAGAAAATCCCAAACAAGGTTGGTGCAAGAACACAGCCCTGCTTCACTCCGCTTCGGATGTCAAAAGGGTCTGATGTGGAGCCATCGAAGACAACAGTGCTCTTCATGTCCTTGTGGAAAGATCTGATGATGCTGGGGAGCCTGGGTGGACATCCAATCTTGGGGAGAATCTTGAAGAGGCCGTCTCTGCTGACCAGGTCGAAAGCCTTTGTGAGATCTATGAAGGCTATGAAGAGTGGCTGTCGTTGTTCCCTGCATTTCTCCTGCAGTTGTCTAAGGAGAATACCATATCAGTGGTGGACCTGTTGGCTCGGAATCCACACTGCGATTCTGGATAGACGCTCTCTGCAAGTACCTGGAGCCTCTTTAGTACAACTCGGGCAAACAGCTTTCCTACAACGCTAAGGAGAGAGATGCCACGGTAGTTGTTGCAGTCACCCCTGTCACCTTTGTTCTTGTACAGCGTGATGATGTTTGCATCCCTCATGTCTTGAGGTACTCCACCTTCTCTCCAGCAGAGACAGAGGATTTCATGCAGCTCAGTGACGATGATCTCTTTGCAGCATTTTAGGACTTCAGCAGGGATTCACCTCCCTGCATTACAATCTCTGAGCATGAACTGGAGGTTCATGCTCAGAGAATCTCCCTTCACCTCCCTGCATTACAATCTCTGAGCATGAACTGGAGGTTGTCCATGACTTTGTGTACCTTGGCTCAACGATCTCCGACACTCATTCTCTCGATACCGAGCTAAACAAGCGCATCGGTAAAGCAGCTACCACGTTTTCCAGACTCACAAAGAGAGTCTGGTCCAACAAGAAGCTGACGGAACATACCAAGATCCAGGTCTACAGAGCTTGCGTCCTGAGTACACTTCTGTACTGCAGCGAGTCATGGACTCTTCACTCACAACAGGAGAGGAAACTGAGCGCTTTCCACATGCGCTGCCTCCGACGCATCACCTGGCAGGACAAAGTTCCAAACAACACAGTCCTGGAACGTGCTGGAATCCCTAGCATGTATTCACTGCTGAAACAGAGACGCCTGCGTTGGCTTGGTCATGTCGTGAGAATGGATGATGGCCGGATCCCAAAGGATCTCCTCTATGGAGAACTCGTGCAAGGAAAGCGCCCTACAGGTAGACCACAGCTGCGATACAAGGACATCTGCAAGAGGGATCTGAAGGCCTTAGGGATGGACCTCAACAAGTGGGAAACCCTGGCCTCTGAGCGGCCCGCTTGGAGGCAGGCTGTGCAGCATGGCCTTTCCCAGTTTGAAGAGACACTTTGCCAACAGTCTGAGGCTAAGAGGCAAAGAAGGAAGGCCCATAGCCAGGGAGACAGACCAGGGACAGACTGCACTTGCTCCCGGTGTGGGAGGGATTGTCACTCCCGGATTGGCCTTTTCAGCCACACTAGACGCTGTGCCAGAACCACCTTTCAGAGCGCGATACCATAGTCTTTCGAGACTGAAGGTTGCCAATACATAGTATATAGTATATACAGTTTATAATAGTATATTTATTGCAACATAACATTTTCTGCATGATATGTTGCATATTTCCTGCTCTATTGCTGTAAATGAGTTTTATAAAATGCAGCTCTAATCAAAATGAAGAAAATCCTGAATGTTTCCAAGTTAGTACTTTAGATCATGTAAGAGAGATTGCTTCTGCTATAGAAGTATACTGACAGGTACAAGATATGTTGGCTGGGAAATATTGTTCCAGCAGTATGGAGCATTCCAAGCTATGCTGCCCTTTGTGTGTGAGAAGCAATGTAGCAGCCAGTTTCTCCATCTGTACTACAGAAGGCTGACAGCCAGCAATGAAGATGATCAAGAGCTCCGGGGAATGAAGCTTATCAGCAAATGAGTAATCTATTTGGCTGATACGTGCTGCATGGATTGATTTTTTTCCACTGCCAAAACGGCAACCCACCTGCCAGTAGGTTTATTTCTGCCAAATATCTTTGCTAGGATAAAAGTTATTTAAAAAAAAACACAAATGAAAAGAAAAAGGACCTGAAAATTTAAGGAAAATATGTCACTCATGGTAAAATGGTGAAATCTTATTTTGGAGGGTACACACAGCTCTATTCTGTAGTAATATTGTTAGTTGCAACCAGTGGACTTGCAAGCATGCATCAAGTGCACCATATTTTCAGTTTTGTATAGTGAACTAAACTGGGCTTGAGCTATGATGGAAGCTCTCCAAAACTCAGAGTACTTCATTCCTAAGATTTGTTTTGGATAATTCTGTAGATGGCACTATTACCTTTATATTGCAAATATTTACTATGGATGGCAGCATTATGAGTTTTGAGACGTTGAACAAAGTGTGGTCCTGCAGCATAAAGTCATACACAGTACAATCCTATCCATATCTACTTAGAAGTAAGTTCCATTGAGTTTAGAGGGACTTACTCCCAGGAAAGTGTGGATAGGACTGCAGCCACAATTTCATTGTGAATTAGGGAAAGGGGTATGCCAAGGATGTGTGCAAGTGATGCTCATTATATGCTTTAAGAATGAAAAGGTTCATTGCTTCTTCTTTGAGAGGAGGAGAAAAGTGCTGTGTAAACTTCGATGTGTGCTTTTGTATAGCTCGCATTTGCTCAGTTTCTACCAAATGGTTAGGTGGGACTGACACATTTGTCAGAAACCTTGGAGGTTTTACGTCTGGCATTGTCTCCTAGAGCCAATGGTCTTGAAGGGTTTGATAGGATGGGATTTCAAACCACATGTAATTAGTGATCTCTGGAGAAAAAACTTGAATATACTTAACTATTCTATTCTATTTATTTATTAGATTTGTATTCCGCCTTTCTCCCCAAAAGGGCACCCAAAGTGGCTAACAATCAAGTTAAAATACAAACAAAGACAAAAAAAAACATTAAAAATACAAAACACTTAAAAATAATTAAAACAAGATAAAATATATAGCAGCAGATTGAAAGCACACAGTAAAAGACATAATTTATAAATTTAGAAAAACAGCCCTTATAGTGCCTCGAAGGCTTTCCTGAATAAAAAAGTCTTCAGGCCCCGCCAGAATGTTAAGAATGAGGAAGCTGTCCTCAATTCAAAGGGGAGGGAATTCCATAGTGCAGGTGCCACCACCAAAAAGGCTCTGTTTCTGGCCGCCATTCCCTTCACCACTCTCAATGATGGCACAACCAACAGGGCCCCTTCTGATGACCTCAGAGAATGGAACGGACTATACAGAAGAAGGTGGTCTCTCAAATACGCTGGTCCTAAGCCATTTAGGGCTTTAAAGCTCATAACCAGCACCTTGAATTCAGCCCGGAAATGAATGGGCAGCCAGTGCAGTCGCCAGAGTAGTGGCGTGACAGAGTCAAACTGTCGACCCCCAGCAACTACCCGAGCCGCCGCATTCTGCACTAGCTGTAGCTTCCGGACCATCTTCAGGGGCAGCCTCATGTAGAGCGCGTTATAATAATCTAATCTTGATGTCACTTTGGCATGGACCACTTTGGCCAGATCCACCTGAGACAGGTACGGCCGCAGCTGGCGCACCAGCCAAAGATGGGCAAAGGCACTCCTGGTCACAGCCGACACCTGGACATCCAGGAGGAGCTGCGAGTCCAGGAGAACCCCCAAGCTGCGAACCTGTTCTTTCAGGGGGAGTGCAACCCCATTCAGAGCAGGGCGATAGTCCAGCACCCGCATCGTGGATTTCTGCACCAGGAGGACCTCTGTCTTGTCTGGATTTAATTCAACCACCATAAAAGCCTAATTCTTGCAGAAGTTGAAAGGTTTTTTGAACCCCAAATGGGTTATATTAATGTGTTGCAACTTTGAGATCATTTCTTGGGGGGGGGGGGCCCAGCTACTAATATATTAAACTGTTTAAATGGTCCATGTTTTGCCCGGGGGGGGGCAGTTTTGGAGGTTGACCAAGTAAGGTGCTGCCTGAGGGCTTACCTCTAAAAGAGGTTCCATTTGGCTGGGGTGACCCCCTGAACTTCCCGAAATCTACCAGTTGCCACAGATTTACCCTCATTTCCTGACGTGGAAGCCAGGATGAGTTGCTACCTGATGTTGTCTCCCACCTTAAGTAACCTTCAAGAGCACTGAAAGTCTGTAGTTCAGAATATCCAGCACTGATTCAAGTGCAGAAGCCATTTTGAATTGGATTTCTTGCTCAGGAGGGCAAAACTCAAGACTAGTGAATTATTTTATCAAGATAGACCGTATGCTCCTTAGGACTTTCTCTGGTGCAAATTTTTCATCCCATCTGTCTCTAAGCAGGATGCTAATATCCATTGTATACTGATGCAATTCAATAAGAAATGCATTCAAATGAGGGTTTGTTAATTATTTCCTAAGATGACTGACAATAATTTTTCTCCAGGAAAATGTTGTTAGAGGATGATTAGCTCCTGGGGTCTAGGAGAGCTAGCCTGAAACCCACATTCTGATAGTAACCCACTATATAACCTTGGGCAAGGTTCTTCTCCTTGACCACAATTGTACATTTATATAGTGGGAATAAGAATGGCGTGTCTAACTAGGGTGGCATACGTGTAGTGATTTTTCTTATGTTTATATACCACTTTTCAACAAAAAGGTCAAAGCTTTTATTTAGCAGGAGGAGAGCAATTGGCCCTCCTCACCCCAGCAGTATCTTTTCTAGTGGCTGTCTGCTGGTGTTCTGCTGCATCTTTTTAGATTGTGAGCCCTTTGGGGACAGGGAACCATTCGTTATTTTATTCCTCTGTAAACAGCTTTGTGAACATTTTGTTGAAAAGCGGTATATAAATACTGTTAATAATAATAGTAATAGTTAATAATAGTAATAATAAGTAGTTCACAGTGCATAAAGAAATGGTCCCCTATCCCAAAAGGGCCCAGAGTCTAAAAAGATGCTGAAGAAACACCAACCAACAACCACTAGAAAAGACACTGTGCTGTGATGAATGGGAACAGGTACTTTCCCCTGCTAAATATAAGAGGAGCACCAATTGGGGAGAAAAAAAAAGTCTCTTTGCCCAGTTAGCAGGGGTATAGCTGAGGGAGATACAAATGCCTTCCCCATTCGTAGAGACAGTCTAAAACAGTTTTATTTTTTCATGGATTACAGTGTTATCCTTAAAAATAGAGCTGAAAGCAGTGTTATGTATTTTTATTCCAAATTAATATTTTAATCAATTTTAAAGCATTTTTATTGAGTGTAATCACTGTCTTATAGGCCCGTGGCTGACGGCAGGCATAGCTACAGGAATAAAACAAGCATCTCTCGCTCTCTCTCTCTCTCTCTCTCTCTCTCTCTCACACACACACACACACACACACACACACACAGAGAGAACACAACTACATCATCAACAATTTAAATTAAACTTACAGGAGCTGTTTAAGATTTGCATGCCACTTGTATGAACAACTACAGTGAACCTATTGCTGCCTCGCTGACCTTTATGATGTAAGATAAGAGTCATTAAGAAGACAATCCATCAATCAGTCATCCTCCAAGCGCTTACAAAGTTGCCTCTCTCAGCCCCTCCCTTCACTAATGCAAAGTGATCACCATTCACGTGCTCAGGGGAAAGGGAGGGGTCACCTGGAGAGAGAAGGATTGATGAATTGTCAGCGGGCTACACTTTCTGTCATTAAGGAGGCTATTGTTAAAGGACTGTTCAGTTATTTAAACTGATTTTAAAGGGGTGCATTTTCCCCCTTCTCCAGGGATCAGCACATTCCTTCTCATTTGCAGGAGCCATTCATGTTGAGTCAAATCCGTTTATAAAAAATCCGTGTATAAATAGGCTGGACCTGTATTGAGTATTGAGTGTGGAAGGAACACTGCAGTGATGGAAAGTAAATGAAGTATCTTTCATGCTTCTTGAATAATTATTAGAGAAAAGCAGCAGAACATAGTTCAGAAATATGGTAGCTTCATTAAGGGCTCAGTCCTCAACTACACTAGAACAGGCAGGCTGACTGGCCTGTACTGTAGCCAGCATGTGTTTGGTGCAGGCTAGGGTGCAACTTGGAGTGAGGGAATTTCATTCTCCTTACCCTGAGAAATGCCCCAGGCAGCCCTATGGGGCTACTCGGATCTGCGCCTGAGATTTTGCAGTTGCAAATCCGAGTGGCCTGAGTAACACTGCTTGGGCTGGGGACTGGGGTTGGGATCTGGCTTGTTCCATCCCCCTCCTGGGCCCAATCCGCCCCCCCAGGCTGCCCTTCTCACATCCAGGAATGCCCCCTCCCAACCTCCTTTCCTCCCTCCTGCTGCCCTCTGCTGCCTTCTCCCACCCCTGTGCTGGTCTGCCCAAGCAAGCACAAACCTACCATCTCCAGGTGCAGGGTTGGCTCTTACACCCAAGTTGTGAACATGCTTTACGGCATGTTTGTGACAGCTGGGAGCTTGCACAAGGGACTCGTGCCAGCTTTCGGGGGGGGGGGGGAGTTGCACTGTCCGTGTCGTTGCAGCTTATGCTGACTGCAAGATATAGAATTTCAAGAAGTGTGTTTATGAGGACAATGCAGTGCTTTCTTTGGGGAAAAAAGTATGTATTATCTGTTCCCTTTTGCTTGATGTTCATGTCACCTATAATGTTAGAAACACTGCATCATTCAATTGTCAGCTGCTAGAAAATAAAATGTGTCTTTATGTAGTGCCTCCACTTCCCTTGACATGCAATTTTTGAATTTTGAAGAGGCAGCATCACAAACCAAGCAATGTACCTAGAAAGTTAAATTTTTTAAACATTGTTTTAATGGTTCAGTCAAGGAAAGCTTTATAAAACTATCCTGCAGTAACTTTGTTCAAGGTCAAGTTATCTCACTGTTTGCTAGATTTAGCATATCAGTTTTCAGCAGAACTTGAAAGGTAATCTTACAAGTCAGTGGGGATTTTGCAATATATTTACAGTGTTTCAAAGCAGTAATCTAGAGGAGAAGTCAGAAGAGCTAGGAGACCACATCATGGACAATGTTTTGCTTCTGAGTTGGGGGAATAGCATGGTTAACCAATTGAGTTCCTGAAGTGCACCATATCAGGATTAATTACAATATTGTTCTTGTTTCAGCTTCTCTTCATATTTTTTTATGTTTTACTAGTCTTTTTTCCCCTCTGTAAAGGTTGCATCATGTTAACCTAGTCAGTTTTCCCCAGGGTAGGAGTTTGTGTCTGTTTTTGGGACACTACCCCTTAAGGAGGGTAGCAACCCAACCAGGGACCCGTGGGTTAGTACAGTATGGCAGTTGGGGGCTTTGCAGCTTCCACTGCCAACACACATAAGTAAAAAGAGGGGTAGCACCCGACCGAAGTTTGGGAACTATTGAATTAAACTAACTGCGTGACAGCTAAAATCATGTTATGGTTTGTTTGTTTTTAGTAACTGTTTCGTGACTTCACAAACATATTAAAAATTGATAAGAGAATCATGGGTAGAAAATAAATCTCCAGCTTATGTTTCTTGTACAGTTTCTGTGATGAGCATAAGTGTGGCCTATATAGGTTGAGCCTATTTTTCCGTGGTTTTATATCCTTGGATCTGGCTCAACATGGGTCCCAAGTTGAATCAGACTTGGCCCAACCTGAACCCTCCTAAGGCAACTGGAGCTGTGCTCTGGACACCTCCGGAGGGCATTCTGAAACCCACAGCCTCTGCGGGCTTCAGAATGGCCATTTCAGGCCAAAAAACATACTTCTGGTTTCCAAAAGTGGTTTTTAGGCCTTTTAAGGCATTCTGAGGTCTGAGGACATTTTTTGACCTGAAATGACCATTCTGAAGCCCATAGAAGCTGTGGGTGGACGTGCATGGCCTCTGTGGGCTTCAGAAAGCTCTTTGGAGTCTTCGGAGGTTTAATGAAGCCAAAACTGCGGATTTGCTTGTCTCTGTTTTTGGTATCCTTGAGGTGTCCAAGAACAAATTCCTTGAAGTTACCAAGGCCCCATCTGTATTGTTATTGCATTAAACTTCCATGTACTGTTTTTGGCGTTGCTGTCCATCCAAACCAAATTTTGATATTTATAGACTTCCTAATAATGGGTCACTTTTACTTGAAATATATACTATGTATATAATGCATTTTTTTTCATTTTCCTTGCAACTGCTAGTATCCACAAATGCATACAAAAGAGTAAAGATTCAGGTTAAAATTATGTAAAAATGCAAATACATTTAATTAGAAATATTGCAAAACACATTTTGCAAGAGTTTGAATACATTGGCTGAATTAATGTGAATAGTACAAGTTAAGATCTAGCATACTATGGAGTTACTGGCTCATTTGTCCTTATCAGCTTTCCGTTCCCAATTCCCATTTTGTTTTCAGAATTGCACACACTAGGATGCATTCACTGAAGTTGCAATTTTGATTGTAGCCTACATTCCCTATGAATCACTTCATAATTAAGTGATTAGATGCAAGACACGCAGATAGTGTAAAACACATGCACCTGCTATATCAGACCAAAGGTCTGTCTAATCCAGGAAATTGCAGTTAGCCAGATATTTCTAGGAAGTCTATACACACAGCAAAAAGGTGCAGGTGCCCTGCCAAGTTTTTTCCCCTGCATCTGCTAATCACAGATTTACCACCTCTGTACATGGAAGCTCCATTACTTATCATGGCAAATAGCCAGAGAGTCTTTATTTCTCTCTCTCTCTTTCATTCAGTTTATTTATATTTAATTTGTACTTTACCAATGTGGTAAAATAGGCTTTCAGAGTAACTCGCAACTTCATTGTTAGCATCAGAATAATTTTGGATCAATTAATAATTTCATTAAGTAGGTAAAGCTTAGAACATTACTATTGCATTGCATTTGAACTACATATTGAAAGTGTTTAAAATAAAAAAGACTAAAAAGGAGTTCCCAGCAATGAATAATCTGCATGGACAGTTTTAACTAGCTGTGGTTAATACCAAATGATCATTTTCCCACAGTTGCTCCTTGGACAAAGTGGAAAAGAAAATGTAGTTGCCAAAATGACTGCATACAATTATGCTTCAAGAATATGCTGAGATATGCCAACTGGAGCACAGCCCCAGATATGTGTCAGCTGCTGTAACTTAAAAAATCAATTGTGTTGTTAAAGAGCTTCTTGATTCACTGCCACAAGTAATTCCAGTCTTGAGATATGGAGCTGACTCTTGTCCATATAATAAGCTTTCATCTCAAGAGTAAAAATCCAATCTTGCGTTACCTTGGTTGTGGACAGAACTAGGAGTCGAAGTACTTTTTGCCCTTCTTGCAAAGTTTGCAGTTCACATTCTCTTCACATTTTCTAACTGTACAGAGTATGAAAAAACACATTTATGTTTCAGGTAGATTACAGAGCTAACTCTTTTTCCAGCATTTGGTTCTTAGATCTCCAAAAAGCATCCTCAATGCACAGCAGCATCAAAGACTCCCAATGAGATTAGAGAATGAAGTTATGCCCAGCAGTTTGATTCCCTCAGGCACATATTCCTTGCTTTCAGGGGGAATTGCTTCTGTATCTCTGCACCTGATTACAGTAAATAGTGTACATTTCCAAATAAATCTTGAAAAGAGGTTCTTGTGTGTTGCACTAGGTTCTCTTTCAAGTAGAAACTGCAGTTTTCTGTTAATTCGAGTGGTAGTTGTCTTTGCAGAATGGACATGTTGAAATTAATTAACTAGGGTCTGCATGACCTATTCTCCTGACAACTACAAATTTGATATAGGATTGAGAGGGAAACCTCTTACATTATTTTTCTGCAGATCAGCTTTTGGCTGTATACACACTGTACAGCCAAATGTTTTGGGTTGAATGACTCTGTTTTGGAACTGGATGTGCTTATAACTAAGGGTGCAATCCTATCCTGCACTGGAACAGGCAAGCCAAGAGGCTTGCGCTGTATCCACCGCAGAATAGGGGCCAGAATCGGCTCAGCCAGAGGCAAAGGGAAACTTTTCCCTTTACCCCGGGTAAGGTGCCCTTGCCCCATGGGTCTCCTCGGACTTGCGCCACCTCCTGAGGTGGCGCAAGTCCAAGGAGAGCGGAGCGACTTCAAGCAGCTCTGAACTCTCCGGGAATGGAGGTTGAGATTCAACATAACTGCTGGATTCCAGCCCTGCCTTGCGCTCCCCACCTGCCTGCCCCCAGAACCTCCCACCGCCGCCTCTGCCCCTGCCCAGGAATGCCTCCCTCCCGTCTCCTCCCCGCCCACCCCAGAGTCTTGCATTGACCCAGCTGGGCCGATGTAAGGCTCGGTGCCTTCATTAACACGGAGGCTTGTGCCAGTTTTTGTAGGCTGGCGTGCCTCTGTATACCAGCTTTGCCGACTCCCAAGGAGGCACAAATGTGCCTAACGGCATGATTGCGACCCTCCTGGGCCAGCACAAGGGACTTGCGCCAGCCCATGTGCAGCTCAGGACTGCTCTGTGAGTCATGTTCAAATTTCTGGTCAGCGATGAAACCCAGATGGTTGTCTTTACAAGTCACTCCTCTTTCAGCCTGTCCTGCAGCGTCCTTTCGAGATGGTATAGTACAGTGGTTTTCAAACTCTCGGGGAGTGTTTGAGCCACTCTAAGTCCTTGTGGGGTTGGGGGGAAGGCAGCGATGCAATCCCCAGGATCATGCCGCTCAGGGGGCTGCAGGGGCTTGGCTGTACTTACCAGAGCCTCCTACACCCTCCCAGGGTTGCAGGGAGCCCTGCACGACTGTCTGCAGGTCTCCCCAAAGCTTTAGAAGTGAAAGTGAAGTGATCGCGTCCTGCCTCCACAAAACCAGAAGTGAAGTGCGATCGCTCCACTTTCACTTGTTAAGCTTTGGGGAGCCCTGCACTCTGTCACACAGGGCTCCCTGCACCCCAGGAGGCTGCAGGAGGCTCTGGTAAGCCCCTGGAGTGATGCAATGCTGGGGATCATGTCGCTGCCTCCTTGCTGCCTCCACCCCTTAAGGGGGCAGAGGCCAGGGCCCTCAGGCTAGGGCGTCACAGTGCCCCTGCTTGAAAAGCCCTGGTATAGCACCTCTAAAGCCACTTTGCTGTGACTTCATCTCATGTGGGCAGCCCAGTCCAGGGGAAATTCCCCCACACCAATACACCTGTGCCAGCATGGCTTAAGCTGCATCTCACAGGGGAACTTAGCAGGCTGGAGGACTCCTCAGAGTAAGAGGGTATTTGTCTCCTTACCCTGGGGAAAACCCTAGCTTGTGCAATGGGTCTACTTGGACCTGCATTAGCTACATTGCTGGTGCAAACTCAAGTGGATCCATATTGGCAGATCATGTCCACGAAGGGAGATAGGTTATGGCACACATATGGTGCACAAAAACATGCCTTTTTGTGACTTGAGTCCGAGTCTTAAACTCAAGTTCCCATTCTTGGATAAATGTGCCCTGCCAGAGAACACCGCAAAGTTCAGGACAGTTCCTGCGAATTGTTTTTCTTGGCAAATTGTGGCATTAAATTTTTGCTTGATGACTAAAGCTTGAATAATTGCTGTTTTTAACAAGCATGTTGAATTCTCCTGAGATGACAAATCCTATTTAAGGTTGAGTCTTTGTGGGGGGATATATCATAGATGTCAGGTGATTGAATACATCAAGTGTCCAGTTCTGTTGTAAAGATCCATTAATAGATTCTGTAATATGAGAAACTGGATTTTGCTAAAATGCCTTTGCAGAAAAACGAGGTGTGAAACTATAAGTATTGGGATATGTACCTCTCCCCAAGTTGTTCAGGACAGTTCCTGTGGATTCTGTGCCTGCTTGAATTTGACAGTTTCTCTTTCACTGCCCAAGTAGTCTTGTTCTTAGCATTATTCTGAATGAAAATGCTTTCCTCATGTCTCTTTATAGTAATGCTTTTTAAGTAAATGCAGTAAGCTGCCAGCAATTCAGGTACCATGTCTCTGGAAATCAGTGTGTCTGTTCATTGCATACATATTCAAACTCATGCAGCACAACCTTGGCAAATACGAATGAATATGTCTCTTGTGCCATTCATATGCACACTAAATCTAGGGCAAGCTAGTCCATTAGTAATCTGCCATCTCTTCTGTGCAGTTGCAAAAAAGAAAATGCTTAAGCATAAGACAAAGGCAGCATATATTTATTTTTTTTCCTTCTCCTTCCAAACTTCCACAAGTATACTCTGTTCTCCTTACTTCTGTCCTACATTCAATGGTACGATGAGTATAAGGGCATCACCCTCCCCCGTATATGCAGAAATGCATACAGATTGCACAATGCAAAATTTATCTGTTTTTATATCCTGCCTTTCCTCTCTTCATCAAGAGATGTCCAGGGTGGCCTGGAGTATTTTTCCCCCCTACATATTACTAAACACTTGTTGCAGTGCCAATGTCAAGGTGCTGGAGACCTTGAAGCAGCAACAACCCTGATCTGGGGCCTCCATGGCACTCCCGAATGGTGAATTGGTCCCTAGTGCTATCATCAATATGTGGGCCATCAGTGAGTGTCCAGTGGCCCTTGGCACCACTCCTGCTTTGTTGTATGCATTTATCTTCCATCCCTTCTTTTGTATGATTTCCATGTCATTTGTCTTTGAATTTTCCTGTCTTTGAATTTTCCTTTGAATCCCATTCTGACAGTACATGTTTTAGTGTTCCCATTCCTTCATTCCTCATTGCTTCACAGATCTAACTTACTAAGATCCTGTTCTTGCATATATAGAAAATTAGGATTTTATTTTATTTTTTCTTTTGGTCTTACTGTGATCACTTTTCATTGATGTTGAGTCTTATTTGTTATCCCATTATTGAGTGTGCACTTTGAAACAACCTTTTCTGAAGCTCTTCCTAGAGTCCACTTTAGATTTCATCCTAAATACACAGGCTTTCTCAGTGAGTTCTGGCCCTTCTTTTCTCTATGCCTTGCAGATCTTAACCACAGTCCAGTGAATTTCATGTAGAACTCTTACATAGCCAGTGGGGGCTTTGGAGTTTGGACTGTTGAAGAGCAGCCTGTGTCTTACTCTCGTGTTGTAAGGCAAACTATTTTTAAAACTGAAAACTGCTTGTGATATGACATAGGTGCCTGTTGTTGGGGAAAAAAAGAAGAGAAAATCCCACTGTCTGTGCAAGGGCCTTACTGTGCCCAGGAGTTATCTGCATCATGACATTTCAGACTGCTCCTTCATTATCTTCCTTCATCAAACATACAGTCATAGAAACATAGAGTTGAAACTGACCTAAAATGTCATCTAGTCCATCCTCCAGAGCACGGGTGTCCAAACCCCGGCCCTGGGGCGACTTGTGGCCCTCGGGGACTCCCAATCCGACCCACAGGGAGCACCCAGTCTCCAATGAGCCTCTGGCCCTCCGGAGACTTGCTGGAGCCCATGCTGGACCGACACAGCTGCTCTCAGCATGAGGGCAACTGTTCGACCGCTTGTGTGAGCTGTGGGATGAGGGCTCCCTCCACTGCTTGCTGTTTCATATCTGTGATGCAGCTGCAGCAGCAAAGGAAAGGTCGGCCTTGCTTTGTGCAGGGCTTTTTATAGGCCTTGAGCTTCTGCAAGACCTTCATTCATTCATATAAGTTCAATCTCTAGAAATTCATTTATGTAAATTTATTCAAATTTTAAATGTAAATTAATTCTGTTTTTCCTGGCCCCCAACACAGTGTCAGAGAGGTGATGTGGCCCTCCTGCCAAAATGTTTGGACACCCCTGCTCCACAGCATCTCTAGCAGGTGCTTAACGAGCCTCTGCTTGAAGACTTCCAGTAAGGGAGAATCCACCACCTCCCTTGGCAATCACTTCCACTGCCAAATCACCCTTACCATCAGAAATATTCCCTGATATCCAATCAGAATCTCCTCTCTTACAGTTTGTACCCATTGGATCTAGTTCTATTTTCAGAGACAGTTAAGAACAAATTTGTCCTTTCTTCCACAAGAGCCCTTCAGGTATTTGAAGAGTGCTATCATATCCCCTCTCAGGCTTCTCTTCTCCAGACTGAACATACCAAGTTCGCTCAACCTTTCTTTGTAGGGCTTGTCCTCCTGCCCTCTGATCATCCTCCTCACTCTCTTCTGAACCCACTCCAATTTGGTTGCACCTTTTTTAAAGTTAAGTGTCCAGAATTGGACACAGTACTCGAGGTGAGATCTAACCAATGCAGAGTAAAGCTGAACCACAACTTGTTGTGACTTGGAAGCTTCGGTTCTACTAATGCAGGCTAAGATTGTGTTAGCCTATTTTGCAGCTGTATCACACTGCTGACTCATGTTCTTCTTGTGATCCACTGCAACTCCAAGATCCATCTCACACGTTGTGCTGCCAAGCCAGGTATCGTTATTTGCCAGGTATCTGCGCTTCACTTCCGCTTTAGCGGGGACGGGGCGCGATCGCTCCGCATCCACTTTCCCTGCTGCAGGGAGCCCTGCCAGAAGTCACACCGGGCTCCCAGAACCCCGGGGAGGCTGCAGGAGGCTTGGGTAAGTGCACCCAAGCCCTTGCAGCCCCCTGAGCGGTGCGATCCTGGGGATCACGCCGCTGCCTTGCCCCCGCCCCCGCCGCCTCCTCCCCCCAACCCTGCAAGGACTTACTGGCTCTCAAACTCTCCCAGAGAGTTTGAGAACCACTGCCCTAGTTACAGCAGTGTCCCAAGGGTTCCCATCTGGAGCACTTACCTGTGAAATAAACTTCCGGCTGACGTCTCCAACCCCTCCCTTCTTCAGTTTAAAGCCCTCCTGGTCATGTTCACCATGCTTCGCTGAAAACATTCTTCCCTCTCCTTTTGACGTACGGTCTGCTCAAGCCAGTAGCCCTTCATCCAGGAAGCACAGTCCATGGTCCCAGAAACCAAATTCCTCCTGATGACACCACTTACATAGCCACCTGAAGTATTCTTTTCTCCCGCTGAAGTCCTCTGCCTATTACTGGGAGAGCAGATGAGAATACCACCTGGACCCCCGGATTTTCACCTCCTGCCCAGTCTTGTAGTCTGAAATGCTCTGCTCATAGCTGCACCCAGCAGTGTCATTTGACCCTATGTGAATGAGCAAGAAGGGGTAGAGATCCATGGGTTTGACCAGCCTTTGCCATCTTTCCATCACATCACAGATCCTGGCACCAGGGAGACATCTCACCTCACAGACAAGTGAGTCAGGTCGGCGCACAGCAGCTACAACACTCCTTAGCAGGGAATCCCCAATGACTATGATCTTCCTCCGCTGTCTCTTCTTGGGTCGAGATTCCCCCACACTTTCTGATTCTGCCAGCTGTTGGTGTCTGCAAGGGGGGGGGGCGGTCTTCAGAAGTGCTAGCATCTGAGAGTCACTGAAATCATTTGAGTATATCCAGCAGTGCAGGATGCCTTCTAACTTTCCTTTTCCTGACAGTCCCTCACTTCCACCAAGAGTTTTCTCCTGTGGAAGTTTTGTTGTTCTCATTGTTCATAGCAGTATCTTCCGATGGACTCCTTTGGAGAAGTTATGTGTGTCATGTCCAGGAACTCCTCAGATTTGGTGAAGGATGGATACTTCTTCCTCTACTTCTCTCACCTTCTCTTCCAACAGCACAACCAGTTTGTACTTGCTACATGTGAAGTCTGCAGGCAAAAAGACGAGCATAGCATGCATGTTACATGTCACCACCTTCCATTTTCTTGGACCTCTCGCTGTGGTCCAAGAGCTGAGGGCTTGCTTGCTGGTGGGGTCCTTGCAGGCCATGGTGAGCACCTCACTCAGTCATCCCCTTCCGCTGCAAAGCTTGCCAGGAGTATGCAGATGAGCTGCTCCGCCTCAGATGCTTGCCTAGCAAGCCAAAAATTGATTGTATTTTCCCAAGAAGTATGAGCCTTTCAGATAGTCTATGCTTATCCATGTTTTGCCTTTAACTCTAGCAAGAACTAATTAGATCCCTAATATTGCAATGTATGATTGGAAACTTTGGAATTCATTAGCTCTTTTGGTCTGAGACCATATTTTCTTCCTCTTGCCAAATTGGTATTTACTGTATAAATTTCAGTGAGTAGAAAGAGAGCTTCTGTATATGTGAAGCTGCTCTTCGCACTCTGTATCTTGATAAAGAACTCCCCATGCTATCTGATTACTAGACTAATATGTACTGTAGAAAGTTTCTAAAAGAACCTTATAGGTTTTCTCCTGAAAGCTTCAGTAGAGACTGAAGTCCACAAGTGTTTGTTTAAAAGAATGTAATTATGTTGTAGTAATTAGATCCCAGTAGGATGAATTCAGAATTTTTTCCCCAACCAACAAGAACTGTGTATTAGGACGTCGTTTTTGGAGGAATGAAAATAGAAATGGAATTTATAATGAAGACCAGGGTAACAATAACAATGTTTCTATGCTTGCACCTGGGAGCATCTCTTAATATGCAATGCAAATAAATCCTGAAATTTCTGACCTCTCTTCTGTTGTTTGCAGCTAAAAGCATTTTTCTTATTTAAAAAAAAAGTGGTGAGCACTTTCAATGATTTGATTTAATGGGTTACAACCTGTAATTAAAACCTGTAAAATGCATTATTAGTAAGTGAAACCTGTGTGTACTGAATTTCTTGATTCAGTTAGGACTGAATCAGTATAGGACAGATAGGACTGCCTGTAATAGCCACATGGTGGATTCTGTGTAGAGTAATTCAAGATGTCCCTTATGCGGAAGGTTAAAAGCTACGGAATACACCAAATTGGGGAAGCAAAACAATGAAACAGAAAGGTCTCAGATGTCATTCTGAGGGCGGGGAGGCGGACACAGCTGGGAGGCCAGCTGAAGAGGTTCCTCGGGCCGTATCCAGCCTGTTGGCTGTGTGTTTGACACCCCTATCCTCCATTATGAAATACTACTTTATAGGACAACTGCTTAGAATGTTAGATTTATTTGTAAATGTAGAAAGATGCTTATAGAATATTATTTCCTATTTTTTTGTCAGTGATGTACTGCATCCATCGGTCATTCTTTGTCTTACATCATAGCTCTAATATGCCCTCAGGGCTGTGTGTATTTGTCAACCTGACTACAGTGGATGAATGAGGAACATTTTTTCTCAATAAGGTTACATTGCACTTGGGTCTAGGGCCTGCTTCAGATGTGCATACATAATGTGGAACATTTCCATACTGTATTTCAGTGTGGTTTATATCTTGTGGAGAACACAATTTCAGCTAAATGCTCGTTCAGTCTTTATAATCTGAAAATTCTTGCTAAGGAAAACCTGAACACACGTATTGATTTGCACGCCTTTCACTAGAAACTGCCCATGGGGAATACGCTCCATTGAAGACTGTGGTACTTTCTTCTGAGTTAACATGCATAGGATTGTACTGCATACTGGACATTAAATAACTATTTTTAAGCATGATTGTGTGATCTCTTATAGTACCTTTAGGGCTAACAGTCTGAAATTCATCCAAATCACTGTTGCTTTCTGCAGCCACTCATTTTGTTTCTAACGTTAAGTGTAAGCACAGAGGTTCACATAGCTGACTTGAGATAGGAACCCCATTTGCTGGAGTAATAAGATAAGAGGGAATGAAGTCTGGCAAACTATACTGGCTACTGAGCAATATAGCAAACTAAGTCATGATTTCTCATCAAACTGAATGCATGACTGCACATTGCTGCGGTGTAGCTAAAGTTAATTTTTGAGTCTGCAGGGTTGAATGTTAAAAAGTGGCAGCCAGGTCCAAGATTGCACTGCCTTTGTGGAACTGGAGCAAGCATTCATTGTTGAATTATGTCTTAGAAGAATAGATAGATATTCATGGTAGACGTGAATGGAGCTCTGTCACTGTATTCTTATGGGGTTTCCAATTTTCTTTTTGTTTCATAGTTTTGTTTTAGTATGGAATTTGCCGCTATTTTCCCCCATGATTTTTCTTTATAGCCAAGTGTGTTCACAACCTAAAGGGTAATGGGTTGGAGGTCTGCACACTTCATAAAGACTTATTGACTTCTATTGTCCACCACGGTGCCTTGCAGCAAGCTGTCCTTACATCAGTCTTATCACACATACAGTTAATCATTCTCAGGGCATGCAGTCTGTGAAGTAGCCCATCCATTTTTAGAGGAGTAACCATGTAGTTTGTTCTGCTTAACAAGGAGTTTTGTGGTGCCTTGAAGGCTCACCAATGAATTGTGGCACAAGGTATTGTGGGTCAAAACCAACTAGTGTTATACTGGGCAAATATGTCAATCAAGTGAAATGCCAATCAGAAGTAAAATAAATTACTGCCCCCCCCCCCCAGGATCTGTCACTTTCTTCTAAAGCAGTTGCTTCTCACACAGCACTGGCTTAATTCTCTTCCCAGCTGGTTTGTTTCAAGGGACCATCAGCAAACTGCTCTCTGTTGACCTGGATGGGCCTCAAAGGACTGCTTCACCACCATCACATAAAGACTATGGGAATAGAGGTGGTCTCAGGGATCAACACCATCTTGAGTGCTCTGGGGCATTGTCAGCTTCCCAGAAATGCCAAGCCTTGTGATAACAGGCCTGGAAGAACTAATCATAGTTGTATTCTGTTACTGATACAATGAACTAATATTAACATGCTATGAAAACTGGGTTTTTTTTCTGTCAAATTACATACATTTGTGCAATTTAACTATTGTAGGCTTCCACCAGTCATACCGTGTGCGGAGAGAGCACCATAGGCCACAACAGGATTTGATTTTTCTGCCTCAGGTTGGAGAAATGTGGATGGGTGCAAACATATGAAATGAGATTTCTTGACTGAGTGGGGGGAGAGACAACTGGATGGGGATTTGAGAGGTACACACCCGCTTCCCCATTTCTCCTAACTGCCTGATGTGATACCTCCTCATGCTCCTTCATGCACAAGACAAGAAGGAAAGCTGTTAGGACCATAGTGAAGCCACTGAATGTGGCTGATTTTTGGATCAAAACATACTGATCCCTACTGCTTTTAGCTATAATGACCAAGTTGTAGGCTCCTCATCTGCAAGAGGGATCTGAAGGCCTTAGGAGTGGACCTCAACAGGTGGGAAACCTTGGCCTCTGAGCGGCCCGCTTGGAGGCAGGCTGTGCAGCATGGCCTTTCCCAGTTTGAAGAGACACTTGGCCAACAGACTGAGGCAAAGAGGCAAAGAAGGAAGGCCCATAGCCAGGGAGACAGACCAGGGACAAACTGCACTTGTTCCCAGTGTGGAAGGGATTGTCACTCCTGAATCGGCCTTTTCAGCCACACTAGACGCTGTTCCAGGACCACCATTCAGAGCGCAATACCATAGTCTTTCGAGACTGAAGGTTGCCAACACACAGGCTCCTCCAGCAAATACTGTGTGCATTTTTACTTGACCGTTATAAACAAGGTACATTCATGGCCTCATTGGAGGTGGTACTGGAAATCTGGGATTAGACCTCCTTACATTTTCTGTAAAGCAACTGTGAGGAGTTCTAAATTCCTTTATAGCATTGATGCTCCTTGCATGTGTGGGTGGAAGGATAACCTTTGCATCCCATATGTTTCCCAAGTCAAATTACGAGTACATCCCCTTTGCTGATATTACCATGCTGGGGAAAAAATAATATAATACAGGAAGCTGTGTTTTTTCTCATGTGAGTTTAATAGCATGGAGCAGAAAGAAAGAGAGAAGAGTTTTAACATTCCCCCTTCTCCAATCAAATCTGGAGCCCTCTGCAACTATTTGAAAGTAAAAAAGGAAAATTAGGCGATCTGATCAGGGATTGCCTGTGTCTTGCCTCTTTTAGCTCCTAATTTTGGGTTAAACCCATTTTTGCCCATCCTACAAGTGTACACATTTGATCCCTGTTGCATGTATGCAGGGTTGGGCAGAAATGGCTTAAGTTCCTTCTCTAAACAAGTCTACAGAATAATTACTTCCTAAAAATGCAGTCCTAGTTCTTTGTCCAACCTCCCATATTTTGCACAAACATGGTTTTCTAAGCAGCAAAAGAGTTCTGCAGAATTGGTTACAGTTACACAACAGTGTGAACTAATATCTGAATTCCATTGATGGTAATTGTTTTTCATGGTGCTGCCTGAAGAGAGATGTGGCATTGTCACATAAAACATGAATGTGCACCGGTGAGGGAAAAATATCCTAGAACAGAATTTAAGCTCAGGCACAAAGGGAGGGATTGAGAATGTTTTGTAGTTTTACTTTTATATTACAGATATGACATATCTGTCACATATACTTTTACATTACAGATATGGCCATATAAAACATGTAGGAAGGATACATAAACTTTTAAGTTGATGAAACAGATGCCGCACAATGCTGTGCACTGCGGGAACAGCCTCTTTTCTACAGCAGTAACCAAAAGACTCACATTCTGATGGTGGTTATGCTTATAATTTAGTCATAGCATACTGTTACCATGACAAATCTTCTGTCACATTGCGCGCACCTTCAAACTTGTTAAAAGACAAAAATCTGTTTAACCAACACTGTTCAGCCATCTTTAGCTGTAAGTTTCATATTTGTGTTTTCACATAGAACTTTTCCAGACACATCTGCGGTAATAAGAAAATATACTCGATACAGCATAGATATTGGTTATCATAGACTTCTTATTGGTATGAGTGAATGTTGATCAGCTGTTTCCTGAAAACATGGGCCTTTAGAGCAGGGGTGTCAAACTCATGTCATACAGTGGGCCAAATAGCATTCATGATGCCTGCTGAGGGCCAGAGGTGATGTCATTACACAGGAAGTGATGTCATTAAACAGGTCAAAACCAGAAGTAAACACTCTGTTCTCTTGTAGGAACTCATTAGCTGCTAATGACAGGAGCGAAAATGCACAAATCTTGATCATATTTCCATATATGGGAGAGCCCAATTATCATGTGGGCCACCCTTTCAGCAGTGTCACCTCAGCATTGCTCAGCAGCTGAGAGCCATAGAGCCGGATAAAAAGCTTCTGTGGGCTGCATCTGTCCCCCGGGCCTTATGTTTGACAACCCTGCTTTAGAGGGACACAAGGTAAACAGAGAATTTTGGAAACGGAATAGTTTGGAAATGAGATCTTAAGGAAATATACTATCACTTTCTCACCTTTTGTTGTTCTCCATTGTCTTAACTAAAATGCATAGCAAAATAAGAAGTCCTCAGTTATGCAGTCAAGGCAAGCATCAGAATGAGGAGGTAGAGAGGACTGTAGCATTTCAGATTGCTGGAGAAAGATGCCATTTTTGAATGCTATCTCATGTAAGAAAGAAAACAAGATGTCTATAAAAGTAAACTAGGAAAAACAGCATAAAGTTCTAGCTCAGTCCTCTCCCTGCTGTACCCCTTTTCTACTTGTAGGAATTTATTTTAAAATGCAAGTAGGCATTCAAATCTTGGTCTACCCTCTGAAGTGCCACAGTCTACAAGAACTCACAGACTAGCAGCAGAATCCTTCGGGTGTGCTGTGCTTCCTGAATGAGTGTTCCAGTGGTGCAGTGTGGTTTCCAGCCGTCACAAAAAGTGACACCCTGGAGTGTGTGGGCTGGCTGCTGTTGGGAGCGGCAAGTGGCCAACTCTGTGCAGCAGCGGACAGCTATTGCCCAATGCTGCAGGTAAGAGCACATAGGAAGTGGGAGAGAGGCCAGGGGTGGGCAGTTCAGGGTGAGGGGTGGGCAGAACAGGCTGGTGATGGTGGCAAAGAGGAAGGTGGATCAGACCTGTGAAGGGAGTGGTGTCGGCAGTAACTTTGCCCACTAAATTCCATATCTTGTGTCTCTGAAGGCAGTCATCATTTCACAAGGGCTCCCACCACTTCCACCCCTCCATTGTGTTTATTCCTGTCCTTTAACCGGTTATCAGTCCAGAGGAGAATCCTTTCTCTTACTCAGTGATTGTTAGGTTTATCCAGGAGCATTTGGCGAGGGATTTTGTTGAAAACCTTTTGGAAGGCCAAAAGTGTGTGCTGTGCATTTACAGCATTCTTCCTTGGCTGTTTACATTGTAGTTTTTTGCTGTACCCTAGGAAGTTTCTTATGCATATATTTTGTAGGCTTTTCCCTTAAAGCAATTTCAGTGAAGGATACAGATAGCAAGCACAAGTGCTTTTAAAAAACACTTTCTTCAGCTTCCTCTTGCAGGTTAACTCAATAGAATATTCAAAGACAAGTATAGTGATAGTGATGCATTTTCATTAAAAGTGCATACAGCAGGATAGCTTTTGTGCTGTCAGTGGAGCACTAAATTGAAGGGCGAGAAGAGTCCAGTGCTAAAGGGCCTCTCTTGGTTCGGTTCTTTTCTTTAAATGCACTGGCAAGAAAGCACCTCAGAAAAGAGACCCTCTTCTGCTCCTCATAGGTTCCACCCACCCAGCTTTTTAAAAAAAATAACCAGGAAAGGAATAGCATTGCTGCTGTGACAGTAAGGCAAAAGTGAGCATGTGCTGAGGTGCACACTGAAGAGACAAAAAGGAGAAGGAACATTTGGCACCACTTTAGAAGGGGATTCAGTCGGGCCTCAGTGCAGAGTATGGAATTGCATCAAAGGCTTACTGTCGGATCTTTTTCAAAACCATGTATTTGAGGATACTTCTAAGAAAAACAGTTTAAGAAAGAGAATTACATTTTGATGCATCTAATTTCCAGTTTTGTTTTTGTTGCTCCTCCCTCCCCATTTTGCTTTTTTTGTGAAGAGGTCACAACTATTATAGGATAATTAAATCTTTGTAGCATGTACTTTACTTTATTTAAATTCTTTTTTTATTCATTCAATACCTCTACATGCTATCCTTCAGTATAAAACTCCCAGGGTGGAGTACAGTTAAAACAATAGAAAATACAAAACAAATGATGACATAAAATGACATTCTTCTCTTTTTTTTAGAAAGTTCAGAATGGTTTTCATGGAACTACAAGGGGGGTTATCTACTTATCATGAAGATACTGGATCATGCATATCCTTCTACTGATACCAATATGGCATCCCTGTTGACATGTGCAGCTTTGTTTCTTGAGAATCATAACCAATCAAAATAGAATTTCTGGAGGGGGGCAAGTAGACCATGTGCTTTACACATCCTCTTTCTGTTAAAAAAAAGAAAAACAAAACAACAACAACAACAATTTTTTTTTTTCTCCTTACACATGCTAAATTAAGGTTTATTTATTTCTGAATTGCTCAGGGTTTCCCAGCAGGTTTTGTAAATAGTTTTACTTTTGTAAATAATTTTACTATTTACTATTTTAAACTATTTACTAATTTACTATTTACTAATTTAAACTATTTACTATTTTCTAACTATTTACTAATAGTTTTACTTGGTTTTTATTTATTTATTTATTTATTTGCTCGCTCTGCTGGATTTTAGTAACTGGCATTTTTTCAGTTTGTATACTGATTATAATTAATATATCAACAATAAAATCTGATAATGTTCACACCCACTTGTGCAGTGTGTATGCATGTATGGAGAAAAAAATAAGACAGTATCCCCTAGTGGAACGGTAGACTCTATCCAGAGTGGTTATTACCTTTTGTTTATCTGTTGTGAAAGAAAAGAGTCCTTGTCTGATACCTGCTTTGACACTTCTCAGTCTTCTTCATCCTCATACCTATTATCACCATATGCACTTCCAAGGCATTCTACTGTGTTCTTAACCTTCCTTAAAGGAAAAATACGTGTATCACTTATCCACCATAGATCACAGTAACGTAAAAATTGTCAGTGAAGTTTGCTCTCTTTCTTTATTTCTAGGATCTAAAATGTGCTGGTGCCTGATCCAACAAGGATTCTTCCCCATTATAGAGTGGTGGGCAGAAGAGATAATTACATTTAGGTTCAATGTAATCTCGCTTTATAATCTTTAATTAGTATTCATACATGGCCAGCTTTCACATATTGTATGCTGTCCATTTCATGATGCTGCCATTCTTCTGACAAAGGATGTATAAGATATACAGTGGACTCTTGGCATCCACAGAGATTCTGTTCCTGGAACCCTGCAGATGCTGAAACCCGTGGATAAGTGAATCCACAGGTCATTGGGCCCTGACCACTGGATATGACCGGAAGCACCTCTCTGGGCCTCAGAACACCTCTTGGTGGTGTCAGAAAGGTACTTCTCATTTTTAGAGAAACCAGAAGTGCCTTTCTGACACCTCCAGGTGGAAGGCACATCCTCGAGGACAGGTGGGGCCGTCCACAGCAGGTTTGTGGTGAGTCAAATCCATGAGTTCTGAACCTGCCGATTAAAGGGCCCATGTGTACAGTTGGAGCTTTCTCTTTATACCTCACTCCAGCCTGTAATCGTAATCATTACCTGGATGTATCTCAGAACATACAGCAGAACAACAGTTTGATGTTAACAGGTTATTATGTTGTTGTAAGTCTTCTAATTATGCAGAACAATTCCAAACAGTGTCATCCCACATTTTATACTGCACCAGCATTTTCCTAGAAAATAAATTCTGAGAAAAATTCATCATCACTGAGAGCATCAAAGACCTACCTGAGGAGACCAACCATTTCAGTCTGTCTCATGGATAAATCAGCTCTGCCAAGGATTATTCATGCTTTTAGGAATATGTGTACTTTAACTGTTTCAAAGTAGCAGCATCAGGAAGCTCTATTATCTGAATATCTCTATTATCTGAATAGCTCTATCTGAATACCACCACTATTCACTGAATAAATGCATTAATATTAATAACAGTTGCCCAGTTATTCCATTGCATAGAAGAGAGCAGTGTACTTCTGTGGTAGTGTATGTTCTGTCCATTCAAAGTGCAGTATATTATGCTTGGGAAAGTGTGAATTTCCTTGCAGTTCTTTTAATATGGAATCGGATCAGACCTGTCATCCTAGTGAAGAGGAGACAGATGAATTGTATCTCCTTTCAACTCGGAATCCTGCTGCTCCATTGGGATTGGCAGCTGTAGCGGCTGCCTTGGAAGCAACAGATATGCTCTGAACGTAGCTTGGGAAAGTGTCTTTACAATAGGGGACAGCTTGTTCAAGGATACAGACTTTCTGTGAGGACTCCTGCCCCAAGTTCTATGTTTTTGCAAGCATGGTTTCTTCTCAGGTTAGTTCGGAGATGTGAGCAAGGAATTGCATTCTTAAGGGAAAACAATATGCCTTCATGACAGCAAGCAAAAATGTTGCAACAAGTAATCATTGCAAAGACAGAGGATCTTCCACATTTTAGAGATTGTGTTAGTACAGCCTGTTAATGTTTTGTGCTGATCGTTCAGCTGTTAGTCTCCTCTTGGGATTTCTGTGGCAAAAACTGCCTGCATAACCTAACAATCCTTTGAACCTGACAGTCGCAGAGACAACACATTGTAAACACACAAATCCTCTTCGTTCTTTTTAGTAACTGCTTTTTTTGATTTCTGCCTTTGAGACTCACTCTTGTCTGTTTAGTAGTGCTAGGAGAAATAAGGCAAGCACTTTCATTTTTCCCTTTTGCTCCATTTAGTGGAATTCTGTTCACAAAAAAGAAAAAAGTCTCCATTGAATCTGTTTGAATAATAAATGATTGAAGATCTACCTCTGGCCTTTTTAACCTCCTGGGATGACTTCTTTCAGCAACTCTGCTTCTGGTGTTGTATAAATAATCAAAGCATTATGGAAATGGAAGACCTTTGTGGTATCAAGATCTGCAAATATTTATCTGGGAGTCGTATTTCTATTTATCTTTGTGAATACCTAGCAAAGACCTGGGGAGATGTTCTTAAGAGGTGAATTGGAACTTGTTATGGAGTTGTGTAAATTAAAGTAGTTGCTGCAGGCAAGTTTTATAAGCGATCATTAAGAATTTATGGAGGCATGGCCTTGCAATCCTCCTCTTTCCTTTCCCATTTGGTGAGTGGGCGGTGGCATTCCCTTTGTGGATACAACTAACTTGTGTTCCCCCCCCCCACTCACATAGATATGTACCTGAGTGACAGGAACAAAATGACTGCTGTCTGTCATAGTGGTTGTGCATGTGAAATACAATGAACTACTGGAGAATCAGAGCTTAATCGTGACACAAACCAGAGTGACCTTTAACATTTCTCCCTGTTGCTTTGGGAAATGATATCTTAGCTGGGGGATCGTGGATGCCTTTCTGTTTTCTTTTCCATGATCCCTGGAGAGTAAGAGACATAAAAAATAGGAGGACAAATAGTTTAAAATCCTGAAAGCTTTGAAACCTGTGACGCTATCGTTTATTTAACTTTGTATATGCTGTCATTGCCCTGTTCACATAGCAGCAGCTTACAACATGACTAAGTAAACTTACAATCCATGATAAAATCATAACAGTGCCACCATAAAACAGTCATGAAATAGCGTACAATTCCTAGTTAGAGCAACACAGCCCTTTAAAACAGACTAAATGAGCCAGTGGGAAAATGAACTATGTTTTTTCCAAACGTGGAAAACCAAGTTTTCACCTTGAAACAAAATGTAATAGTGAGGGAGCCCGATAACCTTGCCAGGAAGAGATTCAGTAGCATGATTATATTACAGGGAAGACACCCTTCTGGCCGTTGCCTCCTACAAAGGGCTTCAGCCTCAGACCCTCAGGCACATGTGGGAGCAGGCATTCCCTAAGGAGTGCAGGAATGGTTAGTCAAGCATAGATATTCTAATAAAAATGATTGATTGTGTTACATGCCCTTCTGAATGAACTTATCTAAAATGATTGCAGTTGAGTCTTTAGTAATTGAACTGCAGCTATCTGTGTCTTGAGACTAGATGTTTAAGTCATTTCTGCCCAATGTTGCATATAAGCAACAGGGATCAAATCTTTACACCTGTGGGCTAGGCAGAAATGGGTTAAGCAGAAATACTGAAACTAATAGAGCAGGCCTCTACAACATGAAAGTCCAACCGTAGTCCCAAACTTCCCTAGAGAAATGGCTGCAAAGGACTGACATGAAAAATTCTAGAGTTCAAACAAATTATTTCTCTTGGATAGAAGTACGTGGAGTGCCCTTGTTTCAAAGACAACATCCTCCACAGCCCTGACCTTGTCTCAGTACAAAGGAATATGGGGAAGTAACTGCTTGTTTTTTCAACATGAATGCAAAGCAGAGAAGAACAAACATGAATCACTGCTACAGTGGTAGTGCAGACAGTAGAAAGCATTGGGACTGCTTTGAAAAGGTAGCTGCAAGCCTGCCTGTAATATCCAGGGTGGAGTGGCAAGATGCTCGGCAGGTGGCGCTAAATGACACACGGAGCCTAACCTTAACCCAGGGCTTTTCAAACTGGGGCATCGCAATGCTCCAGTGACAGGGCCCTGGCCTCTTTCCCCTTAAGGGGTGGTTCAGGGGGAGGCAGCAACGCAGTTCCCAGGATCATGTCGCTAAGGGGGCTGCAGGGACTGGGGTGTACTCACCAGTCCCTGCAGCAGCCTCCCGGGGGTGCGGTGAGCCCTGCACGAGTGTCTGCAGGGCTCTCCAGCCTTCTAAAAGTGAAAGTGCAGTGATCGCGCTCCACTTCCAGTTTTGCAGAGGCAGGAGGCAATCACTGCGCTTTCTCTTCTTAAACTTCGAGGAGCCCTGCAGACACTCGACCACACCCCAGGGAGGCTGCTGCAGGGACTGGTGAGTACATGCCAGTGCATGCAACTCCCTTAGCAACGCGATCCTGGGGCTTGCTTTGCTGCCTTCCCCCCACCCCCTTCTCCCCTGCAAGAACTTACTGCCGTCCTCCAACCCCCTGTGAGTTTGAGAACCGCAGCCGTATCCCATTTCTGCCAAGCTCACAGGTATACACATATGGGGGTGGAGCTGAGAGTGGGCCCAGGGCCCTAGTGCAATGTCAGGATAAATCGGAGAGTAGCATACAACAACCCTGCAGTATACTCTGGTGTTGTCATGCCTACATTTCAGGCTTGAGTGTGGTTTAGAGTGAAATGGGGGTTTAACTAATGGCAAGTTTCAATGTGTCCTGCATGCGACCTGCATGTAGGTGAAAGGCTCCATTTGGCAACATTTGGCATTGTTGGAGCAAGGAGGCAGCTGCCTAGCAGAGATCTTCTTCCTGAGGAACATGGAAGATAGCTCTTTCTTATTTCAGTTCTATTTAACTGATGGGGCATATCCTTTACTGTAACAGTATTTATCATTGACTAGCAGGCTCGTTCCAAAGACAGTCATACTTATGAACTAGCTTCCTTTGAAGGCTGTTCTCATGGTTAGGTATGATAGGCACCTGACCATTCAGAACAACTGCCACCATTGAATGCAACAAGCCTGATTGTAATATGGGAAGCAGTGGAAAACAGAGATAGCCCAAAAGTGGGCTATTACCAAATCTCTTGAAGCTTAAGGTGCATCTGTTATGTTGTACAGAACTTTGCCACCTTCCTCTCCAATAGTAGGTGCTCAGAAGCACTTCTATTTCCTGATAATCAGAGTTCTTACTGTGATGTGGATTCAGAATGAAAGACTTTTCAGGTAGTTTTAGGATCCTCAATTTGAAGCTTGTGAAACTGCCTGATGCTGACTATTGATCCATTTGGCTCAATACCATCTGCTCTAGCAGCAACTCTCCAAGGCAGAATTTCCCTCAACTCTGCTACCCAAGAGTGTTGTACCTGGTGTTGCTAGGGTCTGAATATGGAACCTTATGCATTCACAGCATGTGCTCTTCTGCCACTGACTTATGCCCCATCCACAGTTGTTGGCAACCTTCAGTCTCGAAAGACTATGGTATTGCGCTCTGAAAGGTTGTTCTGGCGCAGCGTCTAGTGTGGCTGAAAAGGCCAATCTGGGAGTGACAATCCCTTCCACATTGGGAGCAAGTGCAGTCTGTCCCTGGTCTGTCTCCCTGGCTATGGGCCTTCCTTCTTTGCCTCTTAGCCTCAGACTGTTGGCCAAGTGTCTCTCCAAACTGGGAAAGGCCATGCTGCACAGCCTGCCTCCAAGAGGGCCACTCAGAGGCCAGGGTTTCCCACTTGTTGAGGTTCACTCCTAAGGCCTTCAGATCCCTCTTGCAGATGTTCTTGTATCGCAGCTGTGGTCTACCTGTAGGGCGCTTTCCTTGCACAAGTTCTCCATAGAGGAGATCCTTTGGGATCCAGCCATCATCCATTCTCACGACATGACCGAGCCAACGCAGGCGTCTCTGTTTCAGCAGTGCATACATGCTAGGGATTCCAGCACATTCCAGGACTGTGTTGTTTGGAACTTTGTCCTGCCAGGTGATGCCGAGAATGCGTCGGAGGCAGCGCATGTGGAAAGTATTCAGTTCCTCTCGTGAGCGAAGAGTCCATGACTCGCTGCAGTACAGAAGTGTACTCAGGACGCAAGCTCTGTAGACCTGGATCTTGGTATGTTCCATCAGCTTCTTGTTGTACCAGACTCTCTTTGTGAGTCAGTATGTAGTTTATATATAGCTGGTTTTTTTGGTAACCTGCATTTCTGTGCTTCATTATTATCTTCCATGTATACAGTGTACTGAACTCTGAACCAAAGTGGAGGTGGAGCTTGTTCCGAGTTTCACAATAATTGCTAGTCAATGAATTCCTTCATTTTGCCCACGCAGCATGAGGGAGCTGACCGCACAAAGGGGAACTATGGTAACACATTTTATTTTTTCCTGAAAAGAGTAGTTAAAATAAAAATCCAGTCTTGTCAATCATGCATTTTACCAACTTTAAGCTAAATTGAACAAATACAGTTTTGAAAGCAGAACTGTTGCATGTTGTCTGCTGATTGGCAGTTCTAATGTCTTTTGAGACAAGGCTCGTTTAATTCATGATGATAGGAGTTAGCCATTTTTTTCACTGAGACTGAATTTTTACTGGGACTGCATCTATCATTATGCACAGGAAAGAGCTAAAAATGTGGGCGTTCTGGGGCCTTAACTCTTTTATCCATGAGCCACATATTGCATTGTGTCAACATCCACAGTGTGAATTCCACATTATTGCCCTTCCAGTAATTTTAGCCTGACTTCTAGACTAAATTGCCTCCCTAGGAGAAGAAGGAAATTTAGTCTACATGCTTTCTTAGCCATGGGTCTCCCCCGAGTGGTGAATAACAGCTGTGTCATATTTTGTGAAATTATATCAGCTGGCTTTATGCTGTAATCATCTCTCTGTGAGGGAGTGAGCTAAGAGCCCCAAGTTAATTTGAGATATGACCAGCCATAATGTCCTTGCTAGCATTCAAAAACAGAAGTTTAGGCAGTTCTTAGTACCTCGTGTCAGAAGGTTTGCTTAAATATGTGGCAGAAACAGAAAAGGAGATTATTGTGGTGTGGCCGCAAGATATCAAGAAGTAGTTAAAAGCTGCTCTTCTATAAAACATGTGCAACAGGCATTCTGAAGGTAGCAGAAAAACAGAGGGTGAAACTGAAAATAGAATATTCCAGGAAATGGAAGAGGCATGCCTTAAAGAATGAACTTCATAGGTTTTAATGCTCAGAGGGATTTTCAGGATCATTTGCTCTAACCTTTGAGGACATGAGTCACTAGATTTTCTCTAGCAGTTAGTTTTTGAAATCCCTTCTTCTCATATATAACTATAAATGGGGGGAAAAATCGTGACTTGCTTTATAAACCTACGCTCTGAACGTTTGTTAAACTAGATCTTTATCTCAAAGAGAAATGGTCTGAAATATAACTGAGATCAAGAAAAGGCCTTTGGTTCATATCAGCTTAGCTAGTTTTTCGTCTGAGTGCTTATTTTACTTGACAATCAGGGAAGCAGGAAGAAGATGTTGCATCCCTTTTGATATGGTGGCCAGTTACACTGTCACTGAAATACATGGGGTTTCACAAGATAGTACAAGCATGATAAACAAGGAACATTGTGTTCTTGGTTTTTCTTAACCCTCTTGGTGCAGTGCAAATGCCATTTCGCTCAGGTAGTGAAGTTCATAATTTGATGTGAAGTTCATAATTTGATGACCAGTGTCTTAGTATGTACTTACCTTTTCGCTCTTCATTAGGAGACTCATTTTATTTATAGCAGAATTTTATTTCTTCTTTTAATTCATTCTCCCTCTCTGTACCACACAGCAGATATGTAGTAGCATGGTTTATAAATCCGTATTTGTAGAGGGGTTTGTTTCTCGTGAGTACGATAGGAGCCTTGGGTCACAATCCTAACCAACTTTCCAGCAGCGAGGTAAGGGCAATGTATCTCCTGGGAAAGGGGACAAGCATTCCCTCACCTTAAGGAGACCTCCGTCATTGCCACCCAACTGAGGGATGCAGCACATGCCTCATTGGCACAGCTATATCAGTGCTGGAAAGTTGGTTAGGATTTGAGACTCAGTCTTACTTAACACAATTGGCTTACTTTGGTGTAAAATAAATAGCACTGTTTTCAAACACCTCTACATATTTGTTGTATGAAATCAAGAATGTGTGATGCATTGATTGTCTTCATGATTCAGCCATTCCTTGACCCTAGCTGGTATTTGGAGAGCCCTGTGTTGATCCCAAACTAGCATCCCATTCTGAGATTTATATTCATCCAAGGGGGCAGGGAGGATTTTAAAAGGGAGTGGGTGGGCTGTAGCCTGCTTGTGAGCATCTGCAGAGACAGAATCTCAGCAATAAACTTGTTGTTTTTTAAAGACTATTTGGCTTACCTAGTCTCATTTTTAAGAGTTCCTGGCACTCTGCTACAACATTATGCAGTTTGCTTAAAGAATCTGGCAGTAACCTGTGAGTCTGCAGTTTTATTACAGGAATGGCTGATAGAACAATTGGTTTGCAGTGGGGGGCACTCCAGTGAGGATGTGTGTTCAGTGGTGGTAATTGAAACCAGAACCCTTCTGGACTACAGCCATGGATCCTGTGAAACCTTTGAAATGAGCAAGTTGAGTTTATAAAGTTTTGCCACTATTTGAGCAGGTGAGAAAGAAAACAGAGTGTCCCTGTCGCCAACCACATAATGGAGTAACTTCACCATCATGGGAAGCATTCATCTTATGACAGAGGCACTTAGGGTAGTATTACAGGTTACCTTGGCAAATGTGTCTCCTTACTGTGCTTGATAATAAAGCATGAATGTGGTAATGGAGGGGTCATTTGCAGGGGAGAACTGATGGGAGGTATTAGTGGCATAGCAAGAGCAATGGGTGTAGCGCACCCCAGGTACCAGCCATAAGAAGGCGATAAGGGGATGCTGGCATTGCTTCCACCCTGGCTGAGGCAGTCTCCGTTGCTGCCAAAGAGCAGTGGGCTTCCAAATTTGGAAAGTGGGAGGGAGCGTACAGAATTTTAAAACTCATGAGCCAGTTGCTTAAGAAGAGCCCTGTTGGGTTTAAGTAGGCATAGTGCAGTGTGGAGGGTGAGGGAGAGTTGGGACACCAAGCTGTCAAGGGGAGATTGGTGCCTCCACCTTTTGATTTTGCAGAAGCCCCACTGCACAGAGCTCCAAAGTAAGCTAGAAGGAAGGGGTTCTTCCCTCCTTGCCTTCCCCTCCCCCTTTCCCAGTATAGCTACATCCTCGGGTATCAAGCAGAGGCTGCTAGCATCAGAGTTCTGCTGCCACTGCTGCATTGCCTTGCCCTGGCATGCAAAGTAACTCCTGCCTAGAAGAGCTGTGGTGCATGCAAGCAGCAAGGTGCAGCAGTAGTTAAGCTTCTGAGGCTCCCTCCTGCTGCCCTCTGAGCACGGGCACCAGAAGGCTATATGCTGCTTGGATCTCTGCTTTGTGACTTCGCTAGCAACTCAGCATAGCTTGCCCTGCCTGGGAGTGCAGAGAAGTGCTTCAACTCCTTGTGCAGCAGCAGGTAAGCAGAGGGTTGCTTGCATGGGCAGTGAGTCCCTTGCCCAAGAGGAAAGGTGCTCCTAGGACCAAGGTTCTGTGTTTGGGAAGATGGGAAGGAATCCTCCTTTCAGGCATCTGTGAGCAAGAGCGGAGACAACCATGGCCATAACTTGGCACCCTGGAAGTGTCATGATGATATCATCACATCACCACCATGCTTCATGGGTGCCAAACTCCACACTGGGTGATGCTACCCCCAGTGTTGCCACTGGGAGGGAAAGGTACTAAATGCTTCCTGTATGTGCTGATTTCTTGCAAACATCATTCAATACAATACTTCTTCCCCAACCATCAGCTGGGCTTACTTTTGATTTTGTTGCCGAACAAAATGGGGTACATTTTATGTAGAAGAGTAATATATAAAATATTAACAGAGGAGAATTAGCTAAAAGGGAAAGTTTTAGCATCCCCCTCTCATCTGCTAAACTTTCCTTGCACCCCCCGTCTCTGTTCACTTGAAAACATAGTATGGGGAACTCTGTGTTTTTCTTGTAATGATGATCTCTTAATAGCAAATAATTCATTGGGACCATAACAACTGGGAATTCTTATATTGTATGGTGCAGTTGCTGGGAATGGGTTTTATTGATTATAATTCCATTTGTTAAATTAACTTTTTTCAGATGATTTTCATAATTTTATCTGCAAAAAATGTTCATCCATTCGTTTTCATTGCCCTCTCTTTCCTCATTCTCAGTTTCCTTGCCTCAGTGATATCATTACGTTATTAAATCTTATTCATTGCATAGTACTGTGATCTTCTCTTGTCTTTGGTGTTTTCCCCTGACTGCTACCACCCATGCAACTAGTTCAAGATACCAGCTGCAGAGCTGGTGCTGGAGGGGGGGAATCTTATGGTTGAGTCCCTCAGTTCTTACTGTTTGGTGTTTGTTGGAAGCAACCAGGTAGGTGGCAAGTGCTGTGTAACTGTGAACATGTGCTACTGGTGAATGGACAGCAGCATCATTATTTGCCTATGAACAGATGGTCACTAGTACGTATGTGGTACTTCAGCAGCCATATACACATTTCTACCCCACCTCACTGGCTGCCATTGCAGGAAGTAGCCCTTCACTCATTTGTGAGTTTCCTTCATTTTTCCTTTGTAAAGTCATCAACCAAATGTTACTGGCTGCCTGGAATCATAGCGTTCCAATCAGTCTGATATGTTCAGACTGCCCATGTAACTAATACATTAGGAGATTGTTTTCGCACCGTCCAATGAACACTTGAGACAACATATTGTTGACAGATAGACAACAGAGACAACAGGGAGAAAGGGCCACTTTATTAGCAGTTACAACAGAACAGGAGGCTGAGACCTGCAGCATCCAAGGCCGTGAAGCCCCCCTGTGGTGCGGAGGCGGGACCACTGGGCGGGACCAGAACGCATCTGCCCCCAGGCTGGCATCTACCTGACTCCAAGCCGTGCACCGTTGTTAGGCGGCGCAGCTCATCCAGGTCTGTCCCTTAAGGGGAAGGCAGCTGGACCGCTGGCTGTGCCGCCTCGAGCTGCTGAGCCTCTGAGGCAGACCCCGCGGTCCTGGCCAGGGCCCCGTCTATGTCCTTGTGCCGCCAAGCCCCTGAGGACTGCAATTGGGTTCTGCTCTGCCTGTGCCGCCTGCATGCACTGCCTATGCCGGTGCATGCCCGAAGTCCATTTCACGCCTCCTAACCCACACCACCTCACGTGTAAAGGAGGAAGAGGGCTGGGCATTATGCCCTTTAAAAGGCCTCTGTAGCCGCCAGTTCCAGCCCTCCTCCACTCCCCCACTGGGAGGAGACTCTTGTGTTCGAGGTCAGGCTAAACAAACTCCGTTCGCCCCTTAATTGGGCGATTGGGAGAAGCATAGCTAATGGGGAAAAATGGTAATGAAACAGCCAATTTGAAACAAGGTGAACATTTTCATGAAGTGGTCTTGGGAAATTATTTCTACCCCTTATTATTTTGTCCCACAGATGACAAGCTGCACCTGCTGAAATTCCCTCTTCTATAAACTTGTTAAAGGTCCAGCATCCCTAAAGTTGAAAGTTTGAGCACCCCTGCTGTAATCAGTGTTGGTGCTGAGGTAGGAGACAAATTGAATAGCACCTACAAGGCATCAACAGGGATAACTGATGATACACTGCTATGCATACTTCTTTCATTAGAATTTGCTTCTTCAGGTAGAGGCAATATCTTTCTAGGCTCTCTCTCTTTCTCTCTCCTTGGTGTTTTAATTCATTGCATCTGCTCTTAACATGCTATTTACACCAGTCATTTAGAGGAGTAACTGAAGCTCTAAAATTGGTTAGCTATGCTTCATATGTAGGGACTTGAAGCCTAACATAACCTAAGGCTCAACTCACATGTTGACTTTGTATTGGGGTTCCCACAGTGCTTCAGCAATTCCAAAGAAGCAACTCCTAGGTGCTACTGTGATTGCTTCCCATACCACTGTCACTCCTCCACAGCCCTAGTACAGGCAATGAGAGAAATAACTGTGCCACTGAGACTGGACATGTGGCACTTCCTTGAAAATGTTGAAAGAGTTGTGTGAGGTTGGATTATTATGTGGTAGCTTTCATGCCACAAAGGTAACATATGAAATGGACTTCAGCTGGAGAGTTTTCCTAAGGCTCTGGTAAATAATGGCTCAATGGGTCATCATTTGCAATAATATCGGTTAGGCTTCATCAGGTCAGCACTCAAGTTATGCATATATTCATCTGGTTTAGAAAATAGTGGAATTCAGTTGGTGATACCTTATTTCATCTTGAAATCAGTTGATTCATATGATCTCATATTGGGTTTTGATTCACCCATGACTTTTGGACATTTTAATGCTATGGTCTAGATGAGACACCACATTTTTTTAAACCACATATTTGTATAGTGAGTTTGTTGTTTGACTGTATCTTGGCATGGCCACAGCTGGCAGCTACTATACCAAACTGAAGGGTAGGGAACCACGATCATAGTAAATACCGTAATAAGTATTGTTACAATGGAGTACGTTTATTTAATGAGTCCCCCTCCCCCCCATGTCTCATGATTATTAATGATCAGAAGAGATGTGTGAACCTGTGGAAACTATGCCATCTGTTAATTGACATTAACTTCCCTGATGATACAGACCTTGGAACATAGACGAGGGAGGCACATAGTAATCACTGGCTCTAGCGCAGTCTGCATCATGAATATGCATAAAGTGTGGAAAGTGTTGAACTCCTTTTCTAGCCATGAAGTTACTCGAATGAGTATCATGGTGTCCAGAAAAGGGCAAAAGTATAGTAGATTTAACAGAATGTTGTGGTACTTGGTTTATGGAGGTGGAATGACAAACTGTTTTGAAGTGGAGGGGAGTAGCTGATATTCAAGCAGCTAATATTAAACTCTTACTTGCTACAGCTTTCAAATACTAATTATTGAGCAAATTTCTTTACTCTGAGCTTGTAGAGAGTGGTAGCACTGACAGCCCAACCCTATGCATGTTTACTCTCAGAAGTGAGCCTTGTGAGTTCAGTGGGACTTACTCCCAAGGTATGTGTGTATAGGATTACAGTATAAGAAATATTGTTCAGTTTGCAGTGCCACTAAAATTACCATTGTGAAAATGCTCATTGTTTAGCAGGATGGGGAAAAAAACAGCCCTTCAGATGTGGACTTTGATTTTAACATATAAAGTTTTAGACTACTGGTTAACTGTTGCTAAAATGGCTATGCCTTGAACTTCTTTCCAAGCTCTGTAATTCTAGAAATTACCATTTTGTAATTTGATCAGAACACATATATATATATATTTTTTTTACATGTGCTGAAGTTCGAAAAGATTACTGGTAATGGACAATGGTGGTGATGAAAGTTCAATCGCTGCAGATAATGTTAGGTGATGTGAATACTATATTACTTGTATTGGAGACTATGTATCAATTTCGTGGACACTTAGGGCACAATCCTAACCCCTTATGTCAGTGTTTTCCAGCATTGACATAAGGGCAGTGAAGCTCTGAGGTAAGGGAACAAACCTTCCCTTACTTTGAGGAGGCCTCCGTGACTGACACCCAACTGCAGGATGCAGCACAGGTCCCATTGGCACCGCTATGCCAGTGCTGGAAAGCAATGACATAAGGGGTTAGGATTGTGCCCTTATTGTGATTCTTCTAAAGTGGCTGGTGCAGACTTTCTTGTGCTGTTCCTGGGAATGGAGTATGTTAAATGGTTAAAATTTTAATGACAGTAGAGTAGCCTGCAGATGGGAGGTAAAGGATTTATTGCCACCCCGTTCCTTCTTCTGCAATACTGCTATGCGTTTATAGTGTACAGGGCTGTTTAAATACTTTCCCCATCCTGTTCAGAACATCTTTCTCTGCAAGCTGTAGTGCCATGCCCTATTTGGGGGAAGGGGGTGCAAGCCAAGTAGTTAAAGGTCTCTGCAGGAGGGGGAATTAGCCTCCCTTTTTTCCCATGGTGAAGTAGTCTCCTGGCTGAACACAGATTCTCATTCTGTCAGACCTGCCACTACCCTCACTCCCCGATGCCTCAGTTGTCTTAAGGAGAAGGGAGAAGGTTAAGGCCTCACTCAGTTGGTTCTTTCTCTGCTGGGCACATTCCCAGAGTCTTCTCTGTGTGTTCTATGAATATTTATTTACTTACTTACTTACTTATTTATTTATTAATTTATTTATTTATTTATGAATGAATGAATGAATATCCCACCTTTCTCCCACATATTCAAGGCCTCTTCAGGTGGCAAACAGCATTAAAACACAGTACTATAAACAGATCAAAAGAATAATTAAAACATAAGCACAAAACAATTAAACAATAAAAACAGATCAGACCCCTATGGACATATAAACAAAACTAAAGGTTAAAAGTTCAATATGAAAGTTAAAATGCCAGCCCATCATGTCAGCACTCAAATGCATTCTTAAATAAGAAGGTCCTGAGGCCCTGCCAAAAGGACTCCAAAGAGGGAGCTGTTCTTAGTTCCAAGAGAAGGGAATTCCACAAGCAGCGTGCCCAGGTGAGAAGACCCTGTTCTTTCTGCCAACTCCTTCACCTCTTTCAAAGGTGGCACAGTTAAAAGGCCCTCTTTTACTGTATTTGCATCCCACTTTTCTCTCCATGCAGGGGTCCCACTGTCTTTCTACCCTCTCCTCTTCCTCACTGATACAGAATGGGTTTTTTAAGGCTTCTGCAGCATGACGTACATGCTCCATCTCTTCTTCCCCACAGTGAGAGAGACAGATCATGCACCCCTGTACCATCCTAGTGATGGGAACACCTCTCCAGTAAATATCACAATATGTAAGCTCCCATGAAGCAGCTATATTATCTGGCTACCTTCCTTTCACCAGTTCTTCTCTTGCTGCACTCTCAGCAGGAGAGTTAAGGTCAGGTTGTCTTGGTTCCAGGAATGGCCTCACTATTCTGCAAAAGACAGTGATATTTAAGTGGAAATAACAGCTTGCACGAAGGTGAAAAGAAAGAAAAAAGAAAAAAAAATGAATTCCACAACTACTTGGAAGTGTTTCATAATATTTAAGTTACCTCTACCTTCTGGTACGTCAAGCATATTACCTATTGCTCTGCCCTTCAGAGCAACTGTGAACCATTTTTCTCCATTTCCTGCAATGACAACCTTTTCAATTTTAGCAAATTGTTGCCATATTGCCCCTTAATTTGTTCCATCAACTTTCCCTCATATGTCATGCATTCTCCAAGTTTTTCACCATCAGTGTTGCTCTCCATTTGTTTATAGCTGTTCTGGAAATGCAGCTCCCAAGTGGAATCCAGTATTCCAGCCGTTTTTCTAATAAGGTCAGAGCAGAACATTACTAGCATTCTTGTGTGCAGTGCTTTTGTGAATGCAATTTAAAAAATTGACATTTGCCCTCACCTTTTCTGCAAAATCAGTTTGTTGAACTTCAATTCAATTTATGTAGCCCCAATCCTCTGTGTAATGCTTCTGACCAGCTATTTTTTTTCTTTTTAAACATTTTATTGCTTTCAGACCATTTCAGAAATATGCATGTTATGTGCCATCTGCAGTTTTTACAAGTGTACTTTCAGCTCCTATACTCTAATAATATTTAAAGATGCCGATCTGTAGCAGATACAGAAAAGACTCCTTCAGCATCCTACTTTATCCCATCTCATAATGTAAAACTAGTCTATTAACAGCTGTGCCTAGAAAGCCACATTTTATGCTGCTGCCTGAGTGAGATAACAAAAGTTTGTGTAAATGCTACTGAAGCAGCTTGAAGTGATGCACATTTTGTGAGACCTCAACTTAAGAATTCATATTTGAATGGGAACCAAGGCTTTTCTCGAATTAGTTTTGTTTCAGAGTTTCTTAATAGCTAAAAGGAAATGTCCTGCATTAAACACCAGGGCTCACCCTTCAGTACCCAGCGCAAGCAGAAATAGCACACCTTAATTTTTTTTTTAGCTGCAAGGAAAGGTAGGACAAGGGAGCTCTTCTCCACAGTTACTGTCTGTTTGATATAGCACTGATAATATAGATTAGGAATGTCAAACTCGTTTCATACAACAGACTGAATGGCATTCATGGTGCTAGCTGAGGGCTGGAAGTGATGTCATTAAGCAGGATGTGATGTCATTGAGCAGATGATGGCCAGAAATAAGCACTTTGTTCTTGAGTAAAAACTCATTAGCTACAAATGACAGAAGAGAAAGTACAGGTTGAGACTAATTATTTGCGTGGGTTCCATTCCAAGCACTCACATGGATAAAAAAAAACACTATAGCAAATCAATTTAAAAAACAAAGTTTCTTTGCTCCAGTGATTGAAAAACAACCTTGCTGACCTTTTGACTCTGAGATAAGAGTCATTAAGAAGACAATCCATCAGCACTTCACTCAGCCCCTCCCTTCACCAATGCAAAATGATCACCTTTCTTTCATGTGCTGGGGGGAAGGGAGGGACCACCTGGAGAGAGAAGAATTGATGGATTGTTAGCTTGCTGCCCTCTCTCTCTCTCATTAAGGAGGCTGTTGTTAAAGGACTGTTCAGTTTTTAAAACTGATTTTAAAGGGATGCATTTTTCCCCTTCTCTAGGGATCAGCACATTCTTTCTCATTTGCAGGGGCCATTCATGTTGAGTCAAATCCCTGTATAAAAAAGCAGTGTAAAAATAGGTTGGACCTGTATGCAAATTTTGATCTTATTTTTCCAAAAACGGGAGAGGCGAATTACCATGCTGGGAAAGCTCAATTATCACATGGGGTGCCCTTTCGGCAGCATCGCTTTTGCCAAGGCACAGCTTTGCAGCTCAGCGGCTGAGAGGTGCCATGCGAAGTGATGCCTCCACAGAAGCAGCGTTGCTAAAAGGGCAGCCTGCATTATAATTGGGCTCTCCAAATCCCTTGGCAGCATGTCACTTCTGTCTCACCCCTCTTGGTCCACCCCTTCCCCCACAGCATTGCTTGCTTTCTGAGGCTTTCTATCTCTCCTTTGCAGAGCCCCAGTAAAAGCAGCACTGCAGGGAAAGCCAGTTACCACATGGTCTGGATAAAGAGTTCTGCAGGCCGTATCATGTACGTAGGCCTTATGTTTGACACTCTGATATAGATGGAGGGAAAAAGATAGATCACCTGTCTGACACTTTTGCCAAAGATTTGCTAAGTATAATGTTTAAAAAAATCCAGTGTAAATGCATGTTTATGGTGTAAGTAAACATAACCTTTCATTTTTATACTGTTTTAGCATGGCCACTTATAAAGAAAAGAGCAGAGAAGGGTCATCTGACCTGGGGTATTTGAACTTTGGCAGAACAGCACTACATAGCTGGAAGCTCCTCTTGCAAATGGAAAGAGAGTGGTACTCATGCAGCAGGTTCTTCTGTGTTTGGAAGGGTTCTTGTGTGAGTGTAATTCTCCTTCTGTTAATGGGAAGGGTTTGCAATGATAACGTGCAGTTTTGCCCAAGTTAGGATCCAGCACAATACCTTACACAAATTAAATGGGTAGAGTCATGTGTCTCAGCTCCACTTCTTTGTAAACATTCCTGAAAAACTTTTGTGCCTGTGACTCTACTTGAGAGGGGACTGCCTTCAAGGGTGGAGCCTTCTGGGGTCAGGACCAAGGTCCCAGCCTATGCAAGGACCTGTACCCACGTCTAACTGTCTCCTGAGACAGAGATGTTTTGCTGCTCTCCACTGCTGACTGGTAAACTAGGGGAAATGGTGATGTTTTCTGGACAATTGGAAGACAGCAGTGACAATAGCCAACCATTTTTGCCCTTGCTGTTTTACTATTTCTGGATATACTGTCTCCAAGGACAAGTGTTCTAGGGGATGGGGCACATGGGAATTTTTTAAATAGCACCAGGGAAAGAAAGTGAACAGTGTGCAGAAGCTGTGGTCTTTCTACTGCATCCTAGTAAGCATCTCCATTGGGCCCTAGACCTCTGACAGGAGGTGATGAGGAGCAGTGGTGACATGGGGCCATTCTCTTCTTCTCCTGGCTTCAATTTAGAAGCTGTGCTGTCAGTGTTCCTGACTATTGCCTAGCCCTACTCAGTCAGCCAGGAATCCAGGACCCAATGGGAGCCTTACTGGGAGTTGGTGGGGAGCACACATCAGGAGCAAACATAATTCCTCCTCCATGCAGCTACAGATACCTAGGGTGGTGGCACTTGAGGACTGTCACCCACTCACTGCCCAGGTCTCGCAGGGCTTTTGCTCAGGACTGCTTCCTAACTGCCGCCGTGTGCTGTGGCTATGCTTTGCCAGTGCGATGTTGTACAAATAGAAAGGATTGCTCCAGTTTTACTTTGGTTGCCATGTCCGTGGTCTATATAGACCCTCATTTTCTTTCTGCCTCGCAGAAAAGGTAGGGCCTGTAACAGAGGACTGATGAAGCAGCATCCATTGTTCAGGTCCCATTTGTTCATTTTTGCCAGCATGGTGAATTTAGCATTGGATTGGAGTGCTGGTGAGAATTTTCAGCCCAGTTTATAGCCATCAAGGCAGTTTCTGCTATGATGAACTGAATAGTGAAAACTGTGAAAAATAGTGAAAACCAAATAGAACTGAATAGTGAAAACTGGGCTGAATAGTGAATTGGATTTAGATTAGCATATGAAGTTGTTGTACACAAATTCAGAGCACTGGTCCTTTTATCTTAGTGCTGTTTATATTGCCTGGCAGTGGCTCTCCAGAGTTTCAGGTAGGGATCTTTTCTGGCCCTACCTGGACATTTCAGGGACTGAATCTGGGATCTCTTGTATGCAAAGCATGTGCTTTCTCATGTAGGCATGTCCCCACCTACTGCAGATCAGTGAAATTAGGGTTCAAGTTCCACTGAGCTTTGAAGCTCACTGGGTTTCTTATGGCAAGCCACTCTCTGTCCATTCAACTCATCTTGAAGGGTTGCTATATGGCAGAAAGCCATGTACTTAGGAAAGAAAAGAATACAAATGTGACAAAAAAAATAATCCTCCTTGCTTGTGTGAATTTCCTGAAAAAAAGAACATTGCTGAAAGTCAGGATATATATCCTTGTTATCTTCTTAAATGGATTGCTGTGTCAGAGAAAGAAACTAGTTTGTTGTTTGTTCTTAAATCTGTGCTAGCTTTGGGTGACCACCCTAGTTTCCTCTGGATGTTTACAAATCGATTGTGTTGTAATTGTTCTAATAGCTTCTTGGTTATTGAAGTCAATTTCATTGGTGGAAAATTCCCCTTTCTCACTTTCAGCAAGGCACTTTATGTTTACTCTTCTCCAAAGTGCTGTGGGATCTCATCTGTAGGAGTTCTTAAAGAAAATCATGAGTGGCTTCCCGATTTCTTGAACTACTTCTCTTAGCACTCTAGGGTGTATTCCATCAGACCCTGCTGACTTAAATGGAGAGATATCTTTACACTAAGCAGCTTGTGGTTTCCTTGTACCAAATGATTCCGTGTAATAAGTGGTTCTAAAGCGAAAAATCTAATTTACGTCTTGGTTTTTGTCTTGCAGGCATTCCCATGTATTTCAACAGGAATTTATGGTATGTAAAACCCATTATAAAGTTTCTGTTCAACCAATTTTTCTTCCTAACAAATGCTCAACTTTGGTTTCAGCAAGTTGTAGGGTTTTTTGTTTTTTGTTTTGGCCTTGGTGGAGCATGTTGTGTTCTTATTGGTGTTCCATGAGTTTTGTGTATTTGATCTTATTAGCAGTTTGTACAACAATTGAATGCCTGGTGGACTGTGTTGAGCTGGCAAATTGCACACTGTGCCCCAGGGAGCAAACAAAGGGCTGCCCAAGTCTTGCAAGTAGTTATAAAGTTTAACTTAACACGAATGAGTTTAGCTGTGTCTCAGCAGAACTTACCACTTGCATGATGTAAGTAGTGGAAGCAGTTCTATAACACAAATGAAATGGGGTGCTGGCGGACCGCAGCTCATTGGCCAAGTACACATGTTGCTTGCTGCAGAAGGTCCCAGGCGTAATCCTTGACATAGCCACTTATAAGGATACCAGATAGCAAAGTTAGGAAAGACTGACATCTGAGATCTTAGCAAGCCAATCAGTACATGACCAGATGGACTAATAGCACAGGCATTTTGCTATCTTAAAAGTAAGACCTGTCCCCGGGGATATTTGGGGTGCTGATTCCTAAAATGGCATCTGTTTTGCCCTATCACTTCTAGTTTTGAGGATATGGCACAGCCTCATTAGTAAATGGTTCAAGCAGCTTCCTCATGAAGGATATGCCATGGCTATGCGGTATCTCCAAAACTAGTCATGGTAGAGCAAAATTGATACCATTTTTGGAACCAGCATCCCCAATTCATATAAAACCACCATACATTTTTAAAAAAGTTTTCTGACCCTCAATTTTTCAGGCCTGTGTAATCTAGGCTTAAGGCAATCGTGTGTTATTATTTAGAATATTTACTTCCTACTTTTCAACAAGAAAAAAAATTTCCTGTCCATTTTTAAAGTCCATAACTTAGTGCTGGAGTAATTGAAAAGTCATTATGCCTCCATAAACTGGGTACTATTTGACTTTAATGAGAACGATTGAGGTCCAGTGGCTTGTTGTGAGCATAAATGTGATAAACTGTGAAGTGGTTCCTGGAAGTGCTGTAGCTAGTAAGAGAATGCACATACATTAGCTGCCTTGTACTCAGAGGGAATTTTAATGTTGAACTACATATGAATCCAAGCATCTTTAATGAATAACAAGTTTAGGGCGTAATCCTAACCAACTTTCTAGCGCTGACATAGCTGTGCCAATGTAGCAGGCTCTGCATCCTGCAGTGGGAGGCAGTCAAAGGGGGCCTCCTCAAGGTAAGGGCATGTTTGTTCCCTTACTTGGGGCCTGCATTGCGGCTAGGTCAGTGCTGGAATATTGGTTAGGATTGCGCCCTTAATATTTTTTGTTATGCACCATCCCCCTACCTTGGTTCCTTTCCTGTTTTTTTTCTCCTATTTGCACTGCCTGTATACATTTGTGGCTAGAGACATCAGAATCTGCTAATCAAGATCTAATAAGATTATTTGTTGAAAGTTAACTGATCTTAAAGGAACAACTATTACATGCAGTACTGCTTTGTATAGTGGCTAGCATTAATTAAATCTTAAGGTTGGTATATTTTCATTTAAGAAAAGAACAAAGCATGGCTCATAGAATTTTTTGTGAAGTGGAACACAAGAAGACTTTTAATCTATTTTTTTGTGAGAGCCACTTCAAACACAGAAAAAAAGAAATACATATCTTTTTCAGATAATAATATAAATGTTATATAAGTAGCAGTAGATAAAATTCAGAATTCCTTTTTCTTTGGGAGAACACTTTCCAAGATAATTTTTCTTTTTCTGTGGCGGAATTATCAGTACAGGTGGTACCTTGATATCTATGGAGGATCCGAATGGCCTCCCTGGCCCTCAGGAAGCCTTCCAAGGCCTCCAGAAGGCCAAAAATTGGCAATTCTGTTTTCATGCATGGCCTCCCTGGACCACAAAAGGTCCTCCAAATGTGACCGGAGTTCTGCTCCGGTCACGTTTGGAGGACAGCAGGTGGGAAGATCCACAGGTTCAGGACCTTTGGTGAGGTAAAACCGCACAGATCATGGATACGTGGATAAAGAGGCCCCACCTGTAGTGCATGTAGAGGCACCTTGCCCCTCAAGGCAGAGACCCAGAGAATGAAGCTGTGATGTGAATCATGTCATTGGCCCTTAAGATGCAGGGATGGGGCATTTCACTCTCTCTTCATGCTGTACTCCTGAGGAAAATGCTTCCCCTGCCAATTTCCTTTCCCAGGTAAATACCAGCTGCGGTGGGGGCTTTTTTGTTAGGACTGCACTGTTGGGGGGGGGGGGAGGGATTGTGCTTTGGTACTGATCCTGACTGCCCTTTCTCCCATCAGCTGCTATTTACAGTTAGAAAATTAACACACAAGAACAATGGCTTGTTTAACTTGACCCTGAGACCTGGGCCAGAGCCTTGAAACTAAAGACTGATATCTGGCAGATAAGAGGGTAACATAGTTGTTCCTGCCTAAGGAGGCGAAGGATAACACCTTAGAGATTGAGGGAGGACCAACCCAAATGTTAGGCTTAAGATTAGAGGCCTCAGATTTTGAGGGGCCACCTCAGACTCTCCTGCTGGTTTTGGAGAGCCTACTCTTTTCCAGTCAAGTATGAGTGTGTGCTGCTGGCCTGTTCCTTCAGTCAGCCTCAGACAGGAGTTGTCTGCAGGTGGTGGAGTGGAGTGATGTGGCAGCAGTAGTTTTGCAGCAGTGTAATTGACTGCAATACTTTTATTTTTTAACACCACTTTAAAAGATATTTCACTCATCAAAGAGTGAAAAAGAAAAGGTTGCCATTCAGTAGTATATAAATGTGTTATATTGCCAAACTATGTCTCCTGAATCTCTGGCTTGGGTGTACCACGGACCTACACACCTATCAGGTGCCTTAGTTGTGGCAGTTAATAGACAAGGTGGGGTAAAAGGGTTGCAGCAGGGTTTCTCAAAGTGTGCATTGCAGTCCCACTGGTGGGTCGCAATCTCATGCGCTGTGGGTAGTGAGTTGGGCCCTCCCACCACCATGCTTCTGGTCAGTTCCAAATCAGAGCCATTCTGGAAGCATTGGGAAGGCCTCTCCTGGGATTTATTGTGCGGGTGACCAACTCTGTGATGAGCCACGAAGCAACTTCCAGTTTTCAGATGCAACTAATAGTTTCACCAGGAGTAGCTTCTGTGGGCCATTTGGAGGCCTGCAGAGGCCAATAGAGTGGGTTGCCAACCCAGCCCAATGTGGGAGAGATCTCCAGGCCCTCCCAAGAAGGCCATGTTGCAACTCACTGCGGAGGACAAGGTGGGTCATGGGAAGTTTAGGAGCCACTGGGTTCCACTGGGCTGGGGAAGGTTTACAATCTATTTGGGTGGAGATCTTCTGCAGGTCACTCTAATTAGCAGAAGATCTCTGGCCAAATATATTGTAAACCTTCCCCAGCAACCCTAGATGGAAGTTAAAACTTTACTGCTTATGGTCAGGCCCCAAGAGCTGGCAACCCTAAGTTTTAAGCATTGTGTAGCTAATGAAGTGGATGTTGATTATTCAGCCGTTTTTGTTTTGTGTTTTTGGTGTTGCAAAGCTTATTACCAGCTTGTTTCTTTGAAAAAAAAAATCTCAGCATGTAAACTAGTAACTGACTTCCTCATCCGTGCTGTACTATTTGCTGTTTAATTAGGATAGCAGGCAGGGTCTGGTATTGTACTTGTGCTTTTTAGCATTTAGATTAATTTGTAAGTGTTGTGGCTTTTATTTCTTGATTTCAGACATAATTGTGTACTTGAATTCTGCCCTTTTGACAAGGAAACTAGTTTTCTTAGAACCGCTGCTAAACCTGTCTTCTCCTTTAAAGTGAGTTAAACTAAAATGTTGTAGTCACATGGCACAGCATTTGTTTTGACTTTTGTGCTTCTGAAAAGCAACACTGGATAGTTCATAAACTGCCTTTTCACTGGCAGAAAATGTTAATCACCTCATATCAGTCTCATGTTTCTGTAGCAAACTATACTAGATAGATTGAGCTTTGCCTCTGTCATTCCAACAGGGGCCCAGTTTTATTTATTAACACATTTTTCTCTCTCCTTTTCTGCACACAGTGTTCAGATGTAACCATAAGGCATGGTTTGTTATCATCTGAATTGAACCATGTGAATGATAAGCAATTCATTTTGTGGAGATCAGAAACCTGGTGTTTTTTGTTTGTTTTGTTTTTGTTTTTCCTGGTCTGTCCTCAGCCACCTTGTTGGCTTAACACTGTTCCTTATTCTGTAAAACCTATGTGCTTAATAATGTGGTTTAGGAACTAAGTACAACTCTGGATTTTGTTTTAAAACAAGTTTCTTCTGTAATCAGAAAACGCATAGGTAGTTTGCAGCCCAATCTTATCCAGCCCCCCCCCCCATGCTGATGCAGTGGGGTCAGTGCAGACCATGCTGAATCCTATGGGGGGGAAGGCTATTGGACGCCTTGACATTCATCTCCTTGCTCCAGGGTAAAGTCCCAGCCTGTGCAACCTGTCTACCTGAACCTGTGCAAGCTAAATAGCTGGTTCGAGTCCAAGTGGATTCATGTTAGTGGGTTTGGCTGCTGCCGATCCCACCCCCTCCTGGGACCCTATCTGCCCACCCCGTCACTGCCCTGCTGTCCCCTGCCGCATTCCACCCCTCCCTGCTCTCCCACCCCATTCCACTGCTTAGCAAAGATCTTATCTTTTTCAGCATGCAACACTTGTTCTGCCAGCACACCTGGGCCTTCACACCAGTGCCAGCAACTGCTATTCCGTTGCAAAGTGCTATATGGCACTTTTATGATGGCATGCTGTGCTGGTGCCTGTGGAGGATTGTGCTGCTAGTTTGCGAGAATACAGATACTCGTTTATAGAAGAAAGAAAAGCATAATCTTGAAGCAATCGTTGTAGCTACACAAGTTGCTGGGAAATTTCAGTGGCAGGGGAAAGATTATTATGTGTTGGGTTCTTGGAAGTGCTTGGAGCTGTCATCGTTTAATGTTTAATACCCAAAACTGAATGGTAGGAACTCTTCACTTTTCATACTGCCTTCAGAACACTCCTTTTCCCAGAGGTAGAGAGAGCCAGATAAAGTGGCCCGCTGTGAATTTATTGGCTTAATGCAAGTCTTTTTTAACAGGAGGATGTTTGATGGAGACAAAGTTTGACTTCCTCCAAAAGTGCACATTGAAAGCTGCTTCTCCAGGTTCTTAGAATCTTGGATATTCCCTCTTAAATGACTTATGCCAACTGAAAGAGCAGAGGCGGCCTGCCAAAAGGCAAGGTGCCAAGCATCAGTAAAAAGACTCTTTCATGTTTCAGAATTTGAAGAACTCCATATAGATTATGATAATAACATTTTTAAAAACTTGAAATAAAGAACTCAATACTGAATTTTGTACATTAGTGTAAATCAATAGAATTGCCACCCCCTGAGAACTGCTACAAGACAACTGAGTGCCAGCCTAAAGATACAGGTGGGAAAAGTGCATGATGCTTCCGTGGCGATATACAGTCATGCGCCTCTTAACAATAGGGATACAAACTGGCATCCCTGGCATCAAGTGGGGCTTAATGCTATGCGAAGTCTCTGAAGGTAAGGGGAAGCTCCACTCCCTTTGCCTCCAGAGGCTTTTTTGAGCCTCTCAGTGTGCATCTGCACGCTGCTTCTACAAGGCTCACAATGCCTTAAACATGCAAGAGACATGACTTCCGGTTTCCTCCGGGAAACCAGTGACCACGTCTCTCACGTGATTGGAGCATTCTGAGCCTCACAAAGGCAGCACGTGGATGTGCACAGCCTCAGGGAGGCTCAGAAAAGCGTCCGGAGGTGAGAGGAGCAGAACTCCCCTTAGCTTCCGAGGCTTGGGGGTTGTGACTTCCTGATCAGTGGCAGCCTTCGCATATATGACTTGTCATTGGTCGGAAGGTTGTTAAGAGGTGCACACCTGTACTAACAGAAGTGTATCTTTGGGTTTGGTGTTCAGGTTGGCCTCTCGCTCTCTCTCTCTCTCTCTCTCTCTCTCTCTCTCTCTCTCAGAAATTTGGAAAGCAATCAAAATAGCACTGATTTTTAAAAAGAGGATCTAAGTGGGTGAGGCTTCTAGGAAATTGCAGACTATGGTAGTTACCCTAATGCCTGTTCTGAATAAGTCACACCATTAAATACACAGTTGTTACTAATATAAAAGAACAATACTAGCAGAAAAGGAGTGAGTATGGCTTCTGCAGAAGGAAGGATGACCATATCAACTCTTGGAAATTATTTGAGGACATATACTCGTACTTTGTCAACAAGCATGTGGATAGGGGTGATCCAGTAAACATATTATATGCTTGGGCTCCACAAAAGCATTTGATAAAGTCTCTTATCAAAGACTCGTGTAACCCTAGCAATCACAGGATAAAAATGGGCCCAGTGTTATGTAAGTACAGTGGTGCCTCGCAAGACGTATGCCTCGCACAACGAAAAACTCGCAAGACGAAAGCGTTTTGCGATTTTTTGGTGACTCGCAAGACGAATTTTAATGACTGTGCTTCGCAAGACGAATTTTTTTTTTATGCTTCATGCCAGTTTATGCTCACATTCACCCTAAGGAAGGGGGAGGATCTTCATGCCAGTTTATGATCACATTCACCCTAGGGAGCGGGGGATCTTCATGCCAGTTTATGCTCACATTCACCCTAAGGAAAGGGGGGGGATCTTCATGCCAGTTTATGCTCACATTCACTTTAAGGAAGGGGGAGAAAGACAGCAAAGAAAGTGATGTCAGTGATTGTGAGCAAAAGAGCTTCATAAATTCTGACTCTAGCGATGATGAGTTCTTGGGGTTTCCCGAAAACTAGAGTACTCAAACCTTTAAGTCTCTCCATTTGTTAATGACAGTGATAATGGTTCTTAATGCCTGCCTCACTTTACATGGAGTGAAAAATACGGTATGCCTTTAAAGAGCACTTAATAAACACTTTGTTAACCAAATTTGACTTTGTTCCGACTTTTTTTGCCCATAGGAACGCATTAATTAAATTTCAATGCATTCCTATGGGAAACTGCACTTTGCAAGATGAAATTTTTGCAATACGAATCGACTCGCGGAACGAATTAATTTCGTCTTGCAAGGCACCACTGTAGTTCCTAAATGATCTGGAGTCTGAGGCAGGCAGTGAAGCAACCATGGTTGTGCACAATGCCAGATTATTCAGCGTGGCGAAAATGGACTGTGAAAGAGGTTCAGGAGGATCTCTTCAAACTGGGTGAATGGGCAACAAACTGTCAAATGAAGCTTGGAATCAATAAGTGTAAATGAATGCACAGTGGGATAAGAACTCCTAGAGAAAGTAAGAGAGGAGAGAAGGCAACATTGGGGGAAATTGGAGAGAAGAGAGATAACATTGGAAGGAAAAGGGGAGAAGAGAGAAGACAGCATTGAGAGTAGGGGGCAGAGCGAAGGCGATGTGGAGGAGAAAGAGAGACAGAGAACCACATTCCTGCCTCTTGTTCCACTTGCTTTTAAAATCCAAACACAGTCATGTAGTATGCAGTTCCAAAGCCGCTCATTCAGGCTGGGACAGTAGTGTAGTTTGGGGGTGCGTAGCAGCCACAGCCTGTTGGCAGTCCATCAGAGGAAAAACTGAGACTGCCAAGAAGGCCGCAGAGCAAGGTCCACTCAGCAGCAAGGCAAGACCTGCTCTCCCTTGCTGCTGCCACTTTGCTCGCTTTAGATTTGTGCAGCGCTTCTAGCAGGCAGGCATGGGAGTCTCTGGATACAGTGAGAACAGGGCAGTTTCATGTTCTACTGGGTCAGCTGGGGCTGGGAACAGCAATGAGGTCAAGCAGCGTTAATTCAGTGATTGATTTTTCCACCTTGCTACTCTATGTGAACTTTTTGGCTTGCCTCATCAGCCAGTTTGCCTTGAATAGATCTTATGACAAATCTTACATGCATACTAACTGTAAACACACAGTCCAGGGTGTGTGATTGGATCATGTGTACAGCCACGGCACCCAGACAGTTTGTGTATTTAAAGGAGCTGTAAACTAGGTCAACTGAATGTGAATAGGTCAAGGGTGAGGCCAGCAGGTATAATTCAGGTCCCAGCTCCTCCACAGGTTTGATGTACCCGCCATATTGTATGAACCATATGCATTGGTGACCAAATACTTAATAAAAACAAGGAAAAAAAACTAAGCATTCCTATGAGATAGCCATGTGATATGGTTAATGAATTGACTGGTTCTAAAGTTGTTATTAAATAGAGTAGCTGCTGCTTGGTGTCTGCTGGAATACTCAAAGTATTTCAGCAATCTAATTAGCTACTATGTGTAAGAATTTGTCACATACATTATTTATCAGATATTTTATTTTAGACGGCAGGCTGCCCCTGTTGAAAACTGTTCCCTTCGCAGCTTCAGTCCATTTCTCTCTGGAATACTTCCTACATGCTTAGAAATTATTAGCAGGGTGTCCATTGATTAACTCTCAGCCATCTAAAATTAGCATTGATAGGATATATTTAGCAGATGTACGAACTCTGGAAAAAGGCTTAAAGGTTTTTAAGCTCAGCACTTTGATGGGCACTGTCTTCTTGTTCTGGCTGTATTGTAGTAACAAATGTACATGTGCCATAAGCTGGTGGTGATGTTCGGTATAAGTCTAAAACTTCCTCAGAGTTATAATATAGAAATAGCTGTCTCTTACATTGTACCACATTCTATTTTCCCTACAAGTAAGGAAAGTGGAAGTTCACATATTTTAAGCAATTTATGCACATCAAGGAGATGAACTTAAAAAAAAAAGTTAAAAACCTGAACTGAGAGAGCAGCAGTTCAATGATATTGAATACAAATCTAGATTAAGTTTCCATAGGTTTCAGTAATGAGGGATTCAGCCCCTACGTTTGAGGAAATCATTTTCAGGAACTTTGCCCCTTTGTATTGAAAATTTTTATGACATTTATTCTAAATAAAATATTTAAATTTTCCAAAAATTGGAATGCTTTCCAATTAAAAGTGCAGACATTCCTCCAAAGGATGACAGAAATACTTTGGAGACTTCTCTCAGAATTTATTCATATACACTCAGATCAGGACCTCCTAGCTAGGTGTTTGAAAGCATTTCAATAACCTCCTGAACTTTGGATTTTTATCCTTGCTCTTGTGATCCATATTCTATTCAGGAGAGTCTAAAATATTCTCTTTTACTGATTCAGCTCCAAACATTGAACTCATCATCTGTTGGAGTTCAGGCCTCCCCATGCTGAAAGCCCAACTGCCATTTATTGGGGTTTCTGGAAGTTTGAAAACCTTTCAGTATGTGCAGTGGCAGACAGGCAACAGAAATGGGAGAGGAGGGTTATTGAGATGGGTTTTCTATATACGGCTGGACATCTGCATTCAACTTTGGGGATTATGTATTGTTTGTGCACCCTCCAGTGAACACTCAGGACAATGGACCTGGGAGAAAGGGCCACTTTATTAGTACTTAAAGATAGTACAGAAGGAGAGACTGAGAGCTGCAATTGCTGTGGCAGCGAAGCACCTGTGGTGTGGAGGCTGGACCATCGGAAGGCACCAGAATCGCATCTGTCGCCTGGACTGGGCACGCACCCGACTCCAAGCCTATAACAATTTTAAAAATTCTAATACAAATCAGCAAAGGACAGGCAGGTACCTTGGTGTTGTAGGCTACTGTTTCTCTTCTGAATTCCTGAAATGGAAAGGGGCTGAAAACATAGTTGTAATCAGAAAAGGAAATTCGGGATGTGTGTTCGCTTTGATCGTTGCTTTTGCTTTCTTCTGCAGACCTCATGGAACCCCATGAGGACCTCTGTGGACTAAACTACTCTGCTTGATTTGTGGAGTTTGGGAGTATAGAGACAACCTCCTGAGTGTTCCTCATGGATCAAATATGACATGTTTCCTTTGGGTTAGAAACATTTTATTGAGAAAAATAACAGTTTAACTGCTTCTCCTCCACCCCTCCCCCATTACTGTCTTCTCTTGGCTTACTCATATTCAAGCATTTTCTGCTGCAAGGAAAGGATGGGGGCTAGGGGACAGAAAGTAGAAATACTTAAAAGTCTTGTACAAACTGAGCACGGGACTTGAGCATATCCCAGGTCTTATCCCTAGTGGGGTGAGCTCCAAATTGTATTAGTTGCAGCTAGGCAGTTTTGACCATGGTTTTCTCAGTTCACAGAGGCTCTATATGCCCCATTGCTTGTGAGCACCTCTATTACTATACTGCAAGGGTTACACCAATGAGAGGTGAGCATAGTAAACAGGGCTCTGCTGGAATTGATAATTCATAAACCGGCTCAATTAGATGCTGAGGCTTGGAGCACAAAAAAAACATTAACTAATCTCATTTTTTGTGAGCTGTCAGGAGGTTCTTGGGTGGGGAGAACTTAGCTAAAGTTGTAATGTTTCAGCATGTGCACCAGCAAAATTCAACCTGTGTCCTAACACTATGTTAACACTTTTATATTGCATTCTATAATGTTTTTCTTTAGTCTTGCCTCTTTAAATTTTTGTTTGTTTATTGTTATAACCTCTTTTTTTGCACTGTGATTTTGCTGTTGTTGGATTTTGTTCTGTTTTAATTGTTGTAAGCCATCTTGGGCATCTTATTTTTAAGAGGATAGGGCAGGGTATAAATTTTTAAAAGATATGTCTGTGTTGCTTAGCACAGTAAACCCTGCTCTCTAGGTGCAGATGTTGATTGTAATGACACTTTCTGTGTTAAAACATAGAGCCTTCTCTTCTTTCCCAAAAGTGGGATAAGCTGGGCTTCTGCTCCTTCATTGTGTATTGTTCTTTTGCTATCAGTACTCTAAAGAGAAAAGCTGCTATGTTGTTGGAAAGGACAAGGGCAGCCGAGGCAAAGGAAGGTGTGAGACTGCATAGTTCTTTCTAATAAATAACTGGTACTGTTTCCAAGCCAGGCACTAGATTTAGATAGTGCACTCTACCTACTTCTTCAACCTCCACACCATGGATTTTGCTTCTGCTACTGACAGGGCATTTCATCCCTAGAAGTGAGTTTTGACTTTATCTCTTCAGCACCTGTACAGTATGCTATTGACTGCTGTGTACAGTTTCACCATTCTTTTCTTTGGGGATGAGACATCCAAGGAAGCTAGTGTATCAGCAGCAAATGAAATTTATTGAAAGGATGAAATGTGACTTTTACCACACTGAAATGGATCAATGCTGAGAGTTAATAGTGTTCATGGGTGGACAATTGGGACTTTTATATGGAAGGTCCTGTCAGTCCTACATATGACATTCCTAGTATACCTTTATACTAGTATGAGATGAACAAAAGTCTTGCAGATTTGTTGTGAGGGAGAGGTCAGTAAACATGGTAAAGCATTCTGGATATTGAAAAGGTTTGATAAGCTGTCCTTTGAATGAGGAATGTTTCTAGGATTGCAATCATATGCAAATTTACCTGGGAATAAGCTGTATTGAATACATTGGAACTTATTTCCATGTTTAGGATGGGGATCTATGAAATGCAAAAAAGCTGTCCTTGCTTTATTCTGAAAAACGGAATGTAATGCTATCTTTAGCTTTGTAGAAAAATAGACATGACTCCTATAGGAATTTAAAAAAAACTCTTTGTTTGTGTTGTCCTTTCAGCCTGCTTTCACTGATATTTACAGCAGTTGGCCCTCAACAGAATTTAATAAAGTTCACTGTTCATTGTATTAGATATATTGAAGTTGGACAGTTATGTGCAGGAGTAATTATGTGCTAGGAGTTATGGAGAAGATAAAGAATAGGTACATAAGTTGCCCTTTGGAGAAAAATTCTGGGTCATGCAACCATTATCAGGGTCAGTGTGCTAGGATACCAGGGACAGCCTGAGACTTGGGTGAGTTGAACTCAAGTCATGAAAACATGTGTTTTTTGTTATTTGTACGGACTTGAGTCACACATGTCAAAAACTTGGCACTGAGTTTGGGATTTGGGAGTTTTACCCTAAAAATGAAAATATTTGAATAGACTTGAGTCAGGGCTCACTTCTGTGCATACAACTCTGTTTTGTGCGTGTGCTTGCTTGCTTTTTTCCCTCCACCACTTTCAGGGCTTGACTTGTTTTTTGAAAAGACTTGGACTCGAATCAAAATGACTCAAAAAACAGCTCTGGGTGAGTCATAACGACTGCCTTTATGACTTGTCAAGGGGGGTGGAGACTTGGGACGACTTAAGACTCGGCACTGTGGCTTGCTATAAGACCCTAGTCTTAACATGTTTTGATCATGTGTGTAGAATGCACCATATAAACGGTTTGATACATGCAGGGGCAACTAGTAGATGGGAGTCTGGTTGAGACCTCCAGTCTATGTTTGTGAAATTGCTAACCCAGTTGTGTTATAAAGTGCACACATGTATGCAAATAATAGCAGTTATCAGATTTGGTACAACTACAATGTTTTGCACTTTTGTGACATTCCCTTGTTGCAGATTTAATGCAGACACACAACATCAGTTGGTGTCTTCCAAGTTATTTTCTCTTTCATTAGTAAGGATGCTAACATTTAGTTGAAACGTACATGTCCCTGGAGAAATATAGATATTAATTAAAGGAAAAAAACCAATTATGAAATTCGTCAAGATGCAGGGAAGGAAGTGTCACTATTCATTCCTGGTTATGTAATGGGGGGAGAGGAGGAGATTTGAGTGCACTTAGCAGCTTTTTCCCAAAATAGAAGGGTAATTTAGTTTCTTCAGCATCTGTGTTATACATGTTAAATTCTCCGTCAAACTTGTTCAGGATGACACGCTCCAAAATAAATCTCCCGTACACTTTCTGGTAGCGCTGCATTTTAAAAGTCAGAAGTTCAGTGCATTTTCTGCAACTGACTGAAATAAACATGGACACACTTTTTGGGTACCTGCCAGCAAGACGGGCATATATATGACAACTATTTGGTGAAGAAGTTGCTGTGAGAGAGAGGAGGTCACCTGCTTCACCTTTTCTACTTCTTTAAAATACAATGACTAGTTTTTGTTCACTTAGAACCAAACACAGTTTATTTCTAAACTGTCACTGTTACAGAATGGTCCTGGTTTGAGGAGTGTTCCATGAGCGGACTAACTGTAATTGGCAATCCATTTCTTCATTTCCTCTGTACAACCAAGCCTGACAAATTAATCACAATCAAATGTTGGTTGCAGTAAGGGGTGACCTGTGCAGCACAGAAGAAAAATGAGGTCTCTTGCTAGCCTGACAGCCTAATCTTTCAGTTCACCCCATTATAGTGAACAAGGGGACTTTGGTGTGCTTGTCACCAGTACCACCCATAAAGAAACTGTCCATTTCCAGACCTCAGGTTTAGCCAAGGTGATAAAGGGTATTGAATGCCAGTTCAGTACCTCGTTAATCAACTGGTGAACTGAAGATCCGATGTATTAGCACTGATGAGGAAGCATCACTGTGGACTGGCTTTATACAATCAAGGAAGATTACCATGACCTACTGAAATGGTAAGGAGTGATTTTACACTGGTTCTCAAGTGCGTTGGAAAGGCTTATTGGTTTAGGGGACAATGTAGTAGCTATAGTTGCTAACTAAGAATCTAGTTGAGTAAATTCATCATCCAAATTCATCATTAAACAAAAATTCCTCAAAATTTCTGGATTTGACTGTTAGCTATTCCAAGGTTGGACACTCTATTGTGTGTCGCTCATGATCCAAATTGCAACCCAAGTATGGAAAAAAAAATGGGTGTCAGCCGTTCTCAGAGTGCATAGCAACGTAAATTGGATCTATCAGAGTAATTGCCCAATATAAGACATAAGCTTAGGCATTGAGTCATAATAGCTTTTCATTTGATACACTTTAATAGCTTCAAAACATTAATCATTTTCTTATGTCTTTTAATTACCATAAAGTAGTTATACTTACGTCCATAATAGTAACTGAACATTTATACCACTAAGCTTTTTAAACCATGCTTTTTATTGTAGGTTGTAAATATAATATAAGAGCCCATTATGGGTCCTCAGCCATTTTAACCTGCTGCCATTATCAGCGCAAGTAAAGCACAACAAGATTTCTCAGGCCATTTCTTGGTCCGGTTTTCCAATTATTTCTGCCTCGTTGGCAGGTAGCCAGAGCAGCAGGTTGCTTGCTAAATTTTAATCTTTCTTAATTAAAGCAATATTATTTTCTTTCCAGTTTAGAGCAGTACATCCTAGTTCCCCAAAGAAGCCAGAAATGGGAATACAAATTTTATAAAGAATAATCTGTTTAGCTGGCTTTTGATAATTCCAAGCATATTTTGATTTTGTTATGAGGTTTGTGATACCATTAACAGCCTGCTCTTCTTAAATATTGCATTCAAAGTAAATCAGATTGTAATAGATGATTCCAGTGGGACTTAGTTTCAAGTAACATGTTTAGTATCAACAAGTTAACACTTACAGGAGTTTGAAGAAATTTTCAAGAAACACTTATCAGAGTTTCAGTATAACTCTTGTTTTGATTGGCTGCATGTTATTCTAGTTTGCACATCAAAGTCTCATATGATTGAAGAAATGTCACATCAGACAGTGCCTTTTTTTAAAGTATTTGAACAGTTAATATAGTTGTCAATAGTATCAACAGGGTGAGATTATACAGTGGCGGGCCCATGACTTTTTATACAGCTATTGAATTTTTCCCGTTTATTTTGTTTTCATTCCATCCCCAAGAAGAGGGGTAGGTAAAGAGGAGGGGGAAATGTTGTTTCTGCCTTATAGTCTCCCTTCCCACTCCGCCCATTCAACCGTGTCCAGTCTAGCTAAGGAGATTCACATGCCAAAGCAGACTTCCATCCTTATATCACTTGCTGGATCAGGAACTGCAAGCCTAAGGGCGCAATCCTAACCCCTTATATCAGTGGTTTCCAGCACTGGCATAGCAGTGCCAATGGGACCTGTGCTGCATCCTGCAGTTGGGTGTCACTCAAGGAGGCCTCCTCAAAGTAAGGGAATGTTTGTTCCCTTACCTCAGAGCTGCATTGCTCTTATTGCAGTGCTGGAAAGCACTGACATAAGGAGTTAGGATTGCGCTCTAAATTGGATGCATAGACAAATGTGCATCTGAGTGTAGATTTTATCCCCATTGCATGACATTCAGTGCAATGTGCTCTTGGTTGCCCCTCCAAAGGGTACCGTGATGCATAGGGAGATATGCGCTTGTTGGCCTAATCTAATGTTCATCCTGTTAAACCATTTCTGCCCAACATTGCATATATACAACAGGGACCAAATGTGTACACTTGTGTGCACGGTTTAGAAGCAATATAATGCAGGTATGCTGCATCTACCCTTGGATGTTCATTAGAACACAATATATATTTATTTCACTATGTTTTAAATAGTAAGGAAGCATCCTTTGCATTATTTGGGGGGGGGGGAGGTGGAACTGGGAAATGGAGAATGTGCACATTCTGGTGCACATTCCTGGAGGTCAGTTCTTTCACCATGGACTTATAAACTGAAGGACCTTTGAAAAAGTAGGCATTGGACTTGGAGACCTTTCTGCATTGGTTAAATTGTGAAGGAGCAACCCCCTCACTATTTAAAGAATCTTCGAGGGTGAAATTTGGCTCAGAGAATGCATGACTCAATGACTCTTGTTAGACCCTAATTGGGATGACCCATGGTATGTGTTTATGTACTGCTCTTAGCTGTAAGCATTCATTGTACATGTTCAGCCCTTGAACTTCATTTTGAGGGGCACAATTTTCTTTAAAGTAGACATACCTCAGGATTCTCTCTGTAGGAGCCCCCTGAAGCCTTGCCCCATTCCTACATTTTGGTTCCTGTCTGGGATACACAGTTTGCTAGCAGAAAGAATTATTGTAACATGCCAAGAGATTTTGTGGTGATATTTTTCAGTAGCAGAAGTGGTCTCAAAGCCTCTGGCTACTATTGGTTCAGCTGAGGTTTTTAACGTTAGGGTGAACACCAGCTTGGTTGTACCCCCCCCCCTTTAAATGTGAACATGTATCAGCTCCCCCCTCCCATCTTTGGCAGGAAGACTATTGAAGGAGAGTTCTCCTTTGCTACATGGCAGGAAGACACAATGCCACAGAGAGCTCCCCTATCTTGGGTCTTGTCTGTCTGATAGCCTGAGATGAAGATACTTCTTCATGCTGCAGCTTACAGCAAATGATGCAAAGAACTGTCCTCCACTACAGCAGCTGCTCCCCCCCCCCCATCATTCTATGAGTATCCCTACTGGATCATCTTCTTTCCTGGGAGTAACCTATGTTAAAGTTCTCAGGTGTTCTGCCTTCCATGCTGCTGAGATGTGGGTCCTCCAGGTGTTGTTTCATCTCTCTCTCACCATAGTTATGGCAGCTTTTGCAAGGTAGTCTTCTCTACCATGAATGAAGGTGGCATGTCAGGTAAAGGAAAACGTTAGGCCTTGTTTTCCTTTGTCAGAGCTAATATCCAACAGATGGACCACAACTGCAACCTTTGCTTGCAGTCCCATATATATACACTTATGAGTGTCATTAAACTTAGTGGGACCTACTTATGAGTAAGCATACCTTGAATTGCACAATAGGTCTCTACTGGTCTTAAAATATGTACCTAGACCAAACTGAGATGTAGTGTTAATTGTATTGTCTGGCTCTGCATGCTTGTTTTTCAAAATGCAAATAGCAGCCTTTGGGCCAGTTGCAGACTGGGAATTGTGGCATGTGGGGTGGGAGGCTTTAATTTTATACTCTTACCATGGTCCTGATCTGGATTGCTCTCCAACTATCTGTGTTTGCCCAAGAGGGGTAGCTTCCCTTGGTGCCAAACAAGCAAGCAGGGCCAAATGGTGTGATTTGTATCTACATCTGGCATGGCCCTGAAGTCATGGGGCTGCAGACTACCTTTACAGCTGCCTGGATAAGAGCAACAGATTCCTAATTCATATGCTCACTTAACAGAAGGATGCAAACTCCAGAGATTCTTCCTAATCAAAGTTGTCAGCAATAATATAGATAATGACTGTGGATACTGGCAGCGTCTCTCTGTCACCCCTAATGAAGATTCTTTGTTTGTGGAATCTTTACCAAACCACTTATCCCATGACCTGATTAATGAGTTGTCATTCTTAGTGACTATAGGGAATCAGGAGCTGCAATATAAACAGATGCCACCCACTGTGGATTTCAAATAAAACACCAACCAGGTTTTTGAGATTTGACCATGGTGTAAAGGGCTTTATTCTCTTTGCAAGCAGGTTTGCTGTGTGTGCCATTATCACTTGGGGCTCATTTTATAAACCCGCAGGCAACGTCGATGAAAAAATTTCTCTCCTTATAGCATTGTACTCTTCTAATTATTTTTGAGCAAGTTGCAATCATCTAGCTAAGGGAAGTCGGTGTTCAGGTTATGTAATTACCTTCCCCTAGCATTGGTGGAACAACTGCCATTGTTGTTAATTATAAAGAGGTACTTCTTAAGTTGTGAAAGGGGAAGGTCAGGAATGTGCTGTGGGCTAGTCTTGTCAGAGCAGAATTTCAGAAACAAATTAAGCTCATGGCAGTGTTTAGTGCAAAGACCTGGTATGAAACAGTCTAAACCCGGGTAAAAGGCTTGACTCCTATGATAGGGAAATGAGGGTTTTGTCCTCAATTTGTGACTTTTAACATATTAAAGGCATATGCATAGCGGGCTTTAAAAGGCACCGTTTTAACCCATTTCTGCCTGGCCCACAGGTGTACACATTTGGAGCCTGTTGCGTACATGCAACCTTGGGCAGAAATGGGTTTAAAAACATGGTATGAAGGACCAGCTTTCTCTGCAGCAGTGGAGTTAATATTCTAATGGCATAATACTAATTGAGACTAACGCCAGTGCAATGACTGCTGCACCAGTCTAGGGTGTTGCAAAAGCACCATAAAGCGCTTTGCAACGCCCAGTGAGTAAACAGCACCTACAGGAAAGCCTGCGCCATCCTGCCAGTGCTCGATCCAAAAGGAGCACCTGAAGCTCTCATTGGACATTGTAGAGTCTGGGGGGGGGGGGAGGGGATGGCAGAGACATGGACTGATCAGGCCAAGGGGTGGTGGGATCAGTGACACTGGTGCATGCCAAATCTTATCCCCCTTCCCAGGCCTGAAAGCCCGACATGAGGCTTCTTGAACTTGCACTGGCCATTTGGCAGGCACAGATCTGAGTAGCCCCATTGCACAGGCTGGGGCTTTATATGAAGTAAGGGGTCAAATGTCCCTCTACCCTGAGGAGACCTCCACCCTGCTTCTTCCCACCGCTGGATGTGGGCTGAGCGATCCACTGCTCCAGTGCTGGTTAGGATTGGGCTGTTCTACCCCTCCTTGCCTGGAGGTGCTGTGATTGTGGTCACAGTGCACACTCTGCTAAGGCATGAAATCAAAAGTATGGCTTGTGTTAAATTTTACGTATGTTCTTTGTATGGGATCATCATTTGTTGGCATGAACATCCTACCTCCAGTGGCTGTTACTTCACAGTGTCCAAATACTTCACAGTTGCATTATTTCCCTTTTCTTTCTACTGTTCAGGATCCTTTATTCACATTCTCATTCAGTTGCCCTCCAGTGTACCTTCTCCAGTTCTAGAATACTTTTAAATGAGGTGATAAGTGCTGAACATAGTGTTCCAAATGAGGCTTGTCTAGTATCATTATTACAATGTTAGTGTAATCTACCATGATCTTTTAACTATTTCAGTTGCACATCCTGTACTTGTATTCACCTTTATTTTAAATTGTAATGTTCAGGGTGATGATGAAATCTGGCACAAGCTTTTTTCTACCCCAATTTTTTTTTCTTGCCAGCCTACAGTGAAATTATGAGGATGCAAAAATACATCCTGAGAGTATGAGTGCAAAATATGTCATCAAATATGTCATCCAGCAAGAACATTATGGCCCAATCTTAACTCCCCATGCAGTGATGCAGCTGTACCCTGTGGATGAGTTTTAGCTACTGGAGATCTCCTTGGCATAAGGGGACATTTGTCCACTTGCCCTGGTGTAATCCCCAGCAGCTGGTGCAAGTCCAAGTTGATCCGTGAAGGCAGTTCAGGCCCAAGAAGGGGTCAGGAAGGTTTGTGAGGCCAGCATCTTGGTCCCAAGCCATTAAGGGCTGTTAAAGTCAAAACCAGTGTTGGAGGAAATTAAAAGTAGTTTCCTCTTTGGGGGGAAGCAGAGTAGCTTAAGCAGCGGACCCCCCTTTTGGGTATCACCCCAGGGAACCTCCCTCACCCGGCTGACTGCTGTTCAATGAAAAAAGACAAAGCGGCAATGGCTTGTTAAAGTTGCAAAAATAAGTTGTTTACTTACAGTTCCATTGAGAGTATATTTACAGCATCTGATTAGAATCAGAGGTTCAGCTATTACTTAGATAGCAAGGCCCTAGAGCTGCCTCGCCCTGTATGCCATGTGCTCAAGATGGTGTAGGCACTGCTGTGTGCCATCTTAACAGGTCAGTGATCAGAGGCCAAGAGAGAGAGAGAGAGAGTGCTCAGAGGAGAAAGGAAGGAAAAAGGGTTAGGGCCACACCCCACAAGGATCACAGAGAGAACAGGCACTAAGAAAGAGTAGACACTGGGTCATAGCTTGACCCCTTCTGGACAGCATCCTGCTCCCTCTGAACAGCAGACGGAGTTGTACCAACTCCAACAACCAGCACCTTTGAAATTGGCTTGGAATTGAATGGGCAGCTAATGAAGCTGCCGGTGCAGCAGCCTGACAGAGTCAAACTGCTGAGCTGCAGTGGCCACACTCACCATTGCATTTTGCACCAACTACAGCTGCCAAACCATCTGCAAAGGTAGCCCCATGTAGTGTGCATTATAGTAGTCCCAAGTGTGCTGACACCAAGGCTTGGACCACAGTGGCCAGATCCAGCTGACATAGGTAGGTCCGTAGCGGTGCACTAGCCAAAACTGGGTGAAAGCTCCCCTGGCCGCAGCTGCTATCTTCATCCAGCGTTCAGTGAGGCAGTAGCTTTCAAAGGAGCTCCATTTCCAAGGAGCAGAGGTGACTTTCTTAAAGGGGAAGGAAGGTAGAGCAATTGGAGAGAGGCTGTTTATGGTTCTTCTGGTACACTTGAAGGATCTGTGTGCCTTCAACTTATTCCTCTTTTCAGCTGTGCCAAGTAGTGGCTTTTGTGGAGCAGTAATTATACATCTTCCAGGCCCTGTGCTGTCACCAATATGCAGCTCCCTTCCTTGGTATTTTCCAGTTTACCGTTTCTCAAAGATTAGAGGCGGGTCCAGCAGCTGAATATCTCTGTTCAGCAGTGTTCTGCTGCCTGCCAAGAGAGGCCTCCCCCTCTCCTTCTCACAGTTTGTTGCTTTTATTTTTAATGAACCAGAGTGTTCGAATCTGGGCTTTCGGAATTTTGACCCCACTGTTGGAAAATGGCTTCTGTTTCACAGGCTTCAGACAGTTTCCTGTCTTGCCTTTGGCATAATGTGCATGTAAGTGAATTATGATGGCTACTAATCAATGTAGGGTGCTCATGTTTAAAATAGCTTACTTGGTCTGCATAAAAAATATGGTTCTTTTATGGTACATAAAACCTTAGCTGAATGAAACCGAACTGGCTGGCAGAAGAGAAGAAAAACAACCACCCCTTTTTGTTCTGCCACTCAGGTGCATTTCCAAGGGAACTGAGGTGCAAGGTCAATTATCACTATAGCCATGATGTGGGGTAGCTTGATATTTAAGTGCAGGTTGTCGCCCTGTCTGACAGGCAGTAGGTAATTCAAATTGCAGCTGACCGCAGTAGGTTTCCAGTTGAACTGTCTTGTTGGTTCACTGGTTTCCAGTGTGGTTTTTCGTTTGTTTTTTGCAGATAGATTAAGCTAGCCAAAATATTGAGTACCTTACTACTTAGTAAGGTATATTTCTCTGTGCTGTGAAATGCTTCTTCTTTTGTAATGTTTGAAAGGCTACTGCAAAATGACATGTTAAACAGTTTGCGAAAACTCCTGATTTTATTTTCCCTCCAGAATAGTCTTTGACGAAAAATGGAATAGTTTCACCTAAAAGCCAGATGGCCTGTTGATTCTGGGGTGAGTAATAGATCTTCCTGGGCCTTAGGAATTTTCATTACCCACAAAGCAAAAAGCATTTGCAGCTGTATTTGTTATGACGCTAAAAAACCACAGGCTTACAGTTTGACAATATTTTTGAGCAGAGGCTGCAGATGCTACTTAAAATGATTGTGGAAAAGAGTTTCAATCAAGATTAAACTGAATTTGAACTTGTGGGATCAGAAGTGTCATTAGCAACTTGCTTAATTTTCTCCTTGACTGAAGTATGCAAGAATCAGTGAGTGCATAAATGGTGAATGAAATGCAAATGATCGAGAAAAATGTTGTTTGACAATTTTACGATCTCTCTAAAGTGCGAAAAAATAAAAAAAGAATAATCTCAAGGACAATGCTATTATCACCCTTACACCTTTGGCCATTTTAAAAACCTACAGTACAAGTGCAAATAAGGATACTGGATGTGTTTTACCAAGAACGGTACAAGTTGTTGAGAGAAAGGGAAGGAAAAGAAAGGGAAACCATGACCAGAAGACCTTTCATCAGCACTAGTATCAGTATTGCTATTACTGGGGTTCTGGCCCTGCTGCTCCCTCCTTCTCACTGTGTCTCTTTTTTCAGGAGTGGCAGGGGTAAGGAGGAGGACTCTGTCACTCTCTCCTTGTGGGCAGCCATGCAGATTGGACTAGGACAGGGGTAGGCAGCCTTAAACTGAGCCGTTTTGGACCCGTCTTCCGGAGAAAAGAAAACCGCGGGAGCCACAAAACCCTTTTGACATCTAAAATGAAGATAACACTGCATATATAGTTTTTTTTTTACTTCTGAGTAGATATGCATAGGATTCTGCTCAAAGGCTGCATTCCTATCCATACTTTCCTGGGAGTAAGACCCATTGAACACAATAAGACTTACTTCTGAGAAGACCTGCATAGGATTGTGCCCTTAATGAAGTAATGTTTTGTGCCACATTCCTGCGTTTTTTTTAACCTGAGGAATTTCAGCTGTGGGAGCATTGCCTCTATGTGCCTGATAGTGTATTATACAATCATTGTGTAACAACACGTTGTATTGCAGTGAAAAGATCCCAGGCACAAAACTGCATTCCCAAACCCCGAGGATGAAAACCAACCCCATGGTGCAGTCCTGTGCTTGTGGGAAGTAAGGGCACAATCCCTATGCCCGTCTACTCAGAAGTAAGTCCCATTATAGTCAATGGAGCTTACTGCAGCATGGGAGTCCAAGCTTATGCATGTCTACTCATTATAGAGACTCATTATAGCCAGAGGGTCTTACTTGCAGGAAAGTGTGGATAGGAGTGCAGCCTTTGAGCACAATCCTATGCATGTCTACTCAGGGGTAAGTCATTATAGCCAAAGGGGCTTACTCCCAGGAAAGTGTGGCTAGGAGTGCAGCCTTTGAACACAATCCTATGCATGTCTACTCGGGAGTAAGTCCCATTCTAGCCAATGGGGCTTACTCCCAGGAAAGAGTGGATAGCATTGCAGCCTAAGATAAGATGAGTATGGGACCCAAGGCGACAGTGAGTGCCCCCTGAGGCCCCCTTGCTGGTGGGGGAGCTGCTGACTGAAGTGGGGGGGCTAGAAAGGCAGCCCTTCCAAGGCATGGAAGAGGTCCTGCCAGAAGGGAGCCAAGCGGGGCGCAGGCAGAGAGGAGGATGGCGCGCCTTAGGATGGCAAGGGGAGAGGAGGCAGCGGTGGCAGCAGCAGCAGGGGCGCCCCTCACCTGAGTCCACGTGGCACAGCTCGCTCCCCTCCCCAGCCAGGCTGCGAAAAGGCACAAAAAGGGGAGGCACCTCCCTTTCGTTTCATAAGCCTTAGGACTTAGGACGGGGAGCGCTGGGGTAGAGCGAGGCGCTCTGTCACCCCCTTTGCCACTTTTACCCGGACTCCGGAGCCGCAGCAGACAGCTGGAAGAGCCGCATGTGGCTCCGGAGCCATGGGTTGCCAACCTCTGGACTAGGAGGAAGACAGAAACAGCAAACAAAGGAAACAGAGTTGCCCTCAGGAAACAGAAAGTGTCACCACATTTTTTCCATGCAGCCCTTTGGAGAGGAAAATAGGAGGATAAGTGTCTATCCATAACAGGACCTAAAAGGTGGACAGGCAGGAACCCAGGTATCTTTCTGAGTTCCTAACATCACATTGACCCCCAGGAGAGATGCCAACAGCATAAATATATATGATGAGGTGTACATTTTCAATCTCTGTTAGATTGACTCATTTCCAGTCAAGGTAATGGCCATTTTATGTGAATACATGTTTCAGTCCTACTTGGAAATATGTTTTGTTCACATAATATGTTTGAGACTGCAAAATTAGTGACAGAGAACTATCAGGTGCATCAGAGGACAATAATGAATAGGGCAGTGATTTTCAATCTTTTTCATCTCACAGCACACTGACAAGGCACTAAAATTGTCAAGGCATACCATCCATTTTTTTGATAATTGACAAAGCACACTGCACTGACAGCAGGGGCTTGCATTCTCTAGTGGCCCTACTAACAAATGATCCTCCCCCAAACTCCCGCTGTGTACCTGCAGACCTTCTGTGGCACACCAGTGTGCCACAGCAAAGTGGTTTAAAATGACTGGAATAGGGAAACAGTGAACATTTTGAAACGTCATTACAGTTACATTTGCATTCAGTGTACATATGAATAAAAGTGATGGGGAAAAGGTTTCTGTTAATGTTGAACAGAATGTCCCCTATATTTAATATGTTAATTTAATATGTTAAATATGTTATATTTAATATGTTAATGTCCCCTATATTTAAACGCCTTTATGGCAGTGTACAAAATACACAAAACATGTATGATGAGTTTTTAAAGCTGACAACATCCATTATTTCCAGTCTGTAAAATGAAGAACTGTTAAATTGAGGGTTCACTGTGTTGATAACAACACATAGCTGAATTTTGCAATTCATCTAAGCTGCTAGATCAGAATAGAAGCATTGTGATACAATGGGCCTTTTCTTCAGAACTAGATTATGAAATAAAGAAGGGTTCGTGTGCGTGCGTGCGTGCGTGCGTGCGTGTGTGTGTGTGTGTTGAAGAAAGCCTTGTTGATATTTAATGCATCAGATGATGAGATAACATTGTTTGGTATGTCTTGGATAAAGTACCACATGAATTCTTTAAAGTGGAATTTATGATGGCTTTCAAAGTGACCTATGTAAAGTGAAATGTAGAGGTCATTACATAACCAAGAGAAAAGGGATTCCTAGGTAGCAGATTTTGAGCGCCTACCTTGTTCTCTTCCCCAACATAGACAGCTTCAATATGGTAACTAAGAGTCCCATGTAACCCCTTTTCCTAGTTTTATTACTGCCACAGGGAAATTGGGGGGAAAAGATCAAAGTCTGCATAATATACACAAACCGAAAATCAATACTCCGTTTGTTGACAGACTAAACTTAACCAGGTTAAATGTCCCTTACACAGAATCGTACATTTCACACAGTTTGCCCTGTGGTGTCTTTTTACAGTGTTTCAAATAACGCTTTGGACAAGAGATATTATGAAGAATTTAATTTTTTCTGTTTCTCAAAAGCAGTCTAGGTTGTCTTTTATCTCTTTATCCTAGTATAGTCTGTGCCAATCCAGGCCCCAGCTGATGCAGATGCATCCAACAGATGGGAACATTTCAAAAATACCATTTACAACACCGCCTTGTCCATATTTGGCAAGACCAACAAGACGGCAGAATGGTTTGAAGCCCACTCTGAGGAGTTGACACTAGTCATTGAGGAAAGAGGAGAGCTCTAGCAGCATACAGAGCCTGTCCCAGTGAGCGCAACCTGCAGATCCTCCGAGCTGCTCGCAGCAAAGTCCAGCAGACTGGCAGGAGATGTGCTAACAACTACTGGCTCCACCTCTGTTCCCAGATGTCATGGGCAACATCAAGGAGATGTATGATGGTATCAAGCTGGCCCTAGGTCCAACACAGAAGAAAACTGCCCCTCTGAAGTCTGCCACAGGCAAGGTCATCCAGGACTGGGTGCAGCAGATGGGACGCTGGGTGCAGCACTACTCTGAGCTATATTCCCGAGAAAATGCAGTAACCAAAGAAGCACTGAATAACATTGAGTCCCTGCCTGTGTTGGAGGAGCTTGACAGTGAACCAACCCTAGCAGAACTTCACATGGCCTTGGACTCCCTCGCCTCTGGCAAGGCACCTGGGAAAGACAGCATCCCTGCTGAAGTCCTAAAGTGCTGCAAAGAGATCATCGCGACTGAGCTGCATGAAATCCTCTGCCTCTACTGGAGAGAAGGTGGAGTACCACAGGACATGAGGGATGCGAACATCGTCACGCTGTACAAGAACAAAGGCGACAGGGGTGACTGCAATAACTACCGTGGCATCTCTCTCCTTAGCGTTGTAGGAAAGCTGTTTGCCCGAGTTGCACTGAAGAGGCTCCAGGTACTTGCAGAGAGCATCTATCCAGAATCGCAGTGCGAATTCCGAGCCTACAGGTTCACCACCGATACGGTATTCTCCCTTAGACAACTGCAGGAGAAATGCAGAGAACAACGATAGCCACTCTTTATAGCCTTCATAGATCTCACGAAGGCTTTTGACCTGGTCAGCAGGGACGACCTCTTCAAGATTCTCTCCAAGATCGGATGTCCACCCAGGCTCCTCAGCATCATCAGGTCTTTCCATGAGGACATGAAGGGCACTGTAGTCTTTGATGGCTCCACATCAGACCCCTTTGACGTCCGAAGCGGAGTGAAGCAGGGCTGTGTTCTTGCATGAACCTTGTTTGGGATTTTCTTCGCTGTCCTGCTGAAGCAAGCCTTTGGAACTGCAACAGAAGGCATCTATCTCTGGACCAGATCAGACGGAAAGCTCTTCAGCCTCTCCAGACTGAGAGCAAAGTCCAAAGTCCAGCTGAAATGTCTGCATGACTTCCTCTTTTCCAACGATGCAGCTGTCAAAGCCCACTCTGCCAAAGATTTCCAGCAACTCATGAACTGTTTTAACAAGGCCTGCCAAGACTTTGGACTGACAATCAGCCTGAAGAAAACACAGGTCATGGTTCAGGATGTGGACTCACCTCCCTACATTGCAATCTCTGCGCATGAGCTGGAGGTTTGCCATGACTTTGTGTGCCTTGGCTCAACAATCTCCGACACTCTTTCTCTGGATACCGAGCTAAACCAAACGCATCGGTAAAGCAGCTACCACATTTTCCAGACTCACAAAGAGTGTCTGGTCCAACGAGAAGCTGACAGAACATACCAAGATCCCGGTCTACAGAGCTTGCGTCTTGAGTACACTTCTGTACTGCAGCAAGTCATGGACTCTTCGCTCAGAACAGGAGAAGAAGCTGAACACTTTCCACATGCACTGCCTCTGACGCATCCTCGGTATCACCTGGTAGGACAAAGTTCCAAACAACACAGTCCTGGAATGAGCTGGAATCCCCAGCGTGTATACACTGCTGAAACAGAGATGCCTGCCTTGGCTTGGTCATGTCGTGAGAATGGGCGATGGTCGGATCCCAAAGGATCTCCTCTATGGAGAACTTGTGCAGGGAAAGTTCCCTGCGGGTAGACCACACCTGCGCTACAAGGATATCTGCAAGAGGGATCTGAAAGCCTTAGGAATGAACCTCAACAGATGGGAAACCATGGCCTCTGAGCATTCTGCTTGGAGGCAGGCTGTGTAGCATGGCCTTTCCCAGTTTGAAGAGACACTTTGCCAAAAGACTGAGGCAAAGAGGCAAAGAAGGAAGGCCCATAGCTAGGGAGACAGACCAGGGACAGACTGCACTTGCTCCCAGTGTGGAAGGGATTGTCACTCCCAAATCAGCCTTTTCAGCCACACTAGTGCCAGAACCACCATTCAGAGCGCGATACCATAGTCTTTCGAGACTGAAGGTTGCCAACACACATGTCCTTTGTAAGTTGCATTTTCAGAGCACATCAGTTTGTCATCCCTAAGCCTCAAAGTGGTGGTTTCTTGGTCCTGATGAAACTATGCAGACAAGCATTTGGGGAGAATGCCTAAATAAACACTTAATAGATAAACTGCCTTGAATACCACCTTGTAAACCGCCTTGAATAAAGTCTGAGGAGAAATCTGACGACCAAGAAAGGCGGTATATAAATGCATTATTATTATTATTATTATTATTATTATTATTATTATTATTATTATTATTATTATTATTATTATTAATAGGAAGAAAAATGAGTGGATTCTCCCTATATGCTGGTATCACAGTGTGTATGAATTCCTGCAAACTTGTAGTTTTACCTCTCAGAGTTAGTATCAGTTTCTCTTTCTAGTGCTAAAATAGTTGCCTGGTGCTCAGTGCTTTGAATTGTTAGATTAATGATATAAAATCCTAAAATGAATAAAACAACTGCTCTCAGTTTGTTACTGTGTTGCCTTACATCTGCACCAGTCTTCAAAGACCAATGTAATCAGATTCAAACCCTCTGTTATATCTAGATAACAGATAGCAGAGGTAGATCTTGCCCAGGCATAGTGTTCTTGAAAGAAATTACAACTACTTTATGTTGCTCTTAAAGTTGCACAGGTAAAGTTAGGTCTTGAGTTTGAAGTCTTGAAGCTCCTCATGAGCATCAGAGATGTTCTGAGGGGTGTACATCTATCATCTGGATCTCTGCCAGCCTAATCCTTTCTGAACCTAATGCTCAGAGCCAAAGACATACAACTTTCTCTATCTAAGTATCAGCTTTAAGAAGCTGCTGGAGAACCCACTAGGTAGAGTTTATTTCTTGTTTCCTGTATGGTACGTAGAAACATACCACATACCTCCTTGAACATATATCCAAAGTTCTAGTCATCTAATGAGCGCCAGTGTGGTGTAGCAGTTGGAATGTTGGACTTGGACCTGAAGAACTGGATTCAAGTTCCTGCTCAGCCATGAAACTTACTGGTCCAGTCACTTTTAGTCTAACATATTTCACTGTTGTTGTGAGGATAAAAGGAAGGGGTGGAGCCTGAGTTCCCAGAACGAAGGGCATTGTATACATGTAAAAAATAACTAAATAGCAAGGAATCCAAAGGCATGCTCTTTGGGCCTATAATACCACCACTTTGCTGAAGTTGAGCGGTTTGGGTTTGGCACGATGGCCCTGGGAGGTCCATGTAAGCTGCCTTGAGTTCCATGATGGAGAAAAAGTGGGATGTAAATGTGATAAATATAATCAAGTGCATGCCTATTGTATCGCAGTACTTTTCAGTGTTGCATCCTGTTACCATAGCCTTTTATTTTAATAGAAACAGTCCTCTTTATCCATCCATCTTTACCCTTATAAGTTTCTTTCTGGGCATGAGGATGGATTACAATGGCCTTCACCTGCCTGAATGCCCAGATAAGATAGATGAGTATATGTCGTTCCCCATTCAGAATATAGTTAGCTGTAGCTTATCATCACTGCAACTTGTAGAATACAAATCACTGGCATTATACCATAGTCGAATGGCATGTTTCCTTACACTATAAAAACTGTATACAGCATAGCTAATGCACTCAGATGGAATATTAGTCTACTTCTACTATACAGTGATAAACAGTCTGGATTTTGCTTGAAATTAAGGGTATATTTCTGTCTTTAAGCATCAGAAAATATTTTCCCTTCCTTTGTCAAGCATCTATATTTTATACATAAAATTAGACAGTTCCATATGGGCTGCTAAACACATCTGTATTGTAATGTTTTCATGGGTGAGGCCTTTGATACCGATTGGCCAAGCTGATGTGATAGAAGGGATGTTCTCAAGCTTGTCAACTGCTCAGGAATAGTTGTAGCCCTGTACCCTTGGTTCCCTTGCAGAAGGGAATATCAGTTTGACTGGGAGTAAAACCTGACATATTCTAGGGAGAGGGATAACTATGAGGCAGGCTGATTATTTGTAGGAGACATGGAAGTTAAGGGGAGGGCACATAAAGGCAAGATGGCTGGAGGAAGAGCTCAGAGTAGATAATAAAATGAGGAAACAGGAATGTTTACAACATTCATCTTGTCCAAATTTTCACCAGGTTTTGGGGTTTTCAAATTGTTTGGTATTGTTTGTGGGGTTGTGCTGATGCATTAGAGACTTGCCATTCTTCCAGTTTTGTTTTCTTGACTTTGTTGAGACTGTAGGGCAGTGGTTCTCAAAATGGTGGGTCGTGACCCACCAGTTCGTGTAATGCTTCCCCCATCCCTTTAAGGGGCAGGGAAAGGGGAGGGAGGCAGCGATGCAATCCCCAGGATTGCATTGCTAAGGGGGGCGAGGGAGGGTGCTTGGCACATACTTTCAGAAGGCAGGGCTGCAGCAGGCTACAGGAAGTGCAGGGAGCCCTGCGCAGCCCTGCACAGCACTTTCTGAGGCTTGTAACTTTCACTAAAAGCAGGTGCAAAGCACTTCAGTTTCGCAGGAGGTGCTTTGCGCCTGCTTTTAGTGAACGTTCCAAGCCTCGGGGAGCGCTGTGCAGGGCTACGCAGGGCTCTCTGCACCTCCTGTAGCCTGCTGCAGTCCTGCCTTCTGAAAGTAAGTGCAAAGCACCCCCCCTAGCCCCCGTTAGCAATGCGATCCTGGGGATCGCATTGCTGCCCTAGCCCACAAGAACTTACTGAGGGAGTAAAGCTCCCTCAAAGTTTGAGAACCACTGCTGTAGGGTATTCTAAGTTGTCAGAGCTGCATCAGGATTTACTCTGTGTGATGATTTAGGGCCAGACTGTATGTTTCTTATATACATACTATGCAACTTTGGGCTCATTTTCTTCATAAAACAGCTTGCAAAAACATGATCTGGTTTAAAACTGGTGGTACAAGGCTATTTAACTTTTTGTCCTTGTCAGGACCCCAACCCAGATCAGCCCCTCTCCATATTTGCGATTGAAACAGGGAGGTAAATTCCCATTGGCACCACTGCAATCCTGAACTGGATTGCCTTTCTTTGTGTGTGCTGTTTTGCAGGAAAAAAAAAAATTCATTCAGCTGCATAACAAGTTCATAGGTTTGCTTTTGTTTGACTCTAAATTACCACAAATATGCACACATGTGTATTGATGAAAGATAGTTCAAAAAAGAATTCTGATGCAGTCGGACAGGTGCATGCTAATTGTGTGCATTAGTAACCTGTGAGGAAATTCTCTATTTCCTCACTCCATACATTGAAAGGCAGGTGGAACTGAATTTGAGGCATTTCAATCCATGGAATAAGTGAACAGAATCTGGGAACAGTAGCTCATTTCCAACTGGAGTTTGAAGGGTAAGTGAAGGAGAAGAAAATGCTTGAGGGCATGGGCAAAGTTCACCAAAAGATGAAGAGAAGAACTCTGAAGAACTCCATTCTCAAGGACAGAAGAGGCTGCGTAGAACAAAGGAAAAATACAGGAGTGACCAAGAAACAGAATGGCTATTGAACCAGAATGGAAATTGAACCAGAGGAAATTATGAGAGTGGTGAAAGGAGCTGAAAGGAGGAACAAGAAACAGCAGGACTGGGGCAAAAACCTCAGGACCTTGTAACCGAACAGTGCAACACTGGCAAAAAGGAAGTGAATGAGCAATAAAGATGTGAAGGGCTGGGAAGTTTTGTGGCCAGTGAGCCTAAAAGCACATGGTGTTGATAGTTCCAGAGTCTACAACTCTCCTATAGCTTTTAAAGAAGTGAATAAGAGGAAGTGTCTGTCAGTTGTAGCCATTACTGTCACAGCAGCATCGTGGCATGAAAACACAAAGGGACTCAGGAAGCAATGGAACTAGAGGCTGAATTTCACACATTGATTCAAACTGTCCCCAGCCAGTTGTATGGCTGCAGGCTTCTGGTGTTCATTGGTTGTGATGACTTTACCCCATCAACTTGTTAAGTGGGAGAAGCATTATGCAGAGATCCTGCTAACACTAAGGAAGAATAACCTTTGTCAAAGCTGGGAAACAATGACTCTATACATTTATAGCTAAATATTGTGCTACTACATATCTTCAAACTCATTATGGTATTTGGGCATTAGTGTTTAGGCCAACATGATGGTGATTTTCATATGAAGAACAATAGAATCTATTTGTTGAAATCAGTAGCTGTTAATAGGTGTTTAACCTTGCTGAGAACTCTGAAGCAAATGAAACCAACATCCTGCTGCTGTTCAATTAAATCTGTGATGATGATTTCACACTTGACTACTACTTTGGACCTTATTTTAAATAGTGTTTGTTTGCATTTTGACAGCATGGAAAACAAGCTGGGTTGATAAATCAGAGGTGGGTGAAGTGTAAGTAAATCAAAAATCCCCAAAGTTATGGGATCATTCTATATCTTGCCGTTCTTGAAAATGATTAATGCCAAGGCTCAACTCTGTTTGGAAAACTGGTTGAGTTTTGGACCAATATACGCAATGTCTTATTTATGCATTTGAAACATGCATACATCCTTCTTCAAAGCACAAGGCAACTTCCAACATAATAAAATAGTAAAAAAAACAAAACTAAACTAATAATAAGTGCTATCTAGAGCAGCCACAAACTCAATGGGGACATTCCTCCTAAAAGAGGTAGGTTTTACACCCTCTCCCCAAACATGCAAGACCAGAACATCGTCCAACCTGACTGTAGGGTTATGATCATCATGGTGATCTTCATGGTGCATGAATTCCAGGCTGTGAAGGGTTATGAACTAGCACCTTTAGTTGGACCCTTAAGTGGACATGTACATTGTTAACTTGAGGAAACTTATGGTGATCACATCTCTGTAACTTTTCAGTGTTTCACTTTCTACTTTCACTAATTATGTTGTCTCGTAGATGGAAGAGGAAACTAACAGCCAATCCTATGCAGGTTTACTCAGAAGTAAGACCCACTATGTTCATAGGTAATTCAGGTAAATGTGCTAGGATTGCAGATAAGATAAAAAATTAAAGTCACTGACATCCAGCCCTTATGAATTTAAGACAGCCTAAAAAAGACCTTGCACAAAGATCTTGTGAAGTTCCTCAATTCAAATGCCTTCAAGCTGTGTGATGTGATAGTTATAAACAGTGTGGTATGTCAGCTTATTCATGCCATTTACTCACAAGCCTTGCTTGTGAAAAGGATACAGTATCCTAAATTGTCCCTGGAACCCAGTGTGAAGCATTAATGTCAGTTACTTTTCCAGTTGTTAACAGCTGTATTCTAGCTTCAGAATAATAAAGACTAGCCCCATACCTTTCAATTACTGAACTTGCTAACTCCCAAGCATTATGAAGAATGGAATTCTCGTAAGTGCCTCAAATATACATTATAGGTAGCATTGTTTCTGTGTAAATGTAGGCATTTATTCCTCAGTAACTTTTATAACGTGTGTATATATACAAATATTGTGTTTGCATATCTAAATATATAAAACATTTTATAGTATGCATATTAAGTTGTATTATATGGCTAAGGATATGAATTATTACTTTTATCTCACTTGGTGCTTTGCTCACCTCTTTTATGACTCCATTAATACCAGCTTCTGTGGTGTTTTCCATGTGCTTTCTCAACCATGATATTGTGAAAATATCCATGATGCAGCACAGAGAACAGTGCTGTTTCAAATCACTCCAGTTGTCAGTGCATCAGCCTATCTGATGTACTTCAAAGCTGATTTTTGAAAGCCTAGGGCAAACTACGGGAAATGTGATATGGATGCTACATGAAGTGTTAAACAAGTCTTGAGAAATGCCTGTTTATCAGTCAATTTTGTTGGGGAAACTGCATTTCTGAGCTTGCATGAAATCTGCATTGCAGCTCAATGTGTCCAGCTGGAACGCATCACTTACATGTCCTGGGAAAAATTTACCATTTTCAGCAATTGCCACTATAAATGTGTTGGTTCAGCAGCATTCTGCACTTGCCTCCATAAATTATATATCACATAGCTCTCTGCAGCTGTCAACAAGTCCTGGTATGGCAGAAGAATTCTAGTGCCTTTTTTTCCTCCAATGGCCCTCTAACTCCTTTATTCTGACCTCATGTTCATCATCAATATCTATATGTGCACATTCATTACTAAATTATCCATGTGGTTTACAGCCCTTTTAACCTAAATTAATCTGGTTCAAGTAGGACAAAAATAGCTGACTTGCAAAGACTTCAGTTTACTTCAGTATGATATTGGATTAGGGATTGTGTGGGGGTGGGGGGTGGGAACAGGATCATGGTAGCAGGTCTGACTCTCAAGCCATTGGGTATTCAACTGAACATTTTCGTGGAGCTAACATATGTACAAATGTAGGATTCTTTCTTATCAGTGGGGTGTCTGGAAAAACAGGGTTCCTGATTGTGTCTATCCCTGCATTTGTTTTCATTTAAATATGCGTAAGTCCCCTTAGGTATGCTTATCAGAGGTGCCTTTGAAGTCCTCTAGGTCTGGGTTCAGAAGTGAATTTGAGAGTTCTGAATTCCCCCCACAAAAGGTGGGGAAGAAAGGGGCTCCCCACTGTTCCTGGGATACGGAAAAGTTGTGTTGTGGGTAGAAGTGTGGAGGAATAGAGAAGGTGGCAAAAGAATTACCAAACCTTGAAATTCTATCTAGTTGGCAACCTTCAGTCTCGAAAGACTATGGTATCGCGCTCTGATACCATACAAGTGCTCTGATACCATACAGCGCTCTGAATCAACAAATCAACCAGCTCCCTGAATTGTGTGGCCTCGTGCAGCCTGTTATTCTTTGTCCTACATAATGAGACTCTAATTTACAGCATGTGACAACAGCAGATCAGTCAAAAATATGAATCCTGCAGCTTGTTGGGTGGCCACTCTGTAAATGCTGAGGAGACTGCTCTTCAAAAGGGTGGTTCTCACTTTCCTTTTGGTTTGACAGCTAAAGATTACTACAGACACCATACATGTTTTAAAGAACCATTTCAGTCAATCAACTACATGAAAATTAATATTGCTGCCAGGCTCTTGTTTCACTTGCTTTATCACCTGTATTCCTAGACCAGCATCCCTGCTGCAGGTCTCTGAAGTTTAATGCCTTTCCCCCAGATATGTGGGGGGAAATCTGGTTTTCAGAGACCTGAAACCTTGAAATTACTTGGTAAATAATCTGTGTTCTGTATTTTATTTTTCCTTGATTGTTTGGGTGGACAGATCAGATTATTTTCAAATCATTGACAGGTAAACTGCAGTCAGTTTGATCATGTCTAATACTCATTTATGCCAGATAGTTCAGCTGAATAAAGCTAGTGCTTCAGTCTTGGGATTTTTCTTTGAACTGTCAGATTTAGGAACCTCAGTTTTCCCTTTTCTGAAAGCAGATTCTTGGACCTTACCATCTAAGGGCGCAATCCTCACCCCTTATGTCAGTGCTTTCCAGCACTGACATAAGGGCAATGCAGCTATGAGGTAATTATTAAAAAGTGTGGAAAGTGTGGTTAGGACTGCAGCCTTAGAGCACATTCCTAACCAGATCTACTCAGCAGTAAGTCCTATTTTGTTCAATGGGGCTTACTCTCAGGAAAGTGTTTACTCAGAATCAGTGATACTGATACTCTCAGAATCAGTGTTTTACAGACCTTACATAACTTTCTTAACTTATAGAAAGAAACTGTGTAAACTACATAACAACATACATACAACAAACCTTTATTAGGCATATAGTTTTACAACTAATATCTCCAAATAGTCATGTATGAAGGTATATATTAAAAGAGAGATAGGAAATAAGAGTTAAAACACACCAGTTTGCTTACACAGTTATTCCAAGTTGCTTAGAACCAGCAACTTAGCCCGCTTCAAGTTGCTCACATGTAGAAATTTAGCAACTGGAAGGGTCACAGATTCAAATTCACCTGCCAGCAAAAGTTGTAAAGAGGTGATCTCAGAGAGACCTTTTTTGTTTCCAGATAATGAGGGGACATACTGGTCTCTGAGCACCTGATTAAAAGCACAATGCAGAACAATGTGTGGAAGAGAGTCTACCTCTCTGAGGCCACAATTGCAAAATCGTTCTTCGGGGCATTTCTAAACCTACCAAGTAGGTCATTAGAAGGCAACACTGTTGCATCGGGCTAATGTAAAAGCCCTCCTTTCAAAGGGGCACTCTAAGAAGGACAGGTATTTTGGCTGTAGACCAAAGGTATTGTTAAGATGGAAATTTAGGGGTGAACATTTTTTTTGTGCTGCAGCCAAAATCTCTTGCCTTTCTATGTCTATTAATCTTGTTATCAAGAGCCTGATAGAAGTCTCAAGTGTAGCAGCTCCTTGTAGATTTTCCTCGAGACCCATTTGTCTAATTTTCTTATTAAATAGAGCTAAGCAAGGAGACAACAGCGAGTCAGTCAATAACCCCTTTAACAATGGATTTTGGTCAGCCCTGAAGCACACTTTGGCCTAGTATTTTAAGAAACTGGACCAAGCTAGAAACTCCAGCCTATATTGGCCTGTCTCCAGGCAAAGTGCCGTGAAGGGAACGCAATGCGGTACACCTAAGATCTTGTATAGAAAATTAGAATGTATCTTTTCAATCGAATCATTTAATGCTGGCATCCAAACTGGAATGCCATACAAAATTTGAGGTGTAACTTTGGCATTAAAAGCCTGGAGAGCAGCTGGAATGAATGAATTACCCCAAGAGAAGAAAAAGCGAGTAATAGCCTGAACAGCTAGTTTGGGTGAATTACTGTAAGACGATGGGAAGACCAGAAATGCCGGTAGTGAAACCGGAGACCAAGATACTGAAATTCCTTTACTTGTTGTATTGTTTTACCATTGAAAAGCCAAGACTGTGATTTCCAAGAGTGCCCAAACACCACAATCTTGGACTTTTCATAGTTTAGCTGAAGGGCATTGTTGGTAAAATATTCTATGCAGGCATTAACCAGTCTCCTTAATCCTATTTTAGTTCGAGATATCAGGGCCATGTCATCAGCATACAAAAGGAGAGGGATATCCACTGAACCTAATTTGGGGGAATGCGTATCAAAGTTTGCTAGATAGGGAGCCAGATCATTAATGAAGAGATTGAACAGGGTGGGAGCAAGAACACCCCCTTGCTTGACCCCCTTGTTGATTGGAATTGGGGCCGAGAGTCCGCCCCTTGGAGATAATTTCACTTGGCATGAGGTGTTTAAATATGTAAACTACTTAGGGCGCAATCCTAACCTCTTATGTCAGTGCTTTCCAGCACTGACATAAGGGCAGTGAAGCTCTGAGGTAAGGGAACAAACATTCCCTTACTTTGAGGAGGCCTCTGTGAGTGACACCCAACTGCAGGATGCAGCACAGGACCCATTGGCTGGAAACCACTGACATAAGGATTGGACCCTAAATTAGTTAAAGGACATGGCCCCAAACAGCCAAGGAGATGATTATTTTTTGTTGTCTGAATGTCTGCTGTGATATTACTTTAGAATTCAACAAAGGTTTACTTTGAATAATTTAGAGGTGCCGGCACCGAGTTGAAAAACTAACCTGTTATATCAGCAAACTTGCAATTGACTCTTCAGACTTGTAACATTAGGTACGGGTTTCACTAATACCATTTATAAATGAGAAATGTGGAATGTCATCCTGATTTGGCAGAAAAATCCCATCAATCACTGTAGTGGTGATTGCATATGAGCAGTTTTTCTCACAGACGTTGCCTAAAGAAGCTCTCGGTTCTAGTCTATTGTGTTTTCATGGTGCATGTTCATTAACTTTTAAGAAGAAAATTCACCATTGCAATGTGATTTATCTTGTTTCCCTGTTTTTTGTATGCTTTCTCCCCACCTTCAAACCCCACCCCGTGCTAATGCTTGCTTCCACATAGGCTGTTGGCCTTTTTCAGATTGATATTGTCACGAAGGTGAGGGATATTATTTGGGGAAATAAATATTATTTTAGGTAAAAATGAAGAAGGATGTTTAAATTAAAGAGGATGCTGGGAAAATGGAAATAACGTCACGTACGCTTTGATCATAACATCAGGAAACAGTACCATTTTGACATGACTATGTTACATCCCTGTCTATCTTGTAACAGCTTTATGGTTAGGCAGATTTCTGGTCCCTGTGATGTGTAGTTACTATGGAAGGGTTAAATGCTGAAGTGCAGAAAGGCAGAGCAGAAGTGTGAAATAGCTGAGTCACTCTGGCCTTAGCAAAGGAGAGAGCAACTGAGTGAGAATTACACTCCCAGTTGCATCCAGTTTGGTGAAGAGCCAACTCCATGTGGAATGTGGAGTGAAGGTGATTGGGTGCTGGCCGAGTGGGGTGACATGAGTCAGTGAATTTGGTAAGAACATGATTAGTCCAGAACCTGTGTGGGGTGCAAGAGAGATGGCTATAAAAATCAGGTAGTCTTCACTGAGGTGCACTTTCTGCATCTGGCAAATGCAGCCAAAGGCTCAGCTGCTTTGGACATCAGGTTGGACGGTTTAAAGATCTTGGTAACGTAAGATAGGACCTTAAGTAGAGTAGAGCAGATAGCTTTATTATGTTTCAGCTGTAGTGGTACTTACCGTTTCTCTGGGCTTTCCCCTGTGTGGCTCGTTGCCTTGGAAGAAAGTAGCAATGTTCCTGATGTAATAACTTTCTTCTTCTTAATAAATAAGAGTGTGTGTGCTCACTGGCTGGGTGCAGGAAGAAAACCTGATTGGTTGGAGGAAACACTGGCAGAATTGCCAAGCATTCACAATTGTGAGTGGACATGGGTATCCCCTTGGGGCAAGCGGAACTGGCCGGTATGACTGCCTGCTCCTCAAGCCGGATCCTGTCCAACCTCCATCACAGATGTGAATATAAAAACCAATAACAGAAGTCAGGAGCAAAAACACTTATAAATCAGAACATTGTTTCCACATCATTTAAAGAATGATGACATGTACTTTGTATAATTGTTGGGGGAAAAAATATGATGCTTTCTCTTGAGCAACAACGACTGAGCTGGAAAGTTTTTGCTGCTGAGCACCATGTTTTCTGAAAAGAAAAATGTTTTTTTCTCATAAAAACGAAAACAACTTATTTCTTTAAACAACAGGAGTGTCACTGCCTAATTTAGGTTGGTGTGATGGTTGAGTCTGTTTCTAGAGAAGGTAAATCTGACCACAATGGCACATGCATTAGTTACATCATGGTAGGGTTCCCACAATATGCTCTGTGTGGGGCTGCATTTGAGAGAGTCCAGCTGGTCTAGACAGAATGCTGTTTCCAGACTGTTGACCACAGCCAGTTATGGGGGGGGGGGGATGAATGTCTTATCCAAACAGCTTCACCAGCTTCCAGTTTGTTTCTTTGCATACATATTGTCTTGAACTTGTATGTTGCTGATTACCAGTGATCCTATAATTCTCTATAATCACTACACCAACTTCAGACTGAAAAGCTTCTGAAGAAACATAACTTGACTTGCCAGAGTCATAGAATTTCCACTTAGGACTGTGATAAGTTCCTGTTACAGGACAGTCCAAGCTTCTTCTTGCCATGCATCCCAACACCATTCATATTTATTTCAAGAAGTGCTTGGAGAGGTACGGGTAAGATTGGTATGTTTCTTTAGAGAATTAGGTAACCATACCCAGGAGCTGCTGCACATCTTTTTTCGGGCTGATGTTATGACATCAGATGAATAACGTCTAGTGTTCTCTGGTCAGGTTTCACCCCTCTGTGAAGATCATATAATCCAGGAATGTCAGTTCATTCATTCGCATGCATTTTTCTTCATTTGATTTCAAATTTGTAGCTGCTGTCGTTGCTTTTAAGACTTTCCAAAGCTGATCATGTTCAGCTTTGGTAGAGCCCCAAAGAATGGTATCTTCCATTGAAGTGTCAGCTCCATCAATGTGCTCATATATCATGTGAATGGTTTTGTGGTACACCTGAGATCTGGCTAGGGCTATGCCAAACAGGAACTTCAGAGATCCATATCTCTCATTGGGGTATTAAATGTACAAAGCTTGGAGCTATAACTGCCAAAAGCTGGAGGAGGCACATAATTTACTTGGAAAGAATGGGCATTTGAAAGTTGGGTCATGATTTTCTCCATACTGGGAAGATTGAAGTGCTGCCTCTTGATAGCCTTGTTTAAGGCCTCTGGGGTTTAAACATACTTTTAAGTACCCCCTGGATCTCTCTATACAATGATTGGTATACTCACCCATTCCATGAGTTCCTGAATTTTCTATATGATCTGTAATGCTTCCATCCTTGCCAGTAGCTCTTTATTTGACTTGTCACAAAGTGCAAATGGCACCTTTCTATGAAGGTGGATCCCTGGGTAATTGCTTTATTTATTTGGATGGTCTATTTTCCTGGTAGGCAGCCAAGATCTTCAAATAAATCTTCATGAAATCAGCAGCTCGTATTCCTCATCCCCTTTATCTTCCACAACAAGGTCTCTTGACCAGCTAGCTTCTCACATGCTGCCAAATCCAAAGTTGGAATCCTCTGTTTCTGTACTATAATAAATGTCAGTTCATATTTAGTGTGATGCTAGCAATATGTTGTCCCCTCAGTGCTACATGCACTGTGGAAAATTCAGTTGGTTTTATGCTTGTTGGATGTGATTTTGGCCTAATTTTCAGTGTGTTTTTTTTTCATAATCTTGGTCTGGCAACACATTGGCCTGAGCACCTGTGAACAATTTAAAGGACATCCAGCAGCAAACCCTAGTCCTTCTCATTACTGCTACCTGATTGCACTGTGTCCACATAAAAACTTTTCCTTCTGCATCTACTTCGCTGCTTGCACCCAGGGCTTTGATGCTTGTGATCTCTAATGTGTTGCAAAATGGTTGTGCTTCACACAGTTGTAACAGAGCTTCCCAAATGTGGCACACTTTGGGACCATGCTACATGCCACAGTTCCTGCAGTCTTGCTTCAAGCTTCTGTCACCCTTCCCAGGTGCTTTATGAGATGGCTGCAGTGCTCCCTGGGTTAGCTTCTGCTCTCCATATTCCTGCCTGCTTAGTATATGGACAGCCTCTTCAGATTGCCTCAGTACCTTAGACCCTCAACACTGCTGATGATCTGTGTATCTTATTATATTCCAGGGTGAGATTCTCCTCATGTAACACCTTTTCCATGATGTGTTCTCCCTAGTGCCATAAATAATCCTGACACCAGAGAGTCTGCTAAGATGCCAACACCTACTAGGCTCACCAAACTTCTGTGTGAGCACACTTTGAGGAGAAGCTTGTGGGCTGGGAAGCCAGGAGAGTTAAGGGTGTTGAGGATCTCCACAGGGTAGTGGACAGCATCATCAGTCTGCACCACTGACTCCACAGACCTGCCACTCCATTACTCCATTTCTGCCCCTTCAAGTGTCTTAAGTAGAGTGACATTAATGGTGGCAGCCTTGTCATTCTTGGGGGTCAGAATGGTATGGTCGCACAACCATCCTGGCCAGATGCCGTCACCACATCCTGTGGCAAGGAGTTCCACAGACCAGCCACACGCTGAGTAAAGAAATATTTTCTTTTGTCTGTTCTAACTCTCCCAACACTCAATTTTAGTGGATGTCCCCTGGTTCTGGTGTTATGTGAGAGTGTAAAGAGCATCTCTCTATCCACTCTGTCCATCCCCTGCATAAATTTGTATGTCTCAATCATGTCCTCCCTCAGGCGTCTCTTTTCTAGGCTGAAGAGGCCCAAACGCCATAGCCTTTCCTCATAAGGAAGGTGCCCCAGCCCCGTAATCATCTTAGTCGCTCTCTTTTGCACCTTTTCCATTTCCACTGTCTTTTTTGAGACGCGGCGTCCAGAACTGGACACAATACTCCAGGTGTGGCCTTACCATCGATTTGTACAATGGCATTACAATATTAGCCATTTTGTTCTCAATACCTTTTCTAATGCTTTCTATGCTTTCCCAAGCATAGAATTGGCCTTCTTCACTGCCGCCGCACACTGGGTCAACACTTTCATCGACTCGTCCACCACCACCCCAAGATCTCTCTCCTGCTCTGTCACAGACAGCTCAGAACCCATTAGCCTATATGTGAAGTTTTGATTTTTTGCCCCAGTGTGCATGACTTTACACTTACTGACACTGAAGTGCATCTGCCATTTTGCTGCCCATTCTGCCAGCCTGGAGAGATCCTTCTGGAACTCCTCACAGTCATTTCTGGTCTTCACCACTCAGAAAAGTTTGGTGTTGTCTGCAAACTTAGCCACCTCACTGCTCACATCAATTAACTCATGAAACTCATGAAACTCACATCAATTAAGAAGTTGATATAAAGCTTTGTTGTCAAACTGATATAGCTTCTTTACAGATTCTGGAAACTATCCCACTAGCCCTCTTGTTGAATTCTGCCTCCCCCTGTCGTATACTTCATCACACTCCCAGGGTTTTGGGGTGCTCAGAGTTGTTGGTTCTGAACCCTAGAGCCCTCAAAGATCCCTGTTCGGTAGTACTGCCACCACCCTGTAAGAGCCAGTGTCTCAGTCCAGGGATATTGAGACCCTCTAGGCTTAACTATATCCCTTGTAGGCACTGAGCACTTTCTTTACTTAAAGTCTCAGTCCTCAAGTTACTAGTCCACAATTAGGATTTTTGGTAGCTTGCTGAACGGCTAGGCAGGATTCTGAACCTTTGTCCCCAACAGGCAATGAACCAACATGGTAAAAGGATTTTTACTTTATTAAGTACATAGGGTTACTAAAAGTTACAAAAGGCAGCAAATGCTAGAGGCATAAAAACTTCTAGGAAACGTATCAGCATAAAATAATAAAGCTAACTGACTATCTCTATGATTTCCTAACTCTCACCTGGGTCAGCTTCTTTTGTAGATCCTCAGCCCCAGTTACCTATGGGCCACATGGTCCTGGCGGGGCAGGATGTGCACCCACCACCTATCTCACCCAGAGACAAAGACCAAAGACGAAGACAAAGACACCCCTTTGGGCTTTGTTCTTATACTTCTCATGCCAAGAGGATGGTGTGACTCTCTACTCATTTCAAACTGCCCAATCAGAACTCTTGGGGACAGAATCTTCTCGAAGTGGGGCTGGATGCTAGTCCTCCTAGTTCTCCCCCTCCCCAGTGGAGACTCATGGCGCCTCTCTGTCTGCTAAGGTGCTACACCATCACCTTCCATGGAGTTGTAAATTCCTTTCAGCTAGGATTCAAGCCACTTCTATGTTACTGGGTTACTTTGGTTCAGGCTTTGCAATGCTACTAGGCCTGAACTGCACATATTCATGACACCCCCCCACTCCCAAATTTCCAGGGATCCTCTGCAAACTCCTATGCTCCATATTCCCTATAAGGATTTGTCTCTAAGTTACAATTGCTACAGTGGGCAAGCCATAACATTTTAGTTAACAGTTGTAACAATGTTAAATTGCTTTAGATGACATGATGTGTGTCACTGGGCATTTGTGGTAACAAGCAGTGTGGCTGTGAGAGTTAAATGAAGTGTGATTGCGCCAGTGGGCCCTTACTGTTTTTCACTTTCACTCCACTAATTCATTGTATAGAACTTTCTTGTGTAGGTGGGGCAATAAATCAATACCAAGAAAAGTGGTGAAGCAAGTGGCTAGATTTGGAATCTTTTCTTCTTATTATTTAACAAAAATACTTCTTAAGGGGAAAAAACCCAAACACCTTTACTTCTAGTAATACTGACGTTTCAGTTGCAGTAAGATATGTCTCTGAATTATAGTTAGCTTGGTACTTTCATAATAATTTTTGTGCTATATGTCATGCACAGATCTTTTTACCAATCTTATGTTTACAAGTGCCTACACTGAATCCTGACTAAAGTGACACCTGTCTGAATGCTTGTGACTTTTTTCTGTACATTTTTCTGAAGGATATGTTACTGTGATCAAAGCAGAGCACTCATGGCTAGGGATGCACAGCTGCTTCCCCCTGTGATGTGTATTCTGAATGCATCGTCTGCCTTGCCAGTAATGCGAAGGTTCAGAAGAGATTTATGATCAGTGTTGGAACAACTCTACTTTCAACTGAACTTGGAAAATAAGACTATTTTCCACATCAGATGCTATTATTGATTTGAACATTCCCAAAATGATCATGTCCTTTGATGATGGTATGGAGGACATTATTAGCAATATTGGAAGTCTGAAATAGCTTTTGCCCTTTTTAAAATGTTACATTTCTGCATATCACATTAGAACAGAGAGTTACGAAAAGGCTATTTTTACAAATTGCAAAATGAATTCATTTTAAAATATTCCTATCTTTTTTTGTTAACTTGGTTTAAAAATGTGATGGGTGGGGGAAGGAAAGGATCATGGGATTCTGGAACCGAACCAAAACTTATTATCATTCTTAATCCCACTAAGAAAAGTGCCAGTTTAGTTTACATTTCTGATTAGCTGGGACTTGGCAGAATGGTTGCTGAGGTGTATTCACTCATATTTTATGAATTACTCTGAAAACAAACATGGTGAAGAGCATTAGAACATGTAAATAATTGTACTGAGGTCAGAGAAATGTACTTGGAAGTTGTAAGGGAGCCTGAAGTAAAACAAGAGTGATACAGCAGATGGATTATGTTAGCAAACACCAATCCATACCTGTTTACTATTGTGGATAGGCTTTCAGGCAACACTAGATTTCACAGTTAAAGTGCCTAAGAACTGCCATTCTTCCATTGTGCAGTCATTAAAATGCATTGGAGTGAATCTCTTTCCTGGCATTTTTCCCATTTAATCTTCTACGCTTGCAGAAAGAGCCTGTTTCCATTTTCTTGAAGTGCATCATGTGAAATGTGAACCATACAGCGTCTGAATATTTGTTAATGGCTTTTTGGGTGGGTGTATTAACCAACGATAAAATAAGCAAGATTTTTTAAAAATTTCTTACACCTAGCAATGCAGCAAAGTGTTGGAAGGGGGGGCAGGGTGAGTGACAATGTTTAGCTTTCCCCTACCACCTAAAAACAAAAGCTATAGTAAATTTTCTTCCTCCTTAGCTGTTGGGGACCGGACAAAACCATAGTATCCATTTTCCACAGACTGTGCTTTCAAATTAGGCATGTAATACCTTTTAAGAGTAGATTAGATACTGCCCTGCTAAATTCTTAGAACATAATATACCTGAATTACATAATCAGACATTCAGGGTGTCTGATTTTGGAAAATAATACTGCAGATGTACCATAGTTGCAATAACTGAAGGAAAAAGGCTTTAGCCCTGTGCAGGCATTCATATCACTGTGCAAATGAATATGTGGAGGGAAGATGAATATAATGCTTGCTGGACGCATCCCCATTCTTCATGTATTTAATTGATTGCAGAGAAACCTATGCTAGACCAGTAGTCTTGATTTTTGCAGGGTAGAGATAGTTCAAAAAGAGCCTAGATGTGAAAGTGTCTGTGGGTTGAATCCTATCCAATTAAATGTAGCCATGCCCACAGGTCATGTGCTGCATCTGCGGTGGGGCAGTCATGGAGGGCCTCCTCAAGTTAAGGGAATGTTTGTTCTTTTTCTTTGGGGCTGAATTGTGACTGCGTTGGTGTTGGAAAGTTGGACAGAATTGGGTCCTGTGTATAGTGTCCTGTGCAAAACAGCATCTTGGATGAATGGATTTGCAGGATCAGCAGGTGCAAATCTGCCTGGATGCAGTAATGAAGAACTGGAGGCATACAAATTGAGATTGATAAGGGCCACAATATCATTAATCATTAATTAATTATGAGAGAGAGAGAGAGAGAGAGAGCGAGAGCGCCTCCAGTGAGTGCTAAACCCTTTTTGGCATGTGTGGAACAGTGTCTGAGATAATACACTCTATACTTGGCACTTTTTAGCACTGGGTTCCACTATTCAAACATAATTTATCTTTAACTTGCTTTTTAAAAGTATGCAAATAATGAAAAATCTGATTTTTACTATTTCATACATAGATCTTTGGCAGTTAGTCATTTTGTTAAGTAGCTCACGTATATCCATTGGTTGTCTACCTTTGCCCTAGAGGCTGCTGTCTGATTTATGAATGCCAGGGATGGGGCTATAATGGTAATTGGGCAGCAGTACTCCCCCCACCACAGTAGTAGCTTGGCTAACTTTTGATGCACACAGCCTAATCTGCCCTGTCAGTTTCGGTAACCACCAAAATTTGGGTCATTATCTATTGGTGGGTCCTGGACTTATAGAACTAGGAGATTAGAGAAAAGCAGCAGGCACAGCATTTTAAAACAGGCACCTTGCTTTTCTCCATGTGACCCTTTTATTGACTCTGTGAGAATGGTCTGTATGAACTGGGTTTTAACTGGCTGCAGGCCACAATGGCTAGAGTTATTTCCACAACTTTAGCATGTGACTGTAGGAAAGGAGTGCCGGTCAGCTGCATACAGTCCAGTTTATAAGACTATTTTTCACACAGTACCTTTCCAGGGAAGGAATCAAATGGAGGAAAGATTGAGCAGAAATTTTCATCATTTTCGGCAGATGCAAAACGCCATTCTGGACATGGGGAATTGGTGCTGTTATATCTACTGTGTGCCTTGGGCCTAGAAGCATTGATGGCAGTGTTGTCATGAGAACTGCTTTCATCACTTTTATTTATTGCTTTGGGTGAACAGAGCCTCATTAAGTTGTACAGCCAGATTCCTAAAAGCAGATATGTGGATGTGTAAATCATCTCTTTTTTTTTGTTAACGTCAGACCTGTCAACTGGCTCTCTTTAAGCTGTTGTGTTGTTTGCCTGTTGTGGCCAGCTCCTGCTCCCCTGGCTTTTTGCGCCCTCATCCTTTTCAGTATTCTGAAGGAACCCTCACTGCAGCAACACAGGGCCTCTGTCACTCTTATTACCTTTACCTGTTTTATCTTTTGTGAAATTGAGCCTTTAGCCAGAATTGTCTGAGCGGCTTCTCCAGCAATTGGTTACCTGTGAGACTCCTCAAGCTCATTTCACTCAAGTAATTTGATTCCCATGTGCTTATGAAGATTGCTTTTCTGCCAAAGGCCACAGTGAAAAGGAACAGGCCAGTACTGCTCTAAGTGACAACACAGCTTGGATAAACACAAAACAATGAAAGTGGCTGAAAACTTTGTATTGTGCTTTGCCTGACTTTGAAGGTAACTGAAAACAGAAGTTTGTGACATACAAAGGAAGAGGAAGGAGTGAGGGCATGAGGAAAGCAGGCTCATTCAGCTGAACCAGGAATGAATGATGGGCTTCTATGGAAGTTGTGTTCATTTCCTAATAAGGAAAAAATTCAACAAATGGGGTCCATCTGCTTAATTTTTAATTCATTATAAACAAATAAACAAAGCATTTAGCTTTTAGTTACTTCATTTTCATAAATCTTATTTGTTTTTGTTTTCAATTAATTTCTGTGAATGACCTGGCTGTTTTTGAAAGGCTACATGTGGGGAAACATCTGGTAGGTGGCAATAAAAAGCAATCCACCCCCTCGTGCCCCATTTTCTTGAATCACTGCTTCCCTTTTGCCCTCCCTGGGCTATTTCCCTGCATACAGCATTTTGAAAGCAAATGGAACTCCCATTGAAAACAATAGGGAATGAAAATGAATGGGAGTTATGAAATCCAATGAGAAGGTAATTAATGTGTGATGAGATGAATTACATTATAATGAATGAAGAACAAAATGAGTGAGATGCTTGATAGCTAAAGGAATGGAGAAGACGCAAAACAATTTTTTCTTGTGTGCCTCTAACCTTTGTTTCCAAAGTGTTTCAATATTTGTTTTTATTCAAGTAGCTTGAATAGTAACATAGGCTAAGAAACCAGATTCTTTTTTTTCCCCTGTTGAGAAGTATGTGGCATGGAATTTTTTGTAGCTATGTTCGTAAATAGCTTCCAGTTTTGTAAATACTGTATTCTCTCTCTCTCTCTTTCTCTCTCTCTCTCTCTGTAACACAGAAAGAGTATATAATCAGAACTTCTGGCAAGGGTCCAGTTACAGGGGGGTAAATATTAACACGTTAAAGGTGAATCATTCTTACCAGAAAGAAAATAGTTCTTTTGAAAATAGGCTATGCATAAACAGACTATTTAGGCACTGTTGGTATTATAATTTATCAGCATACAGACATAAAAGATGAAAGCAAAGGAACAACATACAGCAGGGGCCTTTACGGAAGGGGCTATGATATTAATTGAAATTTATCTTGTTTATGAATGGAGGTATAAATTGGAAGTACAGTTCATTTAAAAATATTTTCTTTGGATACGGCAGTGCAATTTCAATTTTAAACAATTGACTGTGTGTGTGGGGGGGGGGGGGAGAAATTGATCAATCAATCCTTTCACCATACCTGTCACCTTGTGAAAATCAAGAAGAGGGAAATATACACTTGTTCACCTGGCCTTGAATTCTCCAGTCCTTGTTTTCTGAAACAATTGATGATAAAGCTACGGGTAGATTTGTTTGAATCTGCAGTCATTTAGATAGTGTTTCCAAGTAGCACCTAAAGAAACTCATGTCAAGGTGCTTCGTACTGCCATGCTTTGCTTTCATGTTTGCCAAGCCTGAACAGTAGATTTAAGAATTATCTCCTCGAAGCTATGCTTTTTCAAGTTTGATGGTTGTCTGAGGAGCTCATTAAGGGGCTAATTAGGCAGAAACTTCCATAAATTTGAGCTGTGTGCATGCTAGACCTTTGGTCTGAGCTGTCTAGCAACTCTAGTTCATTAAAACATCCTAAAGTGTGGAGGCCTTTGCAAATTTTTCAGAGCAGAGTTGAGGTGTTCTCCAAAGTTTTTTGCTTTAGCTCCAGATAAGTTTGCTAATAAAATTATTTGAGAAACTTAAAAAATAGAAAAGAAAGTCCAGCATTCACATTTTGAGGCAGGATCAAAAATAAAAACTTAAAAATAATGCCAGTCATTAGAGGGTGGAATTACGGGTGTAGGTTTGTTTGCAGATTGAGAATTGCTAGGTTGTGAAACATGTTCATTGCTTAGTCAGAAACCATTAGGAATAAGCGTTTTCTTAGATAACACTGTTTTCTTAGATAACATTTTCCTTGTGTCTTAGCTGCTTTAGATTCACTAGAAGCAAGATGGAAACAAAATAAAATATTTTAGCAATAACTCATTTTGAACAAATTAATTAGAAAAGATATATACGTACAAATCCTTTTCAGATGAATGGGAATTGTTTTTGTGGAACTTTTCAGTCTGAAAATATCTCTAATCATAGAGGTTGTGTACAAAGTAATATATTGTCTTATAGGGCAATCTGTGTCAGAGCATGTCACAAAATGGCAGTGTGCATAATAATTTGCATGTTTGGTTATTTCTACAAACACAAAACTCAGTGGTACGCTCTGCTTAGTATTTCACCCTTGCTTCAAAAGAAGGCCGAGGTGGAATTGAATCTGCGTTTCCAGGAGCTGGGAAAGACACAAGAAAAAAAAATTAAACCATTGAGGCTGGATGGGGATGGGCAAAAGGTTCAGGAAAGATCACTGTTTGCATTACTGGTACAGTAGTCTTGTGCCCGCCCTGCTACAGAGACTGAAAAGCACTGCTACAGAACAGCTGCTATGCCTGTTAGACATTTTAAGCATTTGCGTGATGAATTTTATATGTTGTATATTGCATATTGCTCTCCACAGATTTCATAATCCTTACCATGGTCAGTTCCTACCTCAACAAGACTTCTCTTTATTCTTTACCCCTCTGTTTTTCCATTCCATGCTTTGCTGGTCCCAAGGTTCTTTTCCTTTCGCCTTGAAGAGAAACGTTTAATTTACCAGCTGTCATCTTAACAAAGACAGAACTAACAATTATGACGTCTCCCATGATTTATGCTATGCAACAGCACTACCAGGTCACATTTTGCATACTATGAGGGGTCGTTTAATACGTTAAAAAATGCATTTTATTTATCTTTCTGACAGCTGTGTGAGGAGACTTAAATCCAAGGAGCCCCAGGAGGCATGTCAAGATGGGAAATCAGGGATAAGATCCTAATCTTTTCTTAAACCTAAAACTGGTGTTGCTGAAATCCACCTCGAGCTGCCCCTGCCTGCCCCGATCCCCCCAAATTGCCCTTGAAAGCTCCCCACTGCCACTGTACCTGTTCCTACGTGGCATCTAGGATCTGCTAGCAGGTGTACAGAGCCTCCAGTCATTGCACCAGCAGCTCCAAAGTGCACAACAGGATTTATGGTAGTGAATCACAAGATCATAAGAACAGCCCCACTGGATCAGGCCATAGGCCCATCTAGTCCAGCTTCCTGTATCTCACAGCGGCCCACCAAATGCCCCAGGAGCACACCAGATAACAAGAAACCTCATCCTGGTGCCCTCCCTTGCATTGGCATTCTGACATAGCCCATTTCTAAAATCAGGAGGTTGCGCATACACATCATGGCTTGTACCCCGTAATGGATTTTTCCTCCAGAAACTTGTCCAATCCCCTTTTAAAGGCGCCCAGGCCAGATGCCGTCACCACATCCTGTGGCAAGGAGTTCATTTCTGTAGGCTCTGCATAGGTTTGAGCTGCCCATGATGTTTTTTTCTGGAACTGGGAAATGCTCTAATTCTAATACTTTATGTTGTATTATTTTTTTTCCCAGTTAAGCATATTTTAATTTATGCATCAGAGCGTATCTCATCATACTAAGGTTTAAAGATACTTAAATGCGTACAGGCACAAAAATATTTCCTCTTTTTCTTTCTCTGCTTAGGGTTTCCAAACGAACCAGCTGCAGGCATTGCACTTACCACAATCAAGGAATGGTTAAGCAAGAATTATCATGAGGTATGGCTATAGTGTAAAGTTCAAAATCTTAATATTGATGTTTATATATTTTGAAAACTAGGAGAAAGAACTGATTTCTGACATGATGAGGTAGTAGAAACACACCCTGACATTGCTGGAATATTTGTGATATAGCCAGATTATTGATCATCCACATGCAATTAATTGTCCACATATTGAAACTGTTTCTTGCAATATTAAAGGTTTGTGGCGTCCTCCAAGTTCCCCCCCCCCTCACAATTGCTGATTTGTCATATATGTAAAATACTATGTGAGAGTCGGTTCTGAATTTCCACTGTATGTATGTTCAGCTGTGACTGAGGCATGGAAGAGGTAGACCAAATTCTCTGAATTCATATCTCCACACACTGGTGTTTATGTGGGTGATGTGTGTGGAAGATCAAGTGTAATGATAAATTATGAAAGATAGTAACATTCTATATTTCTAGATCAGCTATGTTTGTAAGCATTTGCATATACCACAGTGGTCTGCTGACCCAGACCAAGATGTTGTGGAACAATCTCAACTAATAATGTCAACTAAAAAAATCCTATCACATAAGTATAAATAGACTATACTTATATAGGCCTCACAAATGTTTTGGTCTGTCCTTAATATTAGGCAGGGGTGTCAGCATTCCATCCATGTATTTTGTATTGTGTTGGGCTATATTGTTGTATTGGGCATCCCCACAAGGGAAAGGCAGGATACTGATTCAGTGAAGAAATATTATCTACTGCAGCATCTCAACAATTGTAACTTTCACTCTTTACTCTTGTCTTTGGGAGAAAAAGAAGCTAAATTCTTGCAACATACTCTTGTATATCCTTACAGGTATCCTTTTGGGTCTTCTTTTGTCTTCCTTTCTAAATCAGTATTGACAAGATGTGTTTTGTTGAACTGGGGAAAATAATGTAAAGAAGAAAAATGAGAGTGTAAGGGAAACAATCATTGCGACAAATATAAGAGAGCCGGTAAATTCTTTTTGGCATTGAAATTATTTAGTGTACTTAATTGCACATGTCTGAACAGTCATTGCACAGCACAGTTTAAGAGTATACTGGTTTGCATCAATCGTTACATTTTTGTATGCAAGGCTTGGCAGGGATATCATTGCATAGATATATCTGCTTATTGGGTTTGTTCCAAATGTGTGCATCTATACGTGGAAGGGCTCATGGAAGGGTTGTTTTACATCTCTAACATCAAACTGAATTCTTCTGCATGAGCAAGACCAGTAGTATAAGTGACTGCACAGAACCTATCTCAGTTAGCATTTAGTATATCTTGTGCAAGTGTAAGTGGAACATCACATGTGGTAGCTATCTTTCTGCTCATGGTTTTTGGAGCCAATCCTTTGTCATTCATTGTGGGATAATGAAAGCAATAAGACAAAGTTTTTAAAAACAGGTACTGAGATTCTTCAAACGAAACTTAGGAAGAGAAACACCACTTCTTTTGCATAGCTAAAAGCAATTCACTAGGTCTACCCCAAATGGAAGCAGTGACCAAGTTGCTTCTTTAGGTCCCCAAGTGACTCTTCTCAAGTATTGTTTTCAAGCACTTCCTTGCTTTTTAAAGAAAGACGTAAGATTCTAATACTAAACACCAGTGTTGGGGACTCAAGTCAGTGACTCAAACTCGAGTCACAAAAATGTGTGGTTTTGGGTGACTTGTGAGTCATGTGCATGGAAGACTCTGAAAAAGACTCAGGGCCGTCCTGACTTGGCACTCATCCCCATGCATGCTGACTGAGTCTGCCTGTGTCTGGGAGTGCTTGCTTACTGTTTGCATGGCATGGAAAACCTTGTGCAGCCAGCATCCTGAGAAGCTCCAGCCGGGAGTCAGGGAAGGGTTAATGAATTGGGGGGAGGGGAGAGGTGGGTGTGAGGTCTTTTTTCCATATCTGATAGGAAGGAAGAACCAATGATCATTGAACAAACTATGGACATTCTGATACTTTCATTGGTTGAGGGAGAGCAGGAGGCACAGCCCTTGCCTTACAATTGGCTGCAGAAGCCCAGGGAGGCAGGAGAAAACTCTTTTGCCTGATTCTGATATGAAGGAAGGAACAGATGATTATTGAGAAAGGATCAGAGTTCTAATATTTTCATTGACTGAGAGAGGGCAGGAGACAGAGCCCAAAGGGATTCTTGCCTTATGATTGACTGCAGAAGCCCAGGAAGGCAGAAGACAACTCATTCTGCTTTCCAACCTCGTGGCTTCTTGGCTCTATTGTTATGTGGGGGAGCAAGCCTCATTGAATAACTGACTGAAGTGGGACTACTTCTGAGTAGAGCTGCAAGGATCAGGTTGTCCTGGTAAACCTTGCAGCTGCTGCTCGTGACCCTCCTCCCTCTTGCCACTTGTGTCCCTGTTCTCTCGCTGTCCCTTCCACCCTGTTTACAGATGGGCAAGGACATCAGGGGAGTGAGTAAAGAGAACTCCAATACATACACACACACACACACACTCCAGCAGAAACCCCGTTTTTTCCATGGTGGACTTTCTTAAAGGAGGGGCAACTCAATTCAAGTCCATTAGAGTCACTAAAGGGTGACTTGGAGACTTGGAAAGTGCCCCCGTTATGACTCTTTTCGAGTCGAGCCATGGGGGACGGTGACTCAGCTCAAGTCAAGTCACACTGTATTTTCCCATCACTGATAAACATTTGGGAAAGTATGATTGGAAGTATGATTTATTGAAATCATCATTGAAATTTAAATTCATATTCAGGTCCCTGTATGTAGGATTTAATACTGGACAGTTAATACAAATGTGCAGGACCTTTGCAACGTTGTTACAAAGCATCTCATATTGTGACAGAGCATAATAAAAGTTACTAGATGCTACCAGCACAGTGTGGTGGGTATGACTCATGCAGGCAGTTGACTGTTGCAGCATTGCACATCAAAACCTAGCCATACCTGTTTCAAAGGAATGCCCTGGAGGAAGTAATTACTTGTATTTAGTTGTTGCTTATGAATTGCTCTGGTCTTGAAATGTGGTCCTTACTGAAACTAATTTCTGGCCATGTTTTATACTGAAGTCTGCTGACTTGCAGCTAGAGAGTAAATCGAGTTTGGAAGTTAGTAAATGACATTATATTGTGAGCATAGACATTCTCTGCATCACGAGAATGGCAGTAGTCAGCAGTCCTGGGTTAATTCACTGCAGCCTCCTAGGTTATCTTTTTAGTAAACTACATTTTCACATTTTACAAAGTACTCTGAAGGTTTAATGGAATCCTTCAGATCGCAGAATAGAATTGGGTCCCATCCTGCAGGAAATTATCTTCTAGGAATTGATTTAAGGAAAGCATATTAAGCCCCTCAGTGAATAGAGTGGTGTTTTTGGTGCTAATTTGACAAGGTCAGAGATAGTGCCCCTTGTTATAATACTGTATTATAAAGGAACTGCAGCAGTTCTTGCTCTTGGTTGCCAGAGTCTCTTCTTTCTTGGTAGAGACTTTAGGCATTCATTGTGCTTAAAGTTTTTTATTGGTTGCACTTGAAAGTTACGTTTTGTGAAGAAAAAAAACCATCCCAATGCACAGCCAACAGCATGATCTCAACAGTGATGACAAAAGTCTTAACTAAATTAGCAGATCTAACTAAAAACATGGCTTTGCCCCACCTCCTTTTCTCCTTGCAGGAAGTGTTGCAACTCATATTGTGCAAGTGAGATCTCACAAGTGAGACTTTACTTGGTTCACCATTGGCATGTGAAAGAGCCATGGATGAAGGCAAATGTGTCATGACTTGTCAGACTCTCTTTCTTGGTTGGTGATATTATTATGCTGCTTTTAGTTTCTGAGCTACTGTTTCTGTTTACTTCTACTTTAGCACCAAATGTGTTCTTGGAACTGTATAGAACATTGAACTGGCATAGTCCAGCCCAGAGGGCTTACATATCAAGTTGTTTCCCTCTCATTGTTCTTTGGTGGCAGAACAAATTAGTCATGACAAACCAGCATGCAGAAGAGAGCATCTTCTCTATGAGGGAGACTTCAAATCAGTTTGCCCACAGAGCAGATGGGCAAGAATATGTTTTTTTGTTTTTGTTTTTTTAATGAGAAAGATGTTTTGGATGTTTTTAAACTGTTCTTCCTGGTATAAAGTATTGTGTTGATAAAGTTCATCCACATTTGGGGAAAAAAATGTTATGCATCAAAATCAAATGACTGCATACGCAGAACAATGAAATGTTTAATCTCTGAGGCTGATGATAAATGTAGGCAAAATGAATCCTTTTGGTCCACTCCAATAGTGGCAGAGCCCATTGTATTAGTACCACATGACAGTGATTTGGAGCAAAAGCCCCATTGCTAATCCAAACTGTTCAAGCATGGAGGATGCTGTCACATTCATTACTAAGAAGATTGTCTGGTCTATGGTGAATTATTTATGAATATTTTATGTAGAATTCAAAGCAGAAGAGAGCCATTTTAAAACTGGACATGTATTCTGGTCAAACTTCTAGACCATTCTTACTCTTTACAGGTACTGGCACTGTAAACACCAAATTAAACATCACTCATGGAAATGAGATTACTTTCCCTGTAATGTATTTTTCTTCTTAACATTTATGTTTGGCCTCAAGTTCTGCTCACCAGCCAATCTTGAGCAAGTCTTGATCAGACATTGCGTTTGGGAAATCTGTTTTATTCACAACAATTCTCACCCTTCCCTGGACTAACCTGGGAGGCTCCCTCTGCCCCAAGTCGTTCTTGTGGGGGAGGAGGGACCAAGACTGCTCTTCTGGGTTGGGCAGTTGCATCTCAGCTACCCTATCTTGTGCAGCTAAGAGTTCCTTCTGACTGCCGGTGGGCAGAACTAGAGGCCAATCTGAAGAGAAGACAGCATCTACTCCAAGGTTATAGAGACAAGACCCTTCTTGCCACCAGACAGGTTTCTGGTGACCATCCTTCATTTTTTGCTTCATTGCTAGTTGCTAATTGACAAATCTGAGAAGGAATTTTGCTCTTAATTGGCTCAAAGTAGAGCGTAGTTTATTGTCCACCTCATAGCAGAAGTGTTTTTGTCTTGCAAGTGTATATAGTTTATCATGTTGTCTGCTTTATATTTGCCTTACTGCAGTTGGACATATCTTTTTGACACAACTGACTTGTCTGTGTAATTTTTTTTTTTTTGCTGGTGGACTGGTGTAGTTGTCAGGCAGTAGCATCTATAGGGTTTGTGTCACCTGGTGCGAGAGGCCAGCACATCACCCCATGATGGACCACCTCCCGTGTAGTGGGTGGGGGATGTGGTGATGCACCATTCCTCCAACCCTGCTGGTCTTTTGGCTATAACTTTTGATAGAATAGAGGTTATTTCAACTCGGCTTCTTTAATTGCATACTGCATTAAATCGCACATCAAATGATATATAACATTATTCAAAAATTTTGGCCAGTAGTGATGTCACCCCCCTGTGTGCATCACCTGTTGTGAACTGCACCCCCTGCACCCGCTAGCAATGCCACTAATGTTAGAATTATGGAAAAGGGCCAATGGGTGTAGCCCACACACCCCTCTTTAGTGTGGTGGCTTCCTTAAGGGATCAAGTGTAGAGGCAGAGATCAGACCATCTAACAGTGTAGGAGTCCTCTAGCCCCATCTCAGAGTGTGTAACCAGCCTGTATATTTTTGTACATTTATTGCGGATATTATGGCTTAAGGCATAACTCCCCAATCTTCATCGTCCTGCAACACCTCTGCATGCTGCAAATGAAGCACATGGCTCTCAGAAGTAATAGGTGATGACATCATCACCAATCATTTCCAGGTTCAGAGATCGCAGAGCATGCTATAAAGGCCAGTAAGAAGCTCAGAGTGGGTCGTAAAGCTTTTCCCATCATGCGAAAACCACACATAGGAGCTCGGCCAACCAAGCTGAGTCCCGCACAGTCTCCCTACTGGGCTGGCTGGGAAGACCTTTGCAATGCCCCAAGGCATCGCAACACACAGTTTGGAACCACTGGCTTAAAGGATACATGCCTTTGGTTGAAATAGGACTTGAAATTTAGTTCATGTTTCATCTATAAATATAGGACCTTGTCTTCTTCATTGCCGCTATCTCTTATTTTAGCAAACTTCATTAAACACTCTCAAGGTAAACATTTTAGCTCAACTGTTTAGAAAGCCTGAGAGATGAATGAGTTGCTTTGCCAGTCATAAGCCTTTGGTTGGGCTGTTTGTCTGTATAATTAGCAATGAACCTTTGAACATGATCTTATTTTGAAGGCTTATGTAGATCCTTCATAATGGCACTGGTGTCAATAAAATTTTAGTTTTATATTTTAGTCATTTTTGCATGCGAGAATCATTAATTAGCAGTACTATATTTCCTTTTAAAACAACGTTCTCTTGGGTAGCTTAAAAATTACTGCTTTCTATTTCTATATTCTAATTAAGGCTGTAATCACAGGCTGCTGATTGAAATTAAAATCAGCCATCATCCTACTGTCACCTAGCTTAAGTCAATAATGGAGGAAAGGTGCTTTTCAAGTTTACACAAAAATAAAATGATTCACTCACATTATGTCACTCTGCTCAGGCTGGCTTCAAAGGGAGTTCATGTTCTCCCCAAAGGCTAAAACTAATTACCACCCCACCAGACAAATCACATTCGCAAATGATCAGGAAGCCATCAAGGGAATGGTATTTCCTAATAAGAACTTCAGACTGAGCCTACCTTTCCTCATTAATTGAAGGAAGCCTTTTCCTGCTTCTTTAATTGTAATATACTTATTAAAAGAAGAAAGGATAGAAAAGACTCTCTCCAGAGAACGTGGAGGTATGTTCATTGGTTCATGTGAGTTAGGACTCAGTGGGTGGCTGGATACCTGTATCAACACTAAAGGAATGCAGGGGCCAAAATGCATTCGGACTCCTGTCTTCCACTCCGTCCCCAGCTATTCCTGAGTTCTGAGGACAGTGCTCACAGCACCGGGATACCCTCCCCATGTCAGTGGTGAGGATCCTGTCTCTTTGACAGTGGATGTAGCGCTCAGTGGCCTCAAAGAAAAATATGAGGCTAAAAATTTGATGACCCCTGAATTCCCTCCAGTCCACCCCAAATTTTTCCACACCCTGATCCTAGGAAATTTTCTGCTATGAGCAGATGCTGACACCGTTTTATGCAGTGGCAGGAGGATGGCTGGAAAGCAGCAGGTCCAGCTCTGCACAAATACAGTACTTGAGCAGTAAGTGCTGTGCTAAGCAGTTTTTGGTGCAACAGTTCATGTTATTCCAGCTTTTTTTAACCCTCCGCTAGCCTGGAAATTCTGGTGACCTAACACCTTGTTGACTTGGCCCCTTAACTGTGACATGCGTCCTTGTTTTGTGTACGTTGTTCCTTGAACCTAAATACTTTTCTTTTGGAGTTATCCCTGCTGCTTGGAAAAAGGTGTATGTGTCCAGGATCACAGTTCTGAAATGACATGTATCATGCTGCATTTAGATGATGGGCTTCAGCCTGTGTCCACAACTGTAAGGCAATTGTAAGCCAAAATATCTTACTAGGGATATTAAACTATCTTTTGCAACTTTGTTCAGTAGCAGTACTTGCTGTGATGCTATCCCATGGTGGCTCCCCAGTGGCTTGTAAAGATAACGAGTAAGCAAGTCAATATGTCTTTGTAAAGCTTTGTGTACAATTAATGTATTATTGTAAAGAATGACCTAATTTGCCATAATTGCTAATTAGTGCCACTAAAGCAAAGCTCTTCACCATATGGGTTCTTGGATGTTAACATTCATAATCTAAAACTGACATCTTCTGTGTTATGTTTTTATTTTGCATGATTGAGTAGGGAACTGTTGCTTGAACCTCAAGAACAATGAAGCATCTACCTGAAAACAGGGTTTTCAGACAGATGCTTAATCCACAGTAATTAAACTGTTGCGTTTGCTTTCATAATATTGGATCCATGGAATCAGGGGTAGAATTCTGCTTGCAGAACAGGCTTTCCTACTGTTGCTCCCTGAAAACCTGCTCCTGAGTATCAGCAGACCCTACAAAATACTATGGGGTGTGTGTGTTCAGAATGGCTACAGCGGGGGGGTGGGGGTGGGATTCAGCAGAAATTGGAGGAGTACCTTACCTGAGCAGCAGCACCTTTATGTGCACACAAGGCATCCAACTCGTAGTGCCAGTGGCCTTATAGCCATGCATTTTAAAATATTTTAAAGCTCTGAGCAATTCTTTAGGTCAGGTTGTCCTACAGTTTGCCCTAGGCTGACAGCATTTTGCAGTGGGACATTTCTCCCAGCGTTTCTGTATCTGACAATTCAATCCTGTTGCAGAATGGTTGCTGACGGAGCACACATGGCAGCCATTTTGGGAGTGCTGCCATGAGAGACGGCAGTACTCCCAGTTCACCAACAATATTTCCTCTGCAAAACAATCTTGACATCCTTAAGGAAAGCGATTTAACTCAAATCTAAAACATTTGTAATTCCATTGTGTGATATCCTTGTGGTGTTAGCAGGGCTAAATATGATCAGAGTTCCATCCTGGACTTCAGTTCCAATATGTAAGAAGTGAGCTATTAATAATAGATTCCTTCTGGTAAAGGACAATGCCTCTCAAACTCCCTGGTCAGTAGTTACTGAAATCATTCCGATCTTATTCTTCAAGGATGTACTGGTATACTGTCACTCATGGGGACTCATTGTACCTACAACTATGTTTGTGGGCGCAATCCTAACTTGGTCTTGGGCTGGCTCAAGTCCCTTGGGCTGGCCTGGGAGGGTTGCAAATGTGCCGTAAGGCATGTTTGCTCCTCCTTACGAGGAAGCTGCGTTGGCGCCTCCAGATGCGCCGACGCACGGAGGCTGAATCCAGCCTCCGTGGCAGATTCCCCGCAGAGTCTTGCATCGGCCTGGCTGGGCTGACACAAGAGTAAAAGGTAGGCTTGGGGGAGGTGAGGAGGAGGAGGGAGACGGGCGTTCTTGGGCGGGGGAGGACGAGCAGCGGGCGGCCCCGGTGCAGACGGGCAGGGAGCCAGAGGCAGGGCTGTTATGTTGGATCCCAACCCCCATTCCCAAGGAGAACAGAGCAACTTCAAGCCGCTTCAGTCTCCTCAGACTTGTGCCATTTCCAGAGGTGGCGCAAGTCCAAAGAGACCCATTGGGGCCAGCAGTCCTTACCCAGGGGTAATGGGAAAAGTTTCCCCTTGACTCTGGCTAAGCTGCTTCTGGCCACAGTGCTGTGCTGGACACAGCACAAGCCTCTTAGCTGCCTGTTCCAGTGCAAGATAGGATTGCACTCTCAGGGTGCAATCCTGAAGCACCCTTGGGCAAGTCCCTTGCCCAAGACAGTCGCAAACGTGCCGTCAGCCTCTGCGCTGACGGAGGGACTGAATCTTGCATGGGTGGATGGTCCCGGTGGGTGGGGAGGGCAGGCAGTGGGTAGTCCTGGGGTTGGATGGGCGGGCGGGCAGGGAATGGGAGGTGTGCCTTAGACCCGGCAGTTATGCCAGATTCCAACCCCATTCGCCAAGCAGCACAGAGCGGCTTCAAGCCTCTCCACTCTCCTCTGACTTGCGCCACCTCAGGAGGTGGCGCAAGTCCGAGGAGACCGATATGGGCTGCCGTAGTTTACCAGGAAGTAAGGGGAAGTGTTTCCCTTACTTTCGGCTGAGCCACTGTGGTGCCCTCTCTGAAGCTGGATACAGTGCAAACCTCCTGGCTTGCCTGTTCCAGCGCAAGATAGGATTGTGCCCTCAGTTACTTTCATAGAACAGAATAACCACCTTTAGTATTCAGTATCAGCAGAGACACTGAAATATTGAATCCCAGAATCTGACAGAAGATGGTCTCTGCCCCTGTATGCTATGTGTCCCATATCAAGAAATAGTTGGAACTTTTTTTTCTGTTTGGATCAACAGACAGACTGGGTAACACTTCTAGACAATGTCACAGTGGCCTTCTCTCATTGCTGAGGGTGAAAACAGATGATGAATAACTGCTCTAATATATCTTTTGTATGTATGTAGGCATTTTGTCTATAGCAACCACAAACACTGCTTCTACAGGTTCCCCAGTGATTATGGGAAGGTGGTTCTGCTGAATTTATTATGTGACTGTCATTTACAGACAACTGCTTATCCTGGTAATGTGCTTTTAAATCAGCTTTCAAAGCACTTTAAAAACTGTCTCTATTTTCAGTTGCCCACAAGACAGATGGTCCCACACTTGGAGAACACTTTTGTAGGCCATGGCCATTTTTCAGACAGACCAAAGCACATGGTGCATCTTATGATAAAGATTATGCTCTGGTAGTGCATTGTATGTGTAGTACTTGTTCATCCTGAGTAAAGGTCTGGATTGCAGCCATCTCTTCAGTTCTGAGACTTGGGTCATCTCACCTCAACCTGGGCCACCTTTGCCCTCTTGCACCTATCTTTCCTCCCATGCTTTCTGGATCCTTGTTTGAGATGAGTGTTAATTCTCTTCCATTCTTCCAAACTCTTTCTGTCTTAGTGGTAGGTTGACAGGGACCCATTGCAAAGCTTGATTTCTTGTGTGGCCACTTACTTAAGACCATATTCTAAGTACTTACTTGTTGGTAAAGCAAGTTGTTTTCTGATAGTAATTTCATGTGTTTGACTGGCAAGGTGTAACACAAAAAATGCTCTTGTGCGGCTCCCTGCACCATCCATCAGCCCACAACTAGTAGAATACTGCAATCTCTGTTAGAAGTTAATTCTCGAAATTGCACACAAGATTTATAATATCTACGTTCTACATTGCAAGCTAATGTGAAAAAATTACTGACTTCTACAATACATTTTAGTTAAATGTCACAGAGATACTGAGTCACCATTAACAAAGTATTTACTGTTAGCTAAAGCTAGATGACACAATGATCTGTTAAATTTGACAGGGCTGTACCACTTCAGAATGTGAGGACTTGCATGATTGAATGATCCTCCATGCAAAATATATTCTCCACATATGAAAAACCCTAGCCCAGCCTTCTCCTTCACACACCAGTTTTCTACATGTTGGGGGGGGGGGAATGCAGTTAGTTATGTGAGCCCCCCTACCTGCCGTCTGAAATTGAACTTCCGAAGTATAGGATTTACCACCTCAGTGAAAACTGGGCCACAGTAACATGTATCTCATTCTTGATATTTTAAAACCCAAAGCAGCTTTGGAAAGCAGCACATCTTTTGGATGCATGTTCCCCCCCCCCCGTCGCTTTTCTCCTTGCAGGATTGGTACCCATATCTTCCTTCCCTTGGTTGCAAAAGCAATTTGAAGGAGGTATTTGAATTGAAAAGCACCAGGGGGTAAGGGCTTAAGCAACTACAACTCCCCCTATTCTTTCACTTAAACCTTCAGCCTCTTAATGCAGCTTTTAAAAAAAAAATGTGAGGGAGAACAACAAACGAGTATGTGTCAAGTCTAGTATGGCCTTGAATGAAATCATTACAGATGTTTGGATTCAGAGCACCTTCCTCCTTCATAAGATAACCATAGTCTTTTATTGCTTGCGAAACCCGGTATCTCAGGATACAGCTTGAAATGTATGATTCTGACATTTAATAGCTAAGATGAAAACAGTCAGATATTTCATAGATTTGGTATTGGATAATAATATAATAATAATATACAGTATTTATATACCGCCTTTCTTGGTCTTTATTCAAGACTTTATTCAAGGCGGTTTACATAGGCAGGCTTATTAAATCCACGCAGGGATTTTTACAAATTGAAAGAAGGTTCTCTCTTTCAAGAACCACCACATTCAAGGTGTTACACTCCGATCTGGTTTAACATTCTGGCCTCCATCCTCCCACGCTCCGAGCAGATGGAACAGCTCAGCTGCAGCTTGCCAGCTGCTTCAAGGTCGCACGGTGCCGGTGGCCTCGAACTGGCGACCTTGTGAATGTTAATCTTCAGGCAAATGGAGGCTCTACCCTCTAGACCAGACCTCCTGCCCAGGATAGTGTTCTGGAGAAGGTTAAAGGCATCTGTCCAGATGATATGAAATGACAGAGCTAGTGTTGCAAATGCAGTAAATGACCATCGGTAGGAATATAAAACAATGTTGTCTTACAGTATAATCCTATGTATATCTACTCAGAAGTAAGTCCCATTGTATTCAGTGGGGATTATTCCCAGGAAAGTGTGCTTAGATTAAAACCTCAGAACTAGAAGAAGTATCCAATAGAAAACTAAACGTAGCTATAATAAGGATAATAGATCTTTATTTTTTTTTGAAGAAAATAGTTATTATGTTTTTATTATAAACATGCTGATGAAGGTGAGTGACTTAAGAATATTTGCGTTGCGGGCTACAAAAATGGGTGTTCCAAATGCTTGCACTTTACTATAGTGTAGAACATTACAAATGCCTTTGGAAAGATGAATCCTGAATTTCTGCCTTTCATTCTCTTGAATATTTTCTTTCCAGTGTTGATAATCCAGAATACTTGATCTTGGCAGCTGCACAGCACAAACCTTTTCCTTTTTACCACCTTTTGATGCGGATAGGGCAAGGCATCTTCCTTCAGGGATCTTTTCAGAGTCAGGAAATAGTGTGCCTAGTGACTTTCCAGACAGTGGGTTCTAGGAGTGCAGACCTGTTAACTTTTTCACCGTATCAATCACAGCACCTCTTGGGCCTTCACCATAGCAGGGGGCTCATCTTGACAGTAGGGTTGAGCATGGCTAGTGCAGAGGAGCTTCTTGCATGCTACTGAATCCCATCCAGAAACTATTCCATCAGCACAGTGCCACAGGGATTCTGAGTACAAGGGAAGGTTTATTATTGGTGGAAAGTGGACACTCACTTTCCACCAATACATCCCAGTGGATGGATTTTAAACTGTATTCGAAGAAGTAATGAGAACATCAGCAGGGAAATGCTGAAACATTTTATGTCTAGCGAAGGTTGGGAAAGATTCCATATGTTTTCTGTGAGATTATAAACATACTGAGGCCTTTATTGCTTCAGAAGTCAGATTGCATGTTTTCTTCCTGTTGTAGAGACATTTATAAAACTAGACAATTATATTCCAAGAATTAGTGATTGTCCTATAAAACCAAAGCATTTTGCCATGTATTCGTGCATAATTAACACTGCTTGACACTTCAAAACTCAAGTTGTGTTTGGAAATTATGGGAAGAGGAGTGTTATGTGCTTGTTTGTTTACACTTGTGATGCTTCGGAGTGAAACCCTTGGCAGTGAAATTGCCTGTTTAACTATGCAATAATAATGAAAAGCATTAAGGTTGAAAGCAAGTCAGAATTGCCTTGCTAGTATCCTACAGCATAACAAGAAAGAGGATCATGTAGTTTGAAAGCCCATTGAGTCTGTTGTGGAGGCTTCCATCCAAGTTCTCCTTTTGTGCCAATTTTGGGTCTGCTCTGTGAAACCAACACTTCAGAAAAATTGGTTCATTTCATTTAAGTGTTTGTATTGCATTTACTTGGGTACACCTTCAAACAGTATGGAAACAGAAGATTGGACAATAGTTCCATCATCACTAGTTGTTGAGGGGGCCAAATTAAAGTACCCATCAACAATTATTTAACTATTCTGTAGTATCAGTGGTGTCACTACGGGTGCAGGGGGTGCAGTCTACACTGGGTGACATGCATGGGGGGGTGATGCACACTAGTGACCAAAATTGCTAAAAATGGTGGTTTATAGAAATAATACCATCATTTTATATACAATTCGATGTGTAATTTACAGCAGAATGCAATGAAAAACCTGGAGTGAAATATATCCATTCTATGGCAAAAACAAAAAACAAAAAACACACACACACAAAACAGAAAACAAAAATGCAACAGTCTTATGTAATAAGACATATTTGAATTTGAATTTCCTTAATTCAAAACGGACCAATGAGACTGATCGTTTGAAGACTCAATGAGATGTTATTATGACACAGCATGGAATCAATAAGGTATTAGTAAGGTGACACCTGGGGAGGGTGACACCACTAGCAACTAAAATCACAATTTGTAGGAATAATACCATCATGCTATATACCGTTTTGGTGCATAATTTACAGCAGAATGAATTTTTTTTAAAAACCATATAGAAAGACCTGTGTTCTATCAAAAGGTATAGCCATAAAACCAGCAGGGCGGGACAATGGTACATCAGCACACCCACCATCTGGGTCATTACCCCTCCCCATTGCATGGGAGGAGGTCCATCATGGGGGGTGACACGATGGCCTGCACTGGGTAATGCAAACTCTATTGACACCACTGTGTAGTACAATACAATGAAATTTAATTCTGGCACCGGCCTTAAATTGCAATGTTGAGCTTTTGAGCAGAAAGGTCTAGCAGAGGCCTTTGATGCACTTGCCTTTATCCAAGGGAACCCTCTAAGAAAGGGTGGATACAGGTTTTTGCAGTAAAGATAAAGAGAATGCACCTGGAGATACGCAGAGTACTTTTCTCTTTTCAGGAGGTAACCTCAGTTGGCCTCCACACATGTGAGACTGAGAGAGCACAAGGCAAGGGCTTGTAAACAGCTGCCACTACTGCTACTTCTGTTCAATACAGTCAGAACTTCACAGAACATATTATTATTATTAACAGTATTTATATACCGCTTTTCAACTAAAAGTTCACAAAGCGGTTTACAAACGACACTTCCTCTTCTTGGAGTGCTTGCAATCTATTAGACCAGTGGTTCTCCAACTTTTAGCAACAGAACCTACATTTTAGAATGAAATTCTGTCCAGAACCCACCAGAAGTGATATCATTAAACAGAAGTGAGACCAGAAGTGACATCATCAAGCAGGAAATGCTTTCCTGAGAATACAGCAAGCAATGAAATTGCCGATGGCAAGCACCAAAATTGTGCCATTTTCCCTAGATAGGCAGGCAATCAATCAATCAATCAATCAAAAATGAATAATTATAAATAATTAAAGTAAAACAAATAATTAAATAAGGAGAGATGAATGGGGAAGACAGCCCTGTCCCACCAAGTGAATTCTCTTTGTAGTCTACCTGCAAAAGCCTCAACCACCTCTCCAAAAAAACACCGAAAGATTTTCAGACCTACACAATGCCCAGTTCAATTAAAGTTCTTCTGTTTAAACTGGTTCAGTGTGATTTGGGACAAAATCCATTTTAAATTCAACATTTTTTTTTTGTTTCAGCTGAATTGAGATTCAAAGCTTCCCTCTAAACAGCATTAAAAACCCAGGATGATGAGCAGAGGAAATGAGACTCCACTGTGGGGAGGTGGGGGAGGAATCTGGAAAAGACAACAACACTTTCCAATAAAGTAGTGGTTACCAAAATTTTTAGCAGCGGAACCCACTTTTTAACATTACACACCATCAGGACCCACCTACCTTTACAAGACTAGAAAAGAAAAAACTCTTAGCAGCTCAAGCCTCTTTTTACTGTACTATGGTGGGGGGCTGCCTTCTGGTGCACCTGTTGAGATCCACGTATATGGGATTGGGGCCATTCTGGTAGCCTTGCACTCCCCTGCACCTGACCATCCACAGGAGCCAAGGCATGTTTGCTTACTCGTGAGTGAACGTGTGGCTCAGTTTTGTTTTCCATAGGGCTCAATACACTCAACAGCTTGGAGGGAGAGACTTCCTTCTTGGGTATTTGGGGGGGGGCATCCATCGGATCAGGACCACTCTGGTGATGTTAGATTCCTCTTGGCCTGCTCTTTGCAATGGATCAAGGCATGGTCATCTACTCACACTCGGTATCGCTCAGTTTCACTTTCCATAGGGTTCAATTCGGTTTGCTCCTCTATTATCATCTTGACAGTTTGCGATGCACCCACAATCAAGTCACAACCCACAAAGTGGGTTACGACCCATAGTTTTAGAAACCCTGTACTACAGTGGTTCTCAAACTGGGGTGTCGCAACGCCCCAGCCAGAGAGCCCTGGCCTCTGCCACTTTAAGGGGTGAAGATGAAGGAGAACTTCGGAGGAGTGCAGGGGCTTGCTGAAACTTACAGCAGCCTACAAGATCCCCCTGGGGTGCGGAGAGCCCTGTGCCAGCCTCCGTAGGGTTCCCCAACATGCAGAGACAGGCAAAATAACAATTGCGACCCACTTCTGGTTTCGCGATCGCAAACTGGAAGTGGGTTGCAGTCATTATTTGTACATTCTCCGTATGTTGGGGAGCCCTATAGAGGCTGGAGTGGGGCTTCCTGCACCATGAGGAGGCTGTTGCAGGCAGTGGTAAGTCTCAGCAAGCCCCTACGCCCCTCCAAAGCGACGCAATCCTGGCTATTGTGTCGCTTCCTCCCCCCTCCCCTGCAAGGACTTACAACGGGGCTCAAACTCCCTGGGAGTTTGAGAACTGCTGCTGTACTAGACTGAACAGAAGAATGTATGAAAGGAAAATATGCAATAAAGATTAATTAGAATATGGCAGTTAAAGGTGAAAGGGGACAGTTGGAAGGAGTGTTGCAAGTGTAGAGAACAATGCAGAAACTACAGAGCTCTGGTCATTGAAGAAATACCACAGAAGTGTGTGTTTTGTTTGGTCACTGTGTGGGATCATCTGGTGCTTAGAAGTTTGTGAGTGCCCACTTAATGGAAGTGACACTTGTACAATTTATGAAATGTCAGCTATGTACAAATGTGTATCAAGTACCAAATTTTACTACTTGGCAACCCTTAAAGTTTTCACCAGTAGACAAAAACTAAAGTGGGTCAAATTTGATATGTGCATTTAAAGTGGAGTTCACCTCATTTGATTTGATAGCAAAATGCTGGGCAAGAGCAAGTATTAGCAAAAAACAGGTCTCTTTTCTTCTCCAGTCATTCTTCTGGCATGTTGCCACACAACAGGGCTTTCCATTAATAATGAAGACGTTTTGGAGACATAATATTAGCAGTTAGTTGACTTCATTTAATTGGCATACTACAGGATTCCTGTAAATTCTGTCAGAAACCGCTGCGAATGGCTTTGAAGCTTTGAGAAAGAAAAAGCAATGAGGCCCTTAAGAAAGAAGTTATTTTAAGCTAAAAGTTTTAAGATTCCAGGTTCCCTGCATCTGGTTGAGAATTAACCAAAATTCTTTGAGTTTCTTGCTTTCAGGAATGCTAATGTAATGAGCCTATTAAGTCGTCTCTGTGGGAAGAAAGTATTAGCTCTGGGAGGACTGGGCTGAGGTACTGAGCTTTTCAATGATATGAATCTGAATGACTTAATGACACATCTTTTTATTTATGGATTTTATCCAATGCTCTACTTCACGACTCTGAGTTGGGATAATGGCACTGACAATTAGTGTACGAGAGGAACCTAGGTGTTACGAGGCATGCCTTGTAATTACAGAATTTTTGTTTTTTTTTTCCAAAACTATTGCCTAAAAATGAATATTGTATGTCTGTCTGCTCTCACAATGAGAGACGTAGGTTGAATATAGGAGGGCAACATTTTAAGAAATCGTTTGAGAAGGAATGTGTGGGCTTAAGGGTGCAAAGATACTCATTATAATATGGAATTTTTCACTTCCAAGTAATTGTTTTGAGACGGGATAAGTGTGTTACTTATTCAAAGTTTGCATGAAAGGATTCAGGCATTTATTCGGAAAAGGACCCTTGTATGGACAAAGGTTTGTATGGTACTTAGTCGAGTTGTCTTTAGTTGTTTATTGAACTGACTGCCACAACTGCTTATGAAAAAGGACAAAATAGAAGAGGCTGATGAGCAGAAAAATAATCTTGGAGTGTGGGACTGCTTTAATGAATTATTACCATGGAAGTAGGAAGAAATTGTTTGATCACAGCCACTGATCTTTGTGTTCTTAGTCTTGTATAATCTGAATCCTAAAAATGTATGTGAAACTCCTTCTTCCCTCTGTGCAGAAACAGAATTCTCATGCATGTATTTTTTCAGGATTAGATCATTCTACCCAGGTTCATAAACAGAGTTTTAGGTCCAATCTTGGGGTTCCCGTTAACCATAGGACAAGATTTGTAACAGTGCATTGGTGGACTCAGAATGTAAAAAGCAAAGTTTATATACTGAATAATAATCATAGATGGATAATCATATATTTTCTAAAATTATTTTGATATTATATCAGGGAAATCAGATCCCACACTGTGTGCCCTATATAGTATTTTTATATTCCAAAAGGAGAAAAATATTGTGTTCTGTTTTAGTTTGCCATTGGATGAATTTCAGCAGTTGGCATTTCTGTTCTCATTTAAAAATCTACTCTGACATTTTTCTTCCAAGAGGAGGTCAAAAGCCTTATCAGAATTCACTGTCTCTTGAAATTTTTGGATTTTATCTTTTCTTAGGCATTTTGAAAATATATTTATTAATAATATTAATCTAATGGAACTTAATTTATATAGATACTCAAATTATGTTTAGTTGTATGGTAGATTTCATGTGGAGGGTTTCATGCTTTTTCTGTTCTAATTCCTTTGAACTGGGGCAGTCCATATGCAGACAAAGTGAGCACCAGAAGGAACATTATCTGAAATGTAACATATAGAATCTAACTTTTATCAATCCCAGTTATCTGTTTGCTTATTACTTCCTGCTGGATTGGCCATGAAATGATATGCCTGGTGATTGGAAATACTGAAGCAACACAAAGAGCTACGGTCATATAAGATAGAGACCATTGTGTCTGCAGAGATGCTGAAAAACAGCTCTTTGGGGCATGGCCTTAGGGTGGTTTAATTATACATGCAGCTATGTCAATGAAAACTGATTTCTGCTCAGTCTGAACACCTCCATCTTGGTATATTGCCTGTTACCTCCCATGCATGGTAACTTCCAGGTCCAGACTAGGTTCCTGTAATGTACTTTACATGGACTGGCCTTGAAGACAGTTCAGATCAAACTGGTACAGAAAATGCCTGCCCAATACTTTGCAGATGTGTACTGCAATGAATATATCATGACAGTTTTGGAACAATTTTACTGGCTTCCTATCAGCTTCAAGGTACTGTTAACTGTTAAGGCCCTAAAATATTTGTGTTTGTTATATTTTTTTCCCTATTTGTCAGTGTGCTTCTCCTAGCGCCACCCCCATTTTATCCTCACAAGAACCCTCTAGGGTAGGTTAGATTATTGGATAATGACTGTCTTAAGGTCATTCATTGAGCTTCATTAACCTGCCATTTCAATGCTGAGGTCAACCAATGAAGAAATACTTGTGAATAGCTGCGTTTGGACAGCAGGAGTTAGCTAGAGAAGGTGAGTGAATGAGGCTGGGCTAATCTGTGTTTCCTCTGCAGTCCGCCAACAGGACAAGTCAACTTAGCATGTGCTTTGAAATAAGCACATAAGAATGGAGATTTGAGAGAGAGAGAGAGAGAGAGAGAGAGAGAGAGGGGAACGGAAGGAGAAATTACCAGTACTATAGAGTTTGAGTACAAAGTCCTGTCTAAGCAGCAAGAGCAGGGCTGCATGATTCCAGGATCCAGGGGAGAAAAATGTAGCACCAAAAAAATGTGCTCCTTGGCAATTGGAAAGGTGAAGGAAAATGCTCTGCATGGACACCTCTACTGGGGAAAGAGGTGATCCAAAAGGAAGGAGGCTTCAATGGAGAAAGAAGCACTAAAATACACAACATGGACATTTCTAGAAGGATTGAAAGTGACCTATAATGGAGGCTGCTTCTTCTGGGGGGGGGGGCCCTCAAAGGGCAACGTGGACACAGGGTTTAGAAGTGAAAACATTCTGCTTCTAAAGCAAGGACAGTTATAGGACTTTGCATAACGGAAATAAAACATTCCTGCGTAAACAAACAAATCTCTTTAGGTATGCAGCATACGTTTCCAGTCTTTCCAGGAGCACACATAGTCTTAACTGCTCTCCAATTAGAGAAGCTAAACTCTGGTTACAAGCTATATATGTCTAAAGAGAATCTGGAAGATGCACCTTCTAGAAATGCTTTGTGCAGATGCAGATGGGGTCTTGATATCTGCAGGGAATCTCCCCCCCCCCCGTTCCCCAGGGAATCGTTCTCGTATCCCCCGCAGATACAAAAATTGTGGATAATCAAATCATGATTTGGGGTTCAGTAAACCCTCTGAAGTGGACCAGAGCTGTGGTTCGTTCCCTTTCGGAGGGCTTTCTGAAGCCAATAGAGGTAGCATGCATCTGCCCACTGCATCTGTGGGCTTTAGAATGGCCTTTTCGGCTGGAAAAAACGATGCCATTTATGGGATTCTGAGGCCCGGGAAATCCCTCCAGGGGCTCATTATTAATATGCTCTCATTATTAATGCCTTATTATAATGTTTTTTGGCCAAAATGGCCATTCTGAAGCCCGCAGAGGCAGCGGGCGGACACGCACTGCCTCTGTGAGCTTCAGAAATTCCTCTGGAAGTGACTGGAGCACAGCTCCTGTCACTTCTGGAGGGCTCAGCTGGGACCAAGATTGGCTGAATGCAGGTCTGGGGAACCCCAAGCATTCAGGACTTATTTTGAAAATCAGAAACTAGGTTCATACATGAGCAGGAACATTAAAGAATAGAGATAAAGATGAAACTTGATACATTTCTTACAATGGATAAGTAGCAATGGCAATATAGAGATAATTAGTTTGCAACCAACTTTTTCCCTCTTTTTAAACAATATTAGCTTTGCAGTGAAGTAGGTCTTGGAGCATGTAGTTGGTAATCGTGTTGGATAATTTTAACTAAAATATTGTAAAATTATAAGAAATTTATAATAAAGAGCAGGTTACTATCCCTACATCAAAAGGATGAAAGTACAGATTATTGCAAAGAGAATATGAAAAGTCTATGAATTGTTCATGCAAAAAGTGTTATGTCTTCTTGCCAGTCTTTCTATACATATTATAGAAGTCAGTACTTAGTCATTTTAAAATAAAATAAAAGCCACTTCAGCTTTGCCTGGAGAGCATAAGAGTTCCACTTTCTTAAATTACATGATATGAGCAACTTGACATGACTAATAATACTAATAATAGGCTGCAATTTCCAAATAGCCAGTGAGCAGTGAAAGAAACTGTAGTACAGGAAAGCTTAGTAGCCACCCACATAATTAAAGAGTAAACAAAAAGTGATGACCGCTGCAAACAATAGCGGAACATTATTAAGGATATTTATATACCACTTTTCAACTAAAAAAGTTTACAAACCACTTTACAAACAAATATATTGGATCTGTCTGATAACTGTGTGAACAGCCAGAGCTGACTTCAATGGCAGCTCCACTTAGAGCACATTACAGCCATCTGATCTGGAAGTCACTAACTGCTTGGACTTCCTTGTTACTTTATAAAGAAACATTCTGCTCAGAAAAAGTGTAACTGCAATGGTTGGGATGGAATATTAGACTCTAGGGCTGTTCAGTTTATAAAACTACAACCATTTTCTCAGGATGCCAAAGGTCACTGCTGCTATTATAGAAAAGTATCATCATGATCATTAATTGCTATACATTTTCAACAATGTGCTTCACAGAATGAAACAACAGCTAAAATGTACAAATATTTTGAAATGTTAAAATATAGAAACGAAAACAAACACCAAGTGCAGGAATAAGATAAATTCAGCTACAAAAACCCAGACAGAATTACAGCTCAATGCTATCTAAATCTCTGTTGATGCAGCCATGCCACCGAAACACATGTTGTGTTCCCCCTCCTGATGGGAAGGAACAGACCAGGAGTTCTCCTCCAAGTAATGGAGCATTTGTTCCGTTACCCAGGGATAAGACTTTGCAATGGGTCTGCTTGAAGCTGCACCAGTGATTTTCATGGCACAAGTCCAAGTGAACCCAGGAAGGTGGTTCAAGGCCAAGAAGCACTAGTGTAACAGCTAGGGAGGTGGGGGGTACAGGGTTCCAGAGGGGCAAACTATGCCAGTGCTGAGAAGAAGGACAGTATATCAGCAAAGCCGCCGCCACCAATACCACCTTGACACACTCCCTTCCTGTCCCAATCTCTGTCCCATTCCTCCCACTCACCACCTCCTTACCTTCCAACCAACCACTGTTGTGAACACTCTCTTTTCCACCACAAGTGTAGTGCTAACTCCATTTTGATTTCTGGACAGGCATTTCTCAGAATCAAGCAGGCATTTCTCTGTAAAGAGTGAGTTCATGCTGAACTCTCCCTCATTGGAAATCTTCAAGCAGAGGCTTGGCAAGCACCTGCTGGAGATGCTCTAAGACAGTGCTTCTCAAATTTATAGCTCCGGGTTGCACTTTTTAGAATGATAGTCTGTCAGGACCTACCAGAAGTGATGTCATGACTGGAAGTGACATCATCAAGCATGAAAATTTTTAACAATCCTAGGCTGTAATCCTACCCACAGTTACCCAGGAGCAAGTCCCATTTACTATAATTGTTAAAAGAATATACATAGTAGCTTGTTAAAAGGACAGGTCTACAGCATTTCCATAAATGCAGTCACATACCATAATAGTATCATGTCTATTAAAAATAAAATATTGAAATGAGTGGGGTTCCACTTGAAATTGGCTCGCATCCCACCTAGTGGGCCCCATCCCACAGTTTGAGAAACACTGCTTTAGGAGAATTTCCTGCTTCAGCTAGGGGGTTGGACTAGATGACCTATTAAGTACCTTCCAATTCTATGAGATGTAATGTTAGTCATTTAGGATCCTTAGGAGGGGCATCAGTATGCCTCCTTTCTCTAAGGCCTTGCAAATCCTGTTGGCCCATCCTTACAAATTGCTACAATCCAGTCCTTTTTCATGAAAAATTTTCAGTTGGCCAATGGTCAGGCCATCGGACAACACTCTTCAGATTTCAATGCTAAGAAACATCTCCCTACGCTCTGGTATATCTTTACCCTTTTGGTACCATTAAATTAACTGATTGTAGGAATCAGTTTCATTTGAAGTTGTCTTTGGCATAGGTGGTGAGTTTAATCTGCAAGAGCACAGAGCTTTGCAGTCACAGCAGATGCTGTCCAACGATGTAGGAACTGCCTATTAATTTCAAACATGATATACCACATACTGTTGAAGAAACACAAGCTCAAGCCTCCCTATAGTATGCAGAACTAGTTGCAGTTGGTCTTTAGGGAGACGCTGGAGCTTTGTGGTAGAGCACATGCTTTGCATGCAGGAGGTCACTATGGCATCTTTCAGTCATAGTTTCAGTCACTATGGCATCTTTGGACAGAATGGGTAAAGATCCCTAAATGCAGCCCTGGAGTGCTGCTGCCAGTCAGGGACAAGAATACTGAGCTTGATGGACCGATTTGGTATAAGGCAGCTTCATGTGCTTCTTCTTTGGATCCAAATGAATATCTACAAACGAGTCCCCTGTAATTCAAAACGCATGCTTTAAACAGCAGCAACAACATTTTTATATCACCTTCTCCACAAGAAGGTTGAACTACAAATCCTGGTGAACAAGCTGAATCCTAATCAAAACACTTTAAAAAGAGTGACAATTTCTCACATGCGGACAAGTTCTGCCCTCAGCAGACAAGGTGAAGTTTTCTCACAAAGAATATAAACCTCTGATTGCAGCATCAAAGCATGGAACTTTTTCCACAGAATATGATCTCTTCAATAGGTTGTGCAATCAATAGGCACATCATTTACAAGCCTGCTGTGGGCTTTTGCTATATTGCATAGCATTACACATAACTAGTTTATTGTTCATGAATTGTTAGGCTGTTGTCCTGCTTAATAAATCAGTTCAGTCTTAACTAATAAGCTTTGAGGAGTGGTTTTTCTCACAATAAGGATCATTGCAGAGACCATTCTTGTTAGCCACTTTTTACTTTGAGGATGTGGTGAGTTTCAAAACATATCAGCTAGTTTACTAGCAAGACACGCTTCAGTTAAAAGCAAAAGTGCAATGCTGTGCCATGAATAGCATGTTAAGAAAATGGTCATCTAGTTGCCTGTCTTGCTTTGTTCTGTTTCCTGTCTACTTGCTTTAAATCAAATAAACCTGAGTTGGAGTCAGTGTCTTTATTTAACCTTCAGAAGTGCCTGTAGTGCACCTCAAACCTAGAGGTAGGCATGTATACCACACAAGTGCTATGTCAACTAACCTGTTGCTTGCCCCTGATTGTAGTGGAGTGTTATACAGAATATTCTAGCATGTATCCATAATATCATGTATCCATGAAAATAATGCTTAGAAATGTCCCATAGGATATGGGGGTGGCCACAAACTCAAATAGTTTTTCAAAAGGATTAGATGAATTAATGGAGAGCAGCTTTTCAAGCAACTTTCAGCTATCATATTCAGTGAGACCACTATGTATGCATATGATATTCTTCTAAATACCAGAAGCTGGGGAGGGATGGACCAGGGGAAGGCCATCTCTTTTAAGCCCTGCTTGTGAATGCCCAGAAGCATCTGACAGGTCACTATTGAGAAGAAGTTGCTGGATTAACCTGGACCTTGTTTCTGATCTAACAAGTGATAGTTGAAGTGATTTTGAGTTTTTTAAGTGGCACAAGTGAAGCAATGACGGGGGGGGGGCATATATCTAACACTTGGCATACATCCAAAGTAAGGATGGGGAAGAATTTCAGAAATGGAGATGTTTGAAAATGAATCTACCCAGTTTGGAAATTCTCATGTCATTATGAGTCAAGTCCCTTCCAAATTTCTGTTAGTATTTTTATTTGACTTTAAATCAGATCATATGGAAGGACAAGGTTTGCTAAAGGTCCATCATGGAAAGAAACAGAATTGGTAAATAATTTGTTCCCTAGTGTTACTTTCTGAAAATGAGAGCAAACATTCTTCCTACAAATCTAGCACATCAGCACTTAAAATTTCAACTCCCAAGAACTCATAAGATTATTCTTGTTTTTATTTTTTTCTTCATTAAAACCATATTATGCCACAAACTGAGTGCAGTTTCACCAGTGCTCTCTCCTTGTGCCACTTCTTTCCACTGTCAGCATTTCTCATTCCAAAGGGGATTATGCTTTTGATGAACAAAGCCAGCAAATACACACTGCTGGAATTGCATAAACCAAAATAACCACTGACTGGCAGTTGTTGATAAAGATGTATCACCCTTGGTTTTGTTTTTCTCCATCCTCTTGGAGGTGAACTGGGAATGGTGAGGCCTTTTTATCTCTTCCACATGGATTGTCTTCTCTGAACAAGGAAAACACTGCAGGAGGAGGCACTCTTTCTTTTTCTTTTTTGTTTTTAAAAGCCTTTAAAGTGACTTGATTTATTTCCAGTGCTTCTGAGGTTCATCTCCTGTAAGAACATTTAGGAAACAAGAAAGCAGCTGAGTACGATAGTGTTCTCTTTAGTATTACTTGTTCTGTACCACTAAAGAAAGAAAGGGTGATAAAACCCAAGGGGTAACTTTGATCCATTTATAATGGATATTAATGCTGCTATCTTTTCCTTGCAGGATTAAGGAGAACGCTAAGAAAATTTGCACTTGTTGAAAATTAGTCTTTATTTAGTATGGGTTGAGTAGCCAGTGTCTGATCAACAAGTAAGGAGACAGGCTCACAAACACTCATTTGCATTTTGGAGTGATTTTCCACTTCCTCAAGTGAACCTTTGAAATGACTTATGTCAGTGTTAGCAACAAGATCTTATATGTCACACCAAAAATATACCACTGACACAATATCATGTCTTTGCCATTCCTGATATATCTCTGTTTCCTAAGCCGCAGAACTTTGCCATGAATTATTTGACAGAAGGATTCTGTGGTCAAGGAGTGTAATTTGTTACATTGCAAAAACAGCTTTGTGTGTTGGAAACACTGGCAATTTGTGCAGAAGCTAGGCTCCAGGTCTAAGTGTACTGGACTGAGGGCACAATCTGAAACCTCGTTCCAGCACAAACGTAAGGGCAGTGCACCTCCTAGCTAAGGAAACAAACATTCCCTTATTTTGAGGAGACCCCCCCCCCCCACTGCAGAATGCAGCACATGTTCCATTGGCACAGCTATGCCAGTGCTGGAAAGTGAGTTAGGGTTTGGGCCTTAGTGGGACTTTTTTTGGGGTAAATATATTTAAGGGTGCAATCCTAACCCCTTATGTCAGTGCTTTCCAGTACTGGCATAGCGGTGCCAATGGGATATGTGCTGCATCCTGCATTTGGGTGTCACTCATGGAGGCCTCCTCAAAGTCAGGGAATGTTTGTTCCCTTATCTTGGAGCTTCATTGCCCTTATGTCAGTGCTTATGTCAGGCATTAGGATTGCGCCCTAAGTTAGCTATATCTAACAGTCCTCGAAACTAGGCCATCTTTACTTGTAACATGGCTTGTATAGTTATGTCATAGGAAGCCTTTACTGAATCTAGATAAGTCATCTGTGGATTGTACTGTGAGACTGAAAGAATGTCTCCTCTTTTGTCAATATGACTTTGATGTTTATGATCTTAGGAAGGTAACTTTTACAATTAGATTTCAGTAGATTAACACTGGCTTTAAATTCTGGGAGTCTTGGTACATGTAACTACAGGGCATTGTCTAAATATTTTATGTTGATACTAAATATTTCTGAAAATTCACAAATCACTTTGCCTGTGGACACATGGCATGAATGGGTCTTCTATACATCTTTTTGAGATTTCCTTATCTGCATACCAGTACATTTCTTAGTCATAGATCAGAACACAAGTTTTACTTTCAGATGCTAAAAGCCAAATGGACTTGTCAAGTGTTCATATTTTTGGATATTTTTGGAGGCACATATGAGCAAACAGCAGGCGAAAACAAATGTTTGACATTGGATTTAGTTTTGCAAACTCTGCCAACTTTACTTGTACTCTGACTGCTATCGTACCATAAGGTTTTTATTGTGTGCAGGCTACAAACTCCAGACAAGTTATATGTCTTCTTTCATCTAAAATGACTGTTTCCTGGACAGGCTTTTGTTTTGTTTTGTTTTGCCCTCTTCTTATTCATATAACATTGCTTCTGACTAAAGTGGTACCCAGGAAAGTGAATTGTTGTGCATATGGAAGTTCAAAATGCGCAGATTACTATTGATGAAGCACAGGCATTTTTAATCTCTCCTAGAAAAAGGGGGCATGAAGTGTATCTGAAAATAGGTCAGGCACTTATATACTACCCAGAAAGTGAAAATGTATGTCGTCCAAGATACGCATCGTAGACAGGTCTGAAAATGAGTTGTATTTTTACTATCTCCATCAACAATCATGAATTTTGTCTCACAATAGAGGGTAGCACTTTAACCCAGAGGAACCACAACTTGATGGGCTAGAATGCTATGTTGTGGTAGTTTCATTGCTCCTTTGTCAGAAACATGTATCTGCTTACAGAATGCATGGTGTGTATATAAGGTTGTCTTTCTCTACATGAGAGAGAGAGAGAGAGAGAGAGAGAGAGAGAGAGAGAGAGAGAGAGAGAGAGAGAGAGATGTGCATACTTCTTATATACTTGGTTGATACTAGAGAAAGTTTTAGCACTTAGGCACCAACTCCCGAAATTCAGTTTCCATTATAGTGAATAAATGCTACTATTCACTTTGGGAAGGGGCATAAATAGGTAGCATTTGGAAACACAGATAGGGTGGGTGCAAACTCTGTGCTCTCCCTTGATACTGGGATCACCAATTCAAGAATGTAGAATAGATACATTGGGGGAAAATGTAAGTGTCGGCCACATTTGTCTCTCCTTCCCATGGGACAGGATTGTGTATCATCCTGCCCTAGTAGTGCTATCGCCTATGTCTGAAGTATTCAATCTGTGTGTCCTGGCTAGCTGCTGGAGGCGTGGCTAGCTGCCAGGGGCGTCGTGAGGCATCTCCAGGAGAGAGGTGGCCGTAGCTGCAGGACCTAGTAGTAGTAGAGTAGAGTAGCTGTGCTGCTCTGCTCTGCTCAGCCCAGCTGCACCTGCCGTCTCCCTACTTGCTGCTTTTCTGCAGCCATGAATGAGGTGGGTGGGGCAGCGTGAGGCGGGGAGGGTGTGTGAAACATGGTAGGGGGAGGTGGGAAAGAAGCAGCAGAGATGCTGCATCTCATCAGCACAGGGCTTGCTCTTGGCAGGCTTCAAACTGGAAAAGTACAGGCAGCGCAGTGCTTTCCTCTGCTTGGGAAAGGGAGGGAGCCCAAGTGGGAGCCCAACTAACTCTTGGGGGGGAGTGTCCAAATGCCACAGCCTGCATTCCTCCGTCTTGCCTGGGGGGAACAGGGGTGGCATCTGCATGTTGGGGGTGTATGTGTGTGAGCAGCCCCCATCTACTTTGGGGTGAATTGTAATCTTGTTCTGTGTGGCTGCAATCCTTTCCACACTTTCCTGGGAGTAAGCCCCATTGGCTCAAATGGGACTTACTTCTGAGTAGACCTACATAGGCTTGGGGTCTGTGTCAGCTTAACCAAGGATCTTCACCTTTCTCTTTTTCCTCCCCCTTCAAAAAAGAGAAAAAACCACTCTTGATGGCTTTGTCTCCAAAAATTGATTCAAAAATAAAAATACCCATTCCTTTTCAGCCATCCCCTTTTCCTCCGGTCTCCTGGGGGGGGGGTACTTTCCATGTTGTTGTAGTTATTATCAATATTTATATACCGCTTTTCAACAAAAAGTTCCTAAATCGGTTTCCAGAAAAAAATCAAATAACTAATGGCTCCCTGTCCCAAACGGGCTCACAATCTAAAAAGATACAACACCAGCAGATAGTCACCAGAAAAGACACTGCTGGGGGGAGGTGGGCCAGTTACTCTCCCCCTGCTAAATAAAAGAGGAGCACCCACTTGAAAAAGTGCCTGTTACCAGTTAGCAGGGGTTAACTGTTGTTGGCTGCTAAATGCTAGCTGCTATTGTCAGACAAAAGGCACAAGCCTGGCTAGGTTTACTCAGAAGTAAGTCCTATTGTGTTCAGTGGGACTTACTCCCAGGAAAGTGAGGTTAGGATTGCAGCCAAACAGTCTCTAGGTCTCAATTTGCATCAGTTTGCAATTAGCAGATACACAGGAAACAAAGTCTTCCCTGCCACCAGCAAATTCATCACTTCCCCCCTCCCTTTCCAAAACCCTCCAAATGTGCTGCTAACAAACTCAGGGCACAATCCTAACCAGGTCTACTCAGAAGTAGTCCTATTTTGTTCAATGGGGCTTACTCTCAGGTAAGCGTGGTTAGGATTGCAGCCTCAGAGTGCTGGCAGCTGTTTTTTTGTTTCTAGTGTATAATTACAACACCTTCACCCCCATTTTGGGAGTAACTGAGGTGAGGTGTTGTAATGGGGAGCCGTGGCCAATGGCCACGAGGATCAGGGGAGCCATGGGCCAGAAAAGATCAAGAACCACTGGCCTATGCCACCTCACAGTGAAAATGCAGCATGATTAAATGACCAAAGCCAGAGAAGTGGCTTCCACTGAATTATATGGCAGAAAGTAAGTGGGCTGCAAACTGAAAGTAAGTGTGGTACAATCTTAAGATGGGCCATTGGGATTGCTCTGATATCAGGTAGATCATGCCCATAGCCTGAGTGCATTACAGACTGTAACCCCTTTTATTTCTGACCCACAAATCAGTAAGAATCATCACTGAAATCTGTTGGAGTTCTTGGGCTATAGCTGAGAAAACCCACACCCTCTCCTTTGGCAGTGGGGCCATGTGGGTCTGAGACAGCAAATTGTAGTTTTGTCTATTTGGTCTCATAGAAATCAGTGGCCCCATTAACTTATATGGGGAAAAAGTTAATACAATTCATTGTACTGACAAATATGTTAATAGGAAAATAATAAGATACAGGTATGCCCCTGTATCTACAGAGGTTCCATTCACACCCACCTCCTCCAGAGGTGAGGGAACAGAACTTCCCCGAACCTCCCAATGCCTTATAAGATATTAAAAATGTCACTTCTGGTTTCATGGAGAAACCAGAAGTAACTTTTTTTTTAAGCTGTTGGGCTCAGAGGACCCTCCAAAGGTGAACAGAGCTTCCCTTGCCTTCTGAGGGGGCGTGCGTGGGGGGCCCTTCAGACATGATCCATGGATAAGTGAATCTGCAGATACAGGATCTGCAGTTACATGCCCCTCCCCGTATCTTCTTAGTTCCTTATGTTAAGAGCAACTATCTGATTTACCTTTGCTTAGGAGTGAAATTAGATCACATCGGGTGCGAATCACAAGAGCTCCTTGGAATTGTCATTCTTGTTTGTCGTTTGCCATTTTATCTCAGATTCTACCTCCTCTGACAGAAGGGCAGTTCTGCAAGCAGGCAATTCAGAACAAGAGAAAATCAGCGGAAGCAAAGGGCTACTTTTACTTTCTGTCATTCTCCTTGTTCTGCCCCCTAAATCTGGCAAAATGTCACTGCAGACAATAGAACTCAGATTGAAACTGAAACATAGTAAATTACTAGCACAGACAAGTCCTTGCTTGGGAGAAAAAAAATATCATTGTAATTACACAGCAGGTCAGTTTTCTTACTGGCGTGAACTCACTTTCTACATTCAACAATGCCTCCTCAATCTTTTTTACTTCAACATTACCTTTTAAATGTAGGCAGAACTGGACGGAGTGCCTGTGAGTATCAAACACTCAATTTTGCAGGCTATTTTGTTTTTTAAATAGAAGCTTATTTTGTTGCATGGAAATCAGATACAAATTAGTCCTGCTGGGATGATCTGATTCTTTTAAAAGATGTATCAAAGTGTGATAGTCACAAAAATCCATATCTTTTATTTATAGTTTTGTCAAATGCCCCATGTTCATATTATTCTGGGTTAAGTAATAGGTTGCCTTATAACCTACAATGTTATAACCCTATAACCTACAATTAGAGTTCCTGCATCTTTTAGAATGCAGTTCCTGCATATACAGAATTGGGGATCTATGTTGTTGTCAAGCAAGAAAAATTCTTACTCAGTTGTTTTTTTTAATTGTGGCAATTCAGTCAAATGGTGCTCTCTTCCTACAGCAGATGCACATCATTTGGCTGTAGCACCAACCTGAATATGGGAAAACACATGACTTTTGGGAAAGATGGAAGCAGTGCATCAAAAGAATTATATAGTACATTTACAGTTAAGTAAGACAGAAAAAGCTTTAAATTTATTTAAAGCTCTGGTTTATCTGAATGGTTAAATTATCTCCTACCAGCTTTTTGCTACTTTAAGATCTGGTGCCTGCACCCACACCCTCTGCCCTTTCCCAAATGCACCTTTATTATGTAACAAAATGGTAGTAATCACTGCCAAGGCTAAAAACAGACAAAGAGGGGTCACCTTGGAGACTCTCCGTTCTGGTTGCATGGTGGGAGCCTGAGATTCCCAATAGTTTCCCCCAAATTGATACTGTATAGTAGGTCTAGTTTTCACAGGGGTAAGATAACTTTGTTCACTAAGGGCGCAATCCTAACCCCTTATGTCAGTACTTTCCAGCACTGACATAAGGGCAATGCAGCTCTGAGTTAAGGGAATAAACATTCCCTTACTTTGAGGAGGCCTCTGTGAGTGACACCCAACTGCAGGATGCAGCACACATTCCATTGGCACCACTATGCCAGTGCTGGAAAGCACTGACATAAGGGGTTAGGATTGTGCCCTAAGTCAACCAGACCAGGCAGGTTAAAGATCAAGATAAGAGGGAAGATTATAGAAGCGGGTAGCAAGCAAAAATAGTAGGAGGTAGTTACAAAACACATATGTACAAAAAAAAACCAACCAATGAGACAGAGGTACAGTTCTTACAATGCAGTGACAATTTGGTAGGCAAGCATCAAATAAACAGAAAATATTATGCAACTTAGGGCACAATCCTAATTGGTACTTAGGCTGGCACAAGTCCCTTGCGCTGTCCCAGGGGTGTTGCAAAAGTGTTGTAAAGCACTTTCGTGCCACCCTGGAGGCAGTTAAGCTGGCGCAAGTCATGCACCAGCTGAACTGCATTGTTGTGGGCCCCGGAGACAGTAAGTTTGTGTTGGCCAAGCTTGGCCGATGCAGGGTTCTGGGGAGGGCATGGGGCGGAGGCAGGGTGGAGGCATTTTGGGACAGGGGAGGGCAGGCGGTCCTGGGGGCAGGTGGGTGGGGAGTAGGAGGTGGGGTCAGGATCCAGCTGTTATGCTGGATCCTAAATCCGTTCCTGGGCAACCTGGGCCAGCACTGGGCTGCTCGGATTTGCGCTACTTCTGGTGGTGGTGCAGATCTGAGTAGCTCCATTGGGTCTGCACTGGCTCTCCCTGGGGTAAGGGAAAGTGATTTTTCTGGTCCCGGGCCAAGCCACTAAGCATCCAAAACTTGCTCTGGGTACAGTGCAGGCCCACTGGCCTGCCTGTATCCAGCGCAAGTTAGGATTGCACTGCAGCTAACCTTAGTCCCTGACCTTTATTACTCTGGATGATGGGCCCCATTTGGCTTGACACCTCTCACCCCTAAAGGTGGGCTTGATCTCAACACCATCCTGGTAAATCAGATTTCAAGGGTCAGAGGCAGATAATGTCACTGTAGGTGGTTTGATGGTCAGGCTCCAGTACAGGCAAGGCAGTCTGTTAGCAGTTTTTCTCACTGATATGAAGAGATATAAGACCTAAAGGGACCTTATATAGGACGTGAAACCTGGCGGACATTGCAAGAGGAGTAGTACTAGAAGTATCTGTAGAACAAGCACTATTCGTTTTCCCTGCTGCTAATTTTTTTTAAACTTTCTGCTATTGCTTTTTCAGAACAGCAGAAAGGAGGAAAGTACCATTTTGTATCCTCCCCGTTCCGCTCCTGCATGTTCTGACAAACAACAGAATAGTAGGCAAGCAAGGGTTCTAGAGCTGGCACTGGACCCCCACATCTGTTTGGCTTGAGACACACTCACATTCTAAGGTGCAGAGCGGACCATTCATTTTCTTGCTGGTAAAGTGGCTGTTCCTTCATGGCACAAGCTGGGATTTGGTGCGCTGCCATGAAAAGTCATAAAAGAGACTGATTTGGTGCCATGAGGAATTATGGTTGTGATTAAGACTGAGTGCTGACACAAGTGGTTTGCCAGCAGCACGCCAGCACCTGACTAGGGAAGTAGCCGTCGGCAATTTGCCCAAGGTTTCTTTGAATTATTGCTTAGTCAATCTGTGGCAGTCTGTGCTCACAGTTCAATTTCTTCTTATTCTGATTTGGAGCATCATGCTTATAAAGATTCACATCATTGTGTGTGCACAATGTCCAGGCCTTCTAACATGGGTTCAAGACATATTGGCTGACAAAAAGAACTGCATTTTTGTAGAACCTGAGCATTCTTGGTAGAGCTAGACAGATGGGTGGGGGGAATGAATGAGGAGATAAATAATAACACAAGTTTTCAGAACCCTATAATTGTAGCAGAACTTGTTGTTCTCTTCATATTCTGATCACTGTTGCTTTCCCTTAGCAATCTGTCCACGCTGGTGAGCTTTGTTCTCACTTGCAGCCATATGCTGTTACGGGGCCAACATTCTATATAGACTTGGCATTTTGAACTGAATCTGTGCTGTCTACAGTCTTGTCTATTAGTTTAAAACTGAATATTTACTTGATGTCATGATTCCAGGATTATAATTAACCAATAAACATTTGCTGAGTATAGTGTGTTGCTTTTTTCCTTTCCTTTGGGCTGTGTCACATAGCTGTGATCTCTCACAACTCTCAAAGTGGTTTTTCAGAGTAAGAGCAGCACATGTATGTTACTTCTCACTATCAGCTTTGTCCTGGATGTTGCCAGCTGTCCAAAGCAGACGGCTTCCTATGTTCATCCATGAAAAGTCTTGATAATTCACTTTTCTTCTGCAGAACGTTTCTATATTCTGGTACCACTCTTATAGTCATGGCACATCCAGCTGTCTCAGAATAATGGAAGCCATTAATTTTGGCAGGGATTCATTTACTTTTGTGTTGTTGTCTGTGGTCTTTGTTTACATAGCATTTTCCTTCTGCCATCTAGTACCCAACCAGAATATTGTACTAATGCAAAATCCATCTAATCTGTAATTCACCATGTCTTTAGAGATTATTATTACTGTATATATAAACAAAATTCCTTCAGGGCACGTCAGGGCAATGGGAAATAATCAACAGGAGTAACAGGCTCTGCATCTATACTATCTGGAATAATACAGCCAACAGCATCTTCCTTTCTTACACTGTATGTTGCAAACCTGGCCTAACACACAGGGCGTATGCAGGCCTTTGCAACAACAGCTACTTCTTCTCTGTCCCAGAACTAAGATGATTCTGTTGATGGCTGCAATGCTGGTGAATCCTCCTCTCTCTCTTTGCTCACATTTTTGTCCAATGGTCAGCACATCCTTGCTTAATTAATCTTATGGAAATTGGAATCAGCTTCAGGTGTATAATTTACCCTCAGTACATTCTGCCATGCTATGTCGTTCTTACAGATGACAGTGAAAAGACACTCAGATATATTACCAGTGGCAGCATCTGGTCTCTGCCACCCACCTTAAGCATTATTTTTGCAGTTTTTAAACTCTCTCTGTGTGTGTGTGTGTGTGTGTGTGTGTGTGTGTGTGTGTGTGTGTGTGTGTCACAGTTAACATATCGCTGCCTTTCATCAGTGTCTTTTAATGCTCTCCGTTGAGAAGGCTTTCAAATGACAATCTTTCCATCCTGAACAAGCTGCAGTGCAATTTGGGTCTTTAAAAATCCTAATTGTAGTGTAGTTCTTTTAAATACTTGGCTTTGATATGTAATGATGAAAGGCAATTGTATTTTGAGTTCCTCCTGGGAACTGATATTTTGAAGCTCAGAAGACCCTTTGAGGAAATGCAATCAAAGCTTGCGGTTATAGTTGAATATGGGTAGTCCTTATTGGTAAATTGTAGCATTTAAGGGCTTCTGTGCTACTGGTCAGGATTAGGGCTAAGCCAAAACTGTTTGTTTTAATTGCAGAAATTCATTTCAGCCACTTAATCCATATGTATCTCCTGCATTATTTTGAAGACGCTCTATTGTGTAGATCTGATGTGATATTTAGCTAAATATTTCTGTGAGATAGGTTAGAAGCAGGCAGAGGATTTTGGATTTTTTGTTGTATGTTTTGTTTAACATGTTTACAAATGACAAAATATCCCATGGCATTTGGGAGACTAGTAAATATTGTAGTGGCATGACCTAGATTGGTCTAGAAGTACCAGTCTAAAAGAACAGATGAATGCTTAACCTTGAAGGAATACCTGATACAGTCAGTATTATATATATCCTTTTCCCGCGAATGCATCAGACCCTATATCAGTTATTATAGACTAAAACATGCCCAACTTACTACCAAATGGAGGTGAATTTATATAAGCTGGAACAAAGTGGCTGTTTGGGGGCAGGGAGGCACCTATTATTTAAGGCTGCCGGCTCTGACTGAAGTTATTCCTGGAGGGATCCCATGGGTAATGTCATGAAACCAGGGAGGCCCTGTTCAAATCATTGGCATTGCTTCAATAGTCAGTAGATTGATACTGATTTATGGAGACTTCAGGCCAATCTTATAGGTTTGGCAACCCTACTTCCTTGTGCCACCATAGTATCAGTTCTTTAGAATATTTGGCACCTGATTATCTTACTTGTGGTAATGGATAGAAAAGTCCTAATTCGTGTTGCTTTGATGTAATCTGTCTTATTCATAGGCCTAGGGCAATTATTGTCTTAGTAAGTGTATATACAGTAGTTTGTGCTTGCGTATCCACAGATTCGGGACCCATCATTGTACCTCACCCTGGGTCTTGAACCTGCAAATTTGTCCAACCTGTAATTCTCTGAACCAGAGGGTCACGTTCAGAGGCCCTTCTAAGGGTCAAGGAGGCCATGCACGGCCAACCTGACCCTCAGGAGGCCTTCTTAGGCTTCCAGAAAGCTGAAAATCAGCACTTCAATTTTTCAGCCTTTTGGAGGCCTCAGAACAGCCTCCAGATGTGACCAGAGCACAACTCCGTTTGCATTCGAAGGATTAGCATGGACTGACCCCCAGATTTGATTTTCTGTGGGTTTCAGCATCCACAGGCATGCCAGGAATGGAATCCCAGCGGATGCTGAGGCATGATTGTACATATGGAAACTGTGTAGTTTCCTGTGGTACTCTGTGTGTGTGGGGGGGGGGCGGCAAGTAGAGAGTGGCTTATAAAATATTACCCTGGAAACCTGTGTCTCAACCTTCTTTACGTTGACTACACAAACATTATATAGCGAAATTCCAGGTGGCTTTTTTCTGTTTATCATTTTGACATGTATTACTGACTTATTTTTAAGCTCCTACACTTCATCAGTTAATAGAGTGTGCAATACTCTATTCTGCCTGTACAAGGATAGGTATGAAAAATGGAATCCTATCAAATTTTCATGTGGCTTATTCAGCAGGAGCTTTAATGCCCAATAGCTGTACAATCATTTTGCCTGCCTGAGTATGCATTATGCATGAATTTACATCTAATTGAACAGTGCCACCAGTTGTGATGAAATCAGTATATTCCATGTTAAACCCCATGACCAGGGAACACTGCACTTAAAGGATATGCACTACTATCTGCCCTTATTATCCTTGTTTTGAGACTGAAGAACTGCAAAACTGGTCCTCTGATTGAAATAGGGTAGCCTCCCATTGAAAACTAACTCAAACATTAACATAATGTCTGAGAGGGAGCATATGTTTTTCCATTAATACTTTATCTGTCATAGACCATAGCATTACAAGCTGTTACATCCTTACTCATATTGGGCTGCCATAAGTTAGCAGCGTCTGTGTCTGATTTAAATCTGATTTAAATCTGAATGAGGACACACCTGAAATTAGCTCATGACCCACCTGGTGGGTCCTGACCCACAGTTTGAGAAGCACTGGCTTAGAGGCAGGATCTGAAACTGTAAAGACAGGAGAGATCTAAGAAATATTTGAGTGGATGAGGCAGAAAAAGCCAGAGTAACCAAGGATAAAAGTGTGAAATCATGAAAAACAGAGGCCTTGTCATACTTGACAGTAAAGAAGTGGGCAGGAAAGAAAGTCTTGGAGGCTGTTCGGTAAACCGGCTAAAATGTCAATGGTGGGATGGGGTTAAGTTCTTTGTGCATGAGGATTAGAAAAATGTATAAAACCTCCATATTGTTAAGGCAGCAGTGAGGTATTTGATTAGGGATTTGGGGGGGGGGGAAAGAACGGGACTGGGCAACTGCCCAGGACCAATTTCAAAGGACCAAAGAATTGAAGTTTCTGTCTTTGATTAGAGCAGTTCCACCTAGAACTCAATTAATAGCACCTCCTAGCTAGTGTAAAATGGACATCAAATTGTTGGCATCAAAGTATTTGGAAGCTTTCCAAAAAATAAATCTTGGCTTGCTGTGAACAGTGTTGTGAACATGTGCTATTAATAAAGCTGTATGAGTTAATCTTGGAGGTCACATGGTATTGTTTGTTCTTTGATTGAACGACCAGCCAAAGCAGCCTGAGTTGAAACTTTATATTTCGAGAGAAGATAAAATGAAAGTAGGCAATTTGCTTTTGCCAATTATTTCAACCTGCAATGAAATCACATGTGAGCACTGATTTTAGGAAGTGAAACTACATTTTTCGAGATGCTTGGGTGCTGTCTTGGCAGTGTTCTGGGGCCTAATGGTGGTAGCCCTGTTACCAACTCTCCCCATTGTTCTACCAATGCAAGGTAAGCTGAAAAATGAAGGGTTGATAATGGGGTGAACTGATTTTGAATTGGGCTCAAAGTTGTTTAGAGCCAATACAGCATTGGCAAAGGAGATTCACAACATGGACATTTCCAAAAACCCCAATTCTGAACTTTGCCAACACCACAGATAGATGCTAACTCCACAAATCAGGTAGACCTGAAGATACTATATAAGGAATGCATAGCTCTCTGTCATCTTCAAATAAGGAAACCTTTTTATTTCTGATTGTGTTTAAAGATATGTCACATAAGTTTCATTGCACTCATTTGTATCTTAACAAGGTGATAAAATTGAGTTTTGAGCTCATAGATTCTTAACAGTTTCAGACCTACCACTGAACCATGTCTTGTTCAACGAGGCGTAGTGTTTGAGTAGAAAGAAATTAGAAAGTGGCCATACACACCTGTGTTTTCTTTGAGGCATATCATGAAAACAGCTATTTTGGGAAGATCGTAAAAGGTGTTACCCATCTGCCCATTTTATGTGCTTGGGGACTCTGTACCCTGGCATTTCAGTGATCAATGTTGGAAGATATTTCTTGGATGGTGGAAATCCAACATAAGCAGTGAATTTGTGTAATCTATTTCTATTCAGAAGCTTGAGATTTAACACTCTCTTAAGTGATATTGTGAATCTGCAGTTGTTTTAAAGTTTTCTGTGTCGTGAGATGATTTACTTGCAGCAGACATGGGCGTCACTAGCAGTTTTTGATATATGAACCTTAGAGGTTTTCAGCTAAATACAATACATTATTTACAGTTGTAGGATTCCTTCAGTGTTGCGAAGATAATAAAGTATCTCGCACAGCTGGAAGTTTTTACTACTGGATAATGCTAATGTGACTTTCATGGAGGTGACTTTAAGCATAGCCTGGGCTACAGGATAAACTCTGAAGTCTGTATGTTGAAAGGACCCTTTCTTTGGGAGTAGTTCTACGTGACATATTTCCAGAAAAAAAGATTTCATATAGAGAGGTTTAGATAAATACCCTAAATACAGCAACAGATTTCTAAACAATTGTTGTAGATCTGTGAGAGGAAGGATGGAGGGATGGTGAGGTCTGCTTTTAAGTTCTCAGGCACTGAATAGAGAAGACTTCACAATGGCCTCATCTGTTCAGAGGGCTGGCCCATCCTTGGAACCACGTGAATACATTTTCTCCAGCAGCAGATTGTAGAAGGGGTGATACCCCCTTCTGTCAGCTCGCTCACCTCAACTGCTGCTCCTCTTTTTACTCTCTGGATTGAAACAGGAAGATGCTCCAAAGCAGTAGCCCTCCAACTTCCACCACACTTCCTTTCTGGGTTCACTCCTCTTCCTTTTTCAATCCAGGAGTAAGAGGAATGAAAACTGTCACATTACCAAGTAAAGGGAGAAGTGGCATTTGGCATGCAGCCTCAGGTGTGAGGAGGTCTTGAGCCAGTCTTGTCTGTTGAGAAAAGCAAACCCAATTAGCATTTTGCACTGAAAACCAGATGAGAAATAGGAAGCTGGTGAGAGTTTCCACAGGGACCAATATAAGCTATAGCACTAAATAAGCAATAGGCTGTGAAATAGCAAGCTGGTGTTAAAAGAAAAAAAAATAGTACAAGTCCATCCACTCCCTTCCTAAGTGGAAATAATACAATTAAGCTGGTCTCCATTCTTTTCAGATGTGAAGGTAAAGACAATTATCCTTGCCATGAACTGGGAAAACAATGCTAGGGTGTAAACTAACGTGAATAAAAATGCAAAACAGCCCTAGTCCAAAACAGTCTGGGAAAAGTCCTAATCTTGCACAAATAGCATAGCTACTTTTATGAATACACGTTCTGAACCTACTACGATGTCACTTTTCAGTGAGGCAGAAACTCCCACAGAAATGGTAGGGAAGGTTTCACATGTCCCTGATGCCTGCAGTTCCTTGTCAATGAAACAGAAATGTGATGGCAGTGCTATAATTACAGCCTTGGGACCAGTTGTCAAAAGATTTGCTGTAAGGGCCATGAAAACGGGGACAGGGAATCTTGAAAGGCAAGTGGGAAGCATAGATCTACTGAAGGATCATCTGTGTGTTACTCTATTCACATAGAGGCTGGCTGAAATGGATTCTGTGTGGGTGGAGTTTACCCTGCTGCAGACATAATGCATTATGCAACTCATCATATGGATTGTTTGCATCATGTGGAGATTCTTGACACATTGCTGAGCTGTGCATGAAGAAGCTGCTGGGTGGGATTCATTTCCTCCTTGCAGATATTCTGTACTTGTAAGTTATGTTCATGCTACAAGCAAACTGATAGGCAGGTCAGCTCTGCCAGATTCAAGTTGAATTTCCAGTGCAGCCCTTGATGCTGAAGATTGATGTTTAAATTAATGGTTTGGATAGAGTAGAGGACTATAGGTATAAACACAAGGGTATAGGTATATACACAAGAGAAAGTGAGCTGTGCCTAAACCCCTATTAAAACTGATACAACAAGTTAGCCACATTTATAGTCCCACTGATTTCATTGAGACTGAAGCATGACTAACTTGTTTTGGATTGGAGCCAGGGAGTGTACAAAAGGCTTTTGCAAAATCATAACAATATTTAATCCCCCTGAGGTCTGGACTTCTGTGTAAAGACAAGAAACAGTATTGTTCAACTGATAAGGAAAAATAAATTTCTTTTTGCTTCAAGTAATGCAGGAAGAAAGGCATTTTCCTGGATAAGTAATTAAGAACTAGTAAACAGATCTCAGAGATTACTTGGGATAGTATTTTTTTAACATATAACAGAAATATGTTAGTAGTCTAGATCAATCACTCCGTGTAAATATTTGGAGAGATATTTTATAAACAAAGAAAGTTCAACTAGTCTGATTCAGGCAAAAGAAACAGCTTCAGAAGGTTTCCCTACAAAATGACTGTGATTAATTACCATTGAAATAAAAATAGTGTTATCTGTCTTGTGTGTGTAATTAATTTTTAATAAATAAGATCTGAATTAATTGAACTAAATCAGTTCAAACTGGGACATTGCTTAGACACCACCCATGTTGCTTATGTTTAGATTTTTCCTGGTTAGCCTGGAACGCCTCCACCGTGCCCCGATTCACCTCTTTGGTACCTGGCGGTTCAGACGAGCAGCCAGGTGATGGAATACTGGCCCAGCACGGGTTTGCACTGAATTGGCTCTGGCACTGGACCTCCGATAAGGTTTGCAAATGTCCCTTGCGACATGTTTGTGACATTGTGTGCTGGCAGTAAGCTGGTGCACCAGGATCAGACCGTTAGTCTAGTTATGAATTACATTTATATCCCATTTTTCAGCCATACCAAAAGTGACTTATAATTTAAAAAGCAATGGTGCAATATATTAGGTATGGTTTAGGTTTGTGGACAGTTCAGGAAAGGTTGAAGAAACTACCAATGATGTCAAGTGCTGGCTGATGTTAAGGACACCAATCCACAGGGGCAACCCTTCCATTCCTCTTGTCTGTCAGCAACTTCTCTTACAAACCTATGAATAGTGTTAATAAGGAGTGGCAAGAATTGCACATTTCAGCACCATGTAGCGTTTGGCATAAGCTGTGTCCAACCCTCTTACAAATCATGAACCCATTTTCTGTTTTGAAGCCCCTTTCTGTGACCCCAAATGATAGTTAGCTTAATATGCAGTGACTGTGTACTATATTACTAAGGGACACATGGAACCATGTAAGAGATAATCCTATGTGTGTAAAATGTAGCCACAGGATGGACTGAATTTTATCATGTTGCTGCCACCCCACATCTTGTACTGGTTGCATAATTGCAGAAAACTAGCTTCCTTTGATCCCTGAATAAAGTTCACAAGCAATCATCATGAAGACATGTGTAGCCAACTTATTGCTTTGCTGATAACTAACCATTTCCGCTAAAGGTCCTATATTAAAAGATCACAACATCTAAGGCTGCAATCCTAACCACACTTTCCTGAGAGTAAGCCCCATTGAACAAAATAGGACTTACTTCTGAGTAGACCTGGTTAGGATTGTGCCTTAAATTTCATTTTGTAATTCCTAAGGTAACAAAAAGCAAAAGAGAGAACAGATGAATACTTAACAGTACATGAAGAAATTAATGAAAGAAGAACATTGCCTGGGATAAGCCTTATGATGTGAGCAATGGTGGGGAATTGGCATATTTTACTAAAAATTGGCAATGTATCTCACAATGAATACATTTTCAACACGTGTTCTGGAGTCACTTTCTTTCCTATCTAATAAGCAGGGGCCTTGGAAACCTCAGACAGAACCCCTATATTGCATGGCTACACGAATTGTGGGATGCAAGCAGGTTAAATATTTTTATGCAGAGTTGCCCATTTTGTATGTTCTATGAAATGGCAGAGTTTGATTTTGGGGTTGAAAAATTTCATATTGTATAGCCTAGCATTCCTGAGCCTTTACTGATAACACCCCCTGTGATTGTCTCCAGAGTGCTCCTCTGCTTCATTACACATCATTATGAGGAGGAGTTAGGAGTAACTGTCTATTATGACTGAAAGTCACTGCCACTTGATATCCCTTGGCCGATGTGAATGGAGCTCATTATCTGCAGCCTAGTGCCCAGTCGGCAGGTATCCACTTCTCAGCATAAAAACTGCTTTCACAAATGGCACTAATTAGTATTCTTGTTGGCAGTAGCACAAGAAGGTAGGAGAATTGAATGGACACACCGTGCAGACTTGCTGTCCCTGCATGGCATGGTGCAGTAGGGCAGTGTGGTTAAGTTACATCTTTTCTCAAGACTGTAGGAATTCTCTTGCTGAAAAAGGGGGGGGCTGTGATCAAGCCCTGCAGATTTTGAAATATTTACTCTGCGTTATTGTAGCTCCCCAAAACCTGTTTCCAACAAATTGCAACATACAAAGGAAGAATTGGTGTCTGATATGCACTCTCCTTAGATAACCAAGTATGGGAAACTGCAGGACCTCTGTGTTGTTTTTTTTAAAGTCATCTATTATCCCAGAAAGACTGGGGGGGGGGGGGGTTATTTATTTAATATAGAATGTACTTGGTTAGTTTTCTTTAACTTACTCAACCTTAAAATTTTTGACAGTTTATGATCAAATGACAATGAAATGGACCATCTAAAAGTTAGAGTACTAAAATGGTTTGGCATTTTATATATATATATATATATATATATATATATATATATATATATATATATATATATATATATATAATTTCATATAACAAGAATCAACTCAAAGGCTTATATAGTAATGAGAGAGAGAGAGAGAGAGATGATGATGATGATGATGATGATGATGATGATGATGATGGAATATATCTCTACCAAGTTTCAGAGACTATAGAATACTCTTCAGTTGTGAGTGTTTCAGTTATTTGTGTGGTGATCCTTTATACTTAATCTGCTGCATTCGTGACTACCAAGTACTAAGCAAAGAATGTGTTCACACCAGCACCTGATTATTCCAAAGCATGGCATCTGTTGGGTGTCATAGTGGGAGGAGGTTGTAGAGCTTTGTCCTGGGCAAATGTAACTCATACAATATGCATGAACAATCACAGACTGGTGTACAAAATTATTATTATTTAAAATATTTATATCCTGCCTGTGGGGATTGATATATTAATATAGCAGTGTTATAGGGAAGGAGATGGCCCCCTGAATTTCCCCAGCGGCGGTCTGTGCTCTAGTAATGGGTTGATTATGTCTATCTAGCATTGTTATTTTTTGATGGAAGCAGCCTTCATAATGTGGAATCTGCACGGAATCAGGCTAGCACCTGTATGTACTATTAGGAGGAACATAGCTTGTTTTGTTGCCATTTGGAAGCATACCTTCATTTTTTCTTAGTCTGAAAAGTGTTCTCAAAGCATTTTTCAGATTTATGGCAATGATGATTCAGAAGAATGTCATGAATCCCCTGATGCTCCATTTCCTATTGTATCATAATGTTTTCCAGAGAATATCATTTTTACTACCCATGCTTCTGGGCTATTATCCAAAGCTAGTGCCAAGGCTCATAGTAGGGTTTCACCTGTGTGCTGGATTAAATCAGGATGCCACAACAAGTTGAACACAAGCTGTTAAATTTAGAAGGAAGAATAAATTAAGTGACAATCATGTAATAGGTTTTATGACCTCCTACAGTCTATTCATTTGTTCTCATTCTTTTATGGCTCCCCTTACTATTTAAGATTATCTGGAAGTGTTGTCAGCTCAGTTTCTGATTCACTACCAAAGTCTGATTTTAGTGCAGTAACAAAACAAACAAAATTTAGCTTTCTCTGTAAGAGGGAAGGGAGGCATTCATCACTGATGGGTAGTCCCTCCCACTGCAAGAGGCAGGGCTGAAATGATTTTGGTCTCCTCCGGAGAGGAGGGTTTCCCAGTCCCCAGTTTCAGCTCTGCCTTGCACAGAGCAGGTTGTGTGGAAGCTGAGCTCTATCCAGCTCAGCAGTCTCCTCCAGAATTCTTCAGCATTTTCGCTCCCCAAGGCCCTACAATGGGGATAAGGCTCACAAATTACATATTCTTCATAACAGGTTAGCAGGAAGCTTGGAATGGGAAACCACCACACAGAAGAAGAGCCTTATCAGAATGATTTTGGTTTCAATAAATCAGTGTCCAAAAGGTTTATGTTGTTTTCCATTCCATTTTATCAAATGCCACTCAGGAGTGTGCTGTAAGACTATACTGTTATCATGCCTGTGTGTTGTGTAAAGCTTCCTGAGTCTTCAGAACTAAGGGCCAATCTAGATGTCGCATCATTGTCTAGCATAGGGATTGTTTTTTTTCTCTTAATGTAGCAGTTGGGTGGGGGGCCCAATTTGTTTTGGGATCATGGTTCAGTGGTAGAGGGTGTATTAACAATGTGCAATTCAACAGTTTTTGTGCTGAAAATTGTCCCTTCAAAGAAGCTGCTGTTGGGCCCCCCATCTAGTTTGGCCCTAAGTCAGTGGTTCTCAAACTCTCAGGGAGAGTTTGAGCGGTGATAAGTGTGTGTGGGGGCAGGGGGAAGGCAGCAACATGATGCGCTAGTCAGGGGTCTCTAAACTTTTTGGCCGAAGGGCCACATCAAATAGCAGGTACAGTGTCGAGGACCAGAAAAAAATTAAATAATAAAATTTAAATAAATACATTAGAGATGGAACTTAGATGAATTAATAAATGAATGGGTTCAAATGCCCAGGATTTCTCCAAGCACCAACACAGCCCAAGAAATAAAGCAGACACTTAAATGGCCCCCATTCCCCCACCCCAGAAGCACAAATCCAGTTGGGTTTGGTCAACTGGGCCAGAGGCTCTCAGGGGCCCCGAGCCAGTTAGAGGCTGGCTGCGGGCTGCATCTGGTCGCCGGGCCGGGGTTTGGAGACCCCTGCACTAGATTGTGCTGCTTTGGAGGAGTGCAGGGGCTTGCTTCCACTTACTAGAACCTGCAGCGTTCGCAAAACCGGAAGTGGCCACGATCGCGATTTTGACTGTCTCTGCATGTTGGGGAGCCCTGTGGAGGCTGGTGTGGGGCTCCCTGCCAACCTCTGCAGGGCTCCCCAACATGCGGAGACAGTCAAGGATGCTGCAGGCTCTGGTAAGTGGCAGCGAGCTCCTGCACTCCTTCAAAGCAGCGCGATCTAGTGCATTACATAGCTGCCTTCCCCCCTTACCCTTTAAGTGGGCAGAGGCCAGGGCTCTCTGGCTGGGCATCATGTTGCCCTAGTTTAAGAACCACTGCCCTAAGCTGTAAATCTTTTTTTTTTAAGTTGTAGCACTTCCTTGTACTTTCTGCAACTTTCATCATTGATCTGTATATCTTTTCAGAAGAAACTGTGTGAAGGTTTCCTTGCATAGGAGTTTTTGTTTGAATCAGTCCACAATCAGGAGCATTTTCTCAGACAGACATTGCTTAGACGCATCTATTATTTAAAGGTAGTACATGGGTCTGACTTCCAAGAGATTAGTCAGATCAGGAATTGTAAAAAAGGCCCAAAAATGCAAGAACATGTGCTAAATATCTGAACAAGCCTTGCAGGCTAATCCTGTAAGCTGCTTAACATGCAACATTTTGTACACAGTTAAAGATATTATGGTCCAAATTACAGATAGGGAGTGTCAATAGTGGGGGTGCACACACTGACAAATCACCTCTTTCTCTTTTATTATCACATAGGAGGATCCTTTCCTGTCAATAATCTTTATATTTAAAAGAGAAAAGTAACTATCTGCAGGCATATTTATTTCATAATTAATGTACTACATATATTTAAAACTAGGGAATCTGTACTGAAGTATGAAACCACCTTTTTTTGAAACAACAATTGGGACTTGCAAATGCTGATTATCCTCATTTTGTATGCATTCCTTGGTTTGTATAAGGATTGCATGAGATAACATCATAAACATTTTTTCCTACTGGAAACTTTCCTTTCTGGCAGGATAATCAATAGGACTGAAGGCTTTTACGCTTTCTAAATGTTCGTTGTGATGATGTATTAACACTAAGATTGTAAGTAGCAGGAGGAGATGGCACTGTTTCTGGAAATGACAATATGAATGTTTGCCAGAATCCCTTGCATAAATCAGCGTAGCCAGCTGTAAATTATAAACACATGAGCCACATTACTGAACAGTGCCTTGATCAATGGGTGCAACTTCTTTTTCGTATTGTCATATATCATTACATTTACATCTCCCTGATTTTTTAAAAGGCTTCTCATTCGAGTTCATTTGAAATTGGTACAGATTTTTTCTTCTGTACATTTCTTCAAATATATCTGTAAAAACTTATGGGAAAGTAATAAAAGCCAAACTTTTGTCTCTTTCTGCCACTTAATCACAGGTCACTAGGACTGGCCCAGCCACGAGGCTGCCTGAAGCAGTTGGGAGAGGGTGGCAAGCTGACACAGGGTACCCTGCACCCCATGTTTGTCCACTGTCCCTCTCTGTTTTGCCATACACCAACGGTTCACTTTCTGGTCCTCTTCTTGCTCGGTGAGAGTGAGAAGTGGATCTGAGTAGCAACATACCACCTCTCACTCCAGCACTGCTATGGCAATCAGCTGTGGCAGCAGAACTAAACAAACAAGAGGCAGGATGATCCTGTTCTGATGGCTTCTACAAGCAATCAGGATAGCTCACTCTACCCTTCTTCTTTGCTGAATAGGAATGCCAGGTAATGCCCTCCCTATACGTCTTTACTCTTACCTTTCCTCTATCCATCACCACTTTCTCATGCTTGCTTTCCACCTGGCCCTATTGAAACAGACAGGAAGGCCGGAGCATGCTCAAACAAGTCAATGTGTTTAAGGTTTCAGCTGCCATCATTTTTTTAAATTACTGCTTGAAGCAGTAAACACAACCTTGGTAAAACTGAAATAATGACAGTTATGCAAATGACAGTGTTACCTCTTGTTGCACTGGGGAATCCAAACCTGCTGTGATTTTACCATTCTGGTCCAGTGAACTTGGATGACTTTGGATGACATTGAATAACAGCTGTGTGTGTTTGTTTTGTGGCAAATGTAAAACTGAACCAAATGAGCTGGTTCAATTTTCATTTGTTGCAAACATGATTGCTAGTGCATGCTTAAACAATTCAATTTCTTTAGGATTTCACCTGCCATATTGTTTTTGCTTTTAAATTACCACCTGAAGTTGGTAATTTACCAACACCACCTTGCTAAAACCAAAGTAATAGAAGTTGTACTAGTGAGTATGAATGAGTTTCATTTTGAAACCCTTTTCACAAGACATTCAGCAGTCATGGGTGACGGAGCTAACTTGTCCTGCAGCTTTGAATGTCTCTGGTATAGTCAACTGCTGGTGGCCACTATTTTGTTTGTCCACAATGCCCTGGCTACAGTGTCAACTATTTTGTATTTCATTATTTGTGTAACTAAAATGGCAGTTGTCCCCTCCCCCCCCCAAAAGAAAGCATGATTGAATGAATGACCATCACTTTCCCCACACAATGCCCTGGACAGATATTGCATTGTGGGCACTGTAAGAAAATAAAATGGTGGCTGCACAGAGGATATCCACAGCTGCATATGATGTCAGAAACTTGTAAAAAAAGAAGAGAGATAAATCAGGGGAATGGAAGGAAAAAGATACAAAAGTGAATGTGAGCAGTGAAACAAAATTATACAAATTAATAACAAAACAAAAAATGAATAACTAAAGAAAAAGCATTTTAATAACAATGGAATGAGTAGCAAAATTAAATATGTTTCTTGCATATCCTATTGATTAGCAGCTCAAGGTGTGAAACAAAAACTACAATTGACTTCAGTGAGCTAATTAGATACAAATATAAGTGACACATGGTCGCAGAAGGCAGACTAATAACTCTGTTTTGCATCTCTGTTTTTGTTTTATCCTGATAACTCAACAGAAGTCTTGAGGGACTTGCTTTAGGACTGATGTGTGAAAAATGGCTACCATATAGTATCTGCTTTAAATGGTTATCTGAGGTGATTGTCTACATTCATCAAGCTGTTGCAGCTCACCATGCTGAGGGGGCATTTAGTCCATGTAATTGGAAGCTGTAGTTATCCCAGCGCTCAGAATTTGCCCTTGAAGAACATGTGAATTGTCAACAACCTAGTCTTGTACCTTTTTGTTGTTGTTATGCATGAATGCAGATGTTTCACAGGTGGCTATGTGTATATTCAGTGCATATTTTTGTGGAAGGAAATTTTAGAGTAAATCATACTGTCCATGTGACTCCATAGCTAAACTAATCTGACTTGTATTGGTCTTAAGCATAATTTTACTTTAAAAAAAAATTCAATGCACGTTTCCATAACCTTGAAAGAGTTCAGAATTCTTTAGGTGTTTTTGTCCAACCTCAGGGCTAATGCTGCTTATTTTGCCCTGTATAATTACAGTTGCTTTTCCCAGGGTACCCTAGACAAGCAGACTGAATTCCTGTGAAGTAACAAAGGCTGAAAGCGAATAAGACCTTAATTTCCCCAGTCTTCCCCCTTTCCTTTTTTTTTTTAAAAAAAAAGAAAGCCGAGATTTCTTTTCTGAATCTCTTCTCTAGTGTTAATAATTCTATATAGAGAGCTTATTCTTGAAAGCCTTTTGTAATTAGTCTTTTGCATAAAAGCGACCATGATTGGGGTTACAAAATGTGTATTTTCACATGGATTCCTTTCCTGTGCTCTAAGTCATGGAATCTGTAAAAATCTGTTAAAGACCACTGAAACATCTCTAGAAAGCAGTTTTAATTGGCTTTGCTCTTTTCCACTTCATTGCATCTGAAACTGGGAGACCTCTAAACAGTCCAGTCCATATTGCTTCAGTTGTGTTCAGACTGCTATTGCATACATGATGGAATTAGCAAATGGTCACTTTGAAATGGACAGAATATTGTATGCATTAGTACATTTGGCCCACATCTTATGCACACATTACTTGCGTGACCAAGTATATGCAGTTGTTCCCTGCCCCCCCCCCCCCAAAAAAAAAAGACTGGGAGAAGTAACAGTTTAAACAGTTGGCTATTCCACTTGCTCAGTATATGCAGTATATGGCCCAGTAGATAGAGCCTGAAGTTGGATAATGAAGCTGCTGTTTCCCATGTGTCTCTCATATAGTGATTTCAGCTCTTAAAGAGACAGTATGTATTTTTTTTAAAAAATTTAAGGTAGTTTTGACTCTATATGAAATTTTGGCTTTATACCCTGACCTTGGAAAGCAACCTTCATATAAGTTGCGGGCCAATTGTACCTGCAAGCTAAAGGAATTTGGGCTAGTTCTCTTACTTAAATTTCCCTGGTATTCAGGGGATTTGGAAGTAGAGGAGAAAATGTATAAACTCAAACAATGTGTCTTTACCTGATTTTCCCCTGATTTCCTCATCGCATTGCAACCCCTTATACCACATCTCACACCGTTCTAGAAGGTCTCCAATCCTCAGGAGCAGCTCTTTGGGGAGGGGTGGCTTCAGTAAGGAGGAGGGTGCAGGAAAGTTCCCTTATTGCAGGAGTTGACCTGCTCACACTGTTCCGCTCACACTAGGAAGCATAGGAGCCTTCCTAGTTAGGAAAACAATCTCTGTATATTTCATTCAGGTGGGAGTAGAGGCCTCTTTAATCAGATATGCAAGGTCCAAAAAACTTAGCCAGGATGAGATGCAGGCCTAACACTCAGTTCAGAGTCAGACTGGGAATGGGGTGTCTGAATGAGCCATGTGGTGCCTCAGGCAGTCTTGTTTTTTTTTTTTTTTATGACTGCAGTCAGGCTGCAAATCTCTGCCACACTCTCATCTCCAATGAGCATACAGCAAAGTCTCAGTGCATCTGGATTTTTTTTTAGACCTAGAAGGTATCTGGTGTATTCTCCCTATGCAAGAGAGAAGGAGGAAGAGGATATAACAGGAAGCCATTAGGTAACCAGGAGTCTAGGTATAAAACTTGGGCTTGGAGAAAACATCATCATGAGGCTTACGCTGCATGTTCTCCTCCATGCTGTCTGACTACTGGTTTGATTTGATTTTGAGCTGAAGGTTAGTATGGAGAACCAACAGAAGTACTAATTCAGTTATCTTTCATTATAATTCTCTCCCCTCCCCTTGATAGTGAGGTTTTTCTGCTATCCAATACATAATGGTAGCCATACAAAGTGATTGAGGGCCCAATCCTATCTAACTTTCCAGCACTGATGCAGCCAATGGGCAATGGGCAGTGCGCTGCATCCTGCAGTGGGGCAGGGCAGTAACAAAAGCCTCTTCAAGGTAAGAGAACATTTGTTCCCTTACTTTGGGGCTACACTCTGGCTGCATTGGCACTGGCACTGGAAAGTTGGATTGGATTGGGCCCTGCGTAGATATATTTTATTGATCCAGCTTGTATTGGAGGAGAGGAGTATGGAATCTTTAGTGTAACTCAAAAGCTGAATTTCCCTATACCAACAGATGTCATCATAGTAAAAGATAGCAATATGCAACATCTTGTTCTGTGATCAGAATCTCCTTCTGTTCAACAAGTGAAAGTTAGGAGACAGAACATTGGCTTATACCGATTTTTTTTATGTCTTTGAAGGATGGCAACCCAAGCTAAAAAATGTACATCCATTGTACCAAACGCTCTCATTTGATTTTCATTTCTTTCCCAGCTTTGCTATTTTTTATGCCAGCAGTACAGACGTGTGGTGTTTTTGTTAAAAACTGTTTTATTTGGTTTTTACTCAATGCCATCAATCCCATTCCACTGTTGATGTCTTCATAACTTTCATTATTCATAATCAGTTAATCAAACTTTATTTTCAGAGTTCCTCTTTCTAGAGGAAATGAGGATTTATTCTGCTGAGTTTAGTGGCTGGTTACTGATGTTTTTGCAAATGGAAGAATTAACCCTTGATTTGATTTCTGTATGATGGAGATTGGTGTCTGAGATTTTTGTTAGCTCCAGCTGAGTTAGTGTCTTCATCACAGTACAGTAATTTTATGTTTGATTGCAAAAGGTCACAGCATGTCTGTTCACATTGGGAAAGACATTTTTCTCTCTGTCAGAAGTGTTAGAGTTCTACAAGACTGAATATCTGTTTTCCACAGAGAACATGGCTTGTTGCAAGTCATAACTGTTTCTGCTGCAGAGCACTTAGCCAGCAACCGTAGAATGATTTGCTGTTCTTCAGGCTACCTTGTGATTTGCAGACATTTGAAATCTTGAAGGGCTAGGTAGATTGTGGATATTATTAACTCTTCAGGAAAATAGTATTGGATTACATTACGGTTTTGAATTAATTATTTAGGATATTGGACAAAGAAGGCTGAGGAAATGTCCCTGAGTGCAAAGATTTGTTTCTAGGTTCAATGGACTGTATTGTGCTGGTTTGAAGCCTGAGATCTAGAGACAGTGCTTTTCTTCATAGGCTGTCCTCTAGATCAGGGGTCTCCAAACCCTGGCCCGGGGGCCAGATGCGGCGCACAGTAAGCCTCTTTCCGGCCCGTGGCCAACCTCTTGTCCCCTGAAAGCCTCTGGCCTACTCAACTGAACATGATCAGAACTGTGCTCTGATTGTGTCTGGAGGGTGTTCTGAGGGCCAGAGAGCTTGAATGAATGAGCCCATTCTCATTTATTCACTCATCTAAGTTCCATCTCTAATTTATTTATTTAAATTTTATATTTAAATTTTTTCCGGCCCTCCAAACCACGCCAGATATTTGATGTGGCCCTCTGGCCAAAACGTTTGGAGACCCCTGCTCTAGATGACCCTGCCTTCACAGGCGAGGCAAGTGGCTCCTAGAGCAGGGCCTTCTCTGATGTACCGAAATTGTAGCACTGTCTCCATCAACTTTTTTTCCTAGTGACTTCCTTGTTGTTTAGGCAATCGGTTAAGTGTCTTATGCATTCAAAAACTCAGTAGTACAGGGCCCCCTCATATTTGCGGATTCTGTCTTTGTGGATTCACTTATCTGTGGATTGGGTCCACGGCCCCCCTGCTTGCAAACTTCCAGAGGCGAGGAGCTCCGCTCCCGTCAGAACTCTGCTCTGATCGCCTCCAGAGGGTCCTCTGAGCCAAATACTAAAAAAAAAAACTCGACTTCCAATTTCTTTGTGAAACCAGAAGTAACCTTTTTAATGCCTTTTTTATGCCCATGTGTAACCTTTCTTGAGTTGACCTCTGATGCTTTTACTTGCATTCTTCTTTTGTTTGTCTGCCCCACTGTCATCTTATCCATCATTTTTTTTCTTTTCTTTTCTTGCGTTTACTTTCTGTTTACTTTAGTATTCTTGTTGGAGTCCAAGTTGAATTTGTTTTGCAAAAGGTGAGGTATAAATATTAATATTGTCCTGACCAAAAGTACGTGAATATTCCACCAGCATTATAAATTATGTGTGTATATTGGGACCTTTAATGGAATGGGGTCAGAATAACCTTCAGGCCTTAACCTTTCCAGTTTTTAAAAAAACCTTTGCCACATTAGGTACTCAGCCAGTTCATCTTTCATATCATCATTCTTCTGGAAGCTATTCAGTGATGCTTAATCAAGATTGCTTCAAGACTGTCTCCTGCCTATTTGAACTTTCTGTAGTGATTATAGTGGCCTCCTGCAATTTTCCATGGGGGGGTGTGGTTTGTGTGTAAGCAGTGTCTCCAAAACATTATGCAGTTTTTGTGCATGATAGCTTTAATACTTAGCATTTACTGTATATGGTGTTTTCTTGTTCAGTAATAATTTATCCCCCAAGTTGCATCTTAGTAATTTTAGATATTAAACTTCTTGGTTCCCCCCTTTGTTCTTTCTTTAGCCTTCTAACCAAAGGTCACTCTTTGCTGTCCCTGGCGTTTGGGGGTTTGTCTTGAATACTCAAGGCAGATGGCTGTTTAGTCTGTTGTTGCTAGCTGTACTTTTTCCCACTGGATTATTATCTGGAGAGAATCCTGATAAGAAAAAAAAAACCATTCCATCAAGACCAAACAGGGTTCTTACCAAGAAGACAAATTAGAAATAATATGAGAAAGATATTGAACTTTTTAGAATATTATGAAATGCACCTTGATAAGCAAATGGCGATGTTTTTTATAGATTTTCAAAAAGCATTTGATAATGTGAACTGGAATTTGATGTTTTTACAATTTGAAATGATGCGTGTAGGAACTCGGTTTATTGCTGTGATTAAAGCTATATATAAGACTCAGACTGCTAGAATTAGAATAAATGGAGAGCTTTCAGAGGAGATAAAAATTGAAAAAGGAACAAGACAGGGATGTCTACTTTCTCCATTATTATATGGAAATACTTTTGAATCAAGTGAGAAAGACAGAAGAGATTAAAGGATTAAAAATAAGAGGTGAAGAATTTAAAATCCAGGCATTTGCGGATGACCTTATGGCGATTATAGAAGAACCATTAGAATCTGCCAAAAATTTGTTAGATGTGTTGCAAGAATATACTGAAGTGACAGGACTGAAAATAAATGTCAAGAAAATGAAAAAGAATATGCAAATAAATACAGGAATTGGTGGAATTAACAAATTTCAAAAGAAATATTTGGGGATTCAGTTAACGAAGAAAACAAGCACATTAGTGAAAGATAATTATTTGAAATTGATTGAAGAAATAAGAAGGGATTTAACAAAATGGAAAGAATTGCAACTTTCATTGATGGGAAGAGTTGCTGCAGTGAAAATGAATGTTTTGCCTAAAATAAACTTTCTTTTCCAAACAATCCCTGTAATTTTGAAGCAAGATATATTTAAAGAAACTAATCAGATTATCTTGAAATTCATCTGGCAGGAAAAGAAACCAAGAATTAAAATGAAGGCCTTGCAAGATGTGAAACTAAGAGGAGGCATGGGGCTTCCTGATTGGTTTTTATATTATAAGGCTGCAGCGCTACTATGGATTAAAGAGTGGATTATATTAGAAGATCAAAGAATACTTAAACTGGAGGGACATGATCTTGAATGGGGATGGCATGCATGTGTTTGGTATGGAAAAGCAAATGAATATAAGCGATTCAATAATCATATATTAAGGAAATCTTTATTATGGATCTGGGCTAAAATACAAAGACAGATGTATACCAAAATCCCCCGATGGGTAACGCTGCTAGAAGCATGTACCCGACCAAATTTACTAGAGACAACAAAAATGCTTAGTTATGAAAGTTTATTGAAGAAAGACAAAAGAAGAACTGTTAAGGCAGGGTGTGGAGATGGATTGGTGGACTTGCTTGCAACTTGATTCAAAATTTGGGAAAGATAAACAAGAAGGATTCTATTCAGAACAGACACCATTTGATAGACTACTCTTAGAAACAAAACAAAAATATATCAAAAGAATGTATATGTTCCTATTGGGTTTTGAGATGCATGAAGAAACAATAAAAGAATGTATGATAAAATGAGCACAAGATATAGGCTATAATATTACATTAGAACAATGGGAACAGTTTTGGAAATATAATATAAAATTTACTAGAGCAACAAATTTTAAAGAAAATGTATATAAAATGTTTTATAGATGGTACATGACACCAGTAAAACTGGTAAAAATGAATCAGAACATATCAAAAAATTGTTGGAAGTGTAAATGTGAAGAAGGGACATTTTATCATATGTGGTGGACATGTAAGAAAGTGCAAGTATATTGGAAGATGGTAAGGAATCTAATACAAGAAATTGTTGGATTTACGATACCGCTGAAACCAGAGTTATTTTTGCTTAATATCACCTTAGCTATTATAGATAAAGAAAATGTTGTGTATTTAGTTATTATGATATTAACTGCTGCAGGGATTTTATATACTAGATACTGGATATTAAAATTCCAACGAAAGATGAATTAATAGGGAAAATAATGAATGTGGCGGAAATGGATAGGCTGACAGATTTTGGATCAACAGCATAAACCAACACAGATAGAGCAATGGAGACCATTTTATGCTTGGTTGAAAATGAAGTTGTAGATGTATAAGATAGGGCATTTAGATGAACATATTGTATACATGATATATATGATATTATATGATAAGTGATATTAAGAGGTTAAACTAGAAGAGGAACAAGATTCGAAGATATGTATTAATTGATTAGATATATAGATATATGATTGCCTGCAGCCTTCAACGGTATGTTTTTGTGTTTTTTTGTGTGTGTTGTGTATTGAGTTTGTGTTTGTTATGTGTTTGTTTATATTTGTTGTTTGTTTTTATTTTGGAAAATAATTAAAAAATTAATTTAAAAAAAAGAAAAAGCTATTTAATATCACTAAACAAGTACATGCAGAAGAAAGGCAGCATTTCATGGTGTTCCGCATAACATTATACAAACACATGCAGAAGATATTGTGCAATAATGAATTAATATTTTACACCCACTAGTGGTGTGTAGCAAAACATCCTGGGTACTTGCTAAGCCTAGTCAGGATTCCATTCGGATTTCCATGCGCACCTACCTTGTACTGTCACTTCCATGAGCACAAGCCCTTCATATGCAAGCAAAAGAACAATTTATGACACAACCTTATGTGCTATAAAATCAAATGCATTTTTTAATTTAGAGCCCTGTTCACGTATTTTTGACCTTGTTATTTTGACCTTAATTTATTTTCCAAGGTTCTTCTTTCCACTGTTAATGTCTTTTCTTAAGCTAGAACCTGCCATTATGTCTATATGTACAATTCTTGCGTACAGATAAATGTGGCTACTTACCTTCAGGAAGGGACTGTAACTCAATGATAGAACCACATGCTTTGCTTGTGAAAAATCCTAGGTTCAATCCTAGATGGGTGGTGTCAGCAATTCTGGGCAAGATGGACCAATAATCTGACTCAGCGTAAAGCAGCTCATGTCCTATGTCGCAAGTGCTGGGACCATGGACTTTGTTCTAGGACTGGCTATTGCAAGAAGCTGCAATTACAAGGCTAAGGGCTACTGCACCACCAGAATTTGAGTTCCGCTTCCACAGAGTGCTTTATGGTTTTCAGAAAATGCTACATCCCGTACAGTGTGACTGAGCTGCTGCTGTGCACCAGCAGTGCACCAAGGAACTGGTAAGTCATTGCAGGGGATGGGTGAAATGGGGTGGGGGAGGAACAGGGCAAAGACCAGGGCATGGGGGGGTTGGATCAAGGCAGGGTAGGGGCAGTATCAGCAGCAGTTGTGCCACAAATATCCTGTCCCGCCTTCTGAACCTCAACCCGCATTTGTGGGTCCACTTGGACATAGTGCAGGTCCAAGTAGACCCATTTAGGCAGTGAAGACTTACTCCTAGGCAACCAAACAAGTATTCCCTTACCGGGAGGAGACCTTCAGGATTCCCCACCGCAGCAGAATGCAGTGTTCAGATGGCTTCATCAGCAAGAGGAATTTAGTTAGGATTGGGCTGAGGGAGTGATTGTCTTTACAGTGAGCCTAATGAACCCATTGTTACTGCTGCTGGTGAGGTCCCAGGTGGATGTCCCCAAAATGTGCACTGGGTAGCGGCGGACCTCCTCAGCCCTGCGTCCCGGGGCAAAGGTCCGCGATGCCATTCCTCCCACGCACAAATTTGTCCCATTAGTCACCTGAGGCTTGCGCAACCTAAGGCTGCGTCAGGGAAGCCTCTCTGAGGTTCCACAACACTATAAACTGTGCTTCTGGAAAACCGGAAGCACAGTTTCCAACCCCATCGGGAGCCTCAGAGCGGCTTCCACGGTGTCCTACACTCATGCACCCAGGGCATTTGCCCCATAGACTACAATGGTAGGTTCGCAACTGGTACTTGGTTTCCCACTCTTGGAGCTCCCTTCAGCAGCGTTTCGTCTGAGGATTGGCTTCTGACTGCCCCTTTAGAGATACTGAGTCCACATGGTTGTCCTTTGTGCTCTTGGCAACCACAAGAAGGATTTTCCTCTGCTTTGGAGGAGGTCTGATTGAATCCAAAGTCAATGTACCTGCAGGTTCTGAGACCCAAATCTTGTTGATGCCAAGGAAATCTGGAACTAGTGAGTTTTAAATCAATAAATGATGTTCAGTTTTGGGGGGGAAGGAAGGACTCTGTTACTAAACCAAAACACTTGTGCTAATGAGTAATCAGTTGTAACCTAAGATCCTTTTGTGCATAGTGGTGCATAGCTTACAGTACAATCCTATACATACTTACTCAGAAGTAAGTCCCGCTATATGTAATGGAATTTCTTCCAAGGTAGGTGGGGTTAGGATTGCACAATATAGTCAACCTTCAGTCTTTGTCAGAGCAGTCATACAAGTGAAATGTCCTGCATTCAAATTACTGGCTGAGCTGTGACAAGCTAAGTAATTTTCTCACTTGAGCATGGATTGAAGACTTGTTACACACCTAGTTAATAATGTGATACCATGAATAATCAGTTGTGAGATTTCATATTCACTGTATGTGCCATATTTTTTCCTGGGGCAGGAAGAAAGTGTTGTAGAGGGTAGATTTGCATAAATTGTGACTGCAGTAATAAAAAAAAAAGGTTTGCAGATGGGACTTAACAGATATTGACTAGTCTGAAATAGGATTTGGAAAAATATAATTATGTGGTTTTCTACCATACTGCTAGAGATATGCTTATTGTTAACTTGCAAATCCTACTATAATGTAAAGAATTATTTTTAGATCTCAGGAGATTTATGTTCATAATTATGACTGTTAGAAAAAAAAAATCTTCAGTAGGAGAGTCTCCTGCCCTCATTAGCTGTGGAAAGATGCTTATTTTAGTTTTAACCATAGATTACTGGGTGGGGAAATAAAAATCTAGTCAGAATTTGGAATATGAAGTAATTCCATACATTTCTTGTATGAGAAATCTTTTTAAAATCCACTTCTATATAATGGCTAGATTGCTCATGTGGAAAAAACCTGCTGTGCTAATGAATTCTGTCATAGCTAATGTTAATGAATAAAATAAATCCGTAGGAGTTCCAGAGCCATTGAGAGGAGGTCACAATTCTGTTGCATTCTGCCAGAGAACTGATGACTTCAATGTGTTTGAACTGTGTGTGTGTGTGTGAGAGAGAGAGGGAGAGAGGGAGGGAGGGAGGAGCCTCAACATTTTAAATGTATTTTGAGGGGACCTGTAAAACCCATGTTGTTGCAGAAAGCTAGCAAGCTATTACAGTGTTTCCCTGAAAATAAGACCTAGTGTTTTTTTTGAGAATTGCTGAAATATAAGACCTACCCCGAAAATAAGATCTAGTTGTGATCAGGGCCAGGACGGGGGGAAGCGGAAGGGGTCTTTGGGTGGGGGCGGGTTGACAACATGACCAGGAACGCTGCACTCCCCTGCGCACCCCCGCGCACCACCTAGAAAGTGCCTGCTGCGCTGCCTTGGGCAGAGGATGCTGAAGAGGAGCTGAGGTGGGAAGTCTGGAGAGATCCTTCTGGCAGAATGGGCAGCAAAATGGCAGATGCGCTTCAATGTCAGTAAGTGTAAAGTCATGCACATTGGGGCAAAAAATCAAAACTTTAGATATAGGCTGATGGGTTCTGAGCTGTCTGTGACAGATCAGGAGAGAGATCTTGGGGTGGTGGTGGACAGGTCGATGAAAGTGTCGACCCAATGTGCGTTGGCAGTGAAGAAGGCCAATTCTATGCTTGGGATCATTAGGAAGGGTATTGAGAACAAAATGGCTAGTATTATAATGCCGTTGTACAAATCTATGTTAAGGCCACACCTGGAGTATTGTGTCCAGTTCTGGTCGCCGCATCTCAAAAAAGACATAGTGGAAATGGAAAAGGTGCAAAAGAGAGCGACTAAGATGATTACGGGGCTGGGGCACCTTCCTTATGAGGAAAGGCTACGGCGTTTGGGCCTCTTCAGCCTAGAAAAGAGACGCCTGAGGGGGGACATGATTGAGACATACAAAATTATGCAGGGGATGGACAGAGTGGATAGGGAGATGCTCTTTACACTCTCATATAATACCAGAACCAGGGGACATCCACTAAAATTGAGTGTTGGGCGGGTTAGAACAGACAAAAGAAAATATTTCTTTACTCAACGTGTGGTCGGTCTGTGGAACTCTTTGCCACAGGATGTGGTGATGGCGTCTAGCCTGGACGCCTTTAAAAGGGGATTGGACAAGTTTCTGGAGGAAAAATCCATTATGGGGTACAAGCCATGATGTGTATGCGCAACCTCCTGATTTTAGAAATGGGTTATGTCAGAATGCCAGATGCAAGGGAGGGCACCAGGATGAGGTCTCTTGTTATCTGGTGTGCTCCCTGGGGCATTTGATGGGCCGCTGTGAGATACAGGAAGCTGGACTAGATGGGCCTATGGCCTGATCCAGTGGGGCTGTTCTTATGTTCCTCACAATCACTTCTGGTCTTCACCACTCGGAAAAGTTTGGTGTCGTCTGCAAACTTAGCCACTTCACTGCTCAACCCTGTCTCCAGGTCATTTATGAAGAGGTTGAAAAGCACCGGTCCCAGGACAGATCCTTGGGGGCACACCGCTTTTCACCTCTCTCCATTGTGAAAATTGCCCATTGACACCCACTCTCTGCTTCCTGGCCTCCAACCAGTTCTCAATCCACGAGAGGACCTGTCCTTTAATTCCCTGACTGTGGAGTTTTTCAGTAGCCTTTGGTGAGGGACCGTGTCAAACGCCTTCTGAAAGTCCAGATATATAATGTCCATGGGTTCTCCCTCATCCACATGCCTGTTGACCTTCTCAAAGAATTCTATAAGGTTCGTGAGGCAAGACTTAGCCTTACAGAAGCCGTGCTGACTCTCCCTCAGCAAGGCTTGTTCGTCTATGTGTTTTGAGATCCTATCTTTGATGAGGCATTCCACCATCTTACCCGGTATGGATGTTAGGCCGACCGGCCTATAGTTTCCCGGGTCCCCTCTCTTTCCCTTTTTAAAAATAGGCGTGACATTTGCTATCCTCCAATCTTCTGGCACCATGGCCGTTTTGAGGGACAAGTTGCATACCTTAGTCAAGAGGTCTGCAACTTCATTCTTCAATTCCTTAATAACTCTTGGGTGGATGCCATCAGGGCCCGGTGACTTATTGATCTTTAATTTATCAATGAGGTCTGAAACATCTTCTCTTTTAACCTCTATCTGACTTAACTCCTCGGTCAGGTGGGGCCGTTCGGGCAGCGGTATCTGCCCGAGGTCTTCTGCCGTGAAGACAGATGCAAAGAACTCATTTAATTTCTCTGCCATCTCTAAGTCTCCCTCAGCAAGGCCTGTTCGTCTATGTGTTTTGAGATCCTATCTTTGATGAGGCATTCCACCATCTTACCCGGTATGGATGTTAGGCTGACCGGCCTATAGTTTCTCGGGTCCCCCCTCTTTCCCTTTTTAAAAATAGGCGTGACATTTGCTATCCTCCAATCTTCTGGCACCGTGGCCGTTTTGAGGGACAAGTAGCATACCTTAGTCAAGAGATCTGCAACTTCATTCTTCAATTCCTTAATAACTCTTGGGTGGATGCCATCAGGGCCTTATTGATCTTTAATTTATCAATGAGATCTGAAACATCTTCTCTTTTAACCTCTATCTGACTTAACTCCTCGGTCAGGAGGGGCCGTTCGGGCAGCGGTATCTGCCCGAGGTCTTCTGCCGTGAAGACAGATGCAAAGAACTCATTTAATTTCTCTGCCATCTCTAAGTCTCCTTTTATCTCCCCTTTCCCTCCCTCACCATCCAGAGGGCCAACCGCTTCTCTGGTGGGTTTCCTGCTTCTAACATATTTGAAGAAGCTTTTATTATTCCCCTTAATGTAGCTGGCCATGCGTTCCTCATAGTCTCGCTTGGCCTCCCGTTTCACCTTCTTACATTTCTTTTGCCACAGTTTATGTTAACAATGCATAATAATGCAATGACCATGTTGACAATGCATAATAATGAAGTTGGTTTGTTTAATGACAAAACTAGTATTCATTTGCCTAGAGACCATCTATATTTTCTTTTGGTAGTAATTATTCTTTATCATAAGGAAACCAGTGGCCGAAAACAAACATGAACTATACCTTCCTATAGATTACAGGACAACATGTTGCTTGCTGCACTTTAGCTGAAGTGCTCTTATTTTCTTCTGACTTGTTTATAGCTTGTCTGAATGCACTCTCTGCCCTTCCTACAGTGTTTTTCTGCTGATTAACTATATCGTATATAGTGTTACGTGGGGCATTGCATGGAAGATGCAATAAAAATGGTTTATGATATTATAGCAAAGAGAAATGTCTGGGGGAGATGGGGGTGCAGTGAGGCTGATTCATTTTACTAAATGAGCAGTGGTCTCTGATAAATGACCTGTCAACCGCAGATGGGGATTAGTTTATATTAGATCATTGAACTTTTAATAAAACCGTTGACTTCAGTTCAGTGTTTTACTTGAAAATAATTTCATTGAAGTACTGTTTTATTTGCTCTCTTGTTTGATGTCTCTGTGTGTAGCCCCTATTTGGCACCTCTCAACGGGCATTAGCCATGAGTACTAAATGGAATCCTACAGGTTTAGAATTGGTATTCCACCAAACAACAGTTGTTGCAGAGGCAAAAAATAAAAATAAAATAAAAACTACAGAATTTGTTTGCTATGTGATTTGTTCTTCCAGTAGTATTTATAAAATGTGTTTTCTTCAACAATGTTTAAAACACTACTTATTTCCCTATGTGAACTTAGGCTGACATTAAACAAAGAAGCAAACAGACATACATGCAACACATATAAAGCTAGAGTATCCCGAGTATATATATTCCATAAACCTTTATTGGCATTAAAGAGTATCCCGAGTAATCAAAGGACTATAAAATCAGATCTGCTGGATGGGCAGGGGTGTTGAATGTACCAGGGCACCGCAGTGGGATGTGCTGCCTCTTCTTAGCTTTCAGCAATCTTCCCACACTCGTAGCCTCCCCCCCGCAAGGGTTGGGAACCCTATTTTTCCACAATAAGCAACAGAAATAATTTTTTCTGGGTACATTTCAAACTGATGTGTCTTTTTGTCACCAGGTTAACACCTAGGATTGAGGGGAACACATTTGGGCAGCATGTCCACAAAGGCCTACATCAGTTGCCAGAGATAGAGATAATTTCTTTTTTTTTCGTTTGTTCTCCAACAAAAAAACTCCAGCAAGGTAATTGTCAAAGTGGTGGTGGTGCATTTTTTCCCCCCAATCAATTGACATAGCAGAAATTAGATTATATCAGCAAACTGACTCCACAGCTGTCAGAATAGATGCTGCATCCCCATGTATTCAAGCAGGAAGCATTTTCTGCCAGCCATACCAAAAATGTCTCTTCCTTTACCAACATCGCCTGTTTCATCTATTCTGTTCGTGATCCACAAAGTGACTGATTATGCAGTGAAGATGGATGTGAAGGGTAAAATGTGAATTTAAGAAATGAACTGGCTCAGTGAATGGTGATTTTAAAATGAAAGTAAAATTACAGCTTGTTCCATAAGAAGGTTCTTCCTCTTCTGCAGCTTACGGGGCTTGTGCTTTGAGTCACTGTTTAGGGCAGTAACCTGGAATTCTGTCCATACATTCACTAGGCACTGTTGCATTGATAAATTTATTGCCTCTGGCTCAGCCTATGGTTGACAAGTCGTCCAAATGATTGTTCTATTAAATGAGAATCCCATCCCACCGTGGGGATGAACTGTTTTTCTACAACTCAGAAGTGAAGACGGTCCCACCATGAAATTGCTGGAGAAAGGAAAAATTGTGCTTACTGTAAATTTTCATTCTCAGGGGCACCTGGCTGGGGCAGTCTTCCTTCCGATACTTCAGAAATAAAAAAAGAGAAGAGAACCCGATAATAAGATGCAGAAGAATGAATCAGCGAATGGTAGTTTATTGTTTTTTGGATGTCTGACCTTTTCAGCATCAGACTTAGCTGAACCCTGTGGGACTTCTTTCTGCCTCTTTCTTCAATGTTCTTATAGTTGAGTGCTTGTATTCATGGATTTTTTTTTCTTAGTGTTTTTTAAAATTTATAATTCTTTAATTGTAAGGGTCAGGGCTTTCCTTCCAGGCATAGTCTGGGGTATCAGCAGACAACCCTCTCCTTGATGGCATTGTTGCTGATGGACCTTGCCTGTCAACTAAGGAGGTACTTCCCAGAAGTAAAGGCTGCTCCAGCCTGGAATTACTGAATAATGAAAATTATGATAAAACACATTTTATCCCATGCGGGAGTTACTAATGATCTTGGATCTGAAAGAGTCTGCAAAGGCTGTGGATGGTACAAGGCTAGATCATGCCCACCCATCTGCTAGCAATTGTAGGTGACAGTGAACATTTGACCCAGGCCAAAGTCTCAGCAGTGGTATGATCTGGAATGCCACCCAATGGCACCTCCTTTCTACTGTGTCTGCACAATTACAAAACAAAAAACAGCCAGTTATTGTGCTCCTTGTGCAGTTACAGAAGTGCATGACTTCTGGTTAGATTTAAAGGGATTGCAAAAATGAAGGCAGTCCTTCATTTGCATGATACCTGTAAATCAAACTGGAAGTCCTCCACTTCTGTGTTTGAAGGAACTGCACCTGAAGCAAGATAAGGAGCTAGTGGAAAGTGAATCAGTGTGAACTGCATCCGAGGGAGGCAGTGGCAGCAGAAGACTAGGGTCAAGGGCACCTCAAATCTGTCACCCCACTGCAGTCTACCACAATTCAGTGCTCAGTGACAATTGAGCAAATTTTTCTGTTTCCTCCTGTGAAAGTTCTAAAGAACTGCACATTTCTATGTATTGATGGCATACATATATTAATGAATTTGCACTGAAGATTTCTCATATTGACTCCCCCCCCCAAAAAAAAAGTAATTTTGAAAATGTTATGCTACTAGGATATTTCTTTTCATTTTTATGTAAAGCAATTCATTTGTAATTCTTTGGAAACCTATTTGAGTAGCACGATTATAACAGAAGAAACCTGTGAACTAATGGCACAGTCCTTGATTCAGAATTCAACAAAAAACTTCCCATTCTCCTCTCTGAGAGCGAAACCTTTCATATGCATCCAAGGATTTCCTGTTGTGTACAATGAGTGGTTCTTCTCTCTTAGAAGGTCATGGAAAGTCATTGTTAGTTTGTGTACCAGCTCAACTTCTGGATCTGGAGTCCTACAGGCTTTGCAGGAAGTACCATGGCTGCAGGTGAGGAAGGTCACTAGCAGCATTGCACAGACCTTTACAGCGCAATCCTATCTTTTGCTGGCAGGCCAGGAGGTCCAAGATTGGGGCCAGAATTGGCTCAGCCAGAAGAAAGGGGAAACTCTTCCCCTTACCCCTGGGTAAGCCACCACAGCCCCGATAGGTCTTCTCAGACCGGTTCCACCTCAGGAGATGGCACGAGTCCGAGGAGAACAGAGTGACTTGGAGCTGCTCCACACTACTCAGGGAACGGGGTTGGGATCTGGCATAACTGCCGGGTCCCAGCACCGCATCCCACTCCCCGCCCACTGGCCCCCTGGAACGCCCTACCCCGTCCTCCCACACCCTGGAATGCTTCCCTCCTGCCTCCTCATGCCTCCTCCCTGCCTCCTCAGACCCCTGCATCGGCCGAGCTCAGTCAATGCAAACTTCCTGGCGCAAGCTGCCATGGAGGCTGGATGCAGCCTTCATGCATTGGCGTGGTCTGCTCCCAAGGAGGCACAAATGTGCTTTATGGCATGCTTGCGACCCTCCTAGGCTGGCGCAAGGGACTTTAATGCTCTAATTTAATTATCTAATAGAACAGCTAATTGGACACTAACCTTATGTTAGGCTGGTGCAAATTAGCATAACACAAGGTTAGGATCCAATTAGCTGTTGTATTAGATAATTAAATGGGTTCCACTATCCCCCCCCCCCCCCCAAAAAAAAAAAAAGATACTCAACAGACCAGATGGAAAGAGAATCACTTTTTGGAATACTGATGCACCTGATGCTACTGAATATTTTTATCCTATTTTCCTCTGATTCCACAGATAATAGATTTGATAGCCATTTCTTGACAAGCAGTTATTTTCACTGGCAATTGTTCCAACTGGTCATTATGTAAGAGTTGGAACTGAAGAGTTTTACCTCTTCCCTCTGTATCCTGTTTTTCCACTTTTTCTAACATGTGTATCAGATATTTTAAATGGTAAACTGTCTTCATTGCATTGTCAGAAAGGCTGTTTACAAATATAAGAAAATAAACTTTTTAAAATTCATTTGTACCCCACTTTAAAAATTCCAAATCTCATTTTCAATGAAAGCAAAGTAAGTTTTATATGAAAGAAATACATTTTTGAGCTTTGTATGCTTTTATGAGCTTAAATAAGCAATTCATTTTATGATCGTAGACATACAGCCCAATCCTGACCTGCCCGGCACGTGGGGCTGCAGTGGCGCCAAAAATGACCGCCGCCGCCACCTTGGGAAGAGGGGTAGTCCCATAATGGGTCTACTTGATTCTATGACAACCCAAAGGTCAGTGTAGAATCAAGAGCCTTCATGTCAGGTGGCCATCCCGACACAGAGGCTGTGGATCCGGTGAAGCAAAGCTCCACCAGTCCCACCTCCCTCCTGCTCCGCTCCCTCCCCTGGCACACCTCCTCCTCGCCCTCTCCCCACACTCCATCCTCCTCCCCATCCCAGAATGCCTCCTCCCCGCCTCCCCCCACACCCCCACTTACCTCTCTGCTGCTCAGCGGTTCACACATCTGCCAAGTGGCAGAGCTCTGGCGCTAGCCCAAACGTGCGTACTCACTCCTTAGGACTGGGCCCATAGTTGGGTGAATAATGGTTTCTGTTACAACCAGACCTGAGCCTTTGCCTTTATCAACGAAACAACAAAGATGGTGAAAAGAATGCCTACAGGTCAGACTTTTGAATCTCTTGCATGAATATAGAATGCAGGCACCTTTACTGCACTGATTTCGCAGGCCAACACACATTTTGCTTCCTTAAACGTTACACCAATTCTTGGCGTATTTGGGGTGCATTTGGGGTGCTGTTTCCAAAAATGGCATCGATTTTGCCCTATCACGTCTAGTTTTGGAGACACGGCATAGCCTCTTTAGTGAATGGTTCAAGCGTCTTCCTCATGAGGAAGCATACACCAAGGCTTCCTCATGAGGAAGCTGCTTGAACCACTCAGTAATGAGGCTATACTATATCTCCAAAACTAGATGTGATAGTGCAAAACGGATGCCATTTTTGGAATCAGCACCCCAAATTCATATCAAACCACCATAAAGGTTGGGAAAAACTTTTCTGAGCCTCAGTTTCGTAGGCCTGTGTTTTTAGCAGCTCACATAATCTGTTTCTTCATTATATACTGGCCTTGGCATTTGTAAAATTAAATTGCTGTATCATAAAAGATGTACACTTTTTATAGGGTTGAAACTGAACCTGAGTCAGCAAAGAGCTCAAGAGAGAAACTGCCCAAGCAATACACCTCCAAAATGGTTGAACTGAAACTGTAATGGCTAAGATCCAGTTGGCAAGGCACAAAATAGTATAACGCCCTTAGAAATTCTAGGTAGTTGACAGATGAACAATAAGGATTTTTAGTTTTATGAGAAATTTGTAAATGGTCTTATTGCTGATCATGTCTTTGTATGTTTTTGGCAGGAACCTACAAGATATTTTCCTGCCATCATCAAAAACATATTTTATGACCAGGTGTTCTAGATAGTTGCTTGTTAATTTCATAAAGGCCTCTATGCCACTTCTTTTAGCCAGGTTTTGTTTTCCTCTTTCAGTAATTGCTAGTGTACCCAGCAGTGCAATAGTTGCTTGGTAAGCAACCAGGTGTATTCTCTCAAATTACGGTGGGTGCTTTGTATCTTAAGAGGATTATGCTTATTAAGAAGGAAGGACTCAAAGGATTTCAGAAAGTAAATCATACCTAGTAGCATACCTAGAATTATCCATACTGGTGGTAGATAGCATGTGCTAGTTTACAAAGTTTTAAAGAAAACGACTGTAGTGTATCCTTTTCTTCTAAAAAAAAGGCCTCATTTCAGTATTTCTGAGTCTTGTCCATGAATGTTTATCTTGAAAGAAATGTGATAGTTTGTAAGGTACTTTATTGACCTCATGGGAAGTTTTAGTCTGATAAAAAGTTGTTTGTTAGTGAAGGTAAAACAAGAGGTTTAAGTAGGCCCTTCGTTAGTGTTAATGATTTGGATTTATTTCTGAAAGTCTTAATCAAAAAAATTTTTTTTAACCAGTGTAGAGTTCGATAGCAATATCTCCTATAACCCTAATTGACTTTTTAAGTGAAATCAGTAATATACTTCCCAGTTGAGCTTTGGGAAATCCAATACTTCACAGTTCTGTGTGATGGTGAATAACCAGCACAACTTTCAAATAAGAGACTTTGATAATAAATGTACTATACAAAACAATCAGAAGCTTTAGAGGGGCAGACACTATCCAGTGAAATTTGGGGATGAAACCTGTGGTATATGTGTAATCATCAGATTCTCTAAAAAATGCTCGTTATTGCAAAAAAGAATGCCACTATAAAGTTCATTAATTTCTTGAACTTCATATTATTTATACCTGTTATTGCATTTTATTTTATAACTTGACATTTTAATTATTTGTAATATCAACAGAGGACAATTTTATTATTATGTTGACATAGCTGATTACCCATTTTATAATAATATTTAATGTGTGTTAAGGATTTCTTCTTGCTATGTATGATGTCACATTAATTCCTATCACTGTGACACTCTTAAAGTCATATAAATATTTAATAATCTGACATAAAGCCTAGCTTTAGAAAAAAAAAACTGTTGAAATACACGAAATTTCAACTCTTAAACTTCCATCAGGGCTTTCAGAAATAAAAGAAAATTTTATTTAAAATCAACTTCATTTGCAGCTGGTTAAAGCATTTTTTTTATTTGTGCTTTATTGGAGCTTAGTGCTAATCTGTATTCCATATTATTCAGGAAAATTAGCTTGAGTTTCAATGTGCTTTTTTCTCACTTGGTAATTCCTTCAGCAGCCTGTCTGACTGCACTGCATCCTGCATGGGGGGGGGGGGGCGTCCCAGAGGACTCCTCTGGGTAAGGATCCATGGCGCAGAGTGATCGACTCAGACTTGCACTAGCAAAGTCACTGTTTTATGTTAGATTTTATGAAAATGTTGTAAACCACCCTGGGCATTTGCCTTGGCAAGGGAAAGTGGGGTATAGCAGCTCAATCCTATGTTTCCCTTGCGCCCAGGACTACAGCGACGCCAAAATGGTGACTGCTGTATCCTGTGGGGCCAGGGAAGCAGCACCAGGTCTCCACAGGGTAAAGGAACAAACATTCTGTTACCCTGTGTAACACCCAGGTGACCCCAATGAGTCTCTTTGGCTCTGTGCCTGCTATCTGCACAGGCCTTGGAGGAAGGTTAGGATACGGCAGTGCAGCCTGGGAATATCACCCATCACTGATCCAATTAATGTCAGAATCCCTCACAAAAACCTGTAACTTCATGTGTTTCCCATAACACGTTATTTGGCCTTTAATAACTTTGTTTTAGAGCAGGGGTACCCAAACCCCGGCCCTGGGGCCACTTGTGGCCCTCAAGGCCGCTCAGTGCAGCCCTCAGGGAGCCCCTAGTCTCCAATGAGCCTCTGGCCCTCCAGAGATTTGTTGGAGCCCGCACTCGCCCGACGCAACTGCTCTCAGCGTTAGGGCAACTGTCTGACCTCTTGCGTGAGCTGTGGGATGAGGGCTCCCTCCACTGCTTGTTGTTTCATGTCTGTGGTGCAGTAGCAGCAGCAAAGGAAAGGCCAGCCTTGCTTTGTGCAAGACCTTTTATAGGCCTTGAGCTATTGCAAGACCTTCATTCATTCATTCATCTTTAATATATTCATTTATGTAAATTTATTCAAACTTGAAATGTAAATTAATTTGGCCCCCCCGACACAGTGTCAGAGAGATGATGTGGCCCTCCTGCCAAAAACTTTGGACACCCCTGTTTTAGAGGTTTGCATCTGGGTAAACATTACCATGGAGTTTTGTAAAGAAAAATCTTCTTTGACGCGAAGACTAACAGCCCTTATTCTGTTTAATGTGATATATATTTTGAGATTGGGAAAGGTGGCATGTGCATGGAGTGTCTTGCTGTATTATTTTAGTTGGAAAGCATCTGGAAGTGCTAATCATCAAAAACTTCAAGCTAAACAGGAATGAATGAAGCCCTTCACACCAGCCATGACCTAGAAAATGGTAATTGACACAATATTAGATTTGTCTGTCTCTCTGTGGAAAGCTGTAATGTGATTATTTTTTGTAGGTAGATATGAAAGAAATTCAATCTGCTACATAAGGAATGCCAGCTGAAAATCAAAAGTGGTTTTTAACACATTCGTAACAAGGAGCGAACAAAATCTCAAACTGTGTATGTCAGAATTTGCTGTATTTGGCAGCACATGTGACTGAACATACAGAGGCAGATGGCCACAAACTCCTTAGTGGAAAAGAAATTGCACTCCCGCAAAGATTCCTTCCTCATCCTGTAGGACCCCTGAATGAGCGCAACTGAAGTAACTGTGGCCATAATGTCTCTACTTTTTCTGACAGGAAGATTATATATATTATTATTATTATGCCCAAATCCTTATAATACAACCAGTGAGTTTGGAGATGGGATAATATAAAAACAAAAACCTTTCTGGATTAAGTCAAAGGACCATTCAGCTGAGCATCCTCTTTCCCACAGTGACCAAACAGCTGCCACTGAGAAGCCCCCAAGCAGGATAGGAAGGCATACTCCTTGGGTTGTTACAGGGCACTAGGGATCAGACATGGGACCTGATTAGGCACATGCCTTCAGGGACCATGCACCTGAAGGAACCCATGCCTGTGCCATGTGACAGGCCTCCTGCTGCTCCCCCATCAGCCAGTGAGCATTTCTGTAACCTACCTGGCAATGGAAGGGTGGAGCAGCAGACCTTCCCCACAGCCTTTTTAAAATTCCTACTTGCCCTGGCCTAATATAGTATAAGAGGCTGTTAAATTTGGGAATTTTGAAATGACAGTAGGGAAGAGGGATGGACTACTGTGGTTCCTGCTTCCCCTATCGTCTGGTAAGCCACAGGGACTTTTAGTGAGAATTTGAGGGAAAAGCAGGGGTGAATCTGCACTGCACTACAGCTCAGTTGAGATAATTTCCTCCATTTCTTGCTCAGTTTTTGAGCAGACTGATAGAGCAGTTAGTGCACATGTGTGTGCACTTGGACCCATGCCATGAGAAGGAGCTCACATGCCATGAGAAGGAGCTCACAGCGCTTCTGCCCAAGGGCCTTTAGAACACCTTCAGCTTTGGTACCTAAACCAAATTATGACAGGTGTGCACATTTTCAAGCATGCATACCAATGAATCCAAACACAAAAAGCAGAACATAATTTCCACAAACAGATTAATAAATGCATTTTCTGTAGCATTTAGTTTGTTACTTATGGCTTTTAATTTTCAGTTATATACTGAAAATTATATAAACTTCTGTTTGTTCGGGCCTTGAAGATGTACTTTATTTATGAACAAGATGGTAAATGAAAAACAAATTGCATTGGATAATCAATGTAAAATATTTTTCTCCTGTTATTTATGAGAACTCATGTCTTGAGCCCAGCTCCTACTAAGTCCTATCAGAATCTCAATTACTATAATGGATTTTTTTCCTTCCCTTTCATTTAACAACAAAAATTACATAGGAGATGTTGCCAAGTATTCATTTTCCATCCTAAACACACACATTGGAAACATTTGTTTGGTTTTCTGTTGATTGTTATCAGTTTAAAAATACCTATAATAAACTACCAAAATATATATTTCTTGGCATATTCCAGAATCTTCTTTTTTCTATAGTCCGGCCACCGTTTTAAACATGTGGTCTTAAGAAGGAAAGAATCAGTGGATTTTTTTTCTCCTCCTGTGTTTCTTTCAAATACCAACATAATTTTATGCAGATTCCAACCTCACTATGCACCACATTCTTCTGCATTAGGTCTGAAATATAAATCAGTGGGTCCCAAACTGTGAGTCATTGCTTCCTGGAGAGCTGCGAAAGCCAGCCAGGGAAGCTGTAGAGTCCTTGCGAAAAACTTGGCGCCTTATACAATGTATTGGATTGCAACCCTAACAGTGAGCCATGGCAAATGGGCCACGAGTAGGTCAAGGAAGCTGCCAGTCAAAAAATTTGGGACTGGGTTGTTGTTTTCAGAATGTATGTCAATAAAGGTTATTTTGAACTTGGAAAAACGTTTGGGAACCATTGATATAAATCAAACTATCAAGTGCATTTTGCCAAATCTTGGCCTCCTGTTGGGAACTCTGGGTATATGTCTTCTGCGTACAGGATAACTTTCTGTGTTTTCAGTTTGCGGTTTGCAGGGATTGGCATTCGACTCTACTTGAGTTGTGCAAAACCCTGTTTTTTGACCACTCGAGTCAACTCAAGTCATGGACTTCACTAACCCGGACTTGTTTTGTGACTTGAGAGAGAAGACTCTGGGGAAGTTGAAAGCACTGTCAAGGTCTACCCATTCATCTGCAAGCCTCTTGAGCATCCAACTTAAGCCAAATTTGGAGCCCCTGAGGCTTCAGTGAAATGAGACAGTAGAACTTCTTGGTGGTCGTGGTTTAAATAATGTCAGCCTAATGTCGACAATGAAGAAAGAGAAGCAACACTCCTTCCTATTCCACCAAACCATCCTTACCATATAGCCAACCTTCTCTCCCTAGGAAAACCACCGCAGACACCCGCCCATAAGTCGATCCCACAGATAAGTCGAGGGCAGGTTTTGAGCCAACAATCATGGAATTTTCTATGACCCTTGGATAAGTCAGGGGTTAAACTTAGGGGGGTGTCTGACTATAGTTTTGTCTGATTTTACCCGAGGCCAGATCCTGAAAAATAACGCACCACTTTGTATTTGTATTGGCAACCTTCAGTCTCGAAAGACTATGGTATCGCGCTCTGAATGGTGGTTCTGGCACAGCGTCTAGTGTGGCTGAAAAGGCCAATCCGGGAGTGACAATCCCTTCCACACCGGGAGCAAGTGCAGTCTGTCCCTGGTCTGTCTCCCTGACTATGGGCCTTCCTTCTTTGCCTCTTAGCCTCAGACTGTTGGCAAAGTGTCTCTTCAAACTGGGAAAGGCCATGCTGCACAGCCTGCCTCCAAGCGGGCCGCTCAGAGGCCAGGGTTTCCCACTTGTTGAGGTCCATCCCTAAGGCCTTCAGATCCCTCTTGCAGATGTCCTTGTATCGCAGCTGTGGTCTGCCTGTAGGGCGCTTTCCTTGCACGAGTTCTCCATAGAGGAGATCCTTTGGGATCCGGCCATCATCCATTCTCACGACATGACCGAGCCAACGCAGGCGTCTCTGTTTCAGCAGTGAATACATGCTAGGGATTCCAGCACGTTCCAGGACTGTGTTGTTTGGAACTTTGTCCTGCCAGGTGATGCCGAGGATGCGTCGGAGGCAGCGCATGTGGAAAGCGCTCAGTTTCCTCTCCTGTTGTGAGTGAAGAGTCCATGACTCGCTGCAGTACAGAAGTGTACTCAGGATGCAAGCTCTGTAGACCTGGATCTTGGTATGTTCCGTCAGCTTCTTGTTGGACCAGACTCTCTTTGTGAGTCTGGAAAACGTGGTAGCTGCTTTACCGATGCGCTTGTTTAGCTCGGTATCGAGAGAATGAGTGTCGGAGATCGTTGAGCCAAGGTACACAAAGTCATGGACAACCTCCAGTTCATGCTCAGAGATTGTAATGCAGGGAGGTGAGTCCACATCCTGAACCATGACCTGTGTTTTCTTCAGGCTGATTGTCAGTCCAAAATCTTGGCAGGCCTTGCTAAAACGATCCATGAGCTGCTGGAGATCTTTGGCAGAGTGGGTAGTGACAGCTGCATCGTCGGCAAAGAGGAAGTCACGCAGACATTTCAGCTGGACTTTGGATTTTGCTCTCAGTCTGGAGAGGTTGAAGAGCTTTCCGTCTGATCTGGTCCGGAGATAGATGCCTTCTGTTGCAGTTCCAAAGGCCTGCTTCAGCAGGACAGCGAAGAAAATCCCAAACAAGGTTGGTGCAAGAACACAGCCCTGGAAAGATCTGATGATGCTGAGGAGCCTGGGTGGACATCCAATCTTGGGGAGAATCTTGAAGAGGCCGTCTCTGCTGACCAGGTCGAAAGCTTTTGTGAGATCTATGAAGGCTATAAAGAGTGGCTGTCGTTGTTCCCTGCATTTCTCCTGCAGTTGTCTAAGGGAGAATACCATATCAGTGGTGGACCTGTTGGCTCGGAATCCACACTGCGATTCTGGATAGACGCTCTCTGCAAGTACCTGGAGCCTCTTTAGTACAACTCGGGCAAACAGCTTTCCTACAACGCTAAGGAGAGAGATGCCGCGGTAGTTGTTGCAGTCACCCCTGTCACCTTTGTTCTTGTACAGCGTGATGATGTTTGCATCCCTCATGTCTTGAGGTACTCCACCTTCTCTCCAGCAGAGACAGAGGATTTCATGCAGCTCAGTGACGATGATCTCTTTGCAGCATTTTAGGACTTCAGCAGGGATGCTGTCTTTTCCAGGTGCCTTGCCAAAGGCAAGGGAGTCCAGGGCCACGTGAAGTTCTTCTAGGGTTGGTTCACTGTCAAGCTCTTCCAGCACAGGCAGGCACTCAATGTTGTTCAGTGCTTCTTCGGTGACTACATTTTCTCTGGAATATAGCTCAGAGTAGTGCTGCACCCAGCGTTCCATCTGCTGCGCCCGATCCTGGATGACCTCGCCTGTGGCAGACTTCAGAGGGGCAATTTTCTTCTGTGTTGGACCTAGGGCCTGCTTGATACCATCATACATCCCCTTGATGTTGCCCGTGTCAGCTGCTATCTGTATCTCGGAACAGAGCTGGAGCCAGTAGTCGTTAGCACATCTCCTGGCAGTCTGTTGGACTTTGCTGCGAGCAGTTCGGAGGACCTGCAGGTTGCGCTCACTGGGACAGGCCTTGTATGCTGCTTGAGCTCTCCTCTTTTCCTCAATGACTGGTGTCAACTCCTCAGAGTGGGCTTCAAACCAGTCTGCCGCCTTGTTGGTCTTCTTGCCGAATATGGACAAGGCGGTGTTGTAAACGGTATTCTTGAAATGTTCCCATCTGTTGGATGCGTTTGCGTCGGCCGGGCCTGGAAGAGATTCCTCAAGCGCTTGTGCAAATTCCTCCACTTTTCTCTGATCCCGGGTCTTGCTGGTATCAATGCGAGGTCTTCCTTCCTTTTTCGTGTGATACAGTCGCTTTGTTTGCAGTTTCACTCTGCTGCACACCAGGGAGTGGTCAGTGTCGCAGGCAGCACCATGATAACTGCGTGTGATCTTGATGCTGGGAAGGCTGGAGCGTCTGGTGAGGATCAGGTCGAGCTGGTGCCAGTGCTTTGATCTTGGATGTCTCCAAGAGACTCTATGTTGGGGCTTTGTGTTGAAGAATGTGTTGCTGACACAGAGACCGTGATGACAGCAAAACTCTAGCAGGCGTTGGCCATTTTCGTTCATCCTCCCAGTGCCAAACTGACCTAAGCAAGTGGGCCATGAACTGTTATCAGCACCAACTCTAGCATTGAAATCGCCGAGGATGAACAATGGCTCTTTTACAGGGATTTTCTTGACAGTGGTGGCCAGGTCATCATAGAATTTGTCTTTGGCTTCTGCTGGAGACGACAGAGTCGGTGCATAAGCACTGATGAGAGTGATAGGTCCTGCTGATGACTGGAGCTGCAGGGACAAAATTCTTTCACTTCCCACAGTAGGTGGGATGATGGATTTCAGCAGGGTATTTCTGACCGCAAAGCCAACGCCATGTTCCCTGGTTTCGTTTGGTGGTTTTCCCTGCCAGAAAAATGAGAAATTTCTCTCCTTGACAGATCCGGAATCTGGCAGCCTAGTCTCTTGAAGGGCGACGATGTCCATCTGCAGTCTGCTCAGCTCCATGTCGATGACAGCTGTTTTGCGTGCGTCGTCTATTTCTTGCAGGTCATCAGAGAAGCCAGGTGTCATTGTCCTAACGTTCCAGGTGCCCAGCTTTAGGGCAGTAGTTTTCTGTTTTCTGTTGCATGGTGCAGAGTTGTCGATCCGCTTGTCGGTTTTCACCCTAAACCCCACGCACCCCATGAGGTTAACGGACCGTGGCGAGGCAACACCTTACTGGCTGGGGACTGCCCAGCTTAAGGCGGGCGGTAGCTGCCCAATGAGATGCAATGATCTCTCCCACCGTCGGAAGCAGCCCCTGGCGTCATGCTCTACGCCAATCGAGCAAAGACTTATAACCGGTAAACTGCTGCTTCCCGTGTTGTGCCGACGCCGTATGGCGAAGTTGGAGTGTCCTCTCCAGTGCGCGAAGCCTGGGTAAAGAAGGTATGGAGGATAGGCTGTTACCCATGCAGCAAATCCCCCCTCTCCACGTCGCTGGAATGGTCCAATGGAAAGGCAGAAGCCAATACGGTTGGTTCCAGCGGCGTCGCAGGAGTTGCCAGAACGTGACTGTGTTCAGCCATGAACTGCCTAAGGGACTCCGGCTCCTGATTTTGCCTCGAGGTTGACTCCTGAAGCCTTTTCCAGAACTGGATGTAGCCACAAGGCAGTGGAGGTTTGAGGTCAGAGTTTCCTTCTCTTAGATGAGCTGCCTTCCTAGGCTGACGAGTCCCATCTACCCGGTGGCTGTTTAGTCGCCTCTTACGACAAGTACAGCCAAACTGAGGGCCTATTCTTAGCCCCAGCCCCCAGGGACAACGCACCACTAATTGTTACCTAAGAACTGTAGTCTCTAATTTATTAAAAACATAGTAAAAGATCATAAGATACATTTTTATTCTTTTTAAATTCTGGTCTTCACCACCTTTTTGTAAACGCTATCAGAGTAAGTGCACTGTAAACTACATACCAGTAGAACAGTGGTTCCCAACCTGTTATTCATGTACTCCCAGGGACACTCAACAGGACCTTTAGGGGTACTTGAAAAAGAATGGAATAATGGCAGGAAAAGGCAGGTCATGCTCCAGAATGCCTTGCAGGACAGAAATGCCTTGCAAGGACCAGCAAGGCAGGAAGGGAGGTAGCTAGTTGGCTGTGAAAGCCCCACCAGTAGCTAGTTTTTGGTCATCAATTCATGTATGAACCAGTGATTGAAAACCAGCACAGTAAAAAAGCTGAAACATGCTATGGAAAGTGATCAATCACCCAGAATTTTTCAGTACACTTCTGGTGCAAAACTGTGCAAAGGCAGAGTCTTCTGTTCTTCAAACAGATGAAAAGAGAAAATAGGTGATGAATACATGAAGTCTGGGCTTTCATATAGAGGAGATGAGGGCTTGTATTATTAATTACAAACATTTCGCTAATATGAAGGGTACAATTTATGGAAATGGGCTGCCAAGGGATATGCAAGTGAAAAAGGTTGGCAACCACTCCAGGAGAACCAGGAATCAAATCCACCTTTAAGGTGTCTGGTGCGTTAAGCCAGAAGCTCTACGTACAACATACAACCCATCACTGGGAGCGTGCAATTCAATGCACAGCATAGAGATGCAGCTGCATATATTTGCAACCCTTTTTACTCAGAAGTAGACCCGCTGCTTTTCATGGGTGTTATTCTTAAGTAATGGTGCATTGAATTGTAGCCTGGAACTTTGCTTCAAATGGGAAGAGGATCTCATCCTGGTGTTGGAAAAAAAACCAGGCTGCAGCAGAAGGAAGGAGAATAAAAGGTTAACTTTGGCTGGAATTTCCCAGTTGCTGTAAAAACGATCTCTGGGGTGCTTTAGAAAGGAAACGTTTCAGAGTTGAAAGGTTCTGCCCTCTGAGCTTGATTACATGGCAAAAATTTTAGTACTATAGGTGAGTATCTACTGTAAATAGGTAGGTAAAACTTATTTGTAGACAATAAGAAGCAAAAAAAAAAAAAGAACAGGTTAAAAAGTAAGAGAATACAGGTTAAAAGAAAAGGAAATAATTGCGTGTACTTCCAGTGGTATTGTGGTGGGATTGCTTAGCTACGTTATTGTGAGGCTTCACTTTACATGCATCTAGCCATCTGACAGGTCTACGAAGTAGTTCCAGATTTTGTAAAATTTTTCAAGGCTGTCCTGCTCGATATGAACAACCCTCTCTGTAACTGCCAGTTGTTGTTGAACCCACTTCTGGGTCTTATAGTATCCTCCAGTGCTGCAAAAATACTTACTTCACCACTAGCATTGCATTAAGTTCCAAATCACTGTTTGTCATTTCCTCAAATCCCATTTTGTCAAGCGCAGCTGAACTCTCGTTTGGTAATACACACCACATTGGCCTATGGAACTGCAGGTGAAACACATGTGCTAAAGAAGTGTCAGCTTAACCTGTCTTAGAACTGCAGTCACATAATATACAAGTGACTTTGATCAAAATACATGTACAGCACACATAAGTAACATACACATAAAGTATATGTAGCCCTTAGTTGACTCAAACAATGGACTATGGCGAAGGAATGGCTTTCATTCCATTGGCAGATTTCCTCCAGAGTATATAGTAGTCCTGCAGCACTGCAGTGGGGAATTTGAACTGGAATGGCGACTGGGCAAAATCTTTTCTCCCTCAATGCTGTGGTCTCAAACCTGATCCCCATCCTGCAGCTGCTATTTACAAAAAAAAAGACCCAAAGACCACTGACACGCTTAATGTAACACTTAGTTTGGCCCTAACTCTCCAGAGTGCAACCATGCACTGTGTGCACCAAGAAATCAGCAATTCAAAATGCTAATGCTGCACATTGGCAGACATAAAATCAGATTATGATTTGTATGCTTAGCTGAGAGACAATAGTCATTTTTGCCGTTATGCACCTCTGCTTTCCTTTTCAGATGCATATTTCATTGCATTATCATCATTATCTCCCATTATTGCTGGTAGTGGCAAGGGCAATTGCTTCAGTAAGATGCTCTACTAGATATATAATTTTCAGTGAAGCACATTTAGCAATAACATTTTGTTGTACTTATACATTTCTGCAAACATCCAGCCGAATAAGTGAATTACACACTTCTGCAGCTCCCCAACCCAAATGAAATGCTAGACTTCTACATTTCAATTAGGGCAACGGAATTATGTGTAATATGCCTAATACCTCAAATAGCAGTGAGCAGCAGTGACAAGTCGATTGCTCCAAAATGACCATTTGCAGATTGAATGTGCGTTTAGCCTAGAATAAAGTAGGTGTGAGAACCATTGTTAAATATTCCCACTCCTTGCCATAGGCAACACACCGCTAGCTTGCAAGAAGGGAAGCGAAATTACACTGTCAGCTTTCAGAAAGACAGATTGATTGACAAGCCAGCTAGTAGGGCATTTGCCAGCCTTGCTTTCTAACAAGCACAACCGTTTGTTCTAATAGGAAGGTCAGAAACTGCTATTGGTATTACATTCAGGCTTTCTTGAATGAAGAGATCGGTTTCCAGTAAGGAAAAGATGGAGGTTGGTGCATTCCTTCATATTAAAAAAAAATTATGTTGGTTTAATTCTAAAAAAAATTCTACCCTACCTTTCCATTGCTAAGCAGGTACCTAAAATGGGTTATAAAACTTAGGGCTCAATCCTATACAGTGCACACTGGCTTACTGCCGACGCTCACTGTCGCAAATGTTTGATAAGGCACGTCTGCAGCCTTCAACACCAGTCTAGCACTGGTACTAGCTCAGCACTGGTGGACCACTGCTGCTCCACCACTCCATGGTTTGGCAGACTGCCAGGCAGCGGAGAGGTATGTGGGGGCATGGGGGAGGCAGGGAGGATGCGTCCCAGAGTGGATGGAGGCGGAGAGAGGGTGCAGAGAAGACATGCTGGGGGGGGGAGTGGGTTAGGAGGGAGGCGGGACCGGTGGAGCTTTGCTTCACTGGATTCTGAGCCTCCTTTTCGGCTCGCTGGCCCAACATGGAGGCTCTTGATTCTACACTGGCTACTTGGGTTGCTGTAGAATAAAGTGGCCCCACTGCAGGGCTACTTGCCTTACCTGGGGGAAAGAGAACAAAATTCCCCTTCTCCCAGGTTGCACTCAGGATGCAGCAGCAGCCATTTTCAGTGCCGCTACAGCCCTGGGCACCGGGCAGCTCAGGATTGGGCTGTTAAGGCCCAGTCCTATCCAGGGCCAGCCTGAGTGAAGAAGGGCAACTGGTGCATCAGCCGCTGCATCCTGTGGGTCAGCTGGGGCCCAGGCAGCAGTGGAGAGGTAAAGAAAGAAATATTTTATTTACTTACTCCTCTGCTCCCTGGACCCCAATGGGCCTACTTTTATCCATGCCAACTATTTTGCTGGTCTAAATCTGATAT